>NC_069373.1:12784000-14176000 GCF_021730395.1 Mercenaria mercenaria
TATAATTAACTTCATTGTCGGTAAAGTGTATATCTTGTAAACAGTAGACATTGTATACTTAAAAAAACATAAGACGATCCTTTGGTAGCACAGAATGCAACCATGCAGAATATGACATGGAACTGATAAAACACAGTATTTCATTAGTTAGCATAAAATGAAAAAATATATTTTGTTGATGGATAAAATGTAGACAATCGTTCGGATGCGAACAATTAAATCACTCGTGCTACCCTTCTGTTCGAATATATTGCAGGCCAACCCTATGTTATAATTATCACCATTAAATGGATACGAATTGCATAATTAAATTACAATAACAAAGCACTTTGTCCCAATAAAATTTTCACTGAACTACACTAGTATATAATCGCATCATTCATATATCACTAATTATTTGTTATGTAATGAAAAGATTTTACAGTATTTATAGCCTCAAAAGTTTTAATTTATCAACATTAAAATGTTATTTTTCAGAAATAGTAGTGTTTTTTTAGCAAAGGAGAATTCTTTTATCAATTTGTTAAGCAGTACGGGCGGGTTGTAGCACTAATTACCTGCCATGTAAAAATCAGTTTATAACACCCTTTGCTATAATGTATTTCGATTTTAATATTCCTTAATCTAAACAGTAGATCTTTCTTAGGACGTAAAAAAACTTGACGTCACCGATTAACGTTGCGTACGACGTTTTTGAGTCAACAATTTAAAATAAATGTTGAAATAGGTCCACCATAGGTGTTAGAGACAATTAGAGGATTCAAGTTTATAAAATTACATCACTAGGAAATATAACTACAATTTTGGACACTCTAAGGAGGTCAGTTGGTTCTAAAATCGGTAGGCGATTAAGAACGGATATTTTTCCAAGGATTCTTCGAGTTGAGTACGTCATTTGCACATTTGTAATCAATGTTGGGGCCGTATACTTTGCGCGCACGGTAACGACGCAAAAATAATTAAAAGCTGTGAGGTATCCGTTAAATTGTTTTTATTCTGAATAGAATAAATGACTAAATGACAATGAACATCATGGATTTTGGTTTAATTCATTAGTTTTAAGCCTAATCCCCATTACCCTCTAATGTTCATAATCTCATGGAGGGCTAGCTTGGGTCTGTGTTATAGAAATCAACTTTTAAATGGAACCTACCTAATGATATAAATGGTATTAAAATAAGTTGACAATAACAAAGCACTTGTCCTGGATATAGACCGTACAACATTTTCTCATAGCTTACACTTAAAAGTCATTTAATAAGTCGTCCAGGGGTCAATTGGCGATATACCACTAATATTTATTTGTTATGTACACATACCGACTTTAAATAAAATTTATATTTGTATTTTGTAGGCCCTGTCAAAAAGTTTAATTGTATCAACATTAAAAATGTATAATTATAATTCAAGAAATCTTACGCCTTACGTACACATACCGACTTTAAATAAAATTTATATTTGTATTTTGTAGGCCCTGTCAAAAAGTTTAATTGTATCAACATTAAAAATGTATAATTATAATTCAAGAAATCTTACGCCTTACGTGGTCTTTTTTTAACATGGAGAACATTCATTTTTACTACAATGGAATTTCGCTTAAGCCAGTACCAGTAGACGTGAGGGGTGGTGCACATTACATTACCTGTCATGAACAAACTCAGTTACTTAGTATAACGAGTCTGCTATAATGCTGCCTGGTTGCGATCTATGAATTCAAATAGATTCATAGATTTGATTGAAAGAATCGTTAAATATTTAATACTTTTCTCATGTATAAATCCTCGATTATTCTGTTGCAGTACGCAACAGTTATTTGGAGTCCAAAATTTAAAAAAATATTGAAAATGTCCAACATAGGGTCGTTAAGAAAATTAGGGTTATCACAAGTTTATAAAACTTTACATGGCACTGATATAGTGTAAATTATTAACTATGTCATATAATTCTGGACAACTTTAAGAGGTCATAGTATGGAAATTCGTAAAAAGCGGATAGGAACAGAATTAAGAAAGGATATGTTCTCCCAAAGGATATCTGAGTTGTTTTTCAACGTTGACGTTATTTCCATTTGTATTATTCATTTTGGGGCCGTAATACGTTTACGCTTTGCCACGGAACGCGCATATATAAACAGATGTTATAACAGTTCGTGAGCGCCAGAATCTCTGTTAACACATGTTTTCTTTCTTGTTTAAACACCCCTGAAAAGTGACAAGAACATCAGGATATGTGGAATAATCTCTCCTATTAGTTTTAATGCCATCATCACTGCATTCAAATCTAAATTCAATAATTCATGGGTGGGTCTAGAACTTTGAGGTCTTGTGTTATAGAAAGTCAACTTTTATAACATGGAATCAGTGAACATGTTCAGTAAATAATGGTAGTTTAAAAAACGTTTAACTGGAAATCTAAACAATCTGCAGGATATGAAACAATGAACACTAAATAAAATGGGCCTAAGAAACTAACGATTTATATGTAGGATGTCCTGCATATGTGGTCTGTACAACTTTGTTAACTTCAAGTTTTGGCTTTTTGTACCCCACGAACAACAACGAAGTTAAGGGGAGTGTGGGGGGGGGGGGGTATACTGGTTTCAGTCTGTCTGTAGAAACATTCTTGTGCGCACCATCTCTCCTCACCCCAATGACACAATTTAATGAAACTTCATATAATATAAGTGATCACCGACACAATATAAGTGATCAGTAACAACAGTATTTGTGCATGGTGCATGTTAGGTTCTTTCAGAAAAATAATTTCCAGAATAACGGACTTTGTTTTTTGTTACTTTACTATATACATAGAGTCTGCATATGCAATTTTGTGCACGCTAAATCTCCTGAACCCATGCACATAATTTAATGAAACTTCACACAAGTGATCAGTAGTAACCCTAGTTGTGCATGATGCATGTTAGGTTCTTTCAGAAAAAAATCTGCAAAGCTATGGGACTTTTTTTGTTGTTAAAATACTATATACATACAGTCTGAATATGCAGTCTTGTGCGCGCCTAATCTCCTGAACCCTTGCACACAATTTAATGAAACTTCACACAAGTGATCAGTACCAACCCTAGTTGTGCATGGTGGACGTTACTTTCTTTTAGATACATATTCTGCAGAGTTACGGGACTTTGTTTTTTGTTATTATACTATATACATAGAGTCTGCATATGCAATCTTGGGCGCGCCTAATCTCCCGAACCGTTGCACACAATGTAATGAAACTTCACACAAGTAATCAGTACCAGTCTTACTTGTGCATTGTGCATGTTAGGTTCTTTCAGAAAAATATTCTGCAGAGTTATGTTACTTTATTTTTGTTACTATACATAGTCTATATAGATACAGTCCACACAATCTTGTGTGCGTCAAATGGCAATGTACAGTGTCAGTGCATGCGGGAGGTACATTCATCACCTTCAGTGATAGCTCTAGTTTTACTATAGGTTTACTTGTTTACAGTGGGGATAACATTTGACATTTGTTTCAAAATGTATACATGACAATGAGAAATAACACAAATGTAAAAACTGGTGTCACGTATTTGCAATCAAAGCCTTGAAATGTCTGATGGTTGCGGGCTTTTGGTAGATTTATTTTCTGTTTTAATGCCAGTCTATGAATATACATGAATGAGAAACAAATGCAATTTTAATGTGCCTCATATCTAAAATGAGCTCTGCCTGACCTAGCATGTAATGTAACCATGGGCTGAAATATATTATCATTGATATATCTTATATAATGGAAATGGTCAGTGTGAGTGGATACAGGTTGAATAAGAACTGCTTGTTCATTGATAATTCATCCACATTGTTCATGAATGGGACTATTTTGTGTAGCACATGAACATCATTTGGATGTGATTCGGAATAAAATAAAGATGATTGTCAGAAATACACTTTAACTTTGGTAGCGGGATAAACCCGCAACCAAAAACTTACGTAGAATGTTGTTATATTCATCACTTCATTACTTTCGTTTAGAAAATATTTCAGATAAAGCATTACTCTACTCCGCTGCAAATAGGGTAACACAGAGGGCAGTTGCCATACGATAACACAAAGGGCAGTTGCCATAGGGTAACACAAAGGGCAGTTGCCATAGGGTAACACAAAGGGCAGTTGCCATTAGATTTAATTTAACAAAACCAACTTGTAAAATGTCTTTATTGTTGATTACAATGCTGTCGAGTAACTGTAGAAATCCACAACTATCATTACTATGTACGACTACTTACAACTGTTTACATAACTGTAAAAAAAGTTTCCTGCGGTGACCTCTCATCTAGAATTATACAAATGTATCCAGATAATCCATTATACAACTATTGCCTGCATTGAGTGCATTCATGAGCGGAAAAATATTGATGTTAAATGCTGAACAGGCTTGTTTACATCATATAATCTTTAATTACTTCTTTCAGGCTAATATTTGGTATGGTATATTTGGTATGGTTTTGGTAAGTTCATAAATACGAGCATACGATTCACTCTCACTTAATGACTTTAGACTCTTAGCGACTCTTAGCTAGTCTTGGAATTTGAATTCACTAGAGGAAAAAGAAATTTCAGAATTGGCTTTTTTCAGAGGGTTGCAAGCAGACTAAGCTTATACTACACTCTGTTGAATTTATTTTGCTGTGGTGACTTTTGATATAGATTATGACTACTAGAGTTGCGTATTTTCCCGTTCCTTATAATTTAATTATTTTCTAAAAGTCTTAATAATGTATCATGATATAGCATTTTGTTACTGATATGAATGTAACCTTCTCCGACATGCAATGTATGATATACATGTATTATGTATTTGCATTTTTCACTGTTCGTCATACATGTATTGAACTGTTGTCCTCGAGGGCTTATGGGCCTAATGAATTTAATAAATAAACTTGAAAGTTAACTGGTGAAATCCTTAAGTCAATGAAAAAAAAAGTACAGGTGTTGTCGATTTTGCTTAAGATAATTTTAGAAGATAATTTTCTATTTCTCGAGCAGGTGAAGATTTTGTCAATTGTTGCACGAAGCTTTTTTTTTATTTTACATTGAAAAGACACTGAAAATTCGAATGAAATATTTTAGGTACCATCTGTAATACTGGGTGCGTGCATTTGACTCGAGCACGTGGCAATATATGTGCACAGGTATATGCAGGAGCACAATGATATGTGCATGTAGGTCTGAAATACATAAGCATGTATACGCGTGAAATTATAGAGCACGTATTTATGGACAAGTGTACTTTTTCGTGTAAAAATTCAGATACATATGTTTGCTGTATACGCGGAAAATTTGGACGTGAAGCAACACCTCATGTTTAGTATTCAACCGTTTTACAATTGGATGCTACGCTTCCCCTTTTGTGTCTGCAGGAGGACTATGATAGGCAGTTTCTAAATTCCACCAGGACTAAGCTGATTAGATATCTGTCTTCTTGCCTGTTTCATCGGACCCTTAAGCGTGTTTCTTTTGATGTTTCATCTTCTGTAAGGGCAATGTACGCATGCGTATTTGGCTCTTAAGGTTTGCTTTTTATATAAATTTACAAGAAACATGCCATGCCTTCTGTTTCTATATCATGTGTTAGGGGTTTACATGGCGAGGATAAAAGGATAAAATTTATTTATATTGACTTTGGAATATGGAGGGGAAAAGAGTAGGACTACGTACACCATTAACCAGTTTAAGCTCACAAATGATGGTTTTGCCACTGACGGTTCTAAGGCGGTGCACCAATGTGTTCCTTTATTTTTTCATTTTGTCTTCATGTCGTTGATTTGTCTTTGTCTTGGCGGTGCTTTTAGGAGGATGCATTTTTGGAAGTTCGATATTCATCCGTGTCTATTCACAATGGAAGTCGTAGGAAAATCTAAACGTTTGCATTTTCGCGGATAGAAAAAGTAAAAGATTCTCAAAAACTAGATTAGATGAAACTTCTCACAGTCATAAATACATTATGCTAGGGTCGTATGTTAATAGTTGCCAATGTAATCAACTTTAAACCGATTTTATGGCGTTATTTGGAATTATTTTAACGCGTTCAATCGTTTGAAAGGTATATTCCCATTTCTCAATTTACAATAACATTGCAATTTTCAACACCGGATCTTTGTTTAATCATATGTTTTGCGGTTTACCAAACATACAAAACAATCATAAATCAAGGCTTTCACATGTGTCTTATATGACTATATACACATTTTTTTGTTTTTTTTTTCTTTGAGGTTGAGAGAGTGTGTGTGTGTGGGGAGAGGGGGGGGGGGGGGGGGTGTGGAACTGCTTTCTTTAGTTAAAGAAAACATTGGTCTAAGCGACTTCGTTTATGAAGAAATAAGAAAGCCATCGTACACTAACGTCTTTCTACTTTGCAATTTTACTATTGTATGCAACGGCATTTTTAAAGAAAGTTAAATCAATACGAAAATACAGTCAAGGACATATAGAGAGTCAGCCTGCAACCCTATTACACAGTGAGCAATTTTCTTGACATAACATCAAGCGGATGATATTCATGCTGCAATGTATTTTTCGTTCCATAGCGTAAAACAACCCATTTACTGATACATTTACATGACGCTAATTTTCACGATGAAATAAAAACAGTAAGAGTAGTCTCGCTGAAAGTACTGAGCACAGCAAACACAGTCAGAATCACAGATAATATTCTTTAAATAGTCATCATTTAAATATTCATATTTAATGGTATATATTTTTAGTCTTTTCATTAATGGTAACGAAACCGCATGTAAGCCATTATATCCAAACAGAAAAATATCGAAACGATTTTCTTCCGTGCATGTTTATTTTCATTAAAGCACGGAAGCACTGACGTCCTGTCAACATAAGATAATTTAAGATAAGATAGAATAAGTCAGGATAATATAATAATGTTGATTATTGTCTAACTTTGCATGTTAATTTATCACATACACAACAATAGCAATAATATCATGCAAACCTTTCTGACAAGAAACATGAGAGATTTACAAGATATCACATTGTACTTATGCATAAAACTATATACGCCTTAAGGACAAACAAACCTGTACAGCTTACATTCTAAGTTAGTTTGTATGTAGTCACAATTAAAACTGGTGTTATACTACTTTGAACTGGGCCAGTTGGATAGGGCATTACTAAGATGTTTAACATATTCTCAACAAAAACAATAGACAATTACTAACAATGGCGCTACAAGGAGTAGGTTCATTTGCTTTTTGGATGCAGTAAAACAGAGTAACACAATGTGAGTGAAAATTGTCATTTTTAATTTCAATGATGTGCATTAATATCAAACAACAAAAGAAGCTGTTATTCAAATTTTCACAGTTAAATGATGTCTATCTAATACAAATTAATTGAAAGCAAAGGTGGGTCAATAAAAACCGCCTGTGAAAACTGTCCTTTTAAATTTCTTAAAATGACAATCATTAATATCAGACAAAATAAAAATCGCTTTACTAACTACTGAACAAGCCTTGAAGTAGGCGAATTGGAACAATACACCAAGGTGGTGGTGGGGAGGTGGATTTATTTATTTATTTATTCATTTATTTATTTGGGTTTTACGGCGCACCAACACAGTATACGTTATATGGCGCGAAACAGGACTACAAATTTTGGTTCCACATCTCATTTACATCGAAATAAAAACATGAGGTATGGAATCAAACTTTGCATACCTGCTGGAATCACAGAGTTACTGCAAAACCAAGTGTTAAGACCCTATTAGTCGCCTCTTACGATCATGCAAGGGTAAGGCAGTGGTTCCAATTATTTTCATACACAGATCGTCCCAGAACCACATGCGGCTGGTGCACCAGTTTAAACAGCATTAAATTATTGTTCCTTTTCAAGGGAAGGAACACTTATGGTGAACATGTCACACTTGACTGAGCATGTAATGAATACAGAGGTATCGTCAAAAGAATCCGAATTCCCGTAGGGCGCCGCCAACTTGGACTCATGCATACTCATTACAAATAGCCTCTAGCCCAGTATGTGTTTACGCATAATCAATCTTTATTTCAATCTTTTAGTGCAATACAACTACCTAAAATTACAGAACAACAAGACACAGTAATAAAGTTTAAATCATGTAACTCCTCAATTGAATATATCATAGTAAAAAATCGAGATTAATGAAATGAATATGCATCCTCTAAAATAGACTCCCGCCAAAAACATTTCACGTAATGAAATTGTCCCTGGTAACATGTTGTTTTTAGCTTCTAACGTTTCAGATTTGCAAGTGCTTTCTTTTGCGACTTTTTTTTACTCTTCTTGGTTTGTTTTTTCGACTCGTAAATGCATGTATGAAATTGGTTTGTGTTAAGTGTACAGGTACTATATTTTATATGCGCTAGAAGGAATCTTTTGCTAAGCTAAATCTTATTTCAATTCTGCACTTTCTCCGTTCACTTCAGATCCGAAATGGTAACTGACACAATCACGCTTTTACTGCCCAATCAGGCGCCGTAATTAGGTCACTTATCAAAGGAAACATGCACTGATCACGCAGCGGTTCCATACAATCTTCACACCGTGATAAATAACACCCGACTAAAAGGGATGTTCAGTAAGTATACGACACATGAGGGTAGACTGAATTGTTAAACTGTCCAACAGGTCAACCCAAACAACTTTTTCTTCGAAGAAAGTACCATTTAAACCTTTACAAAACTTCACTATCTAATAAGACAAAACTTTAATTGTTGTACATGGTAACAATTAAAACTGAAGAACATTATCATTTATATTTTTATACCATGTAACTATATACAACGAATTCCTCCTATCTAAAATGATAAAACAGGTTTTAGCAATTAAAAGTACTATATCAGGATTTGAAAGTGAAGAAGCAAATTTTTTGTTATCATTACAATGATCAAAATTCATGTTCAGATTTGAAGCTTCTTCCAACAATTCTTTAAGAAAGGAGTTGTACAAAAGACAATTCAGTAATACATTTTCATTTAAATTAGCAGAATTACAATGAAAATTGAAAGGTAAGGGTAGATTTCCCGGAAGCACAGAGACCCAAACACAGCCATAGTTCCATGCATAGCGAAGTAGGTCTACAATAAAACGAAGCTGAAACGGAATTGTTTCGCTCCGGGGTTGTGTAGCAGCATTTGGAGTATATCTGCCAACAATGAGGAGACTTATTGCCACTATTCTGCACAGCACTAGTAAATGTAGTTATTTCAGTATCCCAGACTGATGCGTATAACTGATAACTAGGAGCTTAGTGTGTATTTTTCAACGCAGCCCCCAAATGCTTTTGTTTTGGCAATTAATAATTAATATATCATTTGATACCATCCAGGGGCCTAAACCGAGTTCTAGCATATTTTATCTACGCCAAGAAATAATACTTATATAGTTTTATACACATTTTTACATGTTTGACATAATAGAATCGAAATATGTAGCAGAACAGCGTTTTGGTTTATGTTAACACAACAAATCGGTAATAAGAAACGTATTTTTTTCCACAGGTGTATAACCTCTTTGTTACGTTTAAATATATTCTTGGTTCTTTTATATATTATTTCCTTAACGAGAACAATGCAAACAGTCAAGGAAGAAAATAAGACCTCACACGACTTTTATATGGCTTTCACGTTTGCTTGCTGTGGGAGATTCCTTCTGTACAACAAAGAACTCGTTAGACTTCAGAGTAAATAATCCCCAGTACACGGCTATGGTTTCCATGGTGGCGGCAACTGGTACGATAAAAATACAACAGGATATGCTGACAATAATAAGCTTAAACCGAGACCAGTTCCGTCCAGCACAAGAAATAAACGTACCGAAACAATAGAGGAAACTGAACGTTCCACCTACAAGACCATTTAAACAGCAGAGTAGAAAAGATCTTCTGAGAGGATAAAACATATCTATGACAATGTTTGATAAGCTTATAGGCAACAGTATGCATCCCAACAGTGAGAAATATATGCCTAACTTATAAACGAGGGGGATATCTTTGCTTAGCACGGTGTATGTTTGGCCTACAAACCAACGCCGGCGTTGACGTATATAGTCCTTTAACGTAAAAGGACTTATTTCATTCATTTCCCCCGTGATGAACTCAAATTTATATCCTTTTGACCAAGCTTTTAATGCAAAGAAGCAATCTTCGGCAATACTTCCATCTGGTCCATTGTCAAGACCAACTTCCATTTCTACTTTATTGCGGATAACAATGTATGATCCTTTGAAACCAAATACAGGCCTGTGCAAGAATGCAAGCTGAAACCTAAATAAGGCATAGTCTATTGACAATCTTAGGCTGTCGGCTAATGTTGTTATCCAGTTTTCTATCTTTTTTCCATTTGCATAGCTTATTGGTCCTTGTCCGATATCACCCTTTCCTTCTGTTACGAAATGTAAAATTCCTGACAACGATGCCTCGGTCAGTAGTGTTTCTTCGTCTAAATGTACAATCCAATCAGTTCTTGCCAATAAATTCACGTGACTTTCTAAACAATAATTTAGTGCCCTAGCTTTATACAAGCTTCCATTCTTTGTCCGATAGCTCTTTGGAACAACTATTTCTCGTATCCTGTTTTTCTCTTGACAATTTAAAGGCTTGTCTGAGACTATTTCAACAATGAAATGTTTAAGTCCAAATGCAAGACATAGATCTCTGTTATATGTAGCGTTTTGTATAACAAATTCTGGCGTATCACCTCTGGTAACGATTCGAAAACAAATGGACGGAGCAAACGATTTTTGTGGATGCACTTTCTTTTTAAGGAACGGATTGTAAAAAAGTAATCCCATGCAATTCAAAATTGCCAGCGGAATGGAAAGGTAGGGTGCTAACGCTATGATGGAAAACACAGACTTTATCCCTGGACCATAAATTTCTGATTCTGGTGCCAATCGATGAATGTTCATGTGCGTAACGGCGAGGATAAAGGCGGCCAGTGTCAGTATCACGCAGGCGTGTTTCACTGTAGAATCTAGCCGTTGTCTTATCTGTTCTGAAAGTATATAAACATTAAGTTAACCCTTGACTCAAGAAAACTGAAATACTAGGTATTAATGGCCAAATAAAAGTTTGACCTTTGATTATTTGTTCTCATCGTGCTTTCGCATCGTATAAACATCATTCTTCGACCTGAGTGCGATATTATCAAAGTACGATATTGCGATGTTAATATCGCACTCTCGCATCGTAGTACCGAAGGTCGATAGACAATATTGCGTTAACACGATGCAAAAGTACGATTTAAAAATGCGATATTGATATCGCGTTTTCGCGTCGTATTATTGCGTCTGTGAATCGTAGTCGAAGTAGCTAAGTAACAATGGCAATTACGGAACATGGTAGTACTGAAACATGTAAGTGATCAAAATTAAAGAACGAATGATGTCGAAGAGAGAAATAGTACTATGAGAAAAAGGAACTTTCCTACTTCAAAATTCTTGTTTCTGTAATGCAAATGTTTGAGCGGCAATTCATTATAATTAAAGCTACGCAAATGTTTAGGAGTGACATAATGGTAAATGGTCGGTGGGCCAAGGCCAGATAATTTAAAAATCGTAACCCAGAAATTAAGCCAAGATTGAGCTGTATTACTATGTTATACTATCCTTCAGAACACTTTTTATGCAGGATGTCAGTTTGAGCAACATGTCAATAGAGGCCTAATTAAAGAACGCCGGGTCTGATGAATGAATTTTAGTCTTATGTGGGCGCAACCTGGATTTGGATACTGAAAACGAAATTCATGTGACATTTCGTATTGCACGAATTTATTAATATTTAGCTTTCATTAATTTATTATATGTCAAATAAAATGTACAACGTTTGGATGGATGTATCCCGCCCGTCATGTTAATATATATACTGTTTCGGGAAATCTTAAGAACGTTTTATCATAAAAAGCAAGGACAAAAATGTATTAACATATTTGAAACAGGTCAAAAAAGTAATATTAACCGAAAAAAGTCATTTTTCATCCTAACGTAAGTTGGCTTAAACAATGCTTCGAGTTTCTTTGCTGAGCAATTTGCATATTGAAGTATCTATTCTTTAACAGAATAAAACTTTCAAGAATACAACACCAGCCAATGGGAACATCAAAAGAAAAGCAAATCCAAAAGTATAAGGATCTTCTTACAGATTCTGTTAACTATCACAACAGTAATCTTTGAGTGCAATGTGTCGGCCGTAAAAAAGTCTTCTCGTACCTGGATTAAATTTTGTTATACTTCTGGTCATTTGGATCATGGAGTCCACTCAATAATTAAACCACCTTGGTAAATTAATTATCAATAGATTACACTATTTGATTACACAAACTACCGGTATTCAAATTAAGACGGTCACCATTTTTCAAAATCAATCAAACGTGTAAATATGGAAGAGGTACAATACTTCAAAGGGTCATATCAATAACAGAAATCACCCGATATTGACTTAAATATATTACAGAGAAATTTACAATCAATAACAGAAATTACCTGATATTTACCTGATAAATACAGAGAAATAAACAATGACCATCTGAAATACGTCACATATACAAATATTGATAAACTACAACTGTCGAATATTCGTTATTGCAAAAACAAACAAAATGCCATTTATTTAAATAAGTTACATTTCAAGGGATTTAAGATAAACCTAATACAAAAAAAAACCCGTCGTTTTCAAAATGGCCACCTGAAATAATTTTACAAACATACAACTGACAAAGATATAGCGGTCAAAATATTCATTGCTGCAATAGAAGTTATCTGGTCTTATAACGATATGTTTCCGCTTTTTTATTTTTGATAAAAGGCATTCCGGTAACGACGTTCAATAAATATCATTTAAACTGTTACTCTCGATTTTCATTCAAATTAATGCTTCTGAATGTTACACATATTTATTTTAAATGAAGATAGCTGCCTATTAGACGTGACACATACACTTAATCACAGCAAAATAACACTAGCAATGGAGAAGTTAAAATGTAATGTAATGTTATGTTACTGTGACTTTCATTTAATAGTGAATGGGAAAACGTCATTGCATAACATATATGTACATGTTTAAACATAAATTTTATATGTAAGTGGAAATTGCAATTCTGAGAGTCAAAATTCAGTTGAATCTTTATGACAAGGACAAACGCTCTATCTGACTGCACAAAAGAAAATGACAATATACAGATTCAGACATCTCGAAGCAACATGTTTATGTTCTATATTATTTTTGAAGTACTTGTTATACTCTTAAATGATACTTGAACGATTAATCTGTCTCGTTTGAAGCTATTTATCGAAATAAATCTTCAGGTAAATGAATGTGTCATAATGCAAATCCAGTGTCCTTCAGCAAAAAATTCCAACATACAGTATATACATTTATAATTTTGGCTATTGTATTTGCTTCAGATTGGTGAACAAGCAGTAGGGATTTCCCAGCTATAACTTGAGTATGTCTGGGATTTAAGATTTATGTCATTTATCTTACCTGTATGCTGTTTGATATTATTAGTAATATTATTATTACTGTTGTAATTCGTATAGTTGCAATTATTATTCAAAGTAACGTATGTTTCGATCAATGCTAGGATGTTATATCAGTCAAATAACTTCATAATTATACAACAGAATAAATCATATCGCGAAAACTTCAGAAAATCTTCTAAAAATATATCACGTAAACATCAATGTACTACCGGCGTGTTTCTGACAAAAGGCACAGGCTTTGCAAGCAAAGACTTTCCAAGGAAAGAGTTCTTGCAAACTTTCATAACCAAATGTCAAAATATCTTTCTGTCAGATGCTGTAAATGATGTTATAGTGTTGCTGCTTGCTGTAATATTTCTAAAACATACGTGACCGAGATATTCGAAAATGATATAAAAATAATTTCTAGATTAATGTTTCAAACACATTTCATACTGAGGTAAATTACTCTGTTTCGAATTAATTAATTTTTTGTGCTTACTAACATTCTTTAAATGACGAATATTGACATTTTTAGTAAGAACTTAAAATTAACAATAATAATATCACAACCATAATATGCGCAACGAGTCTCCTCGAAATATTAGAGAACACCCCGCAGTATTAGCGTTACTTAAATAATATTATTGTCACAGTAGCATATCTATTTGATAAAACATGTGTCCTTTCCTCTTGCTTTTGCGCTTCCCCGTTTTTCTTTGTCACCACCCCCCTTTACTATAAGTTAGTTTTCGTGCCCCCTTTATTTTGGCTGCTGGAGTCCTGGGGTGGTAAACGACTGTTTTTTTCCTGCTTGTAGGTGTGCGTTTGTGTGCTTGTGTACCTAAAGCGGTGCCCTGCAGTGTTGTAGTATTTTGCTTGTTTGTTAGTCTGTGTTAGTTAGTTGGGTTTGGTTTGGTTGTGTTTATCTTTGGTATATGAATGTCTGCCCTACTGTGGTTTACGTTGTAGTGTAACTGTGATTAAGGAACGTAGCATTCCCTTTGTATATTTATCCTTGTTCTACCTTCCCCTTCAACCTCCTTCCCCACCCCTCTTTCTACCCCTTACCACTTCGTCCCCCTCTATCTATATTTGGCATAAACTGTGGCATACATGTACTTGTAAGATTTTGAAGCAATCCGTCTGCAATATTTTTCCGTTACAGCTTCTTTTTGTTGTTGGGCTACTTTGCTAATGCTTGGGTCTAAGGCTGTGTTTTCAGCGCTCTGTGCTTCCGAGAAATCTACCCTTACCTATTATCTTTACTAAAAATAACATATGTTTCACTACCCATATTGTTTCTGTCTATGTATTATGCCAAATAAGAACGAAACTTGCAGTGTTTATTTACATCGGAAATTATACCAGCAACTTTAAACACAACAATACATATCAACCGATAAATTCAGTAAAGAATAAAATGTGACTTTGTATCAAATATCAAAGCACGAAAATATTGAATTTACAAAAGCCTGTCTTGAAGTCGCCGCAGTACACTATTCTTGTTTTAGTGATACTTAACGTTCTACATAATCTTGCTAACATATGTTACATAAGGAATGTTTCATTATAACTTTGTAATGCTGTAGATAATGCCAATACGCATGATTTATACATAAGCCAAGAATACTAATATATGAGGTATGTAACTGAAAAGGTGGCATTTAAAACCTATTTAACGTATGTTTGATTCGTTTATAACATCTGTTTCTTTATTATTGCTGAAAGTCGAAACTATTCAGGCACCACTGTACAAAATCTGCGATTAATTATCAATATATTATATTTGTTTAAAGTAGAAATTATGGAAAAATGCTAATTTGTAATATCTTTCAAAAACGAATAAACAACGACATGCTTATTTCAATGTCTTAAAAAGAAAGTCGTCTACGTTAATATAAGTGTAATGAGTGACATTGTATGTTCTAGAAGGCGACTGTTACAGTACGGAGGAACATAATATTTCACAAATTCTTCTTTGTTTTCCCAAAGCCGATGTTTCAGACTAAGACGACTAAAGACGTTCCGGGGAGATAAAATGCTTAAATTTACATGTTTTGAAAGACGACATTAAATTAGCTAAATTATTAAAGACAGACCAATCACGAAATATAATCTGTCCTTCAGCTGTACAATTCACATATAGAAGGAAGTCATGTACATACAAACTACCAGAATGGAACTTACACATTACATACAACAGCATTGTTTATAACATATGAAAGTATTACTGAATATCATTTTTTCTATAGAAATAAATGACAACATATTAAGATGAGTAGTTCAAGCGAATACAGGCATGCTATTTTGAAAGAAGAATTGCATAGACCAAAACTTATATAACATGCTCAATTTAATACAAACATATTTATCCTTTCGAGAATACATTTTTATTGCGCACATAATATATACATACTGAAGTTCGATTATCGCTTCATTTGAAGTTACCCACCAAAGTTTCACTAGAACTTTTAACTCATGTTTATTTCATTGCTGGGGAATACACAAATAGTAAGTTTTTTTTTAAAATAAATAAGCGATATAACTTGAATTTCGGTTACTTTTATCTATATGATTTTATTCGGATCATACGACCAAAGACAAGCCTTAAAGCAAGAATCATAAACCAAATCTGAATTTCAAGCAAATTTGAATTTTCATCTCATAAGTTTCAAGATTAAAGACCTACAGTTCTTCTTCAATTACAGCATGAAATGTTATCGACTCCAAACTAAAACAAAGCTGTATCCATGGCTTCCAACCAAGGAAAAACGTCCTCTTACTCCTAAGTAAGATCTCCAATTGCATAGCAGCATAATGACTGAATGATTTAGACTTACAGGCAAATCCTTGGGAAAAGAAAATATCGTTCAAATTTCGTAAAATGTGTTTAGCAAAAACTAAGCAAGTGTAACTACCAAAAATTTCATCGTGGTATAATTTGTATATACTGCGATAATACTAGAGCACAGGACTATACCTTTCTTCGTAATGTTGTATAAAACGCATTGCAGTACGTATATCATCATAAAAAATATATAGAAAATATATACATCTAAAATAATAAAAATATTCACTCACTTTTTTCAAAATGAATGTCCTTTAAAAGTATTTTAGTTTCCATCAATTCTGCCATTTTTGTATGAACAAGTTATAATTATTTTTAATAAATATTTTCAAAAAATGTTACTGTTAGTCCTGCTAATACCCTAGATACGATACAGTTCTGTGCAAATACACGTTGTTAACTGTTAACCAAAACGTATGTACTTGGCCTGAACGTTTAGCAAATAAACTGACCGATTTTAATGTAACATTTTTATAAATTTTCTATTCGGTATTATGCCAATTCTATAATTGACAAGTCTCTAAACACTGTCGTTTCTAATGGCCGAAACCTTTAGCAAATAAACTGACCGGTTCTATTGTGACGTTTTGTGTACACTTCTGTTCTAAAAGCTAAAATATCTAAAAGTGTTTGCGATTGAAAGCATTTTGTGGAAGAAATACAATTGTGTTTATTCATTTGAGCTCATGGTTATTAATGTAATGATTATGACTTGGTCAAACACAGGAGAGATACCCGAGTAGATACAAAATTGTCTTAAACCGAGTGTACAGAATTCTAAGACGCCAACTAAATCAAACGGTGCATGTTAATCCCATCCAACGACAATATCGTCTTTATTAGAACTCGTTAAAATGTGTTAGCATAACGAATCTAAGCATGGATTTTTTTTATGAAGGCAGGTGATACTTAAATTGATTTGTTTTTTTTTTGTTGGGTGTAACGTCACACCGACACAATTATTGGTCATTTTGCGATTTTCCCGCTTTGACGGTGGAAGACCCCAGGTGCCCCTTCGTGCATTATTTCATCACCAGCAGGCACATAGGTAGAACCAGCGATCTTCCGTTAGCCTGCTGGATGGCTTCCTCACATCAAGAATTAACGCCCAGAGTGAGACTCGAACCCACATTGGTGAGGGGCAAGTGCTTTGATGTCAGCGACCTTAACCACTCGGCCACTGATGCCCCGATATTTAAACTGAAAATTCCGCGTTAACGCATTGAAAAAAAAGTCTGGGTAAAAAATAAGCACGACTTCGCATGTCATTGTCAGTCGCTTCTACGATTTAAACGAGTTCAATGTCAGAGAACTTTTCGTGACAAAATGACCCACCTTGTGAAGCCATATATTATCTGCATATGATTACGAGGTTAGACTTAAAGGGAATTCCTATAGTTTTTTATGCGCATCTTTCTGCGCAGCCGACACTTTCTATGGAAAACTGAACTGAAGTCAACATTTGTTGAAACATGTTACAGACAATCTTAAATATGAGGAATCCTGAAAGAAATAACATTTTTGATAAGTTTTATCAGTAATCAAATGTTGATACTGGTTTATGTTGTATTGAGACAGGTATCTTGCTATTTTTGTGCTTGTGTTTTCACATCACATTTTAGAACAAAGACAGTGTTGTTCATATAATGTAAGATAATTGACTTAGTACTGATAAGATAATATACCTTTCAGATTATTTAGTTATTCAATTATAGAAAGAATTAATGAAATTTTTAAAATTTTTTTCTAACCAATTTTAGAAAAGTCTAAACATTGTAATCAAATTTGCCATTACTGACGCATTTACGTCTGGACAGTTTGTTGCTATTCTAAAAGGTTCATTGAAACATAAGAAATTAGATTGGTGTTATTTTTGAGCCATTTATTATGCTAAGATTACAATTCTCAAAAAAGAGATACATAGAAAAAATTCTTAAAGATTTTACAAATTTAACCAAAAATAGTCTGTCCACTAACGGATATTTTTATAGAAAAAAGTTTACAAAAGTCAATATGCAATGATTTTTTTATGCATGGTGACAATTGATTGTTGGATGGGTGTACACAAATCACTTGTACAAATTAAGTATTTCATTTCATTAGTGGAAAGAACAGCCTGTGTTATTTGCGGCCATGATGTAACAGTTTCGTTGGTATTTCTAATCAAAAAAGCCAGAGAATAATGAACAATTGGTGAAGAATCGCTAGCGATTTATCAGCACTTAACATCGGCCATGTGTCACCATTTTAACGAAAAACCAGACCGGTGAAAAAAAGTTGGTTACATTAGTCATTGTCTCGCTCAACATTTTCAACAGTCAATGTCGGGGAACTTTTCTAACAAAATGCCACTGAATGGAAGCATAAAATACTGATAGATTACATTACTTAAGCAATAGTAGTGAGAAAAGTGTATGACAACCCTTGGCAGTGAAGTTTACTTTTTTGAGCTGCTCATTATACTTGGACTACGGCAATTTCCTGTTTTGTTTTACTTTCGGTTTTAGACATTTTCAAGGTACATATAATCATTCTAAATAAACAGTTGAATATACATCTATATAGAATATATCTACCGAAGAAGCCACAATATAAAGTAAAATGGTAGTAAATAATTAATCAAGCCGCACTTACATGTAGATTATTGCGGGCAGAAAGTTATCATCAATTTCCCAGATAAATTGGCATTTTATGTTTCATATGGATCTTTCCATATATTTTGGTAGAATTTTCAATGAGAGATTTTGCAGTTGACACGTTATTGCGTATGTATCCATATCCGTATTTCTGCTGCTGTTTGTGAAAAATAATCCATATTGTTCACATGTCAGACAAAAATATCTCTTAGGACTTTTCTTGGTATTTAGTCTGTTTTAATGGACTTGGCTCTGTATGACAGCTTTCAGATATCTGCTCATTTTGTATAAAACACAAAGCAAATTAGTGGTGTCATCTTACAAAACAAAAAAACAATATAGACTGTGTCATGAAAATAAAATTGTGTTTATATTTTCCAGAACTGAAGCAAATAAATATTTTCCAGAAAGGAAGCAAATCAGTTTCCCTCAAATATTTAGCAGGAATTCAACAACTGAATGCCCTTTGGGTATGAAGGATGCCCAAGACGGGCCCAATCTAACTTCAGGCAACAAATGACCAAACTATGGCCTCGTACAAAAATGTATACAGCATTGGCAGTGTCAGAATAATTTGTATATCTGATATATTGATAACGTAACACAGATAGTGCTTGACTCCCTTTTCATATAATCATTGTTATAATTATTGTTTAATTACTGTTAATAATAAGATTTGGGTCATTTTTGGCTGATTTGGGTTCATTATGTTGATAGCTGGATCCCACATTATGTCATATACAATAGTTAAAAGGAACCAGTAACAGAAACTGAAATTTGTTATATATACATATGTTTATACACTATGACGTCACTGTTCCGCTGTAGCTTGAAGGTATCGTTATAACGCTTCAAATTCAAAAGTCCGGGAGTTCGGCCTCACCGGCACATTTTACTTTTTTAATTTCGCCAGTTTTATTTTTTATAAATTATTTTTTTTTTATGAATTTAAAATGAATTTTGCAAATATTGTCACAAAAATCATTTGTGCGAAAAACAGTTTTGTTTTGATGTCAGATTCCAATGTAGATCTACTTATTGTACAGTAGTCTGAGTACATCAAACTATAAAAAATGGGGGTTTAAATTAACAGGCGTGGACTGTTTGAAAAGCACATGTTGCTGCTCTCTCCTTTCACATATATTGCATCCATAAATCTTAGAAATCATTGACCAGTGTATTACACTTGGGGAAAAAATTGTTGCTATACAAATGAGAATTAACATTCAAAAGGTTCCTACTACTACCCCTACTCTAAAAGAGAGCAAAAATATAAACCTTTAAAAAGCCCTAGACTGTTAGCAGTTTGGTAAATTAAACATGGGCTTTCGAAAATTTTTGTGTTCAGTGTTTTTTCTCCGTGTACATCTCTGATCAATTACTTGTTAAAAACGTTTCTGTTTTAAATTTGAAACAAAAATGGTTATTTGTCTTCTCCAGTACCAGATGTCTAGCATAGCAGTGTTTCTTGACCGAAAGTTGGTCGATCTCATTCTTCCTTTCAAAATGAACGTAATTTGCATTTAGAAATTATGGATAATCATTGATTGTAATAATAGGGCATAAACTTCCTAATACGGATCTGTAAATACAGATATCTGCAGACATTGCAATAACACCATTTCTTTGAATTTTACGGGGCACTGGTGGTTTTTTAAGGAGCTCTGCCTTTTAAGTAGCACCGAATTTTATATTAAGACAAGTAAAAAAGCTAAGTATTTTGAAATATAAAACGAGTACCAATACAGGCGCTGAGTCACGGGACAAAAAGACGCGATCATTTCACTAAATGCCGCCATATTGGAAGGAAGCTTGAACTTGTTGCATTATCTTACGACCGGGCGTAATGTGCAGTGCGGCACTGTCGCAAGTTTGCACAAATCTTTTAAAAAATGACAGAATCTTGATTTTCTTCACAGAAGTACATATTTATTTTTTTTAGCAAAGTTGGTCAGGCGTTATTTCTATTTTCTGATGGTCGCACTTGCACTCAATGTCTAAAATTTGTGTGTTAGTTTGCTGTTACATAACCTGTATATATTTTATGCTTTGTATTGTACTCGCAATGAATGTCTAAAGAGTAACAGATATTTTCTTTCCTAAAATTTCCAAAATGAGCCGCGTCACTAGAAAACCGACACGTTGCGTTTTTAAGATCACGGATTTTTAACTCTGATAGACGGAGGATGGGAGCCTAACACTGGTCTTTCCCTTGCATGATGTTTCGGTAAACTGTCTCTCTGTGAAAATAGCTGAAATAGTGTTGAAATCTAAACGTAAACCAAAAGAACATAATAAAGCTAGAAAAATTGTTGCAGGCTGTCGTGATTAATCTGGTGAACATGATAGGCCCACCATCAATCTCGTGTAAAGCCGTGAAAACTCCAGATGTAATTTAGTGCCTTGTTAAGTTTAATGCATTTAAAATGTAAGTGTTACTTGGACAAAAAAACATAGTCTCATATCTGGTGCGACGTCTTGTGATTAATCACAGTATTTTTGTGTCAGTTTGCTGTTATAGAACCTGTATGTTGTTTACATTGTTTTGTACTTGCACTGAATGGGGGTGATCATATTGGCTAAATTTCCGGTCAAACCATCGGGTGGGGCATGTATGTTAATCGGTTCAATACAGTGTATTGTTTCTTAATGAAACAAAAGATTGCTAGGGCTGTGATCATAAGCCATTTTGAAATATTTTTACCTAAGTTACTATTTTCCCTTTTATATTCAAAACCTGTCCCTTTAATAATTCCAATGAAATATTTCAAGGGCATTGAAACGATCTGCATTCACTGAAATCTAGAAAGCAAAAAAAAAATCAAATATTTGTGATTACAATCTCTCTCAGTTGAAAGGAAAACAATTATATATAAAGAATATATATACAAGCCTCCTAGTGAAACCTTTAAATATTACAGAATACAACAGACTTTCTCTTTAGATTCTTTGTGTCAATTGGCCTAGTGATGAAACCTTTATCTGTCATTTGTACACCACTAGAAACAATAAAAACGTGGGTCTTCTGTACTTTATCTAATTGTTAATCTGAGCTCTAGTGTGACTTTTGGTAAGCATTTACTTGTTTAATGCAAATGTTCGTTTTTGCACCCTTTTCAAGACACCCGTCCTTCAGTGCTTTGATTAGTTACACATGAACAGTGAGATTTTCAAACAGGTCTACAAACGATCTGTTGAACCTCTTTAGTGTGTGTGATATTTGCAGAGAGGAAAATCAGTTTTTACTTATGTGTATATTTGAATCGATTCTAAAATACATGCATTTAAAACGTTCGAGTCATCAAGTTTACCTCGCACTTAGGCATCACATTTATAACAAGAAATGATGAGAAATTTAGTTCCTCTCATACACTTTATGTTTAGTTAAATAAATGTTTTTACTTCAGCTAAATAAATTATTCAGTTTACTTATCCGTTAAATACATACAAATTTCAGAATCGAGATTTAAGTCTAAAACAGCTGTGCTTCTTAATACCATTTACTCGCTATATTTAGAAATAAAATATTCACTCTTGCCTATCTCCAAGAGCGAGAATGCATTTAATTTAAATGAGGATAAAAATCCGTTTCTTTGAAATGAAATCCTCATATATTATTGATACAAAACAAAGATGAAAAAAACAAAACAAATTCGCATTAAAACCAGGGCAAATATCCTTGAAATGAAAATGTTCAAGAACGCAGTCCTTTTACATCAAATCCTTTGAAAGTATATTTGTTGATGTACGGGTGACGAATATTTACATAGAAATGCATAAAAAAGTATAGTGGACGCAACTTGACCCCGATGGTTGACCTTTGCGTTATAATACATAATAAGGCACATCCTATTATTGAAAAGGTATGTACGTAAAACACGAGCTGCACGAGAAAAAGGAAATATAAATGTGTGTATTAACAAAACGCGATAACTGTGGCCTTTATTTACTAATACCGGATCAACCCATAACAATGAAATAGGGAATCAGGTGGAAACATTACATGACAAATTTCTTATATCGCAAAACCGATGTAAATAGCGGCGTGGTCTAGTGGTTAACACGTATGATTTGTAAGCTTACGGTGCTGGTTCGAATACGGGACGGGCTACTTTTCTTTTCTTTTTTTTAACATGTTTTTACCTGGAGAAGAATGCAGGTAAAACTATTTGTATCATGATTTTCTTGTGCACTTATACTAAGTACATATTAATATTTTTTCAGGGGATCTCATATTAGAATCGATATTAAATCTATTAACATTGCAAAATGAATAGAGAAAACTCTTGCAAGAATGAAAGCAAAAATAAATACAAAAGATGATATAAAAAGACCTGCAAAAATAGAATTAGTAAAATCTTTTTTAAAAAGAAGGGCTCGAACCTACACCATACAAACAGAAAAAGAATAGAGATCCAACACACTATCCACTTGACTACAAATCTGTTATGGAATGACGCATCGTGTCTAAAGTAGTAAAATGAACACCACTTATCGGAAAATACACCTGCTTTACCTGTTTTTGGATTTTACCAAGTACCGTTAAAATAAAATTATCGCGATCCATTAATAAATATAAATTAGTATATTGGAAAGTTTTAACTGATCAAATGTAAGTATAGTAGTCGCAACTTGACCGCGATGGTTGACCTTAGGCTGATTATTCATATCGATTATTTCATTATAGAAATCAAGGGTGCTTAGTGTAGCCGTGTATGGAATTAGTTTGTATACAGTGCAGTATCAAAGTATATATACTTGCATTTGATCAGTTAAAACCTTCCAATACAATAATTTATATTTACACAAATTTATTTTTCCTTTTTCTCGTGCAGCTCGTGTTTTACGTACACTCCTTTTCAATAATAGGTTGTGCCTCATTATGTATTATAATGCAAAGGTCAACCATCGGTGTCAAGTTGCGTCCACTATATATATATACTTTGATACTGCACTGTATACAAATAAATTCCATATAAATATACACGGCTATATATTTTTTATATACACCATTTAGAAAACATAGACAAAACACCACTATAGGGATACGTTGGGGGACTGTTAAGGAACGATCAGTGGCAAACACTTTTAACTATTTCATGCTTTTTCCGTGATCTTATTCTCCCAACAAGTATAATTATATCCAAACCTCGGTGCAACCATTTCCATGTATTTTTTTTTTCACTACGTTTAACGATTTGTTTTTGTGATATTCTAAGTTTGTAAATTGTATCTTTGTATATTACATATAATTATGTCTGTCACCATCTAAACCCACATTCCGTTTGGAAAGAAAATGAGTTATGTTATTACATGTATGTAATACGACATTAATAAAAGTATTTGTTGTTGCTGTTGTTGTACAGTAACTGTATAAGTGTGTTTGTTAAAAAAGAAACGCCTTGAATGATTTTGTTTTAGTTATTACTATTATCCATCATCAATAAATGAGCCGCGTCATGAGAAAACCAACATAGTGGCTTTGAAAGCGACCAGCATGGATCCAGACCAGCCTGCACATCCGCGCAGTCTGGTCAGGATCCATGCTGTTCGCTTTCAAAACCTATTGGAATTAGAGAAACTGTTAGCGAACAGCATGGATCCTGACCAGACTGCGCGGATGAGCAGGCTGGTGTGGATCTATACTGGTCGCAAAGCCACTATGTTGGTTTTCCCACGGCGCGGCTCAAATTATGTGCATATATGAAATGTTCTATTTTCTTTGCTAGAGCAGATGCTGCATTTCCTTTAGTATAACTGATCCACTGTTGTCTTTCACTCATTGCTTTTACTATTTCTTCCAAATATGACTAAATGTATGAAACATTTCAAGACCATTATCTGGAGTAGCAAACAAACATTGCTGTATGCACACTTTATTTAACTGATTATTATTAGATAGTTTACCTTTCTTTATTCAGCTTGTTTTAATTTAAGAAATCATACAATAAAAGAATGTTCGTTATTTATTTTCTAGAAAAGCAACATCACCCACTTTTATTTTCAAGGTTTCACAGAAATCATCAAATTAAAACATAATATTCTTATGAATTCTTACAATAAACATGACTCTTTAATTAAGATTAGACCTTCAGCAAAATCCAGATACCCGAAATGGATATTACATGGTTTTAAGAAGTCATCATTACAGTTTTAATTTCTTATTGTAGAAATGTTGCCCATTACACGCTACTTGACTTTACATGAAATTGTGTTACAACTATACGTTACTCCAGGTATGGTGACGGTAAGGGTTGCTATAGGAAAACATGGAGATCATACACACACCCTATAAAAGACTGTAGCCCCCCTCTTCCTCTTGCGAGTGATCAAAACAATAAACAGACACGCGAAAGGTAAGAATCGTCTTCAAATTCATTATTTTGCTTTACACTGTATGTGTATTAAAGTTTAACGATAAGTCTAACATAAATATGTGTATATGGTGATATAATAGACGAAACTGACAGGTAATGTTTACAAAATGTTGACTAATCACACTCATTGCATGAAAATTCACTCGACCAAGTCACGAAACTGATAAAGATTACGCCAAATTGATTTGTAATCCAATTATCCATGATGCATTCTGTAATATGTATGCATACTCCATAAATATATGTAAATAAAATGTTTCGTATTTATTGCGTTTTTGAATGAAATTGATTTTTTATCTAGTCTGTGTAAAAACATTAACTGTATGCCGACTTGCCAATTTTGATATTTGATCTGAACGTGTATTTGCGAGTGACACTGTATTCCATCTTGCGAGTACAGTAGGCGATTTATGTCCTTTAAAGGCGTCAATGAAATTTTAAATGCAAACAAAATTGTCTCTTTTGATCAGTCGTCATGTTAATAATGTCATTTAATGTCTAAACCTTCGTGCGATACTTGTACTAATCCATTGGGGGTGGGGATGGAGTGTCTGTGACTCGCTATCCTACTTAATTAAATAATTAATTGAATGCTTCAGCGTCGTTTACATGCAAGTATTCGGTGTTGGTTTTACACACATATGTCACAAACTGACATACGGGCCTCAATGTATCTGTAGTGTAAATACAGGTATTGCATCATCTTTTTGTAAATTTTTGAGTTGTTGAGGTAAATGTCAGATTTTACGCATAAAATACCTCTCATGTTTTTCTGTATTTCATAAGTTGAATTTCCATGTAAATTTTATTAAATTCGGTTCAGTAAGAAGAAAGTTGGTATTTTATAAACTTCAGTAACTTATGTTTTTATCCCCAAAACCACTATAACGGGCCTTAAATTGTAAATTTCAATCCGCGCCAAAGTAGTCAAATTTCTCGGCTATAATGTGATTCCCGTGAAAATGCAAATAATCAGAGTACACGCATAAGCCGTGAGTCCCATGAAATTTAGTATTTGACGGGACATTACCCTATAAATAGACTGGACTAGATATGCCTAGTGCACACAACTTTCGACATTAGAAGAATTTACATCAAATTGATATTATATTCATGCTAGCTTTTGTATTACGTTATTTCGCATTACATCGTATTAATTTGTGATTATAAATAATAGCTGCAGTTTATCATTTTCTTATCTATAATTTTTCATCATAAACTTTTCATATCTTTTCCATACTTTAACTTTAGACTTGTTAGTAATTTTAGAAATAATGGAAGTAATAAGTGACGTATTCTAATCACGTGACGTATGAACTTAGTAGCACATAATATTTTGTATAAGTAGCACGTATTATTTATGGGAACCTATGGAGGTATGGTGTACCCAAAGGAGCAGTTTTATGCCCTTACTTATTTGTTTTGCTATGGTGCTTACCATATGTGATATATTTCAGCTTCTTCCACCAGACAATTTTTACCTGGTGATGCTGTCACGACCCAAAGTACAATACCCGAGGTTCATTTGTCTTCACTCGCCTGGATGTGATTTTCCCAGCGCAGAGCTTTTGTCCCATGGTTGTGCCGTAAACTGCAAAGACAATGATTTTTGTGATCCACTGAAGTCAGCTCAGGGATGCAATCACCTACCATCATAGGGAGCCAAAAGGGAGTCAACGTATTCACGGTTTAAAGGGACTTTATTTGAAGATATTTTGTATTTTTGTGCTACTTAATGTTCAAAGTTAACGGAAACATCTGTGTCAACGAACAGTCAGTGTTAGAACTTTACACTTCACAAAAGAGTTACTGAGCTCAGATTTTTTTTCTTTCTTTCTTATAATAAGATTTTTGTTTCACTTTTCATTTATTCATTGTAAATAATCATTTTCTGTAAATAAATTTGTAAATATTGTAATGGGTGTTGATTTGTTCTGATAGTAATTGTCCCCGGTACGTCCATCCTGTCACAGCATATACTATCATAAAATACGAATTAGAAACTGAAAGTATAAACAGGGCCCCTACTATTTCATGCAAGAAATAAACCGTCGATTCCCTACAGAAATCACGGTTATCTGACGATTTTAAAATAAATATGAGATGAGACAGGAGGGGACTTTAGGTTGACTCCCGTCTGTCTGTCCGTCTGCAACAAAATGATCCTCTGATTTAAAAAAAAAAAACTATTTCACCCGCAAGTATCCTGCGAATAAACGTATAAATAGAAAAGGATAACGAAAACATTACCGGGAAAGTCGATTAAGTCCTTATTAGTAATTCAGAGTTTACTTCATGGTAAACCAGTCAACATGATTCAAAAGTAGTACAACTATTTTGTCACGAATGGCCTAATGGTTTAACTACCCGAGTCCCCCTTCCTCAATAATAACATAAACATGTTTTCGTTATAAATACCGCGAGTAGTACAGCCGTCGTGATTACTACCTGTCGAGATTTACTGCTATTTCTCAGGTTAGAAATAATTTACATTTGATAGTGATAACACGTCAGGAATCTGTCCTTGCGGATTTGACCTAGTTTTTGAGCCCTGATTACCTAATATCAAACTCGTCTAAGATTCTATTGATGGTAACATTATGACCAAGTTTCATTAAGATTGGACCAAAAGTGTGACCTCTCAGTGTTAACAGTCAAATTGTTGACGACGGACGAGGACGACGCACACAGGGTGATCACAAAAGCTCACCTTGAGCACTTCTTGCTCAGGTTAGGTTTTCCTCTAATGGCACTTCTGCTTGTAAAATGGGAACTTATTTCATTCGCAGAATGTATTTTCAGTAAAATAAGACAAGTTTCATGTTAAAGTTCGTGTGTTTATGGCAAATACAAAGACAAAACTAAAATAATGCTGTTTACTGTGCGACGCTATCAAGAAAGCGATTCACAAAGGATTAGTAGATTCAGTCTGTCGCCGTTTCACTCCAAATCACCCCATTCACTGTTCATATTTTCACATCTTATTAATTGTAGTTGCGATTATATACTGGTTTCAATGGTTTGAAATTCTAGAAAGTATAGAATTGTATGCGACACATTGTCTAATTATTGTCTCATGATGGTGAACATTTGTGCCAATATACTTCAAAATCCCTTAATGCATAAAGAAGTTACGGCACTGACACAAAAAAAGCAGACCATGTTTCACCTTTAGGTGTTACTTTAAAAAGAAAAAGGAAAATAATAAGATGGACATTAAGTACATATTGCCTATGTTTGTACGTAATCTTTGAGAGAGGTAGGTGTAATAGCATTGAAGTAATTGCACAACCAAATATATGAGGACACATATACAAACAGACCGAACAGACAGACCGCATGTTGACTGCTATATTCCACCCTCCTTCGAACTTTGTTTGCGGGTTATAATTATGAAGAAGTACTACAGGACCATAGGAAACGCCGATATTTTATAAAGAAGTCTCTCACAAACAGGCATACAGTCTTTTTACGAAACTCGCAAGGACTTGTACAGTATTTAAGCAAGCACGCATACAATCAGGAAATAACACCGAATCTTCTTTCATTGACGGGTATGAACATATTGGAGAATTTATCAATGATTTTATTTTATTTTACCAAACTAGTATTGTTTCTTCATCCATGAAACAGTGAAATTTACATGTAGGTCATTCTTCAAGCAAGAAAATAAGTACTTTTGACGCCGACAATGTATAATTCTGGACAAAATCAGTGATCAATCAAGTTTTTTGCTATAATTCTACCTGTCATCAGACTAACACATTATATACAGAAACAAATCATGTTCAGCTTCCAATAAAATGTAAATATACATACCTTCAAAGCAAATCAGTCACTTTAAAATGTTATTTTTTAACTTTTAGCTGTCAGTTTATTGTTTTGATCACTCGCAAGAGGAAGAGGGGGCTACAGTCGTTTATAGGGTGTGATACATATATGTGAGCTGTACGTGACGACAATTATCAGGAGAAAAACACGCTACAATCGTAGTAAACGCAGGAAGTTTAGGGTATTTTACTTTTGCACTTCTTCGGCCGTACTGGCGAAACACCCTCACTTATCAAAATAAGATGACTTTTACTAATATGTTAGCGGGATATCCCTACTTACTCCACAGGTTTTACAGCACAAAGCCCCATATTTGCCCTTCTGCTGGCATCATAACTAACCGGTTATAACAGCATGATAGACATAATAGACATTCTCATGTAAATGTATATAATAATTCCTTTGACAAACATTTCACACAATGAAACAATGATGATGATCGACTTTTAACGAGACATGGAGTCTGATTTATGGCACGATTTGCATCAAATCAAGTGCATTGTACCATCCTTACAGTGTCAATAATTCAATCACAGACTTCCAAAATCTACTTATCGCAAAATAATAAAATTACTGAAGAGAGAAAATTGCATTGGCTTCTTGGATAAAAATACGCAAAGGACTGCTTTGACTGGTGTATAATTTTATGCTTTAAAGAAGTTCCCCAGCTAGCAAGCATACATGGGACCCATGTGGGTTCCCATATGGGACCTATATGGGCTACCCACATGGGACCCAGATGGGTTTTGCGAACCATTTTGGCTTGGGTCCCATATGGGATATACTATATGGGACCAATGTGGGCCCCTTATGGGTCCCAGATCTTATAACCTATGTGGGACCTTTCTGGGTCCCATGTCGTATATATAGTATGGGTCATTTAGGGGCGTTTTGGAATTGTATGGGTCTTATTGAGTGATTGATATTGTCAACTGTCTGAAACATTGTAGCTGCACATGTAGTTGTTTCAGAATCATTATGGACCTTTTTATCTTGATCTATTGCATTTCCAACTCATTTCATCAGATTCTTTGTAAAGGCATTCTGTAAAGTAGAAAAAATAATGTCAGTCTGAGCATTTGTCCATGAAAATTAAGTAAGTCGTAATTTATAGCTTTAATATCACCTGAAATATATAAAATTCGATTTTTTTATAATTATCATTCATCATTTTCCCGTAAATTAAATAGAAATGCAAAAACAGTTTTGATAAATAATGTACTGATTAAACATTTAATGGAAGCATTTAAACTATTATCAACATTTTCTGAGATGTTTTCTCTAAGTTTGTAGTACGAGATATTTTTAAGGAAGTAGAATGCAGATAAAAAAAAGGCTAATGATGTTAAAATATATATCATATAAATACGTCAAGTTACTGACGAATAATTATATAATTATTATGTTAAAATAATGTTTAAAATATTGTACTCACTTTTTCTACATCGGTCCCTTCTGTACATAATGAATAAACTTGTTCTGTATTGCAGCTTAAACCTCCATCAAATTAACTGAATAGTGTGTAAACCATTGGCGTGACTAATAGATAACATGTGTAGAGAGAGATGGACCCTTAGTTACCATGGTTACAAACATGTATTATAAATGTTCCCAATGTCCAGTTTAGCTTTCCTGAATATTTTAAAATGAATGAATGTTATTATTAAAAAGTAATTACACGATTTCGAAATAGCTTAGACAACAGTCGAATTTTAATAACAATTAGGAATAATTTCGGAAGTGCCCCCCCCCCCCCCCCCCCCCCCCAACATTTACTAGTATTAGTCCATTTTCATGATTTTGTAAGCCTAGTAATTTTATTTTGAAAATACAATAAAAATGCTATAACCGTTTTTTTCTTTATGAAGTAAAAAATTATCAAACCTTCGATCCAACATACCGGTATGTCTGATAGCATAGTTTTTTTCTAACAGTTTATATTGTAAATGTTATTGCAGCTAAGAAAAACGAAAACTTGCATTTTATTATAGACAGAGACGACTTTAAAACGTCTTTTAAAAGTCGTCTTTATTTTGTAGGTAAAACAACGAAAAACAACGTCTTTTTTCTGTTCACAGATGACATAACCATAAAACAACCAAATAAAGAGATCTTCAAGACGTCTTTTGTTTGCTGGGATGGGACCCATAAGGGACCCTTCTGGGAAACATATTTTGAGACCAGAGAAATGTACATGTATTAGAATTCAAAGAAAACATAGAAAAAAGGATTGTTATGCTAGTGACAACACTTATAGTCTTAAAGTCAAGATGTTGCTGTATCGCTTCAATGGGTCCCATATGGCTCTGATGTGTGCAAATACTTACAATATGGGACCAAGATGGGACCATTCTGGGAAAGGTGTTTCTTTTTTGAGAGAAAAGAAATCGTAGAGACATTCAGAGAAACCATAAAAAACTAATTTCTATGCTAGATACAGCACTTTTAAACTTAAAATGAATGCATTGGTATATCCATCGCTGAGTTATTGTATATGGGTCCCATATGGGTCCAATGTGGGCAAATACTTACACTATATTGGACCCAGATGGGACCCTTCTTGGAAACATGTTTCTTCTGATACTTCAAAAAATGTACAAATTTTCGAAGAAAACTTAAAATATGAACTTATATACTGGTGACACCACATATAAACTTAAAATGAATACATTTGTAATTCACATCACTGGGACATTGTATATGGGTCCCATATGGGTCCAGTATGGGCCAATACTTACAATAAGGGTCCCATGTGGGACCCATATGGTACATTTGCCCAGATATAGCCCATATGGGCCCCATATAGGCTTGCGTGCTGGGTCCGTGACTTGTACTGTCCATACTATTTAGCATACAGCTATTCACAATAAAAGCGGCGGTCGTTTCTAATGAGTGTCCATCAATCTGACTAAAGTACTTGATCTTCTAAACGAAGATCTGAGAACGACCCATTCACATTCGTCTTCTGTATATTTTGGATTTCCATTATTGCTATTTTTATGTTATCCAATCAGGCGACTTGTTCGATTGTAAAAGAGTAAGAAAAATATGCAGTTATTCCAGGACTCGAACCCGGGACCCCTCGCTTGCAAAGCAAGCGGCCTACCGACTGAGCTAACCGGCTATCTGATACATTACGACATAAGAATTGTAAATATCAATAGTCAATGCTAGAGGTAGATTTGCAAGATGTTGTAAGCTAGGCTCTGATTGGCTAGTGAAAGGGCCGTCAGAACGAGGCAATGAATAGGTCGTTTTCAGATCCTATGCGTAGCGTAATAGGAGATGTACTTTAGTCAGATTGGAGTGTCCATGTAACTATTTATAGATAGCTGATTTATTTGTGTTTTGTTCTCGTTATCAATTGGTTTTACATTCTGTATTGTTGCGTATCGATTATGTACATGGTTTTACGGGGGCCGCGACTAGTCTGACTCACGGCAGTAAAATTTGATGTTTCTTCGGCAGTTTACAAATATATATATATATATAAAGAGCCTTGTTCATTTGTTTATCGAATAAGGTCATTGAGGTATTCATTATCACAACACGCTTTATTATATCTTACTGATTAATAAATAAACATTTCATGCGATGCAGCAATTAGAATCTGTAAGAACCTTTGGGACCGAGCGATACTTTCTGGTCCTTTTGATCACAGATCCCTTTAATATATCTGAAGAATAGACTTCCGCTTAAGCCGATGTTAGTGGCATGAGAGCTGTTGCATTTTTAAGATATTTCATGAACACAATGAAACACAGCATGTTTCAAAGTATCTTCATATTGAGTATATTAACAGTATTTTACTTTAATATTAGAATTTGTGTTTTTATTCCGTACAAATTTCAATGAATAAAAAACAGGACATTTTTAAATCGTAAGCAAGCTAAAATTGACTCCCGATAAGCAAATAAAATCCTCCACGCACATACGTTTAGACAGGGTGACCCCTGCACGTTGACCCTGAATGTAGACCAACAAAACACATGAATCAGAGGTGGAGGACTAATGGTTTCAGACACAATGTCGTTTATCAAATAGTCAAGGAGAACATACCCCCCGCCCGAGGATCGAACTCGCGCCCCTGAGATCCGTAGACCAACGCTCTTAATTACTGAGCTAAGCGGGCGGGCTTAAAATGCGACTTTCCTGTGTACTTTCATATCATTATTTCCGGGAAAAGTTATCGTCTGTGTTGTCAAAACGTAAGTATACCGTGTGACAGTGTATAAAAATGTTCATATATTTCATGTATCTGGATGGAAATTATACACATTATTTTATACACTAAAGGGGGTTTAATATAAATTCAATGACCATTATATATCTTTTAAATAACTAGACTGTCTTAGCCCCGACAATTTTGCTCATAAGGGACAGTGCAGAACTACGGATCGTTGGGTCGTGAGTTCTATCCCCTGGCAAGGCATATGTTCTTCGTGACAATTTGATCTGGAATCATTCGTCCTCAACCTCTGATTCATACATGTGGAGATTTTGGCAGTTAGTCTTGTGGAGAACAAGGTTGTACTGGTACAAAATTCAGGACCACAAGTTGGGTTTACTGCCCGCCGTTACATAACTGAAATATTTTTGAGAAAACGGCGTTAAACCACAAACAAACAAACAAAAGAGTGTCTTAAATTCTAACTTTGATAAACATGTTAACCGGATTTTTGTTGGGTTTAGACTCACAACTTTACAATTAAGCTGCATGTGGCAATATTTCATGGTGCTGTAGGCTATCTCTTAGCATTCTTTTAGACACAGATTTGGACAGAACCGTAGACTCTACAAAACAATTGGATGGATTCCTCTAAGAAGAATTATACACCAAAAGCAAGGTTTCGATGCTACATCGTAGAGAAGCAAGTGACCTTGACCACTTGGCTGCGGAGGCCCAAAGATACAGACTGAATTGATATTTGAGCCGTGCCATGAGAAAACCAATATCCGCGCAGTCTGGTCAGGATCCATACTGTTCGCTTTCAAAGCATATTGCAATTAGAGAAACCGTTAGCAGATGCGCAGGCTGGTCTGGATCCATACTGGTCGCTAACCCACTGTGTTGGTTTTCTCATGACACGGCTCATTTACATATTAGTATTTTTTTACCACGTAATCCATTTTACTTCGATATATTTTCTCTGAAATCAGTTATTTTTGTATTAGACTATAATAAGATATCTTTGTCATGAACATATATCATATTTATGTTGGAACGAGTGCTTCGTAGTCCTGATCATTTGGCCGTCACAATAGAAACAAACATGAATAAAAGACATTTTTCATGCCATTTTTCCATTTCAGCAACACTAAGTACACACCGTTGCTGTAATTGAAAAAAAAATGCTAAGACGGGGACGAATAAATGCGATATGTATCTACACCTATTGTGCGGCTTGAGAAGAAGAGATTTTCATATCCCGTCAGAGTCTGGTCCATTACAGTTCCTCTACTACATTCAGTTAAAGTATCATTCATTTCAAACAACAAGAGGACCATGATGGTCCTAAATCGCTCACCTCTTCCCACATGATCCAGTTTTGAGTATGACATCATTTTTTCTATTATTGACATAGTGACCTAGTTTTTGAGCTCATGTGACCCAGTTTTGAACTTGACCTAGATATGATCAAGATAAAAATTCTGACCAATTTTCATGAAGATCCATTGAAAAATATGGTCTCTAGAGAGGTCACAAGGTTTTTCTATTATTTGACCTATTGACCTAGTTTTTTAAGGCACGTGACCCAGTTTCAAACTTGACCTAGATATCATCAAGGTGAACATTCTGACCAATTTTCATGAAGATCCATTCAAGGGTATGGCCTCTAGAGAGGTCACAAGGTTTTTCTATTTCAAGACCTACTGACCTAGTTTTTGAACGCAGTTGCCCTAGTTTCAAACTTGACCTAGATATCATCAGGATAAACATTCAGACCAATTTTCATACAGATCCCATGAAAAATATGGCCTCTAGAGAGGTCACAACGTTTTTTCATTATTTGACCTACTGACCTACTTTTTGATGGCACGTGACCCACTTTTGAACTTGACCTAGATATCATCAAGATGAACATTCTGACCAATTTTTATGTAGATCCATTCCCAAGTATGGCCTCTAGAGAGGTCACAAGGTTTTTCTATTTTTTGACCTACTGACCTAGTTTTTGACCGCTTATGATCCTGTTTCGAACTTGATCTAGATATCATCAAGATGAACATTCAGACCAACTTTCATGAAGATCCATTGAAACATATGGCCTTTAGAGAGGTCACAAGGTTTTTATATTATCTGATCTACTGACCTAGTTTTTGATGGCATGTGACCCACTTTCAACACTGACCTAGATATCATCAAGATAAACATTCAGACCAACTTTCATACAGATCCCATGGAAAATATGGCCTCTAGAGAGGTCACAAGGTTTTTCTATTATTTGACCTACTGACCTAGTTTTTGATGGCACGTGACCCACTTTCGAACTTGACTTAGATATTATCAAGGTAAACATTCTGACAAATTTTCATGAAGATTTCATGAAATATATGGCCTCTAGAGAGGTCACAAGGTTTTTCTATTTTTAGACCTACTGACCTAGTTTTTGACCGCACGTGACCCAGTTTCGAACTTGACCTAGATATCATCAAGGTGAACATTAAGACCAACTTTCATACAGATCCCATGAAAAATACGGCCTTTAGAGAGGTCAAAAGGTTCTTCTATTATTTGACACCTACTGACCTAGTTTTTGATGGCACGTGACCCACTTTCGAACTTGACCTAGATATCATCAAGGTGAACGTTCTGACCAATTTTCATGAAGATCTTGTGAAATACATGGCCTCTAGAAAGGTCAAAAGGTTTTTCTATTTTTTGACCTACTGACTTAGTTTTTGACCGCACGTTACCCAGTTTCGAACTTGATCTAGATATCATCAAGATGAACATTCAGATAAACTTTCATACAGATCCCATGAAAAATATGGCCTTTAGAGAGGTCACAAGGTTTTTTTATTATTTGACCTACTGACCTAGTTTTTGAGGCACATGACCCAGTTTCGAATTTGATCTAGACATCATCAAGGTGAACATTCTGACCAATTTTCATGAAGATCTTGTGAAATATATGGCCTCTAGAGAAGTCACAAGGTTTTTCTATTTTTAGACCTACTGACCTAGTTATTGACTGCACGTAACCCAGTTTCGAACTTGACCTAGATATCATCAAGATGAACATTCTGACCAATTTTCATGAAGATCCATTGAAAATTATGGCCTCTAGAGAGGTCACAAGGTTTTTCTATTTTTAGACCTACTGACCTAGTTTTTGACGGCAGGTGACTCAGTTTCGAACATGACCTAGATATCATCAAGGTGAACATTCTGACCAACTTTCATAAAGATCCCATGAAAAATGTGACCTCTAGAGTGGTCACAAGCAAAAGTTTACGGACGCACGCACGGACGGACGACGACGGACACCGCGCGATAACAAAAGCTCACCTTGTCACTTTGTGACAGGTGAGCTAAAAATTAAAGACAACAACACCAAACGTTTTAGACACACCAGCTCTCACAGTTCAACGCTACACTTCCTTGTGTCGAACAGACTCGATGACAGGCACTAGGACTGAACCCTTTGATACTTTTGTCCTGTTTCAAAGAGCCGTAATACAAGGTTGTTACCTAGATGTTTTGTATTTTGTTAAGGCATTGAAAAATGCTTATATAGTTTGTTAGTGTGTTTCATATATTTACATGAGCACATTCGTGTTTTAGGGGTCGTGATGGGTGTTGTGCATTTCATAACCTCTCAAAAACAGTTTCGATCAAACAGTCTGCTATATTTTTGTTTGGTTGCATTACGAGTATATGCTTGGAAAGGATCTTTTCGCAGATTTTATTACTACATATCGCGCCTTCTGTACTTAGTCTGTGTTAGTTTTTCACCTGGTGGGGATACTGTTTATCTCCACTGTCCCGTAAGTTTAGAAAAAATGATAGTATTTAAGAGTAGGGTTTGGTTCTCCATAAACCAATTTATATCGTCACCGAGATTTATCCAGATTAACTTATCTTGGGTTAATTTTGTTTGTTTTGGGTTTAACGCCGTTTTTCAACAGTATTTCAGTCATGTAACGGCGGGTTTGGGTTAATTACTGAAAGTAATATCCAAGTTGTAAAGACTGTTGAACGTACCTTAGTTCTTTTTTTTCTTCTGCTGTGCGAGTAAGGTTTGATGCTCCATAAACCGATGTATGCCGTCACCGAGATACAGATCACCTACTTTTTTTTGTCCGTTTACTCATCATCTATACATCTACTACTGTAGTATTTAGTAACAAAGAGACTACGTTCCATTTCCTGTTTGATCGTTAACCCATGTTTTTCTGTATATGCAGTTTTGAGGATTGACAGTTATTTGTGTTGTCCTTGTTATTCTGCATATGTCGTTCTGGGAATTGAAAATATATGTGCTGTCTTTTTTTTTCTTCTGAATATGCCGTTTTGAGGACTGACAATATTTATGTTGTCCTTGTTTTTGTCTGTAAAATATAAATATCGTACATTGTTTGTGTTAGAGATTCACCTGGCGGGGATAACTTGTACACTGTTTCTTGTTTTTTTTTAACATGGTGGGTGTAAGAGCACCATTGGTTTAAACTGCCCAATGTTGTTTTTTATGGTGGCTGATTTCTGCCAATTTGTGTTGGGGGCGAAAACACGACTTTTACACGAAAACACGACCTTTAGAGGGCGCCGACATGACACATTTATTTGTCGAGTTTTCGTGTTGGCGGATATGAAGGTGTTGAATTGGCGCCCTTTATTTGTCGTGCTGTCGTGTTTTTGCACTGCCGATACGAAAACATGACAAATTAGGTCTTTGTCGAGTTTTCATGTTTTCGCCCTGCCAACACGAAAACACGACTTATACCTTATTTGTCGAGTTTTCGTATTTTCGCCCCGCTGACACGAAAACACGACAAATACAAATATTTCATTTGTCGAGTTTTCGCTTTGGCATCTACCGTTAGGCATGCGCACAACAATCACGGAACTGAAAACAACATAACTGCAGAAAATATAAGTTTAAGAATAAAAATTGACTTATGTTCTATTTATATTTCGACAAAATACCATTTTATTTCATAAAAAAGTTATCGAAAGACAAAGGTCGAATATCAAAATAATATTTACTCACAATTTAGACCTAAAAATGCACCAGAGGCCATTGCATTCCTATATTATAAAAAAAAATGTCCGTGGGTATACCATCTGGTCCCCTAAATAGGAGGGCATGACCCCCTCACATACCTCAAATTTTGGACAAAAATGCAGCAGGGACCACCATTTCATATCTATACTTTAAAATGACAAGGTAGAGACCCTGTGATTCCACTGTCAGGAGGGGGTTGACCCTCGTCTATCAATGCCGCCTTCATTCTTTAACTGTTGCCGCTCACCGCACCCCAATGAAAGATTTCTGGAACCGGGTCTATTATACATAGATTTTGTATTCTTAAAACGATAACTGACATCTGACATATTATTGTATTGTTTTATAATCCCAGATCTCCTAATGCAGCTTTAGTGAATATAGGCCTAATTAAATTCTGCATTGACGGTTCGTCCGAACAGAAAGAAAAATGCTTCTAAAACCCTTTGTCACTGTTTTGAAGATAACTCTACATTTTATAAGAGATGTCTAAAAAGTATTTGTCAAGTTTTCGTGTTATCGTCTCGGCGTGGCGAAAATACAACACGAAAACTAGACCAATATCTAATTCGTTGCGTTTTCGTGTCGGCGGGGCGAAAACACGACAAATAAAGGGTGCCAACACGAAAACTCGACAGATAAATTTGTCGTGTCGGCACCCTCTAAACGTCGAGTTTTCGCGTAAAATGTGTAGTGTTCTCGCCCCACCGACACGACAAATTAGATTTTTGTGTTGTCGTGTTTTCGCCCTGCCAACTTGCCAACACGAAATGGCAGAATCTAGCCTCCATAGTTTTTGCCACTGACAGTTCCAAGACGGTTTTTTCGTGATTTTGCTTTGTACGCGAGTGTGTATGTGTGTGTGTTTGTGTGTTGTGTAGTTTGTGCATCTGTTTGCTGTGAGTTTCGTTTTGGGGAGGCTACATGTTTGGAACATGACATTCCCTGTTTGATATGTATCCTGTTTGTGCTTTAATATGTGTACTAAAATCTGTCCGGGTGATCGATCACGAACAATGAAAACTCCAGCGGTCGACTTATTATCTCGAACGCATGACATTTTATTTTGATCGCACATTTTATCTCGAGCGGACTACATTATGTCGAGCGCTCTAGATAATGCAATAAAAATGTGTTTTAAGCAAACCACCGTATAAAAAGCATATGTAACGCATTTTTGTTTGCGGGTTTATGAAACTACGCTCAACACCCGAAACTACGGGCGACATGATGTTTGACATTTATGTCACATGAGCTAAAGCGGACTTTTGTTCGATTCCGTTGTCTAGACAGATTAAAAGAACTCTTTAAACATCAAATCGATAACGTATGTATGGCGCCGCACCATTGAAAAGCATAGTTCAGAACAGTATGTCATTTCTAAGCCGTTTCCATAATCCACATTGTGCATACTCACGATTGCGCGCATACATTCACCAAAACTTAGCCTGGGTTAAAAATTATTGCAGGTTGTAAGGACTGTTGAACTTACCTTAGGTTTTTTGTTTCTTGAGCTGTGTGACATTTAACGTTGTTGTTGCGACATATAACGGTGGATTTTTTTGCGACATTTAGCGTGAAAGGTTCGATATACAGTAGCAGATGATTTTGTGACATTAAGTGGTGATTGCGATATTTAACATCAACCTTGCGACATTTGGGTCTGTTGGGACATTTAGCGGTGCTACGACATTGGACGGTGCGTGTAAACGATCTCGTTTGATATATGGCCGTTGTCATTTGAAGCGAAACCAAAACAACTGCTTTCAGAAGCATCGGATCTGATCCAATTCCTGCTGATATCAGGCATATTCATTGTCATGATCCCATGCCTGTTGTAATGTTTTCAAATTGATGTAGTCTTTCAAATGCGAAAAACCCATGGTCTGGACGGATTGCCGCGGAATGCGTTCATATGTTGGAACCTATGCTAGCCACAAATCCAAAAATATGATAGCATTTTCTATGGCACATCAGGCCAATATGGTCTTTGGATTTTTTTTTTAAGTAAGTAACTGGTTAATCGCAAAACAAACACTGCAATTTCAGTAAGATCGGGATCTGATCAGTCAAATTTTCTTCTGGAATATCATGGAATATTCAAATTTGTCATACTCCACGATCCTTGTGGTGTTGTTGTTCAAAAATATGAATGTATCTAATTCAGAATGAAAATAAGCTCTAATGGGTCGAGATTAGACGGAATTTTAGCCGCAAAATTGGGAATACCGACGTTTTACATAATTTAAGAACATTATTGTCTTAGACCAAAATCAAAAAATTATCTTGCATAACAATACTATTCTATAATGATATATCAGACCAAATAATAGTTTTCCTGGGAGTTTTTTTCTCATAGTAAGTACGTTGTCAATCGTTTGCGGACATGAAGCAGAACTAAACAAAGGCTAGCTAGGATAAGTGATGTACTGTTGAAACCTATACCTCCTAGAACATATCTTCATGTCAGTGAAAAACAATTTTCAGTGCTCCAGTATGTCTAGATATATTAAAATATATCGATCATCCGCGGAATATTCTAAAGAAGATAAGACTATAGAAACGGATGTGTAAAAAGTGTTAAAAACATGTTTTGAGTTAAAGTTCCAGAAGATACTTAATTTTATGTTGAAAAGAAGTAATACTGCTGCCAAAATAGAGATTACACATAACTGAATAGACAGAAAAAAAATACTTTCAATATTACACATGAAATTATAAAGTCAAGGTCAGGAAAGGAGACAATCAAACCAATACTTATAGTACTTTCGTTTATGTTAATATTATAGTCAAACCTATGACAAGTACATGAGAAAACAATGATCAAACATTGGATATAACAAGAAATGATATATTTAAAGTTCATAACAAAAATGTGGCAGCCACATTATAATCAAAGGCATTATTACTCTTTATGATTTAACTTATAAATGTGGGCCCTGGTTGAAATAACTGCTGTGAAAGCGACCTGTTCCCATTTTGTTTAATTTCAAAATCTGAATAATTGGGTAGATTTAAGTTTTTAAAATTGCCTTTTGTATAAGTTATTGACATACGATTTTTATAGTTCCATAAGGTTTTTGTGCTAAAACGGATTAAGAAGATGTCCAAATAGAGAATATGCATTTTTAAGTCGTTAGAATAACACTACGTGAACTCATATAGGGCGGTAATCAAAACAATGGATTTAATAATAATAGCTTCTACTACGTTAATCAAACATTTGAGGAAAAGATAATTCATTAAACACTGTGCCATATATTTGAAATGTTTTCTAATATTTACAACGGGCAAAACCTTTTGTACTGGTAAAGCAGTGATATTTGTCGTGTGATTTGAATACCAAATCTTAGAGGACTATTATTGTATCAGCCTTTTTAACATGTCCTTGAGGGATTTTCTTACTGAGAAAATTGGACGTTATCTAAATACTTTGTGACAGTATGACAAATTTAACTTGATCGTAGGTTACTTTCGTTTATTTTAAAGTAATATTCCTTTATTTCATTGGATGTAATGAATTTTATCATTTCATTTATATTACATTATTCCACTTTTAGTCTGCAAGACAGTCGCCAATTGACGATTTAAATTTGATTATATCAGTACTTACTGTCTAGTGCGAATTACTTAAAGACCCATCACGACCTAGTGACCTACTTTTTTTCACTCACAAAATCTTCATGAAAATCATTCTTGAAATACAGGTAATATAGCCTACAGTTATACTACAAGTTTTCAGGTGGACAATTTAGGCCATTCCTGAATAAATGTGTTTTGACAACTTCATCTGCAAACGTATTCAGTCACTCTCTTTTCAGCATAGTTTCAAAAACATAGATGAATAACTATCTTACACTGTAGAAACAAAATGTGATTGAAATTTCACTATATACCTGATTTCTGTCCATATTGCTACAGTTACTCAATAAAATGTTAAGACATTACACACATTGTCTTGGCCTAATATATGTCACAGTCAGTTTGTAACTAGATACTTGTTATTTCTCATTTTATTCATGCAAAGCATGTATAATTACCATCATGGAAACACAAAAGAATACAGTTATTTTGTGGTGCCTCTTTAGGCGTAATCTAGACGGTATGTTATCACTAGTCTATGTACAATTATTTCATAAATATGCGCGTACATTTTTTCTTTGATTTTGAGGAAATGTGAAAATTCGGTCTCAAAACTCAGAAGAAGAAAGGAATTAAGCATCTAAAATATCAACATTTTCCGAAGGAGGATTCCCTACACATACCTATGGGATGGGTTTTACATTGTATCACTTCTATAGAAATATAATACATTTTAACATTTACCTTTTCTTGTTGTTATCGCCCCTAGGGTATAGCTGTGGTATGCAATATATTTCGAAATATTAAAGTGGTAGATCAATAAATCTCTTTGTTTCTTGCAATTGATGGTATCATGTATGAAAAAGTTTTCAATGACACTGATTAACATAAAAAAAACATGCGAAACTGAGTAATTGTAGTCAGTTGTCAATATTGTTTTGATAATCAGGTATGAATTGCTTTGTTTGTATGTCTAAGTATATGTTTCCGAAGGTGAAAGTAAAGATTTTTTTTTGGAAATATATATAATATTATATTTGTTTTCAAATTTCACAACACGCGATAAAACATCCTATTTCTCTGTTACTTCCTGTCTTAAACTGTGTCTGCGTTATGACATCACACAATGTTTACATGGATCGGTTCTTGGAAAGGTTTATAATACACTTGACACTATATTTATTCTTAATTTCAGCCTAAATTAATGCATCTATTTTTATTTTGTAGAATTAAGTGTTTGTGTTAATTATGACTCTTGGAACAGTGTTAAGTAAGTGAGTAAAATGAAAAGTCTCTCCGGCCCTCTGGAACTGGAAGAGAAATTTTCAGCGCTTGGGACATGTAGTTGCACGAGTCGAATGTTAAAAAATGTGGAAATAAAGCATGTTCTAATTTATTTAAGAAGTTCATTTTTATTTTAACGCTGGTAGAAGTTTATTTTATTGTTAGTTTTTATAAATACATCAGAAAGTCAATATACATGTCTAAGTTAAATTCGGTATGGCTGTCATTTTATTTCGTTAGATGTTTCAGAAGCGGATGAATTTTCAAATCCGTAAAATGAGTTTATTTATTTTATACTTCAGAAGTCAATTTTTTTACGAAATAAGAGATGAGGACATGTTGTTCTAGACCGGTAGGAGTTTCATGATAAATAAGATAACAGGATCTTTTGATATCAATGCTACCAGGCTAGGCAGATATGGGCGGAAGGGTTCGGCGAACCTCGCCCCTTACAGCCCATATCAACCTCTATCTGATACACTCAGTTCCAAAAGAAAGTGTGCACTTAGTTTTCTGTTATTTTTTCTCGGTTATTTTCAGGAAAACTTATAATGTTTGGTACCAAAATTTAAATCAGTTCGTAAACAAATTGGTTTGCATTTTAGATTTTGAGTTATACATGAGAGTTAGTGTATGAAAAAATGAAACAAAAACGTCGGGGAATTTTTTGAAATATTTAAACTTAAAAAGTGCAAACTTTCTTTTGGAACTGAGTATAATGATCAATACAAACTCTTACAGACAAACCATTCAGTAAGTGTATAATATTATCAACTTTAATATGAGACATGTTATAAAATCCCCCGTTTGACAGACATTTCACATACAAATCTAAGACAATGGTCGAATTATAGACGGGACACGGAGTTTGATTTATGACATGATTTGCACAGAATCAAGTTCATTGCACCATTCTTAATCTGTCAATAATTCAATCATAGAATTACAGAATCTATCTATTGCGATATAATAACATTATAGAAGACAGATAATGCGCTTGCTTCACTGGAAACGTCCTAAAGTGTTCTCTTGATTTGAATAATGGCTGAACTGCATAGACATTTTATATAATAGTTTGACATCTTGGTTAAACCTTCAGAAGGGACCATCTTCCAGGTGATATCAAAATTTAAAAAGCCCAAAAACAGATAGCAATTTATATTGAATTACGAAAACTAAAATATTACTTGAATCACTATTTTGATATGTATGATGTAAAGCACAGCTTAATTTCTTCTATACTGAACAGCAAAAGAAACTATCCAGATGTATGACTTGGCTATTTTTTTATTAAAAACTTAAATTTGTAAATTTGACATGATTTCTTCATACCACATTACACTTGAAGAACTTTGCGTGCGTGTTACTTTAAAAAAAAATCATCGACCAACCGTGAAGTCAGTAGTCCCACAGTAGCCGTTTTGCACGAAATTCCTTAAAAGTAAGGCTTAAAGCGTGTTAACAAGGTTTTTATTTCATTAAATCTCGTAGCTTAGTTTTGAGATAACAGACAAAATTTCATGAAACTCAACTATAAATATGGCGTAGAGAGGGTAAACAATGTATATCTCTAGATATCTCTTATATATAAACATACAAATCAGGTGTCATATAGACTTAGTAGAGAATATAGCCTTTAAAGTATCAAGGTTTTCCTAATATTTGACCTAGTGACCTAAATTATGAACAAAAAAAAAAAAAAAAAAAAAAAAAAAAAAAACAAAAAAAAAAACCGGTTTTGAAATGGGCAAGATTTGATTAAGACAAAAGTTCTGACAAAGTTCACAGATATAAAATATATTATATAGAGTGTTAAGTAGGTATTTCTTTTATTTGATCTTGTGAGTGAGTGAGTTGGGTTTTACGGCGAATCGACACAGTTTGATCTTGTGACTTATTTTTTAAACCGAGAGACTAAGTTTCATGTTCCTTCGACATTTTGTTGTGACAAACATTCTGACAAATGTTCATGAAGATGTGATCCCAAATGACACGGTTTTGAACTTGACCTATGATTCACAAAACCACTTTCCGCACCGACACAATTATAGGTCATATGTCTACTTTCCAGCTTTGATGGTGGAAAAACACCCCAGGTGCCCAACCGTGCATTATTTCATCACGAGCGGGCACCTGGGTAGAACCACCGAACTTCCGTAAGCCAGCTGGATGGCTTCCTCACATGAAGAATCAAAGCCCCGAGCGAGGCTTGAACCCACATCGATGAGGGGCAAGTGATTTGAAGTCAGCGACGTTAACCACTCGGCCAAGGAGACCCCACTTTCCGACAAGGTTTCATATAGCCTAAGGAGTGTTAACAAGGATGTAGATCTACCCCCTTGGTTTCTTTTTTTCTTTGTAAATGATTTTGAACAGACAGCGTTGACGTGCAAGTGGTTTAAGTCAGTGGCCACAGAGGCCCCTAGGCAAAGTATCAAGTATCATCTTATACGTGTTAAACGTGTTTAATTAGATGTAAAAATGTCGTTTTCAAGAGGAATGTCCGTTCTAACAGTGAGATTCCTATATTAATGCTGTCTTTAAACACCTTTTCTCTATGCAACGTTGACACGACACTCCCGCGCATATCAAGCCCGTCTTGTTAAGATAACTTTTTTCAAAGATACTGATCAATTTAAAAAGAGTATATGAGCCGCGCCGCGATAAAACCAACATAGCGGCTTTGCGACCAGCATGGATCCTGACCAGCCTGCGCAGTCTGATCAGGATCCATGCTGGTCGCTTTCAAAGCCTATTGCGATTAGGGAAACCTTTAGCGAACAGCATGGATCCTGACCAGACTGCGCAGGCGGGTCAGGATCCATGCTGATCGCAAAGCCACTATGTTGGTTTTCTCATGGAGCGGTTCATATTTGCATTTTTAGCTTTTTACTCGTTTTATGCTTGAAAAGACTTAACAAATGTTCCTTTTCTAATACACCTGCAGAATAATTCAGTATGAATTGGTGCCTATAACAAACCAACTAGTCCGTCTGTATTTTCAGACGTTGAGGTGATTAATATGCAACTTCTATGACAATTACAACAGTTGTTGTTAAATGCTGTTTCTATACATTAAATAATCTGTTAATGACCCACCACGACCTAGTGACCTACATTTGCCACTCACATGAGCTTCGTGCAATAGTATAATACTGGTATAATACAGGTATAATACAGCTATTGTACAAGATGACAGGCGGACAATTTAGGCCCTCCCTTAATGTTTTCACAACTTCATCTGCAAAATTTATTCAGTCATTTTCAGTATAGTTTTATAAGCATAGAATAGTAACTATCTGACACTGTAGAAACAAAGTTTGGTCTAAACTCACTTTAATACATCAAGTACTGTGCACACTATTAATTTATTGATACATTTAGACAATAAACACATTGTCTTGGCCTTATATAAGTCACTGTTAATAACTAGATAATAACTAGATACTTGTTATTTCCCATTTTCTTCATGCAAAGCATGTATAATTACAGTCATGGAAATACAAAAGAATAGTTATTTTGTGGCGCGTCTTTAAGTCTATATGAGCCGTGCCATGAGAAAACCAACATAGTGGGTATGCGACCAGCAAGGATCCAGACCAGCCTGCGCATCCGCGCAGTCTGGTCAGGATCTATGCTGTTCGCTAACGGGTTCTCTAATTGTAATAGGCTTTGAAAGCGAACAGCATGGATCCTGACCAGACTGCGCGGATGCGCAGGCTGGTCTGGATCCTTGCTGGTCGCATACCCACTATGTTGGTTTTCTCATGGCGCGGCTCATATACATTTTGGAAACAGATTACGACGTCGCACATGACTTGGTTCAATTTTCATTCGTAACATTTTGTGTTGCCAATATGTCTTTCCTGTAAAATGGTTTGTTTTACATCGTACGATAAAATATCGCTACTTTAAAACTGTTGAGAAAGACGTTAAACCCGAAGACACACACAATTTAAAGAACAAAACAAATTAAACGGTAACAGAGATCGGTTTGTTACAGAATTCGTTCTTAAACATATATCATAGTTTACCAAGAGATGAATAGACGCTGTAAATGGCAATGGTGACATTTATTTGACACATTTTCCAATATTTACAACGGACGCAATCTAATATTGACAAAGGAACGACACTGGTTTTGTATTTTGAAGGATATTCTTGTCAGGTTTTAGTTGTACCGAAGTCCTTGAGGGATATCTGTATCGAGTAAATTACAAGATATCCCAAATGTGGCGTGCTGCTATGTCAAATTTAACTCGGGACTGTCACATACTTTTCCATAGCTTTATACACGTTATACATGTTTGTGAAAGTCTACTTGAACTGTAGACCAGCCAATAGCACAAACTATTGACCGGTGATTTATATAATGAGGCATGTAATAAAACGAAATGTTGGCTTCATTTGCTCTTAAACATTGAGTCGCCTGAAGTTAAATTGATATGGGTTTAACACAATTATGTTATACGGCCAGATAGTTATGCTTGTTATGTCAAATTAATTTTCAGCTTTTAATGTAGTTTATGTGAAAAAAAAAGAAAATTTGTCGCTTTGTAAATAAATTTAGCCAGTCATCATTTCCGATTACAAATCTATCAAGGAAAACAGTAATCTGAGAACGAACGAAATATATTCTGTGACAGATTGCATAGTAATTAATTAATACGTCTGGTTGGTCCAACGCTACATAGAAACTGTCACTGATTATATCAATCAAACGTTAAGAAACAGCCAGAGGAAATTGTATTCTTAAAATCATCAGATTTAGTATTGCAGTTAATTGAAAACATGAAGGTGCTGGGCTATGTTTAAACCAGAATTAAGTCACATTATGTACATAGAAGATTTTTCTTACTACACAAGCTATTTCCATTTTAAGCAATAAATAAATAAATAAACTAAAGATAGTTATAAGTATTCGAATGAACTGTTTTATCTAAAATATACTAGAAATTCAAGTTTGTACATTAGAATTAGAAATGTAGATGGAATGCATACATGATTTAACATTAATTCAATCTAATGATCAATTTGACATTTGCACATCGCCGTTGATATGAATGAAGAAAAAAATGCATAAAAAAGACAAACCTGAACACACACTGACATTTGCACAATGAAGATACATGTAAATGATTTTAACGAGACGTAGACACATTATGTATGTTTAAATTTTGCATACAACTGTATTGTGTCATTATGAAGCTGCCAATTTTTAATAAGATACTTCAAGTATAATACTTGCATCGTGTGAGTGTTGTTATTTTATCCAGTCCTTTGGGATCATCAAGTCAATAACTTATTTCTGAATATCATCAGCAATATCGGACATGACCACATCCACCTCTCCAAAGTTAATGTTTTATGTGAGGAAATTTAATATTTGTTGTAAAATGATGAATAATACGCATATTAGAGAAGAAAATGCTGTGTTCAATATGTACGCAGTAATCATGGTTTGTACACATTACAGTTCATTAACTGTTCTTTTGTACACACGCACAGATCAAATAAATTGGTATGATTCGTGAAAAGATACTAAATTGGGATAATTCAAGAAGTAAGAAGCGGTATCAGAAATATGGTACTGCACTTACTCTGAAAGTTTTAGCAAAACCCCTTCAATAATTTTTTAAGGATTCCATCCAGAAAACATTTTACAAGTAAAATAAAAGGAGACAATTCGGAAAGAAAGCACGGTTTGTCGCGAAATGTGATTTTGTTTATATTCATAAAATCAGTATCAGTTGAAATATACTCGAGGACATTAAAAACGTTTCGTCCATATATGGACATTATTTCATCATTGCAACATGTATTCAAATATTTTTATAACAATCTTGATAGAGGACCATAAGATTATGTCACATGCTAAATATCAAGGCTCTACGTCTTGCGGTTTTGGACAAGAAGACTTTTTCCTTTCGGTTGCCATGACAACCGGAGTTCTGCATGGAATTAAATTCTTTGTATAATTTTGAAAGGGGACCACCCAAGGATCATTCCTGTGAGTTTTGGTTTGGTGCAAGTCTGCCAAGTGGTTTTCAAGAAGAAGATTTTTTTAGAAAATGTTGACGGACACATGACACACGACGGACATCGAGCGGTCACAAACGCTCACCATGAGCCTTTGGCTCAGGTGAGCTAATAAAAGGGGAATGGTTTTGACAAAATGAAAGACAGGTTAGGCGTTTGACAACATTCTGTCTATTAGCTTTTGAGAGAGCTTTTAAAGTGCAAATGTTTATACCAATTTCTGTTATGTTGAGGCATAATTTTGACAAAACAAAAGCTCGAGTTAGGTTGTTTCAGCTTGTAATGCCAATGTGTTAAGTGGTCTTTGAAAGCATTCCGCCACTCAATTTCTGAGAGACGTGTTTATTCAAAGTTTCTACACAATTTTAACAAAATAAATGTAAGAGTTATCTAGCTTGGTCTAAGTTGTTTCTATACAATTTTAATAAAATAAATGTAAGAGTTATCTAGCTAAGTTCGAAAGCATTCCATGATGTAGTTTTAGAGAAAGCTGCTCAGATGGAAACTATTTATGACACAGACACCTTGGTTAAGGCAAAGGTACCATAACCCTTTTCAATTATCGCATCTTTTTGCAATAACCCTGCAAAAGAATCTACTTATTCAAACAGTCATACTTAAAAGTGACCATCTGCTTGTCATGATTAACCATCCTATAAACTTTCATGAACCTAGGCCCACGTTCACGAGTTATTATCCAGAAACTGTTTAACTGTTCTGGGTAACTGTGACCTTGACCTACTAATCTCAAAATCAATATGGGTCGTCTGCTGGTCATAACCGACCTGCCTATGAACTTTCATAAGCCAAGGCCCAAGTGTTCTTGAGTTATCATCCAGAAAACGTTCAATTGTTCAGGGTCACTGTGACCTTGACCTATGTCCAACTGATTTCAAAATCATTAGCGGTCATTTGCTGATTAAGACCAACCTCTCTACCAACTTTCATGATCCTAAGCCCAAGAATTCTTGAGTTATCATCCAGAAACGGATTGGATTACATAGCGACCGACATTTACAAAACAATATACTGTATATGTGGATATTTCAGCGGGTGGAAAAGTTAGTGAATTCGGAATTCCAGACATTAGCGTGCGGAAATATTAGCATAAAAATCTGGTAATACAATAATAAATGACATTTAAATCCTTCTGTTCCAGTACATACCTATCGAACACACTATTCAGGTCTATGTCCATGTTATGAGCATTCAGCCCCATCTGACCTTGACCTTGATTCTGAGAGTACTGAGGTGATGGCAGCGAACATGGCTAGGATGTCATACTGCCTTGTCCAAATGCTGTTCCCATACCTCCTTGACTATAGGAGGGGCTCACCTGCTGTAGACGTCTCACTGAATTTGGCGATACATTATGAGGTAATATTAGTAAAGGGCCAGAGTTTGAACCAAAAGGACTCTGTGATGCTCTAGGTGAACCTCCACGACCTGTAATCATTTATTAAAACGTTGTATTTCTATACCTGACTCAAGATAGATATATTAAGTTACACAGAATATACATTTTTGTATTTTAAGTATCTTTTAACTCTAACTATTAAGGTCCATATTCATTGTCCTTGATATTTTGACATAACAACTGCAACTCTTTTTGTTGTTATTAAACTCATAGAAAATATCACATCAATGAATTATTCGGTCTGCCTTTGCCAAATTTCCATTTCTGTTAAATCTTACCACAGTCTAAGCTAACATAGCACAATTATAACATTTTCAAGTTTAATATTGGCCAAGGACACTTTTTCCTATGTTGTTCATTGCTGCTGGGCATGTCCAGAATTAACAATTGGAGCGGACAACAAAAATACACAAATTACTGCATGTATGATATAATCACTAGAGGTTAGGGTTAATATTACCATGGTTATACTATACATTGATACATTAATGAGACTTCTTATTCAAAGCGCTTGACTCTGGTACATAGAGTCTGTAACTTATCACAGGCGCTCCTGGCCTGCAGTGTGTCAGAGTCCATTACAAAATTTAACTGAATTTATACACATACACTACATTTAAATTATTTACACTTCATTGACTTGACAAAACTAGCGCAAATCAGTCCTTGAACCAAGTTAGAACAGAAAATGTACTGAAAACCTGTCTGAAAACTTGAAAATCTGATTCAATGGTTGTTTCTGGCCACAGTCTAAAAATAGACCAGTGTCAAGGCTGCCTTCTGAGCCGCCTGGTCTCTCAGCTACATTTTATAACCTTATAATTATGTTGCCTTATAAACTTATAATATTTTAGTTCAAATGAAGTTTCAACTTTCAACCTTTATATTTTTTAGGGCAAGAAAAAACACAAAATAAACAAAATAACTTCTGTTGTTGTAACACCTACACAACTGTAGGTCATATGGTAACTTCACAGTTTTGGGTGTTGGAGGAAGACGTCTTCAGGCACTATCAGGTACCTTGGTAGAACCATTGATATTCTGTAAATTAACTAAATGGCTTCCTCAATCAAATAAAATAAATTAACAAAATAAATATTTTTATCATGAATTTTCGGACAGAATACGTTATGTCATACTTAGTTGTCTCTTGAGTTGTCCACCTCTGTTTTGCTGATACAACTGTTGTTGTTGTTGTTGTTGCTGGGAGTAGAGATTTCCCAACTGCTGGTTCCCACTATACTGGCCATCATTAAAAGGGAACCGTTGTGGAGGTGATACATGCAGAGTACCACCAGACAGGGATCGGTGTCTGTTACTATACTGTGCAGTTCCCTGCAATGTTTAACAAAAAGCTGCTTCAATATTTCTTATAAAATTCTCATTTAAATAACACGCTACATATTGGTATCAATGAAAGTATGGACAACAGTTTGCCTTTTAGTGGCTTACCAGACTTATTCAAAACTCAGTTGTATACTTTGCATACAAGTATCTTGTCTGCACTGAAATACTGATAAACGCAAACAAAGTAACTCTAAGAATGTCAATAAACTGTTATTATCATGTTGGAATAATCATAGCATTTTTACAAATATCACTAAGTGTCAATGACTCATTTAACATTCAAATGACATGTTTTTTTAAGATATACACTTAGCAATAAGCAATGCAAAGTTTAACATTAACAACAAACTCAAAAGCAATTATAAGCCTGAATTTGAATAAAAGAATTAATAAAGTGCTTCAGATGTCTATGAGATGTTAAATCAATCTGAATTTGTCATAAAAACTGTACTAATATTCGGACAGATCCAGATTTCGGACACTTTTGTATTCTGCTTGCCTCCATACATGCTCAAATAATCTACATTCCACTTTATTTACATATGGGGATATTGCTAGTCTTGTCTGTCCCTGCCTTATATTCCACTGCTGCTGTTGTTGTTGTATCTGATTGAAATTTGGAGACAACTGCGGGTTAGGTGGCATCATGGAACCCATGTTAGGCCCCTGTAACGTCTGGTAGCGAGGCGACACCAGACCAGGTATTTGGTTCCGTTGTCGGGTCACATCTGGTGCCGTCCCATTATTCATGGGCTCTGCAAGGTTCTCTGGGAACTATGGTATGACAGTGTTGCCTAGATTGTCCAGTAAAACATGGACAAAAAAGAAATATTTCAGTCCAATAGGTGCATTTGAATATAGAATACGGCATAATATATGCATAATCAGCACGTACAATATGTAATTTCCTTCAAATCTTTATACTGTGAAAGCATATATTTTCACGAGGTCAATTTTTTTTGCAATTTTGATAATGTTTGCGAGGTTTATTATTCGCGAAATTTTTGTAAAAATGGTATCCTTCTTGAATTAGCATTATTTTCATGGTGAATATTAATGCGAGGATCAATTTTCGCGAGATGTAAGCCTAGCCTTGCAAATGTAGCGAAAAATAAACCCTAGCAAAAATTTCTGCTTTCTCAGTATTTTGTTACCTACGAGACCAGTTTCTTAATATAGGCTTATTTATATCTCCGCAGCGTAAAAAAATTAAAAAGAGTTTCAGTCTTACTGCAAATTCCTGACTTTGGAACATGGTGGGGGTAAGAGTGAGGTAAGTTACACCACCGGTTTAAACTCCCCAGTGGTGGTTTTGCCACTGACGGTTCTAAGGCGGTGCCCAACTGTGTTCCTGTATATGTTTGTTTTGTCCTTGTATGTTTGTTGCCCCATGTGGTTCTGGGACGATCTATGTATGAAAAGAATTTGAACTACCACTATTTACCGGTTGAAACTCCCCAGTGGTGTTTTTGCCACTGACCGTGCGGTGCCCCACTGTTCTGTTTGTCATGTGTGCGGCCGTTGGCTGCGATTTGAGATTCTGGAAGGCTGCGTTTTTGGAACTTGTCTTTATTAAACTCTATGACATGTTGGCAGTGTAAAATTACTATGTATGTAAAACTGAGACACGAGAAATGCGCGGGGATCAACAAGGAATTATTGAATCTCTAAGAAAATTATCAAGTATCAATGAGACATGAAAGCGTGTCAGCGTGTCCCAACAGTGTACTAGAAGAAAACGCATAGAAATTTTCGGTACAAGTATTTGTCATCAAACATCGCTCAGATTCGTACATATTCATCAATCCAGGATATGCCAGTATAAATAAGCTGAGCGTTTTTTTTCTAAGAAAACGTCGTAAGAAAAAAGTTCGAACGTCATCAAATCGTATAAAGAAAGCGTTGTTTTACATGAAAATTTAACAGCATATGAAAAATTTATATTATTCTACAAACCCATTGTCAATTACTCATATATATATGGAATTCCGGAAAGGGACTACATGAATGGGCCACACTTCTGGACAGTTCAGCGCCTTTAAAAACTCATCATTTTTAAAAAGTTGTTACATGTCTTCGTTTTGATGCATTTGCAACATCGTGCGAGTGTTTAAACATAACTTGGTGAAACATCGTTTTTGACAATTGTTTACATTTATGTCTTTATAAATGGCATTCTTATTTAAAAAAGGAGGGGGGGGGGACTCATTTAGAATATTTTAAGTATCCAACTTTCTGAGACAGAACAGTAAAATAGGAAGTGGAAACTCCACAGGTCACTCAACACAACAAAAACGAAATTGTTGCAGGCTCGGTTCATGGACGGTAGTGGAAATGCATGCTACCGTCCACGCCCTCTATCCACGGGTTGTTCTACTTTCCAGATTTTATTATGTATGTATGTTTGTGTTCGGTTTTAACATCTTTTTCAACAATTTTTCAGTCATTGGCCCCGGGTTGAGCAGAACTTGACATTTATTGCCTCGGTAGCCTAGTGGTAGAGCGTCCGCTTCGAGTGCGAGAGGTCGTTGGTTCGATCCCCGGCCGCGTCATACCAAAGACGTAAAAAATGGTACTAGTAGCTTCCTCGCTTGGCATTAAGAGGATAGTGCTAGGACTGGTCAGCCCGGTGTCAGTATAATGTGACTGGGTGGGGTATCATGCCACGTGTCTACGGCGTGATATTCCAGTGAGGCTGCACTATAAAGTTGGGCATTGTGCTCACTGCTACAAGTAGACACCGTCGTTTATATGACTGAAAAATTGTTGAAAAGACATTAAACCTGAACACACACATACACAGAGAACTTGACATTTACCTATGTTAAAAGTATTAAAAAAAAAACAATTTGTATCGGACAGATAAGTTGTGTCCAGATGTTGTTCATTTACTAAAATAATCTGTTTTGTGATATACTGCTAGACCTTAAACTGTCTAACACGAATCACACGTGCACTGATTAAAAAAATGTCAGCCATTGTTTTCTTCAGTCAAAGAAATTAAAGTAGTATTTTACCCAAGTTTTCCATATCTGTATATGATTCACTTTCTAATCGATAGCTCGTCTGATTTTTGAAAAAAATGTACTAGGTAGTGTCGTCACTTGATCGTCGGCGCCGGTGTTGTTTTTGTTTTGTTTAGGTCTACCTTTTCTCAAACACTGTGAGAGCTACCGCTTTGAAACTTTGCACACTTGTTTATCATCATTAGGAGACTAGGTACACTTGTGTTCCAAGGCGGTGTCCCACTGTGTTCCTTTGTTTGTTCGTTCCGTCTTATGTGTTGGCTTTGTGTGCGTGTGTGTTGTTCGTTTTGTCCTTACGTGTTGGCTTTGGGTGTGTGTGTGTGTGTGTTTGTATGTGTGTGTGGTGCACGCGTCTGCGTGCTGGGGGTTTCGTTTTGAGGAGGCTACGTTTTTGGTGCGTGGCATTCCCTGTTTGATATTTTTCTTTGTTTCTTTTGTGTGTGTGTTCGAGTTTAACGTCTTTTTCAACAATTTTTCAGTCATAAACGACGGTGAATGTAGACCGAGACCGAGATTCGTTTCTAAGTCTGCAATGTGTAGTGTTCTATCATCATTAAATTAAATCATGTTGATTAAGCGCTCTCTCTCTCTTTCAAAGGCATAACTAACGCCGTGAGCAACAGATATTGGCTGTATATGCTAGGCGTGTATACTAAAGATAACTGCTGATCACGTATGTCAAAAAAAAAACCAGACAAATATCTAACAGGGAATGCCACTACCAAAAACAGCGGATCAGTGATCCTATTTTAAACAATTTTGCAAAAGTCCTTTCCAGTATGAACAGATTCAACTGGAGGGGATTACTTTTATTTACACTGCCCCGTGTCTTAGAAACATGGTGGGGGTAAGTGTGAGGTTGGGTGCGCACCATAAACCGGTTTAAGCTCCCCAGTGGCGGTTTTGCCACTGACCGTTCCAAGGCGGTACCCCAGTTTGTCCCTTTGCTTGTTCGTTTTGTCCTCATCTGTTGGCTGTGTGTGTGTTTGTGGTGTGCACGTCTGCGTGCTGTAGGTTTCGTTTTGGAAGGCTACGTTTTTGGTACGTGGCTTCCCCTGTTTGATATTTGTCTTTCCAAAACGAAATCTACAGCACGCAGACGTGCACACCACAAACACACACAAAGCCAACACACAGGACAAAACGAACGAACAAAGGAACACACACACATACACGCGCACACACAAAGACTACACAAGAGGACAAAACGAACAAACAAAGTACATCATCGCGTGTATTCTTTCATTGTTTTCTCGTTTAGGGCAAACCCATTATTTTCACTGGGGACCATACGCCACTTTTCTTTAGATGTTTCTAAATTATTTTGTACTTGCAGCATGTGTAAATGTTGTGTTCTGTTCAACCCGGGGCTAGAAGGCGTGGACGGTAGCATGCATTTCCACTACCGTCCACGAACAGGCTCAAACCGAGCCTGCAACATTTTCGTTTTTGTCGTGTTGAGCGACCTGTGGAGTCTCCACTTCTTCTATTTTACAATAATCGCGTACCTCAAAATAAAACAAAAGTCATCAATACAGTTCACAAATCAAGTTTAAATCACATTTTAATACTGACTGGGCATATGCAAACGATACACGCTGTCGGTGACAACCAAAATATATGATTTCCACTAAAACTGTATTTTCTATTCTTGTCTAAACAGAAACAGACAACAGATCATCAAAGGATGCCTTTGGCAAAAAAAACACGATTACAGATATTTGCAACTGTCGGCTTTGTTGGTGAATCAGCTCTCCAAATGAGAGGAAGCATATCATAGTATACTGGGATGACCGCTTTTATAAAATAGAGAAAAGTGGAAACTTCACAGGTCGCTCAACACGCCAGAAACGAAAATGTTGCAGGCTCGGTTTGATTGAGCCTGTTCATAGACGGTAGTGGAAATGCATGCTACCGTCCACGCCCTCTAGCCCCGGGTTGAGCAGAACTCAACATTTACACATGCTAAAAGTACAAAAAGCAATTTCCACTTTTTCTATTTTAGAGACATCCGCAGATGTATTCAAACGGCGGTGAACATGGAACCTTCAATGATACACGTGTTGAGGCGTGTAATTCCATGAAGAGCGGCGTTTGGTCCCCAGATAAAGTAAAGGGTTTGCCCCAAACGAGAAAACAATGGACAGAACTAAACAAATTGGAATTTAGGAAGGGGATCTGAGGTTATGGAGCCTGCGTATCACAGGAACTGTCAAAAGACAAAATGAAAAATCAGGCACCATATCCAAGGGCCCAAGGCTATGAAAGCGGGAGTATTGGAACCACACAGGCCGAAATGGTCATGTTGAGAAACTAAACAGTACCAATAACACGATATAAAAGTCGTGCTGAACTTTGACCTTTTCAAGGGCACCGGATTTGAATACGCAAATGCTCTGTAATGTACACGTTCTTAGGTTTTCTTAGCTGACTGAATGAATTCATTGTCGGAGTGGTTCAACTTATACAGTATATTTCAGAACACGCATGTCCGTCACGACTGGTGCTCCTACGCCATGCCCAGGTCTAATAGATGTGTAGTACTGCAGTTTGGAATTGATGGTCAACATACTTCACCTGGTAAGCGTTTTCAGCATCATCCCTTGATTCCTAGATCAATTCAACATTTCTTTTTTTTTTTTTTGAGGGGTGGGGGGAGGGGTATAAATATCTTTATTCTTGATTTTCCTGCCTACAGTTGCGTGAACACTATTACACTCCATATCACACTCCATATATGTGTGGCCCTTTTGTAGAACCTTTTTCTCTATCTCAATTTGATGTTTAACAGCAAACTGCAGTAGTGCACATGACGTGAAGTTGTGGCAACATAAATTTGTTTTGTAGAACAAACAACTGGCTTCTAGTTTAGGACTTATAAGTAGACTTTAGAGGTCTATGGTGATAACCTTTAAGGTATTAGGCCCATAACAGAGTACTTTCTTTTTTAATAGTATTCGATTCTTATCATAAACCTACTTTGACTGCAAGTTTCACGGGGGCGTAGGTCCCAGCCCTACTGGGACCAAATTCTTTCCCCTTATTTTTCTTTTTTTTTGTAGTAAGTTTTTACTTCTTTCAAGACTTATTTATTGTACAAAAGTGGAAAAAAATCATTTACTAAGCGATTTCTTGCAGTTTAAAGTGAATTTACCCCTGAAACGGAAGGGGTAGAGTTAGACATCTTTAAAAATACTGAGTTACATGCGGTAAAAGTTCTCTATTTTGCCTTCATTCTTAAGATTACATATTATGGAAATAAAATCTGTTAAAAGATCCTTTGGAAGCAAAGAATGCAACCAAGAAGAATAATAGCAGACTCGGTTCGATTGAGTCTGTTCATGAGAGGTAATAAAATGTGCAACACCTCTCACGTTCCCTAGCACCGGCTTAAGCAGAACTCTATTACACATGTTGAATGAACTCCATGATCCCAAAGGACCAGAAAATATAATAACACTGAATCCAAGTACGGGGAGACTTTTTACAGCCACCACACGGCACTTAAAGATTGCTGTTGTGATAGTTAATAAAATCTGTAAAAAGATCCTTTGGAAGCAAAGAATGCAACCAAGAAGAATAATAACAGACTCGGTTTGAATGAGTCTGTTCATGAGAGGTAATGAAATGTGCAACACCTCTCCCGCCTCCTAGCACCGGTGTAACGACCAGTTTTTTCCCCGGGGATAAAACTGACTAGTTAGTTTCTTCCCCGGGGGAAGAATGACTAGTCAGCCCCCCCCCCCCCCCAGTCAATTCCCACCCCCCAAATCGCAACTGGTTACTCTTGATCATTTTTATGCGGGGAAAAAAACTAACTAGTCAATTTTCCCCCCTACCCACACCCCCTCATCAATAATCCTGGCTGGTCAATTATTTCCCCTTTTAGTGAATTGGAACTGGTTATTCTTGGTTATTCTTAATTAGCCTGTTTTTCATTTCCGATAGTCGGTTTTCATTTAAATTTCATATAAAATATTTTGTGCAAATTAAAGAAATGTTTTTAAATGAACTTATTTTAATTTCTGTTGTATTTTTTTCTTTGACATTTTCCTGTTTCAATTTCTTCGAAGGTAAGGAAATTACTGCTGGTCAGTTCTTTTCCCACGTAGCCAGTACTTGACCAGTAAGGTGGTGAAGTAAATTGACTAGTCGTTTTTTTCCCCTAGCCTGTACTTGCTCTGTTAGTTGGGGGAAGAAATTGACCGGTCAGTTCTTTCCACCGTAGCCAGTACTTGACCTGTCGGGTGTGGAAATGAAATTGACCAGTCAGTTCTTTCCCCCCTAGCCAGTACTGGCTTTGTCAGGTGGGGGAAGAAATTGACCGGTCAGTTCTTTCCCCCCTAGCCAGTACTTGCTCTGTTAAGTGGGAAGAAATTGACCAGTCAGTTCTTTTTCCCCTATCATATAATTGACCTGTCCGGTGGGGGAAGAAATTTACTGGTAAGTTCTTTCCCCTCCAGCCAGTACTTGCTAGAAAGAATTGACCTTTTTCTCCCCCCCCCCTCTAGCCAGTACTTGCTCTGTTAGGTGGGCGAAGAAAATGTCTGGTCAGTTCTTTTCCCCCCTAGTCAGAACTTGACCTTTCAGGTGGAAAGAAGAAATTGACCGGTCAGTTCTTCCCCCCATCATATACTTGACCTGTCAGGTGGGGGAAGAAATTTACAGGTCAATTCTTCCCCTTCCCAGCCAGTACTTGCTCTGTTAAGTGGGAAGAAATTGACCGGCCAGTTCCTTTCCCCCTATCATATACTTGACCTGTCAGGTGGGGGAAGAAATTTACAGGCGAGTTCTTTCCCCTCTAGGCAGTACTTCTAGAAAGAACTGACCGGTCAATTTCTTCCTCCTTTAGTCAGTACTTGCTCTGTTAATTGGGCGAAGAAAATGTCTGGTCAGTTCTTTCCCCCCTAGCCAGTACTTGACCTGTCGGGTGGGGAGAAGAAATTGACCAGTCATTTCTTTCGCACACTAGCCAGTACTTGCTTTATCAGGTGGGGGAAGAAATTGACCAGTCAGTTCTTTTCCCCCAGCAAGTACTTGACCTGTCAGGGGGAGGGGGGTAAGAAATTAACCTGTCAGTTCTTTCCCCCCTAGCCAGTACTTGACCTGTCGGAAGGGGAAATGAATTTGACCAGTCAGTTCTTTCCCACCTAGCCAGTACTTGACCTGTCAGGAGGGAGAAAAAATAGACAAGTTAGTTATTTCCCCCCTAGCCAGTACTTGACCTGTCAGGTGAGGGAAGAAATTGACCAGTCAGTTCTTTCCCTCCTAGCCAGTACTTGCTTTGTCAGGTGGGGGAAGAAATTGACTGGTCAGTTCTTTTCCCCCTAGCCAGTTCTTGACCTGTCGGGTGGCGAGAAGAAATTGACCAGTCAGTTCTTTCCTCCCTAGCCAGTGCTTGACCTGTCAGGTGGGAGAAGAAATTGACTAGTCAGTTCTTTACCCCTTAGCCAGTACTTGACCTGTCATGTGGTGGAAGGAATTGACCGGTCAGTTCTTTTCCCCCTAGCCAGAACTTGACCTTCCATGTGGGAAGAAGAAATTGACCAGTCAGTGCTTTTCCGCCTATCATATACTTGACTTGTCAGGTTTGGGAAGAAATTTACCGGTCAGTTCTTTCCTCCCTAGCCAGTGCTTGACCTGTCAGGCGGGGAAGAAATTGACCAGTCAGTTCTTTCCCCCAGCAAGTACTTGACCTGTCAGGGGGGGGGGGGGTGAGAAATTAACCAGTCAGTTCTTTCCCCCTAGCCAGTACTTGACCTGTATGGTGGGAAAATGAATTTGACCAGTCAGTTCTTCCCCCCCCCCCTAGCCAGTACTTTACCTATCAGGTGAGGGAAGAAATTGACCTGTCAGTTCTTGACCTGTCAGGTGGGGGAAGAAATTGACTAGTCAGTTCTTTCCCCCTAGCCAGTACTTGACCTGTTAGGTGGGGGAAGAAATTGTCCGGTCAGTTCTTTTCCCCCTAGTCAGAACTTGGCCTTTCAGGTGAGAAGAAGAAATTGACCAGTCAGTTCTTTTCCCCCTATCATATACTTGACCTGTCAGGTGGGGAAAGAAATTTACCGGTCAGTTCTTTCCCCTCTAGGCAATACTTGCTAGAAAGAACTGACTGGTCAGTTTCTTGCCCCTGTAGCCAGTACTTGCTCTGTTCGGTAGGCGAAGAAAATGTCTGGTCAGTTCTTTCCCAAACCCCCCCTCCCCCCCCCTAGCCAATACTTGACCTGTCGGGTGGGGAGAAGAAACTGACTGGTCAGTTCTTTCCCCGCTAGCCAGTACTTGCTCTGTTAGGTCGGAGAAGAAATTGACTGGTCAGTTCTTCGTCCCAGCGAGTACTTGACCTGTCAGGGGGGAGGGGGAAAGAATTTAATCATTCAGTTCTTCCCGCCACCCCCCCCCCCCCTAGCCAGTACTTGACGGTGGGGAAATGAATTTGACCAGTCAGTTCTTTCCCCCCTAGCCAGTACTTGCTCTGTTAGGTCGGAGAAGAAATTGACCGGGCAGTTCTTTCCCCCCAGCAACTACTTGACCTGTCAGGCGGGGGGGGGGGGGGGGGGGAAGAATTTAACCATTCAGTTCTTTCCCCCCTAGCCAGTACTTGACCTGTCGGGTGGGGAAATGAATTTGACCAGTCCGTTCTTTCCCCCCTAGCCAGTACTTGACCTATCAGGAGGGACAGTAATTGAGAAGTTTGTTATTTCCCCCTAGCCCGTACTTGACCTGTCAGGTGGGCTAAGTACTTGCTCTGTTAATTGGGCGAAGAAAATGTCTGGTCAGTTCTTTCCACCCTAGCCAGTACTTTACCTATCGGGTGGGGAGAAGAAATTGACCGATCAGTTCTTTCCCCACTAGCCAGTTCTTGCTTTGTCAGGTGGGGGAAGAAATTGACCAGTCAGTTCTTTCCCCCCTAGCCAGTACTTGACCTGTCAGGTGGGGGAAGAAATTAAGCAGTCAGTTCTTTTCCCCCTAGCCAGTACTTGAGCTTTCGGATCGGGAAATGAATTTGACCGGTCAGTTCTTTCCCCCCTAGCCAGTACTTGACCTATCAGGAGGGAGAAAAATCCTAACCAATCATAGTCATCAAAATTGGTCCATATAGAATCTATTTTTATTCTTATTTGCTTGTCTCCTTATGAAATCACAGAAGGAAATTTGTGTTTTCACTCAAAATATAAACTTTTACAACAAAAAGTTTTATAATACATACTGTTTCTATATCAACTGTACTTCCTCTTCATTCACAAATTTAAGACATGTACTACTGAGCTTAAATGAGCTTGGTGAAAAACAGTCTGTAAAAGATAAAGTGTGATACTCAAGAAATAACAGCATAGAGCTGTTACCTCTCAAAACTGGCACCAAATATCACTCAACCAAAGCAAATAATCTGCCTCAACGTTATTTATATTGAGGCTCTAATATCAATATGCTCAATATCACTAAATTAGACATATCAAGACATTATAATATTACAAAAACTTAAAGACACAAGTACAGATAATCTAGGAAAACGTTGCTGCTGAGCAGGTTAGTATGTTTGAGCCGCGCCATGATAATACTAAAATAGTGCGTTTGCAACCAGCATGGATCCAGACCAGCCTGCGCATCCGCGCAGTCTGGTCAAAATCCATGTTGTTCGCTAACGGCTTCTCTAATTGTAATAGTCTTTGAAAGCGAGCAGCATGGATCCTGACCAGACTGCGCACTATTTTGATTTTCTCATGGCGCGGCCCATTTCTTATTTATGACTGATATCAGTGAACTCGCCAATCATTCTAACAATGATTAGTAAATAAAATGGACATTTTTCTGCCCCCGAAGGGAGGCAGATTTAATTTCAACCGTCCGTTCGTCACAACGTTAACCTTTTGAATGAAGTCAACGTTAACTTTTTGCACGAAGGCACTTTACTCGCGAACCACTGCACCCAGGACGGACCTTCAAACTTCACATGCTGATAGTACTTATTGAGTACACGACCCTGGCTGACTTTAGGATCACCAGGTCAAAGGTCAAGGCACTGCAGGGGGTATTTGTCAACATTAGTGACAGCTCGTTTTCTAATAGTTTACACTTATGAAACTTTAAAACTACAAGCTTGTTGAGTTGATACTGGAGCTTTGTTGGATCGCAGTAGTTGAGCTTATTTCTTGTTTGGTTGAGCTTACTAAAGTTGGCGTTCTCGTTTGTCCTGCAATATAAATGCCACAATTAAAAACATGCCTTTTTGTTGTTTTCATACATTTCCTCTCCACTGCGATGATACAAGCTAACATTAGCTCAACATTAAGTAAGCTTACTATTAAATAAATATTATTTGTGGATAATTACTTTTGTGGTCTTTATGGTTGAGTCCAGCCTAACAAATAAGTATTTTTTTTTATTTGAAATCCTTGAATATCATTGTCATTTTTTTGCTGGGAAATTTTATGCCAACAAAATAAAAAATTTCACAGTGTTTAATTATCAGTATGAGGTACTTGCTGAACTTGTTTTTATAAAATAAAGTTGAGGCTCTTTTTCTCTGTATGTACGTAAAGTACTTATAGTCTGCCAATACTACTGTTTAAGTCAGTTTTAAAGTGTTAAAACTAATAATGCAGTTCTAAAAACCCATAGCAAATTCCTACACAACTGTTATATTCGGATCACAAGTGACGTAGATTGAGAAAAAAATAATATTCATGGTCAGAATCAAATCCACACAGTGATTTTAAAATTAAAGCGGGAGTACATAAAGAGTGACATCTCAAGATACATGTTCACACATGCATGATTTAATGTTTAGTTATGGCCCTTCGAATATACTAGTAGTTTCTTAAAATGTATTGGCCATAACATAAGTACGACCTTTTATTTTTTGGGGCATCGATAGGTGAGGTTTAATTCATGAGCTTCTGGAGTTTTGGAATTTGTCATAATATGATGTAGGTAATTATGCGGGACAACCAGTCACAGATTGATTTTAACTTTAAAGAAAATATATTCTGTTATTTGAAAGATTGGGAGTAAAATGGAAAGGGCATTTGATAAAAAAGAGCTGTTTGATCACAGCGCGCTGGACTATTCAAAGGGTTGTCAATAAAACGGATTTTATTATAGTATTGTTACAACAACTGTGTTACAACCTGTATCACAATAAGGTCAAAATTATAAAACCTGCTCTAATTTACAAGTACTTACAATGGCAGAAATTTGTAAGCAGTATTTACACTTTCAGTACAAAAGGGGCACAGTTCCGTTAAAATACAAGTCCAAGATATGCGACCTTATACACTGGTCGTTAACATAGCTTTATAGCCTCAATTCAATAGCCCTAGTTCTTAGAAAGATTTTTAGTATCAATATGAACTAAGAGTAGACAGAGGGGTATAATTCTGTTAAAATACAATTCAGTTATTCGACTTGGCCAAGTGACCGTATGCGATGACCCCATTAACAGGTGTGAAGTTTCAATACTATACCTTGACCTTTGATGAATCCCCCCCCCCCAAAAAAAGAATAATAAAAAATAACTTTAACAATATTTTGTAGAAACGATCTCAAGGTGGCTTTCTACCAAAATTCTATTTCGTAAAAATAATATGGCCGCCAGGGAATGGGGATTATTTTCCCTATATGAATATATTGTAAATGTAGAAAATCTTCTCTAAAACCTGAAGTCCTGGAGCTTAAATATTTGTTTTGTGGCATTGTCTAGTGGACTTTTACCAGAACTGTTCAAGTTACGATCCCAGGGTTAATACTGGGCCCGCCGCGTGGTCCCTTGAATTTACACAGAATTCTATAGGAAAAAAAAAATAGAAAAATGTTCTTCTCTGAAACCACGAGGCACAGAGCTTAGATATTTTACATGTGGCATTGTCTAGTCGTCCTTTAATGGCCAAAATTTGCTATTCTTTCAAAATACTGCAAACCACACACTTAACTAGCCAGGGAACCAATTCCTTAAATTCTGGTTGTTGGCATAAATACTTTTAAAATAACTCAAAAAGTATTGTCAAACTTGAAGCTTTAACTTTCACAAAAGATAATAGTTAAGGGTCGATTTCTCGGAAGCACAGAGCACCAAAAACACAGCCCCAGAGCTACGCATTTACATAGTAGTCCCACAACAAAAAGAAGCTGTAATGGATAAATATTTCAGACGGGTTGGTTCAAACATCCAACAAGTACATATAAATATAAACTAAAAATTATTAAAGGGGAAGGAAATGGTAAGTGGCGAAATGGGGACGGTGGTGGTGGAGGAATCCGAAGGGGAAAGTTAAGAAAAGAAGAATATACAAGGGAATGCCATTTTCTTTAAAAACAGTCGCACTACAACGTAAACAAACATTTTTCTTTTTCAATTTTTACAAGGTATCATGAGTATACAAAGTTCTCTGGCTAGAGCATATACTGGGCTTTGCTGTGTCCAAGTATCAAAATATCCCTCGACTGAAATATATTTTCAGTTTACAAAACTAAAGCACACTTTAAAACCTTGACCTATGTGATCGAACGCGGACCAGAACAGCCTGTTTTGAATTTGAGTTCATTATTGGTTCCTGTTGTGAAATAATAGGGCACAAAGATGGCCGAGAACCAGTACTCAAGACGGGTTGACTGTACGGCAAATAATAGGCTATAGAAAATAAACACATCTGATATGGTTTATCAGAACACTTGGAATTATGCCTAAAATATTCTTATTTTCTTCAGTAAAATTCCAAGATCAACGTGCATAACCTACTTCTGGGGCTGTAGAGATTATAAAGGAAAACTGTGGAAGACATTTATGAATGGACATAGAACCTTTTCTTATGCCTGTTTTCCCCCAGTTCTATGCCATACGTATATCTCGAATAGTTTACACCTGGATTTAACACAAAGTATAAGTTTACAATGACATAACACTTTGAAAATTCACATGCCCTCTTCAGTTCTGATGTAAGAAGTTATATTGAAAGTTTGGTTTCATGAATCATTCAAAATCAGCTGTCCAATTTTCATCCCATTTTTTCAAATATATTACTTTTTTATCTTTTGTTTTTAAATCTCTGTTTCCCTATTTCTATTCGATTACATCCGACAAAATGTGATTTTGCTCTGCTTATGAATGATATTTATCTAACTAAATTATGAATGGTATTTGTTTTACTAAACTTTCAACATAGATTACTTCCGTCAAATGCACATTTAGAGAACTTGACATTGAAGTCCAAAGAAGCACAAGAACTGTAACAGGGAAAATTTGTTTAATCCCTCAAAATAGTTAGTTTATAAGCTGATCAGTCTTGTTATCTCCAAAACTACATGTTAAACAACCCAAAATAATAGAAAATTTCCTCTGTAAACTATATCATACAATAAATTAAGTAAATAAATCACGAGAAAATATTGTTTTTATTATAAACTCAAGAAAACTAACTAATGTCCTCTGTTTGAACACTGTGTCTCTCATATCATTCCGACACACTAAATACACTATGTTCACAGAGCAAACACACAAATTTGTCTGATTCTCTAGACTAAAAGCACTGAGATAGCATTTTCATAGCAGGAATCCAAGTACTACTAAACACTCACAAACAGCTAATTAAAAGTGTTCAGTTGAAGGAAGGAGCATTCAAAATTACAACATTAAGTTCTCTCATGTTTTAATTTTCCTAGTATGATGTTGTTAACATTGGCCCTTATCACTGCTTCAGACCGTTCCTTTAGACGTACATGTGTGTCCTGATTTCTTCGGTGCTTGCATTCCTTTTATCAAGTATATGTTTGTGTAATGCCATCGAAATGAGATTGTTTTCGTCCCTTGACCATCTTTTCCTTTTGATGCCTGAAGCAACACATAGGTGAAATACAGATTATAACAAGTTAATGTATAAAGGACAACCATAATATTGACCTTAAAGGGGTCGTCTCCTTGGCATGACCAACCTATTAACTTTGACGCATCTAGGCCAAACAATTGTCAAGTTATTGAAATTTTCCAATACTTAAGGTCATAGTGTCTAATAAAAACCATAAGCTGCTAAAACATTGTCCTTTGCATAGTTTTACTTAATGCCAAAACTATGTTTCTATCAGTTTCACTTCTATGAAATTTTGCTCACATATGGGTCTAAATTTAAATACAATACTCTAATTTAATTAATCTGGACAGAGGAAGAGACAGAGGCAGTTACAATGCCGACCTCATTCTGGTGGAAACCCCAATGCTATTCAACCTTTTGGTGGGGAAGAGGGGTAGGTACGGAAGAATGTGCGCCGTTCTCCCCTGCAAAGGGTCAGGGGGCTCCTGGATATTTTGGAAATATAGGTATGAAATGGTGGCTTTGTTGCATCCTTTGGTCTAAATTCCGGATACCCAGATACATATGTATTTAGACACAACCCGCATCATTTTGGTAGAGCCCCAAATGCAGTTACACATTTGGGAGTAGGTAGGGATGAGGGTCTGGGATCTTTAAAAATACAGGTGTAAATGGTGGCCTCTGGTACATTTTTGGATAAAAGCTTCAAATGGCAAGTACATTTCACTTCTCAGGCCACAAGCACTGGCCTCCAAGCCCCTTCACCTTTTGGATCCAGGTCTGGGTAAACAGGATGACTTTGACCAGCAGCAGAGCTTCTTATGCACCAAGTGTTGCGGACACAAAAACAGAAACTGTTTAAAACTAAGAATATCCTTTTGTAGAAAAGCGCATGTCTCCCCCATAGCATAGTAGTAATAGGCAAGTCAGTAGGGGACAGTAGCGTAAGTCATGGTGACATTGATGGTTGGCTGCAGGGATCATCTACTCGGAATGTCCAATCATCCCATTAATAACTTAAGTTGCACCAAAGATTATACATTGAGTCCTTCTGTTTCCTATTTGAAAGTTCGTATAAATGACCAGCAGATAAACTTTCCTACAATGTATTGGATTCCAAAATTACATAAACAACCATATAAAGCTCGTTTTATCGCTAATTTAAGCTCTTGTATCATCGCAAATATTTCCAAGTTATTGACATCATGCCTTACTGCTGTAAAAGCTCACGAGAAAAGATATTTTGACAAAGTATACGAAAACTCTAGTACAAACTTACTTTGGTCGGTAAAAAATTCTGGCGAAACCCTGGATAAATATAGAATTAATAATTACAAGTTGTCTTCAGTCAGTACATACGTTTTTTCTACTTTGTATACGACGTTACGACATTACTTAATAAATGAAAAACTAACTGCCCTAATTCAAAAGACTTTTGCCAGACAGACGATGGACAAAATCACAAAAGCTCACCATGTACGTGACAGGTGGGCTAAAAAGGAATGAAAAAGGGGTAGGGGTGGGGGTGACCTGGTGTTGGTACAAAACTTCACATGTCATAATTAATGTTCATGGAAGAAAAGAAAGCACTTTAATGAAATTCTACCAATTTTTTAGTTTGTTATGTACATATTTGTGGATTTTTAAACAAGAGCAATAACTCTGAAGTTACAAAAGAGATTGAGACGAAATTGTGTGTGCATTACCACATTATAGTGATCTAAATTCACATTAAGTTATATAGTTTTAGATCAACAAGAGCTCGTAGATCACTAAATGCCTTCCTTGATGCTTTCAGTAATTGCTCAAGGAACAGAAATTATTTGTCACTGTGTACTGAATGTTTGACGTACCGGTTCAAATCAGTAATTATTGGTCATGTACCAATCATAAGTAAACACTGTATCAAATGTGGTCTAAGATCAAAGCATTCTCTAAAATAAGTTCCACTGTTCTGGGCCAATGTGATCTTGACCTTTTATCTACTTACCTCAAAAACAATAGGGGTCATCTGCTGGTCATGACCAACCAGACCTACTGACCTCCAAATCAATAGGAGGCATCTACTGGTCATGTTCAACATCCCTATTAAGTTTCGTGGTACTAGGCCTAAACATTCTCAAAATATAGTCCAGAAACTTTTAATTGTTCTGAGTCACTGGACCCTTGACCTTTGACCTACTGATCTCAAAATCAGTAGTGAGTGAGTGAGTTGGGTTTTACGGCGAATCGACACAAAATGGTCGTATATCGCCGAGAAGAAGCCATATTGCAAACGTCAACAGTAAAGCATAAACATTGATGTAAAACTGTAAAGCATACCTTAAAACATCCATGTAAAAATGTAAAGAACACTATAAATAATGTAAAACATATCTAAAAACATCCATGTAAAAATGAAAAGAATATCTAATATCAGTTAGGTAAAAATGTATATACGTGTGTGTTAAAATATCAGCTGCAAACATAATAATATTGCAAGATGTAAACAAAAACATGAAATGTTAGATTTTTTTGTATATTCCTACCTGCTTTAAAACCGATAAGATATTTCCGACTGAAACGTTTTCAAATAACTCTTTCAAAGATTAAGTGTCATAATATGTATATGTATATGGTAATTTAAAATTAGATTGTGATAATAAAGGGATTTCTTTAGATGCACATCTTTAAGATATACTAGCAAAACAAACTTCAGATGTTTGGAAGTTGGGAGGTTTACATACATCCAGCAAATCTAATGAATTTTGTTGATTATTTTCAGCAAAGTAATTAGGTACGACAAACACACGCATCTCCAAATATGAATTTGGTAAAGGATAACAATTTAAAAATCAGATATCAGATTTCAATTTTCATCAATAGGGAATCATGCAAGATAGAATATATGTTATATATCTGACAGAATATGTCAAGACCATTCAAATATTACAAAACTATGCCGACATTAAATGGTGAAAAAATTACACAACATCATTCAGCTATGGCACATATGTATAAAGCAACAATTTGCAAATAACTCCTAACACTAAAACGTAAAAGATAGAAAATATAAATGCGAAGAAAGCAAGCCAAATATCATATAGAAAAAAGGGGAGGAAGGGGTAGGGGGTTACTAAGACATTTTACTGGTATTTCAGTAACAGCTCTTAACAGAATGAAAATGAAACAGAGGATCAAGGTACTGCAAAATTAGATATCCTACCTGTCCGTATATATATATAGCTAAACCTTATAGGAACAATACACAATGCACATGATGATGTTACAGAGCTTAAAATAAACTCTTCAGTCTGTAAGGATGCTTGTAACATAAATTTACGTTTTAATTTCTAAATGATTGATACCTCAACTTTAGGTGGAGGAACAGTAATGTCATTTTGCAATTTCTATGCAATAACGTATTATTGTGTCATTATTTGGCATCCTCCAAACGTTTCTGCAGCACACATGGAATTCTGTCCCAACTAGAAAATGTTGGTCACATAGAGACAACACATAATCAAACAGAAATTGTTAACTGCCATTATTGAACCACACCCTTAAGAAACTGCAAATCAACCTAGAAATATAAGCTAAACTGCAAAATAATGTCTAAACAAATCATTTCCCCATCAAAATTGTACATGTTGCACTATAAACAATACAGAATGACAACACAGTATTATGATTCAAATGAAAGTCCAGAGAGCATAAAATTCTCGGTCAGAGCAATATATATATGTATATATATATATATATATTGTACAAACCAAGAAAAGATTCTTTTAACTTGCACTGGTTGCATGGGAATATCCTGTTTCTGTGTAAATGTTTAGGTGTTAACAATGTTTTTGATTATCACCAAAACATTTACCCCAGAGCCTGATATTCCAATCTACACCTAAAACCAGTCACAAATTCTTTTTCTTATATACAGTATTCTACAAAAGTACTTGAAGAAATAATATAAACAAATGGCTTTCTTTTAAGCTCTCTTTTCTTACAAATGTGTATGAATTTACATATTCAGTCATAAAAGTAGTTCGTATTCACAGCAACAGTTAACTCTTTAAACTCCGGTCTGGATTTCAAGGAACACTTTTACTGAACATCGTTATTGTGGAAAGACAACTCTTGTCATAGCAACAAAAGGGAAGCGTTTATAATATCATCTCAATGAAATTCTGGAGGACAGAAACATACTAATTATCCTTATAGAAAAAAAAATTCAATTCAAATAAACATACACACCTTAAATGAATACATAGGTAATTCAAAATGAATAAATCTACACTTCCAATAACAGAACATCTTATTTAAAAAGGGACTGACAAATGGCTATTCCACGGATCAATTAAAAAAAACAACATGGAATTCCAATACACAAACACGTAGTTCAAATAAATAAACATGTTATTCTGACAAACAAACACGGAATATAATAGATCTATTATCACAGGCCTCAAATCAAACTTGACCTTGAACTTTTCTTATCATCATTTGCACATTTGAATGTCAAAAATGCTACTGTTTTTCTGGAACAAGTCAATTCTCCCCCACTTTTTTAAAGCTGTATTTTGTCAGTTGTAGCGTTTTCTTTTTCAAGGTCTTTCCATTTGACTATAATCTGATTTATTACTTCTTTCACACAATGAGCACTTTGGTCAAATCTCATTTGCATCACCCACTGAAAAGGAAAGCAACAATATGAAAATGCTTTGTTGCCAAGTATTGTCCAATTTATTTGACCTGTCAAAAAATGGACCCGGCTTTCATTATACAGTCGAACTTCGATGGCTCGAACTCGAGGGTCCCGTTGAAATAAGTTCGAGTTTTCCGTTGTTCGAGCCATCCAAATGGCGGCCATTTTGAATTTGGGAATTCGAGGGCATGATGTGTTACAAACCTTACATTGTAATATATTGCCATATTGTACCTACATGTGTGTATGATACGATGATTTGATAAAAACAAACGCTGAAATAGTCTTTATTATCTATTTTCAAACATGTCATAGATACGAAAAAAAACATAGATAAAACACTAATATATAATCATAAGAATTTGGTGAAGACAGCATCAAATAAGAAGACATGAATAGCAAACCTCTATGAATCATAGTCCAGTGCAAATATTTTCAAATATAAACACGTTAAAACGCAAACAGTTAATTCACGGACATGTACACAGAAATATTTGAAAACAGTACTAAATGATGTCACATGTAGACATAGGCTATAAATAGACACAAGAAATCTACACAACAAATGAGCATACGTCAGTTTATTCATAATATCAGTGAGTCATGTACAGTATACAGTTTTACATTTTTTTTTAAATAAATCCTTGATGGAGGACTGAACTGCCGAACGTTTGTTGAACTCTAATTTGGAGAGAGATTTGTACATAGTTCTAACACATGAGATTGAGTTTTTCACATTTGATGATGGCGTTATATATTTTGTTTCTAAAGTTTTTTGATCTTATTTTCGTTTTGTTCCTTGCTTTCTAGTAGCCGACTTAGCTATCCCCCCGTTTCCGGGTCCTTTACTAAGTTATTCAGTCATGCTAAAGCAGTATGAAAGTTAACCTCGAATCTCTCGTTTTTATGCATAAAAAATAAAGACAGACATTGCTCAATTATTTTAAATAATTTTATTCGTATTAATCAAAGCCCATTAAAGCATTGCAGTGAACGAAAGTCACTTTGTTTAATTTGTTTGTCGTATACCGACGCTAATTACATAAGCGTGTGAAAATTACGCACGCGCCGGTTAAAGGGGAAGCTTGGCGTATGTCAGGCAGAGGTGTGAAAAACTTTGTAAACACAAGCCATTCCGGCGACAAATTGGCTGTTCGACTGAATAGGTGTAATTATCACTGTAATTGAGCCGAAGGGACCATCAAATGAGTTCGAGAGTTCGAATTTTCGAAGTTCGAGCGATCCGAGGTAGAACTATATAGAATAAATAAGGAATAAATTCGGGACCGGGCGAAGAGTTCGAGCGATCCTTGGTGTTCGAAAGATCCGAGTTCGAGCCATTGAAGTTCAACTGTATTCTGTTCGAGCCTATATAAGATTAACATGAAAGCCGGGAACATGTTTTGACAGGTCAATTAAATAGTACAATATACCTAATCAACAGCTTAGTGGTAGTGGTAGAGCATCCGCCTCCTACCCGCCCGCTTAGCTCAGTAGGGAGAGCGTTGGTCTACGGATCGCGGGGTCGCGAGTTCGATCCCTGGGCGGAGTGTATGTTCTCCGTGACGATTTGATGAAAGACATTGTGTCTGAAATCATTCGTCCCCCACCTCTGATAATTCATGTAGGGAAGATGACAGTTACTTACGGAGAACAGCTTTGTACTGGTACAGAATCCAGGAACACTGGTTAGGTTAACTGCCCGCCGTTACATGACTTAAATACTGTTGAAAAACGGCGTTAAACCCAAAACAAAAGAGCATTCACCTTAAGAGCGCGAGGTCGTGGGTTCGATCCCAGGCTGGGTCATACCAAAGACGTGAAAAATAGAAACCATTGCCTCCCTTGCTTGGCGCGCAGCATTAACAGGGAAACTGGCTTCTCTCACACCATTGTGGTGATGAATTACATCATGAATGTACGGTGTTCCGTTTGGACAATCGTGACTTTTTATTGAATCATAAACCGCAATGTACCATGGTACGATGACGAAAACTCGATGGTGCGATGGCACGATGATGAAAAAACGATGGTACGATGGTGAAAACGCGATGGCACGATGATGAAACCGCGACGATGTGATGGTACGATGGTGAAATGTCGATGTAATATCGCGTTTTCATCATCGTACCATCGCGTTTTCACCATCGTACCATCGCGTTTTCATCATCGTACCATCGCGTTTTCACCATCGTGCCATCGCGTTTTCATCATCGTACCACCGCATTATCACCATCGTACCTTCGCGTTTTCACCATCGTGCCGTCGCGTTATCACCATCGTACCATCGCGTTTTCACCATCGTACCATCGCGTTATCACCATCGTACCATCGCATTATCACCATCGTACCATCGCCTTCCGGTGGTCATGCGCAGTGGTACAGTGTATGTGTCAGTAATAAATCTAATTTTCACATTGTACTATGTACCTTCTACATCCTGACAAGAATAACTATTACATCCAGCTTTTTATTTACTTTCATGCATACATAAATACAAAAGAAGGTGCCTTGAAGATTTTACACAGTTTTAATGAGTTGAACACTTAACATTTTGAAAAACATTTTGCAAAACAGCAGAATCTAAATGGTAAATTTCTTCTCACAAAATAGATTGAGATACATTCATCTATTGTTGACAAAAATTCAAGTGCATGGAACTACGCCTTTCTAACCGGAAGGCGATGGTTCGATGGTGAAAACGCGATGGTACGATGGTGAAACCGCGATGGTACAATGGTGATAACGCGATGGCACGATGGTAAAAACGCGATGGTACGATGGTGATAACGCGGTGGCACGATGGTGAAAACGCGATGGTACGATGGTGATAACGCGATGGCACGATGGTGAAAACGCGATGGTACGATGATGAAAACGCGACGGTACGATGGTGAAAACGCGACGGTACGATGGTGAAACCGCGTTGGTACGATGGTGATAACGCGATGGTACGATGGTGAAAACGCGATGGTACGATGATGAAAACGCGATGGCACGATGGTGAAAACGCGATGGTACGATGATGAAAGCGCGATATTACATCGACATTTCACAATCGTATCATCATCGTGCCATCGCGTTTTCACCATCGTACCATCGCTGTTTCATCATCGTGCCATCGCGTTTTCGTCATCGTACCATCGTGCATCGCGGTTTAGTTTTAAATAAAATGTCACGATTGTCCAAACGGAACACCGTATGAGTGAGATGCTGACAGTGAATATTATAATTTGTAAAACTTGCTTCACAATCAACCTAAATAAATTAGTATAAACAAGGGAGAGAGAAATGGTGAGTAATGGTTAGTTCTTTACATTTTGACTCGTTTCAGGTTTGTAACTTTGGCAATAAGAAATCAACCTTGTTAGATGATGCCAATAAAATCTGTAAGATTCTTCAAAAGGGTAAAATATAACCTAGCTGAAACATAGCAGACTAGGTTTGATCGAGTCATTTCGTAAGTGTAAAATGGAAAGTGCAAACTCCCTCACGCCCCATAGCACTAGCGTAAGTGGAATTCTATTACAAGGGTATTGAATAAAACCCATGATCCAAAGGACTAGAAAATATTTTAAAAAATGAGTCCAAGTATAGGGATACTTTTTACACCTGCCAGGCAGCACTTAAAGATTGCTGTTGCGGTAGCTTATAAAATCTGGAAGTTCACTTGCAACCAGAGAAAAATAATAGCAGATTCAGTTTGACAGAGTCTGTTCGTAAGAGTTAATAGACATAGCTACTCAAAGGCAGCTTGATAAGGTTTAGATTGGTTTATACGCCAAAACAATTCCAACTCAAGGTATTTTGAGAGTTGAGGGTAACGTGATTCAACCAGTCACCTAAACACTTGCGCACAGTGACTCTGCTTTTCAAGATAATGAATTATAACAAGATTCACCGCAAGTTGTAAATTTCATTACATATTTTCAGTGAAATACAGAAATATTTGTCTAATATTTCTCGTAAGTAAGAAACTATACAAGAGGGCCAAGTTGGCCCTAGGTCGTTCACCTGAGAAACACAACATAACGTACTTACATGTTTGACCTAGTGATGTCATGAAGACAAATATTCTGACCAATTTTCATAAAGATTGGACCAAAACTGTAGCCTCTTGAGTGTAAACATGTATTTTCTTTGATTTGACCTAGTGGCCTAGGTTTTGACCTCATATAACCCAGACTCGTGCTTGTTCAAGATTCTTTAAAGAAAAACATTCTGACAAAGTTTGGAGCAAAAAGTGGCCTCTAGAGTGTATACAAGTATTACCTTTGATTTGACATAGTCACCTAGGGTTTATAATAAAAACATTCTGATGAAGTCTTATGAAGATAGAATAAAAACGTGGCATCAAGAGTGTAGACAAGCTTACTCTTTGATTTGACCTGGTGACCTAGTTTTAACCCCACGTAACCCAGATAAAAATTCCTCAAATATTTCATGCAGACAAACGTTCTGACAGATTCGAATTTGACATAAATGTCATCAAGAAAAATATTCAGGTATATTATCATGAGCTTAACTTTTGTGGTCTCTAGTGTTAGCAAGAATATCCTTTGATCCGGCCTCTGACCTAGCTTTTGACCCCACATAACCCAGTTTCCAACCTTACTAAGCGATCGTCAAGGCAAACATTCTGACCAAGTTTTAATAAAGATTGGGTCATAACTGTTGCTCTGGAGTGTTCAAAAGCTATTCCTTTGACATGAACGGGTGACCTAGTTTTTTACCCCACAGGACCCAGATTCAAACTTGACCTTAAAGTTATCAAGACAAACCTTCTGACCAATTCTCATGAGTTTCAAACTTAAATTGTGGTCTCTAGATTGTTAACATGATTTTCCTTTGATCTGGCCTACTGACCAAGTTTTTGACCTAACATAACCCAGTTTAAAATTTAACCTAGAGATCATCAAGGCAAACATTCTGACCAAGTTTCATAAAGATTTAGTCAAAACTGTCGTCTCTAGAGTGTTCACTAGCTTTTCCCTTTATTTGACCGAGTGACCTAGTTTTACTGCCCACATGACCCAGATTCAAAATTCACCTAGAGATCAGCAAGACAAACATTCTAAGTTTCATAAAGACTGAATTACAACTATGGTCTGTAGAGTGTTCACAAGCTTTTCCTTTGATCTGGCCTACTGACCTAGTTTTTGATCCCACATGACCCAAGTTCAGACTCGACCTAGAGATGATCGAGAGGAACATTCTGATTAAGTTTCATAAAGATTTGGTCATAACTGTGGTCTCTTTTGTGTCGATTCACCGTAAAACCAAATTCATTCATGCATTCATTCAACTGTGGCCGGTCACAATACCTCACCTTAAGCATTTCGTGTACCCAGGTGATACACAAAAGCTATCTTACAGCAGTTTCTGTTGGTTTAGACCGTTCCGGATTGTGCTCAGATGGGCTAGCTGTTCATAGAAACAGAACAAATTTTTCTACCGCAGGTATGAAGGGCTACGGACACTACCTCTTTGGCCATAACATTGTTCTATTTTGTAGACAGAATTAGACATTTTCAATCCATATAAATTATAAAAATAAAGTGTATTGAACAAAATTTAATCAAACAAAACATTAAAGAACATGACTTTATAAAATAATGTATGCATTGTGATACAATGATCAATATTAAACTAGAAAAATATTAAGCGTTTAATCTTTTTTCTCACGTAATGGCAGCTTCATTTTATTAAAAATAAAACAGCATGTATGCATAATGCATACTCTAAATATCAATGCCCTTTCAAATTTGCTTCAAAAACTTACCAAAGAAAGGCTGATTAGTAATGCAAATATCAGTGTCGGAGGGGCTACGGACACTACTGAAAATACACTTGTCATTATATAGTGCCTATAGTTTATACTTTAGGTTTTAGGTAATTTATTATGTGTTTGGTGTTGCATGACAGCACTATAACAATAAAATGGGACTGATTTAATTTTTTTCTTACGTATTTCATATATTATGTACGTGTTTATAGAGACAATTCATCATTTATGGATGCCAGGTTATAAAATACCTATCCTATTACAACAATATATATTTGTTCTGTGAAAGTCTAATATGAACATACATGTTAGAACAATTTAGAAGAACATTAGTGAAAACTGTGTATATTTATTAAGAACACAACATTGTGAAGAGGGCTAAAGACACTACGAAATATCCATATTCATTTAACACTGTACATAGTTACTTAACATTTAAAATAATTAACAAAATAGTGTTTGTTTGTTTGTTTGTTTTGGGTTTAACGCGGCTTTTCAACAGTATTTCAGTCATGTAACGGCGGGCAGTTAACCTAACCAGTGTTCCTGGATTCTGTACCAGTACAAACCTTTTCTCTAGCAACAAAAGAACTAGAAACAGGCAATCTATCCTTGTATATATACAAACATTTTTCAAACTAAAATACTTATGATATAATCATACAATTTTTATGCCCCCCTTTGAAAAAGGAGAGGTATATTGTTTTGCAGATGTCGGTCGGTCGGTCGGTCGGAATGTAGACCTATCCGTTTCCGGATGATAACTCAAGAACGCTTGGGCCTAGGATCATGAAAGTTGATAGGGAGGTTGGTCATCACCAGTAGATGACCCCTATTGATTTTGAGGTCTGTATGTCAAAGGTCAAGGTCACAGTGACCCTGAATAGTAAAACGGTTTCCGGATGATAACTCAAGAACACTTAGGCCTAGGATCATGAAAGTTGATAGGGAGGTTGGTCATGACCAGCAGATGAACCCTATTGATTTTGAGGTCAGTATGTTAAAGGTCAAGGTCACAGTGACCCTGAACAGGAAAACAGTTTCCGGATGATAACTCAAGAACGCTTAGGCCTAGGATCACGTAAGTTGATAGGGAGGTTGGTCATGACCAGCAGGTGACCCCTATTGATTTTGAGGTCAGTATGTCAAAGGTCAAGGTCACAGTGACCAGGAACTGTAAAATGGTTTCCAGGCAATAACTCAAGAACGCTTGGGCCTAGTGTCAGGAAAATTGATAGTTAGGTTGGCCATGACCAGCAGATGACCCCTATTGATTTTGAGGTCAGTATGTTAAAGGTCAAGGTCACAGTGACCCTGAACAGTAAAACAGTTTCCGGATGATAACTCAAGAACGCTTAGGCCTAGGATCACGAAAGTTGATAGGGAGGTTGGTCATGACCAGCAGGTGACCCCTATTGATTTTGAGGTCATTAGGTCAAAGGTCAAGGTCACATTGGCCAGGAACAATTAAATGGTTTCTGATCTTCTTGTCCAAAACCATAGGACCTAGGGCTTTGATATTTGGTATGTAGCAAAATCTAGTGGTCTTCTACCAAGATTGTTCAGATTTTTCCCTGGGGTCAAATATGGCCCCACCCCTAGGGTCATATGGTTTATATAGCCTTATATAGGAAAAAACTTTGAAAAACCTCTTGTCCAAAACCACAGGGCCTAGGGCTTTGATATTTTGTATATGACATCATCTAGTGATCCTCTACTAAGATTATTCAAATTATTCCCCAAGGGTCAAATATGGCTCCGCCCTGTGGGTCACATGGTTTACATATACTTATTTACAGTGTGCATATAATTTCTGTTCCTTGTGCAATTACTAAATGCATCAAGGGGGGCATTTCGTGTTCGACGAGCTCTTGTTTCACATTATTGGTCAACATTTTGAGTTAAACACGTGAGACATTATAATTGTGATTTATGTTGCATTTGTGAAAATAAACAATAACTCATTTTATATACACTGTATTCTTAAGGGCTACAGACACTACCAAAATTGTTTTCACAGCAATTAGGCAACAATTATAAAGCTAGAAATGAAATTGTTCATATTAAACAATGTGCAACATATCAATTATATATTACAAAGTCAGCCCGCCTGTTTAGATCAGTAGAGAGAGCGTTGGCCAATGGATTGCGGGGTCGCGAGTTCAATTCCCGGACAAGGGCTTATGTTCTCCGTGACGATTTGATAAAAGACATTGTGTCTGAAATCACTCGTCCTCCACCTCTGATAATTCATGTGGTGAAGTTGGCAGTTACTCGCGGAGAACAGGTTTGTACTGGTACAGAATCTATGAATACTGGTTATGTTAACTGTCCGCCGTTATATGACCGAAATACTGTTAAAAACGGTGTAAAACCCAAAACAAACAAACAGGTATATTACAAAGTCAAAATGAATGGCATAAGGGAAATAGGCACCATTTGTTTAGACATACACGTGTAAGGTCATGAATAGACAATGGAAGATTAATGAACACGTAAGAAGTACTTAACTGTAAGAACTGTGAACTAATTCATAAAATGAACTGTATAAAATCGAAATGTCATTCATATCTTTCCAGCAGTCCTGTATGCCAGTGTCAGCTGAAACAATCCTTTCATTATATATATAGTAGAACTTAGCAGTGTTCATATATATAAATTTCTAAATTAAAACAAAACTTTTCTGTTCGTGCTACGATTACTTAAGACTGGTTCGTCCATTATTCTGATAATAACAGACAATATTTCTCAGGACTTTAATTTCAGGCCAAAAGTATAAAGTTTTTTACCATATTTTTAAGATTTCATGTAAGAGATCTTGAACTCTGCGGCATCATTATCAGCATCTTGGATTTGACCAACAAATGTTTGTTTAGATGATCGTGGGCCAACAATAGCCGCCAAAATGAAGTCATCAACCGCGGGATCTTCACAGGGGCTGAAATATTGTAAATTTTATATTAAAATTTGTCTATCTTTTTAACTTGCTCCATTGTAATAATTTTATCGGGTCACAGCTTGTGTTGTTGCATTCAGCGGGAAGCAAGTTATGGCCATGATCGATCCGTGGTATTAAAAAGGGACATTTTATGAAATGGCGCGTGCGTCTGTCCCTCTTTCTGCCTGTCAACCCTTCCCCATCCAAAACAAACTTTTATATTCTTGCGATATTGTATCCAACTAGGTCAACGGTTATTGTCCCGAAATGAGGTCAAATGGGAATGCTGTAGTTTTTGTCCAGAGCACAACATCAACTCTATTCAAGGTTTTGAGTATAAACTTGAAATATAGACGAGTGGTGATAAGACAATTTGAGGAGTGCAATAACCCACATTAAATTCCCCCTACCCTACCACACACGCACGCACGCACACACATTATGCCCCTCCCCCACAACCCACATTAAATCCCCCTACCCTACCCACACACACGCACGCACACACACACATTTTGCCCCTTCCCCACCTACACAAGGTTAATAAATTCTAAGTATTCCATCATTGCAACAACACAAACATTCTTAACCCGAACCCAACACATTTTTACTTTAAATTTTACTTCCTCCTCCCATGATCTAGAACTCTTTGGGTATATATTGTCCCGCATTGCGGAGCTCCATTAAATGCTAAATTGTGAATCTGGTTCGCCATCCGTCCTAGAAACATGATTATCATACGATACTACCGTAAAAGACAATAGCAGCTGCTTTCTTGCGAGAAAGAGGTAACTGGGTCCAAAATGCCATGTAAAATGTTGCAATCGTACTTTATATGAATGAAGAAACCTCAAACATAGGGTTGACGTAAGTTAAAACTCTCCAGTTCCAAATTTTGATGCCAATATTCCGTAAAGATTCAATGGTTTGATACTAAAAAATCCCGTTTTGGTGTTATGCTGGTCTTCCATGCACATACTTCGGTGTTACCTCATTAATAGTGGTTGAAACGCATTTAATCTATTCCCATTCATTATTAAATGTCACAAGTCCTTTGACTTATTCTACCCGACTACATATAAATGAGGTAAAATATGCATTACTGTATCAATGGATACCAACGAAACACTAAATCCGTCTTCAAAACGATTCCCAGGTCGTCATTTTCACGAATGATCTTGAAAACCAGAAAACCAATGATGTAGAGAATCCACTTTTTTCCGGTTAAAGCATAATATGCACGTATTCAATTGTTTCCACTGTGTTTAGCTCAAAATATATTGGCCGGTTTACTCACCGTGTGGTCCTTCAGCGGCGTTTTCCGCCATTTATTTGCGCATTCTAGTGTTACTTTTTGCGCGAATGAACTGTTATTTGCGCATGCTGGTGTTACTGGATATGAAAAGTCAGGCGTCAGTGTATGGAAAAAAATCGATGTTTCCGGTACCATTTTAACTCATCGGAGAGTAATAATACAGATTTGTGTGCCCGGACAGACGGGGGTTTGTTATTGTACAGTCGCTGAATGCCCCCTTTTCAGACTAGCTATTAAGTGACCCCTCCTTGTATCAAATCAAATTATACAAATTATAGTTTAAAAGTTTCTCGAGTATCACTGAAGTAGAGGTAAATTTGATAATAAAATTTAAATATGCATGCTATGTGAAATTACTGATTTATATTAAATTAAAGGCATATTAAGGGAAGTAAAACACCATAATTTATTTCCCTTAAAAATGATGTTGATTTCAATAAGAATACCATCTCAAAATTTTAACACTGAAGTTGGTGCTGGTGCTGACAGAAAATTTTGTAGAAGAGGGTTCCCGTGCTGGGTGCAGTGTCAAGAGGGATCCTGTGGCAAAATTGCACCGACTGAGAGGGATCCCGTACATTAACGAAATCGAAAGTAGGGCGTTTTAAGGAAACTTGATAAAAATAACCACATAAGATGTATTTACAAGTAAGACGGGATGAACGACTTCACATCTAAGCTATTAGATATTTGCTATATTCAAGAAAAGACGTATTTAAGTTTCATAAACATCGCACGATGTTAATCCAAGCCAGTACCCTCCGTATACATTCAGTCTTCGTTTGGACTTATGTCAACTGATAAAACAAACAAACATGACGATAAAAAAGCAATGGTATATAGCTACGTCTTCCCTTGGTTCTTGTTTTTTTTGTACACAAAATGTGTTCAGGACGAAAATTTCGATTTTGCGAGCTCACTGACGTTGGATTTCATTGTCTACCACAAAGAGTGTTCTGTGTGCGAACAAAGAGGGATCCATTTTCTCATTTACTACAGAGAGGGATCCGATATGCATAAACATCGTGTAATTCAAATGACTTTTGCCATAGAAAATGCTATAGATCTCACTTGCAATTTTGGTAAAGCTTTTTTACTAGCAGTATTATTAAACATTATACAACGTGGACCTGTGACGAATTTTGTAAATCAATTTCCTTTTTATTGAAAAACATTTACATCAGGTTTGGAAATGCAGTTTTCAGACAAGTAATTGGTATTCTCATGGGACCATATTGTGCACCCCTTGTCGCAGATTAGTTTTTATATTGATATGAAAAAGAGACTTTATGTTGAGCCTTTCTCCAGATACACAGGCTGACATTATAACTGCATTCAGTAATAAATCACGCTATCTGGATGATATTCGTAATGTGCATGATCCGATTCTGGGTCAATTGGTGGATACTATTTATCCTAGGAAGCTTCAGTTAAATAAAACTCACAATTCGGATACTGATGCTTCGTTTTTAGATTTACATTTCCCTATTGGGGAGCGGTGGATAAGGGGTCAGCCGCTCAATCCTGGGGTCATGGGTTCGAGCACCACTGGGATCACGACCATGACTTTTCATTTGGCACCAGTATTGTTTTTTATCCCAGGAAGCGGACTCGGGAGTGTTTCAAATAAGCTTGAAGCTTTCATTACAATCGAGCTAAAACAATTAGTATAAACTATTAATGACAATATTATACATACCAAAATTTATGACAAGACAGATTATTGTAATTTTACTATAATTGTAAAGTTTCCCCATTTGGATGGGGATGTATGTCACAATTAATTCTGTCTGCCAGAGCGTGTAGTCATGCCGAGGATTTCAATAAACGCAATCAATATATTTAAAAAAAAACGAAACAAAAATCTTCAGCAAGGCTACCGTTATTCACTGTTTTTTCAATATGTAGATCCATTGCAAATAATTTTCGCTTCTCCAACATTTAAAGAACAGAAATCAAAAATGTTGAATGCAACACTTACCGTTTTCAAGATACTTATTGTTGAAACACGTCGATTAAGTGTGACAAATAAGCTGTGTGAAACCTTCGTTTTTCTGCAGTATTCTGTTATAGTCTAATACTGCAGATCGTATTAACACATTTTAAAAGCTTTGAGTTGTGTTTCAACACACCGGTCATATCTTTTAAAGAAAGATACGGCTGTATCTTAAAAAACAAGAAAGAGGGTCAGTAGTCAAAGTCACAGTCAAGTGACATCATATTATAACTCACATAATAACTAAGTGACCCCAGGGCGGGGCCTCTTTTAACCCTAGGGGCATAATTTGAACAATTTTAGTAGAGGACTACTAGACAATGCATCATACCAAATATCAAAAGCCTAGGTCGTAAGGTTTCAGACAAGAAGATTTTTAAAGCTTTTTCCTATATAAGTCTATATAAAAATTGGGACCCCCAGGGCAGGGCCTCTTTTCACCAAAGGGGTACAATTTGAACAATTTTGGTTGAGGACCATAAGACAATGCTACAAGCCAAATATCAAACGTCTAAATTTTGTGGTTTCAGACAAGAAGATTTTTAAACTTTTTTCTTATATAAGTCTATGCTAATTAAAGCTACATGTGGCTGGCATGTTTAGAAATAACTGATTTAATAAATGAACACTATTCTTTAAAACAGTCATGTGACTTTAAAACAGTCAAAGTTCTGCTTATTTAGATTTGAAACAATCGTTTACAACCGTTTGCCTCTATACATCAACAACTTGCAGTTTTAGACCATGTATAAACTGGTATTTGTTGAAAAGATATTTATGAATAAAACAAATTAGCAGATTTACATTAGGAGCAATTAAATAATTATGAATGAACAAATAAGATTATACACCTATCTAGCACCGCATTAAGAACACTTTTCAAAACAAGAGGGTCAAGATGGCCCTAGGTCGCTCACCTGAGAAACACACCATAAATGTGTTAACATGTTTCATCTAGTGATTTCATGGAAAAATATTCTGACCAATTATCATTAAAATTGGAGCAAAAATCTTGAGTATAAAATGTATTTTCTTTTATTTGACCTAGTGACCTAGTTTTTGACCCCAGATGATTCATATTCAAACTTGGCCTAGATTTCATCAAGGCTATCATTCTGACCAAATTTCAGGAAGATGAAATGAAAAATACAGCCTCTATCGCATACACAAGGTTTTTCTTTGATTTGACCTGGTTTTTGACCCCAGACTACCCATATTCGACCTTGACCTAAATTTCATCAAGGCAACCATTCTGACAAAATTCATGAAGATCAGCTAAGAAAATAACCAATTATCATTAAAATTGGAGCAAAAATCTTGATTATCTGAAAATCCAGTGTAGAATGCAGCCCAGATGATTTACATTCAAACTTGACCTAGATTTCATCAAAGCTATCATTCTGACCAAATTTCACGAAGATGAAATGAAAAATACAGCCTCTATTGCATACACAAGGTTTTTCTTTGATTTAACCTAGTGACCTACTTTTTGACCCAGATGACCCATATTCGAACTTGACCTAGATTTCATCAAGGCAATCATACTGACCAAATTTCATGAAGATCAATTGAAAAATGCCTCTATTGCGTACAGAAGGGTTTTCTTTAATTTGACCTAGTGACCTACTTTTTGACCCCAGATAACCCATATTCAAACTTTACGTAAATTTTATAAAGGCAATCCTTCTGAAAAAACTACATGAAGATCAATTGAAAAATACAGCCTCTATCGCATACACCAGGTTTTTCTTTGATTTGACCTAGTGACCTACTTTTTGACCCAAGATAATCCATATTCAGATCTGGCCTAGATTTCATCGAGGCAATTATTCTGATTTAATTTCAGGAAGATCAATTGAAAAATGTAGCCTCTATCGCATACACAAAGTTTTTCTTTGATTGGACCTAGTGACCTAATTTTTGAACCAACATGACCCATATTCAAACTTGACTTAGATGTCATCAATGCAATCATTCTGACCAAAATTTCACGAAGATCAATTGAAAAATACAGCCTCTATCGCATACACAAGGTTTTTCTTTGATTTGACCTAGTTTTTGACCCCAGATGATCCATTTTCAATCTCGGCCTAGATTTTATTAAGGTTGTCATTTTGATTTAATTTCTGGAAGATCAATTGCAAAATACAGCCTCTATCGCATAAACAAGCTTTTCCTTTGATTTGACCTAGTGACCTACTTTCTGATTCTAGACCCACATTCAAACCTGACCTAGATTTCATCAAAACAATCATTCTGACCAAAATTCATGAAGATTAGTTGAAAAATACAGCCTCTATCGCATACACAAGGTTTTTCTTTGATTTGAGCTAGTGATCTAGTTTTTGACCCTAGATGACCTCTTTTCAAACTCGATCTAGATTTCATCAAGGTAATCATTCTGACCAAAATTCATGAAGATTAGTTGAAAAATACAGCCTCTATCGCATACAAGTTTTCTTTGATTTGACTAGTGACTAGTTTTTAACCCAGTGACCCTTTCAAACGCCTAATTTCATCAAGGTAATCATTCTGACCAAAATTCATGAAGATTAGTTGAAAAATACAGCCTCTATCGCATAACAAGGTTTTTCTTTGATTTGAGCTAGTGATCTAGTTTTTAACCCCAGATGACCCATTCTCAAAAACGGCCTAGATTTCATCAAGGTAATCATTCTGACCAAAATTCATGAAGATTAGTTGAAAAATACAGCCTCTATCGCATACACAAGGTTTTTCTTTGATTTGACCTAGTGACCTAGTTTTTGACCCTAGATGACCTCTTTTCAAACTCGATCTAGATTTCATCAAGGTAATCATTCTGACCAAAATTCATGAAGATTAATTGAAAAATACAGCCTCTATCGCATACACAAGGTTTTCCTTTGATTTGACACAGTGACCTAGTTTTTAACCCCAGATGACCCATTCTCAAACACGGCCTAGATTTCATCAAGGTTATCATTCTGACAAAAATTCATGAAGATCAGTTGAAAATACAGCCTCTATCGCAAACACACGATAAATTTTGACAGACACAGAGTCGAGTGATAGAATATACTCACCTAGCATTACATGAAGGGACATTTTAATGATTCTTGTACTGAATCCAACTAAATTCAAATGACTGATATCAGAAGCAATCATTTGCATTTGCAAAACCCGAGGTGAAAGTACTTTCTGCAGTAGCCCGGAGGCAGCTGTAGTGGTTTTCCTTCACCATCAAAAGCTGGAAAAGTGGCAATATGTACTGAAATGTTTCTGTGTTACTGCAAGCCCAACAACAAAACAAAAACCTATATGGTAAACTTTCGCATGGCGTTAAAATGGCAAGAACGCGTGTACTAGGTTAAAATTGAGCCCATGTGTGAAAGAATATAGTCATAAAGCCTCTTGAAATGAAAGTGCTATTTCTAAAAATAATTACGTTTTCGTCAAATCACTGCCTGTAATACCTTTTACATACAAAGGTATTCAAAATAATCGGAGTTGATGGATAGTCTATAAATGTTAACATTCGAGTTCAGCGACAGCACTAGCGGCCGTTTTCGACAGTCATTTTTTTTTCGACTATGCCTATTTAACGGCTAATATATTTTTTCAGAAAGAACGTAGAACCCGACAACTTCACATATGTGTTCCGAAAGGACACATCTGTTAAACCAGATGAGAAAAGTTTTCACAGGTTGTTCACAAACAAAACAATTTGCGCAAAACTTCGGATTTTTGCTCATTTTTTTTCAAACTGAAGAAATTGTTAGGGAATTTCTAAACATATAACGATCGTTTTCGGTAAAGAAATTGTAAATGTTAGCCATGTCCATTCCTTGACAAAACTGTCCAGTTGGTTTGCAAAAATTGTCTTCGTTTCTATAGATATAAATGAAAAACTTTTAAAGTTTACCTACCGATTTACAGCTGAGTTACATTTCCAGCGGTCTTGTCCAGCGGACGTGAGGATAGCCGGTTATCCAGTATGTGAGATTTCCAATAATTTTATGTCTGATGACTGTTCAGGACTAAGGTTTTAGAGGACCCCAAACAAATTTTGTCCTTCAATATTTTGTACAATATCAACTACAAAGACACAGGTTTCATACAGCACATTTTCAAAAGAAGTAGTATAAACAAACATTTGCTATAAAAATATTTTCCTTGCTTCATACTTCTTTCACCAGCTTTGCTGAGATGTGGAACCATAATTTGTAGTCATATAACATATACTGTGTTGGTGCGCCGTAAAACCCAAATAAATAAATGAATTCACCAGCTATGCCACATTTTGCATAAAAAATCAAACTTCTTTACACGAAATACTTTTTTGGCAAAATTTATCATGTGTGAAATATATCTGCCTAAGTAGTATGACTATGACAATTTTATTCTATTTTCATATACCCGGTATATGGAAGTGTAAACTTGTAGTTTTGTCAAAAACAAAAGAAACTGCTAGCAGTTTGCAGCAGACCATAATTATTGTTATTCACAACACATACTACTATACCTAAACAAGTATGCATATAAAAATATATTTGAGAAAAAATATTTTGTATAAGAATTTTATGTTTTATACAGATCTGACCCTTGGTACTCAATGTTGGTCATATATAAAATCTTCCTTTGATTCATTCATTGATACATGAAACATGACGCAGTGCGAGCGCTGGTTGAAAATTTGCTGTAGCCAAATTAAGTGTCAGATTTCTTCAGAAATCTGCATTAATATTGCTAATACAACTAAATGTTTGCAGGTAAAATAGAACATTATTAGGCATTGGCTACAATGGTATTTAAAATGGCAGAGTTAACCCTGATGAGGTGTTTCCATTTAAAACATATAAAATATAAAAGACAACATTTATGTTAGGGGCCATCTTAACTGGAGCCTGGATTTTACAAAAATAAGTCTCATTTTGTAAGATCCGGAGCTCATGGTCCATTGGAAGAGCATAGGACTCACAATCAAAGGGTCGTTGGTTCAAATCTTGGCTGGACTGGAGCAATTTTTGTGTTATGTCCTTGAACAAGTCATTTTATCTAGATTGTTCCAGTTGACCCAGCTGAAAAACTATACTGAACAGCAAAAGAAACTATTTAGATGTATAACTGGTATATGTTGAAACAAAAAATTAAATTTTCAAATTTGAATTGTTTCTTCATACCAAAATTACACTTGAAGATCTACACGTGATAATTTTTAAAAAATCAATCAACCTTGAAGTCAGTAGTCCCACAATAGCCGTTTGAAAGTCTATATCTTCTGCGCGTCAGTTGCATTGTAACATCCCAATTGGGCGCTCGCGCTAAATTTGATTCAGTCGTGCGGTGCAACCAACAATATTTTTTAAACTTGATGCTGTTTTTCGAGTTAGCCAGTTATCAATATTTCCAATGACAATAAAATTTCGAAAAGAAAATTGTTAATTACAGGCGCACGTGAATTTCGTGCAAAACGGTCATTGTGAGACTACTGACTTCACGGTTGATTGATTTTTTTAAATTTTACACGTGAAGTTCTTCAAAGGTAATGTGATATGAAAAACACAAGTGATTTATAAATTAAAAGTTTTTAAATAAAAAATACCCAAGTTATAAAACTGGATAGTTTCTTTTGCTGTTCAGTATATAATTATGGGTAACTTGCAAATTGTAGGGAGTAGAGTATGCTTGGTTTTAAAATAGGTCTGAGGCACTTAAGTTCGAAAGATCTATAGAGCTTATACAGGCATGTATTGTTTGATAAATGTGAGATCTTAAATAAAGCTTATCTATAGTGCATTTTATTTGACCTGGCGGGGCGTGGTTTCGCGACGGTCCACTACATTTTTGTGCAGGGTATGTAGTACATGTAACCAATGTAGCGTTGGATTTTAGTCATTGGTTACCGAAGATTACGGAATAAAAAAATTTAATTGCTCTACCTATTTTGCTCGTGTTTTGAGATTACCATTATTTGCATATGTCAGAGATTAACTCCGCCCCGCCAGGTAAAATAAACGGACTATACATCTATGTGTTCACGTCCAAATAATCGTTTACCGATCATGAATGGGCAGTGACACCTTTTACCTCGAATACATAACTTTAATCTAAAATGGTATTTTATGTGGTACCACTAGAAAGATTAGTATTTTTCCATTGGGCATCATAAAAATATGCAAATTAAACATGTAAGGTTTTTCAAGCAACTGGTTTAACACTCAGCTTCTCGATAACACAAAAAACTAGATGTCTGTAGGACACAAGGTGTGCCCAAAATGGTACATTTGTCACAAATAAGGGGCAATAATTCAAATGTTTGCAGTCTTAAGGGGGTTTAGCCTCCACAAACATTTTATATAAAGGATTCATTATTCTAGGCCATATACTTTTTGAGCTATGAGCATCACAAACAAAAATTCCACTATTTTTGCTATTTCAAGGGACGTAACTCTGTAATTAGCAATAAAATCTGAAGAAGAATGCAAAGTGTGCAAGGCCACATCATGATAAAGACTCATCCAAGGTTTCATCAATTTACATTTAATACTATTTGAGCTAGGCAAGTCATTAGGTAAATATGTGCATTTTTGACTACTTTAGGGGCCATAACTCTGGAAATAGTGTGCAGAGCCAGACGAAAAATTGGAGGTGCGCAAGTTCATATCATGATAAAGACTCATGCGAGGTTTCTCTATTTTATTCATCAATTTATATGAAAAACATTTTGAGCTAGGCGCGTCACAAGGTAAAAATGTGCATTTTTTACTATTTCAGGGGCCATAACTCTTGAAATTGGGGGCGGAGCCAGACGAAAATAGTAGATGCGCAAGATCATATCATAATAAAGACTCTTGCAAGGTTCCATCAAACACTTTTTGAGCTAGGCGCGTCGCAAACATTTTTTCGGAGGGACGGACGGACAAGACCAAATCTATATGCCCCCTCGGTGGAGGGGGGCACAAAAAGACGACATGTCACTAAACAAACAACAGCCTTAATTCTAATGGAACCAGCCACTTTTTCAACAAGGCGTTAAAACTTACAGTTCCGCATCTTTCGTCCCTTGACAGGCTTGTGAAGCCGCCATGTTTAAAACTGCAGTAACCCTGCTTTGACCTTGGGTTGAAGAAGAGTAGAGTTCAAAGATTAAACTACGTCACCAGAGTTGCTACTCCCTGCGTTCTGTTCATACTCTAGTTAAAATAGTTCGTACCCTAAATTTCATAACTTTTAAAAGGAAAAATTCATTTTTTAAAAAAATATTTGATATTTCAACTCAGCTGGATATTAAATTGTTAGATTTAAGACAGAAAAATTATAACAAAACGCTGATTTAATTATCATTTTTATTAAGAAAACAAATTCCGTCATACATACGGAGCTATTCTCATTCGAATATATATATCGGCATTTTGGTAACTAAATGACCGTTCATTACGCGTGAATTTTTATTGAAGTTTTCCGCGAGCTTCTTATCATTGGATATATTTTTTATAAATAAATCTTGCACCATATATAGTAATTTGCACTCGTATTACTCTGCAATGGGTGACTGTAATTTACTTCTTTGGTTGTGTATAATCTTATCAGTTTCATATGCAACATTTTATCCATTTATTTACTTTGACATGTTTTTATTTCAAAGACCTGTGTATAAAATGAGATGAGGAAGCATAATCAGGATGATAAGACAGAGCTGATGACGTGTATGATCATTTAAATATGGGATCACGAAGGTTTTTAAAAGGTCAAAACTCTGGTGACAATCAAATTCAGCATTGAGAAATATATCAATAAAATTCTTTTTTAATTGTTTTTTTTCCAGGACACAAGACATAATGCTTGAATATAGCAGAGGGTTTTGAACGAAATATTTTAAACATCGGTAAAAGTGTCAGCGACAGTAACGAAATTTTAAATTTCGGCACTATATGCGCAACAACTTCGAGAAAACTTCCAGCACAATTTTGAAATAAAGTTCTATTTATTACTTTTGTTGTATTTTCATATATAAACACCGAAAAAGGGGCGTCCGTGGCCAAGTGGTTAAGGTGACTTCAAATCATTTGCCCCTCATCGATGTTGGTTCGAGCCTCACTCGGGGCGTTGAATTCTTCATGTGAGGAAGCCAGCCAGCCAGCTGGCTTACGGAAGGTCGGTGGTTCTACCTAAGTGCCCGCTCGTGATGAAATAATGCACGGAGGGGCACCTGGGGTCTTCCTCCACCATTAAAGCTGGAAAAATGCCATATGACCTATCATGTGTCGGTGCGACGTTAAATCCAACACACACAAAAACACCGAAAAGGACAAATAATCATATAAGTTTTAGTAAGATCTGACCAAAACGTCAATAAACCTATATATTGAATAACTGTATTGTATTACATATTGCGTAATTTTGCTAAAACAAAACCCACAGCACGCAGACATGCACACCACAAACACACAAAAAGCAAACACACGAGGACAAAACGAACAAAGGAACACAGTGGGGCACCGCCTTGGAATGGTCAGTGGCAAAAACACCACTGGGGAGCTAAAACCAACTGTATTTGGGACATACCGCATTTAAGTCCCACCTGGACTGAACTGTTTGATTTCTGTCTTCTGCCCAGTTTCGTCGGGCCCTTAAGAGTGTTTCACTGTTTCTCTTGATGCTGTCTTCTGGAAAGGCATTGCGTTTCATATAATTATACAGAAGCATATTTGAGTTTTACATGCCATGCCTTTTTGTTTCTATTGCGTGTGTAAGAGATTCACCTGGCGAGGATAACTTATTTCTCGTGTCTTTAAAACATACTGATGGGGAGGGGTAAGAGCGAAGTTTGGTGCGCACCATTAACCGATTTAAGCTCCCAATGGTGTTTTTGCCACTGACCGTTGGTTAAACGATATTTATTTATCAAGATATACATGACATATAACATCCATATGTGTAATATCCATACAATACAGATATCAAGTAGATTTAATTGAAAGCAGCTAGAGTTTAACGATTCTCTGACCATTCCAAGGCGGTGCCCCACTGTGTTCCTTTATTTGTTCGTTGTCCTCTGTACTTGCTTTGTGTGCATGTTTGTGGTCTGCCTGCTGTGAGTTTCGTTTTGGAGAGGCTGAGCTTTTGGAACATGGCATTCCCTGTTTGATATTTATCCTTTTTTGTAGCATCGTTATAAGGTTTGAGGAAGCCCGCCTGCTTAGCTTAATAGGGGGGGGGGGGGGGGGGCGCAGATCTACGGATCTCGGGGTCGTGAGTACGAGTCCTGGGCTAGGCGTATGTTCTCCGTGACGATTTGATAAAAGACATTGTGTCTGAAATCATTCGTCCTCCACCTCTGATTTATGTGGGGCAGTTGGCAGTTACTTAAGGAAAACAGGTATGTACTGGTACAGAATACAGGAACACTAGTTAGGTTAACTGCCCGCCGTTACATAACTGAAATAATGTTGAAAAACGGCGTTAAACCCAAAACAAACAAAAATAAGCTTTTAGGGGCCACCGGAACTGAAATTAGAAATGCCTTTAAATGAATTCTTCTCATAGACGACTTGATCGATCTTCCCCAAACCTTGTCTAGAGGATCATTATAAGGTCTTTTCTTCCATCGTTTGATAAGGAGCACTTGGCCACTACAGCTAAAATATAAATACTTCTAATGAACCGCATGGATCGTCAACAAACTTTGCCCGTGGCATCAGTTATTCAAATGGGAGTTGACCCCTTACGCTAGAACTAAAAAATGAAAATATTGTCATGAAGCATTCTCCAAAATTTGTTCAACAAGAGGACCATGATGGTCCTGAATCGCTCACCTTTCCCCACATGACCCAGTTGTAAACTGAGTATGACATCGTTTTTTCTATTATTTGACACTGTGACCTAGTTTTTGAGCTGATGTGACCCAGTGTTGAACCTGACCTAGATATCATCAAGATAAAAATTCTAACCAATTTTCATGAAGATCCATTGAAAAATATGGCCTCTAGAGGTCACAAGGTTTTTATTATTTGACCTGACCTAGTTATTGATGGCACGTGACCCAGTTTCGAACTTGACCTAGATATCATCAAGATGAACATTCAGACCAACTTTCATACAGATCCAATGAAAAATATGGCCTCTAGAGAGGTCACAAGGTTTTTTTATTATTTGACCTACTGACCTAGTTATTGACAACACATGACCAAGTTTCGAACTTGACCTAGATATCATAAAGGTGAACATTCTAATTTGATTTCATGAAGATCCATTGAAAAGTATGGCCTCTAGAGAGGTCACAAGGTTTTTCTATTTTTAGACCTACTGACCTAGTTTTTGACCGCAGTTTACCCAGTTTCAAACTTGATCTAGATATCATCAAGATGAACATTCAGACCAATTTTCATACAGATCCCATGAAAAATATGGCCTTTAGAGAGGTCACAAGGTTTTTTTGTTATTTGAACTACTGACCTAGTTATTGATGGCACGTAACCCAGTTTCGAACTTGACCTAGATATCATCAAGATGAACATTCTGACCAATTTTCATGAAGATCCATTCACAAGTATGGCCTCTAGAGAGGTCACAAGGTTTTTCTATTTTTAGACCTACTGACCTAGTTTTTGACCGCAGTTGACCCAGTTTCAAATTTAATCTAGATATTATCAAGATGAATATTCAGACCAACTTTCATATAGATCCCATGAAAAATGTGGCCTCTAGAGAGGTCACAAGGTTTTTTTATTATTTGACCTACTGACCTAGCTATTGATGGCACGTGACCCAGTTTCGAACTTGACCTAGATATCATCAAGATGAACATTCTGACCAATTTTCATGAAGATCCATTCACAAGTATGGCCTCTAGAGAGGTCACAAGGTTTTTCTATTTTTAGACCTACTGACCTAGTTTTTGACCGCAGTTTACCCAGTTTCAAAATTAATCTAGATATCATCAAGATGAACATTCAGACCAATTTTCATACAGATCCAATGAAAAATATGGCCTTTAGAGAGGTCACAAGGTTTTTTTGTTATTTGAACTACTGACCTAGTTATTGAAGGCACGTGACCCGGTTTCGAACTTGACCTGGATATCATCAAGATAAACATTCTCACCAATTTTCAGGAAGATCCATTCACAAGTATGACCTCTAGGGAGGTCACAAGGTTTTTCTATTTTTAGACCTACTGACCTAGTTTTTGACCGCAGTTGACCCAGTTTCAAACCTGATCTAGATATCATCAAGATAAACATTCTGACCAATTTTCATGAAGTTCCATTCACAAGTATGGCCTCTAGAGAGGTCACAAGGTTTTTCTATTTTTAGACCTACTGACCTAGTTTTTGACCGCAGTTGATCCGGTTTCGAACTTGATCTAGATATCATCAAGATAAAGATTCAGACCAACATTCATACAGATCCCATGAAAAATATGGCCTCTAGAGAGGTCACAAGGTTTTTTTATTATTTGACCTACTAACCTAGTTTTTAATTGCACGTGACCCAGTTGCAAAATTGACCTAGATATCATCAAGTTAAACATTCTGATTAACTTTCATGAAGATCCATTAAAAAGTATGGCCTCTAGAGAGGTCACAAGGTTTTCCTGTTTTTAGACCTACTGACCTAGTTTTTGACCGCAGTTGACCCAGTTTTGAACTTGACCTAGATATCATCAAGATGAACATTCTGACCAACTTTCATAAAGATCCCACGAAAAATGTGACCTCTAGAGTGGTCACAAGCAAAAGTTTACGCACGCACGGTCGCACGGACGGACGCTGCGCGATCAGAAAAGCTCACCTTGTCACTGTGTGACAGGTGAGCTAATAAGCGGGACCGCATGGCCCGTGTTAAGAGCCTCTAGAATTAAAACTAGAAATGCCTTTAAATGACTTCTTCTCATGAACCGATCAATGGACCTTCATCAATTTGAGACACTTAGCTCTATGTGATGGCTGCTACAGCTAAAATTTTAAAATTAGAACTACCTTTATCTAAATTCTCATCAATTCCTGGATGGGTCTTCATCAAACCTTGTCTAGATAATCACTTATTCTTTGCCATGTTGTCGGCACTTAGAGCTTTAAAAAGAAATAGATTAAAGGTACTCCCCATGAACCTCTTGATTGATCTTATTAAACTTGATCTGTAACATCATTATAACATCTTATGTCAAATTTGATCAAATGGGTGGGGGTGGGGGGGATAGACTTGGGGCCCCTAAAGGGGCCGCAAAAGTTAAAGTTAGAATAGAAATACCTTTAAATGATTTATTTTGATTATTACTTGTTATTAGTGAGTGACAGCAAAACATGGATTTTTATTCCCCATCTTCGAAGGAGGGGTATATTGTTTTGCAGTTGTCTGTCGGTCGGTATGTAGATCAATTGGTTTTCCGATAACTCAAGGATGCTTGGGCCCAGGATCATGGAAGTTGATAGGGAGACTGGTCATGACAAGCAGATGACCCCTATATATTTTAAGGTCAAAGGTCAATGTGACAGTTAAACGGTTTCCGGATGGTAACTTAAGAACGCCTGAGCCTAGAATCATGAAAGTTGATAGTCATGACCAGCATATGACCCTTTTGATTTTGAGGTCGGTAGGTCAAAGGTCAAGGTCACAGTGACCCGGAACAGTTAAACAGTTTCCGGGTGATAACTCAAGAATACTTTGGTCTTGATCATGAAAGTTGATAGGGACGTTAGTCATGACCAGCAGATGACCCCTACTGATTTTGATGTCATATGGGATCGAACCCATGACCTCCTGCACTCGAAGCGGACGCTTTACCACTAGGCTACCGAGGCGGTATTTCTTTGCTGCAATATCAGCATCCTCGTTTAACATGTGGTGACAATGACAGATTTGATGATATTTCAACTCAAGGTAGGGAGCCCAAGTGACCAATTTTAGTTCTAAATAGTAGCCGTTTCAAGTTTTATTTTTCGCTTTTTTTTTTAGCTCCGGTAGCCCCCTCAAGGAACAAAATAGAATCAGCTGAATAAATTTGAAAGAGGACCACGTCGGCTACAAAAAAAAAAAAAAATACAAATATCAAAACAGGGAATGCCATGTACCAAAAACGCATTCTTCCCAAAACGAAATCCACAGCATACGACAAAACGAATGAAGGAACACAGTGGGGCACCGCCTTAGAACGCACAAAAACACCACTGGGGAGCTTAAACCGGTTTATGGTGCGCACCCAACCTCACTTTACCCCCATCATGGACAGTGTAAATGAAGGTAAACCCCGCCAGGTGAATCTTCAACAAACGTAATGGAAATAAAAAGGTATGGCATGTAAAATAGTGAAAAGTGGAAACCACAGATCGCTCAACACGACAAAACCGAAAATGTTGCAGGCTTGGTTTGATTGAGCCTGTTCATGTACGGTAGTGGAAATGCATGCTACCGTCCACGTCCTCTAGCCCTGGGTTGAGCTGAACGCAACATTTACACATGCTAAAAGTACAAAAAGCAATTTAGAGACATCCGCAGATGTATTTAAACGGCGGTGAACATTGAACCTCCAATGATACACGTGTTGAGGCGTGTAATTCCATGAAGAGCGGCGTTTGGTCCCCAGATAAGATAATGGGATTGCCCCAAAGAGAAAACAATGGGCAGAACTAAACAAACTGGAATTTAGGAAAGGGACCTGAGGTTATGGAGCCTGCATATCACAGGAACTGTCAAAAGACAAAATTAAAAAGCAGGCACCATATCCAAGGGGTGATTATACAATACCTAAAAAAAACAAAAACAAATATCAAACAGGGAATACCACGCACCAAAAACGCAGTCTCCTCAAAACGAAACCCACAGCACGCAGACGCGTGCACCACACACACACACAGCCAACACATTAGGACAAAACGAACAAACAAAGGAACACACACACACACACACACACACACACACACACACACAGCATTCACATCAGGACAAGACGATCAAACAAAGGAACACAGTGGGGCACGGCCTTGGAACGGTCAGTGGCAAAACACCACTGGGGAGCTTAAACCGGTTTATGGTGCGCACCCAACCTCAGTCTTACCCCCACCATGTTCCAAAGACACGGGACAGTGTAAATAAAAGTAATCCCCTCCAGGTGAATCTCTTACACACGTAATGGAAACAAAAAGGCATGGCATATAAAACACAAAAATGTTCGTCAGGCTATGAAAGCGGGAGTATTGGAATCACCCAGGCCGAAACGGTCATGTTGAAAACACAAAAATGCACCTGTATAAATTTACCGGGCGTCATTGAAAAGATACCACTTAATATATAAAGCAGATAGGCATTTATCACAAAATCTGAAATCATATATTTTTCTTTACACATTTTGCAATATTGTGTTTGTCACTAATATTTTAACCCTTTATATACGTTTTTGCATAGATGTTTTAGACGTGCTTTTACAATTTACTTAATATTTTATATGTTTATACATTTTTAAATAATTTTTTTAGAGATGCTTTACAATTTACGTTTTCAAAGCGCTTGTTTTCGGCGATATATGGCCTTTTTTGTGTCGGTTCGTCGTAAAATCTAACTCACTAACACTCCTCTTCAACCCTTGAGGTAGCTCCTCACCCTCCACCACATCTGCCTCTCCTTTCGCAGTTTCCTCCATCTCTTCGCCCTCAGTTGCAGGAGCCTCTACCCTGTCATCCCCCTGATCTTCGGCTAAAGAAAGAAGTATCTTAACAAAGAAGAAGACACTGAAAAGCGCACAACGCAAAGCAACGAGGCAAAGTTGAAATGTGAAGTGTAAGCGATCACATATCAGATGGACATACGTGATGGATTGCATAAGATTGCCTATTTATAAAGCAAAAAAACTTTAAAATGAATGATCACCATAACATGTTCGAGATCACGTACATAATGACGTTGCTACATGATCACATGTCATATGGAATAAAAACGACAAATATCAAACAGGGAATGCCACGTACAAAATCGCAGCCTCCCCAAAACGAAACCTACAACACGCAGACGTGCACACCACAAACACACATACACGTGCACACACACGAAGACAAAACGAACAAACAAAGGAACACACACACGCGCACACACACAAAGGCTACACAAGAGGACAAAACGAACAAACAAAGGAACACAGTGGGGCACGGCCTTGGAACGGTCAGTGGCAAAAACACCACTGGGGAGCTTAAACCGGTTTATGGTGCGCACCCAACCTCACTCTTACCCCCACCATGTTCCAAAGACACGGGACAGTGTAAATAAAAGTAATCCCCTCCAGGTGAATCGCTAACACACGTAATGGAAACAAAAAGGCTAGTCGGGTATCAGATATAAACGGTAACAAAAGAATAAAACACAAAAGCGGAACACTTAATATCCAACAGGGAAAGCTACGTTCAAAAAACGCAGCCTCCCCAAAGACACACACGAACAACTCTTGCACACCACACACAAAAATGAACACAAAAGGACAAAAAAAAACAAATTCAGGAACACAGTCGGGCACCACCTTGGAACGGTCAGTGCCACTGGGGAGTTTAAACCGGTTTATGGTGCACCTAACCTCACTCTTACCCCCACCATGTTCCAAAGTCACAAGACAGTGTAAATATAAGTAATCCCCGCCAGGTGAAACCCTTACATACGTAAAGGCAACAGAATGTATGTAATGTAAAACACAAAGATGCCCTTGTAGATATAATGTAACAAGAGGGCCATGAAGGCCCTATATCGCTCACCTGACCTATTGACCTAAAGATCATCGAGATTAACATTCTGACCAAGTTTCATTAAGATATGGTCTTAAATGTTGTCTCTAAAGTGACTGAACTGTTTTGATATCTGTCTTCTGGCCTGTTTCGTCGGGCCCTTAAGGGTGTTTCTCTTGTTACTCTGTCTTCTGCAAAGGCATTGAGTACATACGTTTTTGGTTCCAAAGGTTTGCTTTTTATATATTTATACACGAGCATTTTTGTGTTTTACATGCCATGCCTTTTTGTTTCCATTACGTGTGTTAGAGATTCACCTGGAGGGGATAACTTTTATTTACACTGTCCCGTGTCTTTGGAACAAGGTGGGGGTAAGACTGAGGTTGGGTGCGCACCATAAAGCGGTTTAAGCTCCCCAGTGGTGTTTTTGCCACTGACCGTTCCAAGGCGGTGCCCAACTGTGTTCCTTTGTTTGTTCGTTTTGTCCTTATGTGTTGGCTTTGTGTGTGTGTGTGCTTGTTGTGTACGCGTCTGCGTGCTGTGGGTTTCGTTTTGGGGAGGCTGCGTGTTTGGTACGTGACATTCCCTGGTTGATATTTGTCTTTGTTTTTAACTAGCTTTTTCTCTGATTTGACCCAGTGACCTAGTTTTTGACCCCACATGACACAGATTCAATCTTGACATACATGATTATCAAGATTAACATTCTGACTAAGTTTCATGAAGATAAAGTTATAAATGTGGCCTCTAGATTGTTAAGAAGGTTTTCCTTTGATTTGATCTAGTAACCTAGTTTTTGACATCACCTGACTCAGATTAAAACTTGACCTATAGATCATCAAGATTAACATTCTGACCAAGTTTCATTAAGATATGATCATAAATGTGGCCTCTACAGTTTTAACTAGTTTTTCCTTTGATTTGACCTGGTGACCTAGTTTTTAATCCTACGTGACCCAGATTCAAACTGGACCTTAAGACCATCAAGATAGCATTCTGACCAAGTTTCATCAAGATATGATCATAAATGTGGCCTCTACAGTTTTAACTAGTATTTCCTTTGATTTGACCTTGTGACCTAGTTTTTAATCCTACGTGACCCAGATTCAAACTGGACCTTAAGACCATCAAGATAACCATTCTGACTAAGTTTCATGAAGGTATAGTCATCAATGTAGCCTCTACAGTGTTAAGAAGCTTTTCTTTTGATTTGACCTGGTAACCTAGTTTTTGACCCCAGATGACCCAATATAGAACTTTTCAAAGCTTTTATTGATAGTAACAATCTGACCAAGTTTCATTAAGATTGGGCCAAAATTGTGACCTCTAGAATGTTAACAAGGCTTTTCCTTTGATTTGACCTGGCGACCTAGTTTTTGACCCCAGATGACCAAAAATCGAACTCGTCCAAGATTAAATTGTGAGTAACATTCTGACCAAGATTCATCAAGATTGGGCCAAAATTGTGACCTCTAGAGTGTTAACAAGCTTTTCCTTTGATTTGACCTGGTGACCTAGTTTTTGTCCCCAGATGACCCAATATCAAAATCTTTTATGATTTAATTAAGAGTAACATTCTGACCAAGTTTCAATAAGATTGGGTCAAAATTGTGACCTCTAGAGTGTTAACAAGCTTTTCCTTTGATTTGACCTGGTGACCTAGTTTTTGACCCCAGATAACCCATTAGATTGAATTAAGAGTAACATTCTGAGCAAGTTTCATTAAGATTGGGCCAAAAGTGTGACCTGTAGAGTGTTAACAAGCTTTTCCTTTGATTTGACCAGGTGACCTAGTTTTTGACCCCAGATGACCCAATATCGAATTCCTCCAAGATTTTATTGAGGGTAACATTCTGACCAAGTTTCATTAAGATTGGACCAAAATTGTGACCTCTAGAGTGTTAACAGTCAAATTGTTGACGACGGACGGACGGACGACGGACACAGGTCGATCACAAAAGCTCACCTTTGAGCACTTTGTGCTCAGGTGAGCTAAAGAACCTAAATCGCATGTACTCAATGCCTTTGCAGAAGACAGAGCAACAAGGGAAACACCCTTAAGGGCCCGACGAAACAGGTCATAAGACGGAAATCAAAATAGCTCAGTCCTGGTGGGATTTAAGAACTACTAATTACAGAGTCCTCCACCTGATCCGTCAGACACAATCAAAGAGGAAAGCGTAGCATCCAAATGTAAAAGGGTTGAACACTTAACATGCGGTGAAAGTCTTCTTCTTGGTCATCTATGATCACTTGGACATCCGCCTTCGTTGGCTTCCAGTCTTCACCAGACGCTGGAATTACAAAGAAAAAAAAGGAAAGACAAATATCAAACAGGGAATGCCACGTACCAAAAACGCAGCCTCCCCAAAACGAAACCCATAGCACGCAGACGCGCACACCATAAAAACACACACAAAACCAACACATTAGGACAAAACGAACAAACAAAGGAAAAGTACAAAAAGCAATTTAGAGACATCCGCAGATGTATTTAAACGGCGGTGAACATTGAACCTCCAATGATACACGTGTTGAAGCGTGTAATTCCATGAAGAGCGGCGTTTGGTCCCCAGATAAGATAATGGGATTGCCCCAAAGAGAAAACAATGGGCAGAACTAAACAAACTGGAATTTAGGAAAGGGACCTGAGGTCATGGAGCCTGCATATCACAGGAACTGTCAAAAGACAAAATTAAAAAGCAGGCACCATATCCAAGGGGTGATTATACAATACCTAAAAATACAAAAACAAATATCAAACAGGGAATACCACGCACCAAAAACGCAGCCTCCTCAAAACGAAACCCACAGCACGCAGACGCGTGCACCACACACACACACACACACACAGCCAACACATTAGGACAAAACGAACAAACAAAGGAACACACACACACACACAAAGCATTCACATCAGGACAAGACGATCAAACAAAGGAACACAGTGGGGCACCGCCTTAGAACGGTCAGTGGCAAAAACACCACTTGGGAGCTTAAACCGGTTTATGGTGCGCACCCAACCTCACTCTTGCCCCCACCATGTTCCAAAGACACGGGACAGTGTAAATAAAAGTAATCCCCTCCAGGTGAATCTCTAACACACGTAATGGATACAAAAAGGCATGGCATGTAAAACACAAAAATGCTCGTGTATAAACATATAAAAAGCAAACCTTTAGAAGGCACAGATATAGTACTGAGAATAGCAACAAATAAACACAAGCAAATCCGGTATACGATCACGTTGAGAATGGACATATAGCATTACTTGAAATATCCTAAGAAGGAGATGAAATTATGAAGAAGGAACACTTGCAAAGGTCTTTCTCAGAGGAGAACATGGCGTCTACGTTTGCCGTAGTCTCAAAGGGCCTCTTGAATGACGTCCAGTTGCTGAACTCTGACCTCAGGCTGCATCTTGGTGAATCTTCGATTATTATGACTGGTTCAATGGGGTATGTCTCTGTAAGAGAAAATCAGAACGACGTATTACGGAAGTTAGTTTACACTTCGTTGCAAAACATAGTTAACGTTACTTGAAACTATTATTTAACATTCTTGATGTCGCGCACTACCAGCAACGTGCACATTCTTCAACTACACGACTAGGATGAATAAACTACATTATAATGTCAGTATAGAACCACTGTTAATATCTCCCTAGATAGTATAACTAGATAAATGAGAAGCTTCAGAAAACACTCACTATCTATTGGCTGTGGAACCAAATCCACGATCCACGTCAGTTAGGCTTTCAGCCAGGTTTCTTACAAAGGTCTCGTCCTCATCTGGTAGACGAGGCATCACCAGGTCAGGAGCAGGGGAAGATGGTTCGAACTCCTTTAATGGCCTGGTAGGTTGAGCCCTGAGTGGCGTCTTTCCTGCTTTATTGGCAGTCAGTATTTCCAACTCGTGGAGGTTCTGCTTGGCTTCCTCAAATGACCTAAGGTGTTTCTCCAGCTTGGACATAAGGTCCATCTCTTCTTGTGACGGCACTGTAAAATAAAAACATGTATAAAAATGCCAATAACAAGAGTATATGAACATGAATGGTAGCGAATCACCTCACGAGTGATCATATGCATTATTCCCTTTCAAAGAGTACCTGCCTGACCACGGCACCAGGGTTGAACGGTTATATCTCAGTGGTCAAATGTAAAACAAATGTGACGGTAATAAAACTGCACAAATGAACAGAAAACGATTTAAAAACTTACCCTTATTTTCCAAGTCCAGGTCCAGGTCTTCTAGCAACGGACTCTCATCATTCAACTCACTCCCATCTTCCAAGTCCTCATTCATCTTAACTGCCGAAAATGGCGGTATTATGTTCAGACCTGGCTCTTCTTCTGCGATGAAGAGGGGACGAGGTGATGACAGAGAATCTTCACTATCTATAGCCACCTCCACATTCTCAGTACTGCCTACTGTAAATAAATGATATCAATATCATAATAACTGAGTAGATGATCACCCTGAAATGTTAGCATTTACGTACATAATCATCAACATCATAATACCTAAAATTGACATAATCATCAACATCATAATACCTAAAATTGACAGACTAGATGATCATTTACGTACACTATCACCAAAATGTGGTACCGGATCACAAAGTCACTGCTCACACGGGATCACTTACTTATAAATGACGTGGTTGTAGAGATATTGTTTGAGGAACATGTTAGACCAGACAGAAGTTGTATTCTGATCTGGTCAGCGAAAATTAATGAAAGGAACTTACGAATCAAGTCCCCATCCTTCAGTCTTCTCTCACCCTCGATCCAGACGAAGTGAGTGGACTTGACCCTCGCCTCCTCTGGGTCACGGACCTCCTCCGTCTCCATGACCTCATGGACCTCCTCCGTATCTGCACGTTGTTCAGCCGTGTCTCTCTCGTGGTCTAGAAAGAGAACCAATTATACCGTAACGTATTGGAGACATGTATGCATATACACACACGTAGTAATTAATAAAAACCTTACCTTTGGAAACATTCAACCGGATGTCGTGCACCCGTACATATGACCCTTGCCGGCGGGGGGATAGAAAATGCCCGCTGTATCTCAATGCAGAAGGGTACGACTCCCCCGAAAATGGAGCCACCTGTTTGCCGTGGGTGGCGGCCCGTAAGCCGGAGAGGAGGGTCCTGGATGTTGAGGTGTCCCATAGCATCCCGGGGATGATGCGTGTTTGTTTGCATATTCGCATCCTCTTTCCGGGTTGTGGATATCAATTCACATGGACTCCGCGGCGGGTGGGGGCTGCGAGTGATGAATCTGAATTATTTTTACATCAATGTTTATGCTTTACAGTTGGCGTTTGCAATATGACTTCTTCTCGGCGATATATGAGCATTTTGTGTCGATTCGCCGTAAAACCCAACCCACTCACTCACTTAAATATGGAAAATATAAATAAAAATAAGGAAGGTGAGAATATTTCTCACCGACCATTTGGTATAAACATTGAGGGTAACATTCTAACCAAGTTTAATTAAGATTGGGCTAAAATTGTGACCTAGAGTGTTAACAAGCTTTTTCTTTGATTTGACCCGGTGACCTAGTTTTTGACCCTAGATGACCCAATATCGAACTTGTCCAAAATTTTATTGAGGGTAACATTCCGACTAAGTTTCGTTAAGATTAGACCAAACATGTGACCTCTAGAGTGTTAAGAAGCTTTTCCTTTGATTTGACCTGGTGGCCTAGTTTTTTTTACCCCAGATGACCCATTAGCAAACTCGTCTAAGATTTTATTGAGGGTAACATTCTGACAAAGTTTCATTAAGTTCGGGCCAAAATTGTGGCCTCTAGAGTGTTAACAAGCTTTGCCTTTGATTTGACCTGGTGACCTAGTTTTTGACCTCAGATGATCCAATATCAAACTTTTCCAAGATTTTATTGAGAGTAACATTCTGATTAAGTTCCATTAAGATTGGGCCAAAATTGTGACCTCTAGAGTGTTAACAGTCAAACTGTTGCCGACGACGGACACAGGGCGATCACAAAAGCTCACCTTGAGCACTTCGTGCTCAGGTGAGCTAAAAAAAACACACAAATACATTTTAACTAAATGGCAGTCTTCATGGAACAATGCTTCGTTCTTCAATAAACTTCGTGAAATTAAACCTACTTTAGGTGAATGGCACCAAGGAAACAGACCCGTTCGCAGGGAGGAAGTTGTTCTTTCTCGTTGTCGAATAGGTCATACTCGGTTGACTTATTCGTATCTTTTAAACAATGAAAATCAACCGGAATGTGTACCATGTCAAACACCGCTTACTGTTAAACCTCTTTTAATCGACTGTGTAGACTTCGATCCACAGCGCAGTTCATACTATAATCATGTTGAATCGTTAACGGAGTTGTTTGAGCACATTCCTGCCGACAAAATTTTACAATTTTTGAAACATATAGGCTTATATAATAAAATCTGAACCTTATTTGATTTTTTTTTCACACTTTTTATTTACACGTTTTTATGTTTGCAAATGATTTTTACACTTTGTAAAGGAGAAAAGCCGAAAACTGTCCATTCTTTCACATAATGGATAGTTTGAGGCTTTTCTCTGACTTAAGTGAAATTATTCTCGTTTCGAAATTATCAGGCTGTACGGTAATTTATTGATCTTGTTTGGCGGGAATTTAGAACGGGGTTTTCGTGGTAATTCGGGGGTATTTAAGCGTTACACAGGTGAAGTCGTCACTTGAGGCTAGAATTTTGACAGCAATACACATCAGGATGACAGATGAATCGAGTGTTGAACTGAGGAAACAGGTTGTTTCAGATTTAGAGCAGCTTTTCGACAGCAAATTTTCACAGCTCAAGAGGGATTTGACAGCAGATTCTGAGTGGATAGCAGAAAACACGAGAAAGAAGGCCTCTATAGTACTCAGAGATGGACAGATGTTAAAAAAAATCATTGTTTTTTGATTTCGGACCAGCCTGAGGAATTGTTCTCAGAAGTAAAAAGTACCGTTTCAAGCGGAAAAGAACAATCTACTACACGTAACTATTTATCATATTACAATAAATTTGCAAAGTGGTGCGAACGAAATGAGTTTAAATCACTTACCAGCTACGCCAGTGACAGTAGCATTATATTTAATATCAGTTATTCAAGCGGAAAGTGCTTGCGGAAAATCCAAACTGAACAATATTTTTTACGCTATAAACTGGGCTCATATAAATTCTCATGTGGAAAATCCTTGTAAAGATGACTGGCTGAAATTATCTTTGTCCGGTTGTATCAGAAAGGTTTCAAGACCAGTTCATAAGAAAGAACCAATGACTTCAGATATAATTAAAACGCTTATTTTACGTTTTGCCTCTGAGAGCAGTTCTTTGGCAGATTTAAGAATTGTATCTTTGTTTGTTCTTATGTATGCTGGATTTTTTAGGATCAGTGAAGTTCTAAATTTAAGGAGATCTGACATTACATTTTTTTGACACGTACTGTCAAATATTTGTTTCAAAATTTAAACGGATGTCTTAAGAGACGGCAATACTGTTGTATATTGCCCGGACAGGTACATTTTCCTGTCCAGTTCGTTTACTCGAAAGATACTTGTCTGAAGCCGGGAATAAATTCAAAGTCGTCAGAGTATGTTTTTAGATCGGTTCAATACTGTAAACAGTCAAAAAAGTACGTTTTAAGGAAGAAAGATAAACCTCTCTCCTATACTGGAGTAAATGGGTTTGTTCAAGTCTAAACTTGAAATATTAGGTTTGAATCCTGGCTCTTATGGTTTACAATCATTCAGATCCGGTGCAGCATCAGTAAGCGCTAACAATAAAACATGTGAAAGACTTTGGCAACGGCATGGCAGGTGGAAATCTGTCTCTGCTAGAGACGGGTTGTTAAAGACTCTTTACCGGATCGTTTTTTCAGTCTCTTCAAATTTAGATTTATAATTTACTTACATGTATATTTCAGTATTTGAAAATATAACGTTGAAGTATTTTTAGTGATCTTGTATACAAATCTTTTTCAAATACTCGTTTTTGCATTATCAATATGATAGATTTTCAGCATTATATTTATTATTTATTAATGCAATATGTTTTAAGTTCTATCTAATGAACTAAGTGATATAGTTGTGTGACGTCTATCAGCTCAGATTCTTCTCTGCACAGTATTTCCGAATATGAATAGAGACAGTTTTGGAACGTTAATATAATTACACATGCTGTATATGTGGTTTATTATTATACTTATGCTTGTTTATCAAGAACTATTTTGTTGTCATTTACTGTTTGAATTATTAAAATGAGATTCAAGTTTAAGAAATTAGTTTTATTCAAACAGGACACAATTATGTGGCATAGTAAAACCTTCATTGCATTTACATGATTTAAAGTGGTTTACCATCAAACATAATACATTGATGATAATTTATTGGTCACTTTATGCGCATACAATGTGATAACTTTTAATTTCTCAGGTCACTTATGCATACTCAAGGAGATAATGAAGTGTTATGTACACAGGTCGCTGTTTGCAGAATACTAGGCGATATTGCAGTCTTATATGAGAGGTCAGTTTATGCAGGATACAGAGTGATAATGCAATGTTATGTTCACAGGTCACTACACTTTATATAGAATACAGTGTGGAAACACAATGTTATGTTTACAGGTCACTTATGTAGATACAAGGTGATAGTGTTATGTTCACAGGTCATTTTATGCAGAACACAGGGCGATATCTAATGTTCACAGGTTTTTTATGCAGAATACACGGTGATAATGAGATGTTTGGTACATACTTCCCTTAATGTAGAATACAAAGGGGAAATGAAGTGTTATGTTCACAGGTCACTTAATGCGGAACAAATGAAATTTAGTATTGTGTACAAAATTAGTATTTTTCGTATTACAGCGTGATATTTCAAATTATTACACGGGTCACGTTGTACAGAATGTATAATAAAACATTATGCAGACTTGGGACACAGGTTCTTTTTGCAGAATATAAGCTAAAATTCTGCATTGACATATTCAGGTCATTTATAACGCGACGATATTGCCGTTATTCACACAGGTTATTTTATGAAAAGGTTATAATGTGGAGTTATGAGCTTGCAGATTGATTGATGATAGCATTGACTTTTAAGTACAATCATTATGTGAATTTGTCAGTACGGGTGATAACTTGGAGTTATGTGCCTCTAGGTTACATTGTATGATAACCAGGTTTATAAAGGAACGCGTACGGGTGATAACCGTTTTGGTTATGTCCCTAGGTTTTATGTTGAATGCACGGGTGATATCCTTATGTACCCAGGTTGCTTTTTGTGGAACGTACGGATGATATCCTTCGGAGTTATGTGCCCAGTTTACTAAAAATGTTGTACGCACGGGTGATATCTTTCGGAGTTATGTGCCCAGGTTGCTCTATGTGGAACGCACGGGTGATATCTTTCGGAGTTATGTGCCCAGGCTGCGTTGTATTAAAACTTGTTGTACGCACGGGTGATATCCTTCGAGTTATGTGCCCAGGCTGCGTTGTATTAAAACTTGTTGTGCGCACGGGTGATATCCTTCGAGTTATGTGCCCAGGCTGCGTTATGTTTTACGCACAGGTGATTTCCTTATGGTAATGTGCCCAGGCTGCGTTATGTTTAATACACGGGTGATAACTTTTGGGTTATGTGCCCAGGTTGTATTAGTTGGTTCGCACGGGTGATAGCCATCTGGTTATGTGCCCAGATAGTTTTATTAGTATGAAAGTAATGCTTTCTTTATAGCTTTTAGAATATACTGATGATTAATTTATTACACTCGTACTTTCTGATGACATCATACTGAATGACATTTGAATATTTTAGAACTGAATGGGCAGATTTGATATAAAATAGTACGAACCTGGATTGGATGTTGGATGTACAGGAGGGCACAATAACTGCAGTTGAGGTTAAGAATGTTATAGTTACAAGTCTTCAAATTAGCACCAGATGTTAAGATGGTATCGTATGTTATTTGGTATTTCTTGGTAATTTTTCCCTTTTTGTTGAACTTGATATTTGCTGTCAAAATACATAGTCTAAACCTATACTGAATCTGTTTTTTGTTCTGATAATTGAGATTAGAGAATAATTGATTTACTCACAGCTTTAGTGTGAGTAAGTGAAATTATTCTCGTTTCGAAATTATCAGGCTGTACGGTGATTTATTGATCTTGTTTGGCGGGAATTTAGAACGGGGTTTTCGTGGTAATTCGGGGGTATTTAAGCGTTACACAGGTGAAGTCGTCACTTGAGGCTAGAATTTTGACAGCAATACACATCAGGACCCACCCACCCTCCCTTATTTGAAGCTGAACTAAACTATTTAATGGACCATGGATATATCAGAGACTTATAGCTTTATCGCTTTATAAAATAAGAATTATTGTGATCCGACTTTAGAATAATTAATTACACTATTCATTTGGATTCAAAAACATGAATAATATACTTTTAGAATCATAATTTTAAATAATAGTTTCGGAAAGCTGAGTATTTTAGTTTTGAATAACACGTTTGTACGATTACTAAAAGTATGTGTTAGTTTCGTTTCAGAATATCTTAAAGAATCAAGCTTACAATCCATGCCAAAGCCTGATGGGTACAACAAGAGGAAATCCACACTACAGAAATGTTGTATTTACTCCGCGAAAAATGTAAAGATATTTGCTGTCAAAATACATAGTCTAAACCTATACTGAATCTGTTTTTTGTTCTGATAATTGAGATTAGAGAATAATTGATTTACTCACAGCTTAAGTGTGAGTAAAACACGGTTCTCACGAAAAAAAGCAAGATTGTCGTGATATTATATAATGTCTCTAATATTGTCCTTCTTGAGGCAAAGATAAATCATTGATTTGTGTCTCTGTGCCAAATAAAAAATGTAGAATGGAGTTTGAATTAGATTGCATATAAATATTCATTGCAATTAAAAGTTTCATAAACATTAATGATATTCAGTTCTGCTTCTTAGGAAAGTTTCGAATATATCTCGTTTTGTCATATTTATGAATGATTTGAAGTACCTTTACAAAAAGTATAATTTAACTTGGCCTTATGATGTATGCATTAATAGTTGTCCACAATCGTTCTTATCTAGCAAAACTAGGGAACTGGACGTTGTTTTTTGTCTTTATAGTACAGGTGAAATTGCATATTTCTTGGCATTCTCATCCATCAGAGGTTCGTCAAAATCCCGAGACGAACCTCTGATTTATTTCCATCGTTTACTTGATGAGCATGCGCACTCGTAATAACTATCGGGAGTGGTTTCAGCCAATCATTGTTCGCCATTATTTGGAACTCCGAATTGAAACTTCAAAAAATATGTAAACAAGATACTTGCTTACGATGGATAAAGGCTGTATTCCATGATTGCGATAAATAAAGATTTATTCCTGTAATTCGACGTTAAGAATTTACATCAAGAAATAATAATATTCGTCGTAAATGGACATCGTATTCCCTCGATAATATGGAAAGGACGCGGTCACGCTTTTTACGGATGATTTTGATTGGTTCGCTACGATTTGTCGCGAAATGACGCTGATTGGCTGAAACGTTTTACCTGTAATGTAACCAAACCACAAATATCGGAGAAATGTGCCAGAGGTTCATCCGGGGAACCACGGTAGACCTCTGGTATGCGAGAATGATTTCTTGGTAGGAATGCAACAAATGTCAGTTTTGGCAAAAATTTAACCAATTTTACACGAACACTGCATGAGTAACATAGGTCTGCAGCATTTGAAAAAGAAAGGAAAAGTATGTGTTTTAGCTCGATTATTCAAAGAATAGGTGCAGCTATTGCACTCCAGTTTGTTTAATTCTGCCTATTGTTTTCTCGTTTAGGGCACAGTCATTATTTTATCTAAGGACCATACCCCGCATTTCATGGAATAGCACTCTGGGCATCATTGAAGGTTCCATGTGCACCGTCGTATGAATACATCTGCGGATATCTCTAAATTACATTCTGCTACTTATAACATGTGTAAATGTTGAGTTCTGCTCAACCTAGGGCTAGAGGGCGTAGACGGTAGCTTGCACTTACACTACCGTCCATGAACAGGCTCAATCAAACCGAGCCTGCAACATTTTCGTTTATGTCGTGTTAGGCGACCTGTGGTTTTCCACTTGTTCATTTCATCCATGCGTCGGCGTCTGCGTCCCGATTTGGTTAAGTTTTTGTATGTAAACTCGTTTCTCAGTAACCACTTGTGAGAATGGATTGAAACTTCTCAAACTTGTTCACTGTGATAAATTGACTTACACTGCACAGGTTTCATAACTCTATTTTGTATAATTCTTTTCATTTAGGTTTTATATGTAAGCTGATATTTCAGTACCTTCTAATGGAAATGGATTAAACGTCACACACTTGTTCATTGTGATGATCTGACATGCAGTGCTCAGGTTCCATAACTCTACTTTGGATTTTTACAAAATTATGCCATTTTTTCCACTGAGCAGTTGTTGGTTAAATTGTTGGTACCTCAGTACTCACTAATGGGAATGGATCGAAACTTGCACAATTGTCATGAGCTGATATGCACTGTACAGGTCCCATAACCCTTTTTACAATTTTACAAAATTATGCCCCCTTTTCGACTTTAATATTCATTTAATTGACAAGGTTGTTGAATAGTCGAGCGTTGCTGTCCTCCGACAGCTCTTGTTTTTACATTACGTTGCCTATTTTCATCTATTTTTGACTGAAAATGTTGTACCAGGTGTATATCAGCGACACTATTTTATTGTGACTTCGGAGTATACAAAGTGGACTTCCACTTCTAACGGTTGAAGATTTAAACTTACTTCAAGAGCGTTACTATTATTTCTTTTGCAAACTTTATTGTAGCTAGCTTGCGCTATATAGAATTGTCTAGCTGTACATGACTCATGTATGGCTTGAGTATTACGATAAACATTGAGTACCAGTAATTCTAAAGGCAACAAAGGGAGGTAATTAAAGAATATATTTTAAGGGAAAAAAAAGTTCGGCACTGTGACTGAAATAGAGAAATATCTCGCTGATAAGTTTCAGTATTTCACCAGTTAGAATTTTACATGGATGTTTTTAGGTACGTTTTACATTTTTATACACCCGTTTGAAAATCGGGACGTATTATGGGAACGCCCCTGGCGGGCGGGCGGCGTCCACAGACTTTGTCCGGAGCATATCTACATGCATGGAGGGATTTTGATGAAGCTTGGCACAGTTGTTCACCATCATGAGACGGAGTGTCATGCGCAAGAATCAGGTCCCTAGGTCTAAGGTCAAGGTCACACTTAGAGGTCAAAGGTCAAATTCAAGACTTTGTCCGGAGCATATCTTCGTCATGCATGGAAGGATTTTGATAAAAGACAGCACAATTGTTCATCATCATGAGACGGAGTGTCATGCGCAAGAACCAGGTCCCTAGGTCTAAGGTCAAGGTCACACTTAGAGGTCAAAGGATACAAGAATGAAAACTTTGTCCGGAGCATTTCTTCTTCCTGCATGGAGGGATTTTGATATAACTTGGCACAAATGTTCATCACCACGAGGCGGAGTGTCATGCGCAAGAACCAGGTCTCTAGGTCTAAGGTCAAGGTCACACTTAGAGGTCAAAGGATACAAGAATGAAAACCTTGTCCGGAGCATTTCTTCTTCGTGTATAGAGGTATTTTGATATAACTTGGCACAAATGTTCACCACCACGAGACGGAGTGTCATGCGCGAGAACCAGGTCCCTAGGTCTAAGGTCAAGGTCGCACTTAGAGGTCAAGGGATACAAGAATGAAAACCTTGTCCGGAGCATTTCTTCTTCATGCATAGAGGGATTTTGATATAACTTGGCACACATTTTCACCACCATGAGACAGAGTGTCACGCGCAAAACCAGGTCCCTAGGTCTAAGGTCAAGGTCACACTTAGAGGCCAAAGGTCAGATACAAGAATGGCTTTGTCCGAAGCATTTCTTCTTCATACATGGAGGGATTTAGACGTAACTTGGCACAATTATACACCATCATGAGACGAAATGTCATGCGCAGTTCCCCTCTTTAGAATTACTTCCCTTTGTTGTTACTATAAATAGCTTATATTGTAACTTTTTCATTACTAGTCGTAGGGAAAAGTCGAGACCACTTTTCTGTAGTACAACATGCATGCTACATCCAATTTTGAGGTGTATTTTGACCAATCTCTACCTGGTGAAGATTTTTGTGTGGACTTGCAATTTTTTTTTTTGGTTTTTATTTTATTTTTTATTTTTTGTTAAGATTAACTTCCCTTAGTTGTTACTATAAAAAAACTTATATTGTAACTTTTTTATAATTGACCGGAGAGAAAAACCAAGACAACTTTTCTGTGGTACAACATAGATGTTACTTTCCAATTTTTGGTGTATTTTAAGGTATCTCTACCTGGTCAGGAGTTTTTTTGTGGACTTAGAAAAACAAAAGACTTACAGTGATTACTAAACAACCACAAAATTAAAATTCCATATGCAAATACAGGTGCTAGAGTAAAGAAATTTGCTGTGACGGGCGTATATTGTGACATTCTGGCACTCTTGTTACATAAATGTTTATGCTTTACAGTTGGCGTTCGCAATATGGCTTCTTCTCAAAAATATATATGACCATTTCGTGTCGATTCGCCGTAAAACCCAACTCATTCACTCACCAGTTAGCATAAATACAAGTAATGAAGTATTTTATACATAAATATACCCCACAAATTAAAAGCAAATTCAGTAAAAGAAGAATTGTAATTAGGAAAGGGAATTTCAGAAATCCCTTGGGCAATAAGGACAGGGAGTGTTAATATATCTTTCTGAAAATTAAGTGCCATTATGCAGCCATATGTTTCTATTGCAAGATATCCTTTGTTCGTTATCATAAAACATTATTGCAAGCGGATCAAATTTGACATGAATCACACATAATTTGTGCATTTTTTTTTCAAGATCGAGGTCTCAATTATTTAACAATTTATGGTTTTCTTTCTCAACACAACCTAAAATTTATTGATTGCGAAAATGCAGTCACGCGATTTCATCACGAAATTGTCTTTCTTTTAACATGTGATCAAGTTCAGCAATACATATGAAACATGCAGAATGTTTCAACATGTGAATGTCCGTAAAACAAACATTGTTTTCAGCAGACATAAAAGAGGCATATAAACGGGTCAGTATTTAAAGCCTTCTAAACAATACAGACTTGGTTTGATTCAGTCTGTTCACAGGAGGTTATAAATTGTACATACCCTTCATGCCTCTTGTACCGGCTCAAAGCGGATTCTAATATATACAGATAAAAATGCTTAGATACTGTTTCTTTTTCCCCTTTCATTATCGCATCGCAAAAATTGTATTCATGGTAATCATATACATAGTGTGCGCTGGAACCTATGTTGTAGGTCATATGGGGAATTGCCAGTGATGATTGAGGATGACCCCATGTGTCCCTTAAAGCATTATCTAATCACGGGCGGACACCCGAGTAGAACCATCGACCTTCCGCACGTAATCTAGATGATTTCCTCATATAAAAGAATTCAGCCTCTTAAGCGAACACAGCGATGAGCGCAAGTTGTTTGAAGCCTATGACCCACGGAGGCCCATGTCTCATAACTAATAGATAATACTGCGGAAGATATAGACTAAATCTGCAAATATGAAATGGAAGAAACGGTGATTTATTTATTTGGGTTTTACGGCGCACCAACACAGTATAGGTTATATGGCGCCAAACAGAACTACAAATTTTGATTAAACATCTCATTTACATAAAAACATGAGGTATGGAATCAAAATTTGTATACCTGCGCTGGAGTCACAGAGTTACAGCAAAACAAAGTGTTAAGACCCTATTAGTCGCCTCTTACGGTCATGAAGGGTAAGGTAGTGGTTCCAATTCTTTTATACACAGATCGTCCCAGAACCGCATGCTCATGTTAATTCAATGACCTTTCGTTTGCAGGGATACATTTTTGCAAAGACGCATGAGTATTCAGCAAAAGTATCGCTGCAATCGAACACATAAGAAAGGAAGCAATGAACCGAACGACAAGTTTGATATAATTGTTTCATTATTTCGTTTCTCGATAGCCATATTTATAAAACTATTCAGGTTTCTATAGATATCAAGGATTGAAACGAATACGATAATATTAAAGAAGACAGGATATTGTAAGATTGTTGAGATCTTTAAATGCCCGACCTATATTTATAACATGTGCTAACATTTGACACATTTAAATTATCATTTTCTTGTATAACGACATTCTTTAGGTTCATAATTTTAGTGGGGGTTCTTAGATTTGCCCTTGTCCGTACGTTTGATCGTTCGAATTTGTGTCGAGTATATCTCCAAAGTATTTGGCTTTGACTCATAAAACCTCACAGGAATGTTAATCAGCATATGAAGTTTTGCACCTTAGCCAGACTGGTTATAGATATTGAAAAATTGCATGAAAGGTCTCAGATATCTCAAAAAAGTATTTGACCTATGTTCATGAAACACTATAGGAATATTTTAGCAGGGGAACCTCTATACCTAGATTTCTGCCAGGAATTGCACTTCAAGACAAGCGTAATTGCCCCTGACTTAGCCGGACCTAAACTATCTTGTGGTATGTACCTCAAAAATATTTGACGTAGTCACAAATCTAAAGGAATGTTGTCAACATGTAAAATTGTACACCTTTGGCTTTATTTTGGATTGAACTGCACCTCTTTCTCTCTCTCCCTCTCCCCCCCCCCCCCCCCCCCCCCCCCCCCCCCCCCCCACACACACCCAACCCCACTGATGGTTTTACTCTCCGTTTCTTGATGTTTTGTACTATCCATACTTACAAAGTATGACGGTACAGTGAAAGAATTGGGGCAGGTGGGGGGCACCAGTTATGGACACACAACTAGTTTCAATATTAGTTGGTTTTGGTCGATATTTTATTTTTCAAAGAAATATTTTCAAGAATACTTACTGCGTGAATAAAATGGAATTCATTTCATTGAAGTCCGTTAAATAGTATTAACGTTTCTTCAGCTAACCTCCTACCTATTTTATTCGTTATTTACTTGCAAATATGGCATTTATTTTGATACGTTTCATTTCTTCCGTGAACTGACCACGTTCTGAAAATTATCTGGATTAAAGAGGCAACGAATCTTTCTGCTTCAAGAGTATCGGTAATTGATCACTTAGGCGACACATATAATTAATTATCATAATAGCCTGCAGAAATCCAGTTGGTATCGGTATTACAGAAGTTTTTTGTTCCTTTTAATAAGAGAGGCAGCAAAAGATGAATGGTAATCGATATCGTAACGCGTTTTTGTGATTTGAATATGCACGAATGGAGACCACATGCCGTGCATATGACTTATTCGCACATAGTATACGTACGCATGCTTCGATGTAAAGCAGAAATGTGTAAAAAATTTAATTTCCTTTTCATTTATTTCTACACGTAAACAACACGTTTGTAATACTTGATAAAGTTTGAATATTTTATAAAAAATTAACTCTAGAAAAACTTCTAACCTTTACATTGCTAAAATCTTTAATTGGAGGCGTCCTTGTAACTTACTGATAAGTTGCACCGTACATGCTTTACTTAATTTTACAACCCTTCATATCATAAACTGTCGTGTAAATTCAACATGCATATTTACAGATACCCAATTATTGGACAGTGTTACAGTGTTATGTGTTAATTTTCCATCGGATATTTTTCAGGGACATTGATTGAAGATAACTGTTAAAAAGGTAATGCGTGTACTGAAAAGCATTTTCTGCGAACTGCATTTATCTGTTATGTATTACATAGTGCAAGATCTGTACTTTTCTCTATACAGTCAAACTTGTCTTTAAAGACCACCCTTGGGAGTGCCAAAATATGGTCTTTATTGGGAGGTGGTCTCTATTCACAGGTTTAAATACACTGTAAATGTTAAAATGGGAAAGAAAACACGTGGTCTTTATAGCCAGGTGGTCTGTACAAAGGCGGTCTTTAACGCAGGTTTGACTGTATTGACAGATATTTGTTTGTCCGGTTAAGTCTTAATCTACGATTAGTTTTATTAAAATGTTTATACTTTGGGCATGAAATTTTCTTAATCTGAATAGACCTAAATCTGTCATGTAGAATATTCAGTTTTTATAACAGAATTTCACGTAAATCGGTGCTATGGAGCGCCAGGGATGTTGCACATTTCATTGCCTCAATCAAACCGTGTCTACTATAATGTTGATTGGTTACGTTTGCTGCCAAGATTCTTTTCAAAGATTTTAAAATTCTTAAAATGAGGATTAATCTTATCAAAATGTATGTCGCATGATTGTTTCAGAAACTTGTTATCCTCTGTCAGTTGAGAGAAGATAATAAAGCTTTATAAATGGAGGATGTATGTGTTTAAGAAACTATAATAATATATGAGCCGCACCATGAGAAAACCAACGTAGTCAGAATCCATGCTGTTCGCTAACGGTTTCTCTTATTGCAATCGACTTTGAAAGCGACCAGCATGGATCCAGACCAGAGCGCAGGCTGGTCTGGATCCATGCTGGTCGCAAATGCACTATGTTGGTTTTCTCATGGCGCGGCTCATATAATTATGAAACAATAAATCGTCACTGATAAGGGAGACGATTCAATATTTTTTACCAAAGCGATGCATTAAGGAAAATATGTAATTTTTCTTCCTTAACGATGACTATATATTTCGAAATATCACTGAAAACAACCAAAATTTCTTTTTATTTTATGCTAATTGGTGAAAATCAATGAATTTTCTGTTAATTACATGCATGCATATTTAGATTAAACTGATACTCCATAATAAATCATGGATGTGTCTGAGCTACCGTGTAACAGTATGCATCCTTTCAATAATCATGGACACTCAAGGACAAGATATGGATTTCTAAATTTCTGTTTGTTTAGATCTCGTTTAGGGTAAACCCATTATTTTAACTGGGGACCGTATGCCGCTTTTTCATGGAATTACACGCTAGTGTATCATTGAAGGTTCCATGTGCACCGCTGTATGAATACGTCTTCTGATGTTTCTAAATTGATTTTGTGTAAATGTTGAATGGCTAGAGGGCGTAAACAGTATTATGCATTGCCACTACCATCCTTGAACAGGCTCAATCAAACCGAGCTTGCAACATTTTCATTTTTGTCGTGTTGAGCGACCTGCGGAGTTTCAACTTTTCCGATTTTATTATCACAGCAGCGTTGTATGTGGCATGTGGCGGCTGTTAAATGCCTCCCCGTACATTCAATCAGGGCTGTCATATTTCGATCTTCTCAGATCGTTCAGCACGACTTTTATGTTGTGTTATTGGTTCTGTTTAGTTATCAGCTTGAACATTTCGGCCTGGGAGGTTCCAATACTCCCGCTTTCATAGGTTTTGGTGTTGTATAATCACCCCTTGGATATGACGCCTGCTTTTTATTTTGTCTTGGCAGTTCCTGTTATGTGCAGGCTCCATAACATCAGATCCCCTTTCTAAATTCCAGTTTTGTAGCATGTGTAAATGTTGAGTTCTGCTCAACCTGGAGCTAGCTCGGACGTGGACGACAGCATGCATTTCTACTACCGCCCATGAACAGGCTCAATCAAACTGAGTGCAGCATTTTCGTTTTTGTCGTGTTTAGCGACCTGTGGAGTTTCCACTTCTTCCATTTTCAAGTACATAGGTACTAAATTATGAAAAACGGTTTATAATTAATAATTTAGTTAAGAATGAGAAATTGTTATCAAACATTGTTTAATACGCAAATTTCACGGAGACTATAAAATTCAGTTGCGTTTTGGTCAACGTCTAGGACGGTTCCTAAAATAAAACACACTATTTTTGTTAGTAACTTCAGTTACAAATGAGACATACATGTTTATAATAAACCTTTTACTTAGGTATCTTGCACTGAATTTAAGGTTTAATTGCATTTTCGTTTGCTTGGGTCAAGGTCATTGTTACAGATGTAGTTTAAGACGTATCAGTGAATTGCCAGCGCGCATCTTTTTATGTAGTCACTTTCACGTTTCAAACAGCTGATAATTGAGTAGAACACAGTAACTAATTACTTCATTAATAAATTCATGTATTTATAGATTTTTATATGATGAGTTGCTAAACAAGCGACATGGTTTTATCAAAAGAAATAGTGAAAAATGCAATTAACGGACTTTTGATTCTAGCTAGTGAAATTGCCCATTATGTGCCATGTTTGAGATGATTTAAATCTAGTGTTCGAGGAGACGTTGATCAGATGAGAAGGTTTTAAGTGATCTTGTGGTAGACTTTATTCAATTATGTTCATAAAGAGTAAAATACTCAATAGGTAGAATGTATGATAAAATCTTAATAATATTCTGTGTTTTAAAATAAGTGAGGTAATTGAATGTTAAAATGTTTCAGAAACAAGCAGTGTGACCTATAGTTCTTTTTGAATTTTCTAAAGATATACAGACCCGTCTCAATATTTAAGTGCATACGTTCTATGATGACAAACGAATAATCTTTTAAAATCGGCATATTTCATATATGTTTAAACAACTTTAATCAGCTTAATCATTAGTGTCTATATACTATTTTACTTCAGATCTATGTGCAGAATATGCAAAAACTTAACTTTTAAGTTATTTGTGCATTGAAATTAGATGACCTTTAGTTAAACAGGGTACACTGAATATTTAAGTAAAGAATCTTAGTCGGTATTTAGTGCCGCTATTGTGTGGTATAAAATGCTACCATGTCGACCATGAAAAGAGGTTTAAAGTCGGTTGGAATATCTGAGGTTACAAATAGTATTAAAATCAGTAACTAGATAAAGTTTCCTTTGAATTATAATCTCTTCGATGGTAATTAAAATCCTGTATTTTTTATAAAACAAGAGGACCATGATGGTCCTGAATCGCTCACCTGTTCCCACATGACCAAGTTTTGAGTATGACGTCGTTTTTTTTCTATTATTTGACACAGTGACCTAGTTTTTGAGCTCATGTGACCCAGTTTTGAACTTGACCTAGATATCATCAAGATAAAACTTCTGACCAATTTTCATGAAGATCCACTGAAAAATATGGCCTCTAGAGAGGTCAAACGATTTTTCTAATTTAAGACCTACTGACCTAGTTTTGGACCGCAGTTGACCCAGTTTCAAACCTGACCTAGATATCATCAAGATGAACATTCAGACCAACTTTCATACAGATCCCATGAAAAGTATGGCCTCTAGAGAGATCACTTTTTTTTTTATTTTACCCACTGACCTAGTTTTTGACGGCACGTGACCCAGTTTCAAACTTGTCCTAGATATCATCAAGGTGAACATTCTGACTAATTTTCATGAAGATCCCTTTAAGGGTATGGCCTCTAGAGAGGTCACAAGGTTTTTCTATTTTAAGACCTACTGACCTAGTTTTTGACCGCAGTTGACCCAATTTCAAACTTGACCTATATATCATTAAGATAAACATTCAGACCAACTTTCATACAGATCCCATGAAAAATATGACCTCTAGAGAGGTCACAAGGTTTTTTCATTATTTGAACTACTGACCTACTGTTTGATGACACGTACACCACTTTCAAGCTTGACCTAGATATCATCAAGATGAACATTCTGACCAATTTTTATGAAGATCCATTCACAAATATGGCCTCTAGAGAGTTCACAAGGTTTTTTCTATTTTTAGACCTACTGACCTAGTTTTTGACCGCACGTGACCCAGTTTCGAACTTGACCTAGATATTATCAAGATGAACATTCAGACCAACTTTCATACAGATCCCATGTAAAATATGGCCTTTAGAGAGGTCACAAGGTTTTTCTATTATTTGACCTACTGACCTACTTTTTGATGGCACGTGACTTAGATTCGAAGTTGACTTATATGTCATCAAGGTAAACATTCTGACTAATTTTCATGAAGATCTTGTGAAATAGAGAGGTCACAAGGTTTTTCTATTTTTAATCCTACTGACCTAGTTTTTGATGGCACGTGACGTAGTTTCGAACTTGACTTAGATATTATCAAGGTGAACATTCTGACTAATTTTCATGAAGATCTTGTGAAATATATGGCCTCTAGAGAGGTCACAAGGTTTTTCTATTTTTAAACCTACTGACCTAGTTTTTGACCGCACATGAGCCAGTTTCGAACTTGACCTAGATATCATCAAGGTGAACATTCTGACCAATTTTCATTAAGACCCCATGAAAAATGCGACCTCTAGAGTGGTCACAAGTAAAAGTTTACGGACGGACGCACGCACGCACGCACGGACGGACGATGGACACTGCGCGATCACAAAAGCTCACCTTGTCACTTTGTGACAGGTGAGCTAAAAAATGACATCATATTTTATCCGATAATAAGCCAGAAACATGTGGAAAACTTATTTCACTGCCTTTTTACCTGTCCGTCTGTCACAATTTGTTTGTGACCCTCACTTCGTCTCAGTCACCCATTGCAAGGTTTAATGACACTTTATATGAGTGATTGAAATAAAGCCTAGTTGCGTATATCGTCGACATACCGGATTTGTTTTGCGAAGTTATGGCTCCCTTAAATGTCATTGTTCATCAAATCTTTTCAGAACTGCATCTATACTACTGGTGGGATTTCAATAGTTAATATTTTCAGTCTAATTTTTTCTGATTATGTCAACTTTCACTTCCAAACTCCGATTTCTGAAATCTTGGGAAGACATGCATGTTTCGTCTCGAGAACATTCATGTATGTGTATGTGTAGGATTCAATTGATACATCATGCCTTGACTTCATCACACATTGTTAATTTTTCACTGAACATTTCAAGTATTTATTGTACAACACATGATTTTTATCCTATTTCCTATCGCGAATACCCTATTTCCTATCGCGAATAGAAACGAATGAAACGCATCATTTTTATGATCAAATGAGCCATGCCATGAGAAAACCAATATAGTGAGTTTGCGACCAGCATGGATCCAGACCAGCCTGCGCATCCTCGCAGTTTGGTCAGGATCGATGCTGTTCGCTTTCAAAGTCTGTTGGAATTAGAGAAACTGTTAGCGAACTGCATGGATCCTGACCAGACTGCGCGGATGCGCAGGCTGGTCTGGATCCAGCTGGTCGCAAACCAGCTATGTTGGTTTTCTCATGGCACGGCTCAAATATGCTTTCCGCCACAAGGGGGTAGTTGTGCAATAAAAACGGGACTAGAACCAAGACATTTACTTAGTTCAGCTCTAATATTTCACATCAGTAACAAACGAGAAACAAAGATTTGAACAGAATGGCGATTTTATTATTTACACTATGATATGTTTCATACAACCTAGTTTATACACACGCAACAAATCCCTGTAAAATTGTCAGGGAAATAATAATATATATAGTTTGTGTATGATAATAACGTGAACATCTAATACCCCAGTCACACATACGGCGCGGATAGCTACGTCCAGCCACGGATAGAAACGTAGTAAACCGTATCGATCTGTATCGATCCGTACCTGAGCCGTACCTTAAAGTAGTAACCCGTACGGCTCAGGTACGGATCGATACGGATTACTACGTTTCTATCCGTAGCTAGTCGTAGCTATCCTCGCCGTATTTGTGACTGGGGTATAAGGTCAAAACAAATTCATTATAATGCCTTTCAAGTTTGTAAATTGCCTTGTTCCTTTTTCTTCTTAAAGTTTAAAAGTATTAAAACAAATTCTGCATGTCTTTAAACGGTAACAGTGAACACAAATTTTATCTAAGAATATGCTCTCATATACATAGGATATACACAAATTTAATTTTATTCAATCTATGAAAGAATACACAGAAATAAAACAAAGGATATGTACATACACAAGGACTACACATCTGACTCCATACTGTATTTCTTTTCAAAGGACTACAGTTCCACTGATTTTCACACACCATTTTATTCTGCCAGTCAAAATCATTTCAAAAAATGCATTTACATGCATTTGCTTTATCAAGAACAAATTTCATGACAGAGACAAAGAATTAGGGCAACATGTCAAAACAATATTACATATATATGCGTTAAATAAATTCGTCTTCATTACTTAAGAAGAATGTCACACAAAAATAAAACAGTCGGCCTGTAACAGGATTGTTATTCATCGTTTGTCATAATGATTATACTACTATAGTAAAATAACTACACAGTTACTAAGTTCTTTAAAATACACAATCCTTAACAGACTATACGACAGTAATAGATTGAGAAATATTTACGTGAGCATCTATATAATTCCCTTATTAAGATAACGGGCACGTAATGACGATCGGCAACTTCGGCATTCTCCGCTTACGGAAGTTTACATATTACCTATATAATAGTACCGTATATTTTCGCTTATAAGACGCATTATTAAGAGTCATATTACTAGTTCAAAGAGCTTAGAGCATTTTATGAGCGTGTACTACAAGAAAATTAACAGAATAAGAAATTCCAGATTGCATGTCCGATGTCGGGGAATGTCACTATAAGCGAGTGCGTCTAATAAGCGAAAATATACGGTAAGTAAATACGAAATCACACAGAAAATTGCATTGTCATTTCAGATCATCTACCTCAATACTATAAGTATAATCAATATTATAATCATTTGTATTCAGTAATACCTACGTAGATTTTAATATCTTAAAAGAAAGGACACTACAATTCACAGTAAATTGAACCTATTTTTGTATGCTTTGGGAATGTTCAATACATGTAAACTACATTTGGTATAACATCAGTTTTGGCATTATGATATACGTACAGAATCAGTACATTTGAAGCAGCAATTTTATGTCTTTTTTATTACACTGGAAAATGTTTTTCATACGTCATTAGGATACATGTGGCACGTTAATGGGCGTATTTCTTTTACCGTTTGTATGCATGTGGCACGTTAATGGGCGTATTTCTTTTACCGTTTGTATGCATGTGGCACGTTAATGGGCGTATTTCTTTTACCGTTTGTATGCATGTGGCACGTTAATGGGCGTATTTCTTCTCCCGTTTGTATGCATGTGGCACGTTAATGGGCGTATTTCTTTTACCGTTTGTATGCATGTGGCACGTTAATGGGCGTATTTCTTTTACCGATTTTATGCTTTGATTGCATTGCAGAGTAAGCGCATGTATTGGTTAAGGAATTTTATTGATCTGAAATCTAGGTCACTACGACAACAGAAGTAATGCAGACGGGAAAGAAATTTCCGCACAATAAGTTTTTCTTCTTGTCTGTAAACAAATCTAATTTCATCGCAAAGGGCTAGATCTGTAATTCTAGCCAAATATTGGAGTAAACTGTTATCAAACTGAGAAATATTGTTTCTGCCTTGTATGTAGAGTATTTACGCTTTGACCAATATTAAATGTTAGCTAACATGTCAAAAATCTCCATGACAAAGGTATCGATTCTTGTCTTTATTTTACGATTTAAATAACACTGTAGTTTCGTTCAGTTAATACACATTCATCTATTTCAAAATATATCCGTTTCGAGTAGGTACTTCAATTTTTACTGCTTGCTATTCCCGTCACCTTTTCACTGCTCTTTTTAACTGATAGGAACTAGAGAATATACCATGAATTGCTTATATTATAAAATACCCCTCGTACTGATATTATCATTTGATATTTACCTTTTCAGCTTGAGAAAATATCTATTATTGTCCGTAAGTATTGACCTGGCACTCATGAATAATCCGTATGTTTCCGTAAATTAATTTTCGGTGTCCGAACCCAAACAATGATATAGCTATTGAAAAGCCAATTATATACCATCACGTATCATGTGCGGATATAGCTGTGCGGACAAAACGTTTTGCCACTAATCTCAGGGTTGAGTGTTCGAGTCCTCTGTCTGAACAAATTATTTTTTTATGATTTTGTCTGTAAAAGACGGAAACTTGTCACACTTATCATGTTTTATCAACGAAATACTCTACTATCGATTACCATTCTTCTACGTACATAAAACCGTTCTACAAAATGTTTAAAATCTTCAGAACCGGACAAGCATTCATTCATTCAACGAACAATTCAAAGAACTGTTGTTAGCGATACAAAATGCAAAGTTTCATAAAAAATATATAATCATAGATACAAATACAAACACAAGGAATTATATTTTAAAAAATGGTTAGAAAAGAATTCGAACCCATGGTAACGTGTTTTCAATTCGGAGAGCTTACCACTACACCACTGCGCCGTTGGTTCTCCAAATTGATTATTTTGATAAATCTAGATATTTTCAGGACACGAATATCACGTGAAATAACGAAAACGCCCGAAAATATTGGCGAAGATTAATGAGTGCTAGGTCAATACTTACGGACAATATCTTCTTAACGATAAACTTATCAAATGTAGACCAGGTAAAGTTAAATGTGACTATACTGTAAACATGAAAGAAAACTCTGTGCTTTTAATATCAACAAGAGGGTCTTGATGGCCCTAAATCGCTCACGTGACTTACAGCTCGCTCAGTGGAGATGTCGTATTCAGAAAATGGTTGACGGACGGTCGATAAGTGATCATAGTACTCTGAACACTTGACATTGTGTTCACGTGAGCTAAACTTGATAAAAGATAACTCTAACTATTGATAAGACCAATTCCTTTCTCATGCACTGGTAATGTTTTACACGTGCATTGCGCCTTACATATGCACCGACATTGAGTTATCTTGGGTGATAGATATAGTTTAATGTTTTATCTGAATAACTAAAACAACTGGGACATAAGGAATTCTACTGGTTGATGTTAATGATGTAGAACTGTTTGGTACCATTACAGGGATGTGAGGCTATCTTTTTCTGTTGCGGGATGAGTTTCGGTTGTATCCGCATTAAACTTCTGTGCAAAATGTTGAACATTGAGACGAATGAGCTCTGCAGGACTATCTGCAATAAAATTATTGAAGAATGTGAATAACTTAAATCACACAATAATAAATTTTGATACATAGAAGCTTTTATTAGAAGTTCAAAGATAACTTGGTTCAAAGAATTGCCGGATACTAAATTCTAAGCAGGTAAAGGTAAAACAAAAGTGAGTACAACACTCAAACAGAAGCTGTTTTAAATGCAATATTGAATTAGATGAAGCGTGTATATAGAAAAAAAACGGAGATTTTGTTAATTTTACAACATAGTCATTACATACATTTGGCATTATAAGACTAATTTCTAGTGTGAAATGTTGCCATCTGGCTAATCGTGTGATACGTATGAACTGCTCGTAAGTCCGTGCATGCACTATTTGCAAGAACGGATTCGTTGTTAAGTATCATAGTAAGAACAGAATCTCGGAACATTTGAAATACATTCACACTCAATCTATACTTTTGTAATTACAGTGTCTGTTTGTATAGATCCATTATGGGATTGTTTTATATCCCAAGTAAATGTTACCATAACATTCTCGAATTGAGTCTTCGGGAGAAACGTCTGGTAAAAAGAGAAAGAAATTTGGACACCTTCGTCTTTACATATTACTAAAGTATCATAAAACGGTGCAAAATATTTGTAACATACAGCATTTCCAAGTATTTGTATTGTCGGTAAGATAATATTATCCAGACATTCGAGTGGATATGTATTGCTACCTATAGCAATATACTTCTGTCAGACAACCAGGAATCCGATTAATTTGTCTATCTAACTTAATCTAATCACTTGGGAAATTATATTTATTTTTTTACTTACTTGAATTGTCTATAGAATTGTGAGCGTCTATAGAATTGTTTAACTTAGAACATGTAGTTTGTGAGGCATCTGAAACTATAGACATTTTGTGAATTACAACATCAAAAATACTAATATTACACCTAGAGCATCCCAAGTTTCATAACACTTCACAAGCTGAAGTAAGGAAATAATGGCCTTTATCCTTAAAGGTATATCTAATAAAGGCATGAAGATAACTCATTTCTTGTACAATTTTCTTATTATTCATTAAGCGTGGTGTTCTTGTCAAGAGTCAAGAAATTAGCTGTTTCCAAACAGAACTGACGCGAAATATCTTCTCATTTTCTCTCAACGTCGATGAAACTTGGGTGCTCTGGTTTCCGTACAACATAGTTAGACTTAAGTGCGTTTGAGTGTTTTTATCAGTATAACAAACTAGAAGAAAAAATCCATCTAAGATTCAGAACTGAACTCACAACTCGCTAACCAGCAACACGACTCTAAAGTATAACTATGTTGTTATGGTACATTTGTGAAAGTGCATTTTGTGAAAATTCGGCAATAAAATGGAATAGTTCAAGATATTACACTTGTTATAGGATTAAATTCTCTTTTTATTAACATGCAATAAGAGAAACAAATAATGAGATCTGTTTTGTTATTTAAACGCGTACATTTTTTTCCAATGCAAACATACCAGGAGCCAGCGTTGCGAAGGCATTGGTCGAAACTTCAAGTTAAACGTTTATGATTATTGACAATCTTCACAAAATGCACGTGTACATGACATGACAACAATCTGGGAAAAAATAAGTGAGAACAGTGGTAAACGACAAATCCCTGATAACAAGAGGGGAAGGTTAACCCTTAGCCTGCTGACGGCAAGTGATTCTGCCTTTGCGACCATTGCAGATCAGGATCAGCCTGCACATCTGTGCAGTCTGATCATGGTCTGCACTATTCGCCATTCAGTCAGTATCTTTTTTGGTAATCACCCCTTTTAACAGTTAATAGGACTGTCCAAATTGAAAGATGGACAAGTTCATTATAGAAATTTAACAGGATAAGGGTTAAATGCGAGCTGGAATAATGTGCTGTGATATAAAGCGAACACCAGGAGTCACAAGTTACGTGCATAACCTGATTTAAAATAATGTAATCTTATAGCTTTAAACGTTTATCTTTTAAGGTATCTTTTTGTAATTGTAAAACGGCAAAATCAAAATATGCGGATATTAAGGTATTTGAAATATACATTTGAAGTTCATTATACAAACAATTTGATCTAAAATACTGAAAACAAAATCTGGCATAATCGTTTGCAAATTACGGCTTTTGACATTTTGCATGTACTAGCAGGTCATGACCATTTTTTTTATTTCTGTTCATTACTTTATGTGTTTAAGACAAGAGTTTATTTACTTAAATAATTGGAGTTACAGATACTAAAGTAATATTCGAGTTAAAAATACGCAAGAAACGAAAATACGCATCTATTGTAATGGCGGATAATGGCATTACTTTGCATTTTACTATACAAATTACGTGACGTCAGTGTCACGGCCCTTGTCGTACCTTGACATGCGAATTGTAAATAGCTATAACGCGCAATTTTGGTGTGTGTGTTCATAATGTAAAATGATTGTATGCAAAAAATTTAACGAGTTCGTACCATTTTTAAGCGTGACCTCGTGCTTCTTAATCATATATATTGTTTCGCAGACATTCGCAGACAAACATTGTAAATATCTAATCGAACTTTCAACTCTTTAAACATGAAGGCAGAATAAAGAGAATATGATTAGCATAAAGACTCCCCTGGGGAGGCTATAAGGTAGCGCACATCACTTCCAAACAGAAGGCTATACGAAAATTGGTAAAATTGAGCATTGATTTGGTTAACTGGTACATAGCTGAACATATTAAGGCGGAATGCGCCCCGAAATTTTTGGCCGAATTTCGTCCTGAAATTTATACTGTATAAAATTCAAGATATATGCGATTGAGCTCCGGTTTTACTTTGTCGCCATATTGTTCGTGTTTTTTGCTATTATGTCACAAACATGGCCCCTGACGTCACTTTTCGTGTAACGCCCAGTTTCGGGTGCTTTCGGCATTTTTCCTTTCCTGCGCTCTGAATGTCATATCAATTAATAATACAAAATAATTGTCACTTTGCATTCAGAAAATGCTACTTAATGGTATGAAATTCAGCAAATTAAGATTTACGCCTAGGACGTCAGAGACGATATTGTGACGTCTGAACGGAAAAACTCACATCAAGTTTTGTTACAAATTTTACCTTAAAATCCAGTTAATAAAAAATCAACTCAATAAAAAAACGTAAAATTTTGGTATGTTGTTTCGCTGTGTGTGTACGTCTAGTAGACACAAATACTTAGGGGTCACCGACTTTATTTTTCAATATTTGACGATATTTTACCCCTACCCGATTAAGAAATGGCGCGTTTAATCGTCAATTTTTTTAAACAAAATAATCTAAAGAATATGCGAAGCTGCATGTATTAACGGTAAATTCGGAATGAATTGATGAAATGAATCCACATGAAAGTATTGAGAGACATATGGTGAGATTTGCTTAAAACGTGTTAAAGATACTATACCCAGAGCATCCGGAGGAACAGATATGGCTTTTACTTGTTCCGTACTTCTTAAATCTGAAAGCTGCAACTAGTGAGGGTTTTATGAAATATTTTCTAGTATTCATTATTAAGAGCTTGTAACTGCTCTTGATCAAAAGGTTCCCGCTAAGAAATAAATTATTTGCATCGGAGCAGCAGTTGTGCTTGAATGTAATAAAAAGACACTGTCTCAAGAATAAATTCTCTGCGTCTGACCAGCTGCAATACTTTATAATCATCTGAAGATCTTTTTTCTTTTTTAAGAATAAAGTCTGTTCGCTGGACTAGCTACTCTGCCTTACTATGACCTCAATGTCTTTGTCTGTTTGTCTCTCTCGTGCGGAAGGTCAGGACTTTGGTCGCTAGTCGTTTACCAAGGATATAAAAAAAGACCAGTTGCTCAGCATTATGCGTATAGAACAGACTCTTGTCTCAACTCGTAATCTCGCACGAATGAGATGTGGAGATTGGTGTCTAAATTGGTAGACTTTGTTTCATGATTCACAATAAATTAATCCGTGTAAAGAATATTAATTTCATATCACACAGAGGATCTGGTATACTGTACTGATTATACATGTGAAATGGAGCAACAGTCCGACATGCGTCGATAAATATTTCTGGTAAAATCAGGCAATCCCTCATATCATAAAAATACATATGAACGAAATTTCTAAATGTTTAAAACATGTTTAAGTACCTATTTTCACGAAATTAAATCATCAACTGACCGCATCCTAGCTTTTTTTACAAAGCTAAGTTAGCATTTTGCATTAGACTGAGAAGATTAGTAACAGAAAAGACATCTTCAAGCTTTGAATCTGCATTTTGATCAATAGGAATAACAAATGGATAGTAAAAAGTGGATATATTGTCCATAAGTATTGACCTGACCCTCAATAGAGAAATAACTACTGCGTAAGTATTCTTTATGATTAAAAAAAATATCGCATGTGCTTGTAGCTGCGGGGACAAAACGATTAGCCTTCAATCTCGGAGTTGTGGGTTGTAGTCCTCAGTCTAACATCTTTTTTATTTATTTTTTCAAATTTCACTCCAAATTTTACAAGCCGGAAAATTAATACACTTATCTATTTATTTTTATGGTTCATTTATTGAAAGAAATATACTTGTATTCAAGATATTTTGTAGCAAGTGTCGAATAAAATCTTTAAAGGTATCTTAGATAAAAAGACAAATTACTCCCAAAAATATATACTACAAGAGAAAACAATTAGAATTCGTGAAAATCGTTGCAAAATACATTGTAAGAATAAATGCATTAAAAAAAGTCTGCGGTAATTTCGTACCCGTGGTAACGTGCGTGGAAGTCAGACGGTTAACTATAAAGGTTATTTGTGTAATTATAGAACTTTTCTGGATACAATATTGCATAAAGGAATGAAAACGTCCGAAAATCTCAGCGAAGATTGATGAGTGTCAGGTCAAATACTTACGGACAATTGGACAATATATACATTTTGTCAAAGATGTTTCCTTTCACTAGTACATGGAATCTGAAGTTGAGATCGAATATATCGTGAAAATTTCTTATAATAAATACATCTCGTTTTTAACAGGAACGTGAGTTGTGTAGGTTGAAACACATTCTTTTTTGCTCTAACGTCATATAGCCACAAACCATGTGGGGGTGAAAGTAAAGTTATGTTATATTGCGAAAAATTAAAGTCGGTGACCCCTAAGTATTTATGTGTCTACTAGATGTACACACATTGCGAAACAACATACCAAAATTTTTTTATCGAGCCGATTTTTAATAAACTGTACTTTAAAGCAAAATGTTTAACAAAACTTGATGTAATTTTTTCCGTTCTGACGTCATAAAATCGTCACTGACGTCCTAAGCGTCAATTTCATTTCACTGAATTTTATACCATTGAGTAGTATTTTCTGTTTGCAAAATGAACATTATTTTGTATTTTACATTTATATGACATTCAGAGCGCAGGAAAGGAAAAATGCCGAAAACACTCGAAACTCGGCATTGCACGAAAAGTGACGTCAGGGGCCATGTATCTGACCCAACAGCAAAAAAATAAAACACGAACAATATGGCGAAAAAGTGAAACCGGAACTCAATCGCATATATCCTGAATTTTGTACAGCATAAATTTCAGGATGATATTCGGCAAAAAAATTCGGGGCGCATTCCACCTTAACCATTATGATACATGCTAAATGTAGGAATTGATCAATAACATCATTTCTACCATTAAGTATATGAAACTCGATATTGATCGTTTAAATGTTTTACACACATTTAACCACTTGTACATAATTTTATCTTCTGAAATGCATAGATTTTAAACTCTTTTCATTTACTTCATACTGTTTATGCCACTAAGGATTTTATCATATAACGTTATTTAATGTTCTTCACTGTCAATGTTACATACTTAGGATAAATTTATATTTTTTATGTTCAAGGACTAATGTTAGACTGGCTATAGCCAAATATTTTATCCTTATAAAGTTATTATTATTATCATTATTATAACTATACTATCTTACAACTATGTAAACAGTTTATCTGTTACAGCCTCGAATATTTAATAAAATCTGGAAAGTAGATCCATCGGAAGCACTGAAAACAATGCAAACAGTGAAAATTGCAGCACATTTAAATAAAACTTTATACCCTTGCAATGACTTTCATTCTTTCTGAAAGGCTTGTAAAGACATTTGATTTAACTTTCATCAAATATATAATTAGCATTACTTCACTCTTTTAATGATATAATGCCTTGAAATTTTCGTGAAAAGTATTGTGAATGTGTGAAGATACAGACGCTTTGTGAGTAGAGTTACACTTACTTTTCAAAGTGGTATAGTACATGTATTTGAACGGGAGATTTTGAAACCATGAAACCATCTTTTCTGTTTCACTAACAATTTACACACTAAAAATACATTCATCAACATCAAATGACATGAATATCAGTACTCCAATTCATATGAGGAAAACCCAAAACAAATCAAACCGTTTGGATTTCGCATAAAAACTTCTATGAATGAAACAGACTTTGAATTCGATGGTATTAAAGAAAATTCAATTCCAGATACACCACCATGGACCCTTCATACCCCTACAGTTCTTTTCGATTTGAAAACTGCCTTTAGAAAGTCTGAAACAAAACCTGAAATATTCAAGTCCAAATATCATGAAATCAAATCAACTTACAAGGACTATTTTGCAATTTGCACAGACGGTTCAAAAGATGGATCAAAGGTTGGCTGTGCCGCTGTCAGCCTCCTTCATCAATCAAAATTATGTTTGCCAAATAATGCAACAAAATTTTCAGCCGAGGCCAAAGCTATTGATTAAGCTCTAAGTTTTATATAAAAAAACAGTGAAGAAAAATTTATTATATTTTCCGACTCGCTTTCTGTTTTACAGTCAATTCATAACCGAAAAATGAAAAATCCAATCATTCAAAATATTCTTCTCAGGTTTCATGAACTATCTTTAAAAAAGTCTGTCATATTTTGTTGGATTCCAAGTCATGCTGGTATTCATGGAAACGAGGATGCTGACATTGTAGCAAAGAAATCCCTTTTATTATCACAGTCTAATTTGAAATTACCACACCTAATATAAGACAAATAAGTTTTATCTAAATGGCAATCGTCATGGAACAATGCTTCATTCAATAAACTTCATGATATTAAACCTACTCTAGGGGAATGGCACCAAGGGAACAGATCCGTTCGCAGGGAGGAAGTTGTTCTTTCTCGCTGTTGAATAGATCATACCCGTTTGACTCATTCTTATCTTTTGAATAAAGAGGATCAACCCGAATGTGTACCATGTCAAACACCGCTAACTATTAAACATATTCTAATCGACTGTGTGGATTTTGCTACACAACATATTATGACGTTCAATCTTTAAAAGAGTTATTTGAAAACTTTTCAGTCGGAAATATTTCATCGTTTCTAAAGCAGATAGGAATATATCAAAAAATCTTAACATTTCATTTTTCAATTACATCTTGCAATATTATTATGTTTGCAGCTGATATTTTAACACACACTCATATACGTTTTTACATAACTGATTTTAGATATGTTTTACATTTTTAGCTCACCTGAGCCAAAGGCTCATGGTTGAGCTTTTGTGACCGCTCAATGTCCGTCGTCCGTAGTCCGTCGTGTGTCGTCCGTCTTGTGTCCGTCAACATTTTCTAAAAAAATCTTCTTCTTGAAAACCACTTGGCAGAATTACGCCAAACTTCACAGGAATGATCCCTGCATAGCCGCCTTTCAAAATTGTTCAAAGAATTGAATTCCATGCAGAACTCTGGTTGCCATGGCAACTGAAAGGAAAAACTTTAAAAATCTTCTCGTCCAAAACCACAGGGCCTAGGGCTTTGATATTTGGTGTGTAGCATCACCTAATGGTCCTCTACCAATTTTGTTCAAATTATCCCCCTAGGGTCAAATATGGCCCCGCCCCGGGGGTCACATAGTTTATATAGACTTATATAGAGAAAACTTTGAAAATCTTCTTGTACAAAACCACACGGCCTAGGACTTTGATATTTGGTATGCAGCATCATCTGGTGGTCCTCTACATACATTACTCATATTATCCCCCTAGGGTCAAATATGGCCCCGCCCCGGGGGTCACAAGTTTTACATAGACTTATATTGGGAAAAAAATGTTAAAACTCCTTTTGTCTGAAACCACAAGACTTGATCCTTTGATATTTGGTTTGTAGCATTGTCTTATGGTTCTCAACCAAAATTGGTCAAAATGTACCCCTTGGGTTAAAGGAGGCCCTGCCCTGGGGGTCCCAAGTATTATATAGACGTATATAGGGAAAAACACTTTAAAAATCTTCTTGTCTAAAACCACATGACCTAGGCTTTTGATATTTGGTATGATGCATAGCCTAGTAGTCCCCTACCAAAATTGTTCAAATTATGCCCCTGGGGTTAAAAGAGGCCCGACCCCGGAGTCATTTAGTTATTATATGAGATATATAGAAAAAAATACTTTAATAATTATCTGATCCTATTTCCAAGACTGTTTAATTATAATTACCTGATGATCCAAAGTAACATGATGTCACTTGACTTTGACCTTGACCTGCTGACCTACTTCCTTATTTTTTAAGATACAGCCTTTAAATTTTGCACACTGATCATAAAACTGTATTTCATTGACCATGAATGTGACCTACTGAATTTCTTAATATTTTAACATCAGTTTAACATTTGAAACATGTAGCTTATATTACTCAGGTGAGCGATCCAGGGTCATCATGACCCTCTTGTTACATGGATGTTTTTAACCTTTAGCCTGCTGGCGGCTGTTGATTCTGCCTTTGCGGCCAGTGCAGACCAAGATCAGCCTGCAAATCCATGCAGTCTGATCATGGTCTGTACTGTTCGCTATTCTGTCAGTAAATTTTCAGTGAATACCCCTTCGAATGATAAATGGTACTGCCCAAATTGAATGATGGACCAGTCCATTTTAGAAATATAGCAGGGTAAAGGTTAAATATGTTTTACATTATTCATAGTGTTCTTTACATTATTATCTCACCTGAGCCAAAGGCTCATGGTGAGCTTTTGTGACCGCTCAATGTCCGGCGTCCGTCGTGCGTCGTCCGTCCGTCAACATTTCATATAAAAATCTTCTTCTTGAAAACCACTGGGCAGAATTACACCAAACTTCACAGGAATGATCCTTGGGTGGCCGCCAAAATTGTTCAAAGAATTGAATTTCATGCAGAACTCTGGTTGCCATGGCAACCGAAAAGAAAATTTTTAAAACTTTTCTTGTCCAAAACCACAGTGCCTATGACTTTGATATCTGGTGTGTAGCATTATCTAGTGGTCCTCTACCAAAATTGTTTAAATTATTCCCCTAGGGTCAAATATGGCCCCGCCCTGGGGTCACATGGTTTAAACAGACTTATATATGGAAAATCTTCTTGTACAAAACCACATGGCCTAGGGCTTTGATATTTGGTATGTAGCATCATCTAGTGGTCCTCTACCAAGATTGTTCAAATTTCCCCCTAGGGTCAAATATGGCCCCGCCCCGGGGGTCACAAGTTTTACATAGACTTATATAGGAAAAAAAGTTTTAAAATCTTCTAGTCTGAAACCACAACACTTAGACCTTTGATATTTGGTTTGTAGCATTGTCTTATGGTCCTTAACCAAAATTTTTAAAATTGTACCCCTGTGGTGAAAAGAGGCCCTGCCCTGGGGGTCCCAAGTTTTATATAGACTTATATAGGAAAAAGCTTTAAAAATCTTCTTGTCAGAAGCCATATGACATAGGCTTTTGATATGTGTTATAATGCATTGTCTAGTAGTCTTCTATTAAAATTGTTCAAATTATGCCCCTGGGGTTAAAAGAGGCCCCTGCCCTGGGGTCACTTAGTTATTATGTGAGTTGTATAGGAAAAATACTTAAAAAATCATCTGATCCTATTTCCAAGACTATTTAATTATAAGTGAATGATGACCCCAAGTAATACGATGTCACTTGACCGTGACCTTGACCTACTGACCTACTTTCTTGTTTTTTAAGATACAGCCTTGAAATTTTGATGACATACACAGTTTTGCACACAAATCGTAAAACTAAATTTCATTGACCATGAATGTGACCTACTGAATTTCTTAATATTTTATCATCAGTTTGACATTTGAAACATGTAGCTCATATTACTCAGGTGAGCGATCCAGGGTCATCATGACCCTCTTGTTACATGGATGTTTTAAGGTATGCTTTACATTTTTACATCAATGTTCATTACAGCTGCCGTTTGCAATATGACTTCTCGGCGATATATGACCATTTTGTGTCGATTCACCGTAAAACCCAACTCACTCACCCGAATATCATATGTGGAGCTAATACAAACAATTCAGTTGTTACAAAAACTTAAACATTATTTTTCATCATAACAATGAATTTCTTTTAAGTTATTGATCTTGATCTAACCTACAATTTTTCAAAGTTTTCACTGCAGCTAACCATATCAACATGAAATGCATAGCTTACAAAAATGTATGGGCAAACCGTTTTTCAGATCGACAAAGAAAAAGTATCAAAATACTAGAAATAAAATGTTCGGCTTTATAAGACATATTTTTGTAACGAACAGCCTGTACTGACCTGTAAACGGAGTCATACAACAAAAGCCCACGCGAACTTTCTATAGACATGTGATGGATTCTGTATTTACAGAAATTAAGAATTTCAACGCGAGCTCTGCTCAACGTGCACACAAGGCCACAAATTGATCTAATTAATGAATAATGATAAATGTATAGAATATTGCGTTTTTGTTTTTCTTGCGTGTGCTTCTCGTCAAATGACATTTTTTTACTGGTAAAATGGTTTCAAAATTCTGTTGATAGGAAAACACTGTGAATAAACACATATAATTTATGCGTGTTAAAAAGTTTTTACAGCCGCTGTTATCTTCATATTCGCTCATTGTCTGACACAATTTACACATATCTGAAATAGAAGACGTCTTTACTTCTAAAGCACGAAAAAGTTGTACCGTGAATCATACCTAGAAATTATTGTTTTACGAAAATAAACTCAGAAGATTTTTGTTTACTAGAAGAAATTCTGATTTTAATTTTGTTCTGTCTGGAGTGTGATTCTCTAGTTCTAAACAAATAAATCATTACTACAAAAAAATGAGCCGCGCCATGAGAAAACCAACATCCATGCTGTTCGCTTTCAACGCCTATTGCAATTACAGAAACCATTAGCGATCAGCATGGATCCTGGATGCACAGGGTGGTCCGGATCAATGCTGGTTGCAAACGCACTATGTTGATTTTCTCATGGTGCGGCTCACTCATGTTAAACTACATAAAGTTAGGTTATTCAAATTAAACATAAAAACGTTACAATTCTGTCTTTAGAAAAAAACAGTACCAAGCACAGTTTTTCAAGTACTGAACTATTTTCAATGATGCCTTCATATGTCCAAGGTTTTATGGTTAGTAAGGGGGTGATTTTTTCAGTCAGTGGTATTAAAATCTTGTTTCACTGTTCCGCTTTCTAGACGGCATGTTGGTATCTGGGATCACTTTATGAAGGCTTGGATACATACATAGATTGAAGTTTTATTCATCCACAATTTACTTCATGCATTTCATATGCATAAAAATGATCCATACAAATAAATATCTTATTTAGTCTACTTGTAATGCCGTATAGTCAAGGGAAGCATTATCACCATATTATTTCAGATGATGACATTTCGAACGATTACGTGCATACTTTAAAGAAGGAAATTACCCTAATAATGTAATTTGATACATTTATTTTTACATTCTTAATACATTTGAGATGGTTTCGTGTCTCACGCAAAACGAGGGCCTTAATTATTAGAAACAGTGATAGCAGTATTGATCAAATTGCAGCCACGTAAATACCGTTTTTACCTGCTACTGAAGAAATTATTAAAATTACTAATCTAATCGTTTAGTGCAAAAACATTATAAAAGTAAACCATCATTTGTTTTAAACAGACAAAAAAATTCAAAATCATTTTTTGACCATTAAAACGATGAGTAGTGAATATTTTCCAACTGGATACAAAACGCTTTATTTGTTAAGCTAATAAGTTGGTAAGTACGATTGTGTATCTCTTACCTACATAAATATTCCCTCAACTACAACCATGACTGCTCTATTACAATGCAGCATAATAACACTATACATTAACTGTAGGTTTGATATCAAATTCTGCCAAAATACGGCCTGTATTTCACAAGTAACGCACAGGCAAAATAAATCCGTATTGTACCTTTTGTATTATATGTTGCCGGACTACATTCATTTAATATGAATGACCTGACACCAGCCTATAGATAGCGCACACAAAAATATTTTAACATCTATAAATGAGCCGCGCCATGGGAAAACCAACATAGTGGGTATGCGACCAGCATGGATCCAGACCAGCCTGCGCATCCGCGCAGTCTGGTCAGGATCCATGCTGTTCGCTAACAGTTTCTCCAATTCCAATAGGCTTTAAAAGCGAACAGCATGGAGCCTGACCAGACTGCGCGGATGCGCAGGCTGGTCTGGATCCATGCTGGTCGCAAACCCACTATGTTGGTTTTCTCATGGCACGGCTCAAATAATGATGAAGATTTCGTTCGATAACAAAGGTGGAGGTATAATAAAGAGATCATTATGACACAATTTATATCTGAAATTTTGTTTACGCTCTCGTGTATTTTGACATCCATTGAAATTAAGGGGAAAATCATACACTTTAAATATTGGCTATAAATAACTGATCCTGACGAAAACAATTTACAGCGAAGAACGTATGTTAGTCAACATACATACAGAAGAGAAAATTGGGATTATCACGTTAAATCCATTTTAAACGAAACAGGAATGTCAAACCTGTGGTAAATAATCTTCTAGTCCAAGAATTGGATTCGAACATTAACAACTCGAGTAGAATATCTACCAACAGCATTTACAAAAACAAGTAAAAAATATCATCTTATTAACAAAATTTATATATTTCGTTTTCCAAGTTTTATACCAAACCATACTGATATAAGCCAGGATGCTTCATCAAAGTAACTTTCTTATACAGGAACGTTCACGGTCATGCAAACTAATATCCATCTGTAACGGAATCTATTTAATACGTAGTCTACAAGATCCGTTTGCTTTTTCTTTTCTAGACTGAACTTAATCATTTATGGTTTTCCTTCTCGACACACACGATAATTCACTGTTTGCGAAAATGCAGTCACGCAATAAATGTTCGATGCAATCATAAAAGTAATATCGGCCTAAAACAAAGTGTCTTTATGTTTCAATGTTTTCACTTTAATTATTTAAATTTGGGCATGGTCCTACGAACAGACAAGAAACAGGAAAGTAGCATTTCCAGGGAACATTTGTTAAAAGGTTTGTTTTAAGCTGCAAAGGAAATGTGCATTAGGCTGAAAAGGTCAAGCAGGAACTAAACGCAATGTAACACGACTAATGGTGTGAAAGTGCAAATAACGGTTTAGTAATACAATAAATAATTTATCATTTAATGTAATACACTTGTAAAGAAATTCATTTCAAATTATTTTCACCTGTCTCCCGTTTCTTGCTACTAAATCAAGTTATTTTAAAGTGTTTCCCTATTAACAAGGCAGTCTGAACGACAGCTAAATCCCCCGCCACTGCTATGGATAGTGAAAGGGTAAACCTTTGATTTTAGCTGTGACCTTGACCTTGAACTGACATGGCTGACTCATGAATTCTGCACAACGTCTTGATGAGGTGATCATTTGACCCAAGTTTCATGAAAATCCTTCAAGGGGTTTAGGTGATACAGAGCTGAAACCTTTGACCTTCAGTTGTGACCTTGACCTTGAGTTGACATGGCTGACTCATGAGTTCTTTATGAGGTGATCATTTGACCCAAGTTTGATGAAAATCCTTCAAGGGGTTTAGGTGATACAGAGTGGACACCAAATGGAAGGCTCAAACCTTCTACCCTTAGTTGTGACCTTGACCTTGAGCTGGCATGGTTGACTCAAAATTTCTGCACATCGTTCTGATGAGGTAATCATTTGACCCAAGTTTTATAAAATTCCTTCAAGGGGTTAAGGAGATATAGAGCGGACACGAAATGGAAGGCTCAAACCTTTGACCTTCAGGTGTGACCTTGACCTTGAGCCGACATGGCTGACTCATAAGTTCTGCACATTGCCTTGATGAGGTGATCGTTTGACCCAAGTTTGATGAAAATCCTTCAAGGGATTTAGGAGATATAGAGTGGACACAAAATGGAAGGCTCAAACCTTTGACCCTAAGTTGTGACCTTGACCTTGAGCCGGCATGACTGACTCATGGGTTCTGCACATCGTCTTGATGAGGTGATCATTTGACCCAAGTTTTATAAAATTCCTTCAAGGGGTTTAAGAGATATAGAGCGGACACAAAATGGAAGGCTCAAACCTTTGACCCTGAGTTGTGACCTTGACCTTGAGCTGGCATGGCTGACTCATGGGTTCTGCACATCGTCTTGATGAGGTGATCATTTGACCCAAGTTTTATAAAATTCCTTCAAGGGGTTTAGGAGATATAGAGCAGACACAAAATGGCAGGCTCAAACCTTTGACCTTGAGTTGTGACCTTGACCTTGAACCGACAAGGCTGAATCATGGGTTCTGCACATTGTCTTGATGAGGTGATCATTTGACCCAAGTTTGATGAAAATCCTTCAAGGGGTTTAAGAGATATAGAGCGGACACAAAATGGAAGGCTCAAACCTTTGACCCTGAGTTGTGACCTTGACCTTGAGCTGGCATGGCTGACTCATGGGTTCTGCACATCGTCTTGATGAGGTGATCATTTGACCCAAGTTATATAAAATTCCTTCAAGGGGTTTAGGAGATATAGAGCGGACACAAAATGGCAGGCTCAAACCTTTGACCTTGAGTTGTGACCTTGACCTTGAATCGACAAGGCTGACTCATGGGTTCTGCACATTGTCTTGATGAGGTGCTCATTTGACCCAAGTTTGATGAAAATCCTTCAAGGGGTTTAAGAGATATAGAGCGGACACAAAATGGAAGGCTCAAACCTTTGACCCTGAGTTGTGACCTTGACCTTGAGCTGGCATGGCTGACTCATGGGGTCTGCACATCGTCTTGATGAGGTTATCATTTGACCCAAGTTTTATAAAATTCCTTCAAGGGGTTTAAGAGATATAGAGCGGACACAAAATGGAAGGCTCAAACCTTTGACCTTCAGTTGTGACCTTGACCTTGAGCCGACATGGCTGACTCATTAGTTCTGCACATTGCCTTGATGAGGTGATCGTTTGACCCAAGTTTGATGAAAATCCTTCAAGGGGTTTAGGAGATATAGAGTGGACACAAAATGGAAGGCTCAAACCTTTGACCCTAAGTTGTGACCTTGACCTTGAGCCGGCATGACTGACTCATGGGTTCTGCACATCGTCTTGATGAGGTGATCATTTGACCCAAGTTTTATTAAATTCCTTCAAGGGGTTTAAGAGATATAGAGCGGACACAAAATGGAAGGCTCAAACCTTTGACCCTGAGTTGTGACCTTGACCTTGAGCTGGCATGGCTGACTCATGGGTTCTGCACATCGTCTTGATGAGGTGATCATTTCACCCAAGTTTTATAAAATTCCTTCAAGGGGTTTAGGAGATATAGAGCGGACACAAAATGGCAAGCTCAAACCTTTGACCTTGAGTTGTGACCTTGACCTTGAACCGACAAGGCTGACTCATGGGTTCTGCACATTGTCTTGATGAGGTGATCATTTGACCCAAGTTTGATGAAAATCCTTCAAGGGGTTTAGGAGATATGGAGCGGACACGAAAGTGTTACGGACGGAAGGACGGACGGACGGAAGGACAGACAGAAGGACGGACGGAAGGACGGACGCAGACCATTCCTATAATCCCTCCGCCACGGCGGGGAATTAACAAACGGAAAACTTTCTTTATACCAAGTTGTATTAATTTCTATTTTATCCTACCTTCATGCAAAATAAAGGCAAAAATCAAGGGGTCAGATAAATTTCGCTTTATCTGGTCAGTGACTAGATAAAGCTTGGCGGACTACTTTTTGGACTTTTTTTTTAAACGACGCCATCTTGTTTTTGAGGATAACTGCTAAAAGACATATTTATGCAATTATTTTTATAAACGCGCTTTTATTAGGTGAGTCCATGTCACAAATGTAAAGTGTATACATACCGTATTTGCAATTACTACAAAAAGTTTTTATAACGGAAACGCTCGGAGAAACGGAAAGTGACTCATGTATAGCGTTTGTTCAGGATTTTAGCTTTCTACACTTCAATCTAGGAATATATTGCATCTGAAATGGAGTGTTATTGAATAAAATCATCGAGGAAACGGTTTGCCTATTTGTTCTGTCTAGCGGCGTTATGACGTATATATAAGTCACGTCAATCGCTTGCTTGGTGAGGATGGGTAATCCGGCATTCATCTGAACTTCGGACAAAACTTCACTTGGCAGCAAATTAAAATTATTCTTTAATGTTCATCAGAATAGAGAAGTCGGACACAAAGCAAAACAAGGTTAGCCTTTGTTTTTCAGCTATTTTATAATATTTTTATTTTAAAGACCCGTTTGTGTAATGGTGGGACGTATTAATTTCTGTGCAAGACAGACTCAGATCTACTTGGTGGTAAATTTTGAATTTTAATCAAAGAATGATTTTAGATCAGAAGATAGGATAAATAGAACATTAGGTTACTGTCTTATAAATTTAAATTTATTAAGTTCGTCTACGAAAAAATAAAAGTCTCGGCAGAGCCTCGACTTTTATATTTTCTCCGACTCACTTAATAAATTTAAATTTATAAGACAGTAACTTAATATTCTCTATAGCTACAGGCCACGGTTTTGAGCTGTACTTGTTTTCTAAAATATATTTTAACGTTCCTACCCTTTTTAGAAATGCCACCCTAATGAACATACCGCTACAGAAATATTGCTTAAATGCATGTATTCAAACAGATCTACAGGCTTTAACTCGATAGAGATGTAATAACAAAAGTTTGAATGCCATGTACTACTGAACTTTGAGCAATAAACTACGTATTCGGGAATTGTTTTGTTTTTTCCTAAATGTCCCCACACGTAACCATATTTTCAGTTTGATAAACTTCACTCCCTTGATCAAATAATTTATAAAAACGGCGAATTCCTATGTATTGTGACATTCATACATATTTAAAAACGAACGCGAGACACTATTCGGAATCTAGTTTATATATATATATATATATATATATAAACAAAGAAAAAAGAAAAAAGAAAAAAAAAGAAATTATTGTTATATTACTGGTATTTTTACTTCTAAAGCAAATCTAAAGATTCTGTATGTGTTAAGCATCGTACAAGTTTTCCTGAAAGGTAATATATATTTACCTGTTTTTCTATGCATAGAGTTCATCATCATCGCAAGCTTGCGCACGTTTTTCTCCGGTTGGAAGAAAATTATATACATTTTTGGTGTGAACAGACAAACCAGCGCCACACTAGCACTAAGACTTATGGAGACACAGAGCGTCGTTATCTGAACCTGTAATGGAAAAAGCAGAACAGTTGACATACCTTCCTAAATTTTTATCTGAATTTGTAATGGCAAAATACAAAAGCTGAGTACACCTCACCTGCATAACGTTAATTATCTTGACACGTATCAGGGTCATGTTATACAAAAGTTCATAAGCGTCCTGCTATATCCCTTGAAGTATGGAATTGTTCTATGGATGAATATTACTGCTATCATTTTTAAAAAGATGTTCTCAGTACTACCTTATGGAATAACATTATATGTAAAATGAATCTACTTAAAATGATGTTCGTGGACATCTTACAACTTTATCTTTGTGTTAAGTATGTTTCGTGAAACTTCAATTCAAAACACGACATGGGGAAAACAAATGAAACTAGAGCTGCTTTTGAGAAAAGCGCGTCTCCAAAAACTGCTTAATCATCTAAATAGTAAGTCAGTCTTTATACACTGTTTACTCACTACAAATATATCTTTGAAGAGTAAAAAGGCTGATTTTGGGTAATTCAAGGGCCATAATTTCGATATGCCTTGGGCAATTTGTATAGTTAATGAAATTGGCCGTGGGCTTATGGTCAAAAACATTTGGTTCAAGTTTGGTAAAGATCGGACGAGAACTGTTCCACTTAATGTGCGAACAAGAGTAAGAAGGGCGATTTTCGGTAATTCAAGCACCATACTTCCGAAGTGCCTGGGCTGATTTGGCTAGTTATCGAACTTGTCCGAGGACTTATGGTCAAACACGTTTTGTTTAAGTTTGGTGAAGATCGGATGAGAAATGTTCGACCTAAAGCGCGGACAAGATTTGTGACAGACAGACAGACAGACAGACGCAAGCACGCACACACACAGAGGAGTAAATCAATATGTCTCCCACACCACTGTGTGGTGGGAGACATAACTAGCGTCTAAGCAAATGAAGATTTTCCGTTATACAATAATTACATACAGAACCTAAAGTTTACATGCATGTATAAGTTTTAAATTCATATCAAACAGAAATATATATAACTATGTCAATCTTCTAAAATGAAAACATGTCCAGAGACATTTAAATAAGTTATTCTTGCAAATATGAGAGTAGTACAATATGTATTTGTTAACGATTTGTAATAAATTTATAAGTATTTCTTGCTAAAATAGTCCCTATGCGAAAGTTTGAAATGTAAAGACGTGTTTCAAATAAATGAATTATTCTTTGCATATTATGTAAAGTTTAAACAACCACATCAAAGATACGTGCAAAAATGCGGTAGGTATGGCACTGCTGCAGCTAAAAGACATGTTAGCACCAGTATTGCCTGTAGTTGCTTGATTGAAAACATAACCTCGATCACGTGCATTGTGTGTGTCTGCTTTTCTTCAAGGGATTAGCACACTGATAAATATTCCCCAGCTATATACTAACTATAGAATACGCGTATTAAATATAGCAAAGCATACTAATAGCGTCGTGTCTCGTAATACTGTAAATGCATCTTTCTTCTTGCCGTGGCACTAATACACACCCAGCCTAGAGAGTTTTGCGCATATTGATAGTCAGTTCATACATGTCCCTCTCCTTCTACCTGCTATTGTCATTCAGTGGAAACCAAACAACAATGACTGAAACCTACACGACTAGGATCTTCATTCCCAGTAGACCGTGGTTTATCATCCTGTCATCTTGCCAGTTTAGACAGACAGTATGATTCATGTTACAACGACAAATTAATTCTGTCTTAGACAAGCCATACTGCAAAGATATTTATGAATTGTATTTATGCTGTCGCTTCTTCCTTCCCAGCCACCAGAACAATAATTATGATAAATAAATACCATTAACGTATTGCATTTTGGCATACAATGATGCATATGTCAGTGTACTTTGCACCTACAATCCACCCAGGTTTCATTGGTTTAGTACTTTAAAAGACAGTACCGTAACGAGACATAGTCCTTTGATACTAATGCTACCGTTTATTTGGCACATTTGTCAGTACTGTGAAATCATTAATATTCGTAGGGGAATAATTCTCGTGGATTTCGTGGTTGAGTCAATCCACGAAATTTAATCCCAACGAACAAGTAAAATTCCCATTCATTTTATGTTCAAAAGTTGAAATACACGAATTCATATCCCCACGAAATTGCCGTGTTGACCAAAAACCACGAAATTTCATGCCCACGAAATTAAATGATTTTACAGTATACGCCAGATAGATTAACGTCTTCATTCTTAAGGAAAGGTAAGGATTAACCTCAAAAAACGGTATTAGTCTGGCGCTTCAAAGATTCTTGCCAGTAAGCCGAGTCAACATTTCTCCAGCGAGCTCGGGGAATTTCCTTTCAAAAATCAGACACTCAGACACAATTCTGTACTTTGCGCCACTAAACCATGTGTGACTAATAATTATAGTTTAAATTCGTAATTTCATTTGAGCCGCGCCATGAGAAAACCAACATAGTGCGTTTGCGACCAGAATGAATCTAGACCAGCCTGCGCATCCGCGCTGTCTGGTCAGGATCCATGCTGATCGCTTTCAAAGCCTATTGGAATTAGTGAAACTGTTAGCGAACAGCATGGATCCTGTTCAGTCTGTTCTGGACCCATTCTGGTCGCAAACGCACTATGTTGATTTTCTCATGGTGCGGCTCATTTTATGTTTGTTACTTTTTCTGAGTATCAAAGTTCTTTTTCTAATATGCCTGGACCTGCTAATGTGGAGAGCAGCAAAGGATTTAATCTAGATTTTTGACTCATTTTAAAGAAAAGAAGCATGGTTGAACATAAAAGGAAACCGGAAAAAGGAAGAATATTATTAAGTGTGAATTAAATTTTTCGTTTAACAATATTTTGACGAACATGTCATAGCGTTATAACCTGGTTTCTTCAAAAAATAAATTGTCTACTGTATAGTAAAGCTTGATTTAACATTACACACTACTTCCGGTTTTTCAAAGTTACTGTATAAGATTGACAGTGTCATTAGGCGGTAAGGCAGACTGATCCGTGGATGGATGGTCGGGTCACCGCTTCATTTCCGTTCAATAATTGAATGTACAATCTATATGAATATCCTTTGGAAACCAAAATAAATTGTAACCAAGGAAAAAACAGCTAACTCGGCTTGATTAAATATGTTCATGAGAGGTAATGGGAAATGCAACACCACTCATGCCCCTAGCACCGGTTTAAGCGGAATTATATTACACAGACAATAAATGGACTCCATGATCCCAAATGATCATAGAAATAACAACACTGAATCCAAGTACACAGCACCGAAATATTGCTACTTTGATAGGTTAAAAAATCTAGAAGAAGATCTTCTTAGAAGTTGGGGGTAAAACTGTTGAAATGAAAACATAGCCAATAATAGCTTAGTAAGACCAAGATTTGGTTTGCATATGGGGTTGGGGTGGGGGTGGGGGCAGTTAAGGTGAAGCTCACTATAACCAAAATAGAAAATAAAGTTTCCGCTCAGTTCATGCTTATTAAGATGCAATAATATCGTAATATATTCAACCTGTTTTCGTACAAAGTGAAATGAAATGAATATAAAAACATTGCAGTAGCTACTCTGTATTTCAAAAATGTATTCACTATGTTAGCGACCTACTTGCAAACTATCATTTTGTGAACGGTATAAATTGTCTAAACGAAAATATAAAACGAAGCTTACCTGGAATGAATTAAGTGTTCCAAAGTAAATAGGGACGAATGCTAGCCAAATGATGCACGTCGTATACATTGCAAATCCTATAAACTTCGATTCGTTAAAGTTTTCTGGAATTTTCCTCGTTTTAATTGCATAAAATGTACAAATGATAATGAGTATTATATTGTATATGAGGGAGACTAGGAATGATAAATCTTCCGTCCTACACTTCAATATCACTTCGTCGCGTTTTCCATTTGGGAAGTACAATCTCGTCCCTGGCGGCTCCAGCACAAGCCAAATAATTGTAAAAATAACTTGAAGTGTGACTAAAATAGTTGAAATAATTATTTGTGACTTAGGACTAATAAATGGCGGCCGCCGAGCAGACCGCCTTGCACTTTGGAATATCCTGGAGATTCGGTTAGTTTTGGTCAGTAATGAAGAATAAATAATTGCGAAGCCAAATCCCACACCAAATCTTTGTACAGCACACGTGATTGAAGTTGGCTTAAGAATTAATATAACTGTCATAAGATAGCAGAATAAGCATCCAGATAATAGCATATAGCTCAGTTCTCTACCGGACGCCATCACAACCGGTGTATCGTTATATCGAATAAATGCGAAAATCACAAATAAGGTTGCGAAAACTCCAAGCCCGGACAGTACTAACGGTACAATGGAATACACTGAGTCAAACCGCATGTATTGCTCTTCAAGTTGGTAGCAGCCTAACCGATCTTCATAAGGCCATCTTCCCTCTCCACAATCCTTGCACGTATATTCATCCTTTAAATATTCAAACGGCTGACATTTAATGCACACCCAGCAACACATGTCTCCATCTTCACCTACGTGCTTCATTTCATCACCTAAACAAGGCTGGCTACATCTTGAGAAAGGAAGGTCTTTTGTTCCTCCGGCCCATACGATATTGTCTATATTAAGTGACAGGTCATTTACCCAGCTTCCAACTTGCCTGTATTCGTACTGCCTGGTCGATCTGTTCAACTGATAGTTCATTATACTGTATCGCCCAAAAGCATCACCTTGCTTAGAAAACTTCACCGTGGCGCCGTACCCATCTGGAAATAGAAATGAACTCGTTAGACATGTTTTGAGATAGAATGGTTATTTTAGGAAAGTGGATAGGATGTCTCATGTTACACACCAAACCAGATTGCTTTAGAAGGATATAATATATAAAATATAGACGAAAACTGATAAATGTATAAGGTCGGTATGCTTTGGCTCAGTGATATAACGCACCAGTTGAAGTAAGTATTCTTGAATTAAAGAAACTCTTGTATTCATCAAAATACATATAATAAGCCAAATAAGTTGGAAGTAAAAAAAACAACTAGTTTTTAACCTTCCTCTTTCTATTTTACAATATTCCCGATAACTGCAGTAGTGAGAGCGGGTTCAAATTAGGATTGTCTTTGTTTTTGTAAATGAAGATCTATAGCGGTGATTTATGGAAACACAAATTTAGTGTATGTGTGGTGCGTATTCAGTTGTGTAATTATGATATAACCGTTTTGTTTCATAGTCAAGCTTTTATGTATGCACCAAATTTTCATCAATCAATACATGCATTTTTTTTCGTTCATAACGTTGATAAAAAAAAATCCACCCATTTCTTAAAAATTACGCTCCGTAGAAATGTTATAAGCTCACAGGCTAACCAATTTATCTTTGTCGTCTACATCAGAAAATAATTACACCATTAGATATTGTTTCTGTAAGTTTCTTTAACCTGAGTGTAACTGATACATAATTCTTGTTTCTATACAACCCAAATTTGGATACAGCTGTTTAAATATTAATGCTTTCAATTTAATCAAAGGTTAACATTCACTGTTTAAGATTGATTAACGATACATAAACAAACAAGAAATATCTTTAAAAATGATGGTCGGCGAATTGTAATAGAGAAAGAAGTTTATGAATTTTTCATCTAACATTCATCTTTCATCTAACATTTTTCAAATTGCAAAACTAAACACCGCACTTTAACAATTTAAATGGTTCTCTTTTAATTTTTCGCAAAGGTTTCGTAGGGTTGCAATTTTGTTTCGTTTATCCTTAGACGAATAATTACAGCAGTAGTTTGATGAAGATTCATGAAGCGGTTCATGAGAAGAGGTCATTAAACGTGTTTATATTTTTAGCTAAATTGGTCCCTATCCCCTTTTGTAACAAAATAGCAGGAGACCTTACAATATTGTTACACATCGAGTTTGATAAAAATCCATTACATTCTAGTGGTTAATGCGAAGAAAGGCATATCTACTTTTAGCTATAGTGGTCCCTAATAGGGTCCAAGTTCCTATATAAATAAATTTAGAAGAGGACCTTATAATGATGCTCCAGACCAAGTATGACAAAGATCCACCAAGCTGTTCATGAGACCCTGTATAAAGGCATTTCTAGTTTTAGCTCTAGCAGCCCCTAAAAGGGGTCAAATGTCCCAGCTGAACAAAGTTGGCTGCAAGCCTAATAAAGATGCTACAAATCAAGTTTGATTAGAATACATGAGAAAAAATCAATTAAAGGATTTTTTTATTAATTATTTTTATCTATTTCTAAAATAGGCCAACTGATCCCGCTTTAACAAATGCATATTCGCTATTCATGAATCTTTGGACAATGACGTCACACCTATAAAAAAGGGAAGGTCAAGCGAAACATACAATTGTAATTATTTCAATATTTCTGTTTCATAAGCAAAGTTTGACCGTAGTTATATCACATAGACAAACTGTATGCAGCGTACCTTCATTTCAGTGTAATGAGATTCAGTCATTATATAGCATATATAATAAAACCGATTTCAACTGAGTTCAATATTTGCATACCATACTAAAGAAAAATATTCATATATAATAAATCAGTTAAATAATTTATAACAAATATATCAAAGCAAACAAGTACTCATTTTAATATGCAATCTGAATAAGTCACAAAAGCAAGAAACCTTTTCATATACAGACGACAACTGTACAAGGAAAATCTTTTAAAAAGCTACTTCTCTACATAAAAGACTCTTATCACACCCTTATTCATGTGATACGCAGACCGTATTCAGCTCTTTCTTTAATTTGATATATGCTGGTATTTAAACAGGTTTTTATCATATTTATTAAACTTATCATTTTGAGATATATCAATATTCTTGCTAAATATACTGAGCCAAAGTTAGCTTTAAAACTGTGAACAGCGTCGTTTAGGATAAACGCTTTGTCTACATTTCACTCAGCGTAGCACAATCAACAGAGTGAAAGAAATTGACACTCTCGTCCAATCAGGCAGAGTGTTGCATAAATCTTCCATTTTGATAAATTATCTATAATGCGTTATCAAGTAGTTTGATTTGCAAACTGAAGTCACGTGGCATAGGTAACGAAAACGAATTTAGACGGCGTTCGCCGAAAAACTGCACTTGATGACATAGCTCAATTCTAGATTAGAAGCGAAAGATTTTAAAGCATTTATCCCTGTACTTATTTTAGTTTCAAGTGTTTTGCTACCCTGAAATATGTACCTCAGGTAGCAAAATAATGAAAATTGCGCACTTGTGTCGTCAAAGTAAGACAATATCGACATATTTTAAGCATGGTAGTAAACGATAAGCAACATCGATTCCAAAGTAATTGAAAGGAGTTAAGTTTTCAACTACTATTCCGCCTGTACATCCGTAAAAACATTATTAAAGGCGGCCAGTCCCAATTCTTCAATATTTTATGACATTTCCTTTTTACATTGCATAGTAGAAGTGTATATTTTTAAATTATTTTTGTAAACAAATTTTTGTAATAACCCCCCCCCCCCCCCCCCCTCCCACCTTCTCTTTTGATGATAGCTCTTTAAAGCTAAGTTTTTCATTTCTTAGAGTATATAAAGGAAACACTTAAAATGAAGTACTCTTCCACTGTATTAATGAAACTTATAACAGCCAGGTTGCATTAATATGAAGTGAACAAACTGACACTTAGAAACGCGTCTTTTTTTCCGGAGTACTTTTCCAGCACCTTTAGCGAGATAGAGATAAGGCGTAAAAAAAATTGTTTGTTTCCGGTATCCCGATCTACCCTAACATTTTGGCCCGATCCTAAATGTTTTTATGGCGTTGGAGAATATTTTTTTCAATTTCTTAACAAAAAGATGCAAAACTGGATAATTTATGCTTTAAACATGGCCAGTGATATTAGAAATCAACTTACTGATGCTCTAAAGGCATAACCCCCTTATTTGTAATCATTATTTGACAAAGAAATAATTTCTGTAAGGTCTCCCTTGATAAAAAAAATTTGCAAAAAAAAAAAAAAAAAAAATTCCGACCTACCTACCCTATTTTTTTTAGCATTTTACCAGGAGACTGCATATACATTTTTAAAGGTTGTAAAAGAAAGGATGTTAAGAAAATTAGGTATAACCAATTCTTTGTGAAAATGTACGAGTGCCTTTGTCAAAGTCACATATGCAGCATATACATTAGACGGAACATGGCTGGATGCATATTAAAGTGGCGGAGGACAAGATGCCAACAAAGTAACGAAAAGAAACGAAAAGTCATTGAAACTTTACATGTTAGCTTAGTTTTTACCTGTTTTATTCTTGATTTTTGAATGTCGGGTTTTCTATCAAATTGACAGTAATTACAATGTGCGGACAAATGCGAAAAAATCCGGAGCATTGTTCTGTTTTACAATGAAATGTTTGTTGTAGTGTTAGAACAGCCGTGTTCAGACAATGAAAATTTCAGCGAATGTTCTTTTATTTGAGTTAAACTGCGTTTACAAAATGCAGTAGATTTGAAAGGCTATAGTCGAATTTTAGTTGGGATTATAAGCTGTCTGTTATCTTTCTTCGATTGTTAAGTTTCTAGCTACTCAGGCAAGGCAACAGTGAACTTAATTTTAGGTTTACTTGTCTTAAATAGTATTAAAGTATTGAACATTATTTTTGCTTTAGTTTCCTTGCGTTTGGCCCATTTACAGTGCATACACCACCAATTACAGCGCATACACCACCATTTACAGTGCATACACCACCATTTACAGCGCATACGCCACTATTTACAGTACACTTGCCACCATTTACAGTACACACGCCACTATTTACAGCGCATACACCACCATTTACAGCGCATACACCACAAATTTACAGTGCATACAACATTAACAGTGCATACACCACCATTTACAGCACATACGCCACCATTTACAGTATACATGCCACCATTTACAGTACATACACCACCATTTAAAGCGCATACACCACCACCATTTACAGGGCATACACCATTTACAGTGCATACACCACCATTTACAGCGCATACATCACCATTTACAGCGCATACACCACCATTTACGGCGCACAACCACCATTTACAGTGCATACACCATTTACAGTGCATACACCACCAGAAAAGTAGTAATTTATATTTATTTTCTACGTGTTTAGGTACCACAAATTTCTTTCCACATCAATTTGTTTCCATACATCAGATGTACAATTATAAAAACATCCTTCTAGTAATTCCTGCCCCTCTAAATACAGACAATTACAATGTTTTGTGGGTTTTTTTTTCTAAAATCTTATTATAAAACGTACATTCTTGGAAATACTGGGTTTTAATCTACTCCTTATTACCGTTTGCCTATTTTGGTGTTTAGAAAACGTCAACATAATGTAGAAACAAACTTTTTATGGAGGAATTCTTTGGTTCCAATTACAATCCCATTTGACGACAGATTATTTCAACAATCGGAACCCAAAGGCATGTTTTATGTGATGTATTTTCAGACTTAATTTAGTTCTAATCTATCTTGACTGCAGCAGATAGACAATGTTAGGTTTTTCTGACTTTCTTTACTAAGGCTAAATAAAATTACATAATTGTCAAAGTAACTCTACTGCTTGTAAAATATTTGGCGAACAACCAGGACATGACTAGAATATATTTTAAAGTTTTGAACAACGCCATAATTTGATCAAAAATATATCCACAGACTTTAGAATGAGCTGTTATTTAACTTTGCAACATTTTATGAAGACATGCTTAATTGACATACAGCAGATTTCTACCTAACGGGCACGCCAGAACAACGGGCACGCCGAAATCGTGGCCACCTTTTCAAAGTACACAATAAATTTGTTCTTTATTCATTATAATATTGACCAGTACAGCGAGCACGTCGCTAATGCGGCATTGCGGCCACTTTTTGTGGAAAAACTGTTTATTTACTATGTGCTAACTGACCAAAACTATGGGCAGACAAAACGATGGACCCAGGCATCCTTTATTTATCACATTGACCTTGTTTATCTAACTAATATTAAATTCATTAAAGGCGAAATGTATCAGGTTTGAATTAATTGTAAATGCTTGTGACCCTGCACATGATCCTTACACACAAAATGTAAGAATGAATACTTTAAATGGAAAGCTTCCAACCTAGGAAACTGTAACAATATAGCAGTGTATATTTGAGTGTGCACATGTTATATATATACACAAACGAGCCCAAGTATAACATATAGACAAAGAAGAAATGAATGAACGCAGCGGGGCACCGTTTTAGGAAGGTCACTGGCAAAATGACCACCTCAGCGTTTGATCAGGTTAAATGACCACACACACCCTCACTATTTAATTTTTATGTTCTAAATTTACAAGACGGTGCCAATTCAGGTACATCCCGCCAGCTGAATCCTTTACATCCACAATAGCAACAAAAGACTCTATGTTAAAATAGACAATGATGTATACATACGGTGTTCCGTTTGGGCAATCGTGACTTTTTATTAAATACTAAACCGCGATGCACGATGGTACTATGACGAAAACGCGATGGCGCGATGGCACGATGATGAAAAAACGATGGTACGAGGGTGAAAACGCGATGGCACGATGATGAAATCGCGATGGTGCGATGGTACGATGGTGAAATGTCGATGTATATACAAATAAAGAACCAACACGAATGTTTTCAATACTGGTCTAAGGCCAATCCTTAAAATCATAAAGAGCCTGCTGAAAGCAGACAGAAGACAACCAGACCCAGTGGACTTAGAGGACACTTAGTCATGGTGCCTTCCATCTGTTTGAGAATAGTCGTGTTTAATTGTAAAAGGGCTGACCACCAACATGTCATTGTCCCATCATGAACTCTTTTTTAGTTAACCTGAGCACGAAGTGCTCAAGGTGAGCTTTTGTGATCGCCCTGTGTCCGTCGTCCGTCGTCGTCAGTCGTCCGTCGTCATCAATTTCACTGTTAACACTCTAGAGGTCACAATTTTGGCCTAATCTTAATGAAACTTGGTCAGAATGTTACCCTTAATAAAATCTTGGATGAGTTCGAAATTGGGTCATCTGGGTTCAAAAACTAGGTCACCAGGTCAAATCAAAGGAAAAGCTTATTAACACTCCAGAGGTCACAATTTTGGTCCAATCTTAATGAATCTTGGTCAGAATGTTACCCTCAATAAAATCTTTGATTAGTTCGATATTAGGTCATCTGGGATCAAAAACTAGGTCACCGGGTCAAATCAAAGGAAAAGTTTGTTAACACTCTAGAGGTCACAATTTTGACTCAATCTTAATGAAACTTGGTCAGAATGTTACCCTTAATAATATCTTTAATGAGTTCGATATTGGGTCATCTGGAGTCAAAAACTAGGTCACCAGGTCAAATCAAAGAAAAAGCTTGTTAACACTGTAGAGGCTACATTTATTATTATTATTATACCAGATATATATATATATCCCTTTTCATGGTTCAAATGCAGCCACACAGGGCGCATAATTTATCCTCTACTAGTACAGACACAGATCGATCTGACCAGAGGGACAGATTGAGACAAAGCCCCCACAACAGAGAGATCAGAAATCAGATACAGGCTTATCCGCCTAACTTAGCCTAGCAGCTCGTTGCGAATAGACAGTCTGGTTCTTTAACGTGCCCAGTGTATAGCACTGATACACGCAAGGATTGCCTGGGTTCCTGACCAGTACACCTCTAGTTGGGTGGGAAACACTGGAAAAGCGTTTCTGAAAATTCCCGAGTAGCTGCCGGGGATCGAACCCCCGACCTCAGGATTGGAAGGCCAGTGTGCAAACCACTGAGCTATCCGTCCAACCATATTTATGACTGTATCTTCATGAAACTTGTTCAGAATGTTAATCATGATGTTCTGAAAGTCCAGTTTGAATCTAGGTCATGTAGGTTCAAAACTAGGTCACCAGGTCAAATCAAGGGAAAAGCTAGTTAACACTCTAGAGGCCACACTTACGATCATATCTTAATGAAACTTGGTCAGAATGTCACTCTTGATGATCTATAGGTCAAGTTTAAAATTTGGGTCAGTAGGGGTCAAAACCTAGGTCACCGTGTCAAATCAAAGGAAAAGCTTGTTAACATTCTAGAGGCCACATTTATGACCATATCTTCATGAAACTTAGTCAGAATGTTAATCTTGATGATCTTTAGGTTAAATTCGAATCCGGGTCTCGTGGGGTCAAAAATTAGGTCACCGGGTGAAATCAAGGGAAAAGTTAGTTAACACTTTATTAGAGGCCACATTTATGACCATATCTTAATGAAACTATCTTGTTGATCTTTAGGTCAATAGGTCAGGTGAGCGATACAGGGCCTTCATGGCCCCCTTGTTTAAAATAAAACGGTAAGATATTTCACCAAATATCATGACCAATAACATTCCGTACCTGTCTAGTCCTATCTCTGAACCCCATAAATTAACATTTTGAAACTTGCAATATACACAAAGACTTTAAAAAAGGCGCATAAATTCATTCAAAATATATGATGGAAGAAGACTTTTTGTAACGCTATACACGGGTGGTAAACGCGCAATCCAATTCCCACTGGGAATACGCTAAAAATGGGTTGCGCGACTTCCGGTGCTGGTGTTGCGCATCAATATATACAAAATCGAGGTAGATGGGTTTTTGTTTTTGTAAATAATTTTACACATTTACGAGTGCTTTCGAAAAAAAAGCAAAATGCTATTCGACACAAAAATGAATAAGGATCATATGTGTGAAATACCAACTAATTAATTTAAGAATCAGCTCTGTTATCACGAAAACTCTGATGGCTCGAGCTGTCCAAAAAGCATGGAATCATGAAAAATGCGAATTTTCTAACTCTTGTGCCTTCTTTCTGGAAATGTGACGCTTCGAATGATCAAACACGTGTAAAACAGTCATGAATATTACATACACTTGAATGAAATGTTGCTTTTGGGGGAAAGATTGACAAAAAAAATAATCGGGAATGGGGTTGCGCCCTGGGAATGGAGTTGCGCGTATACATTATACACATTATGATGTATATGAGCAACTCCATTCCCTGTGCGCAACCCCATTCCCGATGATTTTTTTGTCAATTATGTCCCCGTAAGCAGGATTTGAAACAAATAATTTTGATATTCGTTACTTTATAACAGTTGAGTTATCATAAAAAGCATCAGATATCCTCAGATTAGGCATATGAGGTCAGAAACTGCCATTTTTGTTGATTTTATACTTTTTTCCCGTTTCGTGTCGCCAGAGTTTTTGTGATAATAGAGCCGAATCATAAATTACAAACCAGATATTTTACACATATCATGTATTATCATATCTGTGTCGAATAGCATTTTGCTTTTTTCGAGAAAATTTATTCTTGTCTCATACTAAGCAAAATCATAACTTCACATACCTCAATTTCGTCTTTTTTTACGCGCAACGTTGCGCAACCCATTTTAAGCGTATTCCCGGCGGGAATTGGATTGCGCGTTTACCACCCGCGGCAATAGGGTACTTAGGTTGTAGTACTAAACGAAGTGTGACTGCATCTCATGAAGCTCATAATCAGGTTATACAGATATTGTCGCTGAATGTTCGTTTAAGCCGATACACCATTACAGATAAACAAGTTGACCAATGTGTCCAATGTTAAAAGGATAAACTAAGTTTTACTTCGCAACTCACCAGTGTAGCTTAGGTTGACGTAATGTGGAATATTCCAATGGTGATGACAGAGCCGCAACTTTCGGTGACACTCTCATACCATTAACTGTGTTTGATATTTTCGCTTAATACCTTTTCAATAAAAAAATGTGAGAAATGCCCGCTTTTGAGAAGAATGAAAGTGAATAATGAATTAAACGAATAGATCTTTTATTCAATAAAATCGAGACATTTTGAGAAAAATGTTGTCCATGAGTTTGTAATCGACTTCAACATGTAATGAAATGTAATATTATATAAATAATGCATTCCTGAGAGGGTGATATGAAAAATGTTCACCACGAGATATATGGATATCGACCGAGGCTCCAGCCGAGGTCTATATTCATATTTCGAGGGGTGAACATTTTTCATATCACCCTCTCAGGAATGTAATATTTATTTTATTATACCGAAATGACACTAAAGGTCAAAACATTTACTGTAAAATCAACATAATGATTTAAATGATTTATCTAACGTTAAAAATGAATTACCAAATAATGGAGACTGAATTAAGGAGTGCTTACTTGTTAGCACTCGGGTGGCAACTCTTCTGTGTAATAAGACATTTTTGATAGATTTAGTCAAGACGTTTGCATATCGCTGAACCCTATGTCTATGCGCATAATTATTTCAACATTGTGACACACTGCTGAAATCGCTAGCAGTAACATTCGAAAAACGGCGATAACTTTATTATTTCTAAACGAAACATATATGTGTGAGCACTTATTTTCTTAGTTAGATCATTTCCAATCTCATGGAAATAGTTTCGATTTAATATTTGATAAAAAGTTGTTTTCGAAATTTTTGGCACGAAGAACAAATCATTAATAAAAGAAAAATCGGCCGGGTTCACAAATGAAAGAAATTTAATCCTAAATTATAAAAGCACATCTTTTGAAAAGTTAACGTCTCAGTCTTTTACTCAGTGCAAAAGTATCAATCACTCAACGGGAGATATGAAAAAATAATATCACATGAGCAGAAAAACAAAATAGCGCTTTTGCGCAGGTGATATAAAATTATGTATCATATCACATGCGCAGAAAAGAGATATAAAATTACTGATGAATATGATATATTATTCAAGTTAAACTAATGGGAAATTTGCATTGGATATTTATGTGAGGTATAATAATTATAAATGCGCAAGGTAAATTTTGTATAACGTAAATTACAGTAAAAGCTACACGTACACAGACGACAACGGTCACGTTTCAAGTATATCAATGAAACCACCATCAGATCAGATTTAATGAAAAATAATAGGTAAATATAAAATACTTGAATACATGTTGCAAGAATGAAATAATTGCCATGCGGATGAGACGTTTTTAAAGTCCTTGGGTGTATGTGTGGGACCTCCACGGCCGTGTGGTCACAACATAATTTGCACTTCAATGAAACTTCACAAAACCTTTTGAAATTAATCAAATTATGCAAGTTTACATACCAATATCTAAAACGCTACTTTTTGACAAAACTATTCCCTTTGTTTGTCCTGGAAAATATGCGAAATTGTTGTTTTCTTTGAATATGAAGATATTGTATTTGATAAAAAAAAACCCTAGAGGGTTAAGACCATAACTCTCTGACAAAATTATTTCCCGTTTTGCTCTTGAAAAATGTTTTGACACCGCGATTTCCTTCAATATTCTTTAATATATGCATTAATTGTATTGAAACGTTATATAAATTTTGGATCATAAAAGCAATTATACACATTGAGTTAGGACAAAATAATTCCCCTTTCTGGACTTTTGGACATGTGACCAACTATTATTTTAGTTATATAGGTCAAAAATCAATCGAGGTATTTCACTGGAACTTTATATAAACCTCTAGGCTCGTACAGCAAGTTATCATAGCTTTCGACTTCAATTTTTAGATAAAATTGTCTTTTTGCACGATGTTTTAAATATGAAAGACAATAACTTTAAAACCAATGAAGCGAATTTAATATGATTTTAACTCAATTTTGGACATTTTATTAACATTTTATAATTAAAAATCATTAAAAGAGAGGATTCTTTGTAATCAGAATGTCCCTGGTGGAACCTTTAAGGTACAGGGAGTACCTAATGTAATTTGATATGATTATACATGTCCGTGAGAGTAACTGAAAAGCTTAAGGCCATAATTTTGTCCTGAACAATAATGAACCTTTCCTATTTTGCACTAATTTATGATCACTTATTTGAATTAAAGCCATTATCTTTGACTCCACTGTTGGGAATTAAATGTAATTTTACACAATGAAAGATGCTTATCTTGATGAAACTTGGTCAGAATGTTACCCTCAATATCTTGGACAAGTTCATTATTGGGTCATCTGGGATCAAAAACTAGGTCACCAGGTTAAATCAAAGGAAAAGCTTGTTAACACTGTAGAAGCCACATTTATGACTGTATCTTCATGGAAATTGGTCGAATGTTACTCATGATCTCAAAGTCCAGTTTGAATCTGGGTCATGTAGGGTAAAAAACTAGGTCATCAGGTCAAATCAAAGAAAAAGCTAGTTAACACTCTAGTGGCCACATTTATGATCATATCTTAATAAAATTTGGTCAGAATGTTAATCTTGACGATCTATAGGTCAAGTTCAAAGCTGGGTCAGGTTGGGTCAAAAACCAGGTCACCGGGTCAAATCAAAGGAAAAGCTTGTTAACACTCTAGAGGCCACATTTATGACCATATCTTAATGAAACTATCTTGATGATCTTTAGGTCAATAGGTCAGGTGAGCGATACAGGGCCTTCATGGCCCTCTTGTTGTTGACGTCACGTCAGTCAGTGCATCGTCTTGTATGGATTGTATTTATGTAATTCATACAGCACTTTTTTTATCATTTGCCAAGTTTGTACACGGAGTTGTTTAAATGTTCTGATTTGTTGCTTTTGTTATTTGTACGAGACTACGTGGTTTGACATACATTTAGTTATTTGAATATTTATGATAATATAGTGCTTTGCCACTTTACTATAAAAGTATCTTGCAATATCTAAAACACTATTTTTTTAAAACTAACAGCCCGATCTTTTGTGTTTCGCACAACTTCAGCAACAACTACAGGACAGAGGGATAATAGTTTACCAGTATTTTTAACGAAATGTGTTATTTTATGCCCTTGCCTCGAAGACCCGGAAGACATATAGTGTTTGAAATGTCCGTCTGTCCGTCCGTCACACTTTCTATTTTTTCATCTGGAGTTATTGCCCTTTTGTGGATTTTATTCATTATTTTATCATGCATTTCCATGGGGGAGGGGATGGGGCATGTTTCCTACAATGTTGACAGCATTCTTGTTATTCAAATTATTATAAAAATGAAATTAAATATCGTGAAATAATTTTATGCACAAATAAATGAAACTTTATATACTGGAAAATAACTAGGAACATTTTCACTTGTATTTTTTTGAGGTAAGTTATGAAACACTGAAATTAACGCAATACATTCCTTATATTATGAAGATAGTAAATATGTTAAGGAAGACAAACCTATAAACTTTTCTCAACAAATGAAAATCTTCCACTTTTCCACTTTGGTTTAAGGAAGAAGGGCTTTATTACATGTAGAATAAAACATATGAGCCGTGCCATGGGAAAACCAACATAGTGGGTGTGCGACCAGCATGGATCCAGACCAGCCTGCGCATCCGCATGGATCCATGCTGGTCGCACACCCACTATGTTGGTTTTCCCATGGCACGGCTCAAATGTTTTTAACACTTCGACCTCGACGCCTCTGAATTTCGTGCAGATCTGGAATATTATCAGCGGGCAATTTGTTATTTATACTCACAAATCGTCTAATTCCTATAACAGTTTCATTCTCGCATTTATAATTATCATATAGACATGCGTTGTAATACAACGTGTTTTATATATACTCCCAAATAATATAAAAAACAATACCAAGCAAAGTTTGTACGGATTTCGTTTCAAGTTGGTACAGTATCCGATACAAGTAACGGCTCAACAAAGAATGCATCTGTTCAGTCATTTTTGAAATACCCAGGAAGGTTAGAGCAAAAATAATATTACTCCTTAGCCTGCTAAATTCCTATGATGAACTTGTCCTTCTGTTAATTTGTCCAGTACTATTAACTGTTAAAAAGTGTGCATTCTAAAAAGATACTTACTGAACGACGAACAGTGCAGGTCCGTGCAGTCTGATCATGATTTGCCCTGGTCGCAAAGGCAAAATCAGTCGTGTCCAGCATGTTAAGGGTTAATGTATTTTTATTTTTGTCTAAAGGTTCTTGTCCATACCATATGAACGTAAATCAAACCACCATATTGCAATCCTACTGCAAGTCTTATAAATTACAGATGCTCATTGATTTAAGATGATTAATGTGCGTTTCTTTCTTTCGTTCTTTCACGTCACCATGTTTATGTGATTTCTGTTCAATCTAATGAAGACGGGCACTTCGCAGGCTCGCAAATCGGACATCAGCTACCCGATTGTGAATTTTGTAATCAGACAGGCATCTAAGTTACAATGGAATTAACTGTTGTCAATGAATCCTCTAACGTTTCTTTTACACATGTTCTCTAAAATCAGCAAACAACATCTTTAAATCATTCATGCAGATGATCTTGTATATATACCACTTAATCCATGAGTATCACTGTAAACACATTAACATTGAAATACGATTACGCTTTATAGTACACATTATATTAAACAGGTCCACTGGCCCAGCTGCTTTGTTTACATTTCTACGTACTGTACATTTCACAACACTTAATTGAAAAGGCTAAATGGACGTGCGTTCCCTCTAAAAATACACAAGCTTAAATTATCAAACATATGGTTATACTACTGCGCCGAACACAGTTAAATTATATTATCATATTTTTGTTCATATAATAGTAATTTTATCATAGCAATAATACATTAATATATCCTTTCCGCAGCCTTAACGTACTAAAACGTATTAGCGTCTGGTGGCCCTTTCACGCTTCCGTAGAAACAACATTTATTACACGAAACTTATTTTGAAAATATTTCTGAAATGTCTAGGTCTGCAGCTCTCAAATACGGTTATATCTTACATCTGAGGCATATACTGACACTCAGACAACATTAAAAATGACATTTTGAGCGATTTGATGAAGTTCCAAAATTATCAATGTACCCTTGGTCCGTTACGGACCCTGTGGGATTTGTGTTTATCCAGAGCTCAAATATTTTTTCATAGATTAAAAGCTGACATGCTGTACTAAAGCCCATTTAATTTCAATTCGTAATAAAATGCTGAAAATTGGCTCCCCAATAGCAAAAAAAAAAAAAAAAAAAAAAAAGGCCACGAGCATATATTTAGACGGGGTGACCCCTGCGCGTGACCCCTGACTATCTACGAATCAAAATGCGGCTTTCTTTTTCAAGCTTAGCTTTTCTACTTTCATTTTATTTACTTCCGGAAATAGCTGAAGGTCGATTGACGTCATTTATAAAAACAAGAAAAAACTCATCAGTACTTACCTTGAAAATGGACATTTAAATGAAATGACTTATCACTAAGTTTTTAACTATACAGTTACTGCATTCTGTCTGTTAATTTTTGTCATACAGGTGTAAATGTAAATGCAAGGTAGGATTATTATTTTGGTAATTGATTGATCTCTAGTACTATATCTACATAAGGATTAAACAATAATGTCAGTTGTTGCACAAAACTTGATCCCTTCCTGAATATGATATTGTAGTTTCTCTATCTTCTTCGTTTCTGCAAGAGTTAAATTTCAGTAATACTAAAATTGCTTCCTTTGGTTTATTTTTGTACAGATATGATCCCTTGGTGAATTATTTCTTCTAGAAAAATGGCAATCTGTGTACATAAACATTATTTTCCAAAGTTAACGCAGGAAACTCGAATATGAAAAAAATTCTATCAGGTTCAGATTGAGAAATGCAAAACATTGACTTAAGAAATATTTATTACCGAGTTGAAGTGATAAATCTAACAAGAATATTTCGTCTGCACGGGATGTATTACGCCTAAATTAAATATGAATCCGGCTTGATACATTTTCTAGCCAGTAGGGAATAGTAAAATTGATATAACACCAGTTTGTCTAAACAAGTAGACCACATTTTCATAAAATAGATATAATGTATACTGCCAGATCTCACTTCAGACAAATCTGATTTATTTCGGCTGATCACGATAAAAGTATTGAAAACAGAGATTATTGAAATACACCGCGTGCTTCATCTCTTAAAGATATCCAATGGTTATCTTTCACTAAAATATGTCAAATTTAGATATTTACTTCAAATGTAGAAATTCCTCATCAAATATATTAATTGTACTAAATCTATAAATCAAGTGTGTATGCAGAGCTACATTCATGATTATTTTGGTTTTGCTATGAATGTTACAAGTTTGGCCATAACCTCTGCAATCATTTAGACTGGTGTGAAACTTGTGTCAGATTCTTCAAAATAAAGAAAGGAATGTTTGTAATACTCTGTCACATAACTGACGAATTTGACAATCGTAGGAGAAAGAATTGATATTGTAGTAGTAAGTATTGACCCTATATTTTAAAACAAGTCTTTTTTGTAGAAGAAAAACTTTTTTTTCAGTAGAAAACCTTGATTAAATAATTAATTAATTGAAAGAAAATGCTTTACACAAATTAAGATGTACCGGAATGCAAAAAGCAACGGCCTCAAGTCTGCTGATAAATTTTACAGTATAGTGATTTAAGGGGTCGCTTAAATACATAATAATTTGCAATTCGTTTTTGTTATTTTTAGGTCACTTGTAGGATATCAGGCCCTGATCCAGAAATATTTGACTGGGGGCACCAGTCTAGAATGAAGACGTCACCGCCGAGGCGGGTAGGTATAGGGAGTTGGTGGGGGGGGGGGGGGGGGGGGGGGCCTCTGCCATGTTAGTGGGAGGGGGGGTTCAAGGGCTCTTCCCCACCCCCGGAAATTTTTGAAATACAGGTGTGAAATTGTTGCCTTATTTTTTTTTAGAGGGAGAGGGGTGTAAGGGGGCTTTCTCCCTTGAAATTTTTTAAATACAGGTATGATATATACGGGTAGCATAAATGGTAACGGGTAAATATTATATTCCGACGTGTATTAACGAATGAACAGTCAGCCCCTTTTTCTGTCTTACCGTTAATTTCAAAACATTCATTTCATTTCATTCATTTCTCATAGTTACTGTCTACATAATATAATTATTTACACTATATTACATACAAATAGGGATTTTGTATGGGAGGGGGGGGGGGGAGGGAGGTTAAACGGTTAATTCACAACTAATTGATTATGAAGTCATAACGACTGTATTATCAAATTACTTTCATATGGCACAAATGTCTATGTGAAAATGGAAGATAAAGTGACAATCAGCGAAGGCAAGAGTAACGGCTTTTGTGTTCAGCATACCAATCAAGCGCCAGCTTATAGATTAAGTCAATTTATGGATGTAAGATTTATGAGACGGACACAAGACTTTTTCCATTTAGCCTGTGTTACACACACACACACACACACACACACACACACACATATATGATTTAAATGGTTTGGCAAATGTACTATGGAAATAATCATGTTTCTCTATAAAATAATTGCGGTTTTATTTTATGATATTAAAAAAGTGACAAACGTACGAGTACTACTGGAAATATTTTTTTTTCGCCAGATGTACAAAGGTATTTTTTGTGTTCAAAAATGTTAAAATTGTTATTTTCACATCGCCTCTTTATTTGAAAGTTAAAAGATCAGGCATACTCCCTTATCTTTTTATTTCGTCGATTTTTAAGGTAATATCTCCTGTAAAGTTTTAAAGCTTTTCCTGTTAAAATATCTTAAAATTGTCACGAATTGTATCATAAATATGTTGGAATTGAAACAGTATAATATATAAAAAGAAACCGCTAAAAAGCAGTGTTAAAATCCTTAGCATTTTCTCATATTTTGTATTTGCCGATGTGGTCATTGATCTTTTTTTTTGAAAAAGATCTAGTCTTGTATAATTACCACTGATTTAAATCACAGAACATCGTGACAGAATGTTATTTAAACAAGTTTATTGCGAATCCATTAACCTATCATTACAGGAATTCCTACAGTCTGCATAGATTGATCTCCCAAACTTTCCAATCTTAGACCAATTTAATCAATAGATGCGTCAGTGATTTAAAAGAAACGAGATTAGATACAAATTAAATGTAAAATAATGTAACCTCGATATAGTGTCTATATCACAACACACTTCCTAAGAATCCAGAAATAATATTTTAGCTATAACATGAAGACAGCTTGAAACCGGTCGTCATAAATTTTTGGAAAGTGTTTGGCATTGGTGACAAAGACAGCTTTTAACCCCAGTTGACACCACCTTTGATCACCTCCGATATGTTTTTTTTTTCAAAGCAGAACGAAATAATAACTGACATTTAGATAAAGTACGCTGAAGAAAGACAAATTAGCAGACTTTATGTGCTGTAGATCAAGCGCAGAATTCTACCGAAAAAATAATAATAGGCTAACTCAGTTAAAATCGTTTAAATCAAGTTTTGATTCAGTACCGTTAGCGTCAAAGCCATGACGGCGTGTTCTACATGTCATTATCATGGAAAATTGTGCCACATGTATAGCTTTATAGCTTCATTGGGAATATAGTGAACATGGGGTAACACCGCGTTTTGAACTTAATTCTGACAATATGAAAACGAAAATAAAGCGTGCATTATAAATCATATTCCATTCTGAAAAGTTTACAAGTAAATAAGTTTCATGTGTTATCAAGAAATCAATATCGTCTGTTGTCAGGCGCTCCAATTTGTATTAAAGAAGCGACGTTACGGTACTGAAGCAGCTGAATTGTTAAATTAAGTTCCTACATATCCATTGAGTAAAATCTCAATAAAAATCCTTGCACATACGTTTTCGTTTATGGTATTGGACCCCTAATAGTAATATTTATAAATGGTTTTTGCTAGGTATATTTATAGAGTTGACTGTGATGATGATGGTAATGTTAAAATATATCGTCATTAAGCAATTATAGAACTTTACTTTCTTATGCTGATTACATACGCGTCTGGTATGAAGGAACATTATGTTATCTTTTAATGCAATGCAAAGGGTTTTGAACTTACCATTGAATGTAGTGTTGAGTATATATTTCTTCAAAAGTTCTCCATTTATCTTGTTCAATGCATGGCAATCCTTGGCTCTCGAATATGACCTGCACTTATCTTTTCTCATGCGGTCGATCGAATGAGCGATAGCATAAACGGCATCGTATATGAACTGTACCTTAGACTCTTGTCTATATTTTGACTTTGACAGCACCTCGTACCCTGTACAGTAGTTCACAGGTTTATTAATTCTAGGGCTAACTTCATCGGCATATCGACAGTTATGTATAGTTTTCCAATATTCTCTAAACCAAGGGTTTCTTTTATTGTGGTTTGGGTTCAGCTTTAAGAAATAGTCATCGAACTCGGGAATATGAGTAGCCTGCAGAATTATTGTCAAAGCACCTTCGGCTGCTAATTCGTTGTGTTTTACAGGAGACTGTTGTGTCCCCCAACCGTCGGCAGCAATCCATGTGAACTTTCCAGAAATGTTTTTGTGTGAGGCTGCATCTAAAACCCCCTTTGCGTCCTCCTCCCGTAGGAAGAGAATCACAACTTTTGCATTCGTTTTCTTCAAAAGTTTGTCAATGATCTGACTGTATTCTTCATGTGTAGGATTACTTGAAATTTTAAGAGTTTCCGCAAGACATATATTCCTGGATCTAGCCTCTTGTTGGAAGAATTCAATACCCGACACACCATATTCTCCCTCGGAAGCTACAGTAGAAACATATGTCCAGTTAAAGAATTGAACGATATCAACCATTGCCAGGGCTTGATAGTTATCAGGTGGAACAGTCCGCGCGAAATATTCGTATCTGGTTTTGTCACTGAGCTGCGCGCTTGTGGAAGCATAACTTATTTGTGGAATTTTAAACAAACGTAACAAATTAGCTACCTGGATTGAAACAGAGCTGTAAGAGCCACCTATGACACCAGCAACTGTTTTCGGTTCATATTTAGCTTCTGCTTCGGATCCATCACCACACACAAACTCAGACGCATCTAAAGAGGAGAAAGAAGCTCTAATATATTCTAAAGATTGTTCTAATGCGTACGTGCCTCTTGCGCATGTGTCAAATATAGTTGTTCCTAGTTTTATTCCAGGTAAAATACTGTCGTCTTTATTTATACGGTCCAATGTGAACAACATTGCCTCCACACGTTGGATACCTCTATCAGCATTGATAATACCGCAGGGTATGTCACTTTCACCTTTCTGGTGGACGGGGAAGAGCCCACCTAGCATAACATCTCCCTCGATAGAAGCGGATATAGGAGCTGGTGAGTTCGTTAGGTTCGTATTTGCCACGGAATGCATGCTTTCTAGAAACAGGACAGCGGTGAAGAAGGTCTGAAATAAACAGTCTGACAGATTCCATTTCGTAAATTTAAACATAATTGTAGGTGTTTATTATCGTAATTTACCTAGCTAGATAAGCCCAAAGCATTTTGTCTGGCGCCGTAAAAATGCTCTTAAATCCATTAATTTGTGCGGTAAAAATATCCAAGTGTGTGGAGCACAATTAAGAGTACAAAAAGTCAGTCAACCTAATATCGGAAACTAGGGAAGTATTTTGTTCCTTATAAAATTTCGTCCTTGAGAAGTTCTATTTTTAAAGACGAAATATAAGAATTGCACTATTTTTGTTTATAACATCCTCCCATTTATGAATGCACTTCACGTTTCAAACCTTTTTATCTGAGTACGCAGAAAAATACTCTCTAATTGACAATTTCTGTTCGTTCGTAAAATCCAATTAGATGTGTGTAATGTAAAACGCCATTGAAATATACGTATGTTAGCACGAGCCTGCTATTTATTTACAAGTTTTCTTACACGTTGTCATATTCAAGTGTAATTACTAACACTGTCTCCATAATTAGTTAATTAAATCATATGATCTTCTCACTAATAACTAAAAGACGTGCGCACCATCCAAACTGACAAGTATCTCGTGAATATGTTCAATATTTTGTAACGTTTTGCGTGATTACTTAAAAAGTAAAACGTAATTGGTTCATTACATACTACTAACTTCCTTCGTGTCTTTGATTGTAACGATACGAGTCTAGAAAGGTGTTCTTGCTATATGTAGAGAGTTAATTATGTCAAAACATGAGTGATATGGACATATTACAATTTTCACTTGTTTCACGTAATGAATAACGCAAAAGGTCACACAGTGAGTAACTTATTTCCCCACACAAGAATTACTTTTCGCGACTCATTTCAGTCATTCCTCTTTATTTAGTAATCCCCTATTCAGTCACTTGTGGCAACTCCTAAAATCTGTAAAACTTTGTGTTGGTTCACTGTTAGTTCCGCTACTTTCTCCAACGTTTCCACATACGTTTGCACTTTGTGGCACTCCAGCTTCGTCTGCTCAGATAAACTAATGACTTTGATCGTATTCCATTCTCTTATCTGTAAAGATTGCATAAAAAGAATTTTAAATCAAATCGAAATTTATGTACATGATTAATTAATTTCTAATATTTCACGTGCATGTGAAAAAGGTAAATAATAGAAATAATGTTTTGTTTGATAATAACTTGATATAGTGGCACTTCCCCATACTAAAAAAAGGTTTAAAAACAATCACAACAATTATATAAACAATCATATATCAATTTAAGCCGACCACAATCGATCATATTTTAGACAGTGTAAAATATTATTCGACATCCGTTATGATCATAAACGCAAGTATGTTAAATAGATGTCTTTTCTATGAAAGTTAAATTTAACACTAACTGCAGTTGTAAAAATCCACTGATAAATCCATTAATAAGAAAATGTTTAACTCAAAACATACGCAAAATTATTCGATTTTTCTGTTTGTTTATCACTTTCACAAAATGCGCACAATTAACATCTGTCTCTCTCTCTTTAAACTACTTTATTAATATAAATACGGAGTAGAAAGTCTATCTAATAGTAAAGTATGTGTTTCAGTTTACTGCTAGCGATACTACATAATTTTACTACCATCACTTGTTGTACTGTAACATTATAAGTATCTTTCATGTATAATATACTAGTATGTTATCTTGTTCACTTTTATTTAAAGTTTAATCAGATCTTAACTGTATAACCTACTTCACTTCATGTCATCATATGTGATATTAGGGCGACGCGGATTTATCTGTTAAAATAAAAGGTCAAAATATTAATGATGAAGAAATGCGTAACTAAAGATTGAGTAACAAAAAAATAAAACAAAAACAACAAACAAAAAGCAAAGTTTAACAACTGTTTGGTCATGATAAGCAATGAATTATGAGCAAGAATAAGTTCCGCCTTACAATTTGCAGATTTAAATGACAAAAAATTAGGAGATTACATGACAAATAATAATACAAAAACCGGTTTCGGAATAATCCTTGAATACTGATTCATTGATACAAAGTAAAATTAAAACATATTCATAATATTTTATCCATGATGTATACATGTACACAGTTTATACCGACAGAGGATTGGAACATTATTCATAAACCCTTGAAAACCATTACATACGCCACCCTTACTATGCTGGACATGAATGCTTCTGCTTGTGCGACCAGTGTAGACCATCATCAGCTTGCACATCCATGCAATCTGGGCATGATCTGCATTGCTCATCATTCAGTCAGTATCTTTTTGTTTTGGTAACCACCCCTTTTAACAGTTAATTGTACTGTCCAAACAGAAAGATGGACAAGTTCAATATAGAAATTTAGCATGGTAAGGGTTAACGAAGTCGTCTGTGGTCATTAACATTCAAAACAAAAACAAAGGTTTTCAAAAAAAAAAATATTTAGGAGTTCATATTTAATTTAAGCAAAACAGTGCTAATTAAGTAATAAAGTTTAAGAAATATATGTGATAATTATGAACATGCCTGTAGTTCATCGTCATTTATTTTGCATTCGTGTTAATCACGTGATCTGATGTCATCATCTGTTGGCAGATGAATATATTCATTTAGATCATTAAAAGAATAATTTCAATTTCTTTTTTTTTTGTTGTTTTATATCCGAATTGTTACTTACATTAAATACAATACAGCATGAGCGATTAATAAAAAAACTGTGACTGCATTCATATTAATAAATAATAGCAGCTATTCCAAACCTATATTATAGACCTAGAAAATCAATTCCCAACATTTTAGCTTAACAATCTTTTCCTTTGATTTTGAAGAAAAAGAACAACACTTAAAACAATGTAACGCAGATCAAGATACTGTTAGTGCATATACATTTCATTTTATTTGAATAAAAGAACAGAATCAACTTTAATTACATACATTAGTAAGTACAGAACAATTTTATATTATCGACAGAAATATACCTTTTCCTGTGAACAGAATAGTCCGCACACACTTGCGCCACCTCTCAGATATACCTCTTGAATTTTTTGTATGCTAAAACTTATTCGTGAACATAAATTATTCAATTTTTATCGTGTTTGTGAAATGAGCTGATCAATGCACAGATGTCTACAAGGCGTAATTTACATGTAATTGCCTCTAGTGCTACAGTTTATGCATAAACATTGAGATTTCAGTGTAGAATCTGATAAGAAAAACTTAACGGAACGCAGGAATTTCAAGTACTGGTCCGGATTTGTAAATTTCGTACAATTTTTGGCAGACCCCTAAATCGCGATCACATTAAAGGGCATATATTATTTTTATAGATACATTTACCAAAAAAATGCTTTTAGGAGTTAGTGTTTGATCTTTACAATCGTTATATAAGAAACGTATCATTGTATAAGAAACATAAAGAAACATACCGTTTATTGTTTTGCTTGTGAGTGAGTGAGTTGGGTTTTACGGCGAATCGACACAAAATGGTCATATATCGTTGTGACTGAGATATATAATTGAGAGCAGAGGTGATTTGAGGAGTGCAACAATCTACATCACTCATCTCACCCGCTCCACTCCCCACTCCCGCGAAAAAAACAGTAGTATTCTAGCGCATGAACCAAGGGTGACTAACACAAAGGTCCCTTAAGTCCTAAGGTGGTCGTAACGTTACCTTTTCTTGCTCGTAGGGACTTTTTTTATTAATTCATTTTCTCGAAGTAATGCCGTATCTTAGGTTGAAAAATGGTGCATCTACATGGTAAATAGATAGAAAAGTGAAGAAATTAAGTTTTGTTTTACTTTCTGATTAATTTTTCATTTATAATCTAGCTTTTCCCATTCCTGTTGCTTTTTTAAATCGATAAACAGGTAATTTCCTTAAAAATCTGGGGTTTTTCGTCTACCTGCAAGGCAACTCTAATATCAAACCAAAACAAGAGCTCGTCCAACACGAAATGTCACCCTTGATGCATTCAGTAATTGCACGAGGAACAGAAATTATTTGGTCACTGTGTACAAAAAATACTGCTCTTGGTCAAAGCGACCTTGACCTTTCACCTATTGACCTCAAAATTAAAAGGGTCATTTGCAGGTCACGATAAACCTCCCTAGTAAGTTTCGTGATCCTAGGCCCAAGCATTCTCAAGTTATCGTCCGGACACATTTTTACTGTTTCAGGTCACTGTAACCTTTACCGGTTACCTACTGACCTCAAAATCAATAGAGGTCATCTGCTGGTCATGATCAACCTCCCTTGTAAGTTTTGTTATCCTAGGCCCAAGCGTTCTCAAGTTATCATCCAGAAACGGTTTTACTGTTCTGGGACACTGTGTCCTTGACCTTTGGCCTACTGATCTTAAAATCAATAGGGGTCATCTGCTGGTCATGACCAACCTACCTATCAACTTTCGTGACCCTAGGCCCAATCGTTCTTGAGTTATCATCCAGAAACCGTTAAACTGTACCTGGTCACTGTGACCTTGACCCTTGACCTACTGGCCTCAAAATCAATAGAGGTCATCTGCTGTTCATGACCAACTATCCCATCAAATTTCATGATCCTAGGCCCAAGCATTCTTGAGTTATCATCCGGAAATCGTTTTACTGTTCTGGATCACTGTGGCCTTGACCTTTGACCTACTGATCTCAAAATCAATAGGCATCATTTGCTGGTTATGACCAACAATTCCATCAATTTTCATGGTCCTAGGCCCAAGCGTTCTCGAGTTATCATCCGGAAACGGATTGGTCTACAGACCGACCGACCGACCTACCGACATCTGCAAAACAATATACCCCGTCTTCTTCGAAGGGGGCATAAAAATAGTATTGAGCAATGGCATTTTATTTAGTAAAAAGGACATAGAGATACGAGTATTAATGAATATTTGCAAGATCTTCAAATGACCTCAAACACGCAAGTCACTTTTTGAATTGATGGTATAAACATTCTAATGTTCATCAAAACTTTTTTTTTTAAAAATCCCAACGTGTATAGAATATCGAATATTTTCAGTCACTGTTATATAAATTGATATTTCGTATTTTAGCTATAATATGGTGAAAGAAAGAAGACAACTCAAGTTTGCAACGCGTTTCGTATTAAGATTGGTATGTTAGCTATATAATACTGATACTTTCTTCTGTCATATGTCATACATTTTGCTGTGTGATTAACGCATCTTTTTCTGATTCCTACTTAAGAGGACATGTTTGAAGAAATATCAGATCTCGACATTAAGATGTTCCACATTTTAATGTAATTAATTACCTAGTTCAGTGATTAATAAAACATTTCTGTTGCATATGCATATCTGAAACTCTGGGATACGGTCAAAATAAATGTACTTGCCTAATGCAGAATTTGGTACTCCTAGTCCTACCGTTTAGTGAATATTTCACAAATGCCATTCATATAATAATTTCTATTGTAGACACACACTTGTATTTCACTGTAAATGGTCATCGTTCTCAAATGTAGATTTATATCAACAAAAGCTTTACCTCTATCACAAATAGTGGATGCTAGGCTAACATAATTTGATATCCTTTCATGATCCTTTCATGATTCAAGCACGTCAATAAAGAAATTTTAGTAATCTTCAAAAGATTTACCAGATATAATATTGATTCAAGTTTAGAGGTCAAAAACGTTTACTGTATTAAAATGACAGTATATGTTATCAGATACATTTGCATCATGATCTAAACACTACTAAATGCAAAAAAAGAAGTGTTCACAATACTATAGAAAACATGGTCCGATGAAACTGTTTTTAGACGTAATTAGCGAAACGAATACCGCAAGGTAAGTCTTTTTGCCTTTTTAGTTGCCAGGATCTCATTACTTGGTAATATGAACATAAGTTGCAGTGTCATTGCATTTGTAAAACAAAATGAGAAAAAAAAACTTGATTACTGCGTTCGAATAATATACAGACAGAAACCTTAATACTGTAAATGTAAGTAAATTCAAAAAACAGCGTCTTATATAAACTGGAGATGTATGTATATCTACTTTTATTCTAAGAAGTTTCCTGTCAAAGTCTTCGATAGAAAACTATAGACTTAAATTACTCAAATTCAGAATTAAAACAAACAATTATAGCAAAACTCATTTTGTCAGATGTGTTGAACCTAATGATAAATTCGTGTTACACGTTTACACGTTACATTGTTTCAAAAATGTACGAGTATCTTATACGAATAAAAATTTAAGTATTTATCATACTAAAAATGTATATTAGTGTAGTACACTTTCAGTCTTACACATAATGTCTGTCTCAAATCAGCTATGTCATACATTGTAGATACCAGTATAAACTTTGATCTTCTCTCTTCAGTTTCAAATAAGGTCCAGTATTGTAGTATCAGACAAGGATGATGGTCAAAAGTGTTGCCCATAATTATATCAAAACAGTATCTTACAGCTTTTCATTCGGAACAATAGAATAGTCAGTTTCGGAAGTGTCTAGATTGGCTACCTAAGGCAAGTGGCTACTTAATTAATACCTGTAGGTGACCGCTAAGCCAGGATGCACTGTATACCTCTGTCACAGTTCAACATTAAATGTGTGCGAAAAGTCTCTTGAATTTTCATTTCATCTTACATCTCATCCCCTTAGCCTTTAAGCTCTATTTATTGATTTTCATTCTTTATATTTATATTGTCGAAAAATGACGATATGCCTGTGCGTATGTTAGTGTGCTGAGCTACGTGCCTGCCATGTGCATTATAGATCTACGTAGGTCATACTGGCCAGTCGCTTTTACAAGAAGCCGCAAGTTCTCTTTCTATTCCTAGAATGTTTACCTGTGGGGAGATTCAACTGACCCACACAAACGGAAAAGAACTCCCCTTTTCACATCCTTCAGAATTGGTTGCACTACGCCCTGACTCCCATATATTATATGTAATAAAATAGGCCTGTTGAAACTCACCAAATAGCTACTTCCAAACATTCACAAGGATTACATGTTTCATTTGCGGCGTAACATTCGGATCTGAATTGAAATTCGCACACGTCCCATCGTCATTTCGTACTTTGGCAGTTATAACCGGAGCAGTTATTTACGGAACCTGAGAATTGGGAGGTTGGGGGTTGATTACATCCTCCACCAGAGAAGTTTAGATACCAACGTTTTCTAGCTATTTTATCTTCAATATATGCTTAAGATTCAAAATAAACCGATGGTATTGTTGGTGCCAAAAACAGAATCATTTGAAAATTATTTAGCGGTTTATTTTCACTTACTTCGAAGAATATTCAGCGCGAAGGTGCTGTTGAAGCGTCAAATGCAGACGATAGGTAATGCCGCGTGGACATGTGGTATCATGATCAATTGATGAAACTTTATTTATGCTGTAATCATTAATTGAAATGTATATGAATGCTCTTTTCAACCTAATGAAGTTTAATATGAATTTTATGTCGCAAACAATTTATTAAAACGCATTCTGCTCTTATCTCAGTGGGGAAAATTATATACATGTATATATATACATATTGTGTATAACTTTGTCGCTATTATGTATATTCAATGCATTATTGATCAGTTACAGACTGTTTTAGTACAATTACATAATAAACTATTAACTTTTCCTGAGAATCAGATCACAAATGTGGCACTTGACCTCTTTTACTAGGAAACACACAAGGGTGTCTATTGTAAGCCATTGATTTCGTACGACTGACTCCCCATTAAAAAACAAAACTCATTTAGACGGGGTAACCCCTGCGCGTGAGCTGATTATAGACCAATGCAAATGCGACTTTAGCCTATGTGCTTTCATTCTGTTTACTTCCGGAAAAAGCTGACGGTCACCTGACGTCATTTTCTGTGTTGTCAAAAACACGTATGCCTGGCGAGACTGTATATTAAAATGTGCCGGCCGTCCTAAGGATATGATGTTATGCAAAGGTCAAAACAATAAGATATTTACTTACGGACTACATTCGTTTCCATCCTTAATAAGTATTTTCTAATTGCTTTAGTTAGAATAAATCAACACAAAAATAACGGAAATAATTACAAGTTATTACATATTTTTCCCTTGTAGTCTAAACTCAAGGTTACAGCAAGGTCAAATCTGTCCGTCATATTTCGTGTCCAGAACATATCTTAATAATCATTCAAGATATTGACTTTGAACTAAATGCGTAGGTAGATGGTGGTAGGACGATGTACAGAGCAACTGAACTTGGTCGTTAGGTCAAAGGTCAATGTCACAAATTGGGTTCACATATGTACTTTGTATTTTGTTTCTAGAGGACAACTTCAAAACTATTCAAGTTACCGATTTTAGACTTGGAATAAAGACAGGTGGTGATAAAGTGATTTTAGAAGGGCAGTCATCCATTTCACTCACCCCAACACACATTAACACCCTTTCCGCCTCCTCCTATGCCTCCTCCCCCGCCACTCCACCCGCGGAAAATAGGTTAAAGAACAAATTCTTTTTCAGGGTCTTATCACCGCTGCCACACACCCTCCTTCACTGCCACATTACATCCATCTTCCTACACATGCAAACAACACACATTCTTTAAATTTTACTTCTCTGTCGGGCGTATATTACTCCGCCTTGTTGAAATTTTCGGTGACCCATTTAGAATGAATACCTGCCAGTTGTTATTTCTAGCGTTGCTTTAACACAAAGATGCAAACATATGAGGAGTCATATGAGAAGATTTCAGGGAGAATTTTATAACATTATTGGCCATTTCATTGTCTTGTTCTTAGACAATGATATAAAGAATATTGTTCTGTATTAGAATGCAGCTGTTTTGTATTACAAATCAAATACCATAACAATCCAGCCCTCATCTCTAGAAGATATATTGACTTAACTAATATAAAGCAAAACTTAAATGTTCTTTGAATATGAAAACACCTCTGCAGGAGCATTGAAATGGACACGAGAAAGATACTAGCGTTATTCTTTGATAACAGTGATATCTGTTAAGTATGAGATGCAGTTTATCATATCAATATCCCGTGCCATTTGTTGTCATATAAATCACACACCTATAATTATATCCTGTTTCAATTACCAAGAAAAATGCAGATCAAGAAATATATTGATATATTTGAGCATTATGTCAAGTTATGAACAACCGAAGCATCAATTACTGAATTGCTGAGGAATCCATATTTATGAGATGGTGTCATGTCAGAAACTGGGATTCAACTGTGTTGGTGAAAATTAAATAGTGTTGTAATAATCGGATGGAATAAAGCGCAGTAAGTTCACTCCTCTCTCGGCCCTCAGTAAATGTTTTATACATTTCAGAAGAGTACCAGCCTTGCTTCAAGTATACTGAATACACTTCTGTTCCGAACAGCAGCTGTTTATAAGTAGAATTAGTTAAGAAAGTAATTTATGTATTCATGACAATTATTCAAAACACTGCTTGCTTTAACACCATTTGTTGTCTTCAAGTTCATAGATTACTTTTAACAAGTGCCCCCATCCTGCAAAATAAATTTTCTGTGCAGACGAAAAACTATTTGTTATAAAAGCAGTAAGATGCCTTCGAGCCTGTTAGATATTACACAGGAAAGCAACCAGAATCTTCATTAAGGTTCAGGCTACTGTACTTCAATGGTTTCATTATAGCTTAATTTCCAAGAAATTCTCGGGGGTATAATTTCATTGAACCGAAATAGAAAATATAAACAGTCTTATTATTGCCTTTAAAATGAATAAACTGCCTTGATAGAATGCCTCTTCTTTTCTCAAATCATAACAGATATTACGCTGCCAGTGTTTAGATCTGACACTGGTTATATAAAGGAAGGCATGTAATACAAAATGACTGTTTCCCTTTGAAACAGATCTGACGACAAGCGGCTCCATAAAGTTAAACAGTATCAATTACTATTATTTCGTTTATTCCTTGAAGCATGTTTGATACTTCAATATTTCTATTGAAACAAATAGACTCTAGACATTATGAATACCATGTCCGTTTTTATATATGACAAACATCGTTACGACTGCATTAAAAAGCACTTCCTTTGAGGTTTAGGACAATTTGATAAACAGCTATTATGTGCATAGAATACCCTGTGATGATCTATAATACAAGTCCTGCTGTCTAACCACAGTGTCATGTCTAAGCTGAACGAGATATTGCATTTTAACTGTGTGTGTTTATTTTCGCATTTTTTTTTTATCAAATAACATTTTCATCCGTTTGATCCTAAAACAAAAACTGATGTTGCAATTTGACGTGTTTTTCTGATATTGTATGATCTGTCAGAACAGGAAAACATCTAAAACAATTACATTTAAACAGGGAATAAATGCGGTGCTCTCATAGGAGACATTTGCTTTTTGTTCAGTGTATGATATATCTATATAAACAAATTTACTACGGTTTTATTTGATATATTTCACTTTTATACACATAGGAATATTTCATTTCCTACAATTTGCTTTCTCTTAATTTACAGAAGATAATTTATGACCTGATAGTGTCATGCAATGTTCATAGAACGGTATGTTTCTCATATATACTCATTTAAAGTAGTTTGCATTATAATGCCCCTGTGTCTAGAACCATATGTCCCACAGAGTACCAACAACAGTACTAACCTCACTGTTTCCCGAAACACTCCTATATACTGTACAGATAACTATCAAAGAGAAAGATATGCTAAATATTACATGGCATTCTATTTCAACTTGACGAAAGCTATATTTGATAAGTTCTAGTCTCCAAGTATAATTTTTTTATCATGAAATAAACGGTTTTTTTTTATGAAAAGTATCTGAAGTAGGCCTAGCGGCTACAAAGCATAAGGGTCAAGGCTTTAATTAGCAAAAAAATATATCTGAATATTTAGAGATGAAAATTTTAAGTAATTTTCTTCCAAGTTTCACCTGACAGAAAATTTAGTAAAATACAAATTGATTCCAGAGTACCTATGCGATGAATTTTGTGGCGTCTTAGCGCCTTGTGGTATGGCGGTCGTAAAAAATATCACCGCACTTGGATATTTTCTGGTCCTTCAGGATCAATGAGTCCATTCAATCTTTGTAACAGAATTCAACTTAAGTTGGTGCTAGGGGACGTAATGGGTGTTACACTTTCTATAACCTGTCACATAACCGAGCCTACTATTATTTTGCTTTGTTTCATTCTATCCTCTTACAAATTTTATTCTAAAATAATACTTGCAAAACGAAATAACTTTTTCTCCCTAATATCGTACAGACAACATGATACCAGTGCATTTTCCTCTTTATTTTATATCAAATGTTACATCTACCGACAGTATTTTACTTTATCAGTACTTTTAGAATAGTTCAGTGATTTGAAACCGTACCTAGCCAGTTTGACGTATAACATTGCTCCTTATCAAATATGTAAAACTATTGAAATGTTGTGTCTAGGAGTTATGTCATGCATGATAAAATGCGTTTGCTCAAACATTTGAACATGATTAAGATTCCCTTTACTCTCTTATGAATGCAATATCCACTGTTCTGTCGAACAAGAAATACACATGCAAAAAAATAATTGTAAGCAGTATATTGAGATGTTATGCCTATTCAGCTAGGAGTTATGTCATGATAAAACGCATTTGCTCAAACATTTGGACATGATTAAGATGGATGCAGTATCCACTGTTTTGTTGAACAAGAAATATACATGCAAAAAAAATAATTGTAAGCAGTAATTATATGCTCATAGAAGAAACCATCAAGAAAAATAACCAATTAGATAAATATCAATTATCCCTTATTTTGTAGAGATTTACCCTAAGCCTTCTTTACGCAAGGGAAACAATCTTATTATATAGTGAAATTGTTGAGTAAACACCGTTTCTTAATCCTAATCCTGTCCATGTTTTATCAGTGCAAAGGAAAAGTAACCTATCTATGATAAATGCCATGTATAATTACACAGTTATGCATCTAACAGTCTTGAAATTGATTTCTTCGATTTTCTCATATTTCTAGATATTTTTCCCATACTTTGACGCATATGTATGGGTAGTTGAGATTGTTCTCTTTCCAGCAGTAGCCTTTTCAACATATTTCACCTTGTGAAATTCTGTGGGTTTTGACTTTTTAAAAAAAATCGTCTGTTTGTTGACAAATTTCACCACAAAAAATGTCCTGCTTTCCCCAGGGCAATCAATTATTTGATCTTTACATAGTTTTGTATTCAGGTTGCTAATCCATGTGGCAAATATGCATGCTTTTTTCATGGTTAGAGGTAAAAAGTGGGTAGTTTGGATGAGGTACTAGGTCAATTGTCACCTAAGCCTATCATAAAGTCTTTGCGGAGTTGTCTCCATTTTTTCAAAATATTTCATCCGGGATCATTTTTTTCAGCTCAGATAACTCTTTTTAAGGAAATGATATTTTAATAATTTTTTCAGTCCTTGTATTCTGATGCAGTTAACTTCATATACATATAATATAGATAGCTCCTGCTTGAAGTTTGTAATTTCAGTTACAATGCCTATATTTTGGTCTGGCCAGAAAACTGACTCTTCTTCATTTTGAAATAAACACATTTACTGTATTTAAAAAACAACAAAAAACAAAAAAAACAAAAAACATTCTTAAATTTCTTTAATAATAAATAAAATTATTATTGGCGACTTAGATGCATAACATCAGAATACTACTTGTATATTAATAGTAAACATTTTGATCTGCGTGTTTTGTCGATTATACAATATTGCTGGTAATGTAATGTTTTTGTCAAGTACTAGCTACTTCCAATCTTGAAGCGATATAAAATACCGACATGGAAGATATTTCATTTTCTTTCAGGAAAAGTAAATATTTGTAAAAAAAACTTCCTATAAAGTCAATTAAGTACTTTTTTTTATTACACTTCATGTAAATCCTCCAGGAAAATATTAATGCAGAGAAGTTTTATATGAACTGCTAAAATATAATTCATTTTAGTTTTCTGCACATGAAATTATCGAACGAAATACGGAAGTGGAAAGTTTCTTAGCTGATTATTGAATGCCACGTACATATGCGGAGATATGATGGCGATACACCATAGCGAGAACGTTGAAGGTGCGATGGCGTTGCGCAACTCTGCAGTAGGTGCAGCCGTTGTACCTCGAATGATAACCATGAAAAGACAAGGTGTCGCGCGCAAAACCCATACCATAATATGAAAGGTAACAGTCATCCTTGGAATTGATAGGGATAAAGCTTGTCTGGTATCCAGTGTTATATTCGATTTAAAGATTTAAAGATAACTTGGTATAAATGATCACATCGATGTGGCAAGGTGCCGCTTGAAAAACCACGAAATTGACTGAAAGGACAATGGCACATTGGGAATTTATTGGTAAAACAATGGGGACAATACAGTACGGTATTTAACGTTATCATCGATTGAAATATTTTGAAATTGAAGAGGAGTCACGATCAAGACTCCGGTCCGTACTTGAAAGGTTGAGGTTACATTTAGACTGTTAAGTGTTTGTCTTTTCTATTGTGTTTGTTTCTGTGTCCTGATAGGTCAACGACAGAGACAATACCAAGTGAAATGAAGTGTTATATATAATTTCAAGGTAATATGTTCAACGCATCTCTTACATTGGTAGTGCCTATCAACAATGCCTCTAGCTTTTATATGTACATGTATTTAATGTTTGGAGTTCATTTTATTCAGTAAGAACGCAGAATCTGGTAGGCATCCGAAGAGTGAGTAATGTGCTGTGTTGAAAAAAACCCCGAATTTTTCAAACGTATGAGGAATTCGTGCGAATATTTCACACAAAAAATCGTACGAATATGTCACACATTTTTGAAATTTACGTTTCGCATCTATGCCCCTTTTAAAACAAAAACATATTGTGTCACTTTTCTGATTTGTGATTGTTCGGCCGTATTTGTAACAGATATGTGAGGAGTTCGTGGGAGTTTTGTTTTTATGAATATTACGGTTCAACAGAGCAGTACATGTATTTTGGCAGTTGATCCGCCTCCTTGAATGTGGGTGAGCCATAGTAGACATATCTAGGAATCCCCAATTAATCATTAGTTTTGTTATACTTCATGGTTAAATGTATTTTTTGCAGTTAAGAAAAAATATGAAAATAAGTTGTTTTTTTTTAATCCTTGCATGTTATTGGATGAAAAAGATGTTTGAAATGAAACAGCTGTTTGTCAAACACATATTCCGAAATGATGACATGTTGCTCGCATATAGTTATGTCATTTCAAAAAATGTGACCTTGCCCTTTGACCTTATTAACAAGAAAACAACAGGGGTTATATTCTGACTACAATCATTCTATCATGTTTGAAAACCATAGACTCAAGCGCTGTCTAGTATTTGATCAGACACTTTTTCAGTTTCAAAGTCACTATGACCTTGTCACTTCATTACTGACCCCAAATCAATAGGATTATCTGACCACAGGCGATCATCAGCCGTAAGCCCAAAAGTACTCCAGATTATGATCACAAAGCCGTCTCTTGTTTATCTTGAGCTTTGTTCTGTTGACACAGAAACGTTAAGGATCAAATTCAATCATCTGATGAAGTTTGACAATTGTAGTGCAAAGTGTTCTTTAGTTAAGCAAATTCGCACATTCTGGTCAGGATCCATGGTGTTCGCTTTCAAAGCCTATTGCAATTAGAGAAACCGTTAGCGAACAGCATGGATCCTGACCAGACTGCGCGGATGTGCAGGCTGGTCTGGATCCCTGCTGGTCCATGGATCCATGCTGGTCGCAAAGCCACTATGTTGGTTTTCTCATGGCACGGCTCATATTAATTACCAACTGAATTCTTAATGATTTCCGGTCTTCGCCAAAAGCAATGTTTTAACATTTTCTTCGTGTTTTTGTGTTAACTTTCAGTTTGACAGATTTTCTTACATAGGACAAGGCTGCTTCTTTTGTACAGTTACAGAGTTTGCTTACTAAGCCAGCATGACCAGATTTTCTGTTCTATCTCATAATTCTTTCTTGAAAAGAAAACTATATCCTAGTGACCCTATGCAAACTATTATTTGATCGTACTTGTTTTCTTTAAAGCCTGTGTCTTGCCTGAACTAACAGGACCGGGAACCAGTTTTCTTTTTCTGATATAACTGAAACAAACACGGTACTCTCTCGGGAGATATCTGCTCTTTGCCCCATGTTGTAATCGACAACACTAAAACCATTTTTGACTTTGATATCCACAAGAGCAGTGTCTTTTCAACAAATTTACTGTCTACACTTTTTCAGAGACACGACATGTCATTTTAATGATGGTAATTATTGCCTGAGGTAGATGTGTGTGAAAAATATGGTAACCTTGCTACACTGGGAACCACTCCAGCAATATATTCTGTCTTAACAAACAAAAATAGTAGAAGCACAGTGCAAATGAAAACGGGTTTAACGAACAAGAACCTGTAACCTATATTTCTATAGATATTTGATTGATCTATGATCTACCATTCAAACCTGATAACGATATTCTCAAATATTATAAGTACAGTATATATCGCTTTTTCGTTCTCAACAGGCCCCTGGGCCAACATCTGTTTTCATGAAAGCAATGCAATTCTTTTAATCCTTGTCTGAAACTGTTTACTAAATTAAGATTTTAAATCTCAGCTTTCATTCAGCGCTAATCTTCTCTTCAAGCGATATAATACCTACCGCTTGCTCTTATAGTAAAATTCTGTCGTCACTAAAATAGCAAGTACCTTCAAAGGGCGACCATGATCCAAGAGGTTTGCAACCCATAATCTGAGTTTTAAACGGGCATTTTCATTGTGATATAACTTGATTTACAAGGGACATTAAATAATAATGCAACACCCTAAATAGTTCCCAAAGATTAAAGACTTTACGCATAGTAATAGCTGTAATATATGCTAAATGTCATCGATATTGTTCAAACTTTAAGTTAGATTCATTCTAAATTGTTTCTAAATTCTAGGCAAAACCGCTCAACGCATCTTATAGGTATCCTATTATAAAACAATTATAAAACATAATCATTAAGTCTTTCAATAGCTATACTCGTGCTTTAAAACATTAATTACTATATAGTTTTCAATTACATAATTAAGACATTATAGATTTTCTTCAGGACCAAAGCTTCTAAAGTTAATCGAGTTTATTTTCAATTTACTGCTAATTTGGATTTAATGCAAAAAAAAATCCATTTAGGCAGCCTAGATGTATCTATGACGTACCATTTGGGTCAAAAGTCTGAAATCGCTCGAGCGGTACCATAATACACGGTAAGTGTGTAAATTTATCTACGTTATTCACCGAGCGGAGCGGGAAGTTATGAGAAAATAAGTTACCAATTAGACTAATAAATATATACAAATTGTCAGTTGACATTGTTCAAACAAAAACAACGTTTTTATAACGTTTTTATGGGAACACTTAAAATTGGCTAGCGGCAACCTAATTCAATTTGCAAGAGAACTTTAATATTTCGAGAAGTCTGAAAACCTTTGTTACTTAATCAAATGTAGAGCAAGGCGAAACTGATGACAGCAATTGGCATGAACAGTCGGCTTGCCTAATTATTAGACAGCATAAAAGGTATAAATACTTTTAATGTAATTTCATTTTCAACGCTTACATTTTCTATAACTCAGTCTCCATTTCAATCGTTGTAAATCTGTCAGTGGCTCCTTACTCTTGTAGGTGGAACTTGTACAATGTTTAAAATCTTTAATATTTTTATTTATAATAATAAATTTCAAAATATGCGTTATTACCAATTACCATGAAATGTCTGTCTTGGTATTTCACTGTATTGAGCCTTTCACTGTTTAAGCAAAGCAAACTATTCAGTATTTCTACAGAGGTAAGCGCTAGTGTCTGTATTTAAATAAGCGACGACCTTTTTACAGTTTTTCATTTAAGCCTTATTAAGAGAGTTGATATCCTATTTCATTGATTACAGACTCGTACAGGGAAACCATTCTGCGTGGATAGAAAACACGAACTTCATATAATGCGCATAATGTTCAAATGGTGATTGCTATAAAAGATGAAGACTTAGGACATCCGTGGTCACTTATTACTCTGAATAGAAAAACCTGAAATGATAGCTCTTAATCCATTGTTTATAACAGGACTGACCGTGGAAACGAGTTAAGTATGTACAAACTGGATTACATTTCTTGAATTTTAATATATACGTGGGAAGAAGATGCGAAAATAGTAACTTACTGTTGTATAAATGGATCAGATTATTTTGTTTATCCCAATATGGCATACAGGTTTTAATGCAGGCTGGAGTAATTTAGAAACCACTGATTTCAACTTCAATCTTTATATAAATTTAAGTGCGTGTAACCGTACTTCTACTCTTATTTGTAAAGAAATCGTTTACATTCAAATATTACCTTTATTGAAAGACCGCAAATGAAGTATGATTATTTAAAATGTAGTTAAGTTTTGCTTATAAGCGTTGGCTGATAACATGTTAACAAATTCACTCAATATACTTATAAAAGGTCTAAAAGATAATTTTACAGCTTCCACTGTTTCCATATGCATATTTTCGTAATAGTTTTATCAATCAATAACACGTAGGCCTTTATTAAAGAATTATGCAATTAAGCTATGAATTGAATTATATCTTATTATTGATAAAATTGAGGGCAACTCGTAATTGCACGTAAGTACAGTAGACTTAGTGGACTTAATCTCTGTAATTCTAGTGGAAGGTTAATCACTATTTATCGTGGCAGTTTTACTGAACTGATCATTACGCGGAAAATGAACCAAGGAAAATATCAATCTGCTTGTATAGAAAGACATCTTATAAAATCAATATACATATCAAAGATTGTTGTCAGATAATAGCAGCTTTAGCTCATCACATTTTATGCAAAATACAATTTAAGTATATGGATAAATTCGATACTTATTATGTCGTAGAATACAGTTAAAAACTCTTCGATTAGATTAGAAAATATCAAATATTTAAATGTTTTCTACATCTTCTTTTATCAGATATAATTTCACTTAATGTTCGTGTATGATGTCCCTCAAACTGTATCTGAATTCAGACATTGATAGCGCGGTTATCTCAAAGTCTAGATCGAATATCGAGTCCTGGTCATCATTTACGTATACATTTTAATCAGGTCTGATTAGATAGATACCAATTTTATTCTTCATGTGCATCTGTTTGTGCCATTGAACGAGGTGTCGAGTATGATTTCCGCGTCGATTTGGACAAGCATAAAATGTCTTATCCACACACTATTCATATCGAGAATTGCCAGTTAAGTCAGTCTAAAAACACTGGACTTTGCTTAGAAAAATGGCGATGAACCTAGTCAGACAAACAAACGAAAATAAATGAAATAGCCTTTTGATTTATTCAATTAAGTTAAGTCATGTGGTAAAGACGACGATACCTAAGAAATGGTTTGGAGTATTTTTTTATTCACTTTTTTTTGTCCATCCTGAGACATACTTCAGACGTAGCTTGAAGGATTAAAAATGGTAATAATGGTAAAAATGGTAACTTCTACAAGTTTCAGTGATATTGTTTGAGGAACACAAGAGTTATGCATCAGTTCTTATACATTGTGTACTAAATAGGGATACTGTAACCAAGCTTAGTGAATATGTAGCTTTCTTTGAGACTGGACAATTTAAACGTGCTGGTCACTTGGGTCAATGTCAAGGCCGCTGCTGCTACAAATAGAAAATTGTTTCATGCTTACCAACTTCAGCAAGGAATAAAGTATTGCGGCCAAACTTAAATTTAGGAAGCTTGCATCGAGGCCATGTTTGAATTGTTTTTGTTTTTTTTTAAGATCATTGGTACTCAAAACAGAAAAATGGTTTTCCAGCAGCTTCAGTCAGTAATACGGAAGTAGACCAAAACATGGTAAATAGGTAGCTTTTAGAAACCAATGGTTTTGCATGTATTTAGTGTAGATTGAGTAAAGGTAATCATAACTAAATATAGAAAAAATGGATTCGACCAATAATACTGTTAGGGATGGGAAATCGTGACTCTTAACTTAACTTGTATAATAGGTAGCTATTATGGATACCAAAATCCAGTTGCATTTTAGGTGGCTTTGGTCAAGTCTATCCCATTCGGCGGTGATGTCATTTCATTGAATTTGCTTGTTTCCTCTTCTTTGCTTTTTGTCGCCTCAAATTGTTGTCTAGATTGTTGACATTAATTGGTTGTTCTGTTTTGAAACTAAACTTACTGACAAATATTCATAAATACAAAAGATAGTTTCCTCATCTATATCAAATATCTGTGCAGATAACGCCTCGGCAGCCTAGTGGTAGAGCGTCCGCTTCGAGTGCGGGAGGTCGTGGTTCGATACCCGGCCGCGTCATACCAAAGACGTAAAAAAATGGTACTAGTAGCTTCCTCGCTTGGCGCTAAGCATTAAGACGATAGTGCTAGGACTGGTCAGCCCGGTGTCAGTATAATGTGACTGGGATGGGAATCATGTCACGTGTCTACGGCGTGATATTCCAGTGAGGCAGCACTATAAAGTTGGGCATTGTGCTCACTGCTACAAGTAGACACCGTCGTTTATATGACTGAAAAATTGTTGAAAACACGTTAAACCCGAACACACACACACACACACACACACAGATTTCAATGGAAGATGTGGAAATCAAGTAATATCAATGCTACCAGACTGCATAATGTTATTGATTTAACAAAATACTCTGGGGAAATTACTTATTATTTTTTGATAAATACAAAATCTTAACACTCCCAACACTAAAAAGAACCTGCAATGCACTCAAAGTCATGATGCAATCTCGTTTATCACCAGTCCGTCCTTCAACTGGTTGTAACTTATTATAGTAGTCATATATATTAACTTTGTAGGACAGAATCAAATGGAACAGTCGATAATGGGACTCGAGGGATTACGTACTAGGTCACAAATGAATACAAAATACATGTTTCTTTTCTTATCAAATGGCACGATCTTCACGTTTTCCTGTCTGGAGTACTTCTTTCACGAAGACATTAACATTCCATTAACTATTCATTCTTCAGTTTTACTGCTTTTGTTTACTCTCAAAAACATATCGAAATCAAAACGCAAACGAACGGGGGCACTTACGTCGAATATAATCCACGTAAAAACTTAAATAATTGACTTTCACGTAAAATGTAAAGAATAATGTTTTAAAATGTAGACAAATAATAATATCTTTGCGAAGAGTTAAAGTTCTTGATATATGCCCAGGAAAAGTCTGTATGACCATATTTCACCAGATCACGTTTCACACGTGTGAAGAAAAGCATTATATTCACAGATGTGAAGAATGGGATCTCATTTTTCAACGTAACACTGTTACGTATTTTACACTTCCTGTGAAGTTTTGTGATCGGTGCAGATTTTAGATGTGACATGAAATCGCATCCTTCAAATTTCAATATAATTAATATTACCAAAATAGTGAATGTTTACATCTGAATATTATTTTGTTCATACTGCTGGAATGTATCTATCGTATGTTATATGCTACTATGCCTGTTTCCATAGGAACTTATCCATCAATGGGAGATGTTGCGGAGGCGAAGTTGGTAGTGCGGTCGAATTTGTTGTTGCTAGGCACTGTCACCATAGTGGCTAAACTATGGTATCATACATGTCCTTTTGTTAGAATTTCGGATCTGGGCAAAAATAAGAAAGAATAACAGTAACAGTTACATTTAGTAGTAGTAGTAGTAGTAGCAGCAGCAGCAGTAGTAGCAGCAGTAGTAGTAATATAGCAGCAGCAGCAGCAGCAGCAGCAGTGTTGTATTGTTGTAGAAGTAGCAGCAGAAGTAGCAGTAGAACTAACAACCCCGGAAAGGGCATGCATAACTAGGCTTCATACTAGTTAAGTTTTATCAAAAAAATTATTTGGTTTGTGTATTGATTTGTTGCTAGTCTTTCAAATACGTCATAGATGTAAGGGAAAATTGTGGCTGGATCTGTGGTTTTCTTGCAAATTTAACCACGTAAACGGATACAATTGATTAGTATCTCAGCCTAAGGGCATATGGACATTTCTCAGCATATGGACATGTGAATATTTGTTGCATATTGTTATAAAAATGTTTGCGATGATTATTTCACTCTGCTGAATGTAAGAATGATTTTATATTTTTGCTATTAAAATTGAAGTAAAGTCTGTTATTCAACACTGTCATATTCATCAGTCTGCAAACATTTTAAAGGCTTGATAAATTTGTCAAGAAAGATAAACGACGGAAACATCAGTTATAGAGCATTGTGTTTGTATTAAAAAGTGTAAAAATCTGTTTCCACACAACCCTGCTTAATCAGTTAAAAAGAAAAAGAGTTATAATTTTCTTTTTTACTTTTTAATCTGTTTGATGAAAAATACTTTTTACTTTCATACTTGTTCAATAATAGAAACGTTAAAACGTAGAAACGTTGAACAAATCCGTAATTTTATTTCTTTACTTCAATGCTTTTTATACGCCCGTTTGAAAAAACGGGACGTATTATGGGAACGCCCCTGGCGGGCGGGCGGGCGAGCGGCGTCCACAGACTTTGTCCGGAGCATATCTACTACATGCATGAAGTGATTTTGATGAAACTTGGCACAGTTGTTCACCATCATGAGACGGAGTGTCATGCGCAAAAACCAGGTCCCTAGGTCTAAGGTCAAGGTCACACTTAGAGGTCAAAGGTCAAATTCAAGAATGACTTTGTCCGGAGCATATCTTCTTCATGCATGGAGGGATTTTGATGAAAGTTGGCACAATTGTTCATCATCATGAGACGGAGTGTCATGCGCAAGAACCAGGTCCCTAGGTCTAAGGTCAAGGTCACACTTAGAGGTCAAAGGATACAAGAAAGAAAACTTTGTCCGGAGCATATCTTCTTCATTTTAGGTGTATTTTAATGTATCTCTACCTTGTAAGGAGTTTTTTGTGGACTTAGAAAAACAAATGACTTACAATGATTACTAAACAACCACAAAATTAAAATTCCATTTGCAAATACAGGTGCTAGAGTAAAGAAATTTGCTGTGACGGGCGTATATTGTGACATTCTTGCACTCTTGTTTATATTAAATACAGCATAATTTTAATCAGTGACCTTTCACTATCAAAAGAAAAAAGTATTCTGCGAAAATTATGAGGAATTCTGGAAAAAATACACACTCGGAACGAAATGCTGACTTGGAGAAAAACTTCTATTTGTAGCTTTTCACACCATGCAATTCACTTACTAATTTACTAGGCGATACAGGAGAGGATAGATCGGCAAATACAATACAATAAAACAAAACTGAAGATAATAGAGCGCGTTTGTCCAATCAGCACAGAACGCTCTGTTAATTTAACAATGCCTCTTTGAGATTTTCATTAGAGATATGTTAGCTTTTGGGGAACAAATACAATTTATGTCTGTCATTTTATCACCATCAGCTGATCTCTATGCCAGCAGCTATTTCCGGGATAACAAAACAATAGCTTCAATCGTTCTCTCAAACAGTTCACCTAAATCAAGCGTATTAAATAGTTTTACTGATTTTATAACGAATCGTTATGTTACGCAACGAACATTTATCTGCAGAATATTCAATATTTTAGATGTTAGGAATATGTATGCCACTTCATGTCTATAAATTAAACATAAACCGATCATTTTAACATATTTAAAATTTATACCTGGCTCCTTAATTCTATGACATCGGCTTAATGCATTATCAACACATGTATTACTACCAGTATTATCTCCATGCCTGCGAAACAAATACTATGGTTACATTACCCTTTTAAACTTACTATATATACATACATTGTAGTAAAAACAATGACTAAAACTATGGTGGCTGATTTCTGCCATTTCGCGTTTTCGCCACGCAACCCCGCCGACAGGTTAAAATAGCGCGGGCGCGGCGCGAAACCTCGCTTTTTAGTGGGGACGCGGAGCGAAAACGCGGTAATTAGCGGGGTCGCGGGCGAAAAGTCGATAGTTAGTAACTCTAATGGCGGGGGCGCGGTGCGAAAACTCGACGTTTGAAGTGCGCTAATTATCTTGTTTTCGTCCCGTGCCATCCCCATTTTAGTTGTTAAATATCGACTTTTCGCCCCGCGCCCCCGACATAATGCGAGTTTTCTCCCCGCGCCCCCGACATTGTAACGCGTAAATTTCGGCTTTTCTCACCGGGACCTCGCTTATTAGCGGATTGTCGCCACGCAACCCCGCCGTTTTATTTCTATAATTTCGACTTCTCGCAGTGCGACATTTTGCATTTTCGTTTTGTAAGTGTTACGTTTTGCAATTATACATGTTGCTGATTTGTGGAATTTCGACTTTTCACCCGCGACCTCGCCAAGTGAAACCATGAGGATTAAGATGGTTAAAATGGCGGGGACGCGGAGTTTTATCTAATTATCGTGTTTTCGCTTAGCAAGGTCGCGGAGTGAAAAGTCGAGATGGCACAAATCAGCCACATAGATAATTGCAACACGTAACACTTACAAAAACGAAAACGCAAAAAGTCGCGCTGCGAAAAATCGAATAGAGAGAAATAAAACAGCGGGGTCGCAGGGCGACAACCCGCTAATTAAAGAGAAGAGGTCGCGGTGCGAAAACTAAGTATTACAATGGAGAGGCGCGGGCGAAAACCCGCTAATTGTCTTGGTCGCGGGGCGAAAAGTCAAGATTTAGTAACTAAAATGGCGAGGGCGCGAGACGAAAACAAGATAATTAGCGCTCTTCAAACGTCGCGTTTTCGCACCGCGCCCCCGCCATTAGTGTAAATTAATGTCGACTTGTCACCCCGCGACCCCGCGTTTTCGCCCCCATTTTAACTCTTTTGTAATCGAAGTTGAAAATTACGTTTTTCGCTCGGCGGGGTCGCGAGGCGAAAACGCTAAATGGCAGAAATCAGCCACCATATAAAACTGTAGCAGACCGATTACATCTTTTCACATTGCATAATTGGGATTTATTGATTTTCTCCCCTGTCAAGGCATCTCTAATGTATTGATTTTACGTTGATTTGTCTGCTAATTTTGCATTTAATGTAGAATAATGTGTTTAAGCTTCTTAGCAATACATTAATTCCCAGGAACTGGAAGTTCTGAAGAAAAAGGTTAGCATTCAGTCATGCTAAAACTTTCGATGTGTTTTATATTTAACTTAATATAGTTTGGACAACTTATTCATATTGAAAGCTTTGTGTTTGACAAAACTGTTTAGCAAATTAATATTTTTTGTTCTTGGCACTTTACACAAGTAATAATGTGAAGATATTTATATCCAAACGACAGTTATGATCTTATCACGAAAATAAATAACGACATAGCATGCTTGTTCGTTTTTGTATCAAATCTATCAACTGGCAACAAAAATATTGAAATAGCGCGTAGGCATGTCATTACTAATTGCATTATAAGATCTCTAGCTTTTGAAAGCTATCAAAATCTAAAAGTTTACAAAGTTTACAAAGAACACCTCGACGGTTTAAAATAATATTATTGTGAAAATTCGGGTAAGTGGGACCGGTAAGAAGCGAACAGTACTGTATAAGGGAAAAAAAGAATGCCAGTATAGTAAAAATTGAAAATTGAGTATAAAAATATTTTATTCTTTTAACAGAAGATTTAAGATAAGTCTTTGCTTCCAGCAAAGTGTAAAAATTGTCGGCTTTGTAAGCATGCAAAGGGTCCATGCGGGATTGTGTGCGTACCTCAACTTGCCAATGCATATCGTAACGGTTCTGTTAGCATAAATGCATATAAAATTTTTAAATGATATTTTGTTTCCTCACATCAGATGTAAGTTATATTTTCGTATTATAAATCACCAATCTACTGAGGTGAATCGTATACGCATTACGACAAATCGCCAGAAACTCCATCCGGCGAAACGATTGGAGAGCACGGCTACAGAACAATCCTGGCAAGAACCATAATTTGGAAAGTGTGACAGAAATATCTTCATTATTACTACTTGATAACGCTTTCTCTATAAAGCATAACGTTTTCTTCCTCAGAATAACACTATGTTGTTGTACTTGAAAAACTGCATTCTATAAATAAAACAAATAAAAAAAAAACGCTGTAACGGAAAAGTTAAGGTCATTTGGAAGCATAGGACACAACAAAGCAAAATTAACAGTAGACTCGGTTTGACAGAATCTGTTCAAGAAAGGTTATGGAATGTGCAACACCCTTTATACCCCAAGCACCCCCTTGGAACTCTTATTATCGCCACATACTGCCTCGACTCAATGACCTGAAAATATCACAAAACTGAGTCTAAGGCGGGGAAGACTTTTAACAGCCGTAAGACATGTTTGAACCAAAATTCCTTAAAATTGTAGGAAGATCTATCCTGATAAAAATTTCGGGAAGAACAGATGGACGGAAGCACAAGGTGGCACCATTTGCACCTTAACTCTTCCCAAAAGAAATTGTACTGGGAAAATAATAAAGTAGTACTTATATCTCTGTCGATCGTTATGCAGTATAGGTTTAATCATATATTCATTTGCTTAAGCTTTATCTTATTATGGCAACTTTTTCACAACAACTTTTGAAAATGTTTCCAGAGAATATCTAACATATATCGTGTGTTCAGAAAATAATTTGTCGTTAAGTAGGCGTCACCAAAGTCTCATTTAATTGATATTTATTAATCTTAAAATTGTTAACGTTAGTTTTTATACAATAGGTGATTGCACATTATATCGTTCGTTTATGAACTCCGTGTTGTCATAATTATGAAGGCTCATCAACTTTAAAATTGAGCCGCACCATGAGAAAACAATGAGAAAACCAACATAGTGCATTTGCGACCAGCACGGATTCAGACCAGCGTGCGCATCCGCGCAGTCTGGTCAGGATCCATGCTGTTAGCTTTCAAAGCCTATTGCAATTAGAGAAACCGTTAGCGAACAGCATGGATCCTGACCAGACTGCGCGGATGCGCACGCTGGTCTGGATCCATGCTGGTCGCAAATGCACTATGTTGGTTTTCTCATGGTGCGGCTTTTTTAAAGTCTGAAAATTAGACTTAAGGATGAAAAATAGTCGAGATATTACAGATTTGTTTAAAGCCTATCTATACTTTAGACATTTTTAGCCGTCTGTAGCTATAGAATGAACACTTACGCACAGTTTCATTAATACCTGTCCTAATTTATTAATGACAGAACCAAAAGAAATTTTAGCATTTTTTTAAAACTTTAAACCTTGAAACCGGGATGAATACGGGTCCTGTTCCTATGGGATCACGGAGTTCTTTTGATTATCTCTGATGAAGCGAGCCTGCTATTATCTTACAGATTTATTTCATTGTTTACATTGCTCAATCTGAATCTCTATAATGCTAGTGGGAGGCTGATCTCTATTTATCGTGACAGGTTTACTTAAATGATAATAAGACGGAAATTAACCCTGATGAATGTAAATTTGCTTTATAGTAATGCAACTAATATACATATTAAATGCCTTTTAAGAAAATGGAAGCTTGAGAGGGTCATATTTTACAGCCAATTAGTTTTATATGCCTTTGTTTTAGTATTTGGACTAAGAAAAAAATCATGAAGCTAAAATACGTTTATATTACAAGTGTTATTCTTTAAGCAGCTTATCCGTTTCAGTTTGACAATATACTCATACTTTCAAATTTAAACTTCTTCGGTTAAGTCTGTTGAAATGCAGCCAAACAAGTGACACTTTCCTTCAGATTGTTATATAATTCTAAATTAGGTATTTCCATCATCAGCATCGCATTTTGTTTTAAAGTCTACAATATTAGGTTACTTGGATTTAGGATCCTTTAATAGATGCGCTATTAACCGTTTTATTCCGATGGTGATTGGAACAACTTCTGGCGATCGTGTCAATGTTAGGATATATCGTAAAAACAAAATAAGACAATTACTTTAAATGTATTTTTCCTATTCCATTGAAATAGACATTTTATCTTTTCCGGAACAAAGATAAAACGGCAATAATCAAACCCTCTGATATCCAGTTTTAGAGTTTTAGTCGTTCTTTTATTAGCTTTGCCAGAACAAGTGATTGAGACTTATGTAGGACAGTATAAATTAAGATAGGATGCGGTCAAAGAATCTGCAACATGGATCGGTTCACAAGGAAAGACGTAGGCAACTATGATAGTTAATACATCATACTGTAATTGAGTTTTAGCAATAGATCACAATGTTGCAAAGTTTTTTTTAATTAGGAAACCGATATATATATATGAAAACCATGACATGAAAATTTGGAGACTAGTTGAAGAAAGCAAAATAGAAGCGGTCTTTAGATACTTCGCTTTGAAGGCGTTTCAGATTAAAATGTGTTATTTTACGTGTCAACATTGATCTGCAAACTATATAGTAGTCAAGCAAAACAGAAAAACATTAATGACAATATCAAAGCTTTGAAATAATTATACATGTATCTTTGGTAATTCTTGTAAACATGATCGTTAACAAGTATTATATTGACTTAAGCGGTTTTGCACAATCCTTGTTACGCAGAGCATTTATTCCAAAGCGTTTCAAATGAAAATATCATTGCAGATACGAAAATCTGACAGTGGTTCCACATGTGTCGGTCATCATTTTATGTATATTGTAGACGATGGATATTTACACAAAAATACATTCAAGTTGAACAGATAGACGTCAAGACAACACTCGCGAAAAGGAACATCAGTTGGCACCGCCTCTGAACGATCAGTAACAAAAACACAATTGGGGAGCTTAAATAGGTTAACTGTGTTTTAAAGTTGTGATTGAAATGGCTCTTTAGAAGTTATAGTTTTCCTAAAAAGGTGAAAAATTAAGTGTAACTTAACTAAGGCTTACGAAGATAGTTATTATTCTTTTGATCCACACAATGTAACATGGCCTGGTGAACTAGTGGTTACAAACTTGACTGTCAACCCACAGGTCCTGGGTTCGAGTCCCGGCCCAAACAAAGGAAATTTCTGAGATACTCGAGTCTCTACCACCTAACCAGAGGCCAGAACTGGTTCTTCCAAGGAAAGACGGCTTCGCGTGTGTCGTTGCTACACAATGGTCACGTTAAAGAACCAGACTGTATGCGCAGAGCTAGTATAAGCTAGCCGGACGTATCTGTATCAAATGGACGTCTCTCTGTCTCTCTTTTCAGTCGCTTTCTGTCGCTCTGTCCTTACTCAGATGCTTAGTGTCCGAATTAGTAGAGAACGGATTTGGCGCTCGGGTGGCTGCCTTTGTATGTATTAAAAGCGCCTTTGAACGTGTTTGTCATAAAAAGGGCGCTATACAAATCTGGTATATTGTAAATATTGTAATAAGTTGTATCAAATTCCCATTCTCGTCAGTGGGGTTAATTTTTTTGGGTTGGACAGAAAAAGATATTAAGTTATTCTAACATACCATTCGCTCCAAAACTCATTTGGCAGATGTATAAAAGGTATTGTTTCTCCAATTATCCACAGAATTGACAATGGTTAATAGAAATAAACGATTCTGTTGAAAGATGTACATTATCTTTAATGAAGTACTCGCACAGAACTATATTTAGGAAGTGTGATATATATTTCAATGTATTACCACTCTACATGTGGTTGTATAAATCACTCACCAATGTATCATGTTTCAATTACCAAGACAAATGCAGATCAAGGAATAAAATGATATATGTGAGCATTAAGTCAAGTTTTTAAAGTTGAAGTATCAATTATCGAGGATTCCCGATTTACGAGATGCCATCACGAGATTATATGAGAGCTTAAGTGTATAGGTGGGAAATTTATAACGTTTTGATAATCAGATGATATAAAACTTGGTAATTTTATTCCTGCTGTCGTCGCCTTTATGAACACGGGGAGACAATTAATTCATACAGCACTAGCATTGTTTTCAATATTGCGAAGAACTATTAACGCAATCTGACGTGTTGGAAGAAAATAAATAGAATATTTTATCGTTAATGAACGCTGTTTGATACAAACTTTGCCATGCTTTTTACTTCTGTTCTATTTACAAACCAAGATTCTCGTTTAGAAAATAAGCGGTAGTGTGTATAACACACAATAAAATATGATTAAACTAAGCTTGTCAAACTCACCTCTATTGTATTTGTACAAAATGGAAAACAAGACGATATAAATAAAACTAGCCATGAGAAATCTGGTTATATAGCATCATACTTAGCAGATATTGGCATAAGATATATTTGACTTGTCCCTTATTTGACACGAACCTAAAGTATCTGCGGTAGCTTGCAAGTAACATGGCGCTTCGATTGGAAAGGAGTCATTCATAAAATTTAGTATGATTTATGATTTCAGGAGTTGTTTACACTAAAATTGATGCCTTTATAACAAGTGTCTTATATCGCTTAAAGGTCTTCTGATATAGAATAGCGAGAGGGCGTAAGTTTCACAAATTTAGTTTAGATGGAGACAGGGTAAGGTATAAGTATATAAATTACGGAATGTACATGTAAAGGTCATAGTCCAGGTGAAAAGAAATGCAAGACCCGCTTTGAAACTAAAATTGAATCACAAGCTTTTGAAACTGGAAAGAAGTGACAACTGTAAATGAAATAATATTTTTTTGGCGAGATTACAATTTATTCTTCGGAAAGTATTATTTTCTATACTGTAACTACTATGGGTTGTTGGTGTATTTTATGTTCAAAGCATTCTGTTAGCATAATGATGCCATATGAATAATGTCTGTTTGCCTGTGTGATAACATGTAAGTATTGCTACTGCATTGTATTAGTTACTACTTACAATCCATTAGTATTAATGTCATACATTATGTCGAATGTAAATTAAAATCTGCATTGATAATAAAAATAATTTATTATATTAAACAAGTACTGATTCAAAAACCTACTTTAAAATATGACCAGTACAAGGTACCAGTCCACATACTATATATACTATGTTCTACTAAAATAGCAATACTCAAATATTGATAGTTGATCATTTATTGCCGTGCCGATCACCTCCTAATTTATCATATGTTATAAGATAGGAATGGCCGATACAATAAATTAAAACTGAAGGTAATAGTGTGTGACTGTCTAAGCGATACGGAACGATCTGTTAATTCAACGTTGCCTATTTCTGATTTTCATTAAAGATACGTTTCTTGGGAAACAAATACAATTTATATGTCTGTCACTTTATCGCCATCAGCCGATCTCTGTGCAAGCTATTTCCGGAACAACAATGCAGTAGCTTTAATCTTTGTCTGAAATGTTTAACTAAATGAAGCGTTGCGAATGGCTAGTTCCATGTCACGGGGTATCGTTTCAGTAACAGACAAAGTACTAGTACCTATTTTATACCTATCAGATTTCAATATTTTAAGTTCATTCGTCAATTATAATGAAGCAAAACATTTAATGATGCCCTTTTCCTTCTCACAACATATGGAGCCTGACTGAATTTTGTTGACTTAGTAACAATATAACAAAACAAAATATTTTTTTAAACGATTATCTAGTCGGTAGGTGAAGGACGGCTCTAAACCGTCGGAATTATTATTTCGCGTTATATTTTGACAGAACAGAATAGTTATATTATTGAAAGGTACCTTTAAAAAGTGTTATTGTTGGTACCTACATTCTAGGCACGGCACTACTGGATACAGATACTCAAATTTAGCACCACTTCATCGGAGCATTAATGATTAAAGCCATAAATGTGTGACTTGATCTTTTCGAGTTACATAATTACGACATTATAGATTTTCTCCCGGGCCTATGCTTCTTCTATTTCATTGATTATACTCGAAATTCTCTGCTAATTTGGATTTAATGCGGAATAATCCGTTTAGACATCCTAGAAATACCTTCGTTAAGTGCACAATTCTTAGAGACGAAAGTTGGGAGGAAATAAGTTTGCATTTAGCCTGATATATTTATACAAATTGCTACCATGAAGAATGAAGTATTGGTGAACTTTTGTATAGATAATTTATTTACATTTAAGCATGTTTTATCATGTCTAACAAGTGCAATAGCATAATATCTAAATTTGATAAAAGACCAAGTAATAGTGATTGCGGTACACTGAACGTAACAATAAATAATTTAAAGACAAAGATTCAGTTGAAATAGCCTTGTTGACAGAACACACTTGAGACAGACTACCTACCAACCTACCTACCTACCTACCTACATGACTAACTAACTAACTAACTAACTAACTATAAGTGTTTGAAGCGATCCTGTCGAGTTATAGCAAAGTGTTTCAATTTAAGTTAAGCATCTGAGACGCATGAATAACAAACAATTACAAACGTTGTTATAAATATTTGATGCTGGTTTTGTGACATCTCGTTCTAAGACGAAGGTATTCAGGTTTTTTCATCTCAAATGTGAACTATTACTTTCCAATTACGCTTCTATGATTTCTTCCAATGAAATGGATGGCATCTGTTTGGCAGAATCTCGGTATGGCATATGAATTAATATTTGAAGTGTGAATTCAATATTGCCTGCCCGGTCAGGTTTTGGAAAAGGGGCCTATCGTATTTTTCACCTTTGACAGTTGTTCCTTCAATTTATTTGCCAGTTCGTTCTGAAATAGTTTTGATAATGTCCAGTCAGACAGTTGATTCATAATCTTGTAATTCATGCTGAGATTATGTTTACCTATATATTAATTACCATAACACGTTGAACCCTCTGTTACACCACTTCATCTACATGCCGATTATGATCATGAATGCATCAAAGTGAGAGATGACCGAACAAGGAAAATATTTTAATGTAAAATAAAAATGAGTTTTCATGTTAATCCACAGCTACAATGTCCTGTGGCTTTCGAACATGGTGGTGGTGGGGGGGGGGGGGGGGGGGGTAAGGGGTAATAGTAAGGTCAGGTGCACCATAAACCGGTGGTTTTGTCACTGACCGTTCCAAGGCGGGGGCTTTTGCCACCGACCGTTCCAAGGCGGTGCCCCCACTTTGTGTGAGTGTGTGTTTGGTCGTTTGCGCGTCCGCGTACTAGATTGGCGTTTGGGGAGGCTGCGGTTTGGAACGTGGCTTTCTCTGTTGAATATCTATCCTTGGTTTTCATATTGATCTTGGTAAAAATCCAAGGTTTGCTGTATTGCTCTGAGGCTGTATTTTTTCTTCTGACCAGACAACACTATCATTCTAGTTTAAAGGTAAATCGCTGAGGCGGTTACCGAAAATAAGGTGTAGTGTACATGCTATTTGTCATACTGATACTGATAAAAAAAACTGGATATAATTATTACGAAAATATTTTATTATTCTCTTTTCTCTTCATGTTTTAGGATTTGAGTTCCGAAATGTGAATACTTAACTCCAAAATAACGTTGCTAATATAACGGCAGTATCGTGGAAATCGTACAAAAATATTTCAGTTTAATATCGCCATCTTGCGATTGCTGGCATTATGTATTATGCTGAGCCGGTGATATTCGTTTTGCCGATCGATATTCTGACTTAGATTTCCTTAATGGTATGTCAACGTGAAATTTATATGACAAGTGTCGACGACCTTGTTGCACGTACATCGACGCCAAATGATAACAGAAAACATTATTGGAATAGATATCATGTGATGTACCAGCTAAGAAACCGAAAGTGAACAGGCATTTAGCAGTTTTGAAACGAAAAAGGCATTGGAAATGGTATATGCTCCTCTTTTTTTGAGCAGAAATTAATTCATAAACTAGAAAAGCGGTAAAATTGAATGTTTATGGATGTATATATTTATCCATAGTCGCTATCGTGGAAACAAAGGTTTGTTTGTTTTGTTTTTGGGTTTAACGCCGTTTTTCAACAGTATTTCAGTCAACGCCGACCTCAACATAGGGCAATACAAGTATTTCTCAAGAAGTGCTGGATCCAGGCAGATGGGAACATGACTTCGCCTACATTTTGTTCTCATAATTGCTGTAGGTATGCTCCTTATATGGATCGATGGTCCATAGTTTGTGCTTTTGATCGGGCTATAGTTCAACACAATTTACTGGACAAAAGTTAAACCTCTAATGTCGGGTGATAAAACACTTATTGCATGACTTGCCTGTCAATAGTCAAAACTATTTGCTCTCTACAGTCAAGCCATCCAAAAAGTGAATATTAATTCATAATATTTTCTCGAGTTCTATATTGATAAAATATAAGGAAAGAGCAAAAGAATTGCTTTAAATGCAATACATAAAACTTCCTTCAGTGAGGCCAGATACCTTGTCTTAACTGTATAATATGTGAAAGTATTAGTACAGAATGGGTGATAATTCTAAAATAATTCTAGATGAAATTGAGTTCGTTTATCTGCTTTTATCTGAAATTATAAAGATTAAATATTTATCAATACAGATTGTCTCGCATATTGATTTTGCGAATCGGAATCCTGTGTACATTTAGACAAATGGCTTGATTGTTTTATTGAAGTGTATCGTGATCATTTGAATATGTAGATAGGTAGGTATAGGTAGGTAAATTCTATATTTACAGAGGCCGACTCATTATTCTGACCTGTAACCTATACTGTGTTGGTGCGCCGTAAAACCCAAATAAAATAAATAAAAATAAATTATTCTGACTGCTAATAATCCCGCCGGGTGTTACACTGAAAGACTGTGTCCACTGCAGGTATTTTTAAAGTGAATAAATACATAATCATATGAGGTCGGTTTACTTAAACTTTTATTAATTTTCATAACTTGAATCATATTCATTTTTTTTCTATAATGACTACTGTAAAGGTCAGGAATGGATAAGCTAAAGTGCACATACGCGTGGTTCCATAAATGTTACTGATATAATATACCGTTAAAGCAATATTTCTTTCACTAATGCAGGATGGTCACATTGCAATACTTAGGTTTGTTTAATTTTTGTAGGGCTTAGGAGGTAGATTCGGCATTGTAGGAGCTTTTGGAGTCCTCAGCTCACAGAAAAGATATGTGTCTCTCAGTTTAGGCATAATTTAAATTATAATAATTTTAAATATATTTTATTTAAAGAACAAACTATGGGATAATTAATTTAAGAAAGAAAAAAAAACATTGAAGTCAACAAAATCTTTATAGTAGATGTAAATAACTCAATGGATTTACGGATTTGATGACTAACAGATAAAGATGGTCTCGATTTTTCTACGACTAATAATGATAAATAGTTACATAAAAGGCTATTAGGTACAACAAAAGGGAAGTAGTCTTAAATGTAGGAATTCTGTGCATACTTGATTCATAATGTGTATTAAATTGTGCCAATAATCAAAATTTTTCAGCGATAAAAAAATGTCAAAAGCGATAATGTATCATTTTTAGGGACCCTGACTTAGGCTTGTGACGGACTTGGACACTCTCTCGTGGTTGCTATTTTGCATTATATCAAATCCCTTCAAAGAAACAATGCTCCATGAACAAGTTTTTATTCTTGTATTTTGACTGCTTAAGTGTGAACCTGTGGGTACCAGAACCTAGAATCGGTATCTTTCGCATCGAACTCAGCCGTGGTGATTAATAATTGTCTGCCTAGTATATCGAAACCCATAGACATGAAGAAGATAATCACCTTCGGACAATTTTGTATAAAGAATTAATTACATTATATTTTTCATTGACATGGGGAATAGTTTAATCAAATTAAATGCGACTGAGTTATGTAGATTAATTGTGTTCTTAATACCACTCATTCATCACATGTGATTCTATTAGTGTATGAATAGTGTGAAGAAACACCCTCCATTACTTTGTGTTCATGACTCGGAAATAATTTTAAAATTAAAAATATCAGTATAAAGGGGATAACTCAAAAATAGGCAAGGTAGAGTTATTGTTCTTGCACACTGCACTTCCTTCCAATGTGTTCTATCAGTGTATGAAGTTTGAAGAAAATTCCTCCAGTACTTTTGGAGTTATGCTCCGGACAAAGATCGTTGCGGACGGACGGACGAACGCACGGACGGAGAGCATTTCTAATATCCCCTTCACCTTTGGCGGGGGGATAAATAAAAATAAATTATTCTGACCTGACTTTAATTTAGAATTACACATTCTTATTTGAAGTGTTACACAGTATCACTTGTCCTACTTGAACATTTATTTTTGCACATACAAGTAAAATTAAATACTATAATACTATGACTGTATCGTTATTGTAATTAATAAGCTTTTGATTTTAACTATTTTCTAAACTTGAAATCATATTCATTTTCTTTAAAGTAGCCAGACTATAGTAAAGGCGAGACTAATTTAAAGGTCAGCAAGTTTAGATAAAGCATGACAAGTGCCACCGTGGTATCTATTCGGCGTGCAGATATCTATCCTTATTATAAGATGTTACTGGATAGTTTTCCTTAAATATACCTTGTTAGAATATATTATATACTATTTCCACTAAGGTGGCATGAGAAATGGTCAGCAGTTGACACATCATCCTTTAAGGTTTTGCTATATAACATTGGTCTTTGTGAAGGGCTTAGGAGGTAGGATGTCGAGAGCACCTTAGCTAGGCAGCGCTTTTGCTGCAGAGCGCCTTAGCTTTCGAGCAGAGCTGTAAGATGATGGGTGTCTCTCAGTTTTGGTATTTAAGATTCTAAATTATAATTATTATTATTAAACTTATTTTATTTTAAAGGACTATTTTGGAACTATGGATACATTAATTTAAGAAAGATAGAATTATTTATTTTAAATGTGCATCTAGAGAGAGAGATTTTATGTATTAATTAATTCAGGATAATTTCGGGATTTGGAATGAATAAATCATATTTAAAGAACTTTGTACCTCTTTTTTTATGTACTAAATAAAATCGATTATACGATCGACTAATGAACATGTAAAACGGCTGATAGGGGTACAATACAAAAAGGAAGATTAGTCTTAAATTGTTAGGACTTATGTTTCTTGTGCAGTACTGTTGATATAATTGCTATCTAGAATTGCATCCAATAACAGAAGAGTTATAAAGTCGAAAAAATAATGTACAAAGGAGATAAATGTAAATTTATTACGGACAGTTATGGTTTGAGGGACTGACACTTCCTCTGGTTGCTATTTTTCATATTAAATCCACTTCAAAGAAACAATGCCTCTCATTGAAATCTAAATATTTATATTAATTGTATTGTGTAACTAGGATACATGTATAGTCTGCGTTAGAGACACTGTGGATACAGCAGAAAACACTACGATATAACGTATAATTTGTCTCCGACACAGAAGCGTCGACCGGTGATAGATTTATTAGTGAATTGCTCTTGCCGTAGGTCTTATCGGTAACACACATAGACAGATGCTACATAAAGATTACACTCCACCATTTCGAGACAGATCTTTGATCATAAAATATAGAATTAATTACAATTCCTCTATCTTTTCACTTTGCCATGGATTTATCTGTCTAATACGTTTGTTTTTAATCAATAGTTTAACCATGCGACCTGAGCTTTTATGTCAGCATTAATTCTGTCGTTCATTTCTTAAATAACCCTACTCTGTTGCATACTATAGTGGACCAATATACCGGTATTATGCAGTATTGCACACTACAGTCGAATGTAAAAACAGCCCGTACTGCATTGACATTATGTTTTCATGAAACAGTTTGAAATATAATATACAATTAATACAATACTCAACGTATATAATTTAGGATACTGGGTCTTAACTGAAAAATTATTGCCGATCAGTTTACAGACAATACCGAAAACCCTCGAATAGTAAGTCAAAAATTTACAACAAACTATTACATTGGGACAAATATGTTTTAGTACCATGAGGGATTAGGAAACACCTCAGACAATTTGCACGATCTTCAATACAATTATTTCAATAAATGTCTTGTCGCGGCACCAGTGATATTTACTGCCTTCCGATTAGAATAATAATTATTGGAAAAACAAAGCGGCAAAATATGCAAGATTTTTTTTCAATAGTGTTAAGTGTCAATATTTACGGAACAATACACTACAGTTAATAAGCTGATATGTGAAACATGCTCCATACCGTGCTCCTCTGTAGATATTGATATTTATGTAGTTTTGGATAGTACTGGCGTTACATTTGTTTGTTTAGTGTTTTAGGAAGGAAAATCGTTCTGTATCTCGGGCATAAAACAAATAGTATTCATAAATTGGCTAAATATATTATGTTTGTAGATGATTCATATTTAATATGTCGGTAATTACTACAATTAACTTCTCTTTACACCGCAATCAAACTAAACCGTTTATTTTATACTTTTCATGAAACATTATGGTGGCCTAAGACGCTTTACTGAATGTTTGTTTCGGCTAAAATCTCCAAAAGTTTATACTTTTGTTTTATTTAGAAAGTGTATAACTTCATTCCGGAAAGAACTTTTAGATCTCTAAACAAAAATGTAGTCCCTCTGCCGATAAAAAAAGATAAAGAGAATAACAGTTCTAGCTGATCATCAATGTATGAACACGAATTACAGCTAGATCTGATCACCTGCACACAGAAGACTTAACTGCATTTTATACAGTATTTCCAGATTGACTACGGATGGTCAATGGTTCTACCCAGGCGCCCGCTCGTTTGAAATAATGCACAGAGGGCCACCTAAAGGCTTCCCCCATCATCAAAGCTGGAAAGTCGCCATATGACCTATAATTGTGTCGATGCGACGTTAAACCTAGCAAAAAATAAATAAAAAAATCCAGATTGAGGGAACCGTCTTCTAATTCATTTTATATGTATAGTGATAGTAGGTTATATTCCTTAACCATACTCAGAAGGTCATAAAACTGAAACAAATATTCTTTTCAAAAGTCTACCCTTGAATAATTAATCGACAAAAAATCTGTAAAAGCATAAACACTAACTTAAACGTAATATAATTGAATTTGCAAAAGTAAAACGCGTTACAGACAATTTTAGCATAAAACTGCTGGTCTTGTCACTTTTCGGGTGTGTTTCAACAGGAGGGAAAACGTGTATTAACAGAGAGATTCTCGCGCCCCCGTGCTGTTAAAACACCGTTTTATATATATGCGTTCCATGGTAAAACGCAAACGTGTTACGGCCCGAAAACGGATAATTTAAAAGGAAATGACGTCAACGTGAAAATACAACGCTAATATTCACGCGCATTTCATGTAAATTTAATGACGTTGAAGAATATAACATTCATTTATTAGTTTTTACGCGTTTTATGCTAGAATAGCGTTAGCGCATGTTCATTTCGTACTATAACATCTTCAGAATCCCTCGGTAGTTTTGCTAAAGAGTCCTAAGTCGTCACATATTTTTGACTGACATCATTATATATCATTAGCAAGTAGAATGTTGATTCATCTAAATCTCTGTAAATAGGTCGAATAAGAATTAATTTTCATAGAGAATTTCCCTTTTTCAAATCTACTAAAATTATTTCAAAATGCAAAAACGCTAGTTTTCTGGCTTTAAACAAAAATACGGGCAAGCTGATCTTTATATCTACGAAATGGATCATCTTGATGATGGGCATTATGAGCGTTGCAGTATGTACTATGAGCACATCAAATTCAACTTTCGGACATGCCTTGTAGAACAAAATCAACATTGTATTCAAAAGAAATTAAATAGAATCTAAATCCTATTCAGCTGTTTGAAAACTCTTTTGATATATTTGCTAAGAGGATATTCTATACTAACTAACTATATATTGTTTTCCTGTCATTTAACCTTTAGCTTGCTGGTGGCAAGTGATTCTGCCTTTGCGACCAGTGCAGACCAACATCCGTGCAGGCTGATCATGGTCTGCACTGTTCGCTATTCAGTCAGAAAATTTCCAGTAAACACCCCTTTTGATAATAAGTGAACTTTCAAAATTGAATGATCGAACAGTCAATTTCAGAAATTTATCAGGGTAAAGGTTAAGTGCTCTTAAGTACTAAAAATAATATCTGTAGCTGTAAGAGTTTATATGAAATAAGGAAGATATTTAATTAGTATCATGCAAGTTTTATGAAATCAGGAGAAAAGTGTTTTTTCTTTTTCAAACTGTTTTAAGAAGCCGCACAAATCAAGCAACATACCCTAGAATAATTTTTATGAGCGTATTATATCAAAATTATCTGTTTGGTCCAATTATGAAGAAAACTAGATTGACATGAACCTTTTACTCTAATTCTCTGGAATATTTCAATACTTGTCCCCTAGTTAAAGCATTTTATTTTACTGTTCATAACCATCGAGTTTACTTTACATACATTTCACATAAAAATCAGTTGAGATGAAAATAATTATACTTCGAGATATGATTTTGTAAATTGTTTTCCTTCAAAGTTTTGCATCTTCCTTTTTTGTTTAGGGAATATTCCACTATAGACAAGATCCTAAAGCTACCAAATAAAGACTAAATACACAGGAGTAATCACGAATCAACTTTACAAAATCATCTGAAAGCACTTAAGGACATTTGGTTTACATAACGAACTTCGATCGGACTTGCTCATCATCTCAATTCTCTTAAGGTTAAACACAGGTTGTTATGGCAGCCATAGACTATCAGCTTTAAATATACACACACACATTTAAGTCATCATTACTTCCATCATTACATAAAGTTTACGCTCCCTTTGTTCTCTTTGTATTTGGAATTCATCTGGAAGCTGTATTATCTATTTTTCAAGAACAACACCGAGATAAATAGAAAATATTATTGTCGTATGTCTAATGTTTTACGATGCTCTTCAAATGACAATGTCTTATTTTTTAGTCTATTAACCATGGTTTTAGATGGTTAATGTAATTAAGCAAGATACTCGATCATTTTTTACCACTTAAATTGACTGGATATTCCAAAAGACCAAAAAAGTTATCATACAGCTTTTATGGCATAAGGTAATTGACAAATTAGGATCATGTCTTACGAGACAGTGTATGTACTTTAAACATTGTGCTGCTGAGTTTTAAGTGATCATAAAACCAGTTAAACGTACACAAGTTAAGAGCAAACCATGCAGAACGGCTTGTATCTCAAGAAGATTTGTAATATACATAGATGTGGTTCATCAGTGCAAAATTAATATCGGACAGAAAAAGTAATATAAAATACAAATGATGCGTTAACAATTTAGGGCACTTGTCTCTTCATAATTATGAAATAGTTACCCATATCTTAAAGACATCAATGTTCCTCCTTAGATCACAACGTTCTTAATAAATAAATATGTCTGCTGGCATATAATCTGCTTTGATAACAGTATTTCTAGACAGAAAAAAAACATATAATATTGCAGTAGAATGTTTCATCAATAGCTGAAAGATTTATTAATGGATTGGTCTTGCCCTAAGCCTTATACCAGTACTTCAAATAGACAGATACGACATAAATGGTATCCTTCTATCACGAAGATGAAATCATCATGTCAGTGTCGTTTCAGTTCTTGTCACCGAGATTTAAAGTTTCATGGGTATGTGCACGGATAAGTATGTGCACGGATAAGATTTTATGGCATATTTCAATACGTGTCAAGATGCAGAACACTGCAATGTAATTGAAAGACACATTCATAAATCACCTATAAGTTTAGTGGTATATGCTATATAAAACGAGGTATACATCTTATTTTTAGTATACAGATATAACATAAGAGTTTTAGTGCACATGTATTTCTATATGATATTACACGTTTCGAAAGTTTGGCAACTCAATGGCAAAAATTGCAGCATTTTCATTATTAGTTATTGGATTCCAGAAAAGTAATTACGCACGATACCACAAGGATTCGAGTGTAATATTTTTCTCGAATCCTGAGTAACGGATGTTTTCTATGACGTAAATCATTTTTGTAATTTTCGATTTGTTTCATAAATAATTATAACTTTGATAAAACAATACAAAATACCTATTTTAAAAACTGAAGCATAAAACCAATTAATTTCATAAACAGTCTATCGAACTTGATCCTTGTATTTTTCGATTCATAACATGTTGTATATACAAGTTCAAGTAGGCAACATTTGAGCCGCGCCATGAGAAAACCAACAGAGTGGGTTTGCGACCAGCATGGATCCAGACCAGCATGCGCATCCGCGCAGTCTGGTCAGGATCCATGCTGTTAGCTTTCAAAGTCTATTGCAAACCGTCAGTGAACAGCATGGATCCTGACCAGACTGCGCGGATGTGCAGGCTGGTCTGGATTCACGCTGGTAACAAAGCCACTATGTTGGTTTTCCCATGGCACGGCTCAAAATTTTATTAAAGACATGTGAGTCGTTAACTGCATAAAAGGTAAAAATCTGAAGAAAAAAACCAACATTTTTTTAAAAAGGCTTATTTAAGGAAACTCGGAAATTTTTTTTTGCCAAACCTTTTCATATCTTTTTCCTTACTCTCTATAATCAATACAGGATACAGTCCGAAATATTTATCTTCACATCAACGTTCTTTGTTTCCTTCTCTTTGATTTAGCTTACAGGTTCTTTTTGTATACATTACAAATGCTTGCATATAAATTGTACGAACTTTAAAATTGAATGGCTGACTTTATTATCCCCCGCCGATGAAATCGGGAGGGGATATTGAAATGGCATTGTCCGTCCGTCATTCCGTCAGTCCGTCCGTCCGCAGCCATTTCTCAGTAACTACCTGGTAGAATTTCATGAAACTTGACATAAACATGAACCAACATACTGCGATGATGCCCGTCAAGTTTTTTTTTGATTGGTCAATTTCCCTTAGAGTAATTGCCCTTGATTTAATGAAAAATGTTCGCCCGCAGCCATTTCTCAGTAACTAGCAGGAAGAATTTCATCAAACTTGAAATAGACATGAACCAAGATACTGCGATGATGCCCTTCATTTTCTTTTTTTCTTGGTCAATTTTCCATAGTGTTATTGCCCTTTAATTGTTTAAAATCCACCTATTTGTTTTTTTATTGGTCAATTTCCATTACAGTTATTGCCCTTCTAATGATTTAATGAAAAATGCACAAAAATGTCCGTCCGCAACCATTTCTCAGTAACTAGCATGTAGAATTTCATCAAACTTGAAATAAACATGAGCCAACATACTGCAATGATGCCCGTCAGGTTTTCTCGGATTGGTCAATTTCCCTTAGAGTTATTGCCCTTGATTTAATGAAAAATACACATCTGCAGCCATTTCTCAGTAAAAAGTTTGTAGAATTTCATGAAACTTGAAATAAATATGAACCAACATACTTTGATGATGCCCGTCATTTTCTTTTTTTATTGGTCAATTTTTTATATTAAACTTCTTTCATTCTTTTCCATGAACATTTATTATAAACATGTGAAGTTGTGTACCCACACCTGGTCGCCACCTTGCCTTGGTCACACCCCCCCCCTCCCAACCCCCACCACCTCCCCCACCCCCCAATTTATTTTCATTCCTTTTTTTTTTTTCTTTTTTCAAACCTTTCATGAATATTTATCAACATGCAAAGTTGTACCATTCTCTCACCTCACTCATGCTCACCATCCCGATTATGCATTCCCCACCCCCACCCCAATTTTTTTTTCATTTTTAATTTTCCATCATTATTTATAATCAACATGTAAAGTTTTGTATCCCCCCCCACCAAAAAAACCCATTCATTTTTCTGTTAATTTGATTTTGACTCATGAAATTATTTGCTTCTTTGTAACATTCTTAACTTTTTGCCAGTTATATTTTTTTGCCGTTCCTCAACACAGACCCTTTCGGCGGGGGATACCAATTCATCGAATTTGCTTGTATTACATTTGCAATTGTCAGTCATAGTTAAACTTCAGCGTATTGATAACGTTAAAGGAACTATTTCCAAACAGACACGTACGGTATCATTCATCAATTATTAATACATGTGAGTTGTTTTGTGCCCATGTCAAAATGATCTGTAGTTTCAATTCTAAGAGGAGAGAGAAAAAGCTTAAAGCGTGTATTCAATTTTGAACCGAGTGGTTTCCTTCAACAAGAAGTAAATCCAGTTACTAAAAATACTTCAATAGTATAAACAGATAAACAGACAAAACGTTACCAAACATGGTTTGCAATATAGATCAGTAACAATGAGTTTTGGAAATATTTATCCAAGACGTGTCTAAAACATCTAACTTCTAGAGCAATACGTAAAGTGCAGTTATTTCGGAAATACACGCAGTTCATCATCAAACGATACAAAATAAAAGCACTTAAAAAATAATTTTCCTATTACCCTCGATATTGAAAGTGGTACATCGCACAATAAGGTGTAACATAAAATAAACTTGCTGGGCTTAAAGGTTTAATGAAATAGTTATAATAGTTACTGTATATATAGTAATTAAATGTTAAAATATTTCTACTTACTTGTTTTTATTTCCTATCTCTTCATTTAAGAAGTAACTGGCTGAGCAGATAATTACCATCTGAACATGCAGACTCAATAATAAGCGAAGTTGTTGTTGAATGTCATTCAGGAAAAATCGCTGAAAAGAACAAGCATATAGCTGCTGTTACAATATTATCATATGGTACTATGATCATGTCAAATAGCATTTGCTAAAACACCCCAAGCATTTAGGCAATTAATTTCTATAGCACTTGGAAAGGTCATAGCCGGTCATGCTAGCCAGTTATTCCAATTAACGAAATATTTCATCAATTTTGATAGAGTAGTCACTTCTCGCGAGTATGATATTTAAAGATATATCAAATCGTGGAAAATAGCCTTCATTAGGGATAAACTAAGGGGGATACCGTTTTTAGCATATTTAAGAGCCAGCTGATACACAGTGTATTTACAACATAATGTTACAAGGAAATTCATTGATGTAAGCATCAAAGACGCCGCCAAGTGTTGTGTCTGAAGTACATTTTAATACTGAAATATGAGAAATCACCTAATCATTACTCTATTAGTCTGACTGGCTACAAGTTATCAACATTAGCACATAAAACAATATATGTTATAAACTGTTTAAAACATGAAGAATAAACATGATAGAAAAGTTTTACCATGCAATACAAATCCTCTACCTGCAATGACATTAACATTGCGAATAGGTGGTCCCTTTACATACAAAATTAAAGTAATTATTTCACTAACTAAGGTCACCTAGCTCCTGTGAAAAGTTCTTATATACAGGAGCGTGTGTATGAAGTTTCACAGAAATGCAGTTTGTTGGGAAATGAGGAAATGTTGAAATTATTTCAAAGTTGTGGTTCACAGAAACCATTATTTTTATTATCATGTAATGTAATGAGTGTTTTCTATTTACTGATGAAGTTTTATGGACCTCAGTCACCTACATTATAGATTTCAGAATGCAGATTATACACAGCAATTTACTGTTTCCGTTGCCAAAAACAACCAAAAATTTTTTCCAAGAAAAGAATGATATAACATAAATAATCTCTATATTGCCCCTGTTCACAAAGCATGAATCTTTCTTATATACTTTTGAATATCATAGAATTCTTTTTTTTTCGGACGAACGATAAACTTGAAGTCCTCGTTGAACTGTAAGGTTACTAGGAGTATGTCAGTTTCTAGATTCAAATCTAATATTACAAGAAATTTAGCAAGCATAATAACCTACTGCCAAAGTGTAGAAAATATCTAAATGAAAATGTTTTTTTTTTTTTTTTTGTCAGGAATGGACAAATACAAAAACTATCTATCAAATTAAAAAGAAAAAAGAAAAAAAGAAGCAAGTAACAATATATAATAAAACCAGAGCAACTGACTAGTCATATAAGATCAATGAACATATAAATTCAACAAGGAATTCTATTTTAAAGTCACTGATGCTTTGATAAGTTATGGTCCCATGGCTTTTGATATTTCGATCTAACCACATTTAAAGAAGTATTAACTTGTCACTGACAAATTCAGCCAAATGCTCTTTAGCCAATAGCACACCTTATAGTTGACAGTGTATATCTGTAAACAATGAGTAGATCTATATGACACATAAGCAAAAAAAAAAAACAAGAAAGAAAAAATCAAAAAAAAAATCAATCAAACAAAAAAACAAATAGAAATAGGAATTTGCAAAAGTGTGCGTATTCTGAAATTACATCACTGTATCTATCAACAAAGAAAATAAGACAAAAGGTTAAAAATAAGTTAACAGCGGCACTTCCTTCGTTCATTTCAACATATCTATGCTTATTGATTCCTGTATTTATTTTGTAAATACGTATTTTTTCCAAGGAATTTTTATGCAGGCAAATTGTAATTTTCCATTAACTTCCTTCGAAGTTTACTGCAAGATTATTGTAAATTACACGAACGCTCCCTTGTCCAGGCGATTCACGCGATCTGCGGTGTGTTCTATTTATAGAAAATGAGATAGGTAAGTAGGTCATGCTAAGAATAGAAATGAAAACTTGACTTACAGAGTAACCTCCCTTATCAATAAATCGGATCAACATTTTTAACGAAATTGTAAATAAACAAATATGTTCTGCTCTACAAATAAGGAGAGGAAAGACAGATAGCACTGTTTTAAATCACATAATAAGTTGCATTACATACATTTTTATGTTTTCTTTCTGCCATTTTTTTGTTTATTCACTAAAATGTATTGTGCAATATCGTTGATCCTTTTACAAACTATTCACTGTGTTCAGTTTATCACACCGAAACTATTCATTACCATCTTTACAGGGTCCGAAAAAAAGTGTATCCCATATACTCGACACCGCCTTCAGGCACAAGACCACAGTTATTTGCCCTTGGTTGACCACAATACGGAAGTGGTTACGCGGAAAATAGTTCCTCTGTTTGATGGTGAATATTGGTGAATTTTTGAGTGAAAGACCTGCAATAAATGGCATGATTTAATAGAGGAGATATGAAATAGTAGGTACATGTACAATTTGACAGAATGAAAATGTCAGAATATGCATAACATGACTTTTTGATAGGGCCTGTTTTGCCTGTTTGCGGCCATCTAGAGAGTATTCTTCATACGCATGTGATTTGGTTCAAAATGGTGGAAAAAAGAGCCGGTCAACCCAATGTTTACTGTGGCTGGAATTTTTTCTCTTGGATAGTTCTGTTGAGTTCAGGTATTTTTATAGGGGTTGGAATGCATGCAAAATTGCTATAGTGTCCAGTGCCTATATAGAACATATAGTAAAAATAACTGTGGTCTTAGGCCTGATATAGTGGAAAATGTCAGAAAGTAAATTGTCAATATTTTTGTTATTTTTCAATCTACATGGCTGAAATTTTGACAGTGAATGGCTGGTAGGCATAGAAATCTGGTAAATATTTAGATTAATCATTACATTTGCTGAAATTGCTTCAGTTTGGATAAAAAGTATACATGCACTTGAAACTTGTGAAAAATCCTACTTTCAGTTTATATATTTCTGGATTTTTTCTAATTTTGCAGGTTTTCATGCATGAAATGCATTTTTATAAGTTCTTTGTTTGAAACCGGTATGCGGAAAACAAAATGGGGTATAACAAATGCCGCGATGTGATATTTTTTTATTTTTTAGAAATTTGAGCTGCGACTGAGGAAATCTGACCTAAAGTCAGATATGTATTTTTTTCTATTCTTGTTTACATAAAATTGCTCTTTTGGTTACTTGAATTTACACAGTACACACAGTCTGAATAGTGAAATATGTGTAATCATAATCTGTGCAAGAAAAATCAGTTCAAGGGCTTGAAAATTGGACAGATTAGGCCTGAAATTGGCATACTTTAATTGATTTTGAAGGAAAACAGCCAGATTTTCACACACTAGACTTGCATATTGGTTTCCTTAATGATTAATTGAGCATAAATCATCATATCTGAGGTCCTGAATTGTATATTTACTTATTCTGTTGGATTTCTTACACTTTTAGTACCTAAAAACCTGAAATGAGAGCGCTCGGACAATGTGAAGTTTGTCGCATAGACGGGGATTGACCGCCTTTGTACATATATGTCTACAGCTTCTCAGATTTGACCGAAGACAGTTGTTCGGTGTTGTGAATGGGTAAATAATTCCATTTTAGATGCTTTTAATCAAGATCAGGTACTTTCTGTGATTTTGTAAAATTTAATAGACTTCGTTAAATTGCATCGGCAAGCGAAAAAAAAACAGAAAATAGAATTGTAGTGGAATAACATTATTTCAGCCAGTTTTGCCATAATGACTACTTTCTAAATCCTGTGTGGTAGTGAGATAACATTTATAATCAGTTACCATGAAATTGGACAGGAATTTGTTCATAATAGTTGATGCAGTAAGCTGTATTCCCAGTGTGAATACTTATTTCAGATAGTAGCTAATTTCACCTGAAAATAGTAAACATTGCTTCAGATCTAGCAGTCAGTAAAGCAAGGAAACTGGACAGACTGCTTTGTGATTGATAGTTTTGTTATTCAGACTGTTTGTTATGACACATTTTACTTACATAAGACTTGAATTTGAGGTTTTATATTACATTATGACAGTTTCAGTATGGGGAAAGGAGACTGTGATATAAATATTCATAGAAAACTTGCTTTGAGGGGCATTTTTTAGCATTTCACACTTTCTTTGCAGTCAGATTGTTTTGAAATACAGTTTGCACATACATACAATCATGTAAACTGATTAAGTATTCATTCTAAGAAATTATGACTAGCTCGACTCATATTTTAGATGTTGTTCGGCCGAAGGCCTTCCAGTCACACAGAAGATCCTGGTTCGGTCACACGAAGGGTCACTTCCATTGGTATTAGTCACAGGAAAAATTAGGAGCACCAGTTGTAGTTTCTCAGGTTGATATCTATTAAGGTTTTTGCTGAAATTAAGCCAGTTTGGAACATTCAGCAGGCAGTGATGTACATTAAAATCATTCTTTATAGAGATAGGGGCTGTTTTGCCAGAATGCTCAGCTGTGATACACAGTGTAAAATTTTGTGCAGTGTAAATGGTCATGGTGTGCATGTTTCATTTACAGAGTGCACTGAATGCCTGTAAACTGTAAGATTTGAGTGAAATATTCATTCCAGAAAGACTCATAAGCTTTTTAGTAAGCTCATATATTGGATTTTTCAGAGCTGTTTGGCTCATTTTACCTAGGGTAGCCATAAATGAATGATCACTGAAAAGTATATGACACATATATGTACAAAAGCTATTCATTCTCATATTTGCCACATACTGGGCTGCTTAAAAAGGGCAAATTTGACAGCTACAGGATTTTTTTTAGTTCACATTTTACTTTTTCGTGTGAGTAGACTCCGCGTTTTGACGTGCTTTTTGTAATATGAATAGTTTTCCTTAAAATTGGAACAGTGATATTGTAATCAGGCTTGAAGTGGCTCTTAATTTGGATAGATGTATATTAAGGAAACATGCTGTTTTTTATTTGGGGTGAAAATCTCATCAAACAAAAAAGTTATAGAATTTTGCGTTTTTTTTCATCTGAAAAGTACGCGAACTTTTTTTTGCTCAGATTTGACCGATACATGTGTAAACATTGGAAGCTGTCAAATTTTAGTGCATGGTTCAACAAAGGTGTAACTTTCAGTTTTAATTTGCTATACATCTGAGATTATACTGGTAAAATATTTTTTAGTTTGGAGAGAAAAATAGGTCTAAATAGGCACAAGACCACAGTTATTTGCCCTTGGTTGACCACAATACGGAAGTGGTTACGCGGAAAATAGTTCCTCTGTTTGATGGTGAATATTGGTGAATTTTTGACTGAAAGACCTGCAATAAATGGCATGATTTAATAGAGGAGATATGAAATAGTAGGTACATGTACAATTTGACAGAATGAAAATGTCAGAATATGCATAACATGACTTTTTGATAGGGCCTGTTTTGCCTGTTTGCGGCCATCTAGAGAGTATTCTTCATACGCATGTGATTTGGTTCAAAATGGTGGAAAAAAGAGCCGGTCAACCCAATGTTTACTGTGGCTGGAATTTTTTCTCTTGGATAGTTCTGTTGAGTTCAGGTATTTTTATAGGGGTTGGAATGCATGCAAAATTGCTATAGTGTCCAGTGCCTATATAGAACATATAGTAAAAATAACTGTGGTCTTAGGCCTTCAGGGCGGCGTCGAATCACAGATAATGCCAATGAATTTCAAATTCCGATCTTCGCCACAGTTTAAAAGGTCACACAAATAATTGCCACATCCGTTGTATGTAATTGTTGATATGCTCTTACTTTAAAATGTGAGTAATTACTGGCGTATCAATCAGCATTACAACTTCACTAAATTAATATACTATATTATGATAGGCAAGCACATCCCTAATCATATTTACCAAAACAAATCAATAAGCTTTTTTGTACACTCTAGTATAAAATATGTGTTCATTTTACTTTTCAATAATGCGACGATTGTTAAAAGTTTCCGTGTTGAACAGAAAAAGTACCATGGATGTCCTGAGAACACTCGTCAGAAAATAAAGGTAAGCTGAAATGTACATTGAATTATTTCATTCACTATAGTGCATTAAACGGCTTATTCTGCTCATACCATAATACAACAAGGCAGTCTGAAAGACAGCTAAATCCCCCGCCACTGCTATGGATAGTGAAAGGGTAAAACCTTTGATTTTAGCTGTGACCTTGACCTTGAACTGACACGGCTGACTCATGAATTTTGCACAACGTCTTGATGAGGTGATCATTTGACCAAAATTTCATGAAAATCCTTCAAGGGGTTTAGGAGATACAGAGCTGAAACCTTTGACCTTCAGTTGTGACCTTGACCTTGAGTTGACATGGCTGTCTCATGAGTTCTTGATGAGGTGATCATTTGACCAAAGTTTGATGAAAATCATTCAAGGGGTTAAGGAGATACAGAGTGGACACCAAATGGAAGGCTCAAACCTTCGACCCTAAGTTGTGACCTTGACCTTGAGCTGGCATGGTTGACTCATAATTTCTGCACATCGTCTTGATGAGGTAATCATTTGACCCAGGTTTTATAAAATTCCTTCAAGGGGTTTAGGAGATATAGAGTGGACACGAAATGGAAGGCTCAAACCTTTGACCTTCAGTTGTGACCTTGACCTTGAGCTGACATGGCTGACTCATAAGTTCTGCACATCGCCTTGATGAGGTGATCGTTTGACCCAAGTTTGATGAAAATCCTTCAAGGGGTTTAAGAGATATAGAGCGGACACAAAATGGAAGGTTCAAACCTTTGACCCTAAGTTTTGACCTTGACCTTGAGCCGGCATGACTGACTCATGGGTTCTGCACATCGTCTTGATGAGGTGATCATTTGACCCAAGTTTTATAAAATTCCTTCAAGGGGTTTAAGAGATATAGAGCGGACAATAAATGGAAGGCTCAAACCTTTGACCTTGAGTTTTGACCTTGACCTTGAGCCGGCATGGCTGACTCATGGGTTCTGCACATCGTCTTGATGAGGTGATCATTTGACCCAAGTTTTATAAAATTCCTTCAAGGGGTTTAGGAGATATAGAGCGGACACAAAATGGCAGGCTCAAACCTTTGACCTTGAGTTGTGACCTTGACCTTGAACCGACAAGGCTGACTCATGGGTTCTGCACATCGTCTTGATGAGGTGATCATTTGACCCAAGTTTCATGAAAATCCTTCAAGGGCTTTAGGAGATATGGACCGGACACGAATTTGTTACGGACGGAAGGACGGAAGTACGGAAGGACGGACGGAAGGACGGAAGGACGGACGCAGACCATTCCTATAATCCCTCCGCCACGGCGGGGGATTAAAAAACTGCTTGTGAGCTAAGTAAAACGACATTTGTCTCCAAATGACTTTAAATATGCATCACGATGCTATTTTAAATGTATTTTTGATATTTTTAAACGAGGAGCATACCAGATCATCCGTCATACGGATCCTACTAAGTACAGTATAGTTATTTTGATGTTTTAATTCTAAACCACATGGATGTATTCAAAACGTACATATTGCATCTGTTTTTGCCTTGCAACATAAGAGATTTTACTGAAATTTACAGAGGTGTTTTTCTTTCAAATCTATACAACCTTTTTATTATGAATGTCAAAAATTACAAACGTGTTGCTGCATGTAGGAACAACAAATTACTGTTTATATTCTTATTTCAAAGATAAGTACTAGTAATACTGTGTGAAATATGTGTTTCTTAACTTTTCAATATTTTAAAGAAAAATAGAGCAATTAAATGGAATCCTGACCGATTAACACATTTTAGCAATTGTATTAAAAATAACACTGTATTTCGGAGTTTGCCCAGAAAATCAGCCAGCTTACCTACTTTGGCTTAAAGTAGGGCATTAGAATTTATGATGTTTGACGCCAAATACTCTGGTGTTCTGCAGTAACACCTAGCGAAACGAAAATTTGGTAAACTAAACACGTCAAGCAAATAACACCTCAAGCAAAAGTAATATAAATACAAATAAATCTTGGTTCTACCTTGAATGACAAATCGAGGGTTCAAGGCAATAAGGGCGATCTACAAAAAAAATATATTTATACGCCCTTATTACATTGAACCCTCGAAATGTATGTTATCATGCATAAGTAATAACTTTTAATCTATTTCTCCCCCTTCAGTTGAAGTCTTCTTTACAGAATAATCTGTTATGATTGATAAACATCCGGTATGATGTAATGTTTATACCTTTATTCTTGCATAAGAACTACTTCTTTCACTGAATCCCCATGTTTTAAACGGAAAAAAAAAATCATGTGCAAACAAGGTAATTCAGTGCTTTTAAAACATATTTTTTATTTTTGAAATCTTTGCCAGGGCCTATATATTTTTGCGCAGATGACTCTGGCTCTGCGTCTTTTTTTCTTCGATAAAAACCCTTTTTTGTAGCAAAAAAGATGCAATTAATCTTTAGTTATTTTGCTGTATCAGTTCCCAAACCCCAAAAAGCACTGGCTAAAAAGTACTTAGGCACCGCTTCCCCCCGTTACGCACTTTTTCGAACTCGGCGTCAATTAAATTTTTGTCGATAACCATAATGTTTTGAAAGCGTTAACGTGTGCATTGTTTTTTAAGGGGAGTCATTAAAATGGTTTAAGGTAGGGGTTTAGTTTGATCTAATTTCTAGCAAAAATTTAAAGAAAAAAATTTTGAAAGTATTCACTAGTTCGTACTCATTTACTCTAAATGTGCTCGTTCTCAAAAAAAACTCGAATGCAAAGTTTTATTTTTAAATTGAATTCCTGTTAAAAAATTTAATATTCAGAACTAGGGGTTTTATTATAAAGATATAAAAAAAATGTTTAAAAAAATATTCATACGTGTTTTTGGTAGTGTCGCTGTTTTTAGGGCCCGGCTATAGTATCTAAACATGATTACCGTTTCCAAAAAACAAAAAAAAAGAAATATAAATTATCCGGGAATCGAAAAAGTCAATCAATTAAAAAAACAATACAATCGCTCGTGTAGTTTTTAATGCAAAAAAGCAAGAACATACGTTTTTTTTTGTATTTAACGTCTGCAGAACCCCTTGGGGATTTTTTGTGCCCCCAACCTTTCGGTCTTAGTCCAAACTTTTCCCGCGTTTTCTGCAGACGTTAATACCAAAAAACGTGTATTACCCACATTATCATCACACGTGATCCCATATGAGAACGTTTGGGTGTTCTTGCAAACGTATCTTATCAAGAATACTAATCACACTTTATGGATGAAAAACAAGGGCAAATGAAGTTTCTCTTTACTTAAGAAATAATTTATCCCAAACACTGATTCAGCGTTGAAAAAGTCACTGTTTGCAGTTCAAATGCAAAGGAATTATATCTCGAGGGCGACCAACAATTTATTCAAGGAACATCACTGGCTGCGATATATTACGTCGATTCTAACACGATATCAATGGTTATTATTGATATCTTTGACGTCATTCATTAAATATTCGCATGTTTGTGTGGTTTTCTTTTCCAGCACGCCGCTATGATTGTGCTGTTATGACATAATATTACATTCGCTCTATCCTTTTCCAATGAAAATTATGACGTAATTTGTACGAACAGCAAAAGGAAAGGCGCAAAAGTAAAGACAACGCTGCTTTGTGATAATGGGCCGCTGTCTTGCAAGGTCCGCGTATAGTCACCGAGAACGGTCCTTAGATGACGTCGCAGTTGTTCCATCTGGGGAACAAAATTGCCGTGAAGCTGATTTTAATGTTTAATGCAACAAAATATGTGCGATTAGAAAAATAATCAGAGATATCCGAGCAAACCTTTAAAAAAATTTCTTTTAATCAAGTACCTTGTTTGGATAGAATGTTGATAGAAAAAAAGTCTGTACAGTGTTTTTTGTCTTTCCAATATGTACAAACAAAAATATATATTTTGTAAAAAGCTTCTATACACGCAGATGTTTTTAACATGTATTAACTGGAACAGCGCTTACAAAAATGCAAACATTTACCCGTTTCGTTGAATTGAAATTGGAACAGTTTTCTAAACGGCATGCTTTTCCAATTTTTTCATGTGATCCGGTTTTTTGCGATTTACAAAAAAGGGAAGTATTTTTCATATCAATTTTGTTTCTGACCCCATTTCATTTTTATGGGAAAAAGCTTTTTTTGTAACTGAAACGGGTTAGGTACGATCAAAAAAAAGGGATTTAAACGTAAAAAAAGATAGGGTTCGTCATTATCCATTACCTTTAAAACCGTTTATACAAGAATTTTTGTGGGGAAACTGCTTGAAATACCCCATACGAGAAATAGACGTACAATATATCCACATAATTGCGAAAAGTGTCATTTAAATATTGGAAAAATAAATTACATCTGTATGTGTTACCATATTTATTCTTCAGGTTCGACGTGAGAAGTCTATCCGTATTTAAATGATTTGTAGTCCTGTTTGGCGCCATATAACCTATACTGTGTTGGTGCGCCGTAAAACCCAAATAGATAAATAAATAAATAAATAAGTATTTAAATGAAACAAAAGCCCAAAAAGTTATCGTTCTCTTAACTATGACCAATACCCATACGTATGTTACTTAAGACTACGTTTTCAACAACAACAACAACAACAACAATGTGCAAAATTGATGCACATACCGCTCATCTTACGATGGCAAGATTTAAGCATCGTGCCGTGAATGGGAAATTCCGACAGGAACACCGGCTACTTTCCTAAGACTGTGACTCAATGCAGACTTGGAGCGCTGGTATAAATTACAGACTCCGGTACATACCGGATTAACTAAATTTGAACGAAAATATCTTAAATTTATATATTTTGTAACCATGGTGATACTAACCCTAACCTTTAGTCAGGGTTTTATGCATATTGTACACTAAATGCATGCGGACATGCAAATTTATGCATATTTCTGCTGTGCGCTACAATTGATAATCACTTTCGGGCATGCGCAGACGACCGCTCCAAGTCTGCAATGAGTTACATCGCTTTCCTAAAGAAAGCCCTGGTCGGTATGCAGTTAAGGCACATTGTAAAACTAGATGATGCATTTCATACAAGGTGGAATAATCTCATTCGACACGTTTGGCATTAATTTGGTATCACTATCACATAGAGTTTACATTTTTGTACCTGTTATTTATTAGCATTTTATTATCATTTAAAATCAAATTTTGTAAAATTTATTTATTCCTTCATTTATTATGAATAACGCTTTGTATCGTGTCAACATTCAATACATGTTAATTGTCAGTAGTAATGTTTTTAAAAGTATTAAATACCATTTCTCTTTTTTAATAAACTTGTTTGAGTTTGAATGAATGCCGTGAATATATCTGGATCTATTAGTAATTTGTCAAGAACAGGAAATAGTTCTAGAAGGCTTCACTTTCTCAATCAGGACCAAATCTGTCAGATTAATTACTGCCTTTCCATAGATAAAATGAGGTAAATCATTATATAATTGAGACTACCAACTTTTAAACAGAAGGTAATGTCAGATATATTTTTAAATTAGTAGATACCATGTTGTAGGTACACTAACAAATGGCCACTTAATAATGCGATTGCAATACTTTTTAATTCTTTCATAAATTTTTATTAGATTTAAATTGCACTTAGATTACTCCAGCTCATCAGTTCTTTAACGCTTTTCTGTTGCCTAGCAACGAGACTATATGCTTTATAATTTTGTCAGGTCACCATTTTGATACATGATTACCTAGGTAAAGCTTTTACAAGCAAGTATGAAGTCACTGAAAAAAAAAAGCAAGGTTTTTTTCATTGTTATGAATATTCATATACCGCAAATGCGAAAATATGTCCTACTTAATAATGCAATTATAGTTTCTTCCAGCTTCGTAATTTTAAATTAAAATGCTAGAAAATGTCCAAACTCACAGTAGAAATTATCAGCGCTCAACTGCCAAAACAAACATCGAACGGCAAAGCAATCTCAGTTGTTGTTTACAGTATCAACGTTGGCGCATTTATAATATTGATGGAGTATTTAGGCAAACAACCGGACTGTATCCAAGTATGTATTTCAATCAAATTATTATGCTGCCAATTCAATTACCTACATATAAGTGTCTTCTTCAGTTACCCACATCTGCTCAGAAAACATTGTTGACAAATTGTTTATTGTGATATTACAGTTATTAAATGTATTTATCGTAAAAACCCAGTATAATATTGAATAATAAAGAACAAATACACAAATCGCTGAAAATGTACAATTTCAACAAAGTAAATTGAAGATGATGGTGTTGACGCAATAGCTCGCCATACACAGTAATCTTGTGTTCTGTATTATATAAAGATCTCTTTACGTAGGAAAAGGTTTTATCCTACCCTCATATAAGATATAGCACAATATCGGCCTGCCTAATAAACTTTACTTTATCTAGTCAGTGTCAAGATATCATTTTTGCGGGAACTTTTAAAATCACTTATTTTATCAAAATTTTGCATTTAAATCACCACCATTGTATTGGAAATGTCTCAACTTAGAAAATGAGTGGTCAAAGCAAAGGTTTTTATCCTGAAACAAAAAGTTATTGCTATTTTTCACTTTTACAGCACTTCAGCCGGAAATTTTGAAAACAATTTTTTTCCGAATTTTTCACTGAAACTGTTATCATTGTATTGGAAATGTTCTAACTAAGAAAATAAGTGGTAAAATCAAAAGTTTTTATCCAGAAACAGAAACGTTATTGCATTTTTTCAATTTTCCACAAACTGAATTACACTAGCAAACGTCATATTATATGACGTGAGGTCTGCACGCTGTTGCTCTTTCCAACGACTTTTTCCCAATTTTCTGAACAGGTAGGATAAATAGAATATTAGATTACTGTCTGAAAAAATTTAAATTTATTAGGCTCGTCTACGAAAAAATATAAGGCTCGGCAGAGCCTCGACTAATATATTTTCTTCAACTCGCCTAATAAATTTAAATTTATCAGACAGTTACCTAATATTCTCTATATATTCCGACAGGTTTTGAATACCGGTCTGGCGTTGTCGGTGTTTTATCTGGTGCTGGAAAAACTCGTTCTACATTCCGGACGGAGGGTGACCCTTTAAGTTATCTAATTCCTTCCGTTATTTTAGAATCGACCAGTATTTGTAGGTACCAGAGAAAAGAGCTTCGCTGCTGTGTTATAGGCAGTAAATAAACATAGTTAAGGAAGTTCTGCACGTTCGATAACCAGAGGTAATTGCATAACGTCATTTATCCGGATAAAGTAGGTTAAAGCCTGGCCCCGTGTTCACAAAACATTTTCAGTCTCAGCTGAGTTTGATAATGAAACTTTATTTGTCGTTTATATCTAAATTGCATGTTTAAAACTAAATTTTAATTTAATTATTATTTTCAAGTGGCTATTCAGTGTTGATGGTCAGTCTTAGTTGGAATTTAACCTTGAAGTTTTAGTAAAATTGATAATCAAAATTTCAAACTCAAACTCAGCTGAGACAGAAAAATGTTTTGTGAACACGGGGCCTGGTCTCTGCATACGGAAATGAAAATCATATTATAAATTAATAGTAACCAATGAGTAAATGTAATAAAACGGCAACGTTACTATCTTTTTTACAGATTCAGTATGATATTAAAATGTTTGTCACGTTAAATAAGGCCAAATAATGTCTAATATTCAGCTTGAAATATGCGGATCTCATTATTCATGGGCACTTATTAAAAAAAAAAAAAACAAGCGCACGAACATTTTATTTTCCCGTATTACTGACAATATGTTCATTACGACTATGAAAAGTGTCGTTAAATTCTACATCTTAGACACAGGCTTTCTATTCGAAAAAAAAAATGTTATCATGATTGTGCTTTTTCCATAGACTTGTGAGATCCATTTTTTTTTCAAATCAATCTGACAAAAAATCAAACAATCGAGCCTATCTTTTTATACTCTGAAGTTCTGAAATCAAGTTTTAAACCAGTTTAAGCTCCCCAGTGGTAGTTTTGCCACTGACCATTCCAAGGCGGTGCCCCACTGTGTTCCTGTGTTTGTTTTGTCCTTGTATGTGTGCGTTGTGCGTGTGTATGTGTGTTGATCGTGTGCGCGTTTGGAGAGGCTGCGTTTTTAGAACGTGACTTTCCCTGTTGGATGTTCTTCCTTGTTTATTTTTACATTGAACGTGTACAACTACTTAATGTTTGTTTTTCTATAACTTTTAATGTTAAAAGTGTTTAATTTATGATTAAGTGATATATAAATGTGGTATTATAGGCCTTATAGTCACAAATAAAAGATCTATGCTCATACAATAATTATAGTTTTACATGGCAAGACGTGAAACGTTCAAATACACTAAATGCGGAGAAATTATGCAGACCATGTCATCTATTGTGTATGTGCGTGCGTGCGTGCGTGTCTGTCTGCCTATGATCCCACATCTGGTCACATTTTACTAACACCGGACTGACCAGTCCTAGAGCTTACTGCCAAGCGAGGAAGCTTTTAGTACCATTTTCATGTCTTTGGAGTGACAGGTCGATTTGTTGAACAATATCTACAAATTATATTAATCACTCTAGACACCTCATTCATTTTGGCATCTATGGCTATGATTGTATAAGTAAAGCGAGTTTTTCTTGTGATGCTGAGAGCCAGATAAGGGAGCATCTAGCCTTTATAACATTATAGATATCAAGAATGCGTGTGTGCACAATTAATTGTTTTAAAAACCCAAGCATTGTTTTTTTACCACTGTCAGCTCAGATGCGGGGTCTAAGAGTGCATTTTTGTATACCATTATGTTTTGATTTGTCAATGTATGTTTGTGTATTTTCTAGTAATGTACATATTCATAAATACACCAATGAATGGTCCCGTTTTAATGACGCCGCATTCTTGGAAATTTCACTACTTACTTGATGTGGCTGGTTTTCTTACTGTTCAATTATGCCGAAACTGGTTTAAAGGCTAATGATCCCTACTTGATCGCCGAGGACGTAGCTGCAGAGTTTATGCCTGTGACTGAAACGTCTGGTTGCAAAACAAAATTTGGATACTCTCTATCTCTACTGCAGTATAACATAATGAACTGATATCTGTCAATGATGTATAAACAATATTGTACTATATATTATTTCTAAAAAAATATATATAATATAAGTCCACAAGAAACTCTTTATCAGGTAGAGATAGGTCAAAATACACCTAAAAATTGGATGTAACATGCATGTTGTACCACAGAAAAGTGGTCTCGATTTTTCTCTACCGCCACTAAAAAAGTTACAATAAAATCTATTTATAGTAAAACAAAGGGACGTAATTCTAAAAACAAAGGTGCCTCATGGTGGCGAACATTTGGTCCAAGTTACATCAAAATCCCTCCATGCATGAAGAAAAAATGCTCCGTACAAAGTCATTCTTGAATTTGACCTTTGACCTCAAAATATGACCTTGACCTTAGACCTAGGGACCTGGTTCTTGCGCATGACAATCCGTCTTATGTTGGTGAACATTTGTGCTAAGTTACATCAAAATCCCTCCATGCATGAAGAAGAAATGCTCCAGACAAAGTCATTCTTGTGTCTGACCTTTGGTCTCTAAGTGTGACCTTGACATTAGACCTTGGGCCTGGGTTTTGCGCATGACTTGTTGTCTCATCCAGGTAAATATTTATGACAACTGATATCTAAATCCTGTTTTGCATGACAAAGTTATAGACCGGACATGAAAAAAATCCTATTGACCTTTGATCTCAAAGTGTGACATTGACCTTTAAGCTAGGGTACTGGGTGTTGCGCATCACACGTCGTCTCATCATGGGAAACATTTATGCCAAGTAATATTGTAATCCCTTGATGGATGACAGAGTTCTGAATCGGACAGGAAAAAAACCTTATTGACCTTTGATCTCTAGTTGTGACCTTGACCTTTGAAAGTTTAAGCTAAGGGTCCAGGTTTTGCGCATGACCTGTTGTCTTATCATAAGGAACATCTGTGCCAAATAATATCAAAATCCCTTCATGGATGGCAGCGTTATGGACGGGACAGGAAAAAATCTCTGTTGACCTTTGACCCCCAATTGTGACCTTGACCTTCGAGCTAGGGGTCCGGGATTTGCGCATGACACGTTGTCTCATCATGGGGAACACTTGTGCCAAGTGATATTAAAATCCCTTAATGAATGTCAGAGTTATGGACCGGACACAAAACAGACCCTGTTCATGCTCTGTTAACATTTGACTGCTAAGTGTGACCTTGACCTTTGAGGTAGGGGTCTGAAAGTTGTGCATGACACATTGTCTTATTATGAGGTACGTTTGTGCCAAGTAATATTAAAATCTCTTCATGGATGGGAGAGTTATGGACCGGACAGGAAAAAAAGCCCCGTTGACCTTTGACCTCCAATTGTGACCTTGAACTTTAAGCTAGGGGTCCAGGATTTGCGCATGACAAGTCGGCTCATCATGGGGAACAATTATGCCAAGTAACATTAAAATCCCTTCATGGATGGAAGAGTTATGGACCGGACAGGAAAAAAGCCATGTTGACCTTTGACCTCCAATTGTGACCTTGACCTTTGAGCTAGGGGTACGGGTTTTGCGCAAGACACGTTGTCTCATCATGGGAAACATTTATGCCAAGTAATACTAAAATCCTTTCATGGATGGGAGAGTTATGGACCGGACAGGTAAAAAGGCCTGTTGACCTTTGACCTCAAATTGTGACCGTGACCTTTGAGCTAGGGATCTGGGTTTTGCGCATGACACGTTGTCTTATCATGGGAACATTTGTGCCAAGTAATATTAAAATCCCTTCATGGATGACAGAGTTGTGGACCGGACACGAAATTGCGGGCGGGCGGACGGACGGAATGGCGGAAAAGCGCATTCCTATAGTCCCCGAAACTGGTTTTCAACCAGTACGGGACTAATTATGACATGCATATGTATGAACAGCAAAAAAAAAGGCGCCAAAGTTACGACAACGCTGCTTAGTAATAACGGGCGGCTGTTTCGACGACGTCGTCAGGGAGATTGTTTCCTAGAGTACGTTGCAGTAGTTCCGTCTGGTGAATTGAATGGCCGGATAGCTGATTTTAATGTTAAATGCAACAAAATGTGTGCAATTTATAATATAACATCGTTTTCAAATTCGAAAGGAAATATAATGTAAATGTAAGAAATGAATTTATTTCGGAGTTCATGCGAAATGAACGACAGAACAGGATCGGCAAATTAAATATGAATCGCGGGCGCCATTCATGGATTTGCCGATCCTATTCTGTCGTTCATTTCGCATGAACTGCGAAAAAAATATTTTATTTCTTAAGTAAAGGCATCAATTGTACGGTTTTTTGTTTCATGTATGCTTAGAACGCAGTCACATTTAAGACGTCATTACAAAATGTTTACAAACAAATTAAAGCGTCATATATTTCTAATGAACATGTATGGATAGATATAAGCTGATGTGATGAATGCTTTATCATACGAAGACATCTACAATATATTACCAGGTCGTTTGAGACAGCGAAGAATATATCATCAATTGGTGATAGATTTATTATTGCGCTGCTCTCGCCCAAGGCCTTATCTGTACTTTCTATAGACAGATGTGACATTAAGATTCCGGTTTCTGTTTTTGGAGGCACTACTTTAGTTCGTAAAATTAGACATATTAATAATATTTTATCCTTATTAAACATTCTTGTAACTAAATGTACAATACTAATATACGTTGATTGTTGTTCGTGAAAATCCCGTCTTATTTGATTCTGTTTTGATCATAAGTAGAATGAAATCAATTATTCTGCTGTCAAATCAATAACTTGCCTTGTGTGCTGTCAACTTAATTATCTATATTCAAGTCTTCGTCATTTTGATAACCAGCGTTCAAGTGTAAGACAAAATTAAATATGTTTTGTACAGTTTGACGCAAAATGACACGTTGCAGAACAATACTATTAACATGCTTACAATCTGACACACGCGCATGCACGTAATTATATACAAAAACACACCCCCATAATATATATATATAATGTACAAAGCTTTATTTTATTGAAAAAAAGACATACGACTGATATCTAAGACTGCATTAACAAGAAATATTCTGTTGTTCTTCAAAATAACAGGATGATATTATTCTAAATGTCACGATAACGAAATGCAATAGTGCCTGTTTCTTCCAAGAAATTCTAACTGAACAAATGTAAGCTGACATATAACAATGTATATAAAGATTTGTTAAGATATTGTTTATTTGTTCATGTTGTCACGTGAATACACTGTTTCTGTATGAAAACAGTTGTTGAATTGGAAATTTGAAAAAATAATGACCAGTGAAATTTGTTTGTATACATGTCTTACACAATCAAACCGAGCCTGCAACATTTTCGTTTTTGTTGTGTTGAGCGACCTGTGGAGTTTCCACTTTTTCTATTTTACTGTTTGTTAGTCTAGCCTATCTTTCTTGCATACACGCTTAAATTTTTGTTTGTGTTTTGTAGGGGACACCGAATGTTAGGTCATATGGTGACTTTCCTGCGTTTGAAGGCATTTATCCGGACATGCTTAAATATCTGTGTACATGTAGATATTCACTCGACATTAATTTAAAAAAACTGTCACCTTCCTGCACTGTTACGTTTTGGAATATTTCCATGCAGATAACTCATTTCAGCATCGGCGTTCTAATCCCTTGCTGCATATATAATCAATTGTATTACAGTCTGGCGAAATTCCTTATCCGGAAACAGTATTCAGATACAATGCTATTAGTTGGTAGGAGAAACGAAAGGAGCTTGCATGACTGAAAAAAAAAACGCATTAACTATCGTTACTGCGGGAGAAATCACTGTGATTATTATGGAAGCATATTATGATAAAATCAAACGGAAAAAAGCTCATACACCGTTAAAACCTCATACATCATATCATATAACGGTTAAAGTAAGGGCTGACTGTTACTATCAACTCATGCGTTAATTATGAACGCAAGTAACTCTAGAAAATGTTATTAATCAGTTGTCAAGCAAATAAAATAATTCCATTTTGTCATTATGAGAATTGAATGTGACCTTTAGTTTGGAATGTTAACATAAAATTATGTATAGCGTATAGAATCACAGTATTTGTCGCATTTTTAAAAAAATTGTGAAATGACCGTTTGGACGCATAGACCGTAACCAAACAACACAATAACAGATTTGGTTTGGTATAGTGTATTCTTTAAATGAAAATGTGCGGCACCCTCAAGCCCCTAGACTGTCCATTGTTTTCCCGTTTAGGGCAAAGCCATTACTTTAACTGGGAACCATATGCCGCTTTTCATGGAATTACATAGAAGTGTATCATTGAAGGTTCCATGTGCACCGCCGTATGAACACTTCTGCGGATGTCTCTAAATTGGTTTTGTACTTGTAGCATGTGTAAATGATGTGTTCTGCTCAACCCGGGGCTAGAGGGCGTGGACGGTAGCATGCATTTCCACTACCGTCCATGAACAGGCTCAGTCAAACCGAACCTGCAACATTTTCGGTTTTGCCGTGTCGAGCGACCTGTGGAGTTTCCACTTTTTCTATTTTGCAAAAGAATTATATTTTTATTTACTTTTAGTTTTGTCGTTGTACATGTTAAACTGAACGCTGCTTTTCATTATGAAAAAAGACATAAAATACAGTCTAGCAATGTTAGAAACCGTTTTACTAAAGTACACAGCTCTGAAAATTAGAAAATGAAGCTATATCAAACAAACGAATACGAAGAAATAAAGAAATACTGGCATAAGGGTGGGTTTGTTAACTAAATGATAGGGCTAAAATTAATTATAACAGTTACCAGATTAGTGCAAGTTTGCAGAATCCATAACCTCAGATCCCCACTCTAAATTCCAATTTGTTTAGTTTTGTCTCTTATTTTTTCGTTAATGACAACCCTGGACCATATGCCGCTTTTCGTGGAATTACACTCTGTGTATCACAGAAGATTCAATGAACACCACCGAAACCTATCTGCTCAACCCGGCGATAGGAGGCATGTTCAGTAGCTCGCATTTCCACTGCCGTCCATGCACAGGCTCAATCAAACCGTGCCTGCAACATTTTCATTTTTTGTCGTGTTGGGCGACCTTTTCCGTTTCTACCTGCACCTGTTCAAATCGAGTCTGCTATTAATTTACTTGGTTGCATTCATTGCTATTGAATTTATTGTAATGTGTAGTTTTATGCCGTGGACATCTTTAGTATGTATGTTTATTCTTTTATTTTGTCAGGGTTAAATTGGCCCTCTCCACAAAAAGCAAATATTGTGACGACTTAACTAAACCCACTTTGCACAAAGGAAAAAATCTGTTTTATAGAGTGACATAGTTCAGTGAACACCGTTTATCAATCCTAATCCTGTCCATGTTATATCAATTAAATGGAAAATAATGTATGTATTAAGGGGACGCATACTTTGAAATTAGAAAAAAGAGGGTGGGGTATTATAAAATTTACCTGCAAAAAAGTACAAGGTTTTGGTAAATGAAATGAATACTGTTTCAACTGTTATAAGTACACAAAGGATTGCTCACTAAAATAAAAATGAGAAAAACTGAAACAAGAAAGTTATTGTTGAATTACATAAGACTTCTTGTGTACATTCAAAGTCAACAATTAAGACTTTTTGGTGCGAAAATAATAGTGCTTCACTTTGTCCAAACATTTATCAATGTCCTACAGATTCTAATTTAAAGAAAGAATGTGAAATAAATTCACTGTCTTGCTTTTCATTTCGCATATGTGAGCTAAAACACATTATTTTGTTTGTTTACAAAGTAGTGTATAAGAAAAGATATGGTGGTCATGGAATGCCACATTCCAAAACTAAAATAGTATATTCCCCTTAATACATAAAACATTTATCGTTACAGAAGTCTAGTGGCTTACAATAAAGGCCTAGAAATGTTGCCATTATTAATTTTTAACTTGGTATTCATGAACTACAATGCACTTAAATATCAAAACACATTCAACAAACTTTTGAAAATGTACTGTCTTAAAAATCCCTAAAATAAGGTATGAAATTTGGTTGAGAGGTCCAATCAATGTGTATATGTGCAAAAGCAACATTCTAATCTTGTTCACGCAAGTTACTAATACACAGCAGGAATGTCAATGATCAAAAATGGACGAATATACAGTTATCCTCACTGAAATGTCATTTATAATTTGTCCTTGAATTCTCCACCATACTTTTCATAACTCTGTTTGCACGAGTTGCACGAGAATGCTGTCATTCACGTAAAAAATCGGGGTCAAATAAGTTGTAAATGCAATATCATCTAAACGTAATTAATGGATTATGCAGTTCAAGATAACTTTATCTCATAACGTAACGAACATGTATAATTTTGTAACAACAACTTTACTTACACTGATTTAAGTAGCAGTCGGTTTATAAGTGACTTTATTGATTCATTTTGTGTTTTGTTATTGTTGTCAAAAAGTATAACGGAAGTGCCTCACAACTGAAGCGGAAACCAGTTTGATGCGCAAAGTAGTCCACTGTAAGTAATATTTTTTGAAAAATGTCCACAGAAATGAATAATTTTGTAATATTAAAGACGAATATCTGAATAGGATTCATTATTTGATAAGAAATTATAATCATCGACACGTTTTTTTTAAAAATCGTACACGTGCTGACACCTAAGTTGTCTCCCGTTGTTTATTAGAGTTACCTTTCGTCCGGCGCAGTAATACATTTGCAGTGAATCGCCGAGAAGTCGTGGGAAAATTAAAAACCATGTAAACAAACTAAAATTAACCACCTTTTCAAGATGAATTTCAAGTGATCGACATTATGCATTTAACCCGCCTGACCTGTGTAGCATCTTAGATATCTGTTCTAAGGTATTCATTGTGTAGAATGTCATGTTATGTCCTTGCAATGCTAATCCCACTCTGATTTTTTTGTTTACATTTTTTATCAATGAGAAATATGGCGTCCATCCCGAGATGAACTGACGTGGCGTTAAATTTTTACATGTTTAAGCAAACCTGGTGTGTTAGAAAGAAAATCTCATCCCTTCAACATTATTTGGAACACTGTTATTGTAAAAAACCTGTTTTTTCCTTATACAAAAGCTTAATATTTTGTGTTGAATGTACTTTCACAAAGACCTCTGTTTTCCTATTACATTCATAGTACCACATCCTTATCCACAAAATACTGAATATTACAGGTGTCCATCAGTATTATATCAGTTTAGGAATATGTTTTTTATTTTCCCACCATTGATTTCTTGAATATGCACCCCTTCCCCATTGCTGTATGAACTGTGAATGTAGCAACATGCGTCCCCTTAACAAAACGCGATAACTGTAGCCTTTATTTACTAATACCGGATTAACCAATAACAATGAAATAGGGAATCAGGTGGACACATTATATGACAAATATCTTATATCGCAAAACCAATGTAAGTTGCGGCGTGGTCTAGTGGTTAACACGTGTGATTTGTAAGCTTACGGTGATGGTTTGAATACAGGACGAGCTACTTTTTTATTTTTCCAGCATGTTTTTATTTGGAGAAGGAATTCATGTAAACTATTTATATCATGATTTTCTCGTGCACTTATACTGAGTACTTATTGACATTTTTCAGAGGATCTCTTATTAGAATAGACATTGAATCTATATACATTGCAATAATAATTAAACAAATACATAAATAAAAAAATGAAAGAAAAAATACAAAAGACGATATAAACAAAAACCTGCAAAATAGAGTAAGTAAAAATCATTTTAAAAAAGAAGGGCTCGAACCTACACCATACAAACATAAAAAGAATAGATGTCCGACACACTATCCACTAGGCTATAAATCTGTTTTGGAATAAAGGACCGTATTTAGAGTTAAGAATACTATAATATACAAATTAACACCACTTATCGGATAACACACCTGCTTTACCTGTTTTTGGATTTTACCGAGTACCATTAAAATGAAATTATCGCGATCCACTAATAAACTCATACAGAGGATAACACAGTCATGCATTCAGCAGTCCTGAAATTGTTTTCTTTGAATTTCTGATATTTCTAGATAAATTTCTATATATTTTTTCCTACTATGATGCATAAACATGTACAAATGTACAGGTAGAAGCGATTGTTCTTGCAGCAGTTTTCTTAATTTCTTGTAGTCTGTGATTCTGTGAACTTTAACTTTTAAAAATGTCTGTTTGTTGACAAATTGCAGCAAAAATGTCATACTTTCCCCCGGGCATTTCTTGGTTTGCTCTTTACATAGGTTTCGTTTCAAATCACTGGCTACTACAGTACCTAGAGGTTTTCAGATTATAGAAATTTTTAAATGCAAATCCAATGGTAATTAAATTAATTTAAGCAAAATAATTCTTGCCAACGGCCATGTCCGTAAAATATGATTGATTAAAAATAAAAGAAAATCTCTTTTAAACTAAACCATCATAGATATTTACATTAATATAATTTGTCATTTATGTACAGGAGAAACCTAGAGTATGACAGCAGGAGGGCCATCAAGAGTATGAGACACGAAGGGCCAAGTGCCTTGTTTCTTTTCGAATCCATAGATACGAGCGGTTTCTCAGACTTTAACCACTAATGTAATTTCAATTGGTCTTTAATAAAACAACACAACTGTATTTGTTTTAAATACCGATGGATAATTACATTATCTTTCCAATTTGACCATTGAAAATTTCATCAGGCCATTGGTGTAGTCGGTCCAAAAACAAGGTTGTAGTTTCTAACCGTACATGCGGCGTATTTTTACTGACTGTTTTCTCAAAACATTTCCCCAGTATATTTTGCTTATTTCATAATTTTCAGTTGTGATACATGATTGATATTATTTAGCATGTCATAAAGTACGCCATAAAGATAAAAAGACAAAAATATGACAGACTATTACTGTAATAGTATATAGGTGCATTATATATAATGCTTTTTATATACATGTACAACACAGTAAACTTAATGTAGAAAATATGAAACAGAAATAACAAATGATGCCTAATGTTAAACGACAGTAATTGCCTAAATATGTGCATAGACTAGCGTCTAAAGATACATAGATTAAATTGAAAATTAACATTTTGGTAGTGATTTCGGTAACCATCCGATTTGCTAAAATTATGAATCAGTGGTCCGCCAGTTCGATACCCGAGGGCAATGACAATTTGATAACAAAAGCATTTCTTAATCAACTGTAGACTCGTGAAAAAGGATCAACGGTTTCTATAATAAAATGCCGTCAGTAAAATGGTTTAATTTGTGAGAAACTATCATGGATATATAATGGATACATGCAAAAATGGAAACAAACGAACACTTTATACATTAATCTTTAACAGTATAATTAGAATTTATGTTTGTATTTGGCACCCATTGGTAATTGATTCTTTCCTATAATAGCATTCTGCGACATAATGGAAAGTCTGAAATATTAATATACCATACAAATGACAAAATGCCAAATGAACAACAAATGACATTTGTCTTTACAGTTGTAAAACATAATGCTCGATATAACTGTGTTTGGCTTTATAAAATCAAGACAGAATGTGAGATTTTCTTCCAAAAATATTCGACTTACTTAAAGATATCCAATGGCGATCGTCCTTTAGAATATTTTAACTTTAAATGTTTACTTCAAATGAAGAAACTATTCAATTTTACTTATTATAATATTATATAAATCAATTTAGTACGCACACCTACATTCATAATCAAATGTTACGCAGTAACACTTGATTGTTAAAACACTTCCAGTCTGTTTGCGGCCATACGTATTTATACTGTATTTAGCTTTACAGGTATACAGTGTGTACAGTTTTAAACCTAATACGTAGCACTGTTATGACACATAACCTTGTTAATTTTATGTTTACTTTAGCTAATGTAGTAATTGTTCAGGTTTTCAAACATGAATTTTGGGTCTAATATACCTTAAGGAAAGGTTCATTCCGATTCCAGTTTTTCTTCATACATCGATTTCTAATAACGGTAAACAAATATTTGAATAACGAAATAAGAAGTATGTATTTCTCTGACAAATTAATCATTCATGTTATATTAGTAGATCATTCATTATTCATAGATAACAAGTAACTGGAGTTAATTGAAGAAAAAACAAGTTCTCTATTTATTCCTGAATATAATATATTATTTTGTAGACACTCTTACCGGGCAATAATCATAGCAAGTAAAATAATGCAACATTATCGTTGTTCGGACAATTGTTTAATTAAGAATTCATGACAAACAATAAATGTGGGCGCTATTCATTGTATGTAGACACCTCTTACACGAAAAGGACAGTTATGCCCAACTAATCTAATATCAGACAGTAAACTGTAAAGTAAATTACACTGATGGTAAATATTGCTTTTGACACGGAAGAAAATAAACAAAGAAGAAAGGAAAATAAAAAAGTACGATAATACTTTGCCAATTCTTACTCATAAAATATTCATCATATCTGTTAACAGTCTGACAAGTATTGACATAATATATGTTAAACATGAAAATACGCATAACTGAAAGAGGAATGCTGCCCTAATTTGGAAGATTAAGCTGAATGAGAAAACCAACATAGTGCGTTTGCGATCAGCATCGATCCAGACCAGCCTGTGCATCCGCGTAGTCTGGTCAGGATCCATGCTGTTTGCTTTCAAAGCCTATCGCAATTAGAGAAACCGTTAGCGAACAGCATGGCTTCTGACCAGACTGCGCGGATGCGCAGGCTGGTCTGGATCCATGCTGGTCGCAAACGCACTATGTTGGTTTTCTCATGGCGCGGCTCATTTAATATCTAGAATGAGAATATTCTTGAACAGAGGACAAGATATATCATAAAGTACTAGATATATCGTCATTTCGTCGGCAGCATCGCTAAATTGATTTTTAAAAGTCTCGCGCAGGCATTCTACCTAGTGGAAATTCAGTTACAATTAGAATTAAGTTTATTATATTAGGAATTGCCGCATTTCAAGAATGCAGCATCTCCAAACAAAACGCCACATCAGTATACGTATGGACGTGTACACGGTAGGCATATAACCAAAATACATATACGATGCACACACATACACACACGCACGCACGCACGCACACACACTAGCACACACCTTCAGACAGTGTCCAGGTTATGAGCTCTTACTATAGTCTACAGTTTTCAGTTAAAGGTTTCCGGATATTACGTCATCCAGAAACAAGATGTTTCCGAAGTAGAAAATAAGGCAGACAGTACTTCATTTAAACGTATGTCCATAGACCAATTGACATATTGATTTTACATTAGACTCACATTAGTATTGTCGCAATGGCGTTAAGACATGGTACTAAGACCTCGTTGATTTCAAGTAATAAAGTCCAACAGGAAAAGTCTGTTTCGTAGAATGCAGCTATCCATATATCATTCCACGTGGAAATAAGGGTGCGTGTAAATGTATAAGGTTGTAACCGGCTGAATTCATGTATACATATGCACATTTGAATATAAGAATTAAAAACACTGAAGTAGCATCCAAAATTGTACACGAAAAATGGAACACAGCAGTTGCAAATTACCCAGTTGGGAATTTAAACTAGTTTACTGTCGTTGAACCTCAGTCGATAACCCCACCATGTTCTTATATTGTAAGATAGCTTAACAAATCCCCGACACGTGAATTCCTTACACGCGTAACTTGACCAAATCCTACGGAACTGTAAACGTATGAATTTGCAGAAAAGAAATGAGCCGTACCATGAGAAAACCAACATAGTGGCTTTGCGACCAGCATGGATCCAGACCAGCCTGCGCATCCGCGCAGTCTGGTCAGGATCCATGCTGTTCGCTAACGGTTTCTTTAATTACAATAGGCTTTGAAAGCGAACAGCATGGATTCTGACCAGACTGCGCGGATGCGCAGGATTGTCTGGATCCATGCTGGTCGCAAAGCCACTATGTTGGTTTTCCAATGGCACGGCTCAAATGTCATTTAAGGCATAAAGAAGCAAGAAAGGGGACAATTATAAAGCCTGACCGTTCCACAGGGGATTTAAAAGCTAATTATTAGGAAGAAAGCGTAGTGGCCATTGTTAAATGTAAATGGGCTAAACACTAAACATGCAATGTGTAGCATAACAATCCGACCATAGCCTCTTCCAATAATAACTTTCATAGTAAAGGGTATACCCGAGAATCCGTTACGAAGTTTGTAAATAACATTAAAAAAAAAACCTTTTCACAGAAGCGTCTTTTGAACAATTTTAAAGCTAATTCAAACTAACGTGATTTTTCGAAATTATTTTTATTCCACTCTTTAGCTGTTTACTGCTATGTACTTTCTCTTCACTCATAATTCTGTACAACAATTGGATCTTTGTTTCGAGAGAAAAAGACGGGATAAAAATGAATATAAGTGTGGGAAACATATATGATAAGCCATCTTTTGAAATATCAGAAGTTTTGTTTAATCTTTAATTAGTTGACCAATATATCTTATAGTAACAAATATTAAAGTTGCACAAGCCGATATATCTTGTCAACCAGTCGGCATTTTACAGTTGTTAAGCTTTTCGTTTTTTTTTCCAAAATAATCTAGATATGCTGTCTTCATAATTATCTGTGTTTGGGGAAACATTTTGGTATCGTAATCAGCAGTTGTATAAAATTTAAATGTGAAAAAAATCATGCACATTACATATTTTCACAGAAATAATTGTAAAACAGTTAACGATATCAAAATGAATTTTAAATTTCAATAGAAGCCGAAAACATGTAGTTATGACAAATGTAAAACGAATAGGTTCATATATCTGTTTGAAAAAAACAACATGTTTTTAAGTCGATTTTTGTTTCCACACAAATGTCTTGAAAAAAAGAGCATATATTACGGTTCTTGCCGGTACACCTAAGAGTGGAGCAAAACAAAACGCGAAACGAGTTTGTTGACCATTTCGTTACTGTCCAGTAAAATTCATTATTTGTTAAAAGTAAATTAAAAACAGAATCACCATTCGTTTTATGAAATTGTCATTTACAAGAAATTATGCCATTTATCCCCTATGACAGTACGAACATACAATTTGATACATAAGGTATATATATGTATATATAACAATATTACTGCCGAACATGGCAGCAATTTACAACAGCGTATGTAATAACAAACTAATAGAATATGTTCTATTGTATATAAATACACTTACCTAGTTTGGTCCTCTGTTTGCACACATTACTTAAGCATACTACTAGAGATAATAATTCCCAAAAGACAGTTCCATCAAACTAGACGCAACGTTTTCTCATGTTATCAATATGAAGACAGAATAAAATTATTAAGTTATCGCAAAAAGAAACAAAAAATCCAATCTTATTTTCTCTAGCGGAGAACCGGAGTACACGAAAGTCCAATATATCAATCCTCTGATACGGACCTACATTGTGGGAAAGACTTCGATTGCGAGACCCAGTAGATTGGAAAATGTTGGCATTATTCGCTGCGTCTCTTGCCTGAGTATTGGTATAGGCTGAAATTTTCGACAATTCTGTGTAACAAAGGAAGGTTAGTGTTAACAACGCGCCTTTGAAATGATTATTCAACATTATGCCAAGAAATTTAGAGCTGGGATATAGCTATACTTTTGTTTGGAAGACATATAAGGCTTTAGCTGTACTTTTTATGACAATTTATCACCGCTTGTACTATTACAGATATTGTACCATTCAATACCATTAACACTTCCTTTTTCAACAGTCTGCATTTTACAAATTAGATTAGATTCATTCAGATTTTTTACCACATGTGAAATAAAGGAATGAAGCTAGACACCAGGGGATGGTTTCCTTTTGTTATCGAGCGAAGGATCCGTAATAAATCAAAACCGTTTTTGGAGAGAGGCGGGAAATTCTCACATTCCGTTGAAAAAAAAATACTCTGAAAGTTGCTGATATTGATTGTTCCTTGTGCAAATAAATTTCAGGGGTACGGTTTCAAAGCACCGTTTTGTCAATCGATGTTCTAATCTTACCAGGATATTCAATATTCTAAAATACAAATATGAATATCGATTACATTATATATGCAGAAATATAGTAAATCTATAAAATGTTTGACACAGTTGAGAGTAAATGTATGTCATATGTATGCTGTCATAATTACTTAAATATTTATAAAGCCTGTTAACATATTCAATGAAATATATCAGAAATTCTACGTACTCGCTATATCCGGCGTGTGTTTGTTTGCAATGTACGGGACAATAATGCGTATCTTAGAAATACGGCCCTTGACAAGTAACTGAATGAATATTGCACGTTACTGGCCTTTTCGAGATGGAATCAGCACTTTTGAGTCAGTCCCGCAAACTCAGATTAAAACGTTTTTCTTCTATATAAAGTGATTTAAAGTGACTTTTAAAAATGTTCAGCAAAACAGAATGATAGTAATCATCAAGTGCTTGATTTTTGCTGCACTGATTCGAATACAAAAGAACTTCATATTTTTATGACATTTTAGCTTAAAGAATAAATCATATCGTGCACATTTCAATGAAACTTTTAACAGTTGTAATCAGTCTAATTTATTTTCTGTCATATATTCAAATAAAATGTATGTGCTGGAATGTAAACATTTATACTGGTTTCATGAAGATGTACACTATTTTTGACTAAAATGCTCATTATTATTTTTATTTTGTAATCCATCTTGGTGGATATATCTGATTTTTTACGGGACTTCTTACATAAATTTAATATGGCTACTATACCTTCAACATATGATTGCTTGGTTAATAAATAAATAATTGAAATTTATCTGCGTAAATTCATTTCTAATGTTATATAATATAACAGTTACTGAATGGGTTGCCGGCCAATTGTAAGTTTTAAACTCATTTCAGGAAGGTAAGTCGTTTTCTCTACAGAACAGTGGCTTAAAATTGCAATACTACTGGAAATATTTGAATAAACAAATTCTATTATATAAACCATGCCGTCGGCGGAAAATACTAATTAAAGAAAAAGAAAACAATGGTCTAAAACAGTCATGTAAATAAATTGCATGGATTAACGTCTAACAGAACAGAGGTTTAGTGGTACCGAAAAATGAGATCGATTTGCAATAACGCTGAGTATTTACGCTCCGGAAAGCAAACTTTCAAATTCTCTTTGGCAATGGCCAAGGCTATTAATTATTGACTTCCAAACTACAGGAAATTTTATACTAGCGTGCTCATTGTAATAACGTTTGCTTGTACGGATATATAAAGTGACTGCCACATCTCACGAAGTATTAACGTATTGCATAATTCAGAAATAAAGTGTCTTCAAATTATAGAAAGGTAATACATCTGTCTTTTGGGAATAAGAAGAGCTAAATAACACATATGTAAAAGATCAGGAAATGTTCCTCTCAAGGCCAAGTAAAATACTGATGTGTAAAAATATAAATGCTGATTTGTGTGTAGTTAAAAACAATGACAAAAATTCAATGGGAAAAGCAACATTCTGGGAAGGCAGCCCTTTTAAACTTTGTCCTACGGCAATATAAGCAAGGATATGATCATATTTAACATATACCTCAAAACAATAAAGGAAAAGAGCACTATGGTGCACCAAAACAAAAGCTAATAAAAATTATGAAAAAATACAGAAAGAACAATTATAAGCATATATACTCAATAACTGCTAAAGGTAGAGAAGTCTTGGTCAAAAGTAATTCGTTCGGATACGCCACAGCTGCTCAGTCCATTTCTTAAAAGTCTGGGACTGAGAAGCTATTCAGATATAATGAATAGGTCGTCAGTCCCAGTAGACTATAAAGAAATGGTATATTTCGCAGTTCATATCCTAGCGGGTCGTGGTTAATTTGCCAACCACTATCATCAATATTAAAATATATATTAAAATATTAAACACTACTGAAAAAGAGTGCAGGACTGATTTGAAAGTATTAAAGCTGTACGGTGCTAAACTGACTAGATTATGAACTATAATCTATGGAATTACAAGACAGATGCAGAATGCACAGGCGTAGGAGCAGATCACCATCTTCTGAAGATAATTGAGTATGCTTTTGTTTCGTATTGGTGAGACCATGCTCAGCCTGAAATTTGTTTCTTAAACTCTCATTAGAATTCAGCATTTGGATTTGAAATATTCACGAATCGCATTTCTTACTCAAAAAGTATTATTATTTTTTTCAAAGCTAATTTGTCATTACATAACTTGAACCTAGAGTAACTTATAGCCACATTTTGCCAAATCTTGCAAAATTCAAAATTTGTTGTTCAAAAACATTCCTTTTTCTTTTTTTTTCAGGAAAAGACCAACATAGCAACCCTTAACCCCCGCACATATCAGTAACATTTGTTAAATATAGCATGACCATTTCATTGAAACATGATCTCAAACACAGAAACTAAAACCATAATGTAAAGAACGACTATTAATCTTAAAACGACACACAAAACTGAAACACTTGTGAAATCAGTTTATGAGAGAAATTTCTTTCCTTCGAAACTCACAGGATATAAACAGTAAAATTATTTGAGGAGGAGGAGGGGAAGAAGCCCCTACTCCCACATTCGGGTTGGGGTTCCCCCTGTCATACTCCCCTCCATCCAGAGCCCCCAAATGAGAAACCGCTCCTATAGCTGTGATATCTACTTAAAACCAGTAATGGTTCGTCGAACAAAATTATTGTTTGAAATTCATATGCGATAAAATTATATCACTTCGATGCATCTGAACTAAAAGCAATTATTCTACAGAAGAGAAAATCACGGACTTAGATATATTACTTTTATTCTAACACGGTATTAAGGATAACCATGTTCGACATCCGCCAATATGTGCCTGTTTTCTTGTTGTATTGATTTTCTGCGCACCTCTTATGATGTTTGACGCTATGACATAAAACTTGTGACGTGCAAACTGCTTTTGTTGTACATTATCATTATGCTGCAAAAAAAAAAAAACAAAAAAAAAAAAAACAAGAACACAAGTCCAACAGGAAAAGCAATCGTGATGTTTATAAAAGAAGCGGCCAGTACATTTAAATATTGGTAATGTGAAACTATACGCATGTACACAGAGGCTGAACACATGTACAGATTAGCACCAACGAATGCAATAAGTAACATAAAAGAAACAATCAGGCATAAACGTACATGAAGCAAAAAGTCTTCTTTGTATAACAGGGAAACAAACCGTGTCGTGTTAGGATTACATATATAATACTGCATATACACCAACTGATTCAGAGGGCTGGATCACCAAAACGCCATTCTCTTCCCCCATTTAATATCTAGAGTTCAGATCTCAAATTATTTTAGATGGCATTTTCCGCTTGATTCGCTCTTACATCATGCGGTAGTAATTTTCATAAGAGACCGGACGACATACCCCCTGTCTGATGATACAGATGTTTAGTTATTCAAGATTTAAAATCTGAATATTTTTATAAAAATGGCTAAATTGATAAAACTATTAATTCTGTCCCCTTTTTCTTAACAGTCCAATTTGTTGACAGCTTTCATTTTGCATTTAGTGTAGATAAACTGATGCATTTCATGATGCATGTCTTATCTAAATCTAATTATTATTAAAATTTTAATAGTATAGGACATTGAATAATATAACTTATATGAAACAGTTTTGCTCGAGTTTACGCAAGATAAGCCATACAGGCGTGTATAAGATAGCTAAAAGCATTCCTATTAGACCAAAACGAGTCTTTCGCCATCCATTTGTAGCTGGATACACCCCTAGTAGCTCGTTTATTTATGTACCTAGTAAAGATAAATTTGTTACAAAAGATGTGTTGAGAAAAGATTATATTACATTCCAACAGAGCAATGATTTTCTAGGGCACCAAAACCTTGTCCCTCAACATCCATGTGTGACTGGCTTCGGCCTTAGTACCTTATTTAGGTTTTAGGTACTACAGACTTCAGATGACACGTGTAATAAAACGCAACAATACTATGACAACACCACAAAGCCTAATATGTTGTAACATTATAAACAGAATACGATATTTTGCAAACAGAATGACTCGGTAATATCAGTTTTCATTACTAATGTCAGAATAATTATAAGAGAACATTTTTGTCCCATGGGGAATACATCATGTTTACAAGTATATATTCTAAGCTTTTTATATAATGGAGTTGTTATTTCGGATATTAATATACGTTTCCGACAATTGACATTCTTTTGCATGCAGGAAATCAGCTTTACTTTTTCTTGAATGTCGGAATAATTTAATGCTAGCAGCCATTAATATGCAATACAAATTATACATTCCTTTATACAATCATAAAAAATATTTCTTAATTTGTTCTCACGGAAATATTAAAAACGCTGATTTAACTTCGAAAGATTATAATGGTAATGGTGGATTACCGGATGTGTAGATCAAAGCAAACATCGCTTAAACGTGTAACTGAAACATTACGTAACAATATTATCCTGATCAAAAAAGAAATCCTAATTGCCAGGGCTTACAATCAATGGAGCGTGCACATAAATCATTTTCGTCAATAAGGTATAAAGATTTGAAAAAAGAACGCGTTTAAGTCTTGAGGTAAAGCAGTCATTTCCCTTTCGCGTCATTGTTAAAATCCATTTTCTGACAGGGAACTGCAACGAACGAAATTGTAGAGTTCGAGTGAAATTTGTGTTAAGCATTGAATTTCTACGATAAAAAGAGTGAAATATATTTAATCACTGTTATGCATGATCTTCAATACTTTTAAGTCTCACGTGTCTCATGGTGAGCGTGTAGATTGTATGATGTACGTCATCTATCTGTCCATTCCGCCTTAACCACTAAGCCAATTCTTAATTCACAGGTATCTTTGTACCTTGGGTGGACCACAGTCAGATTCCTTCAATTCAAGGTCATCATGGCAAGCCAAATATCTCTGTCTCGGAAAGCGCAGGCCTAAGTTTGTATTAATTTCACAGAACTTTTTATTATGTTGCTCTCTACCACATTTTCCTCCAAATCATGCCTTTTTTTGGTTACAAAACATGGCTTTGAGTGTGGGCGAGGCTAGCTTTCCTTCATGGCTATATGGAAAACAAAAATTTTCCTTGAGTAACACTGTATTAGTAGAAACTTTAGAAATGTTCTTGTCATTCCACTATACCCTCTACCAAAACTGTCCGAACAAGCTGTGAATTTCAGGTGAGAGGTCTAGGGCCATCATGACCCTCTTGTTAACTACACACTTTCCAGTAGGTTTGAATTTATAATGAAAACATATTTTCGTAATGCAATGTACACTTTGTCGATATTCATATACTCAAATGTACAGCCGTACTAAATGATATACGTATTTGTTATTAATACATCATGTTCACTTTTAAAACTAGCAATATTTCTAGACGTAGTATAGGCACGCTACTTTTTAGATATTCACCAATTGTATATTATCTTAGCAAAAGTGACATAAACGTCACAAAATGCATTATAATACACACTAGCTTACTGTCCGTTTATAACAGCTTTTACGAAACAGAAATCATAAATTATGCAGATCGGTTATGTGCTATGACAGTATAGACATAACAAGGACTGTGCAGGGAAGTAGGGCCGTATGAGGAAACTAGGACTATCACTTGAGTGATTAATACCCCTGATGCGCATGACAATGTGGGTCAATCGTTTGTTTGAATGAAATCTATTGTGAATGAAACAATTGAGATAAAGCAAATGTGCATAAAATTTAACTAGAAGTATAAGAAGGGACATACTTCATGGAATATTTCTGCTATAATAATGCACCTTGCGTCATAGTTATCGACGATAATAGTAAACAATTGTTTTAAGTTCGACTCGATCAAATTCATTTAGTCATAAAAGATAAGGATGGAATGTGCTGCAAAGCTTTAACCTGAAATTCTAAGTAGGACTGCCTCGATAGCACAGATGGGGAACACACGCCCCGAAAGGGGCAGGTTACGGATTCGCTCTCTGCGTCATACCAGAGACGTACAAAAAGGTACCATTAGCTTTCTAACTTGACGCCCACCTTAAAGCCCGGTTTCAGTATAAAAAGACTGGATGGGTAATCATGTCAAGCGACACATTACTATAAATTTGGACATTATGCTCACTGCTAAAAGTAGACACAGTCGTTTTTATTATCAAAATCATTTTTGACACAGACACTAAACTCAAACACACAGCCTCTAAACAAAAACAGACATAATTCGTGAACTGGTGCGAGAGTTATTTTTTGTATGTCATTTGATGTGGGTAATGTTGAGGATCAACTGTTATATATACTTGTAGTAAATCCATCACGTAATAACAGAGATAAGTGAACGACAATGCATCTGGGGACTGTTTCAAAAAAGTTAATCCTCAGATCTCTCCTATATCTGAAATTTTGGAACACTTTAATTTCACAAGTTAAAGCATAGCAAAAGTTCCTTCTAGGGCATATCTATATAAATATAAAATGATCATCTTGTAAAATTTTGGTTTCAATGTCTGTTTTATACTGCCAAAAATTTTCAAGTAAGTATTTACGCTAGTTATTTAACATAAATTGTTAAATCTAACAACAAATTAAATCTGTTACCACTTTCAGTAGAGTAAATACGGCAATAAGACATTGACCCGGTTAATCATTTACGATTCGAAGCGTGAATTTGTTGCGCATAATAAGAGGGTCGCAATGGGGTTTGTTTTCATATATTAACTATGCATTTCAAGGTAACGATAATATTTAGTTGTTTACATTTAAATTTGCTGATATATGTCTATCTGGTCGACTAAATGTAAGTTTATGTTCCTCAAGAATGGAGGAAATAACATCCTCGGGTTTAGTAATATGTAATCCACGGAACGCGTTCAGTCAGAGAGTCGCCTCAATTAGGAAAGAATAGTCTAACATCAGAGGTTATTTCTAAGGTCACGGAGTTTAATTGACCAGCTTGTAATGACAACAGCTTTCGGTATCAGTAGCTCAGTCAAGTGTGACTTATTGAGCTATAATATTCCTTCTAAAGAGAAGGAATAATTAGATATAACTTATATCTTACTGAAAGGTTGTCAATAATTCAATTTTATTACAGATTTACCTCATTTTACTTTGGTTCAGATTCTAAGAATAGCCGAATATTTAGCATGGATCTTCTTTAAATGATATTCATGAAACACCTTACTAGAAAACTTTGTACAGAGTAGGTTTCATGATATCTTTAAGCGATAGGGAGGTGTGTACGCCGACGCCGACGCCAAGGCCAGGGCGTGTAAGATATCTCTAAATAATACGTATAGTCGGACTTCAACGTAATATCGTATCATCACATAATCACGAGTTCAAAACATCAACTGAAGTAGAAACTTTTTTATTTAATTTTTATATATACAAAGCTATAAACAAAATTCAGTATTCTACATATTTTTACACTGTTGTACAAGACGAGGTTACCAATCTTATAATTTGACAGGAAAGTAATGAAATCGGCATTGCCTACAGAGTGAAGAAGAAAAATAGTACAAGAATTAGGAAAGGAGAGTAGAAGAGTGGTGGCGTATATGTGAATTTCTAATCTGAAACTTTTGATAATTGTAATCTCAAGAGTGCAAAATTACCGTATTTCATTAAAATATCTGTTGCAACAAAGTCCATGCTTTTATTTCATATTCTAACACGACCAGTAAATAACCTACATACATGTAGAGCAAAATCTATCTCGGGTTATTCTGCAATAAATCACTCGCGTACAATGACGTCATCCGATTCAGGTGCGTAGCACGGTCGTAAAAAGTTGTTACTACTTTTTCTAACGCTGTTGATACTTGTATGTCGTGTTAGAATCGAAATAATAAGTTCCCAAGTGGGATTTATCGTAGAATAACCCGAGTTTTTCGTTCTTATGCGAAATAATATATCACTCAGGCCTACGGCCTTCGTGATATATTCTTACGCATAAGAACTCAAAACTCGAGTTATTCTACGATAAACCACGTTTGGGACCTTATTATTTCTTAAATATTTAGGTCATATGTTAATGAGATTTCACAGTATCATATTTATTTTCCAGAGTCGTGTTATAGAATTGGAATATGTTATCTATCAACACGATCCTGTGTGTATTTTTTCTCTTCAGAACTAATTCACTTCCTATGATGAACCTTTTATTACTGTTTCAAAAGTTATTTCCGGAAAATAAACTTTAAATCAGATTATAGAGTTTTTCATATGTGTCTTGTGAGCAATTAAAACTATTTTCACGATGAAGCAGAGACACTGGGATTGGTGCGAGCAGCAGATATGCCGGTGTCAACTACCTCATTACGTAATTGATTTCTGAAAGAGGTTCTGTTTCAAAAGAAAAAAAAATGATGATAAACTAAACACTGTTACCAGACTGCAGTCTGATAGCATCACGATATGGCTATTTGCTGCGCCTTAAAACATTTTGTTGACCCGCCAACCAACACCACTCAAGCAGGGGTCGTGGGTTCGAGCCCCGCTGGGGTCACGACCATGACTTCTCTTCTGACACCAGTACTGGTTTTTCCAGGAAGCGGACAAGAGAGTGGTTCAAATAAGCCTGAAGCTTTCACCATAATCGAGATAAAAACAAATTAGTATAAACTAAGCAGGCCTAATAAAATGTATACGAAGCAGCCAAAAGAGTAATACAATTTCAGTTAAGTCGCAAGTACGTTTGTATCACATGTATTAAATTAACCGATTATACTGACTTTATCTTGATACACGCTGTTCTCGGGATTTTATTAACCTTCATTCACAAGAAGAGTCTACATGTGTTGTGTGGTGTCCGTAATGATTTTCTCACTTACCAACAGTCAATATTGTTATTATTTCTGGGTCATTTTAGATCATGCAGTCATACACTCAACAGTATTACTATAAATTGAGTTCTGCCTACACCGGTGCTAGTGAGCTTAAAAGTTATTTCTCAAGACCATACTCAATCAAACGATGTCTCTACTATTATTATGTTGGGAGGTGGTCGTGAAATAGCTCCTCGTACTCAGTTTTGCTATTATTTCATGTCCTCTGGGATCATGGACTTTATTGGGTGCATTTGTATAAAAAAATTCAAACTAATACTCATTTCTTCAATTTTTGTCTTACCCACTTTATCAAGAAATGCTAATAAGGAGGAAGCCTAGCCTGATTGTTATATTGTTTGCTCTAAGTACCTTTTAAACCAGAGTCAGTTCAATTTTCCTTTTCTTAATCTCCAGACAGTAATATGAACCACTGAGATCGATCAATTTGAAGCTTTAATGTGTGCTTAAGTTACTATAAAATCTTCAGCAAGCTCCAGAAGTGTGAAGCAAAAACAAGGCTTTGCAATCAGCAACAAATAATAAAACTGCTGGAGGAGAAAATTATTTCGAAGAAGACAGGCATAGCATAAACAATCGTTACCGTATTTGGTAGTTAAACGTATTAAGCTAGTTACCGTATTTGTTAAAATTATTTAGCTAGTTGAATTTATCTTCCAAACCTAATAAAATACTGACCTTGTGCTGACCTTGTACACCATTGTTTTCCTAACAGTCCGTAGAATACATGTATATTTAAGTGCCTCTCATGAATAGCCAATATGTTTTCATAAATTAATTTTCGTGGTCGGTGTCTGAACCTAATTTGCAATACAAATCAAACGTATACACAAATAAACTAAAATGTTTCACATTTGCAGATAGTTATGTGGACAAAACGTTCAGCTTTCAATATTTGAGTTATGGTATCGAGTCTTATTTCCGGTTCTTTTTTATTTTATTGTTGAATCTTAACAGGTAGGAAATTGCCACATTTATTCTAATTCTTGATGGTAAACTTATTGAAACAAATGCACTTATATTAAACATTCTTCTATCTTTATCTTATGTACATGTAGAAAATGTCACCCAAATTTTTATAAATTATATGCACTAACTACTTTTTTTTTTTAAATTGCGGAAAATGAAACAGTTAAAAAGTAATAAAGATATAAAAATAGTTAGCTGTATGTAAAATTAAAAGTAATATTTTGCTTTAGGCATTATGTAAGTTGGTAGTAAGTGGTGAATCATATCGAAATGGTCATCATTTTATATGATTTGTCGATCCTCAATTCTTATATTAGAAACATTAAAAAAATAGATATCAGTAAACATGACTCATTTGTGCATGGGACAATCCAAACTAGTGATATTGTCGTGTGAATTTTTTTATCATATTTAGTAGATATTTTGTCAAAGAAAAATGTAGTCGTGTTACTTTAAAATATGACTGTTGTGAAAAAAACTGACTTGATGTGGTTTACAAACTTCGTAAGATTTTGGGTCATAATAATTTTCCTTCTGTATTTTGTAGAGCTATTTAACGTTCTATTTTTTGATGCGATTACCTAACTGTCTGAGACACACCGCATGTTTATTGTTAAACCCTTTACAATTACACGCTACGCTTCCCTCTGACTTTCCTTGGCGCATTAGTCCGATGACTATGACAGACAGTTTTTTTTGTCCCACCAATGCATTAGCTGTTTAGGTGTGAAAACAACCCCTCTCATATGAAATTTAATCCGAAATAGTTAAGTATTTTATCAAACATTCCCATACTTGATTATGATCATTTTTTTGCGAAAATTGTATTTTCTGACCAGGGTCTGAATATTTATTAAATGACTATCAAAACAAAACTTTCCTACTTAATAATCCTATAAATTGAGTGTACTCGGTTCGGATTAAGGATGCATCAGTCACAAGCAAGACTTATTTTATTATACTATTTCTTTTTTTTTCTTTGTTTCTGTGGTTTAAACAAAGATTGGAAAAATTATGTTCAACTGGTCATTTTGAAATGATTTTTCAGTTTTACTAAAGGAACCTGTAGAACAAATTCATATTTCTTTTACAAAGAAAATATATGCCCTTCTATGTATTCATAAATTAGCCGACATGCAAAATATTATGACATATTAATCCGTAGTACAATTTTGAAACGGACCTGTTCTCTTGCAGAACGTTTGTTTTGGCTGTGGTTAATACTTGATTTATCTATGTACCGAGAAATATAAAAAATAAAAAGCAATTCTACCAAAAGTTATGGCGACATGCACATTTTAATCTCTATAATCTTCAGGCACTTTTTAAAATCTCATCCCATTTAACAGTTGTTAAACATATAAGATTAGCAATATTAGACGACTAATTATTTGCTTTTGTTACAGCCAGGGCGGGGAAACGTACCCCGAATATAGCGCAAAAATTGATAAGCAAATAGGATTTGGATCTGCCATCACGTTAGACGTTGATTGCTTGTGTTTTATGATGATATATTGCATGTGGAGTACCAAAAAGCTTGATAATATGCAGTAGTACGGCTGTTATTGAAATATGCCTGTTCTGCAATATAGTGAATAAATTAATCGCTTAAAGTTGCGTGATGGATCGAGAATGGCAAGTTAGTTGATACTTTTCAAACATCTAACAACAGAAAGACAATAAAAGGAAAAACTGTGTCGAGCGATTGATAGTAATGAACCAGGTTATTCTTTTGTTAGATATATTGAAAAGTCATAGCAATGACTAAACGTCAAACAGACGGAAGTGCTCTTACCGTTATGTTGCTATATAATACTTACCGAATAATATATATATTTATTTCATCAACTTACTTCAACTTCCATATTTAATAATGATGAATTATGTATATGTGTAGTGTATATCTCAAACATTTAAATCAAAAGGATAACCAGTCCCAACAATTTCATTATTATACATTTGGAATACTCTATTATGTCTATCAGTACCATTAAAACGACCTATTTCAATGTCCAAGTTATACGCTGATAGCGAAATCTAGTATATATGTTTCTAATATATATATATACATATATTACACAAATAACTTTCATGTTCGAATGTATTCTTGAAATTTGCATAATATTTGAGTTTCGATACAGCATTCATAGACTTTTCCCTTTCTTTAAGATATTTTTTATTATTCTTCTTTGTATGAACAGAACAAGGCTAAGCTCGACAGTACAGTTTTAGTAAAAAATACCAAAACCTAACTGATTAAATTATCTTTGATACATCTTGTCCAGCAGACTCAAGTTCTATCAATATGAATACAGTTATCGAAATATACTTTGTTAATGGTAGAACAGAAAAAGTGTAAACTCCACAGGTCGCTCAACATGACAAAAATGAAAAGATGTTTCGTTTCGTTTTATATAAGGGCTCTTTAAGTAGATATAAAGGATATTGGCCTTTTCACATTAACAGCAACATTTATAGCTTGTTGTCTCACCCCTAATAAGTATTCGCTTACAGAATTTAATACATAGAAAAATATCTCTAAAATTGTAAATTCTCCAAACTTCCGATCAATATAACAAACCAGGGAATACAAGCTTATCATGAATGTGCAAACACTGTAATTGGAATACAACAAAATTGGATAAAATAAAACTGTTGTGTTTCGTCTATATGAAAAGAAGTGACTGAGATATTCGTACTTTTTGGTTACCTGAAGGTGTACGGAGGATAGACTATTTAAATAACCAACTGTAAATGTGATTACTGAAATTTGTACCGGTTTTGAAGTAAACTGAAATATTTATTTTTATTTCATTATTCTTGACTGCTTTTGTTCTATAAGTTGTAGCAATACAATTTTTTACAAGGAACCAGAAGGACATAAATAATAGGTTCAAGTCAATGTGAATGAGAAAGGGACATAAATCATAGAAAGAAAGTGAAACTTTAATAATTGAAAATACCGGATTATTGTGCTATTTATATGTGCAATTATTCTTTATTAAAACTATCCCCGGTACAGTATATGGCTGTCCCTGGTACATTCGGGTAAACACTTCTAAGGGTCATATAAATCAAATTAAAGGTCAAAGGGTCTGTTTTTCTAACAAGTATAGTTTGGTCACTCCGCATCAAACTCTTTCTCATAAAGATATTTATCAGAACATCGCAAATTTAAGGTTATCATTTTACATTCCAAGTAAAATATTTCAATGTTTTGCATTTCACTCACATTAAACAGAACGTCAAAGACAATGACAATGTAGTTTATTGATTTCGGCCATCGGCCCATATCAACATATTCATTTTATATACGTTTCCATACAACAGTGTGTGGTGTAATTCATTCTTCAGATACCAACTGAAACAAAAACTGCATTTGTGGATACTGAAAATAAGCATTGATACAGCAAGATCTTGCCTCTGGGCTGATCTGTTTATCACTTTTTTTTTGCTATATCTGATGTAATTGTCGCCGTCGTGAAAAACATCAGTGATATTTTATAAACAATTTCTTAGGTTCTAACACGTAGTTATTTCAAAACAATAGCTTCTGACTAAAGGCCATATACCTGGCTTCTAAGATACGTATTATTCACCCTAAGGTCATCAAGTTCATTTCGAAGCTGCACATACAAGTATTTGCTTCTAATAAAATCAACAACATGGCGTAAATAGAAAACATTACTTGGCCAAAAAACGATCTGTCCTAACACCATTGCACATAAAGCATAACATGGAACATTACTGATTATAACAAGCAATCAAGCTTACTTAGTAGTTTAATTTCTCTTAGTAACATCTAATAAATTATTTACATTGGTAGATTTTATTCCAAACAGACTTTCAGTCAGTACTATCTATGGAAACATTCTACTCTGTCCAAAAGAATATATAAGCTGACCTTTCGCGTGTTGTCTCAGTATGCTTTACCGTCCTTAATTGATTTCCTGGCTTCTAAATTAATTCTGTGGATTGTAAGAAGATACGAAGATACTGTTATTGTCTGAACATTGATTAATCATGTACTTGAAATGTATACAGTATGACCCAATGATCGGTCATTGAAGATATGCTTGGTATTAGGCCTGTATATTTAAGTGGGAAAGAATGTCAATATTTGGCTTTGGCTGTATGTGAACGACATATCTGATGTGGAAATGTAAGCGGTGGTTAACGACATAAATTTGGGAGTTTCTAAAAGTTTTAGTTTTATGTTTAAAATCAATACGGTTTACCTGTACATAAACATAACGTTACGTTTGTTACATTCATTTTTCTCTCCTTTTTTTAGCTCACATAGTTGGACAAAGAGTAACTAGAAACCGAAATTAATTGCAATCTAATTATATGCCCTGTTTAATTGAATTCCATTACGTGATTTGTCAGTTATATGTAATAATTTTTTTTATAGCGACGTGGTATAATCTATTATCTCCAGCGTGTAGTAGATTTCTAATTTGAAGAAGAAGAAGAAGAAGATTTATTCACGTCTGAAATCCACACAGTTAGTGTATAACGCCGAGTCAAGTGTAAGGCTTTGCATTGTGAACAATAAGACGAGGTTCATGGAAACTTGGAACCTGAAGCTGTTATTTCAAGACGTCTAGATCTTCAAAGTTTAGTTTTAAGTTTAATATCAGGACGAGGTTTCAGTAGCCATGAAGCTGAGAAATTTTGAGATTAAGTTTGACAATCTCCAGGGGATGTTTCTCCTTGGATGACTGTAAGAGGACGGGTACTGCTCACTTAGCAAAATCTACGAAAATGAGAAGTTTTTTCATCTTATTGTTCACAGAAGTATGGAACTCAAAAACAACCAATATTGATATCGATGGGTATTGCTCTTTTTCGTGTCCGAGACCAAAATATAACCGTAAAGCAACGATTTAGTGGTGGTGTTGTTATATACTATAAAGAAAAATATTTCAAAACAATTGAACTTGTAAGTTTAAATTTCAAAGGTATAGTATGGTTTAAGTTACTGAAAGAACACTTTAGATCTTTAAATGATTTGTATTTCTGTACGTGTTACATACCGCCTGAGGATTCAAATGTTTATAAAAACTTCTCGTCGAGTTTACGTAACTTCGACTTCTTTGAACAAATAAATGATGACATCAGGAGATACAGCAATTTTGGAGATATATGTGTGACAGGTGATTTAAACTCTAGAACAGGACAACATCCTGATTTTGTCAATAACATCAACCTTGATCGATATGTTCACATGTCTTTAGATGATATAGCTGTAAATAATATACCATCACGTGTATCACAAGACAGTCATGTTAGCGGTTTCGGATTAAAATTGCTGTCTCTATGTAAAGAAAATAATATTAACATTGTTAACGGCCGGCTTGAAAAAGGGAGTTTTACTTGTTATAATACAGCGCATAGCCGCAAGGCTGCTAGTGTTGTTGATTATATAATTACAAGCTACAATAACTTCGCTAATAAAACAAATATGAAAGTCTGTGATTTAACGGAATATTCGGATCACTGTCCGATTGAAACTGGTTTGAACTGCGAAATTACAATAGTATATCATTATGATGTATTGACTTATGATAAAATTACTTGGGAAGAAAATGACCCAATTATATTGAATCATGTTTCAAATGAAAATAAACACATGTTTGATAATATTTCATATCAGTTGGAGACTGATGAATCAGACATTGACAGGTGTATTGATAATTTGAATACAATTATTTTTGACATATCCTTTAAGTTGCATGGTATAACTTTTACCGTTAGGCCTAAGAAGAATGTACAAACGAAATACCCATGGTTTGATGATAGGTGTAAGCAAGCTAAAAAGGCTTTTTGGAGGGACCAACGGGCATTCAAAACTAATCCGTCTGATACAAATAGACTTAATTTTTTGTCAAGTAGGAGAAGATTAACTCAGATTAAAAGCAAAGTTAAAAAGGAATATTATAACACTGAAAAGTCCAAATTATCTGATTTAAGTAAACGGAATCCACAAAAATTTTGGAAATATATTAAAAAGTTCAAAAATAAAAGCATGCCGAAATTTGATGGTATTAGTGTAAATGATTTTGCTGAGTATTTTAGTACATTATCTAGTTCAAATCAAACTGATTTTGTATCAGAAGATGAGGAGAGTAGTCGTACAGAGACTTTACGTATAGATGAACTTGACTGTCCATTTACTTCGGATGAAGTATCTAAAGTAATTTCTTCTTTAAATAGACATAAAAGCTGTGACTATGAAAATAGTGTTGCCGATTTTTTCATTGATTCTAATCATTTTATAACTCCTTATCTTGTTTCTATATTCAACAAAATTTATGACTCGGGGAGATACCCAGAGTCATGGTGTAAAGGTGTTATAATACCTATTTTTAAAAAGGGTGATGAATCAAATCCTTGTAATTACAGAGGAATTACTCTTGTCAATATAACTGCAAAAATATTTTCGTTAACTCTTAGAAATAGAATCAATAAGTGGTGTGAATCTAATGATGTCTTTAATGATGCCCAATTTGGTTTCAGAGATAATCATTGCACTAGTGACTGTATATTTTTATTACACACAATTATTCAGAATACCTTGTATAATAAATCTAAATTATTTTGTGCTTTTATAGATTATGAAAAGGCATTTGACACAGTAATACGTGATGCCTTGTGGATGAAACTCTGTAATTCAGACATTAGTTGTAAAGTGTTAACCATGCTAAAGTCTATATACTCAAATGTTAAGTCATGTGTAAAATTAACTCCAAATATGAAAATGTCAGACTTCTTTGACGTCACTATCGGATTAAAACAAGGGGAACCACTCTCGCCCCTATTGTTTATATTATTCCTAAATGATATTACAAATTGTATCGATTTTAATAACCTTACTGAAAATGATTTAACTCAATTGTCAATGTATATGCTGATTTTTGCGGACGACATTGTTTTATTCACACCAAATGCTGAGAGCTTACAAGCACAACTTGATTGTATTTATCAATATTCTGATAAATGGGGTCTTAAGATAAATGTCAGAAAGACCAAAGTTTGTATTTTTGAAAAAAGAAAACAAAACCGTACATTTGAATGGTATGTTAATGGTGAGAAGTTGGATATTGTTGATCATTTTTGTTACCTGGGTGTTAACTTCACTTATACCGAAATATGAAAATTGCTGTAAAGACTCTCTCTGACCAAGCCTTAAGGGCGTATAATAATTTGCTGTTTTTCAATAGAATAAATATGGATATTAGAACAAAATTATCGCTTTTTGATTCAATGGTTGCGCCTATTCTTTTGTATGCTGCTGATATTTGAGGAATATACGAATTTAAAGAAATCGACAAACTACATTTAAGATTCTGTAAACATGTCTTAGGGGTACGAAATCAAACTCCTAACTTAGCTGTCTTTGGCGAACTTGGTCGCTTTCCATTATCAGTAATTATGAAAGAGAGAACCTTAAAATATTGGATAAAAATTATGAAAAATCAGGATATGCCTATGTATAGAATTTTTAATGAGCAATGCAATAGCCTGAATGGTGAATCATGGTCACATAAAGTTAAATCTTTATTAGATAGTTTAGGATTTAGTGATATCTGGCTGAATTTCGATTCGAACTGCAACTATTATGCTATGTTTAAACAACGGCTACGTGATTAGTATATACAAAGTTGGAAAGCGTCTATTCAAAATGTATCGAAACTTGAATATTATAGTAAATATAAACTTGAATTTTGTTATGAGAAATATTTAGATATTTTATCAAGCAATTTACAGAGAAAACAATATACAAGTTTTAGAACTGCATCACATAGCTTAGAAATCAAAGTAGGCCGGTATACTGGTATTGATAGACAAGATCGTACCTGTAAAATATGCTCTAGTCATTTTGTTGAATCTGAATACCATTTTATGCTTTGTTGCAATAAGTATTCACATATTAGACAGAAATATTGTATCAATACAGCTTGGCCGTCTGTTAATAAATTAATTGATATATATCATGTCCTCTACTACCAAGAAAAGACTGATAAGAAATGCGAAATATATAAGCGAAGCTGTTAAACTACGTGAACAAACTCTTAAGATTTAACTGCTCTTTAGATTTTCATATAATGTTTAGCTGAATTTATGTTTGCACAGTATAAATGTTTTATTGAAGTGATATTTTCTGTGTATTTGTGTATATTATATAATTATGTATGTGTATGTCTTGACCATATTGAATAAACATATTGTAAATGGTCAAAGGCATTTGTAATGCCGATTTGCCAATAAATGAAATGAAAAAAATGTTATTATGATATTTGTATTGGACTAAATTAAAGATGTCTTTTTACTGAAATTTTTCAGCAATCTGAAATGAAGACAAAGGTGTCACTCACAAAACTCTTTTTTTAAATACAATTTTAAATGAAAAAGTTTTGTTTAGATGAAGGTTATTGATTTTAAGATAGTTATGTGTGAAACTTAAGTAATGTAAACCAATGTTTCTGTTTTTTTGCGACATTTCTAAAATGAAAAAAAAAAAGAGTTTTTATATAAATGATTGTTTTATGACATTTTAAGATATTTGAACTGAAGAAAATATGGTATAAAGACATTCCAAGAAATTGTATAAAATGGTGTAAAACACTTCATGATATTGAGTCAGTGTTTTTTTCTTGTAATTGTGATTCATTATATGCAAATTTCGGGCTGTAAGTGACAATTTACTTTCAATTACTTATTAATAATATGGCATATGCATTGATTCAGTAAACAGAACTAAGCTGGTAGAAGTGAAAAGGGGCATTTTCTGCCTGATTTCTATTTGCAAAGTTAGATGTGAAATTTGATCATCAGAAAATAAAATGAAGGTCAATGCAATGCAATAAAAGAAAATGTGATACTGATAGAAAAATCTTAATCATGAATACAAACACTTTCAAACCTATCCTTAGTGGCATGCGAATAATGTTTAAACATCATATTGTATTATGTTTTATGTAATATAAAGGTATCGATGTTGTATCCAATCTAGGGATATGCACAATCTCAAGATTGAGCAAGTACAGTTTAGGGATCCTCAGTTAGCGTATGCAATCTCGAGATTGCTCAACAGATAAGAACCTGTTGTCGTAGATAATCATGCTGGTAAAAATATAATAACGTATATAATGTTCTTTTCGTATTAAATGCAAAATGTTTAATAATATATTTTTGAAGTATTCATAATTTTAACATGACATTAGCATTTCTAACTGACCACAAAGAGTGCTTCATTTTCAAGTACCAGCATAATTATTTACAATGAAAAACTGACTTAAAAAGCAAGCTTCACACTCAATCAGAGATAAAAAATCAATTGTTTTAACATGTGCTACAAAATACTAAACTTTACAGTTTCATTTAAATATTGAATTGATTTATTATCTGAGATTTTAATCAGAGTGTACATGTAAGTAGAATGTTATGATACCCCAAGTGAAATAAGTACCATTTCATGCTAAAATTGAAATACGTATATCTGAAAGCTACGAATATTTTTTCTCCACTTTATATGATTAAGACATATTAAAGTGTACCTTCCTTGTTGTAATTTATTAAAGAATGTTATTAAGATTTGTTCCATATTATTCCTTGAAAAAGTGTAGTCTCCGAGCTTAGGTTTGAAATAGAAAAAATAAAAAAGTTAATTTAACGATATGAGATTTTAAAATTATTTTTGCTAGCAAAATCGCGAGTAACGTATTCGAAACTTTATAGCTCATCAATATTATTACCCCTAGTGATTTAGATTAATCGGTGATTGCGACTACATCATAATTATTACTGGTAATTAGCACCCCGTGCCTTGCAATCAGGTTGTTTTAAAGGCGTACGCTAGAATTCCCTGTATATGAGATGGGCGAAAATTTTCCCAATAACAGAATTTCTTTAAACTTTGGATATTGAAGGACAATCGTCTAAGAAACAAAAATATGCAATAAAAATCATAGGTCACCGGTATCGAAAAAGAGTTACAATGTATCTGCCCTTGAAAACGTCATTTTGGGGGGAAATGCCGTTTTCAATGGCAGATAACTCTTTTTCGATACCGGTGACCTATGATTTTTATTGCATTTTTTTTGTTTCTTAGATGATTGTCCTTCAATATCCAAAGTTTGAAGAAATTCTGTTATTGGGAAAATTTTCGCACCAAATTCTAGCATACGTTCTTAAACGATTAATCATCGAACAGAACCGTGTTTTTCAAAGATTTTTTTTTCAGTTTTCGTTGCAATGCTTGTCATGATGGGCTTCTTAGCCTAATGGAAAGAAATATATTAAACTCTTTAACTAAAAGAAAATCTGGGTAAAAATTGAGATTTGTCCAGATATTGATATAAATGATCTAGTTTGGTCAGATTTTGGTAAAAAATGAGCATTTCATTGAAATTTTGCTGCAAAAATTTATAAAAACCAAAAACATCACATTTTCACTGTGTTGGGTGTATTTTTTTTTAAAAATGCACATTTACACCCTAAATTTTGCCCATCTATACCTTTCAGAGAGGACATTTGGTATATTTCAAAGTGTAAGTGTGTAATTTGCTTGCAAATTATGGTGAAAATTTATGAAATAGGGCAAAAACCAGCTCTGGCTAGAAGAACTGGTTAAAAATTATGTCGCGACATCAATTTCGAAGGAAAATTGGCGCAGGGACCCGCATTACTGAAAATGCCATAAAACCTGGAAAACTGATTTAATCAAGCTGAAACTTGGTATTTTTCATGCAGATATGTTACTGGTACAAAATGTACTATACAAATACTATTTTCAACTTGTTTTCTGTCTGTCCTGTATTTTTCTGTCTTTCTCCTCACTCCCCCTATCGCCCCCATCCTTTCCCCTTGCATTTGCGCTCCTTTATTCTGGCATCCCCTCCCCTTTACTATGAGTAAGTTTTCGTGCCCAACTTAATTTTAATTTTAATTAATTTCTGACGGACGGACAGCCTTACGGCGAAGGACGAATGACAATCCCAATATGTCGTGTCTGTTTGAGTTTGAAAGACTAGAAAGCTATGTTACCTTCCTGGAAATGAATACAATTGTCGTGACCACTGCTGTTATAACAAAACCTATAAAATTATGAGGCGTCTAAAAGAACTTTTGAATTCCTGGGTGAGTACCAGGAACAAATAGTTGTACATTTGATGACAATTTCGTTGCTATTCTCTGCAACTGATAAAAAACATCTCCCGGGAAATCAGTGTCTAATGTTGCGAACTTAGCATCAAATGATTTGATCAAACTAGAACTCAGAATTATTCTACGGTCGAAAATCCATTTACTGGACCCATTGTGTTAAATCAATATTCACTTTACACAAATGTAAATTACCTGATTGTGCGTTATCTAATTAACAATGTGTTTATTGTTTACTGTTTCTCGTCTAGATTTAAATGTAAACTATTTTATTTCTTGGAGGTGAGTAATCCTTTAAATTTACTATACTTCAGTATCAATGATCTATGCAGATTTCTTTCTTTCAATTATCATTTTAAGTAGCTATAGATAAAGATTAAACAAAGATTGAACTCTGTATCTGGTAGTGAGTAGTGTGATTCTGTTGGTGTTTTATGGTTGAGGTCTTGCAATCTCGCGCCCTCTAAGTATTTATGCATTACATTCATAGTGTAGTAGTTATGCACTGTGTAGCGCATAAATAATTAAGCGCATTGGTTTGTTTGTGCTATTTAGAGATTTTCACGCCTTACTTAAATTAATACATTCACAAGTTATCTATTTCTGTAAGTCGGGTTGTGTTGGTCCTTGTAATAATTAAATTGACAGATTGACCACTTATCTGCCTCTTTATTACTAGGAGTTTGTTCTTATTGTTTGGTAAGACTCTGGGAAGTTACTTGCCTGTGAATTAACTATACTGGTGATATGGCATCCCACTCTGGTATTTAATAAATTTCCACTATTTAGGATGTCCTTAAGCTGCTGTGAATACTAACTAAATTTTCTTTCAATTCCTAGTATTAAAGTAAAGTTATAGAGATAACAGAGTTTGTGATGAGTATTTGAGCATTTTTAATTGCTCTGCTAAGTTTTAGCAGTATTTGTGCTTACTAAGTTTCTAGTAGGGCTATTTAGTATACCAGTTTTATTTTTCTTTTCTTTATCCAGTTTTTATTTATTTCCATGTTGATAGTTTTAGCATTTAAGAAATACATTTGAGACACCCAACGGGTTCAGGACTATTTAGGCATGTAAGGGCACAGGGGTGCTCTACTTAGGTCCATAATGATATGGGGAAATTGAATATATTCTAAGGTTTAAAGCGGTCTTTCGTGTAAATATATTCTAACCATGCATTTGTGTAATGTTCCTGTCTATTTTTACTGTTCTTTGATTTCTTTGTTGTTGTTGTTGTTGTTTTTTTTTTAAATCTAGATATTTTAGTCTGGTTTTAATCAATTAATGGCCTATGCCAATGTCCTTTGTATATATTTCGATACCATTAAAATCGTAGGTGTAAACTTTTAATTCCGAGGGCGGAATGAATGTCCCTTAGGGTTAAAGGCCATTTTCTCCGAGTGGGGAGCAGTGTTGAGAAACGGGTTTTATTGGGACTAGTGTTAGTTAAAATTTCTTATTATTTTATTGTTTTATTATAGGTTATGTACCCTGGTAATTGAGTTTCACAATGAAGTACATGTGCAAGTCCATATATAATGCTTTTGGCAGAGATTTATCATAAGCACAAGTCCATTTTGTGAGAAACCTTCAAAATTGTATTTCCCTCAAATTGTTAGAGACTACTGTAAAAATAAATTGTGCTAGATCAGCAGTTTATTCATATTTTTGCATAATTTGCACATCTGAGGCCCATATGTAAGATTGGTTTCCAAATATGTTTGCCTCGTAAAATAAACTCATTACTATTTTTATATTATTATTATTATTATAATCATTATTATAAACACAAAGCCGTTTGCCAAGGTCTTTGCAGTATCTGTTTATATATACAAACAGTTCAGTTGTAGAAAAATGTATGGTAGTTCCCTACTCATGCTTTGGTCACAAAACCGTACGATGTCCGTACGGTTTTAAAAAATCGTACGAGTCCACCAATTTCAGAATCCTTACGGCCTCTGTACAATCGTAGCGTCTGGTCACAGGATGCAATCATAGGATATCCGTACGGACATGCGGAGCTCGCAAGGAGCCCGGTCTTACCTCGTACAGTTCCCGTGGGTTCGTACAGCGCTCGCACGGCACTCGTACGGTGTCCGTGCGACAAGAAAAAATCAGTTCGTCGACCTCTGAAAAATTTCTATTTTCAATCGTAGAATATATATGCTCTTGTAGCAGCAGTGCTACGAGTATTATGTCATTTTGGGCACGAGCCTGGTGCAGCGTGAGCCGAAAGTGCATCAGTCTGAGACAATGTCGCTCCATTCTGTTCCACGCCTCGACAGTACTTGGTGGAACTTAAAATATATTCCTGTTTTTATACCAAGTTGAATCAGCAAGGAAGACGTACGGAGCCCGTACGATAATCGTAACACCCTTCGGGGCCCGTGTGGACATCGCACAATCTCCGCATGGTGTCCTCAATATCATACAGACATCGTACGTTGACCATGCGAGTCCTATGCGATAGTCATGCGAGCATCGGCAAGCCTCGCAGTTTTCAAAATCCGCACGGACATCGTGCGATGCCCGTACGAGCTCTTCCGGGGCACATGCGGTTTCCGTAAGGAGCTCTTGCGAGCTGCTCCCGACTTCGAAAATCTGTACGAGTTCGTAGAGAACTCGGGAGTTCGGTACAACATTTTCACCGAAATTCCTTGTCCTTTGCGAGTTCACAAATCCCGTACGACGCTCGTATAAGTCGACGATGTCCGTACGGACGCCGTATGATTTTGCAAAAATTCGACAGAAAACCTACTCGTACGGAGCTCGTAGCGTTATTGTGACCGGGGTATCAGTAAACCGTTGGAGTTAATTTAAGATATAAGTGATTGATATTTCATAGACGTTACTATCCGTTAAGCATGTTGTGTTGTTACACCTATCATGGACCTAAATCATAAAACTGCCAGAGTTAACTTTGTATACGGACAGGACATATTGGTATCATTTGATGCATCTAATATACTAACCTTAGTTTTGTGCAGATGATCACAAAGCAGTGAAGACAGACAGTATGACTTGAACGAAAGCCGAAAAGTAGCATATGGAATGGTCCACACTGAGGATTCATATGAAGTATGTCGTATGTAAAATGCTGAAGCACCAAAGAATGGCATAAGTTCATGCCAAACATGTCTTTACACTGTTAAGCTTGTGTTTGTCCAAACGGTACTTTTAAAACATATTGGTACATTTTGTATTTTATTTTAAAATATCGGCCAATCATTTAACTAAAAAACAAAGTTTACAGAATGCCTGCAATACCTCAATAACACTATAACCAAGTTTTAATGAATGTATCTTGACAAAGTTATGGAATCAATTAGTTCATAGTGCAATTATATCGGTAACCAATTGAGCCGCAACATAGGAAAATCAACATAGTGCGTTTGCAACCAGCATGGATCAGGACCAGCCTGCGCATCCGCGCAGTCTGGTCAGAATCCACGTGTTCGCTTTCAAAGCCCATTGCAATGAGAGAAACCATTAGCGAACAGCATGGATCCTGACCTGACTGCGAGGATGCGCAGGCTGGTTTGGATCCATGCTGGTCGCAAACGCACTATGTTGGTTTTCTCATGTCGCGGCTCAATTGTATAATAGAACAGGTGCGGATGCAGGGCGACTAAAAGTATATGAATTGCTTCTAATTATGAAAAACAGATTCATAAGGCCATAAATGTATTTCTACGTTAAGGTGTTCGCTATCGCAGGAAGCTAAACAGACTTCTGACGCATAAAGCAAACATGTTAACATCAAGAAACATAGTTCGTGCGTTTCAAGAGTGAATTACAGAGTATCGAAAGGATTAGTGTCATATACACGCCACTAAAACAATTTTCCTGTTTAACATGGCAGATATTGATGTAGTGCTCTGATATCTTAGAGACGTTAAACATGATCATAGTTTGATGAATGAATAACAATAACTATTAAGAGAAGTAATTATATCTTTAAGCAAGAACTTGATATTTGGCATACTATATATCAGTTTCTGAGTATCGTTTGTAGATATAGTGTTTCTGGTAGACTAAACATTAAAATGAATCGACATGATTATATCTAGTAAGTAGAATGTACATATCTTGTGTGAAATAGTAAGAGCGATTTATATGTTAGATGACTCAAGTTCTTTCTTTTGTTCAAGTAACTATCTAACAAGCAAATATCAGTTCTATTTTTGCTGAGTGCGTGCGTGCGTGCGTGTGTGTGTGTGTGTGTGTGTTCGGGTTTAACGTCTTTTTCAACAATTTTTCAGTCATATAAACGACGGTGACTACTTGTAGCAGTCAGCACAATGCCCAACTTTATAGTGCTGCCTCACTGGAACATCTATCACGCCGTAGACACGTGGCATATCCCACCCATTCACATTTTACTGAAACCGGACTGACCAGTCCTAGCACTATCCTCTTAATGCTGAGCACCAAGGAGGAAGCTACTAGTACCATTTTTTACGTCTTTGGTATGACGCGGCCGGGGATCGAACCCACGACCTCCCGCACTCGAAGCGGTCGCTCTACCACTAGGCTACCGAGGCGGTATTTTTGCTGAGTAATGCACTGTATAAAATCATTGAAATCGGAACCATCTAATAGATTAGAACTCGGAAGCCTATTTTGTTGACAATTAGATGGCTTATGCAGTTTGGATTGTCTTTTGGTGTAAATATTGATAATATTCACTGCTTTTTGCGCTTAAGCTTAAAGATTCTTAAAGCCAGAATTGAATACAATAGACAATGTCTTGTTTTTTACAGTTATTATGGGTACATATATTCCTAACTACAACAGGATATTACCCAGATTATAACACTTGATGTAGTAACTGAAACTTAAAAATCATTTCTTAATTAGAATAAGAAGTACAAGGCATATCCTTACATTCATAATTTACTACGTATACTCGAAAGTTACAAGACACTAACAAATAATAATTTTACTTTTTTTTGTGATTTATTTCCATTTCCTCTATCTTATATAATAGGAACAGATTTTGAACGCATTATTCAAAATTATCAGACAGAGGTATTTCTTACTGAGAAGTCATTTTAAAATAGATTCGTACATAGATGCATAAAAGAAATAAAATAAAATAAATCATTCCAAAGGCTGACATAGATCAAACTGCTGGTAAAATAAATTCAGTTAAGGAGAAACTGTGTTGATAACCAAGCTATTGAATATCCACGCTCCGGGTGTAACGCTTGCAAAAAATAAATTGGCTTACATCAAATTCTGACTTATTACCTTTTGTTTTGTATTATAAGTCACTAAATATGATTGTAACATAATCGTATGGTGGAGAACATGTAGAAACGGAATAGCTTAATGAGTTATGGAGTAATTATTGAAGTAATAACTGGAGTATATCAGCAGCTTGTGTTGTGTTGCTCCTCTAAGCTGAAAATAACGGAAAGCATCTGCCAATACCTCATTTCTACATACAGTGAAAATGTACTGACATGTTTAATAGGCTAGTATTGTGCCTAGCAAAATACACCACGCATGAAAAATAACTACCCTTAATATTTTAAGTGTAATATGTTTATGAACTTGTTATAAACAGCTGACTTCGCTATCTCAGATTTACAAGATACAAATGGTAAACTGTTTCAGGCTGTCAACTTTCATTGCGAAAATATATTAGATAAAATACAGACATGTTTTATCATATTAAGTGTTTAAAATTCATGCTATCTATTTTTCCGATACCCAAAGACACAAAATCACTTTGTTTATATTAACATACAATTCTATAAGTCTATATTTCAATCTTCTCACAAGAGAACAAGACATCACTAGTTTTGAAAAACCTATGAGAGAGTAAAACTTTGAATTCGTTAGTAAAATAACATTGTAAACAGTTGAAAAGCATCGCTCTAGCCTAATTTAACTAGTATTTTACTCTTAACATTATGTGTCATTTTAATTGTTACATAACGTTAAGTATTATTGCGCTAACACGTCATTTGCTTGGCTTACCTAATGTCAATTTTGAGAAACTGAATATAAAAGTATTTGGTTTGAGTGTGCCCAATTTCTTTGAAGAAAATTATTTATAAGCCACTTCAAAAAGGAGTCTTGATTTTATCATTTACTGCGAAAATGTCTGAATTTTGAGAGATTCACTATTTATCTCATGCCAGTTTGAAATAGTTCTGCGATAATGTCATAAATTATTTAGAGGGAACACGCTACTTTCCGATTGCTTGCAATCAGATATGAATGCATACGGTGGAAAAAGAAAGAATCACAAGATCTGAAAAACATGCACGCATTAAATAACTAATTCAGCTTTTCTGAGTTTATGGAAGCACATAATTAACAAATCACAAACTAAAATGTTTAAATGGATTTACTTCGGAATATAATTAGATCAATATATTATGTATTATGCATTCACTTATTTCTGACAAGACTAAAACACAATATTGTCAGCGAAGCAATAAATTTGATTTTTCAGTAAATAAATATGAGACCAACAGGAAATACAGAATGCAATAAGTCAAAGCAGTTAAAGAATGTATTAGTTTGTTTATTTTAAGTATACTTTATTACTTACTTTTAGCTTCCGCCGTGTTCAAGTTTGCAGATCAATGTTACAACCTGGTTACCTGTCCTAAACAATGTCCTTATATGAAATGTGTTTTCAATATCATCTGATGCAGGAGGACATTAGCACGCGTTGTTAAACACCTGACCAAGAAAACATAATATATAGGACGATAAAACATAAAAGCATTGTTTATTTCGATTCTAACATGCTCATTGAAACATGGTGATAAAATGATGCTGACCTTCATTCATCAGAGTATAGAACCCGGTGGCATGCGGCTAAATGACGTCATAATTACCTTACAGTTTAATATACAACGCTTGCCTCCTTTCTGTGTTTAACTGACAAAACAGTAAGCATGTTAAAATAAACATTCTAATACATAACTTTAGAATACGAACTTATTTACTTACATAGTCTAATAAAATGGACACTAGCAAAGTATTTAATAATATTTTGGTTGAACATCCACATTTTTAAAGCCACCATGTTGGTTTATAAACGTAGTTTCATTAAACTATTTTTAACAGTTGACGAATTTGACCAAAATCAATTGTCCATCACTGCCTATTTACACTACAACAATTGCTGAAGCTTTTTATGACATGTGATTTATCTTTACATATTGCCATTTTTGGATTGGTTGCATAATGAAAACTGGATGATTTAACTTTATTGGCAAACAATAATCACCAACATCATAATAGTGGAAAAGGTCAAGAAAAAAACTTGTTTAAAAGTAAATGATACATATGTGAAAACTCGACTCGATAAAATTGTTTAAAATTGATTACTTGTAAGCTTGATGCTCATTTAACAACTGAATTCTACATTTGACCTTATTAGCTACACATAGTCTATCATAATGTCCCCAAAACGTTAACACACAATACATTCAATGATATGTTCATAACTGTATGTAAATGAAAATTATTGATAAAAATACCATACTTATTAATACAACAGTACTTAAAACGGTGGAAATGGAAATAACCTTAAAACAGTATTTTGTACTATCAAAAGGACTTGCTGTCTAGGCAATATGGATTTTTTTTCTATGGGCTTACAGGCAATATCGAAAGTGAAATATATTTTCTATGGGCTAAAAAAAAACAACTGACACTTTATATCTTAAAGAAAGACAAATCAGACAAAATGTTAACACTGGGTTTAAGATAGTTCTTCATGTTCAGATTAAATTGTTTTGCTACAATGTCGACAGTTCAAAATATTTCTGTCATTAAAACGAAAAGGTTATTGCTTGCTTGTTTGTTAAAACGATTTGAAAAATATGGACCTTAATCAAGTTTTCAGAATTGGAGTCTATCTGAATGATAGTTTCGCATACAGACCTTTTCAAAGATGTAAAATTGTAAATTTACATTACTGTCTTTCACTGACGAAACAAATATATATATATACGCGTGCTAATATTGAGATATTCCCCATAATTAAAAGAGATGAGCCAAATTCATGCTGATTTAATGACCTAATATGGATTTTTGACATGTCAATATTCTTGTTAATATATGTTATCTTTGGAAATATAGAATTGTTGCCAGATTGATAAATTAATTCAAAGGCTGCCATTTTATTTATGGTTTGATGTACGCTTCCGTATACCGGATCTGGGCTTACTTCTATGAATTATGGATCACTGACGTCATGCTATCGTTTCCGGGTTTTCAAACATGCAGAACTACCTTAACATTTCTGCCTGACAAACTGAAATTTCAGTTAATATTTCTTAGATGTACACCTAACATCGTCTTGTTATTGATGAATAAATTCATAGGCGAAATCATCGTTTAAACCAATGATTGACAATGCAGGCAAAACAATGATTTAGCTGAGGAAACTGATCAATGAGACCATGATTAAGATAAAGCAGACAGCTCAAAATCAATGTTGGTCGTTTAGTTGATGTAATAACCTTCTGTATGAAAAAGGCGATGTATTGTAGAAGCAGAGTGAAGTAATTTATTTTAGTCTTAACCTTTCGGTAAAAGTGTGAAAATATTGACTGTGATAAGGGTTTGCCAGCATTACTGTAAGCAAAAATACACATCATGAAAGAAATTCAGGAAGCGCTCAACAAAAGATAAATTGACGAAATTAATTAAAAGCAAATGCGAAATCTAAATTGCTGTAATGTAAAAATGAATAAAGTAAATATCGAATAAAAAGCAGCTATGCGAGGTGGCTATTAAACTATATTGCAACAAAAAAAGCTAGGGAGAAAGAATGATGCAAGTATTAACTTTAGGCAGAGAAATGCAATTATGAGTAATACTGAGCGATTGAACTCCTTGCTTGAAACAAAGGTTGATAAGTTCTTCTGATATAACATTCTTTTTCAGCATATCATATGTGCGACGTTACGAACTATTGAATAGTTTTATCAAAAGGTGTACGATGAAGTGAATTTTTAGATTATTGTAATTGCATCTTAATTAAACACAGCCGTTAAGAATTTCACAGTTGAATACAAATAGTACTATGTTTCTACTGACACATTCGCTACCGCTATCATCCTGGCAATTCTCAAGTTACAAAACAAGACACGATGCCTGCTATTTAGATCTCACATATACTCCACAGTATTTACATTTTGAAATTTAACTCAAACTTTGTTTTTGACGTTATAGTAATTAAATTTACAAGAACATCCTTTTGAAATATAGAATACTAGTATATTCAAGCAAACAAATAGCAGACTCGATTTAACGGAGTAAGTACTTTGAGGGGTATTGTAATGTGCAGCACCACACGCGCCCCTCTAGCACCGGATTAAGCGCAATACTATTGTATATATACACTGAATGGAATACTTGATCACAATTTAAATAACAGCACAATCCAGGATTCGAAGGAAGGACTTAAAACATAAAAAATGTGTCGAATAGCTAGCACGAGTTTTGAATTACATTCTATTTTGTTCTGGTAACAAATCATGAATATAAGGTGTTTTCTAATCTATTTAGTTTTAAGTACAAACACTACTATGATCATTCACGAGACGGTAATTCTTTTCACTGATTTGCGAAAAGAAATTTGCAACTGGTATCAAGAAATAAAATCTATACCTGAAACGTATATCAGGGAATGTTGACTCTACTTTAAATCAAAGATATTAATATTGCAATATTCTACCTTGTTTCAGCACATCTCTGTCAATTTATGAAATATTTCTTACACAAACACAGATAAAGCGATAGGAATTGTTAAACTGTTTGTTTAAAGAGCAGCTGCATGCAAAATGTTCAACCGATGCACTTCAATTAGTTACAAAAAGTGGTATTATCACAAGGAAAGAGCGATATTAATCATTAGATGGAAGATATTTGTTTGTTTAAGTATAATATCGAAATAATTTTCACAGTGAAGAAAGCTGGTTAGCAACGATTGAAAATGTAAATTCGGGTGTGCAAGCGTGAAACTTTAATTTTACTTATAAAATTACACATTATTTTATTACATGTAATGTAATGACTTTAACAAAGTTTTAACCAGTGTTTAATTCCATACTAATGATTTACTATGTATTTATCAGATATAACTTAAGTAACTCAAATATCTCAATTATATTTTACTATAGTAAAGAAAACATATTCACTTTTATACGTCCGTCTGAAAGACGGGACGTATTATGGGAACGCCCTTGACGGGCGGGAGGCGTCCACAAAGTATGTCCGTAGCATTTCTTCTTCGTGCATGGACGGATTTTGATGTAACTTAGAACAACTGTTCGCCACCATGAGATGGAGTGTCATGCGCAAGAACCAGGTCCCTAGGTCTAAAATCAAGGTCACACTTAGAGGCAATTGTCAAATTCAAGAATGGCATTGTCTGGAGCATTTCCTCTTCTTTTTTATGTTACTTGGCACAATTGTTCACCATCATGAGATGGAGTGTCATGCGCAAGTACCAGGTCACTTGGTCTTTGTTTTTGTTTGTTTGTTTTGGGTTTCACGCCGTTTTTCAACAGTATTTCAGTCATGTAACAGCGAGCAGTTAGCCTAAACAGAGTTCCTGGATTTTGTACCAGTACAAACCTGTTATCCGCAAGTAACTGCCAACTTCCCCACATGAATTATGAATGTGGAGGACGAATGATTTCAGATACAATGTCTGTTATCAAATCGTCACGGAGAACATACGCCCCACCCGCGGACCGAACTCGCGACCCCGCGATCCGTAGACCAACGCTTTCCCTACTGAGCTAAGCAGGCGGGCAGGTCACTTGGTCTGGGGTCAAGGTCACACTTAGAGGCCAACGGTCAGACACAAGAATATTAGTTCCTCCTCATTTAATTTTCTCGAGAACGTCATGTTTAATATCAGCTAAATATGTACGATAAGCATTTTACATTACCGAAGTGCCTCTAACCCCACTTTACAGGCGTTTGATGTTGAATTTGTCTTGGTTATTTGCCATTCCTTAACATTAAAGGAGACGTTATTCAATTTAATCACAGTAAACACTCAGAATACCGACATGCTGTCATGAAGAAAAACTCTAAATATATCAGTATATATTGAATTGCGAGTGTGGGTGTGTTTGAATTAAAGAGCATTAGTTAACAAAATATGGCTTGCGCCCTTCGACTTCTAGAAACAAGTAACACGTCTGTTGAACGGTTTAAAGTTAGATATGATTAATTTCTCTTACTATGATGGGCACGGTATGTGATAATTTAGTTTTACTTATATTCTGCATTCATTTTATGTACTTTGTTCATCGATAGTGTGGCTATGCAAAGATTAAGAAAAAAATCAAAAAAATCAATGGCAGTTCATGTCATAAAAAAATTACCCTTGTTAAATTGCAAGTTTCTTAATTCTACATCTATGTTTTATTTTGGATAAATTAATTTGAAATAAGAGTTGTCTTGTAAAAACAATTAAAATATATTTTACATACTACAGGTTATGTCAAACTACCAACTTAATAAAGTTTAATTTGAATTAAAATCACTACTTACGTAGAGGAATTCATTACAGAGAGTTAAAGGAGTATCGTTGTACATGGAATTTAATCATTTTCTAATTAAATAAGATCGGATGACATATACGTCGACTTACAATCCATTCCGTAAACTTATATATTCCTTCGAGACATTCTAAATCTATCTTTGGAATTTAAAAACTATCCCCTGTCAGACATTATAACTGTATTGACCTATCGCGTGTTTTCTCAGTATGATGTCTGGGGCTTCATTGATATCTGGACTACCAAATTAATTTTATGAATTGTAATCCAAGAGGACAGGAAGATACTGTAATTTTCTGTTTATCATGGATTTACAAAGATCATACAGTTTGACAACAATAATTAGCCATTAACGATTCGTGAGGTGTATAGTGATTTGAATTGCAGTAAATTGCTCGAATATTTCATTGTTATTGATAAATAATCCTATAAATAATATCACTAGAAATTGACAAGAATACTATTTCAAGCTAAAGAATTATAATCAGTTTGTAAATGACCTGGGTGAAGCGTACAGCACGAATTAAGCGGGGCTGTAATAATATGGGTTGTAGGCAATCTGGTTTCTACGAACGGATGAAGGTCAGGGTCATCTATATATAGGTCAGTTTGTAGGGCTTACCACAAAGTTTATTGAGAGTGAGTATGAACTAAACTGTGTCATTTATATGGGCTGCAGGACCAAAAATATTGTTTACTAGGGTTTTAAGATTTAAGGTGAAGTTCATTAGAGGGTCAAGATAATCTATATAAATGTCGGTTTTTAGGTCTTGCCTTAAGGTTTGGTGAGTGTGAGTATGAACTTAACTGGGCTGTAGGAATGACGTTTATTAAGGATTTAAGTTTGAAGGTGAAAGTCATATGAAGGTCAAGGTCATTTATATATAGGTCAGTTTGTAGATCTTGCCACAAGGATAGTTGAGTGTGAGTATGAACTAAATCGGTATATTATTTAGGACTGTAGGCAATCTGGTTCGTACGGACGGACAGACGGACAGTTCAGTCGTTATGCATGGGGGCATAAAACATAACTCGTGCCGTAATGTTATTAGAGTCTTAGTTCTTATTGCGTATAGATTAATTCTTCTCCACTTGGTACCTCAACAAATTAAAAATTTTGCTATTTACATACCCAAGTACCTCGGAAACTTATTTTGTAAACAGATGATTTATCTTTTCAGAATTGTATGTTAATACTTATTTCCTGTAGATACGGACATCGAACATGCCAATGATCTGGATTATTTATCTTTATTATTATTATTTATTTTATTACTGATTAATCATTCATAATTAATGCTGAAATAAAGCGCCATTATACCTGCATGGAAACAGGTCATGTTCGGAAACCGGTCACGTCCGGAATATTGTTCACATGCAGTACCTATTTACAAACTTGATTAAAAATATTTGCAATGTGTCTCTTTGTAACGTTAAATCTAAGACAATAAGAAGGGTATCCCATCAATACGACAATACTGCATTCCCAAACCTGATGTCATGTTGTTAAAAAAGAACGAAACGGTTTTACAAACTTTGTCAAAGATACATAATACAATTTTCAAGAATGCAACTAGTAACCACCCGCACCCCTGAAGAAACATTGTAATTATTAATTCTAAACTTATCTAGGATTTCGCAAGAATTTTACATGGGCTTTACAGCAGTATGAAATGGTGTTTTAAACTTAGAAATACTGGTAGTAGTATAAGAATTTGAATATGGGTGTGTATGTAGTTTAGGAAGTTATTTTTTTCACGCATTATAAAAGACCATGCCCGTTGGACTTATTTTTATCTTCTGAAGAAAGAAGGCCATCCTAGGTGTACACCGTATCAAGCAACACTTCCTATTAATCATATTTTAATTGACTGCGCGGACTTCACTCCACAAGCACAGTACATATTTTGAAGTTAAAGTTCAAAAGCTAAAGACAGCCAGAATGCTGCAAGTATTAGTTTTAAACAGAAAAATGCAAGAATAGGTAAATATGATAATTTTGATTCCTTGCTTGCTTGAAAACAACCGCCTTAATCCTGGCAATTGTCAAGTCGTAGAACAAGATACGCTGTCAGCTATTTAAACCTCTCACATCCTCAACAATACTTACATTAGGAAATAAAACTAAAATTATGTTCTTGAAGTCATTGTAATTAATTTACAAGAAAATCCTCTTGAAGCATAGAATGTATTCAAGGAAACAAATAGCAGACTCGATTCAACGCAGTAGATACTCGAGAGGTAATATGAATGTGCAACACCTTTCACGCTCTTCTAGCACCGGCTTAATCGCAATACTATTATACATATATAATGAATTTGACACTTGAGGCTTAAATTATATAACAGCATAATCTAGGATTCATAGGAGGGATTTAAACACACAAAAGATATTTGTCGAATAGCTAGTACGAGTGTTTTTTTTTTAAATTACATATTGTTTTGTTCTAACATACGGTGTTTTCTAATCTATTTCTGTTGCCACAAAAGTTTGAAGTACGCACAGAAAGACTTATCTCATGATTGCATGAAACGGTGCATTCTTATCACTGATTTGTAAAGGAAGTTTGCTAGTGGTATCAAAAATAAACATTGTACCTGAAACTTATATCGGGGATTACTGACTCTACTTTAAATCAAAGATATTAATATTGCAATAATCTACCTTGTTCATCACATCTCTGTCAATTTATGAAATCATGTCTTAAACAAAAACTGATAAAATTCAACTGTTTGTTTATGGCAGCTGCAGAAAAAAAACAGTAATGCCAAACACTTTGCTTAGTTACAAAAAGTAGTATTATCACAAGGAAAGCGCGATATTAATCATTACATGGAGGATATTAAATTTTGTTTGTTTGTTTGCGTGCAAGATCGAAACAACTTTCACACAGTGAACAATATCTTAAAGAGCCGTGTAGCAACGATGATAATGTAAGATCTGGTGTATTAGAGTAAAATATATTTAATCTTACATGGAAAATAAACACATTTTATTTCATTTCATTTCATTTCATTTCATTTCATTTCATGTAATGTAATGTAATAGTTTAAACAAACTTACCTATTTTTGTTAAATTCCATACCAATATTTCACTTTGACATTTTTAGATATAACTCAGTCCAATACTCAATTTACTACAATAAAAGCCCTTAGCCTATTCTGCCTTTGCGACTAGTGCAGACATCTGTGCAGACTGATCTTGTTCTGCACTTTTCGCCATTCAGTCAGTATCTTTTTGATAAGCACCCCTTCTAATAGTTAATGGTACTGTCAAAATTGAGAGATGTATAAGTTCCCACACTGGTTCCTTTACTATACTTAGGCCTAGTAACGACTAAACATTATCGTCCATAATATATCTCTTCAGTATCGGCACACGGTGTTATATGACTATGTATAATGACCAGTTCCAATTGAATACATAAAGAAAATACACTTAATGTTCATTTAGATATAAACGTTATGCATGAATATGGATAAGATATGTAAACAAGAAATATCTTTAAAAATGATGGTCGGCGAATTGTAATAAGGAAAGAACTTTATAAATTTTTCATCTAACATTCATCTTTCATTTAACATTTTTCAAATTGCAAAACTAAACACCGCACTTTAACAATTTGAATGGTTCTCTTTTAATTTTTCGCAAAGGTTTCGTAGGGTTGCAATTTTGTGTCGTTTATCCTTAGACGAATAATTACAGCAGTAGTTTGATGAAGATTCATGAAGCGGTTCATGAGAAGAGGTCATTAAACGTGTTTATATTTTTAGCTAAATTGGTCCCTATCCCCATTTGTAACAAAATAGCAGGAGACCTTACGATATTGTTACACATCGAGTTTGATAAAAATCCATCACATTTTAGTGGTTAATGCGAAGAAAGGCATATCTACTTTTAGCTATAGTGGTCCCTAATAGGGCCCAAGTACCTATATAAATAAATTTTGAAGAGGACCTTATAATGATGCCCCAGACCAAGTATGACAAAGATCCACCAAGCTGTTCATGAGACGCTGTATAAAGGCATTTCTAGTTTTAGCTCTAGCAGCCCCTAAAGGGGTCAAATGTCCCAGCTGAAGAAAGTTGAAAAAATCAATTAAAGGATTTTTTTATTTATTATTTTTATTTATTTCGAAAATAGGCCAACTGATCCCGCTTTAACAAATGCATATTCGCTATTCATGAATCTTTGGACAATGACGTCACACCTATAAAAAAGTGAAGGTCAAGCAAAACATACAATTGTAATTATTTCAATATTTCTGTTTCATAAGCAAAGTTTGACCATAGTCATATCACAAAGATAAACTGTATGAGATTCAGTCATTATATAGCATATATATAATGAAACAGATTTCAACTGAGTTCAATATTTGCATACCATACTAAAGAAAAATATTCACATATAATAAATCAGTTAAATAACTTATAACAAATATTTCAAAGCAAACAAGTACTCATTTTAATATGCAATCTGAATAATTCACAAAAGCAAGAAACCTTTTCATATACAGACGACAATTGTAACAAGGAAAATCTTTTAAAAGCTCTTCTCTACATAAAAGACTTATCACACCGTATTAAGCTCTTTCTTTAATTTGATATATGTTGGTATTTGAACAGGTTTTTATCATATTTATTAAACTTACTTATCATTTTGAGATATACCAATATTCTTGCTAAATATACTGAGCCAAAGTTAGCTTTAAAACTGTGAACAGCGTCGTTTAGGATAAACGCTTTGTCTACATTTCACTCAGCGTAGCACAATCAACAGAGTGAAAGAAATTGACACTCTCGTCTAATCAGGCAGAGTGTTGCATAAATCTTCCATTTTGATAAATTATCTCTAATGCGTTATCAAGTAGTTTGACTGGCAAACTGAAATCACGTGGCATAGGTAACGAAAACGAATTTAGACGGCGTTCGCCGAAAAAATGGCAGTTTAGAGGAATTTAACGTTCAAGTTACAAAACATGAAAGATTAATGCTTTATTTATGTTGATCTTTTACTATTATAGAAAAATATAAAGGAAGAAATGTCATAGAGCATTTATGATAACGCTCCTAAAATCAAACACGCACAGTTTTTTTATACATACGGAAACAAACTGACATACTTCACACCATTTTAGCTCACCTGTCACGAAGTGACAAGGTGAGCTATTGTGACCGCTTGATGTCCGTCGTCCGTCGTCAGTCGTGCGTAGTGCGTCATGCGTCAACAATTTCTAAAAAAATCTTCTTCTTGAAATCCAATGGACAGAATTACACCAAACTTCACAGGAATGATCATTGGTTGGCCCCCTTTCAAAATTGTTCAAAGAATTGAATTCCATACAGAACTCTGGTTGCCATGGCAACCGAAAGGAAAAACTTTAAAATCTTCTTCTCAAAAACCAGAAGCCCTAGAGCTTAGATATTTGGTGTGAAGCATTGCCTAGTAGACCTCTACTAAATTTGTTCAAATCATGACCCCGGGGTCAAAACTGACCCCGCCCCAGGGGTCACTTTATTTTACATAGGAAAATCTTTAAAAATCTTCTCAAAAACCAGAAGCCCTAGAGCTTAGATATTTGACATGTAGCATTGCCTAGTGGTCCTCTACTAAAGTTGTCCAGATCATGACCCCGGGGTCAAAATTGACCCCGCCCCATGGGTCACTTAATTTTACATAGGAAAATCTTCAAAAATTTTCTTAAAATAAACCAGAAGGCCTAGAGCTTAGATATTTCACACGTCGCATTGCCTAGTGGACCTCTACAAAATTTGTTCAAACATGACCCCCGGGGTCAAAATTGACCCCGCCCCATGGGTCACTTTATTTTACATAGGAAAATCTTCAAAATTTTTCTAAAAATAAACCAGAAGGTCTAGAACTTAGATATTTCACATGTAGCATTGTCTAGTAGACCTCTACAAAATTTGTTCAAATCATGACCCCTGGGGTCAACATGACCCCGCCCCAGGGGCACTTGATTTTACATAGGAAAATCTTCAAAAAAATTCTAAAAATAAACCAGAATGCCTAGATCTTAGATATTTGACATATAGCATTGCCTAGTAGACTTCTACAAAATTTGTTCAAATCATGATCTCAGGGATCAAATTGACCCCGCCCCATGGGGTTACTTGATTGTACTTAGAAATTTTTTCAAAATTTTCTAAAAATAAACCAGAAAGCCTAAAGCTTTGTAGCATTGCCTAGTGGACCTCTACAAAAATTGTTCAAATCATGACCCATGGGGTCAAAATTGACCCCGCCCCAGGGGTCACTTGATTTTACATAGAAGAATCTTCAAAAATTTTCTAAAAATAAACCAGAAGACCTAGAGCTTAGATATTTCACATGTAGCATTGCCTAGTGGACCTCTACAAATTTGTTTAAATCATGACACCTGGGGTCAAAATTGACCCCGCCCCAGGGGTCACTTGATTTTCTTTTTCTTTTTGGTTAAATTTCTTCAATTTCTTGAATGCAATGATAACAGGTGAGCGATATAGGGCCATTATGGCCCTCTTGTTCTAATTCTAAGGAATCATACCTGCTTTGAAAAGCCATAGAAATACGATTGCCATATTTAATTATCGCTCTACAGATGATAGAATGTAGTAAATATACTACACTCAAGTGCAACATACTAATTATTTATAAATGCATTCCTTTAATGATTTTACCGCATCAAATCTGTTCTTTAGATACTGAAAACCTAATTTTAGATGTTACTAAAGCGTTTATTTTTCTGTTTGATTGTGTTTGGGTGACATTTCAGGTAGATACAATATACCAGGAGTTGTCTGTTGCGTTGAAATCTTACACTGTACATGTTTCTAACAACCATACGATTTATGGCTTAGGGCTAGGGGGTTGGACGGTAGCATTCATTTCCGCTGCCGTCATCAAACCAAGCCTTCAATATTTTCATTTTTGTTGTGTTTGGGGACCTGTCGAGTTTTCTATTTTAGATATTCTTGTAATTGTGCAATTTTGTTTAGGCTGTCAGGTTTAGTGCTGTGTCACAAAATGATTAGAATATCACTTTGTAATAAATAACATAATTAAACGAAGAAACTAGAGGACCGTTAACAGTATATAATAATAAATTATTATATCCGTCATTGTTAGTACATGTATATAATACATGTAGACTACAGCTAGCGGATATGAGAGTTGCTGCGTATATCATTACCTCTTAAACAGACTAAGTCTTACCGAGTCTGTTATTACTTCTTTGGGAGCATTCTATGCTGTCAATTGATCGTATAGTGATTTGAGTAATGGTATGATAAGTGTATAATTTTCGTATCAATCAGTTTGTGTTTCCTATTTTATATCGCACTGAATTATCTACGACAGGTGATCCAACATTATCTGAACTTTTTTCTACATGTAAAAAAATTCATGAAGCAATACATTGTATATCACTTTGAAAAGTGTACGGAATACACTTTCCGAGATCATTTATCCGTTACTTGTACAAATGTTAAAACTGCAGTTCAGTTACCTTCTTTTCTCATCGTCATAGTGTAAAATTAGTGCTTAAGCTTCGTAACAAGGATTTTGCAATTAAGAAGAAAGGAATGGCAAGAGAAGACTCTCTGAAAGCACTGAGCGCAGCAAACAGCGAGAGTCAAACATTGCAAAGTAAGCCAAGTAAGAGTAAAATGGAGGGAATGTGTTTAAGAGAAAAGGGTAAGTTCAAATAGGCATAAAAAGAGGATTTTAGAGGGTGTTAAAGAAAGAAATACATGACATCACAGGCGTTTCGGACATATCAATTGAGGCTATAAATTTGCAATCACTAGTTTTGAAACTGAACTATTACCGCAGAAGAATAATTTTGATATCATAAGGATACATAAAAAAAAAACTACAAATATAAAGCATTAGCTGGAAAATTATATAAAAATCAACATGGAACTGAATTTTCAAATAATATGAATAAATTAGTGTCCGTGTTTTCCCTTTTCAAAGCATAAATTCGTCATGTGTTTGAAATCGATTCAATATAATGTTTGATGTTGTCATATTTTGAAATTGCTTATTTACTACCACGTTGCTGCTACATTTCGACGTTATCCAATTTGTTACTTTATATCAATATCACAGCCAACAGTTCACTTTCATGCTTCAAATTTCATGAAGATAGTTAATATTATAGAAATGAAAAGTAACTTCAGTTTTTGTGGCTTAATTGAAGTCCACGTAATTCTGAATCGCACCTCATAGTTTCTTTTCTTTGTCTGTATCAATAACTATGGTGGCTGATTTCTGCCATCTCGTTCTGGCGTGTTGGCGCGTTTGCAGGGCGCCAGAACGCCAGGACGCCAGGACGACAATTATACGCGCCAAGACGACAAACAAGGCATTTGTCGTTCTGGCGGGGGCGCCAACACGCTAAATTGGGAAGTTGTCGTCCTGGCGTTCTGGCGTCTTAGCGTGTTTGCAGGGCGCCAAGACGCCAACACGCCAGGACGACAATTATACGCGCCAAGACGACAAAATCCATATTTGTCGTTTTGGCGCGTTCATTTGTCGTCTTGGCGTGTTGGCGCGTTGGCGGGGGCGCCAAGACGCCAACACGCCAAGACGACAAATGAACGCGCCAAGACGACAAAATCCATATTTGTCGTTTTGGCGCGTTCATTTGTCGTCTTGGCGTGTTGGCGCGTTGGCGGGGGCGGGGGCGCCAAGACGCCAACACGCCAAGACGACAAATGAACGCGCCAAAACGACAAATATGGATTTTGTCGTCTTGGCGCATATAATTGTCGTCCTGGCGTGTTGGCGTGTTGGCGCCCTGCAAACGCCAACGCGCCAACACGCCAAGACGACAAATGAACGCGCCAAAACGACAAATATGGATTTTGTCGTCTTGGCGCGTATAATTGTCGTCCTGGCGTGTTGGCGTCTTGGCGCTCTGCAAACGCGCCAACACGCCAGAACGAAATGGCAGAAATCAGCCACCATAAATAACTCCAGGACGTCAACTCTGTCATTTTATTATACTTAAGAAATGAAATGATTTTTTTCGGTGTTCATGCGAAATGAACGACAGAATAAGATCGGCAAAGCGATTCATGTTTAATTTGCCGATCCTATTCTGCGAAATGAACGACAGAATAGTATTGGCAAATCAATGAATCGCGCTACCGATTCATGTTTAATTTGCCGATCCTATTTTGTCGTTCATTTCTCATGAACACCAAAAAAATAGTTTCATTTCTTATACTTACATTATATTTCCTTTCCATTTGTAAACTATATAATATAATGAACTGCATATAATTTGTAGCATTTAACATTAAAATCAGCTTCCCGGTCATTCTGTTCACCAGACGGAACAAATGCGACGTCATCTAAAGAACCTTCTCCCCGACTGTACGCGGACGTCGTCAAAACAACGGTCGGTTATCACTAAGCAGCGATGACGTAACTTTAGCGCCTTTCCTTTTGCTGTTCATACGAAATTAACGTCAAAAGTTTCAGTGGAAAAGAATAGTGCGAATGTAAGTATAAGACATTGGTTTTAGCTAAATTTTTAAAAACGTCTTATCTCTACATTTGCTGAAATTTCTAGTTTCATAACGAGTAGGTTAGTTCCTCTTCAACTAGTTTTCTGGAAAACGTCATGCTTAATATCAACTCAGTATGTACTAAAAGCATTTTACTTTACCGGAGTGCATCTAAAGCGTTTGCTGTTGAAATTTTCTTGGTTATTTGCCATTCCTTAACATTAAAGGAGGCATAATTCAATTTAATCACATTAAACATTCAGAATACCGACATGCTGTCATTAAGGGAAACTCTAAACATATCAGCTTATGCGTCTGTGGGAGTATGGGTGTGTTGTACGCTTTACAAACTATTGCTTATGCGTTTCCTTTCTAGATGCAATGAAACGATTTTAAGTTTGATACGGTTAATTTTTCTGATCTTCATGAAGATGTACTCCATTAGCACGGTATGGTATTTATTCTTAAAACTATGCTTAAAAATAATTTAGTTTTACTTCGCTTCTGCTTTTATTTCGTGTACTTTGCTTACCGATAGTGTAGCTATGTAAAAATAAATAAATAAATAAATAAATAAATAAATAACTTACGATGATTATCCATGTCATAAATTAAATTCACTCTGATTAAATTGTAATTTTCTTTATCCTACATCTATGTTTTACATTAGAAATAATTCACCAGGGATTGAGAAAACATTACATTTTGGTTTGGGTACATTTTGACCTGCAGACACACAACATGGCGAACTCTTGGAAAAAGGTAATAACATTGGTATACACTAGTGTAATCAAATAATGTATACTTTTGAAAATGATGTTAGAAAATATGTAATATACAACAGTGCATAAGTCTACACCAAGAGAAACAATCCCTATAACTCGAATTTTGACAGAGTTATGCTACTTTTTAACTTAAATTTGTTTGGTTAAAGTTTTATAATGCGTCGCAGTTACAGGAGTGACTTATAAACGAAAGACTGGCATTTATATATCTTCTATTTTTATAAGACTGCATATCCAAATATACATTTAAAATAACATACGTTCATGACAAATTCTAGTCATATTTTTGTTACATAACATTGTTATATCTGCATTTATTCCATCATGTAGCAGTTACAGTAATACGTGTGTTCTCATACAATACCACATTTTTATTTGTTGCCCTGGGTGGCATACGTTTATATCTTTAGATTTGTAATAGTAACATCATTGCACATATGATTTAATTATTTTCTAATAAAATAGAATCTGATGACATATATACGTAGATTTACAAGCTCTTCCTCAAAGACGTTAGTATCCTCTGTCAGATGTTATAACTATATTGACCTATCTCGTGTTTTCTGAGTATGATGTTTGGGGTTTTACTGATATCTGCAGTTCCAAATTATTTCTATAAAATGTAATCCAAGAGGACAGGAAGGTACTGTAATTTTCTGTTAATCATGGATTTATACATTCATATAGTATGACACAAATACATTGCATTTACGATTGTAATTTTTAGATGTCCAATCAATTCCTCGAATAATTTCTTGTTATTCATTAAATACTCTAATTATTTAGTTACATATAAAATATGAGCCGTGCCATGAGAAAACCAACATAGTGGCTTTACGACCAGCATGGATCCAGACCAGCCTGCGCATCCGCGTAGTCTGGTCAGGATCCATGCTGTTCGCTTTAAAAGTCTATTTGAATTAGAGAAACTTTTAGCGAACAGCATGGATCCTGACCAGACTGCGCGGATGCGCAGGCTGGTCTTGAGCCATGCTGGTCGCAAAGCCATTATGTTGGTTTTCTCATGGCACGGCTCATATTTGCAACTGATCTTATGGCAAAATATTTTTACATAAATGTATTTAGCGATTTTTTGTCAGTTTACGTTCTCAATTTGACTTCTTTTCGGTGATATATGACAGCGTAAAGTCAAACTCACACACTCCAACTTTAATGACCGTAGATCAGAATTAGTAGAATAGTGATCGGACAGATATGTTATTTTCATGCTGTTGATGAATAGCCCCAGACATATCACAGGCAAACTCATAAATTACACTAAAGTAACGATTGACAGCATATAGAAATACAATACTTAACCTATCAGGGAGATCATGAATCTGGTATATTTTGTTACAACTTTAAAAATGCGTAACATTTATTTAATTGTACTTTTATGTTGTATAAAACTACATAACTGCGTCTCACTAAAAAGGACAAAAGTCAACTAGGAAATGCCACATTTAAAGACTGCGGTCGCACACACAGATACTAGTGATTTAGACAAGCTACGGCCCTGCCCTGGTCGAAAATTGATCAAAATCAATCCACATTTTTTTTTTTCAAATTATTATCTGCTAAATTTAAAAATAGATAGACTTACTAGTGTCATCTTAAAGAAAAAAAAAACGTTTTCTCTTTACGATGCTGTAAGTATCTACATCCAGTCTGGTCGAATTTTGTTATAATTTGACAAAAACCTTGTTAAACTCAGTGGGTGTTTCTGTGATATAAAAAAGTGGATTGATTTTGATTAAATTGTTATTTTGGGAGCTATTATGATGTTGCTCGATGGTCTTTGTTGCATTTGGCCGAATTTTCGACCAAGGCAGGGTCATAGCTGGTCCAAACCCCATTGACTTCAACTTCAAAGGTATCGCCATTGATTTCCACGCACTTCCGCAGTCAATAAATATAAGTGGTGAGCACTGCAGAGTAGTCACCCATTAGTATGGTAGTAGAATCTAAGTTCGTTTATTGTTTAAACCAGTTTTCCTACTTTAATGCTTGTACTCTGGACGAGATATTCCAAGGGAAAATAAATAGTTTATTAACCAAGCGATTGTTAAAGATCTTGTGCAGTGACCACTGCTAGAGCAAACTGATCATTAACTCCACATGAATTTATCTTTGACGGTAAATCAGTAAATGTTTTCGTTTTAAATTGGGAGAAATTATATATTTACAGGTTATATTATATCTATATTTCCTTATTCAAAAAAAAGTTTATGTTGCTTATATGTTTAACATTTTCTCTTACCTTGCACAGTATTGAAAACAATGCTGTCTTGGTGTTGTAATAATTTAAATGCAGAAGTTGACTACATTTGCATATAATAAACCCAACAAGCATTATGGGAATGAAAAATAAACGAGATTCAAAACGGAATGGATTATACAGTTAATGTGTGAAATGTTGAACAACAGTGCCTTATCTATATCAAAAATGATGTTTGCCTAAAAGCTTAACATAATAATCGTGGTGTGTATTTAATAGTCCCAATGCGGGTGCCATCAATAACAAATTAGTCAAATAGGGGAAATTTAAATGAGTCGCATATTGTGTCGGTGTACCTTATGAATCGAACAAAACAATAAAAAAGACGGCTATGATATCCCTGGATCACACATCAGAGTTTCACTTTCAAACTGGTAACACTTTTCGTATTGAGTCATCCAAGAATCTTTTCTGTTTTTTTTTTAAACTGGCCAGTACAAAGTTTTCCATAGAATCTTATAGCGAAAGTTAGACCCGCTTACGTCAGCCTGGTTTATGTTTTGGACGAATCAATAAATGGCTTTAACAATTTTAGTAGAGGGTTGCCTAGAAGTATTTCTGTGAAATTGTTTCAAAATCGGACTTACTATGGTGCAAAAAATGGTGTTTGAAGATTTTTCTGATTCTAGATTTGATGGAGATATTATTTTACAAAAAAAAAACAATCAGAATAATATGAACAGTGTTAGTACGGTAACCAAAGAATATTCTTGTGAAATTATTCCGAAATCAGACCAACGGCTAGGATATATCATTTACAGATTTTCTGTCTCTGTTCTGCTTCTGACAAATAAGAATAACTTGAACAATCTTGATTCTGCGTTACCCAAACAAACCTGCGCACACGTGTTATTATTTTCAACTCAGGCAAGTAGTATAGGAAGAAAAGTTTTTTTTACATATCGGGAAAAGTTATCATGTTTTCTGGTGGCCATTGTTTGACGAAATTGAAAAGCTTTAAAATCTTTGGTAGAGGGTCACCAAAAGAACATTTTTGTGAAATTATTTAAAAATCGGGTCGACAAAGTCTGACACTCTGTATACATACCGGTATACGGAAACTGGCTGCGACGATTTTAAACGAAACGAAAACCTGGCAGGGGATCACTTTTCTATGAAAATATTTAAAACCCAGAAAAACAGTTAAAGGGTAGATTTTGTTTAAAGATTTGACTACTCTGTTGGCCATTTTTTCTTGGATTGCAATATGTAAACAAACATGAGAAAGGGTTACCACATTTGTGGGAAATTATTTTGAAACTGAACAACAAAACTGGCAAGCAGTTTCTGACAAGATTCAGTTATGTAAATACACAGAAAAGTGACCACGTGCCTGTTACCCATGTTTCTTGACAGATCCAAGCTATTTGAATTCGTGACAGTCAACAAAAGCAATAAACATTTGAATAAACATACATGTATTTCAAAAACGGACAAATGGTATAGGAGCAGCAGAATATGATGGCTTCTTGGAAGATTTTCCCATTTTTAGCTCTGATAGTCCCTTGGTACAGTCAAGCGGAATCGTCTGAACAATTTTTAGGAAAAAAGGAAACACTCAAAACATTTGATGGATACGTGAACGGCGGACGCAGGAAGGTGGACACCGAACGATGGACGAACGGACGGCGTAGTGATCATAATAGCCCATCTCTTGCACTTTGCGATCATGTAAGCTAAAATGATGCAGTACCCAATGAGTCAGATTATTGACAACTGTTCTGCATACGTGTGTAATATTATTTAATGTAACTGTCAACTGTATTACGCCTAGTACGTCCGGGCCCAAGAGTCCATTCAATGTTACAAGGAAACAGAGTTTCACATAAGCGGGTGCTACGGGTAGCAAAGGATCTTGCACATTGCATTACATCTCATAAACCTACTCAGTCAAACATTTCTTTTGTCGCGTTCTATGATTCGATATGATTTCTTACACATTCGAAAAACATTCTTTACTACAGTGTCTCGTCCGTAAAATGTAGCCTTGTACGTTGCTTGTGCATTCAATTTTGCTTTATAATAGAGTTTCACTTTCATGATATTGCTAGGGATAAAACAAAATGTTTACATCGATTTATAAGGATGAAAAAGCAGTTCGTGTTCTTGGGCCAAAATTTGTTATTCATGTTACATGTCCAAATCCGTAGGTAAAATGTAACTTTTAGTTTATCATTTAAGTAACTGGAGAAATTGTTGCCTTAAATATCTTGTTATTATTCATACTGCTTATTTTCTGTCTAAAAATATACAGGTTTACACCAATCCTGCGTCAGCTTCTACATAAAATGTAATGATGTAATTGGGTGCAAAAAAAAAATACCATAAGTTGCATCCTTTCCCCGAGACGGGTAGGTAGTTCTGGAGAGTCAAGGTCGAACGTCCATCAGGAAAAACCATAGTCGAAGAAAGCAGCCGCCCAGATAACACTTACAAATACTGACATTTTGAAAAATAATTTCAAGAGAATATAAGAGGGTTAGATAATCTCGATATGTTACTATTTATGTTTCTGGGCAAAAACATAATCACAGTGACATGGCAGTGTTTTATAAATAGTGCTGTACAGGCGGCTGCGTTGTTTGAATGTGGCTGTTCCTGCTGGACATTTGTCCTTGGTTGTATTGACTGCAATATTTAAAATTTATTCGCTTCAAGAATTTTAGGTATTATTGTTTTATTTGGAACACTGTTCGGGTATTAATCATGAAGTATTATGTTTCTGTCTTTACGTTGAAAATATAATCAAAATGCGTCTATTGCAAATGAGGGAGAAACACTATTTAATTCCTTAGTCAGAACAGCACTTATAATTGTTCTTATTTTTTCTGTTCTATTGAACGATCAATAAAAAATTCAGAGTTTTATTTCAATGACATTTAGACGGATTGTCTAATCAGAGCTTTCCCTTTCCTCGTGAAAGTTATCTCGCAAATCATTATATAGATTTATAAACGCCTAATTAATCAAGAAATCTAAGCACTATATTTCTTTCTCTTTTTTTTGATAAAGAAACTTGATCATTTTTCAGTGGTTACACTATAAAATATGACATTTTGAGATATATTGTAGTAAATATTGGCAAGATTTGTTCAATGAAGTACTTGAGATTGTGACTGACCGGAGCACAATTGCGTACATCAAAGTTACATTATAGTTTATCTACATTTAAATCTGCACAATATCACAGTATTTTAGACTAAGCAAATTTAAATTATTTAAAGTTTACTCTCAATATGCAAAATATTAATTGCCACTGTAATTTCATAATTTCACTGAAACTATAACACCATATAAAGCATGGTAACACTGTTGTGAATGAATTTACCTCAAAGCAAGCAAGGTATGTGATAGGCTTAATTAAGATTTTCCCTAAAGTAAATACTGGGGCTTTGCGTAATTGTTGCCTTAAGAAAGTATGGTGTAGAGCATGAATACAAAATTATTTTTAAAAATCATGTTGGAACAGAAATATTGTCGTCAGGTATCCCAAAACTAACAACACTGAAAAAGAGAGATGCATACAAGTCATATAAATATTTAAAGACAGACCAAACACATGAACAATCACCACATTTTCCCATTTTAGAGTAAAAAAAAATGAAATAGAAAAATCTAAAGTAGCCAATCCTAGTTTCTTCGGCATCAAACTTTAATTTTGCCAGAAGGCACACATTACGTGCAACTTACAAAGTGATATTTATAAAACATGAGAATGGTTCCAAGGAATAGTATTTTTGCGATCACAACATCTTTCTTTTACAGCTCTTTGAATGACATTGTCTAGTAAAAGGCAGATCTTTTTCCTGATTTTTACTCCCATGTGTTTCATGAAGAATGGAGTACGTTTACTCATTCATGCCACATCAATTTTTATTTAAGGGTCATGAAATTAAAAATTCGTAAAAAATCAAAACAGAATTGTTATTTTATTATGTTTTACTGGAGCTTCCCCTTTTCGGAGGACAAGCAAAGGACTTTCATTTATTAATGTAAAAGTACTTGGCGTTAGTTTATATAACATAAGATGATCTAGCAAAAAAAATATCCAGACGTATACATAGTTCAGTCATCAAAATTCTGAGCATCTATTAAACTTTTGATATTTAAATGTTTACTTAATATCAAACTCGAAATTTGGTGTGAAAATACAGCAATGATTTTTTAAAAAAAAAACACCTTCTTTATTTAAAATAGTCAGATTTAAAACATTCCCAGTCCGTGACAATCGGTGACAAAATAATGTAAAAGATTTATTCCTTTATAGATAAAAAGTTTCACTTTATTATCTAAAAATAGAATAGCTAATTTTGAAACCAGTGCTTTATCATTATTCGACGTCTTGGTCATCTTTCCTGTGGTATAAATGGTCTAAACATAGAATATAAAATGAAATCTGAATCTGGGAAATACCGACTGGTTCTCACTTAAGTAAAAAGGTAGATAACGCGTTTAAACTGTATTGTTTTCATCATCAATACTTTGACAACAAATGAAATGACGTCATACATTTACGTTACACTTGATCACTTTTTCCCTTGCAGTGACAGAAAAAATAATATCGTATTTGTGAAAAAAACGAATATCTCCAGTCTTATGAAATACGGTGTATAGTGTATAATCCGTATTGCCGATATACTGTTTAATTATGTTTACGTGTTAAACGGATTAAAAGTATAGTCGCTGTTTGTTCTTCATGTTTCTCGATTGAAATAGCGTAGTTCGACAAGAACTTGATAAAGTTATTCTGCACATGACAGAGTGGCTTTGAATTAGACCTTTATAACGGACACGGACAATGTAATCGTACTATGTACTATGGTCAATATCTGGGGGTTTTCTCAAAACACAAAAAAATGTAACCACAGGAGTTCGTTTTTTTTAAGATATTAATATAATAAAGCCTTATAATATATTATTATAAATATCAAGTCACAACATATCTTTATAATTCTTGGCAGTGCTGTCCTCTGCTGCGAATAAATCTTATCCACAAGGAGAACTCAGACGAACACATTATATCTACATATACATCAGATGAAAAAAATACCATGTTCAGTTTAAACGTCACATACCTGTACTTTTATTTATTGTCTTCCATTTGATAAAATAACATGTTTTACTTTTGAAATTTTTGAGAATTATTTTGACAGCCTATCGGCAAGCAACGCGTTCATCGTAGTGGCAGTAAATACATTTTGAACTAAATTCATTGGTAGGTGTTTGGTTTTTTTTTGTATAGGTAAAACAATTCTGACCTCAACTCAAACAGACCATTACTAGGTCTTTTCACTCAAATAAGTAAAGTTTATGGCAGAACATTATCTATTAATTTAGATACAGCAACTTTGAATTTTGATCCAAACAGCTCTTATGTAATTGCAAGCTGGTGTTTTTTTAACTATGTTATTTCTCATGTTTGGTGATAATATGTCATTCTAAACTCTTGACCGAAAACCATTTTTCTATTTTCAGTAACAAACAAGCAGCTACCCCATTTATATCCAAGCCTTTCTATATTAGAAAGCTGCGTATAAACAAAGGTTTTTTCATTACATCTCGTTGTCATTTACTGTAATTAAGCTCAATCAATTTAAGCGAATAAGGATTTCTATAATATGTATTCACACCGACGTCTGTGTCGGTTTTGCTCTTTGCTCTCGGGTCAAAGTTGGCCATCTTCTAAATTTTTCTAGTAACTGCCCCTATAATCATTAAACCTTATATTTTGTAAAAGTGTTGGTTCAATGTTTAAGTCAACCTTCTCAATGCCTTCTTACTACAATCACTATAATAAAAAAGCATCATTTCTTAAGGACTGGTCTTGTAAAAGGATAAATTTCTGATATGCTCCAACTCTTTACGCCTGTACAACTGGCAATGGCTTCATCTCGTATCTCAAAAGTGCAAATAGGCAAGTAAGAACAAACATTAAACCACATTATTTATTTTATAATAAAGTAAGCTTCTGAAATAAATAGGTACTGTTTCTGTGAAATACCAATATTTTACCAACCGGAGTGGAATATATTGCAAAACTTAACTTCCGTTTTACAGGCCATGTTATAGCTGATATTGTTTCTAAATATCTATCTTCCTCCATCCCTCTGACTCTTACACCCTGACTACCAAAACGTGAGACAACAAACAAATAAGTTTTATGTTGTTCTATTTTTTAAGTATTGTCCCAAACACCCATATCGTTAAACCACCTAATTACACTCCTACACCGACCGTCAGTTATCTTTGTAATTTCTATTCATATTCCTTTCTTTTTTAATTCCTTGTGTATCTTTTAGTTGTTTTAGAGCACCCCAATCTGACTAAACTACATCTCCTATTACGCTACGCATAGGATCTGACAACGAGCTATTGATGGCCTCGTTCTGACAACCCTTCCGCTAGCCAATTAAAAGTTAACTTACAACATTCTGCAAGCTTTAAAAAGCCTTGGTATTTGATATTAATTATTTTTATGTAGAAAATTGTCAGATAGCCGATTAGCTCTGTCGGTAGCGCTCTTGCTCTGTAAGCGAGAGGTCCCGGGTTCGAGCCCTGGTTTAACTGCAAATTTTTCTTACTCTTTGACTTTCGAACAAGTTGTCTGATTGGTTCAAACAAAAATAGATTTGCGAAAATAAAAATAGCAATCTTGGAAATCCAAAATATACAGAAGACAAATGTGAATGGGTCGTTCTCAGATCTTCGTTTAGAAGATCAAGTACTTTAGTCAGATTGAGAGCACCCCATCCTTTCCCAAACAGTTACAAATACGTCAAAGATCACTGTTTTTGTAAGTATGTACAGCATGCAACTTTACAGGATTAAACTTTACCTCTACACAATTTAAATAACGATGCGCTGTAATTATAATTATACATATTCTCGATACACACTAAGTACAATAGGTTACCATGATTCCAATAATATGTTTGAGAAAACCCCTCAAATTTGACCGCTGTACAGAGTAAGTTTACATTTACATTTCCATGTCCGTGTCCATGATAAAGGTCTAGTACTATGTCGTGTGCGTCTGTGCAATTTCTATGTACTGCACTTGATACTATCTGTACAGTATTTTCTTACCAACGAATTAATGCTGTAAAGTAAAATTACACGCCGACATAATTTGATATTACTGCATGCCACCTTGTCTTGGGAATAATTGCGCTTATTTTATGTCTCCAGGCAGTCATCTAGGGTAAAAAGGTGTGAACTGAACTTCTCCCATCTCCCATGTGTCAATGTGACGTACAAGATATTCTAATTTTGTACAGATTTCTGTCAGAACTACTGTAGCGCAATGCAATTTCCAGACTTAACGGTTTATTGCAGTAGCAGATATTTATTCTGAAGAAAAACAGCATTAACGTCCTGATTTTAAATGAGTGCCACATAGCTAGAAAACTGAATTATTAGTACTAGCCATGAAAGATGCTGAAAAGTCTTGAAAAAAATTTTGAACACAATTATAATTAAAAATCTCAGTATTCCCTTTTACCAAAAAACACTTTGTTAACTTATCCCTAGTCGTGAAATGCAGTATGATGCTCATCAGTCTGATATTTGCGCAGCCATGAGAACTTCTGGGATTATATTTATTCCCAGAAATTTAAAGCCCAGGAAATCAAGGCAAGTCGCACTGACGTAGGTCCGGCAAGTAAAGGAAGATGATATATCACATGCATGTTTCCAGACGCCAAAGAAAGACTTTTTAATCATCATTGCAGTTGTCAGAGGAGGCGATGGCATGAATCAGAAGAACGAACCGCTGACCATGTTTTACTTGTACATTTCTTATTTAAAACCTTGTCACTTTCTTCAGCACAGAGGCGAAAAAAGAAAAGAAAATAGCGTACAACACTTTGTTCGTACTGATGGTTCTCTTTACAATACATGGGCGTGCTTGGTATTTTCGTTTCCATACTTACAAGCCCTTCTCTCAGGCTCAGAAATGTGCACCTAGTTTCCGTCATCTTTTACCAAATTAGAAATAATCCGACTATTACAGTTGTTGCACACTTTAAACGCTATTACTTTTGCTCTTCAGTGAGCAAACAAGTTATTCCTTAGCACAAACCTTTCTAGGGTGCTAATGCACTAAATATCTAGAATTGTTTGCGCGCTGCCTTCTGATATACTACTGACTACTTCTTTCACCAACAATTGGGCATCTTTTTCCACCACAGCCTTAACAGCAGCGATGTGACCTTGCTAATAGAGGTTTTCGGTCTACCAAGGTGGGCGTTATCTTTGACAATTTCAAAACTTTAACCAACCTTAATACTGTGCGCATCAAACTGGATTGATGTCTGTATCAATTACACAGTTCATTGACTATCTACGTCGTATTTATACCTAGCCCAGTGCTTGAACTTTAGCGACGAATGTCAGTCTCCGTTCATGTAACATGGTGACTTGTAAAAACGGTCAGTATATACGACTTCATTTTAAAGCAATATCTCAAAGCAACCCACACTATGACAAGAGACCTAACTGAAATTAGATAATTCTGCGACAGAAAGAGCAGTACTGGATATATCATTGGTCGCAACCTCTAGCATTCTCCTAGACGATTTGAAAGAAAACACTGCACCATAATACCTGTAGAAAACGTATGTAATATTTAACAAATAATCAAGGCCTTCGAGTGGTTTATCGTCTGATTTACCACGGTTCAGAGTTCAGATGCGTAGGAATTGAACCACGAGGGCGTTAGCCCGAGTGGTTAAATACTGAAGCATCTGAACGATGAACCGTGGTAAATTAGACGATAAATCACAAGAAGGCCTTGAATGTTTTCATTCTGACATGCTCACTGATATATTTTAATAAATATTATGCTGGGCTTCATTTACGCGAGGAGTAATGTATCGGACGTCATGCGGCAATTTGACGTCATAATAGACGTCATAATGCTCTCGCGCGTCAACCGTTGGTAATCGCAGAATATACAGAGCTTGACTTTCTTCTATGTTTAACTGGAAATCAATTCGAGCCATGTTAGAAATTTGTATATACATTAGGTACCTGCAAATGATTTTATATCACGTAACTATGTGTTTGGATAACTGGCATTTATTCTATTCAAAACATGATTACAACAAAAACTAGATGTTTGTCCACAAGACACTGGTGTTTCCACCTATGGGACAGGTGATGGATGCTACAAAACATCATCAAGAAATGGTCTTTTAGAGAAAAAACTATTCATTCATTTATTTTGAAGGGGTTGGGGGAGGGATGTAAATCAAAAACAATATTCCAGGTTCACGATGCTGAACAGCACTCCTATAAAGTTTCATGACCAAAGGTCAAATACTTTTTTGATGCATACGACAAAACATTTAAGTTCTTAATGCATAATTTTGACTTTGTCAAAGGCCATAACTCTGGCCATATAGAGTAAAGTACCAAACAAAACTTCAGCTGCACAACTTAAAATGCTGAGTAATATTTCTGTATGGTTTTATGACTATATCATACAGTGAATGCCACTTTCCATAAAAGCAGCCTCAAAGATAATGATGCTAATTGATACAGGGCATTACGTTTAACAGATTAAAAAGTGAGCAAAAAAAGGAGAGAGAGAGAGAGAAAGACAGAGAGAAAGGGAGAGACGAGGTAACACAGTAGGCCTTTCCGCTAGTTGCGATGATTACCGGCCATCGGAACAAACAACATCCACACCTTTTGTTTTCTGGCTTGAATTAAGAGTCTGTTGTCAACTCATATGTCCATTTTCACCATCCATGTACAAACAAAATAAATTGATTAAAATTTCTCACGAGATCCATCACTCATAGACTTCTTTGTCTGAAAATTTACTGGAAAACAAATGATACAAAATATTGGGCGTCGATTCACGTGCTTTGGATCGCCAATTCAAATCTAGGTTTCCTTATTTCAGAAATAAATAAAAAATAAACATTTTATGAAGTTATGTGATATAAAGACATACCTGATAGACATCATGATTTGTTTCGAAATTTTGAAGAATGTGTGATAATCCTAAATTATGCAGTTTTATCAGCACGTGTTCTGTTCGCCTGCTGCCACGAGAATATATTCTATGTTGTGCTTAAGGTCCATTTGTTATTTATTATTAGCAAAAAAAATGCAATTTTCACTCTTCCTAATCACTGTTCATAAATAAAATTCAGCGCAGAAATATAGTTAAATTCGAAATACAAAGCTATATTTGCACAGTGTTTTAAAACTTAGCTTTCAGATCAATAAGCTCTAATTAGAATTCACAGGTTTATTCTGTTGTCATTAGAAACACTCATACCATGGAGATGTAAACTATTTATTTTACGCTGCTCAGTGAATTGTGAGTTATATCATGTTATTTCATTGCGTCACTAACACCGAACTAGACTTAAACAATGAAAGACAGGATTTAAGCGCCTTAAAGAAATATATTTTTCTCTTAAAGATATACAACGTTAGTCTTTTTCTATCTATTACATAATTCATCTCCAAATATTTGATTAAAATGTAGAAAAATGACATGCAATATAACAGTCGGCAATTTTATCCCTTTTTAAAACCCAAGCAAACTTTATTTTATTTGACTGTTAATAATATGAAGTTTCAGAAAATCTATTTCTTTGTTGCTAAAGCGGGTCGGAACACCAAAATGTAATGTTCAAGATGTTGCAAATTTCAGTTAATTTACAAAAAAAACTTTCTATACTGAAATTAATGAATTGTATCATCAAAATTGTTTTAATATATAGAAAACAACATTTTCTATATACATTGTATTTTATGAGATAATTGTAAAAATATTTGCTTGGAAATTTCAGTGTTTTTAGTACATATTTATACTGTGTTTAACTTTACATGTATTCAGTGTGTACTGTTTCAAAGCTAATGCGTAGTACTTTTACACATTCAAAGTAGTGAAAAACAAAACTTACAGAATTGTGGTAGAATCAAATACTGTAGTTAAACTTCTGAAAAGATTGTAAAGGCTTGGTCAATATGAACATAAATGTATGGCAATGAGTAGCATACCGTAGCATAATCAAAGAAAAAACTGACCAATCAAGTAGTATACTACTTATTCACCATTTCAGAATACAGTTGACCACTATTACAACTTTATTTACATATATTAGCATATTACAGTCTTTTCAAGCGTAAGATCTTTTTGATAAAATGCGTTTTGAAACTCTTTAGATCTTCTACAAAGCCCTACTTCCCAATACAGTTTGAAGATAATTACCGTTATTTTGCCCTCTTTGGTTATTATATAACAAAAATAAAATATTCATGAGACATAATCAAAACGTTATATTCATTCACAGAATGGTACAGAAAAAGAAGTGCCAGATTCCTGTTATTAGTTGATATTAGAGTTGGAGATATGTTACTCGAAAGTTTGACTCATTAATTCGAAATTTCAACTTAATATTATAAATTCTGACTGATATATGTACGTAACGTAGTATTTTTCTGGCCTTATCAAAATAATTTTGACGTCCCACCGTCTGCCAAAGGTTAAAAATTTTAATGAATAATTTTTCATGCCTACGTATTTCTGCTGTACAAATGAGGATGGCGTCTGAGAAAAATATAAAGGTTATACATCTACCTACACTTCAAAAAAGTAATTCGAAGTTTCACGGTAATAACACTTCAAAATAATAACTACAAGTTCCATGGTAATAAGTAACACACGCCTAGCACTAATGCTCTCGAAACATATATTATATGTTAATACATACTTCACACATCAATGAAAACTTTATAAAATCAACTTATTGTTTGCAGTATCTTTCCCGTTACAAGATATTTGGCAAATATATATCATACAATATTCTAAAGAAACCCTGAAGATGGTAAATGAAACTATTTAAAATTTCAAAATATTGGTTTTGAATCTATCATAAACGTAAATGCCATTTTGATGGGAAAATTGTCCATTGTAAATTTCAGCCGTTTTGACTCCAAAAAGTATTCACAAAACAATATTGGTGAATTGTTATAAACCGAAATGTAAAAGTTCAAAGAATAAGTTTTCGAAATTATGATTTTATCCAATTTCAAATACAATAAATTTGACGTTATCAAATAATTTTTAAAAGTTTGATAACGATCCTACTACTGTTCTCCAAGACCTTAAGACTGGTGTATGGTTTAAACATTGAACATTGACCTATCATAGTTTGAGGAACACTATGTAACATACATGGCGGATCAAAGTGTAACATTTGTTTCTCTATTTAGTTATAATCTAACTCAAATTTCATACACTGTATGTACCGAAGCATCATATATATATATATATATATAATCATTTCACTTACTTAATATGTTTCCAGAAGTTTGATGATTCTGAAAAGTAACAAAAAAATATTATCTAAAACAAGCGCACTAAAGTATATAGTAGAGATAATTTAACCATTATGCGAGGTAATCTTACTTTCAAAAAATGACACTGATTAGTTTGGAATACTCGCAATAAATTTTGCCTTTATAATATCTCAGATAAAACTTTATCAATGCATTACTAAAGCACTCTAATTTATTTACGCCTAGATATTTTCCAACCTTTCGCTTGAAATAAATATTTCCGACAGCTGGATAAGGATGCTGGTACAAATCTATACCTTTTTTTGAAATGAGCCGCACCATGAGAAAACCAACATAGTGCGTTTGCGACCAGCATAGACCCAGGCCAGCCTGCGCATCCAGGATCCAGGCTGTTCGCTTTCAAAGTCTATTGCAATTAGAAAAACCGTTAGCGAACGGCATGGATCCTGACCAGACTGCGCGGATTCGCAGGCTGGTCTGGATCAATGCTGGTCGCAAACGCACTATGTTGGTTTTCTCATGATGCGGCTCAAATGATCTTTTGATTATATTAATTCCGCAATCGGGCGTCAAATGTGGTAATATGATTGAATTAATACTCATTAAAGGATTTGTTTAAAAACATGAAATCATATTATTGCATGTTACTTTTAATATGGAGATAGTTAAATGAATAGTTTTAAGTGCTTATTCAAACGTAGTTAAGGTATATTACACGGAGAGAAGGCGCAGTGTCAGTAAGTGGTGATGTTTAATGTGATTCTTACATCCATTCACATCAGGGACACCGGCATTTACATTCTATCATGACTTTTGGTGACATTTGCAAGATGAAATAATAATTAATTAGCACTATCGAGAATTTTTGTACGAACGGTCAAGCAACTTCGATAATTAGACTAAACTATCAGTCATTAGAATTAGTACATGCAATTATTTTTATCAATTGTACAGGGACACATATCAATCAAAAATGCCATAATTCTAACTGTCTAGGCTGTTGAATGGAAACATCTGTAGAACATATGTTCAATTCAATTAAAAATTCGTTCCACAAAAGGTTTCTTTTCTAACATACGCTTTTGAAAAGTATCAATCTGAGTCATAAGATGATGTAATGAACTTCTTCTTCCACCTTTTCAATTACTTTATTACTTACCAATATTTATGACGAAAATATATGCTTCAACATTTAAACAACTTTCAAGTGTGTTCAAAAACTTAGGTCTTCACTTTGCACACAGTCGGACCTTAACTCTTGAATGAACTGCTTCTTTAACCGTTGAATACTGGCAAAACAATTGTTTATTGTATATGATTTTCTCTTAACATAACCAAATATATTACTTTAAAGATTATATTATAAGTGGACCAGTATATCCAGTATTGTTACTTTTATACAGATTACTGTTTATATCATATTTTCATAACGTCATACAATATAGAAAGGTAAAATGATTTAAATGTTTTATGAAAATCATAAACAGTTAAGTTTCATACTTAAATATTTTCTACTGAACGTACAGAGATTTTAAAAGATACCAATATTACAACATCCTTTCTGGTTCATATATCTTGTTATAAGCGTAACAATAAATTTTATCATAATTATATCTGCTGATCGTTGGTTTGGTTGATATTAAATTTTCAAATTTTAATCAAATGGAATTATGACCGATTGCATCCGTAGGTCAATGAATTCACCCGATTAAAAAGCTTACTTTTTACATAGATACACGCCTATGGAATAGAGACAAAAGAAACTACTTTACTTGAGTTACCATTTGAATATTACTAGATACAACATAAGATCAAACTTGTTCGAGAGTCGTCTATAAAGAGACTCCTTGCATTAAAATACCATTTTTTCAGTTCTTTTTTATGTTGTTAAAGAAACGAAAAGACAGTTATGATAAGAGGCCACTTATTTCTCTTCCATTCTATGGTGTCTTATGTAAATGTTACTGTACATTGCAGTAAGCGAAAAATCTTCTAAACGACGTCAACAAGAGTATATAATGAAGACTGTTTTCACTTACAATAACTTCTTATTCAGGAGCTGTACACTTTTGAAATATCCAGCAGGCTCACTTGATCATTAAATATGGTAAGAAAACGCTGTTCGTCGCTGGTACCTCCTTAACCTCGCTATAGATAGGAACGAATACTGTCTTAAGTATTACAGTATTACTAAATTCATGACACGAATGATACTGCATGTACTCGTATAAAGTTACAGTTATCATTGATAAAATGCATTTGCAATTCAAATACTATTTCACATGTTATGCTCGTACATCAGTTTTGATAAAAATATGTTTGTTTTTATGCAGGTAAGGACACTTCTGAGGCACGGCTGTATTGTGTTTTACAAATACATCTTCTTTGCCAAACTGATTAGGTACAGACTTTCCTCACTTAATTGACGATATCGGTGAGTGACATTGTGCCCGCTGACCTCCTCTGCCAGTTAACTCTTAATGATGCTTTAAAGAGAATGTGATTAGATCATCTTATGTCACATCGCGTAAACATGTGTGGTTTTCATTAGCAATTTGAATATATATAGTATTTTTTTATTTGACATGTATAATATTATGATATTCAATATTTATGTTCAGCTCTTCAGTATTGGAGGAAATAAAAGAATCTATCATACATTGTCTCTGTCCTTTTTTTTCCATTATTACACAGGGCACGAATATCTTCGAATGTAATCGGTACATTGTACGCAAAATTACAGTGTATAAGTGTGTGAAGTTATAATCAATTTTCTCAAGCGGTTACCGAGATACCAGTTCACATGCAAGAACTTAACCACGGACGCCAACGAATGGTGGGTGCAAAAACTTGCTGAATATCAGTAGATCTATCTTAAGTCTACCTCTTTTGTCTTAAAAAGAAATTGGACCACGTTATGACATTGCCATACAACCTATTACTTTTGTGAATTTTAGATCAAAGCGTTGGTCTACTTTAAATGTTTGTTTGTTTTGGGGTTTTCGCCGTTTTGAACAGTGTTTTAGTTATGTTTCAACGTACACTTAACCTAACCAGTGTAAGACGTAACTGACATCGGACACGATGTCTTAGTTTTACACTCGCAAACCAAAAAGAAAAAAAATGGATAAACAAATACACTATTTAGATATAAAGCACCGGAAACTCTCACCTGGTTTTACCAAAAGTCTTGTAAAGTTCATAAGTTTAAAACCCATTCTTTACAAAAATTTCCTGCTGTTTTAGAATTTTTAGGTCATTTACAGAAGTATCAATTACCTGATGAAAAACTCTGTATTGAAGTTTTGCGTGTTGTCTTAGTATGTAAGTATACTGTCTGGCTTCTAATTAATTTGATGGCTTCCACATTAAGAAGAAATGCCACATGCCAATAAGAAAATATGATAATTATCGCACCACTGAATTATGTCAACAAATGACACATTTAACTAGAAAGCGATCGCGCAAGAACTTTTAGTTATCTGATAATTTTCTTAGTATAGAAGTATCGCTGCAGACTTTTTAGATAAATCAAACCACTGAGGAGGCAGAAAATAAAGAGTTTCTAGTGAAGAAACTTCTCTTTCGATAATGCAAGATCGAAGACACGTTGTTAAGATGGTCATATGCGATAAACTTATCACAAATCATATTACTTTAGTGAAAGAGCTTTTTTTTTTTGTTATCTAAATATGATTTTGTGACACAAATGTGATAAATTATGCTGAACAAACTCATTTTCTCTCAAGACAAGACTAAATTCTACAGGATTTACATTTGTCATCGTGGTAACGCTTTATGTTAGGAAGGAAGCCCTTCTATATTTTATTAACTATCACAATCACATTGCTGTGTGGCGGCCGTAAATATCCGACCAAACTAGGACTCGGTTTTGTTATAGTTTTGATCCTTCTGATCATGTGATGAATTCGGTGTATGTGTAAAATAAATGCTAGGAGACGTGAGGCGTCTTCTATTGCCTTTCTAAGGTTAAAGTCTATGTTTCTAAAGGATCATCTTATCTTAACGATTGTATTTAAAACCAAAACAAACCAGTCATGAAATATTGTCTCAAACACATATACAGTGCAGTTTTCAATACAGATTGGTATGCTCTTCTCTATGTCCATATTCTTTACCAGGCAAACGAACCCTCTCTTTACACACGCCGAGAAAAACTTTCATTACAATATGCTTTAAGGGTGGCTGCCAACAAATCCAACCCTGCTCATAAAACCATTTGTAAGCCCAATTACTTTGATTCATATGAGAATAAACCAAAACAAATCAAACCGTTTGGATTTCGCATAAAATCTTCTATGAATGAAATTGACTATGAATTCGAAGATATCAAAGAAACGCCACCATTGACCCTTGCTTCCCCTACTGCTAGTGCTTTTTGATTTGAAAACAGCCTTTAAAAAGTCAGAAACAAATCCTGAAATATTTAAATCCAAATATAATGAGATCAAGTCACTTTATAAGGATTATTTTCCAATTTACACTGATGGTTCGAAAGATGATTCGGGGGTTGGCTGTGCGGCCATCAGCCACCTTCATCAGTCAAAATTACATTTACCAAATAACGCAACAATATTTTCAGCCGAGGCAAAAGCTGTTGATTTGGCCCTAAATTTCATATCAAAATATAGTGAAGAAAAGTTTATTATTTTTTTCCGACTCGCTTTCTGTTTTACAGTCAATTCACAACCGAAACATGGAAAATCCTTTCATTCAAAATATTCTTCTCAGGGTTCATGCACTATCTTTCAAAAAGTCTATCATGTTCTGTTGGATTCCTAGTCATGTTGGTATTGATGGAAACGAGGATGCAAAGAAATCCCTTTTATTATCACAATCTAATATGAAATTACCATATACTGATTTTAGGCCAAATGTCAAGAAATACATTTTATCTAAATGGCAATCGTCATGGAACAATGCTTCGTTCAATAAACTTCATGATATTAAACCTACTTTAGGTGAATGGCACCAAGGGAACAGATCTGTTCGCAGGGAGGAAGTTGTTCTTTCACGTTGTCGGATAGGTCATACCCGTTTGACTCTTTCTTATCTCCTGAACATAGAAGAACAACCTGAATGTGTACCATGTCAGACACCGCTTACTATTAAACATATTTTAGTCGACTGTGTGGACTTCGTACCACAGCGCAGTACATACTATGACGTTCAATCTTTGAAAGAGTTGTTTGAAAACATTTCAGTCAGCAATATCTTGTCCTTTTTAAAGCAGATAGGCATTTATCACAAAATCTGAAATCATATATTTTTCTTTACACATTTTGCAATATTGTTGTTTGTCACTAATACTTAAACTCTTTATATACGTTTCTGCATAAATGTTTTTAGACGTGCTTTACAATTTACTTTACATTCTATATGTTTATACATTTTTACATAATTGTTTTGTAGAGATGCTTTACAATTTACGTTTTCAAAGCGCTTGTTTTCGACGATATATGGCCTTTTTGTGTCGGTTCGCCGTGAAATCTAACTCACTCACTCACTCACTACCAGTCGGTAAGCTGTTAACTCGTATCAAATAATTTTAAGGTTCTGTTTTATACGATTTGATTGTCTACTTGTTCATGGCCGTTCGAGCATGATTTCGGGCATGTATGACCGCATGGGTAGAACCAGGCGATCTTTGTCAGGCCAACTGGATTGCTTCCTTTCATAAAAGAACGATACACCCAAGTCAAGTTTCGAACAAACAGCGGTAATGGACAAGTAATTCGAAGCCATTGTGTTTTTCCCATTCGGCAATGGACTTTCTTTATGACTTTTGCTTAAAGCTTTTAATGGTGAAAGCATCGTAATTCTGCGGATGTGCCACAGCGGTGTAGTCTGTATCAATATATATTGCTATTTTCATCCCAGCATAAGCTTGACTTAAGGAGGAACATAAGTGGTTATTTTTTAGAAACTTTATTTGCTTCTAAATGTGAGTCTCTTTTACTGAGTAAACTGAAAGTAACAAAATGCATTTCCCGATGTTAACAATGTGACAATGGTGTCAATTTCATATTGATTAGGTATCTTTTCGACAAATTCTGACCTTTAAGATAAGAAGTGAAAGACTTGAAAGACTGAAAACAAATGACGATAAAAAACTGATGCTATTTTTTTGCTTTTTATAATAATGATATAAATTCTGTTGTTGAGGCTAAAAGGTGCAGGGAATTTGTAAAAAAAAAAAAAAAAAATAAGGAAAAGAGGATGGCTAATAATTCACGAAAGGATTTTCGTATACATACAAGTAGATCCGTTAGGAGTATAGAACGCTACCAATGAAAAATTGCTCATCAAAGGTAATTTAAAAACAAGAGCTGTCACTAATGGTGACAAATGCCCCCGCAGCGCCTTGACCTTTAACCTGGTGACCCCAAAATCAGTAGGGGTCGTGTACTTAGTAAGTACTGTCAGCATGTGAAGTTTGAAGGTCCTGGGTGCAGTGGTTCGCGAGTAAAGTGCCTTCATGCAAAAAGTTAACGTTGTGACGAACGAACGAACTAACGAACATACGGACAGTTGAAAACTAATATGCCTCCCTTCGGGGGCATAAAAACTCACGCTAGACCCGGATGAATTTTGGACCCTATTAACAAAACCTCTGACTGGAGTATACGGTATCAACAAATCAGAAATAAGAACAGTATTGAATCCATGTACGAACTAAAATGCTGTTTTGAGAATTTATGAAATAAATAAGAAGATTCTGTGGAAGGATAGAACGAAGCAATTTTAAACAACAAAAACAACAAAGCAACGCTATCTACTTAGACCTTATCTTTTTATAAGAGGTTAAGAATTCATTATTTCTTCAAAGAAAGACATCGGACTGATCAATTTTCTTCAGAAATAAATTAGGTAGGCGGTGTCAAACAAAGTTGTCTGAAGCAATTTTGTCGAAATGTTTATTGTACTGTCAAGTGTAAATATTAATAACGCCATACCCTAGTTCGATGCACCACCACTCAGGCAGTATACGGAATAATTTCTTTAAACAAATACAAAGATATCGATAAGCAATTGCTTAACTATTTATTTACGGAATAGCCAGCGAAACAAATTGAAAGCCTGTCATCTCAATCAGTAAAAAAGAATGGAATTATTGCAGAGAAGGAATTTGGTTTTATTTCAAGGCGAAATTAAATGCGGCGGTGGCGAATGAATGTTTGTGAATTGTTACCAAAGTGAAGAAAAAACAAAGGATATGGTAAAATATAGTGAGATAAAAAAGAATAACTAATGTATAAGGCAATGACTAGAGACGTCTGGATGATTTTTATTTACTCGTCTGTCTTTATTGATAAAAATGGCCGGATATGTAAAAACAGGAAATGTTACGTTATTATAATCTCATCATAAACGCACCAACAAATTTTTTCCTGCTGGGCTCGAAGACAATGACTTTATTTTTTGATATCTAGGAGCCTTGAATAATGATCTCACTCCACAGCGTTCTGAAATACTTTTACAGATAAATAATATAAATAATCGAAAAATGTAAAACAAACTGATTTCAGCTATATATCTGAAAGCTATCCCCGCCATTTGAACAGCTTATACATGCGTGTAAACAGAAGGCATGGGTTATAAAACGTAAAATGATATAAGCAAGCCACATGACCCAAACGCACATTTACTTAATGCCTACGCAATAGACCAGCAAGTTAAACACCATATAGGGCCGAGAAAGCATAACATTAGCTCAGTCCCTACGGGCTTGTTCTAACTGGAGTGCGTACAGGTCAGTGAATTATGTTATACCCTAAAATCGATTCATAATGTGCCAAATTAAGCACAAATAACTAATAAAGTATATGCATATTGTAGCTTGTCATGTGTCATTTATTCTTGTAGAAATATATGCTGGATGACGTCATTATGTCAATGACGAAAGAGAATATCTTATTGCCAATATAATAAACATATCAATAATCAGCCTCCGAATAACAACAGACTTCCACTTATTTAAAGGAAACAGAAATATACCAGTAATTGTATTTGGCTTTTTGTCTGTAATTTATGCTACCTTTCATTAAAATACGGCAATTTTGACATCGCGTCACATATTATTTGCAGACATTTAAGAATCAAAATCGTGGTATATTTAATGTGAATAGTGAATACTTTATTACTATATGGCTGCATATTTCACTTTTCTTTTCGTCAAAGCTTGTAACGGAACTGAAAATAGGATAACGTAATCACTTTAATTGTTAGCTTTAGTTTCCAAAGGAACAATTAGATTTCTCTTTTTGGTAATAAATTGCAGTGTGACAACAAATAACTATACATTTATTGTATGCTTTTAAGTGAAATACAGGAATAGATCAGTGAAACAAAATTGACATTTTCACTGTTTCAAAGCAGGGAAAATGTCAATTTTATTTTCCACTGGTTCGGAACTACACTTGAATGGGAAAGTATATGAACAGCAGATATTCGGAAATCCCTTACAAATTGTTCTTCAATAAGGTATAAGATGTATCTAAATACCTATAAGTACATAAAGATACACGCACCATCATAATAAAATGTAAAAAGATCTGGAAACGTCATAAAACTATATGACACTTTTTCAGCATAGACATTGTGGCGTCATGACGTAGCGCGGGTAAAACTGGTATGATTTGGTTAAAACCACTGAAAATCAGAACATGAAATTTTGTTTGTTTTATATGTAAGATCAAAATATATTTCACTCGTGAAGTTTCAGGGTGAAAACAAACAATTATATACATTTTTTAAAAAGAGAGTAAAACTGGTTGTGTACATATGTATATGTAATATCATCACATGAATAAATTATCCTGATAATCCATATTGCAAATAATACCCGATCATAAAATGTAAGAGACAGAATACCAATGAAAATACAAGACACTTAGTAATACATAAAAAGGGCTGTAGAATGCAAGAAAATTGCTCATCGGAATATAACACTCTTAATTATCCAGCTCTAAAAATTGTCAATGCCTCGCAATTGATAGTGTTTGTTAAAATGGACCAATAGAAATAAAAAGAGTATCTAATTAATATAATATTACATATTTTCAGTGACAATCTAAATCCTTTTTTTTTCTGTGACAAAGGCGGAATTCTATCTGTGAGCAAATTATATTTACAGTTGTATACGTATTGGGGCAACACGACTTCTGCAATAGGTAACAGGAATGTCATATTGGCCGGCATACATTGTTACTAGGATAGGACCCTAGTCATTAACAGTATGTTTCATCTAGTAATTTTAGAGAATAGTTCAATATAGCGTGCACTTACTATAACGACAAATTTACAAAAAGAAATATTTTGTTTGTTAAAGATTTCTTACAAGAACAATAAAATATGTTAAAAGAGTCAATAGATTTGGGAAAAGAAAAAAAATAACATGCGTTAAAAAGGGTCAACGAACTTAAGCGAAATAAGTATAGCCAGATATGTATTTTTATGGCTCTTAATATCATAAAAAAGAATGTGTATCATATAAAACTTGACTGAAGCATGTTGTGTAAAAATGTTTCACTCACCCCAAATAGGTTTCCTGATCCGTAATTGATCCTTAAAGTACTTTTATGTTACACAGGAAAGCGTAAAGATTATCAAATGTACAGTGAAAACAAACAGATAAAATAGAATTCCTATCATCCACATGAACAGAACTTTAACTAAAATGCAGCTTTTTAAGGTATTCCATTGCAAGCAGACAGTACATTATCGACGTTAGGATAGGGAGGTTTGTGAAAAAGCCGTCCAATAAAGGTATGTTTCAATTAAACCTAAATCAATAAGACTTGATGAACTTTACTTCTGAGCAGAGCAGACACATTCAACGTTATTGCCTATCGTCCCAAGTGAAGTATATGTGCTTCACTTAGTTGTACATTTTTGGTTAATATGATTTTCCCCCGAACTATTCAACTCCTTCTATTAACACATTTTTATGACCATTTGTTTTGTTTTCCTCATTGTCGTATTATCTTCTTTCTGCAATTAAATTTGCGATATTTAAAAACGTTTCAAATCATGTGATCATCAATCGTTATTGCATTTTCAAAAACTTAAACAAAAAAAAATCAGCATTCACTGGGATGCCTGATATTATGTTTGTCTGCAGAAAAGGGAAAAGGATAAAACAAAACATTGTAATAGGTTGAAATACCTACACCGGCAGTATTTGTCTTAAACTGAAAATTCTGTTTTGCGGTTTTCTGGAATGCAGAAACTATATACTAACTACAATGTGTAAAAACATGAAATAAAGAACTAGATAACCAGCCCGATGGTGACTTCTCGTTTCATTATTCCCATTTCCAATTTCTCATAGTATACGCAATGATACATTTAGAGATTATGCAATGAGGAGTTAGAAATGTGCATTTCACCTTATTCAATTTAGACTTTTCATTCTTTGTATCGATAGCAAGAGGTCAGAACTGTGAACTTCACATTTCTTTCCTCATCTATATGTTGCATAGTGTATAATAAGAATTGTAAAATGTGAAATTCATACTTTTCACTGCACACTTCTCAGTTTTGGTATCGAAAACGAGAAGTGAGAACTGTGCAATATGAAACTCACATTTCATAGTTTCTATATAAATAAGAAATAGGAAATGTAAAATTCATACTTATCACATTACACTTCACACGTTTGATATCGATATCACATTTCTCACGCCTAATTTCAGAGTTTTTGCCTGATACAATAACGGTAAAATATTGGTATTATAACAATATTTTAAACATTTTATACACAAATACTAAAACAGTTTTCAAAACAACAAGGAAGAATATCCAACAGGGAAAGCCACGTTCTAAAAACGCAGCCTCCCCAAAACTTCAAAGGGGCAATTTTCAATCACGTTCATATCACTATTATCACTTTTCTGCAACACATTTTCCAAATTAAAAAATTTTTTCACACTATGTGAAATTAGGAAAACATATTTTAAATAATCACATTAAGACATTCAGAAAACAGAGGAGGTTTAGTCTTGACAAATATATTCCACTCCGACGTTTGTTGTAATGCCAGTGCGTCAAGTATTCGGCATTTGATAAAATGTAATCATCAGAAGACACAGCGATACATTTTTGACAATTATTTTGTTAAACCGACGTCATTTCATAGACTTCGACCCTGACTGGCCTCGCAAAAAAATTTTGCTCATTAATTTGATGGAAAATTTTCCCTTTAATAATATATAGGAAGCGTCGTTAATGATGGTTACTCAAAAGAAATACATTGTTAAATTACATTATACATCGCATTTGAGAAATGGTAAGCTATAATGAGCACTGAGGGGCAACGAGAAACTGTTTACAACATGAGTAATCATGACAATTTAAATAGCTATAACCGACCGTACGAAATCTCTCTTACTGTCATGAAAAAAATATTTCTAGGTACAGCATCTTTAGCGGAAATCTCATCAGTGTTTCCTTACTCATACTAACGACGTAATTCTATAAAGACTAACACAACTTGATATTATTTGATGCCACCTTCTCTACAGAATAATATTTTTTTTTTACATTTCCACAGTATCTTTACAATTGTAGCTTTTTTAGGTCTCCAGACAGTCGTTTAGTTGGGGAAAGGTGTGAGCTGTGCTACTCCCATGTGTCAAATTGACGTATAGCTTATTCTAATTTTGTACCGTTTCATGTTACCAAAACTAATGTAGTTTCACTTTAAATGCTAGAATGCAATTGAAGCCATTGTTTTCTGTAAAATTTAACATTGATGACATATAGCTACAACGCTGAATTATTCCCACGTGTCTTAATCAAAAGGCTTGTGTTTAATTTTCTGATGATTAAAAATCTAAGAATTTTTGGAAGCAAGGAATGACGGCAAACAAATTCCCAGATTTGTTTGGATAGCGTCAGTTCATGAGAAATAATGAAATGTGTGAAGACTCCTTTGCACCCAAAGCACAAATTCAAGCAGAATTCTGTAATAAAGATTACCATGAATGGATCTCATGATCTAAAAAGAACCAAACAAACAGTAAATATAACAACATTGTGTCCGAGTACGTGGATATTTCTTAGGGCTCCAACATGGCACTTAACAGTTGTTATAATGACCAACATAGTGGCTAAGGAGATCCTGTTGAAGCATTGAACGATACCAAACAAACAAATCACAGCCTCGGTTTGATTAAGTCTGTTCATGAGATCAGTTTTACTATTACAGATTTAAATAATTTTCTTAATATGTACAGGTTTATACATTTTCTTCATATGATAGCTATCATTAACCAGTTGAATGTTGCTGTTCAAATTTTGAAATGTATTGCAAAATTTATCATGCATTTCCAATCAAAGACGTCACAAAAAGAAAAGATATAATATCCCAACCACAAAGATCCACACGAAGTTTATATCAATACCTTTGCCAATAAGGGAAATAGGTACATTTTTCCTCGACCGTACGAAGTATGTAGTAAGCTATACTGCCTATTTCGGTGTCCAAAGCTGGGCTAACATTTGTATGCATTGTCTCTATATATCTTTTGCTAAACGGATATTATTCAACTTAAACAAGTTGTTCAACATCAACACACATCACTCATTTCTAAAACTTTGGTACCAATAAATCATGAATGAATCCACACCCCCTCACACACCACACAAACACATTTTTACGAGGAATTCAATTTTGATTTATATTAACTCTGTATCTAATATTGCTAAATGGATTTGAATCAAACTTTAAAACGTTTCAGAAACATATGAAAACAAAAACAAACAAAGAAAAAAACAAAAAAAAAAAAAACAAAAAAAAACAACAAAAAAAAAAACAAAAAAAAAACAACAACACATTTGATGTACTAACTCTATCTCTGAATGGATTTGATTGAAACTAAACAGTTATACCATATCAACACAAAATGTCCATGAAGTGGTTGACATTTTGTTTCCTTAGATGGATGCAGTTGAGCGTGGCCTATACTCAAAACTTTTCTTCATATACTTGAATAGAACTTGTCAATTCAGAAAGTGAATATTTTGTTTTAAAATTCTTTTTAAATGTTGACAACTAAGTACTGTACGGGTACTAATCGCTCTAGTGATAGCTCTTGTTTCCTCACATATATCCTATTTCACTATCCAGCATTAACAAAAACAAAACAAAAACAACAACAAAAAACGGAGCACACTGTCTTCTCAGATAACTCTGGTTTGTTAAAATGTCTATGTGAGTCATTATTTTGACATCACGACTGTATATTTAATCGAAACTGCATTCTTCTACGCAGACTTTATAAGCCGAAATGTGTTTCATTTATATTCTTAGCAGATTTTGGAAAGAGTATCCGCCTTAGTTATAACATAATCTTATATAAAGTTTCGAAAATCAGTCATTTCTTACAACAAAGACATTAAAAATTAGTATCAAATATAGATATATTTTCTTCACAAAGCATTGTTTGCATTATCAAACAATCATAACTACGTGACACTAAAGAACTAGCAATAAAAACACAACTGGTTCCAATTACGGAGCCGCAGCACTGTACTATGTTTTTGTGATATATATAAACAAAACGATGCTATGGAAGTATAGAACACAACCAGTCATACAATAGACTATGTTTGACAGTCTGTTTATCATACGGTACAAAAGTTGATAAATTCTTCACGCCCCAAACACTCTCGTCTTCAACCACATCAAAGCATCCGTTTTAACTTTGGTTAAAACTTTTAAAGTATAAATATATTAAGGTAAGATTAAACTATACCATTTGAAAATAATGAATCTAATCTCGAATTTCTGTTATTTCAGTAAAGGAATACATGACATTGAATGTGTATCAAGTCAATTGTCATTGATGTCTTTATTCCGAATAAGATATTAATACAAAGCTGCATAATGGCGTCCCATTCAAATTCAGTTTTTTGTATAATCAGATTTCCAATATTGCATTTTAATTTCCACCAGTACTAATCGGACGACTTGTTTCAACAAACGTTTCGCTTAGAGGGACTGGGCTCCAAATTTTGGCTAAAATGATATTTCTTAAGAATTGAAGGTTCGTCATTTAACGAATGTATGTTGAGCTTTTCTTTCTAAACTATCTTAAAAATGCGAAATCAAGAAAAATCATGCCTAAGTCCGGAATCGATCCCGCGGCAGCAAAACCTATCCCGCGTTCTTGATTAATACATCGCGGAAGAATATGTACTTCAAACTGTTTGAATATAAAGCTTTATAATTAAGGCACGCAACCTTTGGTATACCTTAACGAAGGCATTTTAATTTTGAAAGGAAAAAAATCTAGGAAAAACAACGTTCGTTCGTGCGTGCGTGTGTCTGTATGTTAACTCCTCAAATACGTTTACATTTTGCTTAACAAAATACAACGGCATTTGATAGACTTTGTAATTGTTCCCGATATCATCTAATAGCATGCTTAATTTTATATGAACATAAAAATTGAGTATTAATTCATTTGTGACAGAGATATATAACAATACATGAACATGCATTGTTGGAAACAAGATAGCAAAAAGTCCAGATCCTTTATACGATATTTACGTTCATTCAAAAATGAAATAGCTGTCATTTTCTGCATATATCCCAATGAGGATATCCATACTGGCATTTGCAACATGAAATACTAAACCATTAGCACTTCGAAAATTAACTCCAAAATGTCAAGTAACTGCAATGATTCACTTCAATGATTGAATAAAGTGCCAGCCATTAGAGTTAGTATAAAATGATGAATATATATATATATATATATATATATATATATATATATATATATATATATATGTGTGTGTGTGTGTGTAAACAGAGATTTGAGTATATATACGCAAATGTTGAAACAGTACGAATGTGTAGTACAATTCGAACTCGTATATAAAGCAGCATCGAAACTAATCTTATTGGGTTAGTGGACTTGCTGTGGCATGTGCGTGTTCGTTTGTACTGCTAGGCGCTTTGCCGTAATTGGTCTGGTATATTGTAGTGGTGATTTAGTTCGTATAAAAATTCTCTCTACTATATAATAATTTATAATGCGAACTTGTATCCTAGCGGATCTCACGTATGGGAAAGTCAACTGTTCTGAATATAATGATATCCCTTAATGCAAACCATCTCTATATATTCAATGTATCCTCGAGATCCAGTTAAGTTTCAGAGAGAAAAAATATAGCGTCTCTGGTCCCAATCAGGTAAAAAGACTAAAATGTCACTACTGATTTGTGAGACATGAAAACAGAGATTTGAGTATATATATGCAAATGTTGAAACAGTACGAATGTGTAGTACAATTCGGGCTCGTATATAAAGCAGCATCGAAACTAATCTTATTGGGTCAGTGGACTTGCTGTGGCATGTGCGTGTTCTTTTGTACTGCTAGGCGCTTTGCCGTAATTGGTCTGGTATATTGTGGTGGTGATTTAGTTCGTATAAAAATTCTCTCTACTATATATATATATATATATATATAAGATAAACATCCAATGGGTTTCCTCTATCTGTATTTCTATCTACCTACCGGTTTCATATCATAATCATCATAATGAAACCGGTAGGTAGACAGAAATACAGATAGAGGAAACCCATTGGATGTTTATCTTTTTTATTTATTATATACATGTCCAGGAGTAACTTTTAATCTTTTCTATTAAATAACAAAAACATGCATAACATTCGTATGAAAATTGCAATGTAAAATGACAACATGTAGGTAAACAAGAATAGCATAGAACATAAAAATCAACTGGTCGTACAATTTCTATCAGAAAGGCCTGTGGTTTATTATACATATTCGTATAGAAACTCTGAGTAGTAATTAGTATTCTCCACTTTTCTGTCTCATAAAGTTCTGGGACAATTTATGTATGGAAAGAATGGGAACAACTGCCTTACTCTCGCATGATTGAAAGAATCCGCGGACAGTATGTATATTTGGTATGAAAGTTTTTATTCAACATCTCATGTTTTATTTCAATATAAACGAGATGTAAAACAAAAAGGTTTAGTCTTCCTTGGAGTCAAGTAATTTGTGCTCTGTTGGTGCGCCGTAAAATCCAGATCGACATCTCATTTAATATGCAAAATCATGGCAAGACTATGCCTTAAAGGCGCTCGCTACAGTTTCGTATTTTTTTTCTCAATAATAGATTTTGATGAAATGTTTTGTATTAAAAAATCATGTTAAGATGTATTGAAAAATGAAATAGAAATACTAGGTCACCAGCTTTGTTTCAATTTAATTTGGCCCTAGATATGGTGCTATTTTAAACATTTTTCAAAATTTCTGTAATCCTAAAATTTCTTTCAGTAAAGTACAATAATAAGCATAAATTTGATTATCTAAGCATTTTTATAACGAAAAACAATATATCTATTTGAAACATGCTCAGAGAAATCAAAAGAACATGATTTTGTAAAGAAAGAAATACTTGTTTCAGCAGCCCCAAGTGCTATTTTGGCATATTTTTGTCAGTTTTAAGTTGGTACTTCTGCTATTTTATCGAGTTTCACATAATAGAATTTAATCAAACTCTGCACATACCTTTGGTTATGTCTACCTAATCTAAAACAAAAAGAAAATTGATAGGTCACCATATTAGATTTCGCTTAAATCAAATTACAACGAGGTGGGGTGTGGCGGGCATTTTTACAACGCAGGTTGGTACGAAATACTCTTTCAGTGTTTGAGCAAATGACTTAGAAATATATATATATAAAATTATCAATCGGCAGATTTCTTAATAAGCGGATTTTAAGGTGTTTCTGAAGCATTTTGATGGCATAGAACGATGAAAGTGTCCGCCCTTTTTTTAACAAAACCTGTAGTTTACGAATGTACGGTACGGGTACGGTACGGGATTAGAAACAGCTGTGACTCAATGCAGAGTTTGAACGCTGGTAATGAATAACAGACTCCAGTATATGTCGGATTGAAGCAATTTGAACTAAAAGTACTTTAAATGTATATATTTTGTAACAATGGTGATACTTACCCTAACCTTTAGTCAGTATATTAAACATTTTGTACATTAAATGCATGCGAACATACAATAATTTGCCGTACGCGACATTAGATAATCACTTCCGGGCATGCGCAGAAGACCGCACCAAGTCTGCAGTGAGCTACATCGAAACCAAATTGGCACGGTGTTGGGGTAAATATCGACCCGTCTAGAAAAACTGTAGCGAGTGCCTTTAACTTCGTAACGTCATTCGAAAAATTAATACAGTTGGCGGAATATATGTGAAATTAATATCACCGTTACAAATTATCGCAATACATTCACAATACGGACAATCATATCTCTCAGAATAACAATATGCCAGTGTTATCTTATTAATTTATATAATTAAAAAAAAACTTATCAATTGTTTCATTTATTTATATCTAAGAAAAATAAATATTTTTCAAAATATTAAGTATATTTGTTGAAAACGAGTGATAACACAGTTTTCAGCATTGCACGTTGTATTGTCAACAGTGAACGAAAATTTGGATTAATTATTGCTTATTCTTTACAAATATATTCCAGCCTATTACCCTAATAACAGTAACACAATGTAGCAAACATTGTGGTTATATATTAAATATTCATTATATATTCTTACATATCTGTTTGTTAGCATACTTGGCAGGCGAATAAAGTATTTGGCAGAGAGTAAATACACATATAAACATCACCCATTATTGCATCACAATCTGCCTGGGGACTAGCAGTTTGAATCGATACATCTGGTGATTTTTGAGGTCATATACTTAAAAAGCATTAAAAATCATTGATGAAATGAATGTATCTAGTTAGTGTATCTAGTACTGGAAAATGCCTTAACTTCTATCTCACAAACTTCTCAAGATTTTGAGTCGATAATATTTTCCAGTTGTTTTGGCACGGTTTTGAAAATAATAACTTAAACGTGGTTATAACCCAACTGTTATCCCTTTTACAATTGGTCGCTACTCTTTCCTTTCTTGACTGTGTCTGACGGTACAGCTTAAAGAGCCAATATGAGACACTAGGATTGAGCTGCGGCTCTAACATATTCTATGAAGCTCTTAATGTTGTTTATCATGATTTTTTTCTGATGTTTTTTTCTTCGAAAACATTGTATACATGTACATATGGGTCTTTAGGGTTCTTTATACAGTATTTGTGCTTTTCATATCGTGTCTTTTGTTACAAATTGTACAGGAAAAACAATTTCCTGGAACTCTGGGACATGGTTTGGTTAATAGTGAGTGTTAGGTTTAACCACCGACCGTTCTAAGACGGCGCCCCACTTTGTTGTCTTTTCGGCTATACCAAAATGATAAATAGTTCGTCAAAATAATACCACTGTGCATAAAAAGATAATACTTACCTGCGTACTGTAGGGTTACTAACAGGAAAGACTCTGAGCAGTTTCAACATATCCACAATCTTTGTTATGATTGTTGAAATATAGCGATTATCATTTAGTTTACAACAAATATTCTGTATCAAAAATGCCCCTTTTGTCAAATGCAAGAGCAGTGAGTCTGCATTGAATGAATCTAGTGCTAAATCTGCTGGTGCAGAACTTCAATCATGTCGACTACAACAACACTTCTGTTGTTTTGAGTGTCTATTGAATGAAATCAAATTAAAATATAAATTTCTAACTGATCATTTCAACAAAGGCATTACCAACATTTGGAATCTTAGACTGAATAATTAAGTGCACTTACTCCTTCCTACCAAATGTTTCATTAGGTTTGGTTTGTTAGAATATATTTTTCAAGAAACGTTTTTGTCACCATACTGATAATAATCACAGCTTTTTCTAAACCAAATCAAAGTCAACTACTCTATTTACTTGCCAAAACAGTGTAAAACAGTGTAGCCGAGTCGTTTATCAAGATTTTATGCATTTAAGTGTATGTCAATAAAGTTCAATTCTGTAAATATTTGATAACATCAAACTGCAGGTTCTGCAGAACATTGTGTTTATGAACAAAAAGTTTTAATCAATGTGTCCTGTTCTTCAAGGTCTCATGTGAGTTGCGATGAAATCTTCTAGTCAGTTGGCTTGTCAGATAATAGAAATAGCCTCGCCATATTTGTAGAGATCTGAATCAGTTTTAAAGTAAAAGTAGTGATTACTGAATATTTCGCAATTATTGGTTGGCCGCTCGAAAAAGAAAAAGATTTTATCTGTACATGTGAGCGGATGAATTTTTTCTCGAGAATGAAATCTTCGATGAGGTCGTTCCGACGAAGTAACAATCAATTTGGCATGGCCTTTCATGTTTGTTTTGTCTTCATTTTCTATTTGATTTACTTTGTATAATTATGCCCTTTGTGTGTGTGTATATATATATCGTCTACACATCCAAACATACACTGCAGCAGGATCTTGCATTCTTGTAACGTGATTATCTCGATTTTTTGTCCTCGACGTCAGCCTTTATATAAGCTATTAGAGAAATGAATTCAAATAGAGTAAAACCATTTATAATTACAATTATAGTACTATACAGACAGACAGACAATTACGTCATTCTACAACTGTTCCACCTCTTTTAAAAAAAACCGTTTAAACTTAAATGACGATATGTTTACTTGAAGTACATCCATAAATAAGAATGACTTCATTATCATTTCGTGAAGTAACATCTTTTTCCGTATACCACAAACAAAGTAGCAACTATCAATGTATTTAATTGTATCTTTTGTTCGCAAAAAACTAAAATAATATTGAAAGACGTCATTTACAACATAACAATCAAAATGCATAAAGATGATAAATACAAAAAGTAATGTTGTCAATGTATTATTCCAGTGCATCCTATAAAAGTATGACATCAGTCTGGCCTAGATTATATTTCAAGCAATATATATATTCAACTTCCAATCAATTCGTTTTGGTGTGTTTTCATTCCATTTTAGATGGAAGTATTCTTGATATGAAGATGAAATTCCATTGACGTTTTGTGTGTTGTCTTAGTATCAAGTATGTTCTCCGACTTATTACTGATATCCTCTGCTCCAGATTAATTCTGCGAAAAGTGCAATAAGACGATAAGATTACTATCGCACCGTTGAATTCCAGTAATAGCGGACAGTGCAGACTAAAATGTGTTCAAATAAGATTGGATACTTGCATAGCAATCGGGCATGCACTTTCAGTTGTCCGATTATTTTCTTATTGATGTATCGCCACAGACTTCCTAATTTAATCAAACAATTGACTAGGCAAGAAACTACGACTTTCAATTGAAGAAACTGTCTTTTTGTAATAGCAAAGATCACCAGATTTAAGAAAAACTGTTTAGTCGGTATTATCTGATATAAATGTAGTTATCACACCAAACGTAATATAACTTTAATGTCAGGGGATCTTCTACTATGGCTACTGTGTTGAACTGTGTTGATTCTGATACATTATGTTGAATAAAATGTAAACAAGTTCATATTGATATGATTTCTCGTCAGCTAAGCTAAGATATGTATTGTACAGTGTCAGAAAAGGAAGTGAAAGAATACCAGTTAAATTATAAGAAGTAAGAGAAAATAACTATATCATATCCTATCAACGTGACACGATGAGTAATTCTTTTCACGGTGCATTAAGTATGTTATGCTTACTTTTTAAGTATATCATGTTGGTATAACATAACTACCTTCAAAATCATTTTTCTTGAGCCCTACTTCTAAAACAGATCTTAAAAACTTATCTTAAATTTCATAATTGACCATTGTCATCTCTGACAAAAATAAACTAAAGGTGAGGCCCAAAATCTATATAGACGAAGAATTAAATTATTGGTCATTTGAGTATTGTTCTAGTACAAAACAAAAGATAAGGATACATGTAAAATATATCGTCTGATTTTGCGAAACTTTTATTAATTCATCACTTAGCATAGATTATCTTAAATGGTATACACAGTAACAATAAGATCAATTTCATTTAGCTCATCAGTTTCTTTTACGTGGTATCAAACAATAAGAGTTTCGTAGCTTTCCGAAAGATACTTACTAAACATTCAATAATGTTATGATCGTAAGAATAATGTCATAATTATGTCTAAATAAGGAACACTCGAGATAACATGTCGTCCTCCAGCTACAATAATTTGAGCGCTCGGGAATATTTTAATCTGAAATAAGAAAGCCGGAAGGGTTCTATGTCGATATTTTGAGTACAAAAGCTGAAACAGGTACAAAAAGGCATTCTGACTTTTGAGTCATACTAAATAAAAGTTACAAACTAAATAAAAGTTAAAAAGTTTAGAGCAAAGGTCTCATGAGAGTAATGAAAGACATGTTGCTTTTTCAAAACAACCATATTGTTCAATGAAAAACAGGTTCTTGAACGCACGAATATTTTCTAATCCATCATATTGAGAAATGAGCCAAACTCACAATTTCAGAGCAGCTCAAAGAGCAATTATTGACTTTAGTGGCTTTTAAAATATTCAAGCTGTCTCCACAATAAGATGGTATTGTTGTGTGTTTAAAGTGGACACCTTAAATATCTTCTTGTCGTCCGATTGTCTTTCGATTTCAGATTTATTACACACAATTGTTCCTTGGAAACCCCTGTATTAGGTCTGATACTGTAAAAGCACATATTTTCGCTGGGTCTTAATTTCGCGAATTTAAAATTTTGAGTATGTTTAATATTCACAAATTTGTAAAAATGACATTATTCTTGAATTTGAATAATACTAATGGTGAATATTTACGCGAGGATTAATTTTCGCGAGATGTAGGACCTCGCAAATATAGCGAAAATTAAACCCTCGCGAAAATTTCTGCTTTTACAGTATGTTATAAAGCATGGTCATCATGAATGTTGCTTATTCTAACCATATTCCCTGTCAAAAAATACGTTAAAGATTCAATTCATGGAACATTTCAACTAAATCTGTTCACACTATTTGATTTGCAAAAGAAAGTGCCGCTACCTGCTTCCATGCGTATTTTTATAGCTGTTTGTACTTTGAATCCCATGAGGTTGATTTGATATCATTGCGATCTTTTTGAAACTTTTTCGAGCGCAAATCGTACTTTCTCGAGTCATTGGCATCATACAACAATCTCAAGACATCTTATCTTGATCGCTCAATCTCTTAGCTCGAGCGTTTGGCGTTTTGTCTCTAGCAACGGCATATTTTTTCGAGCTTCGACATCTTAACTCGACCGCTCGACATCTAATCTCGGTCTCATGCCATCTTGTCTCGATCGCACGAAATCTTATGTCGATAGCATGACATCTTATTTCAAGCGTTCGAGTTTTTCGGCTGCTGTGCAGTACTTAGAAAGGAAATAAACTATTAAAAGATCAAAAGATCCAAGACTGCAACGAAGTACCTATATCATGCATTAAACATCACATTTAACTCTTAGCCTGCTGCAGGCGAATTTAACAGCCTTTGCAAACAGCTTGGAACCAGATCAGACGCCGTGTAACGTAGCACGTTGTACCCGAAGCTTGTCTTGAACACAGCACATTACAACAGTTCTAACATTTATTTTCTACAAAGAGCAATGCACAGTAACTTATAAATGTTCAGTCTAATTTCATGAATATAATCAATTTCAATAAGTCTTTTAAAACAGTTCTGTTTACTGATCTATTTAACAACATTTCTTAATTATAAATATATTTCAAACTAGCTCTTAACAAAGCTTATTAAGTTTCAGCTCATGAGAGCGGGAACAAGTCCCTTAGTCCGCACTTGGGCAGCCTCCCCCTGATCACAGAGTGTATTGAGTTTATAAAGGATTATACAGGAAAACACAGCAGACACATTATTTCACTTCCTGTCCACCTGGTAATTAAACTTCGATATTAACGAATGTTTTACACCCCGAAGCTACTGCAAAGTTGACAAGTTTCGTCTGAATTTTGAAATGTACCGTTAAATCTTAATTATCCGAAAGAAATACCAAAATAGTAAATGATAAACCTAGGTATTACATTACAAATTCCTTCATTTCTTCACGAAAAAAACAATAAAAAAGGTTGAAATGTCTGAACGATCTAAATAAACAGTAAAATTATAGAAGTCTAAAAGATCCAACTAATATGGACTATTACGTTGTATATTGGGAATTGAATAATGTGTCAATATAACAGGGCAAGCCAATCAAGACGACAGATGTTCCTTTAATTGTTCGTTCCCTTGCATACATCAATGAAATCAAATAAACAGGAATCCCTACTTGTTTAGGTTTTAGAAATTAAAACATATGATAGATTAACATAGCTTATACATACAAAGAAGTTATAACTTGAACACAGAATTCATCATAAAAGTTACACAGTAAACATCATTTCATATGTGTACCTAGCATTCCTTATTTGATATAGTCCTATTCACTATCACACATTTGTACGTAATGAAAGTCATTTTCATTCTCCATATTAAGAATGCTCCAGTTTGCGTAGGGATAATCCATTCAATGTCTGTGTTTTCACGGATATTCTGAATAAATCGGTACAAATACATCAAATTCTGAAATTAGAAAGCACAATTAAAATTCTGTTTAACATTGCATGAAACTCAGATATACGAATGTTCATTAGTTTGTATGTTAACACATTTTTCTGCACGATAACATATTTTTAGTTTCCTTACTATTAAAGTAAACATTCTTGAATATTATATTAAGAATATGTGATTTCTTAATCATAAGCAATGTACTAGTCTAGGATGAAAAAAAGTCAATTGATAAAGTATAACAACTTGTTTTTTAAAAAAAAGTAATAAAAGAAATAAACAAATGCAACGAGAAATTTTCCATTGGTGTTCCCAGTTGGCTGGTGGAATTGACATCTATTGCACATAACCATTGATCCAACCATAGTATAACGTTACACGACCATGGTATCAGCAGTTGGTAGTTCTCGATCCGTCAGCTTCTTAAGAATGTCCACTGCCATCGTTCGTTGTTTTGTCAAAAGGTATCCTTCAAGGATATGTTATCATCGTTGAATCGCCAAAACTTCGTAGTACCATATCCAACTCCATAATCGTGGTTTTCATTCTTCCGTTCACTAAAATTTTCTAAAGTTCTGCGTATTAATTTCATGTAAACTTTCAATTGCTTCAGCTTGTCATTCGATAATTATGTTAATTTTAATATTTATGGTACTGTGCATGCTAAGTTCATTCATTGCGTTTTAATTTGAATAAAATAACTTCGTAGTAAGAAATTCAGTGAAATGTCTCTCATATTCTGCCTATTTTAATGTGAATGTTACTTTTATCTATCATTGTTTAATCTGAATTGCCAAGTTCAAATTATTCATAGAAATGTCACTGTTTACAATGTTGCGTTAGAACTGTCTTTATTTCTACTCCTTCACCGGAATATTCATATGAAATGTGGCATAAGCTATCAAGCCTTTTTAATCTTCATAGTTCTTAATATTAAGTACAAGCTTGTATAAATTTCTGTAAAGTCTATATAGTCTAACAAACGGTTAAAATCAGTATTTCACACAAGAGAAGAAACGCTAGCAAAAACGTCAAATATTATACCGTAAGACACCTTACATAGAAATAAACAAATTTGCAAGCAAACAAAACACATACTGAACTCAATATTTACACAAATTAATGACAAAAATCAGTTATGCTTCTACATGCATAACAATGATGGAGTACAACATCTCTTTTACTTCACGAACAGCTGAATATTTATACCCATGAATGACCACAAACTGTAACAGTTATTTTCAATAAAACAGTCTGCATACTGAACCTAGTATAGTGGCGATTTTAACATTCATACCTAATCCCTGAGCCTATTTTTATTAAATCAGCTCTACACCTAAAGGGATTTTTATATTATATCACAACCCATCGTCTTCTCTAGACGCGGTTGACAGGCCTGCCTTGAGGCTACGAAACAAATATATCAATTCAGCTTAATTTTAAACACTTAAATCATTATAATTGTACTCCGATGAATCTATATACAAGAAATAAATAGTCAATAAAATTGCTCCCAAAAATGTCTTAAATAAACGTGTACTTAAACGTTCAATCCGTGCGAAAGCACAGCATCTCTATAGTTTTAATTACTAGTATCCATATCGAAAATGGACACATTATAGAGGATACACCATTTAATACTATTAAAATGGTTTCAAGGAATTTAAGCTTCCATAGCTTTTCTTTTACAATTACAATATAAGAATGCACCATTGGGTATCAATAAAATAACTATTTACAGAATGACATATGCATAAACAACAAAAAATAGGATCTTTATATCATACAAATATATACATTTGAGATTCCCTTGCGTTTCTTTTATCATTTTGCTATTTTCAGCATTTTTCAGCTAAATAATCGTATCCTAATAAAATTTCTCCATGATTCCTTATGAATCTCAGCTGAATATAAAAGTTTGTCATGTACATTTTTGTTTAATTTCATCTTAAACTCTAAATGATGAATAAGTTTAATTTTTTGTTTTTAAAACCGAAAAAGCTTGTATTTTGTAAGAACTATGTATGAAAATAAAGGTCTTACTGTTAGCGGCATCACATCATTCTTGGCGTGTCATCATGGTATAGTAGTAGTACTTGCACATTGATCCCGCGACAACCCATTGTAGAAGTCCGACATCCTGGTCACGGCACCATAAAAGTGCTTGTAACGTAGCACGTTGTACCCGAAGCTTGTCTTGAACACAGCACATTACAACAGTTCTAACATTTATTTTCTACAAAGAGCAATGCACAGTAACTTATAAATGTTCAGTCTAATTTCATGAATATAATCAATTTCAATAAGTCTTTTAAAACAGTTCTGTTTACTGATCTATTTAACAACATTTCTTAATTATAAATATATTTCAAACTAGCTCTTAACAAAGCTTATTAAGTTTCAGCTCATGAGAGCGGGAACAAGTCCCTTAGTCCGCACTTGGGCAGCCTCCCCCTGATCACAGAGTGTATTGAGTTTATAAAGGATTATACAGGAAAACACAGCAGACACATTATTTCACTTCCTGTCCACCTGGTAATTAAACTTCGATATTAACGAATGTTTTACACCCCGAAGCTACTGCAAAGTTGACAAGTTTCGTCTGAATTTTGAAATGTACCGTTAAATCTTAATTATTTGAAAGAAATACCAAAATAGTAAATTATAAACCTAGGTATTACATTACAGCCGATTAAATCGGCGTCTGATCAGGTTCCAAGCTGTTTGCTACTCTGACAATATTTCTTCCAATTTTGGAGCAAATTGAATGAACTTTACAATTTTAGCAGACGACATTTCCAGCAGACGACAATTTATCTAGCATGCTAAGGGTTAAAGCGAAGTCCTTGCTATTTGTTCAATAAATGAATTCCCTTTGAGATTTAAATGCTTGCAATTTCAAACGTTTATAGATAAAGCATGTATTTTAAATAAGCAAGATAAGGCTTCTCAGTAGGTTTGAAAATTTCTAGAACATTACGGAATATAGATGGTAACGTTAAATGGACAATTTTCAACGTTATGCCGACAGTCTCAAGCTACTTCATACAAATGTTTGCCATGTTGTATTAACTATTCCGAAGACGTAAAATTAAGAATTATTTCACCTGGTTGTGTCTTCAGCTCCGAAACTTTAGTATCTATCAAAAATAGCAGTTCAGAGTGACGTAAAGCGGCCGTAAAAATATTTAAAGCTGTGATGTGTTCTGTGTTGAATAGATCAAGCTTGGTAAAAAGAAAAACATTTAAAAAATACGTTATACTGCGAGCTCAATTATGTACCTATAGTATACATGAAAGAATATAGTTTTTCACATGTTACCTTGCTCGATGTCTCCTATTCAGTATCATTACATGTGGGGCATTAAATACATACGGAAGACAAAGGATAGACAAAAAGCCAGATGATGTATTTCCTGTTCCTTTTTAAGATTAAATAGTCGTTCATATGTGACCATTTCGAGGGGTAAAATATCTAAATACCCACTGGTGAATATTCTTGTGGAAAAGAGCGGGAAAATATACATAATTTTAACCCTGGCAGTTTCCAACTGAACCAATCAATAGCTTGGACACTGTTTAGTACTATAACAAATATAGGTGCACTTAATGAGACTTTCATTACCTTACTATAACACCGATCAAACGATGTGTCTTGGGAAATATATGTTGGATGTAATAAACAATGATTTGATCAAAATTTAAAGCAGGAATATATTATGGCCAAAATCCATTTACTTGAACAATTTGAAACTATCTGATTGATTGTTGCTATTTCTGACATAAAGGCTTGAAGACAGGATGCTAACATACCTTTCGATCTTAAATGGGTGGCCCCTAAATCTGTTTTGGCGAGGAAGTGTGCTATTTGGTAAATGTGTTTCCTTGTCAAACATATTAAAAAAGCATGTGTTTGTAAACTGCAATACAAGATTTCTCAGTAAGTTTGACATTTTCTAGCTCTTTACGGAGCCGAGGGGACTATTTTGCCGACATTTATCTATTTCCTATCTGAAGCTACACATTCCATCGCTGAATAATACTCTCACATTTACTTTTTAAAGGCATATATTTAGCTATCATTTTGCCTGGTTGCGTTTTTTTGCACCAAAGAACCTTCTCAAAATCTTATAACGTATCATAAAAGTAGTCCCGAAGTGACCGTAAAATAAACTACCCATACTTCGACCCTGCTTCTGTTCCGAGCAGGTCTACCTGGTTAAAGTGAAACAAAAAAAATCCCTTTAAATTACAATAATCAATTATGCGATAATTTCATAAATAGTTTTATAACAAAATATGTAATCCATGACATTCCAGCTTGTATGATTCCTTCTATGACAAATGACAGACGGAAAGCCGGATATATGAATTTCTCTTCACTTATATGATCAATAGCCTCAAATGTAATTCCGTTGCCTTTTACCATGGCATGCAGATGAGCTTGGAAACCATATCGTCTTTTGTCATGGAAATAAGTTTGTCATTTATTATGTATTTTGATACAAATACCTGACACATCACAATCAGTCAGCTTTAAAGCGCAATAACTCACACAGTGCATACATGATTTATTACTATATGGCTGGACATGTCGCATGGAGATGGTTTTGCAAGAAACTATTGTTATCTCTTGTAACTAAATATTAGCTTTAATTTCAACAGGAGATTTGGTATGTTTCTCTCTTTAGGTAAGTCCTTGGCGGGAAAGATTATATATTTTTTGCTTGAGAAAGCACAGACGTATACACCGACCATGTTAATCGAACGAAAAATAAAGGTTTGAATTTGTTGCGTTTTACGTTCCAAAGCTTTTGAATATTCTTTCATGCATGGAAGTGCGTAAACTGTAGAAAAAGTCGGGCAAATTAAACGGTATAATGGTTTACTAGTTTATAATTTATACAAAATTTATTTCAGGTTGATTGTGAAGAAAGTTATACAAGTTATATTAATCACTCTCGACACATCGTTCCTGATGGAATCCATCGACACGAGAGTATGAGAGAAGAGGCCAGTTTCCCTTTTTTAATTCAGAGCACCAAACAAGGGAGCTACGGGTACAATTTTTCACGTCTTGGGTATGACGCGGCCGGAGATCGAACCCACGACCTTCCGCATTCGAAGCGGACTCTCAACCACTAGGCTATCGAGTCATTTTCTCTTATGAGTTGTTCCGATGAATTCCAGCGAGTGACTACTGAGGAAACTCCGTACAAGAAATAATACTTTAACATAGTTATGTTAAATAATCAAACAGCAATAACTCATTTGTAGGGAGTGAGACATTTTATTAGTTTTCGCTGAATTCCAGTCATTAATGGTTCTACAGCATAGTATTGTTGAATAATCAAAGAACATGAAGCCATTATGTAGACATTATGTAGATCTCTTCTTGGGAGTGATGCTTCCTTTGAAGTTTCGTTGAATTCCTGAATTCCTGACAATGGTTGCTGAAAATACTCCGGATAAGAATTGCAGGACGGACTGACACAAGGACGGACGGACGAAGCGGCGACAGTATGCTCGAGTACACCTGCTTTAAGGTAGTCGCTCGCAGGTAATAGTAGTAGGTATTTTTTTTTTATCAAAATCTAGCCCCCAAAACCAATATGTATGCCGTTTTCATCATGTAAAGGACATTGACACTATTTTGTCTGAAAATTAGTTTTATGTTTTTCTTGCACTGATTATCAACGAGTTTCGTTGGAATTAATTTTCAGTTTTATCATCTCATGTTTCCATGACAACGCTGGTGTTTTTTTAGCTAGTGAGATGTTAAACAAATTCTATTTCGGTACAGATTTCGAACAGTAAACACTTTTGAAATTGATGTAACTAGCGATAGCTCTCTTGCTCTCATTTTAAAAAGTAAATGAGTCTATATGTTTAGGTAGCAGGGTACACTTAGATTCGAATATTTTGGGCACGGCTAGGCTTACATGTAGCGAGTCGCAATATTGCACTTCCCTAATGAGCAGAATCAGGGTGGCCATTTTATAAAGTGCGTGCATGTTTTGTGCTTTTAATTGATGGCAAGATCAGGACTCTCATACAAGAATACAGAAAATTATCAAAACGAGAGTTTTACACAATCCCTTAAAAATAGCATACCAAAATCATCAATTTTGCACTTTTTGAACAGCCTTTTTTACATGTATCGGCTGTTTAAGTTTACAGACATCCAAAATCACGAAGTTCTAATTATAACAAATATTGACGGGGGCCAAATTTCGAAGTGTACCCTGCTACCTTATTTTAAATATCAATAATTGACGCCAATGCCTGACACAGATTTTACAACATACAGTCACCCGATGCGTGTGTCCTAAGCCATATATATATTTTGGCTTTGATCCTTAACTGGAAACACCAAAAAGAGTTGCATAACACAGGAAAATTAATTGGTTGCTAAGAAAACTCGCTATAACAACTGATTTTATAAACACCTGTTGTGCTGTCTCATTAACATACGAAAAGAAAATAGGACCTGTTAGACGTGTATTGTTAAATTACAACAGTAAAATAACTGTAAGAGGGAAATGACCAAAATACTGTTGAAATTTACAGGTGTAAAACATGCAGGTCTCAAAAATACAGATGTAAAAATACAGTTGGAAGTTACAGCTGTAAAATGTTCATGTCTCAAAATTACAACTGTTACAATTTTTTTGGAGGGAAACATGACTATTGTCAGCCATCCTAAATGCATTTTGGCGGGATATAACTGAAATCCACAGAGACAGCACATCTTCTAAAATATTGGAACTTTTAAATGTTGTGGAGTAAATGCAAATGTTTAAAATACAGTCGTAAAAAGACATGTATAAACATATATTAACTATTTACACTATATTTGAAGCTGATAAGTTTAAAAGAGATAATTGACAAGCCGGTCGTATGTTTCCATGACAAAGAATGTTTCATAAACAAGATCCAATGCATAGTTTCTACATTGTATCCTGCTCTTGCATTTTTCAGTTGATATTCTCTCATATTGTTCTTTACTTACTAAATCATTTTTTTCGCCATTTTTTGCTCGACTATTCAAAGAATAGGTAGTCCGCGTCGGCGTCCAGATTTGGTTAGGCTTTTGTATGTAGGCAGATATCTCAGTAACCACTTATGGGAATGGATTGAAACTTCACACACTTACTCACTGTGATAAACTGACTTACAATGCACAGGTTCCATAACTCTGTTTTGCTTTTTTACAAAATTATGCTCCTTTTTCGACTTAGAAATTTTTGGTTAAGGTTCTATATGTAAGCTGGTATCTTAGTACCCACAACTGGGAATGGATTGAAACATCACACACTTGTTCACTGTCATAATCTGACATGCACTGCACAGGTTTCATAACTCAATTTTGCATTTTTACAAAATTATGCCCCTTTTTCGACTTAGCAGTTTTTTGTTAAGTTTTTGTATGTAAGCTGGTATCTCAGTACCCACTGATGATGGGAATGGATTGAAACTTCACACAATTGTCCATTGTCATGAACTGATATGCATTTTATAGGTTCCATAACCCTGTTTTGCAACTTTACAAAATTATTTCCCTTTCTTCAACTTTTATCTTTATTCAACGCACAAAGCTGTTGAATAGTCGAGCGTTGCTGTCCTCCGACAGCTCTTGTTGTAGTAACTGCTACCCTTTCTAGAGAATTACAATTCATCCTTAAACTATTTGTACCCCTGCCTTCGTCTTTTAAAATAATGCCAAAGCTCTTTTTCAACACCTGTAACATTTCTACTGCATGCATATTTACAGCTATTAGTTTTTTTATTATTTTTATGACTTTAAGGTTTTTTACAGTTGTATCTCATTTGTGTAATTCGAACTGTTTTACAGTCGTTTGCAGCTGTAAATTGAAATCTAAAGCTGTAAAATCAATGTAGTTCTAATATATAAACTACAGGTGTAAATTAGAAATAATCATGAATGTAATTCTTAACAAGAATACAGGCTTTTACACTGAATGTAAGTCTGGTGAAAGGTATAGGCTAAATGAAGGAAAATATATCGAAGCCGCAAATCTTCTATCGTCATTTACTTATAGCAACCCTTTCAATGCGCAGCTGACCCGTTTCGATAAAACAAACACACACGTATGACAGTGTATGTACATTACAGTCTTTGAGCTCTGTGTAAGTGAAAAAGAATGGAACGTATTTGGACCAAACTATTTTGAACGTGTTATAAAATTCACCAACCCGTTAGTTAATTTCACTGTAATTATTCTGCAATACGTTTGTCCACTTGTTTGCAGTGTGTGTGTCTATTTATACAACATCCAAGATAATAAAGTACACTAATCCAATATTTAGGATATCAAATGTTGACATTTTCTCATACACTACTCAACAGAGAGACGTAAATCAAAATAATTACATTCACATATTCACACAACCGATAAGGTTTAACAGGATACTACTATTGACATATGTTGTTACACCCAAATCTTAAATAATTTATTTGTATTTTTTTTTTTAATTTTCGCGCCTTCTTTGCCATTGCCTGTGTTAGGGGTTTACCTGTCTTGGATTACTGTTGTAAAGAATCCTAAACACACTTGCTATTGTTTTAAATGTTTCGGAATTGATACAGGTTATTGAATAAACATCAGGACAACTGCGGAACTACTAAAATTAGTCGGAAGTTTGAAACCTCGCATATAATAAAGCAAGCGAAAAAGAAACCCTGTTACGTAGAAGATGGATCAAACAGTGCTTTTATCGCATGAAATAATTATTTTTAATTACTTCTTACTCTTAAAGGTACTGACCTCAAGATCGTTCGACAACAAAAAAAGGAGAATAAAATTTTAAGATATTAGGAAATAATTGCTATATTTCTTTCGAACGCATTGTTACTTGTTAGTTTCGTAGAAACACAAGAAAAAGCTATTATTGATAATTTCTCCATTCAAATAGAAAAGTGTTAGTAACTGCGTGCCGGTTGCAACCTGCCTAACTCATAAAGGTCGTTAGTTACAAATTCCTCCGTCGTATTGGTCATCTTTATTGCTGGTGAGGCCGTCCAGTTTCGATTCCCTACTCCGGTATGTTCTTGTTCATTATTTCGCATTTCTAAGATATTTTAGTAATAAAATCTCAGGTTATGTTGTTCATAATATGACCAAACTTCAATTTTAAAGAAAGATCAATTATAGCCAGAATCTAGTCAATCCAGTCCCTTTAAGTAAATTTAAATAATTATAAATACAACAATATATATATATATATATATATATATATATATATATATATATATATATATATATATATATATATATATATATATATCATCTTCATCTTTCACCGCCTATTATGCACACAGGTGGACACATACATTCTTGGGGGGAGAGAACCAACTAGTTCTATATATATATATATAAATCAACAGTGACTCGAACAGTTTCAGAGTAATTTGCAATAAATGTTATAGTCTTATAGTGTAATGAATTTGAAATGTGGAAGTTTAGGAAAACTCCAAATGATGAACAAGTGATGATGCTTGGAAGAGTATTCTTGAGAATGTTTTCTGTTCTCTCTTGATTTATTAGGTATACGTATATAACTTTTGACTGAAGGATTTTATGACATCAACTTTTCGGCTTCCACCAGTACAATTCACATACTAATCATCTTTAACTGGCTTGTTATAAAATCGACCTGTTGAAAATTAATCAGTTCTGGAAGATATGTACTGAATTTAACATTGATATCATAATTATGTATATTTTCCATACGTCATTTAAAATATCATATATGCAGTTTTAACTTGCAAGGTTTCTTTTTAATCAACAAGTTTCTGCAATTTAACTTCAGCACAAATCACAGGCAGCATACCCGTAATGAGTGTTCTTCCCTAATCAACTTTACGATCAATATGCCTTTGAATGGAATTGAAGATCTTAGGTCATTGACATTTTGATTGATTTTGTGTACAGTCATTTTATTGATAACATTGTTTCATATAAATAATCTACAATTCAGGAGCTGCGAGTTTTATAACCTACTGCAGTATAACTAGTTTTTTAGTAATGTTTATTTTCATTAAACCCGGTAATATTGTTGTCAAGTCTAAAAATCAACACACGGCAGAATAATTCACGAAACACCTACGCATTCCTGAATTATCCCACAGGACATGTAACTTCTTGGACGTGTTTCCAAATTATGATACTGGATAGTTACAAAATATTTGACAAATCAAACTAAACATTTAGAAGATCTGTGTGAAATGTTCCTTCTATTTATAGTGTTCATTCTGTTGACACTGTAGAATGCTGATTCTACAGAGTGTGTAGAATTTTCTTTCTGCTGTCACTGTAGAATGCTGATTCTACAGAGAGTGTAGAGTGTTCTTTCTGTTGACACTGTAGAATGCTGATTCTACAGAGAGTGTAGAGTGTTCTTTCTGTTGTCACTGTAGAATGCTCTTTTTCTTGACAGTGCAGAATGTTCTCTCTTGACAGTGTAGAATGTTTTTTTCCGGTTGAGGGTGTTGAATGTTGTTTCTGTTGGCACTGTTGAATGTTTTTATTATGTTGACAGTGTCTAATGCTCTTTTTGTTGACAGTGATAAACATTGTTTCTGCTTGCAGTGTAAATTGTTCATTATACAGAGAGTAGAGAAATGTTTTTCTGTTTACAGTATGGAATGTTCTTTCTGTGCACAGTGCAGAATGCTCATTTGGTTGAGAGTGTAGATCGTGCTGATAATAAAAGAACGTAAAGCCTTTTATAAGTGATATAAATAAAACAGAAACGTGTGCAGGAACTAACCCGAATAGAGGACAGGACTGTTAAACGATGTACCCCTATCAGCCGTTTTATATAAGTTCATTAGTCGTTCGTATAGTGGATTTTATTTAGTACATAAAAGCACGAGGCACAAAGTTCTTTAAATATGATTTATTCATTCCAAAGCCCGAAATTTTCCTGAATTAATTAAAGATAAAATTTCTCTCTCTCTCTCTCTCTAGATGCACATTTAAATAAATAATTCTATCTTAAAATAATTTATCCAATTTTAGAAAAAGTCTTTCAAGTAAAATGAATTTGATAATAATAATTTAGAATCTTAAAATGCCAAAACTGAGAGACACCCATCATCTTACAGCAGCTGAGGCGCTCTGCAGCTAAAACGCTGCCTAGCTAAGGAGCTCTCCACATCCTACATCTAAGCCCATAGTCTGTCAAAGAGACCAGAGTTATATAGCAAAACCGTAAAGGATGATGTGTCACTTGCTGACAATTTCACATGCCATTATAGAGGTGCTAGTATATAATATATTCTAACAAGGTATACTTAAGGAACATTTTATAATTATGTTAAATATCAGCACGCCGAATAGATACTACAGTGGGATTTCTCATGCTTTATCTAAAATTGCTGACCCTTAAATTAGTCTCGCCTTTACTATAGTCTAGATACTTTAAATAAAATAAATATGATTTCAAATTTAGACAATAGTTAAAATCAATTAAAACTCTTCTTAGTAATTACCATAACGATACAGTCATAGTATTATAACTAAATGAGATTGTGTAAACTACTGATTGCAATCAATCTGAAGAGAAAGGATGCCAGAGACTACTAAGCTATATATCAAGTATTATAAGTATAAATCATTTCCTTTGAGGATGCATGGAAAGGTATCATTTTATTTGTAAAAGCAAAGTGTAGATGTACTTTTTATCAATTATATATTACTGTTCATGTATTGTCATGACTGATGAATGCATCCAGCTGTCAGTTACTTCATATTTTATTTTGACATTGTTCAATATCAGCAGATAGTTAGGCATTTTTATTAAGACTATTGTGGAGAATGACAATTTTTTGTAGCGGTCTGAAAGTTCACTTCCAAAGGAGTTCATCTAGAAATTTCTTCAGTTTCTCCTTGATATGTCAATGTTTTCCACAGTCCGGAAAATATAGCCAGACTAAGTGACCTTTTACCATAGTCTCAGTAGATTGTACCGTTGATCTTATTGTATCTTTATTTGTTAAGAAGAGTCTAAGGACATATGAAGACTGTGTAATCATATAATCCTTGATTTTTTTATATTTATTGACTTAAAATGTGTGCGTTTTTTTTCAGGTAGACTTGTCAATGGGTTATTCAGTGAACACGCAAAGCCAACGGTCTGACAGTTTTCCTGCAAATGATGAATTATTTTTGGGAAAGATGAGTTATTTAACTAAAAAATGAATTACATAAAATATGTAAGAAGATACTGTAGAAGAACAGAAAGCAATTCGGTTACGATGAGTCTGTTCACGAGAGGTAACGTATTGTGCAGCATTTCTCACATGCTTTAGTAGCGGTTTCTGTGGAAATAATTATGAAAATATTTCTTATGGACTCTATGATATCAAAGGATCAGAAAATATAACAACGCTGAGTCCGGGGAAACATATTTACAGCCGCCAAAGGGCACTTGAGGGCTGTTGTTGTAATAGTTGATAAAAGCAGACGTCATAAGATCAAAGAAATATGGCGGCTAAGTTTATGCAATAAAGCAGGATCAAATATGTAATTAAGGTCAACTTAAACAATTATGAAAAATTATGTCAAAGCTTTGTTGAACAAATATATAAAGCATAATTACATCAACAGTTTAAATCATTTACTCTTGTTTATATTCACAATGCATGTGTACTATTCTGTTGTGAAAGTAAATAAATTATATAGAATTGTGCCTAACCTATGTAAACACGTTAAAACATAAAATAAACTTAAAAAATAAACATGTTTGCATAAGAAATTTACTGTAATTTTTTTTTGACCATTAACTATTCAATTGAGATTCAATAAAACTACCAGGCTCCTCGACTTAATTATAACATTCATAACCAAGATCAAATGGTATTTAAACCATCTATAAGAATAACCTTTGTAAATAAAAACACAACCAATCAAAATAATATCCGCTTAATAACGTTCATCAGGGGTACAAAAATGCCCAAACCCCCTCGCGCCTCAATTGAAGCTATTAAGCAGAAACGTTGAGTGGTCTGCATGGTCCCAAAGTACGGAAAATAGTAACAAATTCCAAGTACGGAGGACCTTTCACGGCCGTCAGACGGTAATAAAGAACTACTGTAATAGTTGATAACAGATATACGAAATCCCGTCTAGAAAGCCTGGAGCGCAGCAAACCAAACAGTAACATCCTCGTAGTGATTATGATCATGAATTGTGCAACAACCCCCAGGCCCTCTAGTGTAGAAACATTGTCCTTTGATTTAGATTGTTTAACTTTCCAAGCGGATATATTATGAAATTGGAAGCACTTTTGAAATAAAAGAAAATAAATTGCTATCCTATTAGTGTCACCTTTAACGGATGTAATTAAAAAGTCTAAAACATTTATACAAACATTTCGTTTTAGAATCTTGCTGAATGCAATAGGTCCTTTTGTTACTTAGATTAATCTCCAACAGAATTTGTGAAATGGAAATACGTGATTAGACTTTACTTAAGTGCTAATGACTACCTTTAATGTCTACATTGTGTGGTTCCTGTTCCTGACTAGATTTATGTAAATACGTTCATAAGGCAAGAAATATTTTTTACAATTCAATTGAGGATTTCTTGGACTTGTATTACTAAATTGCTGAATAGATAGGCTGCTAATGAATCCCTGGGTGGACGCCAGAAACAAATAGTTGTACATTTAATGACGAGTTCGTAGCTGTACCATCTAAATGCTACGATAAACATCTCAAGGGAAATCAATGTGTGATGTTGCGAACATTACGTCAAATGATTTGATCAAATTGGAATTCAAGAATTCAGTTCGTTTGGAAATTCATTTACTGGATTCATTCATTCACTTCTGTGTACCAAAAGATCTCATATACCTATCGAAAAATATCTGAATAGTGACAGTCACTATGGCTGCTATATTGCTATCGACAAAGTAGATACTTAAGATATTTTAGCGCTTTGAACTCGAACAACTGAATGCATATTTTCCGTCTATATTTACGTTTTGGAATTTTATATCAAGTATACCAAAGAATTCATTACATATACCATGTGCATATAAATGCGCAGGCAACATTTGACAACGTCTTTAGATTTATACCACTTTAGATATCAGTTATTGTATTTTGCGTCCATATCTTATTAAATTACTGCGTCTGTACTTAGCACCAGAATATTCGGATACATACATAATAAATTCCCTGTAGATCAATATCTAACTGCAAAAAAAGCTTAATTTTGACTGAAAGCACACACACACACACACACACGCGCGCGCGCGCGCGCATATTAAAATGTTTAGATAAAATATGTCTCACAAAAAATAAAATGTAATTCATTAAATTTTGATTTTGGTGTCGCTGTAGTGAAAGATCTTTAGAGATATCTGATGGAAATCATCAACTATGATATACATATACACCTGTAAGAAAATGCAAAATGCGGTAAGAGGATACAAGCGAAAGATAAGAAACCAGTCAGACAAACAGTATAATGAACACAAATTGACGGAGCAGACATTTATTTATGGGAAATACTTGTCAGATTTATTACGAGTTATAAATTTTATACTCTAACAGTTCTGTCTGTAGCATTAGAAAGCCATAAACATAGCGCTATCTTTGTATATTTATAAGGAACGAGCAACCAGGCTTTGGGAAGGTTTCCGTACTTTATTTGTGTCTATGTATTTACATTTTTGTCTAGTATCTGTGTACCCTATTGCGATCACAAATGAGCTTCAACTGTTTAAAATATCCATTAATATAAGTAAACTTATGCATTTCACTTAGGCCTTCAATTAAATATATAATCCTTAATGCATCCAATTTTATCTTGCATATATTTAAGTCTAATGTATCCATTTTCTTAATCGTTTATGCAGATGTTTTGAGAAGTAAAGCTATTTAATTCAAGAATCTCATAACTTTTTGCCCCTTTTTTCCTTGAGGAAAATTTAGATCAATGATCATGGAACTGAATTTGAATGGAGACATACATAATGTCCCTGTCGTCAAGGAAATCATTTCGCAATATCATATTTAGTTATAAAAATTAAGAAACGTACTAAAATATTATGAAACTATATCATAAATGAATATGTTTATACTGACGCAACACTAGCTGTTTGGCGTTCTGCCAAATGTATTGTTAAGAGAGTTCTTTTTTCATTTCATTGGTAGGTGACTAAAATAGACGGAATAACATATTTCCTCGAATAAATATTTTTCGTTATGCAAGCGATATCCCAATATTTGCCTCTTAAATAAGATGCATTTTGCACTTGACTAAGTGCTACTAAACTCAATATTAAGGCAATTAAATATTGAAAAATGTCCTGATTATTTCCCATGCCTTCAAGATAATTGTATTTAAACATTCAGAAAACCTATTAGCTTTACGCTTAAAGGCGCGCTGCATCCCAGAAAGCAAACTGCTGCTCATTATTTTCACTAATTCTTAAAGCTTCGGCCTGTGCGGCACTAAGCATCATCAGTGATTTTTTTTGTAAAGGTCAATGAATAAATATTGCAAAGTTTTTGGTTTCTATGAAGCGAATTGCAGCTGTCAACGTAATTAACATAAAGTGATATTTTAACACTCCTTAGATGCGTGTGTATTAAATTATGTAGTACACATTAAGACTAAAACCAGTTACGAAAGATACACACTGGAATAAAACCAGGCTCTGCAGTAAAGTTCTGTGTTTTCAGTGTCGTGATTGCTTCTGGTCAACAAGGATCACACAATCTGTTCATAATATACCTCTGCTTAAGCCGTTTACCTTGCATTAGGGAGCAAGTATGCTCTATAATATTTTTGTCAGAATATCTTTATATAATCTGGATCGAAGTCAAAACTGAGGAACCTCTATGGCTGAGTGGTCAAGGTTTCTAACGTCAAATTATTTGCCTTTCACTGATGGGAGTTCGAAATCTTGCAAGGGTAGTAGAGTTGTTCATGTCAGCAAGTCATCCAGCTGGCTTACGGAAGGTCAGTGGCTTTACCCCGGTACTCACCCGTGATGCAATAATGTTCGAAAGGGCACCTGGGATCTTTCTCTACCACCAAACGCTGGGAAGTCATCATATGACCCATTATCATGTTGGTAAAATCATTTGGTCAATTCAAAACAAAACTTTGTTAACACTAGTACTCTAGAGACAATCTGTTCTACTTGATATTCTTGAGTTAAGATCAAATCGTAAAAAATGCAGACAATTGACTGGACTTCATGATTCAAAAAGCACCAGAAAATATTAAGAAATAAAGAAAGTAACAATTTCGAAACAATAACAAAAAATAACTTGGTTGACTTATTCATATGACCTTTGAAAATTTGAATTATAGTTTTTGTAGTTCAATCTGATTTTAGAGAAACATGAGAACACGCTTCCTTCTATTCAGATACTTCGTTTTATTTTCTTTCAAGTTTTCCGTTATTTCATGCTCTTATTTGCATTTCTAAAATGTAAGCGGCAGAATCCATAGGGGGAATATCATTTATTACCAAAAGCACAACAATATTTGTATTTGATATTCCCTGTTCCGCTTTACGATCGATAGACATGGATTGGAATTCAGAGGTTTATTCATCGGCGTGTAGATGGATGAGGCAATATCAGATTCTTCCTTTTGTCATGAAAATTACCTCCCCATTTATCATTTCCAGATGTATAAACAGCGAACTAATCACGAGCTGTAAGCGTCATTCATTATTAGGAATATAGTGGAAAACGCATTTTAAGTTATATAATTCTACACATCATCACACTAATTTACAAATGAAAATAATGAAAGTTGAAAGATTATTTTTCTTCGGCTTCAATTGAAAAATACGTTTGCGCAGAGGTGGCCTAATGGATTTGGCACCTGTCCCGCAATCGGGAGGTCTTTCAGAGACGGACCTTGTTACTGAAGAGATCGAGACCGGTTGCTGGGCCGCCAGCTTGTTAAATAATGGTTACCGATTGCCTAACTGCCTGGTGCCTGGGATTAAAAAATAGAAATCGGGAAGTAATACTGTTCAATGTTTGTAGGTGTCTCATAAGACAAACTGGCTGACCCTTTCAGTAAGGGTGACACTATAATAAACAAACACTTCACTTTACTTTACTTTAAATGTTTTTACACTATTGCGCGCGCCTGTTTTAATAAATACGCGTGCACGTGATAGTTAATACGTTTAGTATGTACACAAGCCGGTCAAAAGACTGGCAGTGATGACGAGAAAGTTGGTTACTTATTCCTTATTCGACGTATATTAGTTCTCGGCGAAAACGATATGTGTTCAGAACACGTTTTGTAGGTCTTATAGTGAATAATTAAATCATATTGAAAAATTGGTGAACGAGATGAGACTTTATATGGTATTAATTTGTGTGTTACTTATTCGCGTTTGAATAAGGAATAAGTAACAAAAATGAATCCAGTTACTTATTCCTTATTCGACTTTTATCATTGCTTGCCGAAATAGATATGAGATTTTTTGGAGATTACTTTGCGCTCTTTTAGAGACTGTGACTGTAATTTTTAAGAAACTGAAGTAACGTGAACTGGATGATTTTATTGTGTAAATACATTCAAAAATGAACTATATTATAACAAATACAAAATACAGTTGTTTGTAATAACTTCTGGACATGTCGAAATAACCCACTTATTCTTACTTAATAACAAACAGCTGCCTTACTGTATCTTAATATTCTAATATTTTATTAATCTTATCTGATGTCTGATCATTTTTTTTTTCTTTTTTTTTTTAATGCTTACGAAATAGTTTATTCACAATGGTATTTATGCTCATTTATGTTATATGTCATTAAATATCTTAATTTTTGTCGTATTTTTATGTATTTGTAAAACGCCATTGAATATGTTTTGCGTAAAAATAGGCGTCTAATCAAATGAAACAGTTTCAGTTTCAGAGATGTGTTCAGAACACGTTTTTGTAGATGAGACTTTATCTGGTATTAATGTGTCTGTTACTTATTCGCATTTGAATAAGGAATAAGTAACAAAAAGTACTTAGTTACTTATTGCTTATTCGAAAAAGGAATAAGGAATAAGTAACCAACTTTCTCGTCATCTGGCAGTGGACTAGTAAAATGTATCAATGGTAGCCATAGGCACTATTTGTTAACCAAAGAAACGAAAATGCAAATGTAAACATACTAGGTACAAATGTATTTAATATCTAATATCTCAAAACCAGTTGATTTTTAGAACTGCTTATCATGGAGTTTTTAACATATCCCATCAGACAGAATCAAAGTCCAATTGTAGGTAGATAACCACCAAATATGTCGTATGTATCAAAACTGTCGAGTCATATTGTAGGTAGATAACCACCAAATATGTCGTATGTATCAAAACTGTCGAGTCATATTGTAGGTAGATAACCACCAAATATGTCGTATGTATCAAAACTGTCGAGTCAATTGTAGGTAGATAACCACCAAATATGTCGTATGTATCAAAACTGTCGAGTCATAACCCTTTCATAATTTTACCAAAGAACAATAGGAACATTCCCCTTATAAACACGTTTCTAAATATTATTCCGATAAAAGTTTCTTTTACATTTTAACACCAAATATGAATAACGATCATAAAATGGAGGAAACTATTTACATAGCTTATTACAACAAGAATTCTAATGGAGTTGATTAGTTAACTCGTTTGACGGAGTTTACCGGCAGCAAATAATATTATTGTCACGTTCAATAAAATCTTCAGCATGAATTCACGCCCAACTGAGAAATATATTTATAAGGTATTTAATATAGGGTAAAGTTATATCTAAAGTAGGGAAATTTACAGTACTAAACAAAACAGGGACAAAAGTCTCACAGAAAAAGCCACATTCAAAAAACGTAGTAATAAAAACTTAATTCATACCATACCTTTTATATGATAAATCTACGTAAGCATAGAGTGATTTGAGCCGTACCATGAGAAAACCAACATAGTGGCTTTGCGACCAGCATGGATCCGGACCAGCCTGCGCATCCGCGCAGTCTGGTCAGGATCCATGCTGTTCGCTAACAGTTTCTCCAATTTCAATAGGCTTTAAAAGCGAACAGCATGGAGCCTGACCAGACTGCGCGGATGCGCAGGCTGGTCTGGATCCATGCTGGTCGCAAACCCACTATGTTGGTTTTCTCATGGCACGGCTAATTTTATGAAAATGGATGTCACAGTTAGTTTCGCTGAACTGGAGCTCGACTCGACTTTATGAGAGAAAAAAAAACAACCGGAAAATCCAGGTTTTGACTATAATCCAGATACAGGGGTGTATATATGTTTACGTAAAACATGAAATGTATTGATTAAAACATCAACAATTTTTTTTATTCAATTGACATATTGATATATTTATCCTCATCCCGAGAAGCCGATTATCAAGTATGACACGTGACACAACTGCAAATGTTCATTAATATAAAACTGCTTCCTGATGACCTTCCTGTATACCAATAGAAACAACACAAGAACTATATCCGGATAAGAATGCTATTGAAAAGCGCATCCGTTGTTCATGTATTTTACTGAATTGAACCTTAATCAATATTAGAACCGAATGATCTTGAACTTTATAGTTATATATGTTTACTTCGTTTACAAACACAACCAGTTGTTGCATGGACACATCTAGTTCAAAGTCTTGTCAGTCAAGTAACGATTGACAGAACAACTAAAATCTAGCAATAAACATCCATTTTTGGAAGTTTTCTTTATAACTAAAAAATACATGTCAAAACTTTTCAAAATACTTTTTCTTTGATTTTGAGTTAAGCGTCGTCTTTAACAAGATTATCAAAACAACCTGGTTATTAAAATGGTGTGTCGTTGTACGGGCGAGAGCGCGGCTGGCTGACGACGAACAGATCGTTTCCGTTCAATTTCTTTAATGGATGGCTACCACACTTGATTATCGAGACAAAGGTTGGGATTATATTTGGGGTCATATTTGGGGTCATTCGGGCTAAGGTCAAGGTTAACGTCATTTAAAACGCAAGAACGTTGTCTGCTCATTATTCATAGTCAGGAATGAGATTTAATGGTGAAACTTATATTTTATGTCGCTTAAATGGAGATGATAGCTGGGTACACGGTCAAGGTCACCGTAATCAAAAGATGAAAGACACGTTTTCACTCAATATCGTTAGTTTGGGCAGAAATAGTATCACCACACTTGTTGTGTACATAACTTTGTTTTAGGTCCACTGAGCCAAGGTCAACGTAACTTATAATAGAAAAAAAAACCCTTTTCGTTCAATATCCTTAGTTAAAAGTGTGTGTGTGTGTGCGCGCGCGCGTGCGCGTGCGCGTGCGTGTTTAACGTCTTTTTCCAACAATTTTCAGTCATATAAACGACGGAGTCTACTTGTAGCAGTGAGCACAATGCCCAACTTTATAGTGCTGCCTCACTGGAATATCACGCCGTAGACACGTAGCATGATACCCCACCCAGTCACATTATACTGACACCAGGTTAACCAGTCCTAGCACTATCATGCTGAGTGCCAAGCGAGGAAGCAAAAAGTAATATATAGTGAAATAACTTTAATGTCTAGGTTGCTTAAGTAGAGATGACAGTTAGGATTGCATCTGGCGCCGTAGGAGCCAAAGTCACTGTTACTAAATGCAGAAAAATAGTTTTGTTTTTTTTACTTTTGGTATAGTTTTTGTCACCAACTAGCTTTTGTCGAGACAAAGGTTGGAATTCTATCAGAAATCATTTTGATTTAATTATTATGTTTTGATACACCTTTTGGCACCACATTTAGGATATAGATATTTTTATTGAGATGATGATTGCCATCCTTCAGTGAGATGAAATCCAATGGAATATATTCTCAATTTGAAACCCATTGCATGCAGTGAATTATAAGTAACATTAACCAAATGAAAACAGCTCATGTACAGTTAATCCATACGAAAATATTACTCAAAGAAAAGACTGGTCAGAAACTAGGTACGCCAATACAAGTATGATACAGTTATTTTTTAAATTCAAATTTGACATTGCAAACAGTGTACGTAATATTAATAAAATGAGCCGCGCCATGAGAAAACCAACATAGTGGGTTTGCGACCAGCATGGATCCAGACTAGCCTGCGCATCCGCGCAGTCTGGTCAGCATCCATGCTGTTCGCCTTCAAAGCCTATTGCAATTAGAGAAACTGTTAGCGAATAGCATGGATCCTGACCAGACTGCGCGGATGCGCAGGCTGGTCTGGATCCATGCTGGTCGTAAACCCACTATGTTGGTTTTCTCATGGCGCGGCTCATTTGATTTTGTTTATTTGTTTTAGTTAGGTTAAGAGCCGTTTTAAACAGTATGTAACGACGGTCAGTAAACCTAACAAGACTTCCTAGATTGTGTAACCGTACTTAACTGTTCTTCGCATTCAACTGCTAATTTTCCCTCATGAATCAGAGGTGGGGGAGGAATGATTTAAGACTTTTGTCAAACGTCACGCCTCGCTCAGGGATCGATCTCACGACCCTGCGCTCCGTGGATAGCCTGCATGTCAATTGAATATCAAACATATGCTTATTTCAGTTCACATTTTTGTAAGCAATTGTTCCTCAAATGTGTGATATACATTACAACTATGCGGTTGCTAGCATTACGTAAATTTGTATTCTTATCAAGATTAGATCATTTATTATAGTCTCATCCATTTACATTCTATACAAACATACAAATATAAAATAACACATATCATACAGGTAAATGGCCATTCTATATAGAATTACAAGAGACTACATATGTCTCATACCATACAATGTTACACACGTTCTATGTTTAAATAAAAGTATTGATAAATCACAGTAAAACTACTATAAAAAAAACCTTTGGCAAATAATATATTTTTATGATGTAAGACTGAGAGTGTTTCATGTCCCTGTACGTGTGTTTGTGTGTGCATGTATGTTGTATAAGTGTGTTATGGTGTGATGTATTGTGGTGTGGTATGGTGTGGTATGGTGTGTGTGTGTTGTGGATGTAGTGTGGTGTGATGCGATGTATTGTGGTGTGGTGTGGTGGTGGTGGTGGTGTGTGAGTGTGGTATGGTGTGTGTGTGTTGTGGATGTAGTATAGTATGGTGTTATGTATTGCGGTGTGTTGTGGTGTGCTGTATTGTGGAGTAGTGTGGTGTGTGTGCGGTATGGTGTGTGTGTTGTGGATTTAGTGTAGCATGGTATGATGTATTGTGGTGGTGTTGTGATATAGTGTGGGTGTATGCATAGTATATACGTACAATAAAGTATTATCTCTGAAATGAATGAGGTAAAGTAATATTTAAAATGCTAAAATACATTTTCGTCACTAACCCTTACCTATCAAAGTGTCAGACGTCAAATGAAAATACAAAGATGAATCAAAAGCGGAAGACGAATGGAAGCAGATCTAGACATAATAACTGCTATAGCTCCGCCCGACAATTTTTGTTGAAAAAATGTAATATTTTGATCCTCACACCTTCCAAGCTAAATCTTCAACTGACTAATTCACTTGCTGCCGTATTCGAAACATTATCAAGACAACGTTATAGGTACCGTGTTTTGTAATAATTTTAAAAGTCACTCCACAGCTTGTCTTGGAGAGTAAATCATGAACATTCTTCTGTACACATATACTTGTAAGCAATCATTAAACCGATTGTATACGAAAAAGCTGCAGGTCAGGCATTTAATCAGTCAAAGGAATGAGATATTGCCAAAGGACGTGTTCTTGTTTTGTTTATATAATTAAATGCGATAAAATAGAGGCGACTAGAATGTCTCTCGATTGAACAACCAGCAATAATCATATTCGTGGTTCCAAATAAAAACAGTAACATTCTACGGCGCATACTAAACTTTAATACTTGATTATTTTGACAGTTCATATGTTAATAAATTTGCTTTTCTTAGGCGAGTTATGGCCTTATTGCATCGATTCGCTTTGAAATCTAACTCTAATTTATACGAAGTTTTTTAATTATGGACTATTAGAGAAGAAAACTGATGATCATCAGAGAGTTTTAGATCTGATTTACCAGAGCCAAGTAAATTCGAATTCGACGACTATTACTAGACCTAACATATACGTATATCGTGATAAATTGTGAAAGTTTTTCTTACGTTTAATATGTCGACCTGTATTTGAATGGAAAAAGTAAGATAAATATCAGTTTACCAAGATACATTAAATGCCGCATGTTTCTCTGAACGCACGAAGTATTTTTAGAATGATTTCCTCAATCACAACATTAAAACTACCAGTAACAAAGAAACTTTTGATATTTACTTCATAATTCAACACAACATTAAAACTACACATAACAAAGAAAGCTTTGTTATTTATTTCATATTTCTTTGAGGAATTGAATGAGGATATAAATGCATTACATAAATGACTTTTTGTGTCATCGCACATATCATGTATAAAGCTATATAAAATAGATAAACTCATCTTTGAAAACCAATGCAAAGTTAAGAAGTCGTCCTTTTACCAGTGCAAAGATCGAGGACCAGATACATTGAACATTTGGACTATGCGTCGCAGTAAGCAAACATTCTGCACACATGAACGGAAGAAAAAGTTACTGAATAAGCGAAAGGTTTTATCAAATGAATTGGCAAAAAGGAAAGTAACGGACTTTTGTCCCCAGCATGCGAAACTGGCCATTGCTCGCATGTTTTAAATGGCTTAAAGCTATTTTTCGAGGAGAAACTAATCGGATCGGAGGATTCAATCATGTTTTAATTATATTTTTGAAGAGTAAAATACTCACATATGTAGAACTTGTAATACAATTTTTAAAATCTTCTTTTTTCACATAACGGGAGGCAATTAAGACCTATAGCTGTACTGCATTAGATTAATTAATATTCCAGATTTTACACAATGACGACTCTTGCGACTGAAATTAAATTAAGAAACTATCATATTTCAAGGGTCTCTAAAGGTTTATAGTTGGCATCATAATTACAAAAGTAATAAATATATTCTCGCCTCCTTTCAGTTAAATACCAAATACTGGTGTTCTAAAAAGTACATGTTAGCGACTGACACTTGTGAAGTTTGTTTTCAGTTTATTTGTATTTATAAAAATATGTAAGCAAAATTTTAGAAAATTTTCTGCGCTAGAACCTACTTCAAACTAAGTTAAAATGAATAATCGTATCTGCAAGATGATACTTTTACATTTATGTTAAATTACTCATTAATTATTCGCTTATCTTGGAGAACTTTTTCTTCTTCCGGATTGTAGATAAAACCTCTTTCTGCTGTCTGTTATTCTTTATTACAATGTGCATTTAGCATTTCGTTTCTATTCTGAAATCCTTGATTACATTGCAGTTTTTTGCTAAAGAGGTGTGCCATTCACTTTGTGTCTGCTTTTCTGCATTTAGGAATATCCTTTTGTACACTTGTAATCACATATGAGCCGTGCCATGGGAAAACCAACATAGTGGGTTTGCGACCAGCATGGATCCAGACCAGCCTGCGCATCCGCGCAGTCTGGTCAGGCTCCATGCTGTTCGCTTTTAAAGCCTATTGGAGTTGGAGAAACTGTTAGCGAACAGCATGGATCCTGACCAGACTGCGCGGATGCGCAGGCTGGTCTGGATCCATGCTGGTCGCACACCCACTATGTTGGTTTTCCCATGGCACGGCTCAATTATGTAAGAACACCCTTCGGAAGCATAGGATGCACAAGCAAAATAATAACAGATTTTAATCACGAGAGGCAACAAAATGTAAAACATCCCACACGGCACCGACCGCCGACTTAAGCAGAACTGTATTGAATGGGCTCCATTGTCCAAAAAGAACCAGAAAATTAAACAATTAAAACTGAAGCTCCAATCCTTTTATGTCTCATAATCTTTGAAATTTACAAATGGCCGAGTCGAACTTTCACATTTGATTTTGTGTCAAATCTTGGGGTTCAAATACAAATTATCCGATCTATTGTCGTTTTGTCCTTTTAATTCAGACTTTTTAACGAATATAGTAATGTTTGTCTTTTTTTTCGGTCATAATTATACTTAGATACACGTTCTTAAATGAAAATTATATAATACGTTTTCAGTTTTTCCTGGCAAAATCCGTAGAGTAATTTCATTGTCTTAATTACATTGTTTGTTATCAAAATTATTGCTTTATCTGATATTTTGTAGGTTTAAGAGAACATTCTATACAGTGTCATACGTATTGGTAAGGAACTACGCAACGGTTAACTAAAAAATTGGGCTCGCCGTAAGAGCGCAAATTAGGACGAACAAGGACATTTAGTGTATAAAGCATGTCTTAAGTAGGTGATAAAAAAACTGCATGTATATTGTTGTGTAAGATAAATTTCTATGACAGAATGAAAACAATGTCGTCTGTAGTAAAGCTTGTTAATCATATGTTCATGCTTTTCACATGAATGTTAGATGGCAAGCTTATGACAAGTGACTAAGCTGTCAAAAAAGCGTTTTTAGTGGCACGTTGATCTATGGCTTTTCATTTCGGACCAGACGCGAGAGCGGTCCAAGATGTAAAATCCGAGATAAATTTGTGTGATAAAATGAAGGTTTATTTAAAAAATAAAAGAAATAAAGTATTGGACAGGTAGACTGGCTGTAGAGTTGTATTTCTACGGAGAATGGTATTTATTTCGAAAAAAAAAAACCCACAGAATTACTCTAACATCAGTTGAACGGTCGATATTTGAAAATCAGGGGATTATTCCAGTGACATAAGGATTGATCATGATTACGTAATCAGGAAAATCACCTCGAAATTCATTATTCCTAACAGAAATTGAACTCATGAAGAATTATGATTTTATAGCATTTTTTATTCCGATGTATAATCTTTCAAACAAAATATAACATAACATAATGAAGAGAAAGGCACACTGACGGTGTTTACAAATGTGTATTGTAAAAGGATTTCAATGTAGAGAAAAGATTTGCAAAGTCTGCCACTAAAGAAGAAAGTAAATACAGTTTTAAAATAACTCCCAAGACTGTTATTTTGTTTCCATGGCAGCATAATACAAAAGAATATAATAAAATATCATTTCAATTTTAACATGTATTTGATAAAGAATTTAGAAAATGATCCATAAACAACCGGACAATAATCATCTTCATTCAGGAGAACTGAAGTCTTGACAAACTTTCTTCCCGTGTTATAGACCGTTTATTCGGTCATGTTTCCAATTGTCATAATTGGTGAGTAGCATATAAGGTGACATGTTAGTGTCTTATTAAAGAGCGTACTGACTTGACCTGTTACAATCGGATATTATTTGTTTTAGTTTTTCATACATGAACAGTCATTCTTAAAGTGAAACATTTATTATCATAACCACTACTACACCACCAGGCAGCAAATATTGATTTGTTTGTTTTGGGTTTAACGTCGTTTTTCAACAGTATTTCAGTTATGTAACGGCGGGAGCAAATATTGAACTTCAAGGTTAGGGCCTATTTTAAATCTGAAATTTGGTTAAAATCAGGCTTATGTTCAGACAGTTTTAGGTCTTAGGTTTTAATTGCTTAATTTGAACCATCAAAAACACTCTCCTAGCGCCAAACTACAGTGCCGAAGAGACAAAAGAACTATCGTATGCAGGAAAATACTTTGAATGGATACATGGAAATTCCTGAGAGCCAAATAAAACCCAAGATAAACGCTTTCATACCATTAGACATTACACTGCACAAAAACAACGAATGATTTGTAGGGCTAGTGCATTGAAAAGTCTAAGAGCCAAATGAGACCCAAGATAAACGCTTTCATACCATTAGACATTACACTGCACATAAACAACGAATGTCTTGTAGGAGTATTGCATTGAAAAGTCAAAGCAGTGATGGGCAAATCGGTTAGATTTGCCAACCGATTAATCGGCATAATCGGACAAGCCAACCGATTCGATTAATCGGATATAATCGGATAATCGGTTACTCTAGTTGCATATCTATAAGTTCACCTCACAGTGTATGTTTTATGTCATTACTTAAGAAATGAACGACACAGACATCAAATATCCTATTTTCATTGTATCCCTTCATAAACACGAGTAAGTGAACAGCATAAAAGTAAAATAATAGTAAACTTCAAATCAGGTACTCGTCTTAATTTCACTAGGGACTTATCCAGTGATACTGTGTTATCAAATTAAAAATATCTGGAGGCAAAAAATATTAACGATTTATCAATTCTTAGTTAACGACTGGAATGATTTCAATCCCACAAAATCAAAACTTGAAAATACCTTTGCTAATGTGCTTGCGGCATGCTATGCATACTGCCATACTAATGCCAAGAGTTTAGGTTGATGGTTTTCCCGGCTTAATTTTGTAAAAGCCATATATCTTCCAAAATCTTCGTGATCACAGATGACCTCAATTTCTTTCGAGACTTTGGAAGAAGACATTTTTACATAGAGTACATAGAGTAGTTTTCCTTGGCGTAATTCCCCCCAAAGAACCGTAAATACCAGAAAGTAAAGGTTCAGAAACAACTAAATTATCCGTTTAGGGTGCCAAGTAATTAATCGGTCAGGGAAAAGTGAAGTCGGCGATCGCGCTCATGAATGCAACGCCGACGATTATTCGATTGTCGCCGATTGTCGGCCCATCACTAAGTCAAAGGATATATTTTTAAGCGAGGTATGCAATTACTTAAAATAGAAAAAGTAGAAACTTCACAGGTCGCTCAAAGCCTAATTTCAAATGGTAACAAATGAATTTACGAGTTTTAGTATCAGTTTTCAAGAATTAAATCTCATATCTAACGCCATAAACAGTCGCTTTGATACTTTTCCTTTAAATACCAACACATTATGTATTTAATGCAGGGCTGCCACATTAAAGAGGTAATTAGATATTGGAAGATGTTTTATCTGCCTTCTCCTAACTGCAGAGGGAGATGTATTTCTTGAGAATCGCATTAAGACATTTTTCATACAATCGATTAATTTCTAAACTTTAAGAGGCGATAAATGTTTTGCATCTCAAAACGTTTTAGTCTTTGATAGAATTCAGCTGTGAACAGATGCAGATTGTTTTTCAATAATTGCAATTTTTGTTCAGTAGAAAATATCTAGGTTTTATTTTGTATGTTTGTTTGTTTTGAGTTTGCACCGTTCTTTAACAATATTTTAGTAATGAATTCGAGGTGAAGGACGAATAATTTCAGACAAATCTGTTTTGTCAGTCATCACAGAAAACATACGCCAAATGAACAAACTCATGACCAGATTGTCTCTCTCTCTGTTGAAATAAAGGGGCACACTAGAGGTTTTGAAGAATGCATACTAAGGAATTCAAATTTATCAAATAAATCTAATTCCGACATGTTCATTTGCCTTTAATAAATAATGTAATAAAGAAGGGGGTTTTCAAATTCATCTTGTAATATTGGTTTAAACTCACACCCACGAAATTTAGGTAATATGGCGACTTTTCTTGGTTTTGATGATGAAGGTGACCTTCCGTGTATTATTTCAGGCATGGGCTGGGCGGACACCTAGGTAGAAGCATCTGCTAAATGACTTATTAAACATCCCGAGCGAGGTTGGGGAGTGGCAAGTTATTCGAAGTCAGCGACCTTAACCGCTCGGGTATGTATGCTCCGATTCCGTTTGTATTAAGCCCACTGAATTGTCTAATGTTGAAATTTCAGATAAATTAGATATGAAACCGATACATTTTGCTTGAAGTATTTTTAGCAAATGTACTCCTTTGAAAAGCAAAGTTTAAAGAAAATACTTGAGATGATACCAACACACATAAAATTAGGCAAAGAATTGGAAAACAATCATATAATCTTGGAGGCTAGCCGCTTTTAAAATGTTACGTTTTAGTGAAGTGAAGTATTTCATCACATCAAAACCTGAAAAAGCCTCGTCAATGATTAGTGGGAGAATATTTCAAAGGCGAATGTAGTAATTTGACTGTCAAACGTGACGAATTTTTAGCCCCCGTCTATTAGCATGTCTTCTAATAATTTCATTATTTATTTTAGTCAAGTTATCTCAAATTCATAACAAAGTAATCCAGAAATAATAGAATCCAAATGGCAGAATGCATACAGTAGCAATGTTTTCAGGATTGATACATACATGTATTATATTATATTATATTATATTATATTATATTATATTATATTATATTATATTATATTATATTATATTATATTATATTATATTATATTATATTATGCTGTAACTGCACGTGATACTCGATAACAGTATTATTACACCATTCATTCAAATTTTGTTTGGAATTGCCCTTCCCAGATTTGATTCTATTTATTATCTAGTTCATAATACTTAAATGATTTGTCATTATAATTTCCAGTCCAAGATTAAAGAAATAATTTATATTTATAAAAATGTGTCTGAAGTTGTAATTTTACAAGTAAAAGGATTTCCGCTTTGGTCACAGTAAAATATTTAACTTGAAGGCTAAAGTTTAGTATTCATTTTTCAAGTGTTGAATTAATACAATAAGAATCAATAAGATTTAGAAATAACAACATAGTTACATCAGTATAACTAAATTTAGTATGTGGTTTTCTTATAGAATTTACACTTACAGTTGATTAAAACTCAATTCTCTTCACTCAGACTGTTTTTACAGATTAAAAGAGAACCTGTTCTATTAGGACATGCTTGATATAAAGCAGACATCGCTGGGATAACAAAATATAAAAATAGTCATATCTTTAAATTATATAGCCAATAAACCACATAACATTTATTTGGTGATTTCTTCCACGAGCGCTTATACAAAAGTATTTATTATACACCTATATATATTCTGTAAAAATCGGCTTGTATTTCACAATTAAATATGATAAGGCAGGAAAAAAAACGTATTATACCTTTTAAATTCCGTATTGCACCTTTTGTATTGTATGCTGCCGGACTACTTTCGTTAATATGCATGACCTGACACAGTTCTATACATAGCGCACATAAAAACTTCATTTAGTTCCTTTTTAATATCGATAAACATTGAAGATTTCGTTCAATAACAAGACACCAAACAAAAAGATAGTAGAGGTATATAATAAAAAGGATCATTATAACTGTAGCTAGATCTGGGATTTTGTATTCGGCTCTCGTGGATTTTGCTTGCACTCCTCGTGAGATCCGATGTGACAAAAAAATCCACTCAAATACAGCATCTCAGATCGAGCTACTGTTATAATAACCCTATTATACAGTACAGCAGTATTAAACCTATTTCGGAAGCCAACACATGTGCCATCTATGTTCTGCTTTGATTATTATTATCTGTATATAATCACATACAGATATAACGATAGACAAACGTTAGACTCTGCATACAATCACATACAGATATAGCGATAGGCAAACGTTAGACTCTGCATACAATAACATAAAGATATAGCCATAGGCAAACGTTAGACTCTGCATACAATCACATACAGATATAACGATAGGCAAACGTTAGACTCTGTTTATAATCACATACAGATATAGCGATAGGCAAACGTTAGACTCTGCATATAATCACATACAGATATAGCCATAGGCAAACTTTAGACTCTGCATATAATCACATACAGATATAGCCATAGGCAAACGTTAGACTCTGTTTATAATCAAATACAGATATAGCGATAGGCAAACGTTAGACTCTGCATACAATCACATACAGATATAGCGATAGGCAAACGTTAGACTCTGTTTATAATCACATACAGATATAGCGATAGGCAAACGTTAGACTCTGCATACAATCACAAACAGATATAGCCATAGGCAAACGTTAGACTCTGCATATAATCACATACAGATATAGCCATAGGCAAACGCTAGACTCTGTTTATAATCACATACAGATATAGCCATAGGCAAACGTTAGACTCTACATACAATCACATACAGATATAGCCATAGGCAAACGTTAGACTCTGCATACAATCACATACAGATATAGCGATAGCCAAACGTTAGACTCTGTTTATAATCACATACAGATATAGCGATAGGCAAACGTTAGACTCTGCATACAATCACATACAGATATAGCGATAGGCAAACGTTAGACTCTGCATACAATCACATACAGATATAGCCATAGGCAAACGTTAGACGCTGCATACAATCACATACAGATATAGCGATAGGCAAACGTTAGACTCTGCATACAATCACATACAGATATAGCCATAGTCAAACGTTAGACTCTGCATACAATCACATACAGATATAGCGATAGGCAAACGTTAGACTCTGCATACAGTCTCATACAGATATAGCCATAGGCAAACGTTAGACTCTGTTTATAATCACATACAGATATAACGATAGGCAAACGTTAGACTCTGCATACAATCACATACAGATATAACGATAGGCAGACGTTAGACTCTGCATACAATCACATACAGATATAGTCATAGGCAAACGTTAGACTCTGCATACAATCACATACAGATATAACGATAGGCAAACGTTAGACTCTGCATACAATCACATACAGATATAGCGATAGTCAAACGTTTGACTCTGCATACAATCACATACAGATATAACGATAGGCAAACGTTAGACTCTGTTTATAATCACATACAGATATAGCGATAGGCAAACGTTAGACTCTGCATATAATCACATACAGATATAGCGATAGGCAAACGTTAGACTCTGTTTATAATCACATACAGATATAACGATAGGCAAACGTTAGACTCTGCATACAATCACATACAGATATAACGATAGGCAAACGTTAGACTCTGCATACAATCATATACAGATATAGCGATAGGCAAACGTTAGACTCTGTTTATAATCACATACAGATATAGCGATAGGCAAACGTTAGACTCTGCATATAATCACATACAGATATAGCGATAGGCAAACGTTAGACTCTGTTTATAATCACATACAGATATAGCGATAGGCAAACGTTAGACTCTGTTTATAATCACATACAGATATAGCCATAGGCAACGTTAGACTCTGCATATAATCACATACAGATATAGCCATAGGCAAACGTTAGACTCTGTTTATAATCACATACAGATATAGCCATAGGCAAACGTTAGACTCTGCATATAATCACATACAGATATAACGATGGCAAACGTTAGACTATGTTTATAATCTAATACAGATATAGCGATAGGCAAACGTTAGACTCTGCATATAATCACATACAGATGTAACGATAGGCAAACGTTAGACTCTGTTTATAATCACATACAGATATAGCGATAGGCAAACGTTAGACTCTGCATACAATCACATACAGATATAGCCATAGGCAAACGTTAGACTCTGCATACAGTCACATACAGATATAGCCATAGGCAAACGTTAGACTCTGCATACAATCACATACAGATATAACGATAGGCAAACGTTAGACTCTGCATATAATCACATACAGATATAGCCATAGGCAAACGTTAGACTCTGTATATAATCACAAACAGATATAACGATAGGCAAACTTTAGACTCTGTATATAATCACAAACAGATATAGCCATAGGAAAACGTTAGACTCTGTATATAATCACATACAGATATAGCGATAGATAAACGTTAGACTATCTGTTTTCAGAAAAAGCTACACGCTAGAGTTTTAATCAGTCAAATGAAACTATTTTGTGCCATGGAACGATATTTTGTTTTTGATTATATGAAGAATTGTAATGTAATAGGGGTGATTCTAAGGTCAGATTTTCTATAAAAGTAATGAATATTGCAATATCTAAATCTATTATCAAATGGTAAAATAATCAAATTTATAGATAACAGCTATAATTGAAAATTCTCTAAAAACCAAACGAAGAGAAAAACTAACTCTTGTTATGTCATAGGAGTGAATTACTATACAAATGAAGACAAACAATGCCATAACGACGCCAACTAGCGCATTTTTCCAACAGAAGACCATAAAACTAGAAACACAAATTTAGCCACCAATGACGCGAATGATATTCAACATACTACAGAAGCTTATGATAAGTTTTTATTTGCGTTAATATCAAAAAGCCGCCCCCAGCCCCCTCCCCCCGTGCATGTGTACAAGTATTCGCGAGCTGCTTTTCATGCAAAATAAAGTTAACAAAATAGATTATAGTATATTTTACTTCATAAGCTATCAATCCCAACGCAATATAGAGTCGTCGTCAAACGTGAAACATAAACTTCGTTGGTATTCGAAAAAATATAATTTATTTAACCTAAATTAGGAACAAGTCAGTTTTCCCATTTCATGCCTTCCTGTCACCCGTGAACATGTTTTCTAATTAACAAAACAGTAACAAATATTTATAAAACTATAACAAGGAAAACTTGAAGAAACTGAAATTGAGACGCTTTTATCTGATTAAAATTGAAACGCTTTTATTTGTATGATTAACACCTTTTTTCAAAAAAAAAAAAAAAAAAAAAAAAAAAAAAAAAAAAAACCATGTATTCAATGGCCTTGTACAATAAGTTAAAACATAGTGTCATTACGACAAATCGGTCATGAAATACAATACAAATATTACGTAAAAATACGTGACCATATTACGTAAAAAAGGGATACATCAATCTAAATTAAGGGAAAAGAATAAAAAATATAGTTAGCAAACCACAATAGCTAGATTTAGCTGTCTTGTCCTGAAAAACATGCATAAAAATCTCTAAAATAAAGCAATATGTTTACAGATTCTGCTTTTCAACATCTAAGGATTTAGATTGCCTGATACTCAAAGGTTTATCATTCCACAGTCTGAGACCTAATTTCCGAATTTTCTGTCCTACACTCTTGTCTACTCCCTTTCTTAAAGTGCTTCTAAAACATCCTTAAAATGTCAAAGAAATATATAGCAACTCAAATATATAGAAAGAATGTCGTTTGCTTCCGTTTTTACTTGGATTTGAGTTCAGAGAGTTATTTCTTTAGTAATACATGAATTATGTTATCTGACTCTTCTCATTGTCATCAAAGACACGGCACCATTTATTTTGTTCACATGTGTAACTAATTCATCACTAGTTATGAAATTCAGAAATTTATTTGTTTTTGTCTCGTGTAGAAGCAGATGAAAGCATTGCACTGTTACCTTCGTTATATTATCTTAAAGTTACATGGACTGTGATGTGAAATTGTTTCAGTTGTACGCGCGAACATAGGTGACAAATAAGAAAACAGCAAAGTGCTTGAGCTTTTGAAGACTAACTTTTCATATAAAAGTATAAAGAAAACAAATGTGTCTAGATATCACAATGTCTTTAACGTAATTACAATTACCGAATATCTATTTGTATTAACATAGTGGAAGTGGAATTAAGGAAGATTGACATACTGTGGCTACACTTATGGATACTGTCGCTTGTGCAATCTCTAAACCAATGTACCGACATACATACTTATGTTATCCAGGTTAGAAGATTCTCTCAAGCTTTTAGCCGTGATATTATAACTAAAATAGGAAGCAACTTCTTGAAAAAAAAAAAACTCAAAAGTTAATTACTTCAACACTGCACAGATCAACAAAAGACAAGATGATGATATATAAGATAGTGTGCAATCAAAATTAAATAATATAAACTGGACATAGCTGTTTGGTAAGGAATTCGCAGCTGCAATAGTTCGGTAGTCGCAATTATTTAAAATCAGAGTTCTACCAACGACCATTTCCTAACGTAAGGAAACAATTGTTTCTAAAAGAAGAGAAAATGTGGTTTGTTCACCGTTAGAGCAGTCAATCAAGGCTATTAATTGGTTTGTTTTACATAGCAACTTGTTGTTAGACGTATCCGATTCAAGAATTTATGACATTTTTTTCAAGACGTTGAAATAATGTTCTTAATTGGATAAAATAAATCAAGAAGGTTGACTGCACTGCTGACAGAATATTTTAAATGCTAGCAATGGATAACACATTGTATTTATAAAGAACACAGATACTCATATGTAGCGTAGATATTGCTACAATGTACATAACTATGACATTAAGGAATCAAATAAGAAGTCTCGGATAAACATTGTACACAATTCTTTATCTTTTAATCATGAAGAATGGTCTTTTACATCACAATCTGAGATCGACAAGTTAAAAGAACACATTATCAGATAAATGAATGAAACAATGACTTTTGAAACTTCCCATACTTCTGCATAAATTTCGTTGAATTTTGTTGAAATACTAGAAACAGGGTAAACCTGAAATAACAAGCAAATTCGATGAATTGGTATCCCCCGCCGAAAGGGTTTGTGGTGAGGAATGGCAAAAAATATATCCGGCAAAAAGTTAAGGATGTTACTAAGAAGCAAATAATTTTATTAGTCAAAATCAATTTAACAGACTGAAGATGAATGCTTTTTTTGGGTGGGGGTGGGGGCAGCAGAGGTGACCGGGTGAGGGTACAAAACTTCACATGTTGATGATGGAAAAGTAAAACAAAATGGGGTGGGGTGGGGGATGCATGGTCGGGGTGGTAGGCATGACTGGGTGGAGGAGTGAGGTAGGGGAACGGTACAACTTTGCATGTTGATAAATATTCACAAAAGGTTTGAAAAAAAAATTAAAAAAGGAATGAATATTTTTTTTTTTTTTGGTGTGGGGTGGGGGAGGTTGGGAGGGGGAAGGGGTGTGACCAAGGCAAGGTGGTGATCAGGTGTGGGTACACAACTTAACATGTTTATAATAAATGGTCATGGAAAATAATGAAAGAAGATTTTAATGAAATTCTACCAATTGGTTGGTTTGTTATGTACAAACCTGTGGATTTGTAAACAATTAAAGAGTAGTAACTCTAAAGTTAGTAAAGAGATCCGGACGAAATTGTGTGTGCTCAACCACATTATAGTGATCTAAATTCAGTTTAAGTTTCATAGTCCTTGGTCAAATATATCACAAGTTATGAAGCAGAAATTGCCATATTTATAGTACCATATATAGTTAACACAATAAACTTCTAAGGGCCATAACTCTGGTGTTACTTGGGCAATCTGACTGAAACTTGACGGGCCGCATAACCTCACAGTGGTGAACATGTTTTTGAAGTTTTATTTAAATATTCCTAACCACTTCCTAGATATGGCTCCGGACGTGGAATTTTCATTAAATCAAGGGCAACAACTCTAAGGAAAATTGACCAATTAAAAAAAATGACGGACATCATCGAAATATGTTGGTTGATATTTATTTCAAGTTTCATGAAATTCTACCAGCTTGTTAGTGAGAAATGGCTGCAGACGTGGATTTTTCATTAAATCAAAGGCAATAACTCTAAGGGAAATTGACCAATCCAAAAAAAAACTTAATGCGCATCTTCGCAGTATGTTGGTTCGTATTTGTTTTAAGTTTTATGAAATTCTACCTGCTAGTTACTGAGAAATGGCTGCGGACGGACGGACGCACGGACGGACAACGCCATTTCAATAGCCCCCTCCCGATTTCATCGGCGGGGGATAAAAAGATAAGCAGCCGTTTAAAGGTCTCTTTTTGTTTTACATTTTTGCTATCCTTGAAACAAAATGTGTTGTTTTACTTTACCTGTCAGGAATGATTTTGCTTAAACAAGTGGAAACTCCACAGGTCATTCATCACCACAAAATGCAAATAAGCCGCGCCATGAGAAAACCAACATAGTGCGTTTGCGAAGTTTCCAGACTAGCCTGCGCATCCATGCTATTCGCTTTCAAAGCCTATCGCAATTAGAGAAACTGTTAGTGAACAGCATGGATCCTGACCAGACTGCGCGGATGCGCAGGCTGGTCTGGATCCATGCTGGCCGCAAATGCACTATGTTAGTTTTCTCATGGCGCGGCTCAAATACTGCCTGCTCAGTTTGAAAATGCATGCTAACGTCCACGCCTTATAATCCCAGGTTGAGTCTGTACATGTTACAAGTACCAACCTTCAGCTAAAAATAATTCATTCAGCCGACAGCTATGTTGTTTTGAAAGAATTAAGTAAATGATATTAACATTGCATTACTGTCCAGACACACCATGGTCTAATTCAGCCATATCAAAAGGTCCAAAACGGTAACAAATATTTCCTTATACACAAAACATCATGCATGTGATGTTTGTACTTACAGTGTTGATAATACAGCAGTATCGGATCAATCAGGAAAGTGGTTTCTTCAAGATGATATCAAATAAAAGATGTTATCGTCTGACTTGAAAAGCTTTAAATCTTTTTAACCTTCTCACATGTCAATATGTTTTAAAGAAGATATAAAGGAAAATGCTTTATCTGGCATCAATCGATATGGTTCTGACAAATGTATTATACTGAAGTTTGTCTCTCGTTGGTTATTACTTGCAGCTCTTCAGTTATGCCCGATTCTCTGAAGGCCTCTTGGTTTTTATTTATTGAATCTTAATCCATTTCTCATATTATTTCATCAGAATGACTAATTTACAATCAGTTTAATGGTTAGAAAAACGAACGGAAACGTGAATAAAGTTTTTGTTTGACTTACAAAACAGCTGAAGAAGGCCGAGCGAAATGCCGCCATTGGTTACAAACAACAAAGTATGGTCCTAGAAAACAGAATTCGTTTGATATTCTTACCAAATTGTATTTCTACTAATTCCTGTTAACACATGAGGAAATTATCAAATTAAACTTTTGACTGTGGTGGAACTTTTCAGTTATTGGCCAAGAAATTCTTTAATATACAAAAATCAGGTTTCAAAGCTTAAAAACCTTTTATTCTGTATCCTTTCCTTGGAAGAAAAAGATACTCATTTTGAAATAAAGCTGAACACTTTGAATATTTTTCTGGCAGTCAACAACAAAAAGTGTCGACAGGGGATAAGTATTTTTACAATTATAAACAAATGAACAATGCATATCGGACCGTTTGGTCGAAATGTTAAAAGCTAATGAGCTCTGCTTTAATACTCTTAATGAAACCTTTGCAGTACGGATTTAAAACAACTTGGAGCACTTTTTAAAGTATATATACATGCCACAGCAAGTCCATGCTGCTTTATATACACACCCGAATCGTACTACACATTCGTACTGGTTCAACATTTGCATATACACTCAGATCTCTGTTTTCATGTCTCACAAATCAGCAGTGAAATTTTAATCTTTCTAACTGATTGAGACTAGAAAAGCTATATTTTCTCTCTCTGAAAGTTAACTGGATCTCGAGAAGACATTGAATATATAAAGATAATTTGCATTAAGGGATATAATTAATTTCAGAGAACAGTTGACTTTCCTATACGTGAGATCCGCTAGGATACAAGTTCGTTTTATAACTTGTTATATGATAGAGAGAATAAATACGAACTCAAGTTTCAAGTTTATTCAACAAATTCTCAATTTGTATATATACAAAAACATGAGACAAATACAAGTAATTAAAGAAAACATTACATATAGTCACGCAAATCAATGAGGGCAACACACACACTCTACATTAATTTTATTGAATTACAGAATCTATAAGTTCTATTTATAGCAAATTAAGACGGGTTACAGGTTAAAAATAGGTCAGATTATGTCATTCAGAAAAGCGTGTCGATAATGTGTAATTGATGGTAGGCACATGTGCATGCTTGACCATTTATTCGTAACGGGATAACCGTTTTGTTCATAACGGAATTACACGTGGGGAAATAAGGAGTTAAATGATTAAAGTAATTTTACTAGAATTACGTTGTTTAATAGGAACTTTATGATACAAGCCATGTAGAAGAAATTTGTTTCAAAATGTGTAAGGAAAAAAGCGGAAGTAAGATTCTTGATAAGTGCCACAAATTCTGTGTAGTTGTCACTGTGAAATAATATTATTATTATATATTCTTGAAATGGATTTAAAGTGTATGGCTTTGGATATAAGAATCATGGTTGTGGCAGCTACTGTAGTTTGTGAGTATTTTAGATTTTTTTTTTTTAAGTTTATATTTATTATTAAGAAGCTCTACTCAGTAAAATAAGGCCTTCAGTAGTAAAAATTACATCCAGTAGATAACCTTGGATGGTGAAGATTTGTGTTTAAGCCATATATTTAAGCCCTGTACTGGTATGTGTATTAACTATTTTTAAAGACCATCAAATTTATTGTAAAATTTGCCGAAAGTGATGCCTGAATGGTACACTGTTTGCAGTACAGTGCCATATTTTCAATATGCTCTTAAAAATAATTTAAGAGCATATTGTATGGGAGTACTACCAGATATATTTTGTGACTGCAGATGTAGCGGCTCTTAACGAAACGAAAAATAAGAGCAATATTTCTATGCTACTTGCAATTTGTTTATGATAGATGGTATGATTTGTGTGCCCTCATTGCTTAGACTTTATATCGTAGTTGAAATTAAAATAATTTTCAGTATAAATACTAGAAACTGATATTATGCCATATTTTCGTAAAGATTTATAAACCCTGTGCGTTGTGACATGGTTTACGGTACTTTATTGTTCATGCATCTAGAGCAGTAAACTGAAGTATATATTTTTATATATAAATTATGGTAAATAGCAATGATAACTCACTATTGTTTTTATAGCAGTGAGTTTGACTAAACTCTTTATGAAATATAAGTGCTATTATAAACAATTAGAGATTAAACATGGTATTTAATAATGGCCTTAATGTTCTTACAACATCATTACTTGGCATAGTAATGTTTTTAGCATTAATTAGGTGCTCAAATATAGCATGATAATGGTTGTAGCATTTATACAGTAAATAGACATAGCAACAGCATAATAACATTTCAGTCATAGAATAAATGCGATAACATATAATGATTCTAGGTTTAGGTTAATATTAAAAACAATCAAATAAAAGACACACACATTCAGTTATCACACACAAAGTAGAACAACAACACTAATGGTTCTAGCATGAACATATCTACAGCATTATCATGAATCTAGCATATCGTTATCATGAATCTAGCATACAAATGGTAAACAAACTTAGCATAGTTTTAATTTTAGCATAAATGGTAAACAAACCAACATAATGGTTGTAGTAGCACAGTGCTGTAAATGAACACAGACTAAGAAATTAAATAAAGAATTGATAAAGTATTAGCACTTTAATATATACTAACATAGCATAATAGCGATTCAAGTTTAAACGAAGAAAGATAATAATCATATATTTAATAAAAATAAAAGTTACATATAAATTTGGCTTAATGTTAATGGTTAATTCTTATAGTTTTCATAATAATATCCAAAAATTTGCATAGTCTAATTAATTCATTTTTGTTTTCAGTATTCAACAGCTGTGAGAATTTAAATCACCACCACACTATACCAGACCAATTACAGCAAAGCGCCTAGTAGTACAAACGGGCGCGCACATGCCACAGCAAGTCAGATTACTTTCGATGCTGCTTTATATACACACCCGAATCGTACTACACATTCGTACTGGTTCATGTCGTGACATTTTAGTCTTTTTAACTGATTGGGTAGATTTTCTCTAGAGTGTTAACATTTTTTTAAAGATTTGCCTGTTGACGTTTCCTTATTCCAGACGACCCAATTTCAAACTTGTCCGAGATCTTACGGAGGGATACATTTTAGGAGTTGATGAAGAATAGACAAAATTCACGCGATATGTTTTCGATATATTTAAGACTATTTGTTTGTTTGCGATACCCCATACTTACCCATTTTCCTATAAACGTATTTAATTTTAAATGATAGATTTAAATTTTTATATCTTTCTTGACAGTTCAGTATGACTATAATCATTCTTTGGTACACAGTTAAAACCAACCACTTTAGACTTAAAAGTATTTATTGCACAGGATGCAGACATTTTTTTGTTTTAAATTGTTCATTGATAAATACTGCAAAAATGATAACTTGTAGACTAAAATAATTTTACTTTAAGAGTTATTGTGCGTTGAGTTAAAACTGTTGAGTAGCACGTTATATCGTATGTACATATTGTACTTATATTCAAACCATTAAAGCTGTCAAAAGTAGAAAGTTTCAGTGCACTAGCGCATTTAAAGAATCAGTTTGATCGAGGAATGTCTACTTTCATTTACTTACCTGTGATACATACACTTATTGGGAAACATTTATGATCTGTAATTCTGTTAGTATTAATATTAAGCAATCAAACTTTCTGAAAATACTGTATACCTAGTACATGGGCTTTCAGTTTTCTATTAGTACAATTTATTATTTCCTTATATTTAAAACCTTAACTAAAAGAACAATTACGCCTCTTTTCAAAATTAATAAGATTTATAGAACAATAGAAAAGAAAACAGAAGTACTTAGAGATCGGCTACTCTCAGTTGTGATCAATCTACGTTATACATTAATACATCTAACACTATAAGTCATATTTGACTGAGCAACTGACCTCGAAAGCTGTTGTCATTACAAGCTGGCCAAGCAAACTCCCTGACCTTAGAAATAACCTCTGACGTTAAAATTATTCTTTCCTAATTGAGGCGACTCTGTCTGACTGAACGCACTCCGCAGATAACATACTACTAAACCCTAGGATGGAAAAGTGGCTTTGTTGAAACATGCCAAACATCTTATTTGTCACAAAGGTTAACATACGTCGTTACCTTTGAATGCATGATCAAGATGTGAAAACAAATATCATTGCGACACTCTAATTGTGCGCAACAAATTCACTCATCGAATGGTACACTACATGGACTGAACGGGTCAATGTGTATAGCCAGCGTTTCTTAATTGCTGTATTTACTCAACTGAAAGCGGTAACGGATTTACTTTATTGTTAGGTTAGCGTAATTACTTTGGAAATAGCCGACTTGAAATTTTTAGGCAGTAGAAAACAACAGTTCGTTTTCAAAAGTTTAGATTTTTTTGTATTTTGGTACAGAAATAAACGCACCCTTGGTGCAAAATGTAACTCCCCCGGGGGCGCTTAAACGGGGGGATACGGAATGTCAATATGTTAGAATGGTCTTGTCCTTGTCTCCGATCCTGGGGTTCCACACACTGATGACCACATTGCAACCAAACTGTTACAAGACGATCATTATATACTTATATAGATGTGCCCTAGAAGGAATTTTCGCTATGCTTTAACTTGTTAATATTCCGTTCTTCAAGTATGCGTTTCTTCGCCCGTTTAAGGATTCCACAGTGGAAAATATCACATGTTTTTCAAAGTCGAAAGACAGCAGTACTTTGCTAAAAAAAGTTCATGTTGCAACATAGGCCTTTGTTATGATCAGTGCCTAACAAACTCTAAAACGTCTATGGGAAATAAAGTGATCTTCTATGAATCCTTACCAATATCAACTAATTGCCCAGTAACAGAAACCGCCCTCGCATCAAAATTCAAACATACTGTTTAAAATATGTATGAAACTAAAACAGACTTGACGTGTTTAACTGTGGATGAAAAATATAATAACCACTGAATACAAACTGTTTAATATTTCGAACTGCTAAGAGTCGGGATATATCTGATATGCTTACGGAATTAACATTTAATTAAAATATGACACAAATGTTATTTTTAATAAGAATATATTGAATTAGAAGAAACATTTAACAAAATCAATTCATATATGAAAAATAATTGTTTTATCCTTCAAAGAGTAATAAAAAACATACCAAGTACATTTAGTATGAATACTACACGAATTTATAATATGGCCTGATCTTACACGTGAAAAAGCACCGATTCTTACCCAGTATATAATTAAAAACAAAATATTTTTGTCTGACGGAACAGGTGAAAAACTCCATGATAGACATTTCCTACCGCCCACTGGGACTGAACTGCTTTGAAAATGTTTGATATATCATTTACAGAGATATATATAAACCACGGTAACGTTTCATGAGGCGGCATCCTTTGAACTTGGTTCTTGAGATACTGATCATATTAATCTTTGATCTTGTTTACAAAGATGTATGTTTTATAACATTTCCTGAAACTAAAACTATGAAGAGAGTTGGCTGCATTGCTGATAATATTTTTCATTTATACCTACAATGGAAAATACATCATACCCATGAGGAACAAAAATACGTCTCTAACCTTTAGCCTGCTGGCGGCGAATATTTCTGCCTTTGCGACCAGTGCAGACCAAGATCCGTGCAGGCTGATCATGGTCTGCACTGTTCGCTATTCAGGCAGTAAATTTTCAACACACACCCCTTCTAATAATAAATGGTATTGCCCAAATTGAATGATGGACCATTCCATTTAAGAAATGTAGCAGGCTAAGGGCTAAGGAAGGGTAAATACAGCAATATAATCAGTTGTATCCAAGTAAGGACAGATACAGCAAAAACATCCGTTCGTATAACATTTAGTCCTATAATTGAAATGTTGATGAAAACCGTTGTTCCGTTTCGGAAGTACACTGTATAGTTTGTGTATAACCTTTGAATGTGGTTTTAACTTTATCTAAGTTGTTTCCAAAATATATGACAAACGCACATTAGAAATTAATACAACAAAAATATAAATTAAATCTTTCAGGGACTGTTCTGTATAAAGCAATATTTTTACTGACTGCCTAAGGATTAGGACAAGCTTTCGTTTATAGCTGAATGAGTAACAATTGTTGCCTGAGCGTGAAATTGCCAGAATCCCTATTAAGTATAGCTTTACCTTATGTATGACAAGAGATTAAACAATCAAGAGTTATTCACTGTAATAATAATCTGAGGCATATAAAAGAGGATTTCTTCCTCAAGAAACGAAGAGATATAAAGAAACGGTATCATCTAGAAAATGTTAACAAGTGTGCCATATGGTTTGAATGTGCTGATATGAGCATGACCTAAAATGATAATGCGGATAATGTCCATGATGTTAAATGAAGATAATAATTATGTCAAAAATATACCAAAATGCGTCTCTAATCTACGATCTTTTACAAAATAATCTTTTAAGCTTTTGCAAAGCATTTTCGGAGTGTAACAAAATGTTCATTGTCGGTGAAAAGTATATAAAACTGCAGAACGGAGGTTGATACATAATTTATATATATCATTAGAATATTGTCTGCACAATTCCAAACATAACAAAGTTTTTACTCCTTAAGGAATGGATTTGAGCACTACAGGGACCTTGTTATATTAATTGTACTGTCTACGAAACGACATGTTAAATGTGACAGAATGAGTAATGAAACTGTTCATAATACGTAATACAATCAATATGTCTTTATTCTTATACGCCAGTGTTTTTTTCTGTCTTTGATACAGGATTTTGAGCTATAATATTTCAGGAACGGTCTTGCTAAAGCCGAGCATCATTATTCAACCGGTACCGATGCCGTTTTGAAAGAATATCATTTCAATATTTTATTGGCCATTGTCTAACGAAGCTATGATATTGTTCTTATAATTATACCTATCATCCTAATTACATATGCAAAACAAAACACTTTAATGTTAAGGGTTGGGGGTATGTGGGTGTTCAACCAGAGCGGGTGGTTCGGAATGCCTCACAAGGGCCCCGTGTCCAGTTTAATGTTATTCCGTGGCTTAATATCATCCAAGTATTTTATGTATGCTTTAGGACTTGTCCCTATATTTATGCATACTGCTCATATTCCCTGGATTATGAGCTCCAAAAGATAAGAACAAGATCCCAGCGCTCTTTTAAACTATGCTAACAATATTTGGCGGGTACAAATAATGTTTGCAGTACTTGCGCTGTCGGCAATGGCGTAGAATTTGCACGCACTGCTTGGCCAGATATTTCGTTTTTAAACTAATATACTTGTATAGCAAATGAAAGCAATATCATGACGCAGAAACGTTTTCGATTCGAAGGTCTTCTTCAGATGCTATAAAATCTAAATTCTATGTATCTTTGATTTGAAATTACTTAACAGTTTATGAGGATTCAGTTTGACCAAAGCTTATTAATGCTCCGATATGTCAATCACTACAATAAATATATCGTGGGTTAACGCAGAAAGGAGACAAGTGCCGTCTTTATTTATATACAGATGTCTCCTTTTTGCATTAACCCTACGATATGTGAGGCACAATGATTCCATTTAAAGGGCAGGCCTGGATTAAGCCTTCAAGGGACTTTAAATCAGTGTGATAAATACTCGATCAGGCTAGGTTCCTGAATATCCAGGCATAACCTGGTGTATGTGTCGTTAATGTAAGCCGGTTACTCTGTTGTATTGTAAAATGTACATACAATACAAGTAATTATGTCCAGGTTATGTTTTTAAGAAATAAATAATTAGTCAAATTGGCTTCGGCGACAGCTGAAAATCTCAGAAAACCTCAGAAAATGTCTGATTACCCCTGTAAACTGTATCAGATTTGAATGCTGTCGAGTGTGGTAGGTGTATTTTAGTGTTATTTCTTAACTACGCTCGCTAAATTGCGATCACCCTGTGTTCCGTGCGTATTTTCAGAGGACCCTGGGTTTTTGACGTTTCATTCCTGGTGTTTATTTTTCGGCGACGCCGTCTAAATTCGTTTTCGTTACCTATGCCACGTGACTTCAGTTTGCAAATCAAACTACTTGATAACGCATTATAGATAATTTATCAAAATGGAAGATTTATGCAACACTCTGCCTGATTGGACGAGAGTGTCAATTTCTTTCACTCTGTTGATTGTGCTACGCTGAGTGAAATGTAGACAAAGCGTTTATCCTAAACGACGCTGTTCACAGTTTTAAAGCTAACTTTGGCTCAGTATATTTAGCAAGAATATTGATATATCTCAAAACGATAAGTAAGTTTAATAAATATGATAAAAACCTGTTCAAATACCAACATATATCAAATTAAAGAAAGAGCTGAATACGGTCTGCGAATCACATGAATAAGGGTGTGATAAGAGTCTTTTATGTAGAGAAGTGCTTTTTAAAAGATTTTCCTTGTTACAATTGTCGTCTGTATATGAAAAGGTTTCTTGCTTTTGTGACTTATTCAGGTTGCATATTAAAATGAGTACTTGTTTGCTTTGATATATTTGTCATAAATTATCTAACTGATTTATTATATATGAATATTTTTCTTTAGTATGGTTTGCAAATATTGAACTCAGTTGAAATCTGTTTTATTATATATATGCTATATAATGACTGAATCTCATTACGCTGAAATGAAGGTACGCTGCATACAGTTTATCTATGTGATATGACTACGGTCAAACTTTGCGTATGAAACAGAAATATTGAAATAATTACAATTGTATGTTTTGCTTGACCTTCACTTTTTATAGGTGTGACGTCATTGTCCAAAGATTCATGAATAGCGAATATGCATTTGTTAAAGCGGGATCAGTTGGCCTATTTTAGAAATAAATAAAAATAATAAATAAAAAATGCTTTAATTGATTTTTTCTCATGTATTCTAATCAAACTTGATTTGTAGCATCTTTATTAGGCCCGCAGCCAACTTTGTTCAGCTGGGGCATTTAACCCCTTTTAGGGGCTGCTAGAGCTAAAACTAAAAATGCCTTTATACAGCATCTCATGAACAGCTTGGTGGATCTTTGTCATGCTTGGTCTGGAGCATCATTATAAGGTCCTCTTCCAAATTTATTTAGGAACTTGGGCCCTATTAATGACCACTATAGCTAAAAGTAGATATGCCTTTCTTCGCATTAACCACTAAAATGTAATGGGTTTTTATCAAACTCGATGTGTAACAATATCGTAAGGTCTCCTGCTATTTTGTTACAAATGGGGATAGGGACCAATTTAGCTAAAAATATAAACACGTTTAATGACCTCTTCTCATGAACCGCTTCATGAATCTTCATCAAACTACTGCTGTAATTATTCGTCTAAGGATAAACGAAACAAAATTGCAACCCTACGAAACCTTTGCGAAAAATTAAAAGAGAACCATTTAAATTGTTTAAGTGCGGTGTTTAGTTTTGCAATTTGAAAAATGTTAGATGAAAGATGAATGTTAGATGAAAAATTCATAAACTTCTTTCCTTGTTACAATTCGCCGACCATCATTTTTAAAGATATTTCTTGTATATATATATGGTGTATTTTTTTGTAAAGATAGTCTTCTATGGTCTTATTGATAGAATTTCAGACTCCTGTGATTCGACATTGCATGGTAACGGCGTGTGATATTTAATTTACAGATATAAACGAACATACAGTAACGTGTCGTAGAGACATTGTTCCATGTTGTTTGGTTTAAATAATATTCAACTGTAATAAAATTTTATATTTTCATTTGTCAAACTGAAATAACTGATCATTGTTTTCTCGTCCAGACAATTCAATTCCCTAACACAGACTACTGTATTTATAGTATTAAAGATTATTTAATTTTATCTTCGTTTTAGGATGATGTCTTGTCCCAGTTTCAGAGTATTTTTATTATTTCTGTTTCCCTTAAATGACAGATTCTGCCTATAAACACATGGGTTCTGAATTAAAGTGATGGGTGTGTTCTATATTTCTAGTTTATGCCTTTTATTTTACGTGCATTCTAACAAATTTAAGATCTCTCGATTGCAAATACTAGTATTAAATAAAATGCATGTACATGCGTATATCAGTCCCTATTCAGGACTAACTCTAAATAATATAATAACGGATAATTTATCCCTCAGTGTCCTTATGCTGTATCATTGTAACTAATTGCAAGTCCTAAAATCTTACAGGGGGGTTAGGAAATACTTTCGATCATATAATTTATATTTAACAATCTATATGTCGGTTTTTCCCAAATAAACAAACTATATAAAAAAAACCCCGAAATATTTGTAGGTCCCACGGTCATACCGTTTCCAATACTTTTCAAAACTTAAAATAAAACTTTTTGATTTAAAGAAATATATCTTATAAATTCGGTGTATGATTTTCTGACTTACATATAGGCTAAAAGATATATCCTAAATAAAAAAATACGAAATTCTGTTTTCACCAATTCTCGATTTTTTTTTGTTTGGTTAAACAACGTCACAAAGACAGAAGACGGCTTTAACTTTTTCATATTACGGAAGGCCCCAGGTGACCCTCCGGGCATCATTTCATCACGGATTGAAATCTTGGTAAAACCTCCACCTTCTGTAAACTAGCCAGACAGCTTCCTTACATGAATACATTGTACTTCCTAAGCGAGCACACATCACCGAGGTGTTTCAACATTACATAATCATCATAAAGAAAACCAATGGACATTTTGCCTACATCTGCTATTTAATTTCTAAGCAGGCCAATATTCATCAGATTAAACATTCGCATACGATCATATTTTGGCAGTTTCAACGTATGAACCTTAGCTATTATAAACTCAGAAATTTGTTTAGTACCCGTTAACTCGATTAAGCCCTCTGCAGCTACAAGGCATTACCTCAAGGTAATTATGTTTCATTTTTATTGATTGTGCTCTGATAATGCGTGTATTCTGCTTTTTTCTTGTATTTGTGTGTGTGTGTGTGTGTGTGTGTGTGTGATATTCATTGCTCTATATTTCGTTTTTGTGAAAATCAAAATTATTTTACGTTGCACTTTCTATGAGTCCGCTTTTGCGCTCTTCTCTTAAACTGAGATTGAAATTTTAGACGCGTCTCTGCACGCCTACTTGAGAAAGCACTCGCTTCACGAAAATCTGCACATTAAAGACATTAAATTAGATTTCAGTTTAGTAATTGTGAAGTCCTGCTTTTCACACTGAAGACAATAATTTAAAAGAAGAATGAAATTCTACATGTAACCGTTCTCGCAAACATCAGTAATCAGAACCTCTCAGAAATATTTTTTTATTCACGAACTTTTATTGACGAATTTACCCGGAAATTTTGCAAGAAGCATAATTTAAAGTCGTCGCTCATTACAGAAGAATCAGAATGTATCTTATTGTTTTACATAGTTGTACTATGCTTACGTCATGGACGGAACGCCTTACACAGCGTTTCTATTACAACAGTAATATAGAGGATATAATATGTAAACTTTGGTATGAGGCCGTAACAAACACCAAATAATTAATATATATTTGAATAAGCAGAATCTAATGTTCACGAGAAAACGGTGTTATGATCTATATAAGAGATGGCACTGCATCTGATATTACTTTGTTGAAAACTTATTACCGGAGTACCTCAATTATATAATGGTTTAACTTTCATACTTCATTTTTCATGCTGAAAGGCAATATTTTATCCGAAAAATTTGGTCCTACTTGGAAAGGTGAAGTCAGTGACAGATAACTCTTCTAGGACTATCTAGTTTTCTGGACAAAGTATGCATAGATTCGGATGTGTTCCCAAAATTATAGTTTACTTCAAGATCTATGAATAATCATTCAAACAAAAAAGTTGAGTATTATCGTTCATTTTCAAACGAACTGATTCAAAGACAATTCTTTTTGTTTATTAATTTATTACTGCCGACAATTTACAGGTATAGTATGATCATAGAAAAGAAAAAATTATTGGTGAGAAAAAATATAAATAGACTATGTGAATTTTACGACATCGAATCTCTCAACATTTTAAAAAATTCGTTTGCCAAGAATAATCAAGGCCTCAAAATGTATGAATTATAAACAGAGCGATGTAAAAATGTAAATTCTATCTGATGGTCTCACCAAAACCATATCAAAAACTGTGCCGAAAGAAGTTATTTCACTTTTTATGACACGCACCTTGTGTTTACAAATGTACCAAATTTGCATATTGAACGAGGCGTGCGGAATTGCATTAACCTTGCGGAATCTGTCGTTACAGAACCTGCTCTGATAATATAATGCAGACGTTCTTTAGTATAAATAAAATGGTTGTGTAAGTTAAAAACAAGTCAAATGGTTTATCGCGGCCAGAAATTTGTACAAACCGGACAGAAGTTGCGAAATTGTCATTTGTGCAGGAAAGAAGCGTTCACCATAATGTCCAGTACTGGACAGGTATAGTGACCATGCACGGACACAGCCAATTTTCTCAGAGGGGGTCCGATCCCCTGCCCCCCCCCCCCACCACCCTGGAAATTTTGAAATTTAGCACTTCATTCTTTGCATTCTGGGACAGTTTTATGGACTAACCTGTTAAATTTGGGAAAATGATAAAATCAAGCTTTCTTGAAGGTAAAATTCTTAGTTTCTTTTAGATAAATAATATGAATTATGTCGGGGTCGTATGTAGCAGCAGCCGCATATACTTTACATGCAGTCCTAATGTTGCCTTTTTCGAAAAACATTTTCTTTCCTTCTTGTCTTCTTTCCTTTTTTAAAGATTTTCCAGAGGGGGTCGGGACCCCCGTTCCCCACCCCCTCCCCCCTCTGGATCCGCGCATGGTGACATATCATGCTTTCTGTTTATGCAGGTAAACTTGTGTTTGGTTAAATTTCAACAGAGCACAATTATCTGAACAGTGTACAAACTCATTACTGTTTTTTCAGGCAAGGGTGGAAAAAAGTGGTAGACAATGAAAGCAGTAACATTTTTATTAAAAAAAATAAACAACGAGACAAACATTTCCAACATCTTTGGACGGTTCAAAAATCCCATGTTAAACATACGATAAAGCCCGAAACGCGTGAAAATGTTCCGAATGTAAATCGGGTGAAGTAGGCGCTCTATTGATAGAGTTAGATTATGCGTCTAGATTGATTAAACTGGGCGAGTCTACTTACTTATTACTTGAGGATGAAAAAAAAAACGTGTTTTTTAAATGTTGCTCTTAAACAAGGGTGGCGGTTGAACTACTAAAAGTACAACAACAGTTAATTCAAAACAAATCGTACGGTATGTGTTATAATCAGTAGAAGCTAGTCGTATTTACGCTTATGAGACCTGTTTCACCCATAAGTAAAGAATTCACAGGTCCATCATGAAATATTTTCCCCAGCGCGCATATACTTTACCTATTCATTCAATATCATCGGCTGCGATCGATAAATGACAATAGCTCCACTAAAACAACGAAGCCGATATCGCTGTCAAAAGTTGCCGTATTTACTGCACGGTGCTATGTTAAAATGTTGCTAGCGTGAGATAAGCGATATGCACTTCAGTTTTGCACTTGATTTGTTGTTGTTGTCGTTGAATGCGTAGCTTTAGGTACCATCTCTATTCTTATATATATATAATTCTTTGACGATTTGATTTCATGGGTCATTGCATTGCTGATTTTTTTTATATAAATTAATTTAGCAATATCAACTGCTAAAAGATAATAGAGAATACTGAAACATTGCTTTCTTGGTCGAGAATGTTTACTGCAGTATCCCTGCACTAAGTAATTGCAGTTTACTACATGCTATATACATTAAAAGAAAGTTTTATCTCAATATGTTGAATTATCAACCTCACACCTGTTAACGTTTTAATTTAACATATGGTAAAAGATGTTTTATCGCATCAATGCATCGACAGATATGATAGCCTTGTCAGAAAAAAAAGCAACTCGGAAATGTGTTTATTATAATTATACTTACATGAAAAAGAAACGTACAGTTTTAAACATGTTAATAAATTCTTCGTTGAATTCGACGGTATACATAACTTTATCGATTTCTAAATTTAGGGCGTCACGTTGCAGCATTTTGTATAGAAAGACACTAGACATTTTTGAACAAATTCCGTGGAGAAAGAAGTGTTTTACAAGGACTTTCAAATATAACAGACACGCCAGTAGATACTTGACTGCGATATTCTTACGCCTAGAAAAAAATAAAGATGGTCAAGAATGAGTTATTCATTTCTAACGACAGCAGTTGCAATGTCATGTTTATAACAATATTTGTCTGATAGCGTCACGGGCATCACATTTCGTTTCGTTGCTTAGCAATGCACTCATGTTTGAAAATATTAAATTTTAATTTCTTTTGAAATCCTCTTTTGCTTTGTGACAATTATTTCATAGATGGTACTAACCAGTCATAGCGTTATCATTCTGAAAAATTGTAAATATACTTCATTGACCAATTAAAATGTTCAGTAACTATGTAATAGTATGTTAACGGTAACGTAATGTTTCATATAAATGTCATAAATATAGAAAAGCTTCATATTCTGTAAAATGGCATTAAGCTAGAAATTTGGAAATACCTGTCTTTTAAAGAGACATTCCTCCACTGCAGAGGTGATTCCCCTCTAACGTTTTTTCTTTCTTTCTTTTTTTGCAATTCATATTTTGTTTCTAGCTCTAGGGGCCGCGTTACAAACTTTAATACTTTCTTCTAATGTAATACTTCACCCAAATGCCGTTTTCTGTAGTTCATAGGGAGATATTAAGTTCTATCGCTACAGATGGTTGACATTTAGTTAAATTGAATACAGATATAAACGTTCTGGCTCCGTTCTTTCACGTCAAAAATAATGTATGACCTGCAGTTAAACATTTTCGTGTACATCTGTAAGCGATTCCCCACAAAAATGTGTTTGAAATGGCACTTGCCTTCCGAGGACTGACTTAGATGCAATTCATTAAATTCATTTTAGATGGATCAAAGATATCGTCTTCGATGTAAAATAAAATGTAAAAAAATAGGAACAAAAAGGAAAATAATTCTAAACTAATCCCAGATTCTTGCGCTTTGCACTTTCCTCTCATTGCCATCTATCATTTTATCACTTGTTATCAGAGCCTCCTTCCAGGGAAAAGGTGATAAGTATAAAAGGCGGGCATTAACCCTAAGCCTGCTAACTTTCTAAAATGGACTCCTCCGTCATTAAATTTTGGCAATATCATTTATTTATTCAAAGGGGTGTCCACTGAAAAATATTGACTGCATAGCAAAAAGTGCAGACCAAGATCAGCCTGATGAAAAGGCAGAATTACTTGCCGCCATCGGACTAAAGGTTAAATGCTATTCAAAAATGGTTAATGTTTTTATGCTCTGCACTTTTTCTCATTTCATTTTTTCATTGTATAGGTTATATAAAATATCCTTCAGTGGAGCTGAATTTATAAAAAAAAAAACTGAGAAAAGAGCAAATATTCTAAGACTGTACAAGACAGAGTTAACATTTTTTTCTGATAACTTCTTCTTATTACCATCTGTTATTTTATCAAGTGCCAGGGGATCTATACTTTCAGTGAAACAAGAAGTAAACAATTAATTAATTACAAAAAGAGTTGCTTGGAACATAGCTATAGTTCGTTCTCCAAACCTCCTTTCCTTTCACTGCAATCTATTAGTTTGTCAAATTACATTCAATTACACCAAACAGGATTTAAATTATAAAAAATGTAAAGACTTAAGTGTAAAAAGAATGAAAATTCTGAATGTGTTGTATCGAAAGTTATGGTTCTTGTGTCCATAGAAATACATGCATAACATTGTGTCAAGATATTTCAGATTCCATTAAGTGGTGTCAAAATACATATAGTTAACTTCGAGACAGACGAACATACGGGACAAAGTGATATTTTTTCATTGTTTTTAGATGTGACAGCTTTTCCATAAATGAACAGGCTTACATTCTTTCTTAACGAAATGTAAAAAGATATACAATCCTGAAGATTTTAGCTCATAAGATTTCACAAAACGTCTTCGGCTACCTGTTATGAATGACCAAGATGAAGTTTTTTCCTAAAGTACTTTTTTTTCAATCAGTCGATGTATGGATGACTGAGACGCTATCTATTTAACTGTAATAACAGAAGTGTCTTAATTATGTACGATTCCGCAGTATAATCAATTATACGCGCTCCCGATAATTACCATTTAATCAAAGATTTATAGTTAGTCCGCTCCATTCTTCAATCTCAATAATGAGTTAAATTCCTTTGAAATGTGAGAATATTACGAAATGTATAACTAATCATGCGAGAATGGTTAATTCCTGACAAAGATACCCTTTATACATGTTCATATGTGTATGTCAGCTGGCGCTTAAAACATGCGGACTGCTTAGGATTAGACAGGTTTAAGGTAAAAGTAATATACATTACACATCATATTCTCAGTATATTCTATCATAGTATTGTCTAACTTTAAGCAGTCACGTGAAAGCAGGAAATCTTTTAAGGTGTATCGCACTTACATGTATATTCATCTGTATACTATTATCATTCATATATGAGCCGCACCTTGAGAAAACCAACATAGTTGGTTTGCGACCAGCATGGATCCAGACCAGCCTGCGCATCCGCGCAGTCTGGTCAGGATCCATGCTGTTCGCTAACGGTTTCTGTAATTGCAATAGACTTTGAAAGCGAACAGCATGGATCCTGACCAGACTGCGCGGATGCGCAGGCTGGTCTGGATCCATGCTGGTCGCAAACCCACTATGTTGGTTTTCTCATGGCGCAGCTCATATAATGTAATTTTACCAAGTATCTCATACTCTCAAAATAGAAACAGCTTGCACTTTTACACTGATGCCTCGAAGGCTCGGTCTGATTTAGTCAGTTCATAAGCGGTAGTGGAAATACATGCTACCGTCAACGCCCTCTAGCCCCTGTTTAAGTAGAACTCGAGATGTGCACATGTTACAATTTAGATGTGTTCATACGGCGGAGTACATAGTATCCTCATTGATATAATGAGATATAATGAGTACAATTCTATGAAAAGCGGCATATGATCATCATTTAAAATAATGGACAGGTTCTGCAAACATTAAGGATTTGGGTGTCCCTTTTGGGCGTTTTGAAGGGTATAAAACACACTTAGTCTTCATCATATGCTACAGTTAGCCAAATACTACAAAAATAAACGATTCTCATTAGCGAGTGAAATAAAAAAACTGGTTTAAATGCATATGTATTGTCATTAGCTTTCTCAGTATATGCAGTTTGCAGAGGTGCTCATATTAAAAACAAAAACATAGCATACTCACAATAACTGTTATATCCTTAATCACATAGTCCAGTGATATATAATTTTCTTGGATAGATAGGCTGTATTTAAAGTCGATTCATGTAGGTTATTTTCCACAAGCTTTTGTTCTCGTCCTTATTTTCCGCTGTTTTGTGAGTTAAACTCTTATCCAATTAACATTTATCATTTCGTTTGAATCTCCTCTTGTCCATAACTGCAGCCATAAAATATTATATAACATTACATAGCAAAAAAGCAGTTATCTGTTCCCCGGTCCTAAGATTAATGCAACATTGAATTTACTGACAGAGAAATTTGCTATAATTTAAATGTTATATGTGAAGAGAAAATGGCTTTCCTAATAATAAGTTGATGTATACAAAGCTGAAACGGCTAAAATTAATCGAACATACTGAGTTTGTAAAAAAAATAAGGTTTCTTCTGACGCTACATGTAGAGTTATCAGTATCACACCTGTTACTATTTCAACATATGGAATATATATCTATAAATGTTTATTCGTTAGTGTAAAATGTTATTTTGCGTTGAACCACCTGATGTGATGGATTACTGTGTATCTACACTTGCTGCTAAAATCTCGAGGGAAATCTGGATATTCCTTAAAATGTAACATTTAACGGTATATTTTATATAAAAAGCATTTTCATATATTTACGTCAGATCATATATTATACATTATATGAGATATCTTATTGATAGCCACCGCATTATCAAGTCTTATTACGTACATAAGTTACACTTCTTTTGTCTGATCTTGTAATAATACACTATTACTAGACCTTCCCTTCCCCAAGTAAGGAGCATTGGAATAGAAAACTGACAGTTTCGTGAGGACGTATGGAGAAGCAAAGGTCTGCTTAGATATTGTTACCTTTTGAGAGAAGTTTCGAACAATAACATAGGATTCATACAATGTAACCTCTAAACATTAATGAGTCTTCTGAAAAGCAAAAACATTCATACGTAGACAAGTTGGTAATGCAAAATAGTGTATAAAACTGCTTATGGTACATACGTTTTAAAGGGAACAGCTACATTTAGTTTAAGAGTAACAAGGAAAGAAGTTTATAAATTTTTCATCTAACATTCATCTTTCATCTAACATTTTTCAAACTGCAAAACTAAACACCGCACTTTAACAATTTAAATGGTTCTCTTTTAATTTTTCGCAAAGGTTTCGTAGGGTTGCAATTTTGTTTCGTTTATCCTTAGACGAATAATTACAGCAGTAGTTCGATGAAGATTCATAAAGCGGTTTATGAGAAGAGGTCATTAAACGTGTTTATATTTTTAGCTAAATTGGTCCCTATCCCCATTTGTAACAAAATAGCAGGAGACCTTACGATATTGTTACACATCAAGTTTGATAAAAATCCATTACATTTTAGTGGTTAATGCGAAGAAAGGCATATCTACTTTTAGCTATAGTGGTCCCTAATAGGGCCCAAGTTCCTATATAAATAAATTTGGAAGAGGACCTTATTATGATGCTCCAGACCAAGTATGACAAAGATCCACCAAGCTGTTCATGAGACGCTGTATAAAGGCATTTCTAGTTTTAGCTCTAGCAGCCCCTAAAAAGGGTCAAATGTCCCAGCTGAACAAAGTTGGCTGCGGGCCTAATAAAGATGCTACAAATCAAGTTTGATTAGAATACATGAGAAAAAATCAATTAAAGGATTTTTTATTTATTATTTTTATTTATTTCTAAAATAGGCCAACTGATCCTGCTTTAACAAATGCTATTCGCTATTCATGAATCTTTGGACAATGACGTCACACCTATGAAAAGTGAAGGTCAAGCAAAACATATAATTGTTATTATTTCAATATTTCTGTTTCATAAGCAAATTTTGACCGCATAAGCAAAGTTTGACCGTAGTTATATCACATAGATAAACTGTATGCAACGTACCTTCATTTCAGTGTAAAATGAGATTCAGTCATTATATAGCATATATATAATGAAACAGATTTCAACTGAGTTCAATACTTACATACAATACTAAAAAAAAATATTCATATATAACAAATCAGTTAGATAGTTTGTAACATATATATCAAAGCAAACAAGTATTCATTTTAATATGCAAACTGAATAAGTCACAAAAGCAAGAAACCTTTTCATATACAGACGACAATTGTAACAAGGAAAATCTTTTAAAAAGCACTTCTCTACATAAAAGACTCTTATCACACCCTTATTCATGTGATACGCAGACCGTATTCAGCTTTTTCTTTAATTTGATATATGTTGGTATTTGAACAGGTTTTTATCATATTTATTAAACTTACTTATTATTTTGAGATATATCAATATTCTTGCTAAATATACTGAGCCAAAGTTGGCTTTAAAACTGTGAGCAGCGTCGTTTAGGATAAACGCTTTGTCTACATTTCACTCAGCGTAGCACAGTCAACAGAGTGAAAGAAATTGACACTCTCGTCCAATCAGGCAGAGTGTTGCATAAATCTTCCGTTTTGATAAATTATCTATAATGCGTTATCAAGTAGTTTGATTGGCAAACTGAAGTCACGTGGCATAGGAAAACGAAAACGAATTTAGACGACGTCGCCGAAAAACTTAACCTTTTGTGGACTTCGCTCCATAACGCAGTACATACTTTGACGTTCAATCCTTGAAAGAGTTGCTTGAAAAGGTTTTAATCGGCAATATTTTCTCCTTTTTGAAGCATATATGCATTCATCGGAAAATCTGAACATCATATATTTTTCTTCACATATTTTTTAGTATTATTGTTCGCCACTGAACCTTTAATCCTTTATATGTATATACATGTTTTACATAAATGTTTTTAGAGAAGCTTTACAATTTGCGTTTTAATACAACTTCTTTTCGGCGATATGTGACTTTTTTTGTGTCGATTCTGCGTAAAATTCAACTAACTCTCTCACAACCATTTGTATATAGGGAACGATTCTTACACAAGGGGAAACAGTGTATGTATATGAATTAACTTATCTTCTTAATTAAAACACTGTAAAGTGAAATTTAAATCATAACTAGATGCCCATGGGCAACATGTCGAGCCCGCCCTTTGATCCATAACTGTGACCTTTACCTTTGGTATAGGAACGTGGGATTGGCACATGACATGAAAGTTAAACATTAATGGCAGACATAAACAAGATTCCTCAATGCATGTCAAAGTTATGGGCCGGACGAGATCTGACATGACTTTTGACCTCCAACTTCGACCTTGAATTTTGAGATAGGAACCTGTGGTTTAAGCATGACACTCCGTCTCACTGAGGTTAAAACTCATGCCAAATATAAACAAGATTGCTCCATGTATGTCAAAGTTATGGTCCGGACAAACAAATCCGGACGGACGGACGCACGGGCGCACGGACGCACGCACATACACCGAACAGCCATTTGGATTACTATGTATCACTATGTATTCGCTTCCGCAAGCGAGCTCGACAAAAATGACATGGATGCTTAAAGAAATACATATAAAACTGATTACTGCTCTTCATTTCGAAATGCAAAAGAAAGCATCCATGGAGCACGGAAAGTTTACGCAATAGAAGTTAGTAACATGGCAGAATATTGTGAGCAACTTGTACGGCACAAAAAAAAATTCAAGACAAGATTATTGTTATACCAGGCAAGGTGGAGGAAGTATCGTTACCAAAAACGAAAGTTGATACTATTATATCAGAACCTATGGGCTATATGCTTTTCAATGAACGTATGCTTGAAAGCTTTTTACAAGAAACTAACTTTAGAAAATTGTTTCATACATAAAGCTTCATCTGTGAACGGAGCAACGTGCAGATCTCCTTGTGTTGGATACATTTTACCTGATTTCGGCTTTAACCACTTTCAGTTAAGTTGCAACTCGACATCAACTTTCAACCAAATAGGCTCTCATAATTTATATAGAGTCACAATGTAAATGTTCGACTTGAATATCTTCAGTTTTTGAGATGAAAACTTTCATTTCATTGACAACTTCTTTTGTACTGTCAAAGGCATCCGATTACCAGTAGGGCGTCGCCTTCTTGGACTCGTGCATATTCATTGCGAATAGCCTCAGTCTTGCTAATGTCTGTTTACGCGTTTTTAACACTTTAAGTCATTCTATTGTGAAATTCAAGTTATTAACAACTGGCCGACAAGGAATAATAATTCATATAAGGTATTAATCCGTTCATTGAATATTTCATAATGAAGACAAGATATTGATAAGCATTAATATGCCTGATCTAAAATAGAATCACGATATATAATCAAGTAATGAAATAGTCGCTAGTCACGTGATATTTGTTATCTTCAGAATGTAAGTGTTTCCTTTCGTTTATTTTTATCTGTCACGATCTTCTTCCTATGTTTCGTACATGCATGTCCGTATCATACGAGCATGGACCAGTATGAAGATTGTTCAAATGGTTCACACTGGCCCGTTTAGGGGTCATCGCAGCTACAAATAGAAATACCGCAAAATACTTCATCTGACCGCTTGATGGATTTTCATCAATTTTGATCTGTAGCATTATTAAAAGGTCCTCTCCAAAGTCTGTTCAAATGGGGGCACTTGGCCTATATTAGGGACCGCTAGTCTAGAGTTAAATTAGAAATACCGTTAAACAACTTATTTTTATAAACCATTTGAATGATCTTCATCACATTTGGCCTGAAGCATCATTATAAGGTCCTCTTTCAATTTTGTAAAACTGGGGACAGTTGGCCCCTTTAAGAAGTCGCTAGACCTAAAGAAAAATACCGTTAAGCGACTTCTTCTCATGAACCACATGATGGATTTTAATCTAGCTTGTTCTGTAGCATTATTAAAAGGTCCTCCTTTTTTCAAATGATGGCAGTCAGGCCATTTTAGGGGCGCTATGGCTAAAAGTACTTTCTTATAAAGAGTTTAGAGTTCGATGGGTCTTTATCAAATCTGGTCTGTAGCATTGATATAAGGTCCTCTCATTATTGTCTTTCAAATTGGGGCGATTTTGGGGGCCGCTAGGACTAAAACTAAAAATACCTTTAAGATAGGTGGATATCCATTAAACTTAGTATAAAGAATCGTTGTAAGGTCCGCTCCCAATTTTGTTCAAATCGAGACTCTTAAAAAGGGAATGTTTTAATGACTGCATTTCATGAAGCTATAAATAAATCTTTATCAAACTTGATTTTTGCATTGTTATAAGACCCCCCCCCCCCCCCACCCCCTCCAAGTTTGTTCAATTAGGGACACTTAGCCCCTGTAAGCAGCTACTAGAGCTAAAACTTAAAACAAATCATTTTACTGACTTCTTATGATGCACCGTTTGATGGATCTTCATCAACCTCGTCTGTAGCATTATTATGAGGTCGTCTCCCACTTTTATTCAAATGGAGGCGATTGGCCTCTATTAAAGGCCACTACAGCTAAAAATAGTAAATGCCTTGAAACAGTTTCTTCTCATGAACGACTAAATAGATTTACAAGTGGTCTCCTGCCAGTTCAAGCGAGGACGTTTGGTCCCATGAAAGAGCCTCTAGAGCTAAAAATAGAAATAACAAATTACTCCTCATGAACCGCGCGTTGGATCTTCGTCAAACTTGGTTTATAGCATCACTGTAAGGTCCTCTTCCAAATATTTTCAAGTGGGCATGTCTGGCCCTGTTATTAGCAGGAAGAATTATATGTGGTAACAAAATCTTTAAATGACATGTTCTCAAGGAACACCGGCTGGAACTTTATCAAACTTGGTCTGTAGCATCATTGTAAGGTCCTCACCCAAATTTGTCCAAATGGGTGCACTTGGCTCCTTTTAGGGGCTACAAGAGCTAAAATAGAAAAAAACTCTCATGAACCAGTTGATAGATTTTCATCAAATTTGGTCTGTAGTGGCATTATAAGGTTCTTTCCCAAATTTGTTCAAATGGTTCTGCCTGGTTCCTTTTAGGGGACACCAGAGCTTAAAAAGCTATAAATAACATCTTACCTTGATTTTTTTACTATGGTATGGTGATTTATTGGCAAAATATAGAAAATAATTTTAAATAACGTTTCTATTTCAATGAACTTCTAAAAGGATGTTCACTAAATTTGATCAGAAGCAAGGTCATGTGGTCAATTTTCTCTTTAGGTAGCCTCTTGTCTTCTTTTTATTCTGTCTCTTTTTTTTGCCAGCGAAAATCCAAAAGGACAAATACTTGGCGAGCTATTATCGTCACGAGAAACGTAAAAGAACGAAATATTGACTGTTGATTTGCGCCAGTTACATTAAATCTATCACATTTCGTTGTTTCGCCGTTTCTGGTGCGTAGTATATGTTGTTACATCATTCTGTCGCGCTAAATCATCGTATTTCGTAGTTTCTTGGCTGAAACAACGACATAATGAAGTGAAAAAGAAAATGCATTGTTACCGTATTAATTTGCGCGCGGGAGCGAAAAGACAAAAGAACGGAAGGACGACGTTGGCAGAAATCATTAGATAATAAAAGGAGGAGAATGACTTCAATGATATCATGATCTGTCAAATCCTTTGACTAAACATTTACCTTAGCCGTAGACTGAAGTCGGAACCTCTATTTACTTTCGATAGAACGGGCAAAGGGAGATGTAAGGGCTAAAACATCGAAGTTATCTTGTCGGAAGGTCTGCCTAAAACGTGGTCTTTATTTGATTTTGTATTTACCTTATTGAGCAAACAGTGTATATCTGAAACGATTTTAATCAATAAAACGGTGTCCTTGTAATAACAATTCAATAACAGTTTCATTATTTCTTCCCTCGATTCATTTATCACAATAATAAGACAAATTCTTTTCCAGATATTAGACAATTATGAAGTGTTACTTTGACGACATTGATCAGTTGCGTTCAAAGATACCCTTGAGACATATTCACCCTGTTAATGTCCAATTACACTGTTCTTGATTTGCAATAGTCCGCAGAAATAGTTATACAAAATCAATTTTCAGTAAAATCCCAATTTCTTTCACAGATTTAATCATATTGTCTAGTTTCAGTAAAATTACTTTTGCCTTTTGATATGATATTACAAAATGTACCATTCCTGATATTCACTTATTCTAGCAAAAGACATGAAAATATATCTAACAGGAAAAGTCGCGATTCAAGGAACGCTGATCACTCTAAGATTGTATGTGAGCAAAAGAAAATTCTCAAGCAAGAAAAGTCTCCGTTCCGGAATGACCATTTGTCATATTTGTTGCCAAAATGAATGGCATAAGTGTGTATTGAACCTAAGTAGGAGGACATGCACATTCTCAAAATAACCTACCAGTCATGACAAAATCTCTTGTTATTCAAAAGGTAACATAGGATCATTCTTAGAGACAGACAGACGAATGGATGGACAAAAGGACAAAAAAAACGATTTGGACAAACCTAATATAACCTGTCAATATCCAAGGTTTCAGGAAAAAAACTTTTGAACTTTTGAAATTGATGTTTGATCAACGATTGATGGCCAGACGGACGGGCAAACTGGGAAAATAAAATAGCTTGCATATTATCCATTTTGGGTCTATCCACGTAATAAATTTTAGAAAGCAATATCTTGTTATTTTGAAATTATAAATTCATGTGTCTGACGGACGGACATCGGAGGCAAACTGGAGGTGTCTATATTATATAGATGAAGTAAATGATACAGACAATGAGAACGAAAGGAACGCGATCTGAACATATTCAAGTATACAGTTTGGTACGGCATAGGAATGGTCAGTACGTATTACACGGCTACTAAACGCTAGCGCCACCACCACATTGTGGTGATAAGGAAAAGCGCTATCGACATTTCCGTAGTGCAGCTATCGCCCATTTCTACTTGTAAACACATGAGTAAAATTTATACTTTATCTTATATTTTCATTGATACAACTTTTTTTTCGAAAATCGGAGAATGTAGTTCCATGTAACAACACTACTACTACAGGGCGGTTGTAAATTCCTCTAAATATTATGCAAATTGTAGTGCCAGGAGCTTTTCTCACGAACCCGACAGTGGCATATTTTCATATCGGCCAGTATTCGAACACCATTCCGATGATTAGACACACTGTAAGAATATACCTGCGCATGCAAATGGTGTAGAAATGAATTACACGTATTCCACTACACCAAAAGAGTTACAAAAACACAGTAAAAAGTTAAAACACGAGTACTTTTTTTAAAGTAGTGGCGTTATCACTAAAGTGGTGGCGCTATACAGTAGTGGTGGCGCTTTTGTATTAATTAGTAGTTGATATTCAATTTTAATATATGAAAATGTCTGTCTGCAAGCCACGGAAATTTCTACAATAATCTATGTTATCAACCTATCCCACACTACACCCAAATCACGTTACTCAACAAAATACATGTAGTAACCTCTACATGATCGCAAAATAATCTACATTATATGGATTCAGATTGTACATCTAAGCTCTATTGATTAATCATATTTAATCGATTGAATTGAAAATGCACTGTACTCATTTTTCAGAAAGAATTGTGAAAGTAAGGTCTTTTGTTTACAATGACATGCAAACGACGTATAAAAACAAAGGGAAGTAACTTTCAGAATCTTAATATAACAAATAAATTCTACACTTACTTCAAATTATTTCCTTGACACAAATCTTTGTTTGAATTATGAGTATTGCTACTATTTTTCTTGACCTGAATTTAAAGTACACTTACGTTTGTATTTAAGTAGAATATTTAAAAGTTAGAGATAATTCTAAATTAACATTTTAAACAAAGGAAAATTTTTACTTTGACTACAAGAGTCCCAAGGGTCTGTGAGTATTTTGTTCTTTTTTTCTTAGATAGAGAATGTTTCATAAAGGTAAATAAACTATGATCGTGTTTTTCTTTCTTTAATAACATAATTCCTTACAGGAAAATTATCAGTTAGAGAATGTTGGTGTTTGTTTTGTTCCGGATGTGTCAGCAGTTCGTATTATTGAATGCCGTAACAGCGCCACCACTACTGTATAGCGCCATCACTAGAGTTACAGCGCCACCACTTTGAAAAATCCTGGTATATTTCTTCTAGCCCGAGATTCTATTTTTCATGGTGTGTGCGTATATAGTTATTTATCATTTCTACACCATTTGCATGCGCAAGTATGTTCTTACAGTGTGTATATTCATCGGAATGGTGTTCGAATACTGGCCGATATGAAAATGTGCCACTGTCAGATTCGGGAGAAAAGCTCCTGACACCACAGTGTGCATAATATTTTAATGAAATCACAGCCAACCTGCAGTAAAAGTGCTGTCACACGGAACTACATTCTCCGGTTTTCGAAAGAAGTTCTATCAATAAAAATATAAGATAAAATATAAATTTTACTCACGTGTTTACAAGTAGAAATGGGCGATAGCCGCACCACGGAAATGTCGATAGCTCTTTTCCTTATCACCACAATTTGGTGGTGGCGCTAGCGTTTAGTAGCCGTGTATTAGTATTTGGCGTTATGGTCTGCTATATTTTGCTGTTCGCCTGATTCTGTTCCTCTAAATGATATTTTAGGGATTACATTTTATTATTACAAACTTACAGTGAATCCTTCTTTAGATATTATAATTTCTTTCAGCGGTAAAGTCTAATTACATTATGTCTATCGCAAGAAGGATTGGCAGACAAGCATATACATGTATTACAATTGAGAACGAATTTCAAACGTATAAGATGTAAGGCTACTAAAACTAATTCGGTAAATAATATATTATTAGTAATTATGAAAATGTGTTTTTAGTTTTGTTTGTTTGTTTTGGGTTTAACGCCGTTTTTCAACAGTATTTCAGTCATGTAACGGCGGGCAGTTAACCTAACTAGTGTTCCTGGATTCTGTACCAGTACAAACCTGTTCTCCGCATGTAACTGCCAACTTCCCCACATGAATTATCAGAGGTGGAGGACGAATGATTTCAGACACAATGTTTTTATCAAATCATCACGGAAAACATACGCCCCGCCCGGGGATCGAACTCGCGACCCCTCGATCCGTAGACCGACGCTCTCCCTACTGAGCTAAGCCGATGGGCTTTTCAGTGTTTTCAATTTATGCCTTTTATTCACTGTAATGACCATACGTCAAAAAATACTCTGTATACACTGTTTAACATATTTTTCAATAATGTTTTCCATCTCAAGCATTTCTCAAATCTTGACGAGTAATAATGAATCCATTTGTTTCCCTGATATCACAGTGTGTAAAGTAAACGAGGTGATTTTGTCAGGAATTTGCAACAATAGTTCATTTATCAAAATTTATATCTAATTTCAATTCTAATAGCGACAGTTGTCTTGCTCGCGGAAACAGTAGTCTCCAAAGTTAGGGAACATGTGTTTTGTACAGCGTTTTAGCAATCAATCAAGGCTACTAATTGGCATGTTTTACACAACAACTTGTTATTACAAATATCTTGTTTTAAAATTAATGACAAGTTTTCAAGGTTACAGCCGCTTCTGTGTTTTTAGCATTTTCTTTTCATCTTTGAAAAACAAAATTTCTTTTTCTTTCGCACAAAAAGAAACACTCAAATTCTAGGGAAAAGTCACCCGAACGCCTCCTATCTGTTCCCTCCAATTATGCAGTGTATCATTTTCAACCTTATTTTGCTGAGATGAGATTTGCTATGTTTGAAATGGCTTGAAATGCATAATTTCATGTAGTAGAATTTCAAATAATTTTACAACGGTGGACCCTCAACCCCAAGGCCATACCAAATTGATTAATAGTTCTTCGGAAAATTTTCAAAAAAAATAGGAGCGGGCGAGCGAAATTTTTATTTTATTTTTTTTTTTCTCAATTTTGATTTTTTCAGAGGCGGGTAGATTTTACATGGAGCGAGTGGGCTTTTTTTATTTTTTTTTTCCCACCTTGAACCCCTGAGAAGGCGGTTATGATTATATATAAAGTTAACATTTCTTTAGAAATAACACAGAAATCAAACATTTACAGTGTGGGTAACACAGTATATAGCTTTTCTATATGTTTTAAAGACTACTTGAATGATTTTGCAAATAAATTCTTGCCAAAACTCACTGAATCACTTTATTTTTTTATTTTGTAATTTTAATTACTAAGAAATGAGTGTCTTATTTTTAATTTTGATTTTTCTACATTAATCTGAAGACGTGCCTATTTAATGGCAAAGGATGAGGAATATTTAAGACAAAACAGGCACATGATTGTGTGGAATAACATTTCTTCTGAAACACAGTTAGATGGCTTTCACACATGAACAAATTTGTGCCCCTAGTGGAACTCCAACCCATAGAGGTGACAGGGGAAGTAATAAACCACATGACCAGTGAGACCAAACGGAGTTGGGCATACAGATGCTTCGACATTGCTCGAATCCCTTTGGAATAATTTCTTAACAGATCATGATCAGGCTAGCTTAAATTTTTGTGGTAGAGATTCATTTCAGGAAAAAATAATAACAGACGGACAAAGAATGATCCCAATACGGCCACCCTTAAAAGTGTTGTTTGTTGTGCTTTGACTGAACTTGAAATTTAGAGTTGGGGAAGTCTGTTTTTTTTCAGTTTCTTTCGTTCAATCAATTTACAGCCAATTTTAAATATATCCTGGCGTCATGTGTACAAACAGGCAAAACTGGGGTTACAAAAGGACAGATTTTGTTTGAAATTATTTTCATATCAACACTACTTATTTGAAAAGCTAAACAATTTTTAAATTGACTAAATGCGTTTTGATAGAATATCTGACTGCTGTACTAAATAAGTTACGTTCAAAAGATTTGGGCCGAGACAATGTGATAGGTCGGTCAGGATCTGTGAACAAATATTTTTTTAAGATAGTAGTTGGCCTCAGCTTTGGGCTCTAGATCTAACATGCTGAATTAAACAACTGATAACAAATGGTTTGAAAACTTTATATCTGAACAATATTTCCAAATATTTTTAACTGCATCCCCGTGCACGTCTTACAAGTCGGGCTTCGTTCTTTTCACTGTATTGAACAAAAGTAGAATGTGCCTATTTCATTACCTACCGGCACATCGAAGGCCATGTGTGGCACTAACAAAGACACTCCAGATTTAAAACAAATAATGAACAACACCATACTTCCTGACTTTTTGAGTTTGGATCATCAGCTACATGTATTACGGACGCATGAAATCAGATCAATATCAATCTGACGCATTAAAACAGCGATAAAACCTGTTTTGCCGTTATTATTCCGGACCGTGTAATCGAAAAAAAAAAATTTCGGAGATTTTTATGTACGTGCGGGCGGGTAATTTTTTTTTTTTTTCTCGGGAATGAAATTATTGATGCGGTAGTTCCGACGAACGACATATCAATTTGGTATGGCCCAAATGTCATTCATATGAGATAGATTGCGGCATCAATCTTCACACATGCGGTAGCGTGTTAGGGAAATTACTTTAATGAGGCTGTTGGAAATTCTACCCCTAATCATGCAGACCATTTGTACTTTCTAAATGGCTAAAAATCCACAATTGCGCCTCGTAATATTTACAAATTGCCCAGGGAGGACCACGGAACCCCATCCATATTTGTGCTCAAACTATTAGGCTATTTCATGATAGTGATGTATCCTTTTCAAACTCATTTGCTGATGGATTTCGTCTTCATTTCAGTCATCCTGCTTGTAATCTTGTGAATTTACAATATTGTTACAACACACATTTATATAACAAAGACCCACAGCAGGCATGGGATAAATCAAGAAATTTATTTCTTTGAGATGATATCAATTCTAGATTGTATTCGTCTGGCCGGAAAATATTTAAATCTTTTTATACTTCTAACATGTCAATATGTTCTAAGGAAGATATAAAGGAATATGCTGTATCTGTCATCAATCGATATGTTATTGAAGAATATTTTGTAATGAAATTTGTCTTTCTGCATATATTCCGTAGGCGCTTTTCGCAGTTCTATAGATTCTCAATTCTCAGATGGTTTCTTGGTGTTGATTGATCTAACCTGTATCATTTATATTAAATTATTTTATACGACGGGGTATTTGTAATTAATTTTATTACTGTAAAATTGACTTATAATATAAACAAAGCTTTTATTTGATTAACAAGAAAGCAGTAAGATGCCGTACAAATACGCCGTCGATTATAATCAACTTGGTCATGTACACAAATATTAGAGGAATAAGAAACATGTTCGCTAGTTTATATTTTTAAGAAGAAAAAAACAACTAGTTTTCAAAGCATTTGGTATTTGCATGCGGTATCTTCTCAAAGTTCTATGTTATGAAAATTTCAAGTGCAAACGACACAAATTTTGAAATAATGATAATCTATATGAAAAAAGCACACAGTGTGAAGCTATATGCATCGCATGAGACAAATACAATATAAATTTGCGGCTTACGGTAGTTATATTTACATAAAATTGCTAAAACAATTGTCAAAACTTCTGTTGTGATTTAAGGATGATTGAAGTTTCACTAGTTCTTATAGGAGACACGCATTCTGTCAAGTTTACATGGTTTCGAGACCCTACCTACAGAGTTATGTGATGAATTAGCACTGGAGTGTTTCATTGTTCATGAAATACAAACAAAAAGTAACTTACTAGCTAGGTAACTCACTACCTGACTGACTGACAAAATAACTAACGCTCTCTGCTAGGAAAAAACACGGAATGAATCAGAAGCTGATGACAAACGCATATCTGTCAAATCCACGCTATGAACCTCGACCCAGATACAAACTGGCGACATATGTGTTGATAGTCTTGTATCCACTGGACCAGTTTGGCGTTACTTGTGTTTATTTTTCTTTCCGTTGCATGAAAGGTCTAGATGAAAAGTACAATTGTGATATTCAGTTCAATTACATTGTAGGAGAACGAACGTCAGTTTTTATGTATAATCGAACATGCATTAGCGTGGTGTTTAGACGTTGCTCGATGGTGTTTCATTTGATCTGTGATGTTAATAGGGGCCGAGTGGTTAAGGTCGCTGACTTCAAACATCTTGCTCCTCATCGATGTGGGTTCGAGCCTCACTCGGGCGTTGAATTCTTCATGTGAGAAAGCCATCCAGCTGGCTTACGGAAGGTCGTTGGTTCTACCCAGGTGCCAACTCGTGATGAAATAATGCACGGAGGGGCACCTGGGATCTTCCTCTACCATTAAAGCTGGAATGTCGCCATATGACCTATAATTGTGTCGGTGCGATGTTAAACCCAAAACAAAATAAATAAATTTGATGTTAATTATCCCCCACCGATGAAATCGGGAGGGGGATATTGAAATGGCGTTGTCCGTCCGTCCGTCCGTGCGTCCGTCTGTCCGTTCGTCCGCAGCCATTTCTCAGTAACTAGCAGGTAGAATTTCATGAAACTTGAAATAAACATGAACCAACATACTGCAATTATGCCCTTCAAGTTTTTTTTTGATTGGTCAATTTCCCTTAGAGTTATTGCCCTTGATTTAATGAAAAATGCCCAAAAATGTCCGTCCGCAGCCATTGCTCAATAACTAACACGTAGAATTTCATGAAACTTGAAATAAACATGAACCAACATACTACGATGATGTCCGTCAATTTTTATTTGGATTGGTCAATTTCCCTCAGAGTTATTTTCCTTGATTTAATGCAAAATCCACGTCTGCAGCCATTTCTCAGTAATAAGCTGGTAGAATTTCATGAAACTTGAAATAAACATGAATCAACATACTTCGATGATGCCTGTCATTTTTTTTAATTGGTCAATTTTTCTTAGAGTTATTGCCCTTTAATTGTTTAAAAATCTACAGATTTGTACATAATAAACCAACCAATTGGTAGAATTTCATTAGACTTCTTTCATTCTTTTCCATGAACATTTATTATAAACATGTGAAGTTTTGTACCCACACCTGGTCACCACCTTGCCTTGGTCACACACCCCCCCCCCCCCCCCCCCCCCCAAAAAAAAAAGAAAACAAAAAAAAAACTCATTTTCTGTTAAAATGATTTTGACTAATGAAATTATTTGCTTCTTAGTAACATCCTTAAAGGTGGAAAGTGAACATTTTAATTTCTTTTAAAAAACACAGAAACTATTTCATTTTATTGGAAAATGAAAGTTGGTATGTAGAAATTCGAAATAAATCGCAGTATATGTACAACTATTTTTCTATGAAGTATGAAGAAAGTTAAAAAGACCTGGGGGGTCATTCTGTCGATTCATTGAAATTTCAACACAATACACATACATTTCTTTGAGTTCCAAAGATCTTCTGTAAATTTTGACCTGCCAATCTTCATTATTTAGTGTCTTGCAGAAGTCTATGCACTGGCTATGAAAAAAATTGCCAACTCACTTTCCCCTAGTAATGGACCTTTAACTTTTTACCAGATATACTTTTTTGCCATTCCTCACCACAAGCCCTTTCGGTGGGGGATACCAATTCATCGAATTTGCCTTTTTGTCTTGCTTTTTATATAACGTTTATTATTTTATTTCAAATTACAGAAAAAAACGAGAAGCTTTGTTGGTGTATGTTTTATTAAGTCACTAAGTAAAAAGAATTTTTACTATGTGAAAAAATTGGTATTTACATGTTTTCAGTATTGTGTAACAAGAAAATATCGTTTCCCATATTCCTACATGATGCTCTAATAATGTATAATATCAAGAGAGTGCAGTATATCAAATTCTAACACATTTAAGATTTTCTTTATAAAACAATGAAGGATTTTACCGTGTATTGTCTGACCCACTTTTGGCTATTCTGGTTTACTCCCTCGTATTTAAACCCGCATTTAATTTCAATTAAGTATCCCTCCCTGGTGTAATTCGAATGTGTTAGAATGGAAATATATTTTAGTTTTGCCTTCTGCCTGAGTGATTAATTACGACGCATTTGAACGAAATATCGATTTTTATTTGCCAACAAAGCACGCAAACCTAAAATCTATTATTACCCAAGCAATATCCTCCTTCTATTTTTATAACACTGATATAGTAGTAGAAGTAAAAACATGAAAAGTGTAAATGTAACACAATTACTATTCCTGTTTCGCACGAGCATTCTAGTACAAAGAAGGTTAAAAGTCGAAAGCTTTCATTTTCATCAACTGCTTGATTTAATTTCCCCACACAAACCTGTGACAGATACTTCACTGCACCAGGTCAATGTTTACAAATGTATAGACGTATTATATGTTCTAAGGAATCAAAACCATGTTCAAATATGCACATTATTAGGACAAATACAAACACCATTGTGTTGTCCATAACTTCTTCACAAATGTGTCTATTCATAGAATTATTGCCAACAACAAACCAGAATATGGTATTAGAAAGTAGTTTTTAAGTGTCGTGTGGCGGCTGTAATATGTCCCTATACTTGGTGTCATAGAGTGCATCCATTTATACTATTATAGTAGAATTTCGCTTAAGCCGGTGCTGGGGGTGGGGGAGGAGCGATGGGGGCGTTAGGGGTGTCGAAAATGTCTTTACTTCTCACTGACAGACTCAGTTGCTGTTATTTTGTTTGTGTGCGTTCTATGCTTCCAAAGGATCTTTCAAAGATTTTATTAACACGTTATGTCTCTGTAATAAGATATTTTTCACTTCAGCTGTTACGGATTTACTCAATTAATCTTCATTAGTCACTTGCAATTCACAGAACAGAAGCAATGATTTCTTAATCAGTAACGTAATTCAAAGCTAATTAGATTATGTTTGCTGCATTTGTACACTTTTTGTCGCCGCTCCTTAGGAGGCAGTAAACAGTTTTCTGAGCTCCTCGGCCTAGAGTCGCCTACCCAACTTTCAAAACCTCACACAAAAGTCTGTAACCACACACCTGAAATAAAGATATTGCAACATTAACACCACTGTATGTCTATTGTTACAAACCATCTGCAATACATCTCTAATATCTAGTTTTCTGTTTACAAGACCTGAATTTTGTGCTCTCCCGGTCGCGGAAACTGATGATGAAAAAAGCTAAATTTGCCAATTTTCAAATCGCTGTAGAAAATTCCTTGCAAATGATAACCCCAACTGCTACACTGTTCCATACTCCGGTAACACTGTAAAATCTGAAAATAAACTCAAATATATGTGACGTACCGTTTTTTCACTATTCCAGTTTTCCTGAGGCCCCTGCTAAAATGACAACCCTACTTTAAGCTAGCTCAGAGGAAGCATGTATACGCTCCTGCAAATTATTACGTCATACTATCAAGATCAAGGCTACTCAACTGATTTTCTTTAAATAAGTGAAACTCAATTCTAGCCGCTGAAACTTCAGTTCTAGCAATTATTATTATTTTAAACTTCAAATATCCACTTCAATCCGTAAATTGCCTCTTATTTGTAAATTTGACCCTGGCCATTTCGACACTAACAGCTCAAAACTGTTTACTGCCTCCTTACTACAAAAGTTGGACTGTTATTAGCTGTGCTATTTTTGCATCGATGATCCAATGCCTTAATTAAATGTCCTAACTACAATGTAGAATCGACTTAAACAATGTTCACAGACTAAACGACATTTCCATGGTTTTAATCACAAGTTTAAATCATACTTGTTTACAATATGCTACTCCAGTTTTGTCTCTATTTGTTACTTTGTAATATCGATTCTTGCATACTAAAGGGACAATGACTGACCGATGAGAGTACCTTTCAAAATTTTATTGAAACAAGACATTGCGAATCGGCCTATTTAAGAGAGATAGGCTTGTATGGTGTTAAAGAGAAACTGTAACAACTATGTTCATATATTCATTTTAAAACATAAAAGACAAGTATTTAAACTGTTAATCTCGATTTTGATCGATAAAAACTATTATTATTTTAAATATTTCATTTGATACTTCCTAGTTTGATGAAAGACCCACCGATATAGAGCCAAGACCTGGGTGAGATACCCACCGATATAGAGATCTCTTACCCTTGTAAGTCTTTGGTGTCAGTGGATGTATTACCGTTGCCTGTGTTGGATTTCGGTTGGTCTCTTACCCTCGTATGTGTTTCATGTCAATGGATCCCTTACCCTAAATCAGTGTTTGATGTCAGTTGATCTCTTATCGTTGTCTTTGTTTCATGTCAGTGGGTCTCTTACCCTTGTCTGTGTTTTGGTGTCAGTGAATCTCTTACCCTAATCTGGGTTCTATATCTGTGGATCTCCTACATATGTTTGTGTTTGACGTAAGTGGATCTCTCGCTCTTGAGTTTAGTGTTAGTTGAACTCTTACCATAGCCTGTGTTTGATGTCAGCGGATCTGTTACCATGGTCTGTATTTGATATCAGAGGATTTCTTACCCTTGTCTGTGTTTGATTTCAGAGGATTTCTTATCTTAGTTTGTGTTTGATTTCAGTGGTTCTTTTACAACAGATATCCTGTTTGTTATCATTTGAAATCTAACTCCACCTGTCTTTGATGTCAGTAGATATATTACCCTAGTTTAGGTGATCCTTCTTATAACCTCGAACATAAATCATTTAGATGCGTTTAACCTGAAAGATTGGAGGTTACTGATATTTTAACAATGATTATTTATCAGATGCGTATCCTGTTCCGAAAATAAATAATATATGAGCCGTGCCATGGGAAAACCAACATAGCGGCTTTGTGACCAGCATGGATCCAGACCAGCCTGCGCATCCGCGCAGTCTGGTCAGGATCCATGCTGTTCACTTTCGTTGTCTACTGTAATTAGAGAAATCGTTAGCGAACAGCATGGATCCTGACCAGACTGCGCGGATGCGCAGGCTGGTCTGGATCCATGCTGGTCGCAAAGTCTCTATGTTGGTTTTCCCATGGCACGGCTCATATATGGAAAATTATAATCCATTTTAATTATCATAAGTAAATTCTGACTATTAACTGCTGATTTTTTTATTGCACTTGCCGTATTCCCATCACATAAGTATATTTATGTTGTTACTGATGAAGGCGTTGAGCCGAAACATGTCTAACAATTGGACATAAATAGAAGTATTAGTGTCAGTATCACACCTGGTAGCAATTTTAGCATATGGCAAATTTTCATATTTATAATTAGTTGATGGAAGATGATTTATCTCATCAATGTATCGGTTAAAACGATAAAGACCTATCAGTCAGATTCTGTCTTCTGATTATGTTGATTTCAGCTACATTTGTTAACTTGAAACGGAAATTGGAGATTGTTAGACAGATAAAACGTTCAATAAATATTTTTTTCTAAACAAGACATGTCTTGAATAAGATTTAGACGTTAGTTGAGCAATACTGTTATTCCCATTCCATTTCGGAATCATTGCATTTAAAGGCTTCATTAAAATTTTCTCACAGTTTTTCCTTTCTTTTAGGTTCCCTTATTCTGTGACTGATTTAAAGAGGATTTTTATGGCAAAGGTAATATTTTGACTAATGCCAGCCTCATTAGCTTTTATTCTTGGCACCAATTATTTCTCAAATACGGTATTTATTATATAAACTATATTTAATGCATTGAAGAGAATTATCTTAGAAATTAATATATTCTTAAAAGTCGTAAAACAACCCAAGGTTCGATAGAAACAGCCGCGTTCTGAAAACACAACACTCCGCGACCACAAACTGTATTGCAATGTGTGAATTATTAGAATGACCAACAATATATGAACAAAGTAAAACGAACAGGAAACAAAGACAAAACGAACAAATAAAGAAGCATACAATAGGACAAATACGGTGTTCCGTTAGGACTATCGCCGTATATTGTGAGCTCGAAACCACAGAAGAACCCCAATGTAGAATAGTCGAAATAACGAACCAAAGATGCCAAAATGTCGAAAAGTTGAAATTATTTTGTACTTTGGTACTTCGGCATTGAGCTAGATACATTGGAGACCAATAGCATCGGAATGACCAGTGGCAAAAACAAGACTTGCGAGATTACCAAACCTCAAGTTACCGAACAGTGTAAATATCTGTCACGCAATGGTGAGACAAGGTAATTAAAACGAAAAACTGCTGATGTGTATATTTATAACAACCGAACGAACAATAAACACATGCGCATCGAGTGAATCACCATTAAAGTCTAGAAGACAAAGCAGTTCAGTTCAAGAGGAGTTTAAAAACTTCAAATCCTCTAAGCATTCTATCATATACAACCTAAGAAAAAGGAATAGTCAAAATAATCAGGTCATAACCTCATTTAGTGAAATAATTTACATTTTGAAACATTGCCATGACACAGAACCCCGAAATTAAACAATTATATGAACGTTATCATCATAAAGGTTGATCTACCTGTTCGGTGAAGTGCCTTTAAATCATTATTAAATAACTTAAATTATGTCAAGCTGTTATTTTGTCTATGTGGTTTTCTGTTAATGTTATTCATTTATACAACCATTGTTACCCCTGGTAGGCCGCGTTCTTGTATCTTTGCTATTCCTATTGTTTTAGATAAGAGATTGTATGTTATTCCAAGGACTTGCATCTAATTTTATACGGCTGGCAAAACGCAATACTTGCTAAAATAAAAATTTTGTACATACAAAACGAACACCTCCATCAAAGAAGTTAGTGTCTTCTTTTCTGCCATTTCTCTAGTCCAGCGCATTTTCATCTGCAAGAGGTAATGTTTATGTGATATATCTTCCTTGCGTGAGATGTTGATTACATTTCTTGAAAATATATCTTGAAATTTATGAATCCCGCAATGGATGCCACAGGTTACTCTGTAAACAGAACTATTTTAGCATAAAGTAAGAGTTCATTCATACGGTATCATCGGTCCAAAAAATCTCTTAGCATATCATATGAGTTTTGTTACTTTTTCTCAAATGACGTTTACGTCAAATGTCATTACGATAATATTATTCCATTCTGTGAATCAAAGGCGCTAATTGACACGTAGCAAGCAAGCGTTTCTTGGTGCGCGTTGAGATCTTGACAGTGATGTATTATCAATCACATTTAAGGAAAATTTATGGGAACCTGAAAACCGCTGGTAATTAAAGAATTTTATAGCAAAAGGGTAGATCACAAAAGGATCTTAGCTAACTGTTGTTTCTGTAAGAGCGTTTAGCAACACTTCTCTCAAGCAGGACCAGGTATTGCAACAGTACAATAAACGCTTCATTGCCTCTGTATTTGAAAGTTATATCAGTAGCAAAATTCCGGACAAAATGCTACATGAAAATAAGTATATAAAATCTTTGTATACTATAAAAGCAATCATCGATATTATGCCAGACTAAATGGCACACATTATACAACACCACGGTACGTTATTCAGTTTGGACAGATACTACACTATACTAAAGTATTAGATGCTTGTAGTACGAGGTTAGACATGGTGTTGTTTCTAAAGAGTGAAATTATCAGAACTAGAGCATTGTTTCCGAACAATGACATTACTGTCATAGATATCAAGGATCTCCGGCAATGTTGAATGAAACTTGTCTTAAGTTATTGGGCGTTCAATTGCAAAACCATGTTCTTAACTCACTATTGAATATCTCGTGAAAAGGCTTTTGTCAAAATATTTGGACCTAAATAGCAAACTCTAAGCAAGGAACAAATGTCAATTCTTTTTTGTACATGTAGTAGGGTCTGCTGATGGTATGTTAACTCTAACCATGCTGGACATGACTGGTTTTGCCTTTGCGACCAGTGCAGATCATGATCAGCCTGCACATCCGTGCAGTCTGATCATGATCTGCACTGTTCGCCATTCAGGCAGTATCTGTTTGTAAACACCCCTTTCCATAGTTAATGTTACTGTCCAAATTGAAAGATGGACACGTTTATTTTAGAAATTTGGCAGGGTAAGTGTTAACAAATATGCGACACGGATTCATATTAATAGCTTACGAATACCTTCTTCTCAGACTTGATCATAGATTTTCATTGCACAAATCCATAAGCAGTATGTGTTAGGCTTTACGCAAAAAGTATTTTTAGTTATGTCTCTGCATTGATAAGAGATACATTTATTTGAATATATACTATTTAAATTTCGGTCAATTGTGTATCTTATATTAATCACTCTCGGCCCCTTATTTCTGGAGATACCTTCCTGAACGAGAGAAAGATTAGAAGGAAAATCAATTTCGGATATAGTGCTGATAACCAAGCTAGGGTGACTACATGTACCATTTTGCACGTCTTAGGTATGACACGGCAAGGAAAAGAAATGCGCTTACTGCAGGCACTCTACTCCAGGGTTACAGAGGCAGTGATTATTTAGTTACATCTGCATGTCTTTTTGTATTTCAGACTTGTATTTGCATATAATATTATATTTACATTGGTTATATTTCAGTGTCATATTTATATTGAGTATAACCATACATCGTATAGTATTTTTCTCATATCTGTAAATAAATGCATTTATATGATATAGAATTAGTTCAAGAAGTTTTAAATCAACTCAGGAATATGTTGTGGCGAGCAGTTCATGAAAAAAGAATTTATCCGCGAAGATGAGGTACAAGATTTCACGAGCGATGTACGCTTATCAAAAATCCACAATACCTTTCAGCAAGAGAGACAAAAACAGAAAATAGTAACTTTTGAACTTAACATCATTCTTGAAATGCTGACATAAAATTATGCCTAGCCTAGTTTTATTTAAACCATTTATATAAAGTTATTATAATTCAAAGAGGGTCTCTACGGCGAGTGGTGAAGGTCTTTGGGTTCGAATCATGTGCCCCTCACCGATGTGGGTTCGAGTCTCAGTTCAATTCTTCATGTGAAAAAGCCGTCCAGCTGGCTTATGGATGGTCAATGGTTCTACCAAGGTGCCCGATGCTCGGAGAGGCACCTGGGAATCTGCCTCTACCATCAAAGCGCCATACGATCTATAATGGCTCCATATGATCTTTAATTGTGTCGGTGCGACGTTCAAATCCTGCAAAAACAAAAATACCATAATTCATAATTAACGCATTGTTCTTGAGTTCTTGATGTTTGGGCGAAAGCCATCGATTCTAATCAAATATTGAAACTATTATGTAAAAGCAGCAGCAAATGCGAACATGAAAAATGCGTAAGGAACCATGAAGAGTCATAAGGTAATTACAATAACATATCAGGTTTTCACTCTCCTGCATTCTATACTATTGATCATGCAGTCGTTACAGATTTGTTATTCTCTGCCTAAATTAGTTTAATGAATTAAATCCTCTTCTTAAGATTTTGTCCCCCGTTTAGCTGTAGTAAGTTACTGTTGTGTGTGTCTTAGTATTAGGCCACATCTGCAAATGCACGTCATGTGGCAACTTTCAAGCTATAATGGATATAGGAAGACCACGGGTATCCCTCCGGAAATTATTCAGGCCTGGGTTGTCACCTTAGTAGAAGCAGCAACCTTCCACAACACATCTTGGGATCTTCCTTAAATGACGTTCCGAGATTAACTCTGACCCAGAAGCGTGGGGCGATGTCAGCAACAACTGGGCTTACTGCAGCTGAGCTATAGTGGTAGGCTACATAATATTTGGTTTGACGGCAGCTTGGGCTTTTAATATACATGCGGAGGTAGACTTGGACTTTTCGGTAAAATGCGTTAAATTTGTAACATTTGACTGTTTACACAGTAGTTGTTACTTGGCGTATGATAAGCTTGAAGTCTTATACTGATTAAATCTGTCATAATGATTAATATCGTCAAAAGTATGACTTCATGTATCCATTCCTGGACCAGCATTTGTATGCAGCTGATAAGCGTAGAGTGTGGATCAGACTGCATCAGATGGTGTTTCTTTAAGCAACACGTCTGTAATGTTTGGTTTACAAGGATTGGTTACCTGTACTAAAACTTAAAGACCCTAACACCCCACATTTTAGGCAAAAAAAATAAATTCTCTCAAAAATCTGTAATAAGTGAGTACTCTGAAAGTGACTAGTGGTACAAACGTATTGACAAAGATTGTTGCAAGATATTCTTATAAATTTCTTAAAATATTGTGTAGAAGGTAATAGTGACAAACCGGTGCATCGCTTTTGAAATAATGCAGAAACTTTACATTCATTCTATGCCAAGCTTGGCGGAAATGAACGTGTTGAAAAATTGCACCCTAACTGTGGGCGAGTAGCTTTAATGTACAAAAGATAAAACGTCAAAAGTGAACCTGAAATGTCTTTTGACTGTTGACTATCAAGAATGGTGTACATGCTCTGAAAGCGCTTGCAGCTGTAAAAATGTAGGAGAGTGATAATCTGGTTTAAAAGACTTTCAGCAATAATGCTTATTGTATGCACGTGGACGTAGTGTAGGGAAAAACCTATATCTATTTAAGAGTAACAAGTTATCCACTTAAATCTTGTAGCGAATTACGTTGCGCAATATTTCTAGATGTAAACATAAGCTAAATATGCACATTAGCGACATTAATTTATCCATATAGCAGTAACATGAACACAGCCGCACAACATGGGTGTCATTGATTCGAACCCCTCTAGGATCACAACCAATTCCTCTCATATGACACCAGCGCTGAATTATCAGGAAGCGGACTCAAGAGTGGTGCAAAATTTTTGAAGCTCTCATCACAATCGAGTTAAAATAAATTAGTATAAACTAACATGAACATCAGTTTTAAGTCATCAGAACTTTTCCTGCAGTTAAGAAAAATGCTTTAATCAAAATGACGTCGAGTTATTGCTCTAAAAAGATACCCGGAAACGTTCGCGCTCGAAGATAACACATAAAATATCTCTGTCTGCAAATCAAGATTACTAACTGACACGTGTAATGCACGAGTTCTTTGCTTCGTAATGACTAGGATTAACGATCATTAGGGAAACGTCTTGTCAAAATGGCAAATTTTCTGTACATAGCGTGACATTTAATCGGAGACAAGAATAATGTTTATCACTAAAGATAATGTCATTAAGTGCTATGAAACTTTTATAGCAACCGCAATAAGCTCTATTGAGCAAAAGCTTTCTTTCATATAGTAAATAATAGTATGATATGCATATATTCGCACCAAAATTTCAGAGATCTACATATCGTTGTTTCACCAGACTGATTGAGATGTCACGACAGTATAGTAATTTAGAACCTTGGATAGTATTAAGTGACCTAATATTACTTATATATAAAATATTGGATTTTTTTTTATCACAACACTGCAATATTAAAATCACGTCGACATATCGTTTGAAACAAATGAGGCAAGCAGAATAATTCACGGCGAGCAGAATACGAGTAATTCACTATTTGTCTACACACACATGAATTATTCGGTCGGTCGTGTCACTGTTTCGCCATATTCAGTATTATTTAAAAATGCGCCCAGATATAGTGTTTCCTTACTTCGTCCTCTGTTTTACATAAAATGTATGAGTTGAAATAAATATAATATTTCGTCGTGTTCAAATATATTAAAACATGGTTCTGCTATGTATTATATCTTAAGGGAGAAAAATATCATGAATTGCTGAAAGTTATGTCTATAGTTTTGATGTACAAATACAAAATTGAAAGCCTCATAAAAATCGAAATCATAGACCCATAGACCATTGCAAATAATGATATGCAATGATAGTTTTATGATTTTGTGTAGGTGCAAAACATTTCCACATTCCATAATCACAGCTTTCCCAAAACGACACCTTACTGCAGTGAGTATGCGTAAATGATTAGAATTTACACAAAAATACATAGACAAATTATATCATTTACACAACACAGATAATGCAACGCAGTTGGCAACTTCTAGAAACAGTCAGTTGATGCTGAATACTTAATGAAGTTCTGATATTACATCCATAGTGCCACTCTATTTCACCTCTACTGTGTCATTCGGGTGCTGCATAATTTACGATATGTTGTTTTAGTTAAGCTCAATGCTTTCGCACATTCTAGGGCAACATGTTTTATTTTGATATAATATTTGTCATTTGGTCGCGGCTGGTCCCGGCTTCGTATTATTGGCTATAAAAAATAAATATTTCAGAAAGCGATTTCGTCATACGTTTTCAGTCTGAATCATATAGATTTATGAAAATAGTAAGTAGTTTTTGCTAATTTCTTGCAGTTTGAAGCTTTGATGTCTTGTAGTTTTGGCAAGTAAATATTTTAATCAAAGTCTTTCTTTTTTTAATATTAATGTCATACATTTTATATATTACATTTGTATCAGTTAAGTGGATACAATATATCATTTTGAAAACTGTCCTCATTCAGTACGAAGGGAACTATTCTTCTTAGCGAATCTGCTTACGTATGTATAATACACATGTAATTGGTTATGATCTTCGCATGAACAAAATCTCAGAAAAAATTCATAAAAGTAAAGGACAGAGTGTAAATCGTCGTTAACGCTTTTTATAAACTATTTCATAGTTATAACATTCGCGTCTCCCTAAGATACAACTCATGACTTCTCATTCTTTATTCCTGTTGTCTTCTTATAGCTTTCATTGGACAGACAACGAAAGACACTAGTATAGGAGGGACTAAACAATTAAATACGGTAGATGAAGCTATAACTCAATTCAGTTCAATTCGTTTATTTCTCTCGATTCATGATAACATTAGTTAATGAGGTACAATGCATGCTATACAATATTTAACTATAACGATGCTTATGCATTGACAAAACAGCAGGTATAATACTAGCACTAAATATATCTAAATTAAGTTATAATAGATCCGCAAATTCTAGCCCAATTTTTAGCATTAAACAATATGAATATGACTTTTCAATAAAATAGAAAGCAGTCAACAGTTTCCAAACATTTCGTATATTAATTACTATCATAAACTACTTAAACTTCTGGATGCTATTTTTAATAAATATACATATTTTTTATATTCTACAGTATTGCAATTCATATTCATGATATATTCGTAGTGTAAAACATTTGGAAATCTATAACATTTTGATTTTATATACTTTCATCAACAAGTGTTGGACATTCTAGTAGATAGTGGAATTCGTCACCAATATTTGAGTTACACAATATACAAGTTCTATAATCTAGTGGTACTCGTTTCAACATGTAATTTATGATTTTTTGTTCTGAATTTAATCATATATTGAAAAAAGTTATGTTGAGTTTTAACTAAATATTGTTCAAAACCAAAAGTACGCTTAACAAGTCTATAGTTTCCACAGTTGCTGGAGTTTTAACAATGAAAACCATTCATTAAGAAACAAATCTGACAATTTGTGTTTAACACTCAAGGTAAGCCATTTTGTATTGGGGAAATGCGTTTCCCATACATTGACAAGTCCGCAGGACAGACGAATATTTTGAACATTTACAATCCACGGAAAATTATTTGAGTTACTGTGTTTAAAATGACTAAGCAAATTAGCATAGATACTACTTGTTAGTTTCGTTCCTGCCTGTAGGGTAGACAAGTTTTGCCCAAAAAGATAAATATTTGTTTTCACTCTGGGGAATCACATGATCAAAATAATCTCTAAACCAAAACAAATTTATGAATAATGAGAAATAAATCTGAAACAACTTTTGCAGTAAATCTAAAATATATCCTATCATATGGCAACAGAGATGTTTCTTAAAACTACATAGATTTCAATCACAATCACTTTCTGATTATCTAGAACACTTCAAGAAACAGAAACTTCTTATTTTCCTTAGTGTTTGTAATTACAGGATACCTATCATCATAATTTGACAACTTTCATTAGTCATATGTTAGGCTATGTTTAAATTTCATATCTAATTTTGGTAGGAAATATATTCATGTTCTTCAAAATATAACTTTTGTTTGGAGATTATTTTGATCATGTGATTCCCCACAGTGGTTTTAATATCAACAGACAATGGTTGAACACCTCCATATATCATACAAGTTGAAGTACAACTTTTTAGATTCAAAATGTGTTTTAAGGATTTTAATTGAACTCTTTCTATGACATCTATATTTCCATAGCCCCATATTTCGCAGCCATACAATAAGATAGGTTAAACAGTTTTAGAAAAAAGTTCTATTTGCATATCAATAGGTAAACACAATGCTTTTTTTTTTTCAACAGGCAATACATAGCTTTAGTTCCTTGCTTAGCAATATGAATTTTAGCTTCAGAGAAAGAACCACTTCGAAAAAAAAGAACTCCCCAGATATTTGTACTTATCAACAACTTCCAAAATATCATTTTTAAAATGAAAATTATGTTGACTGCGTCGTCCTCTTGAAAAGATTATTTTTTGTTTTTGAGGTATTCAATGTGAGTTTCCACATTTCGCAATACTGTTTAAATATAAATTCAGTGTTTGTTGTAAATCATTTTTCAGTTTCAGAAACAAAATAGCAGTGTCGTCAGCATATAACAAAATGAGAAGTTTTAAATATTCCATTATTCACAAAATATTCATGTAAATCATTTAAATATACTGAAAATAGTAGGGGCAAAGGTTTTCACCTTGTCGCACACCGGTATAACAGTTAAGATAGTCTGATTTCTGCCCATTTTTCATAACTCATGATTTTGCTTGGTAATAAATACTTTTGATAACATTCAAAAACTTTCCATTTACATTCAAATCAATAAGCTTTGACCATAATCCCGATCTCAAGACAGTGTCAAAAGCCTGTCTTAGATCGATAAAAGCACAGAAAAGTTTCTTTTTGCTACTTTTGAGCAGTGTTTGTATGTTTTTGGTTTAACGCCGTTTTCAACAGTATTTCAGTTATGAAACGGCAGGCAGTTAGCCTAACCAGTGTTCCTGGATTCTGTACCAGTACAGACCTGTTCTCCGCAAGTAAGTACCAACTTCCCCACATGAATCAGAGGTGGAGGACGAATGATTTCAAACACAAGATCTTTTATCAAATCGTCACGGATAACATACGCCGCGCACAGGGCTCGAATTCACGACCCCGCGATCCGTAGATCTGTGCTCTCCCTATTCAGCTAAGCGGGCGGGCTACTTCTGAGCAGGTTTATCAACATATTCAGAACAAAGATATTATCTGTAGCGAAAGCCTGACTAACTCATTTATCAAATCATACTTCGTAACAAACTTTTGCAAACGAATTTTTAAAACAGCGGTAAATAATTTTCCTAGACAACTAAGTAAAGTTATCAGTCTGTAATTTGAAGGTTCAGTAGCGTCACCTTTTTTTATATATAGGATTGATAATACCTATCGTCCAGTTTTCTGGTATAATTCCATTGTTAAATATAGTATTGAAAAGTTTGATAAATATGTGTTTCATAACAGGTAAAGTATTTTAATATGTTCATTCAATATATTATCAACGCCACATGCTTTACCAGTGTTCAACATTTTAGCAGCATTTTCAATTTCGTTCATCGTGATAACAGAATTTATCACAGTACTATCAGGAAAATCCGTATTATTAAATACATTTTCTGATGCGGTATCATTTCCTTTTCATACTTCCACACAATACTTTCCAATAAGCTTTTGGGTTCGAATTTCTTAAGCATTGTATTTTTTCTTTGTTATTCATTCTGAATTCAGTAAAACTCTTCCTTAACACTTTCGTATAATGCTTACTATTACTCTTCAAGTTTCTCTTATTTGAATCATTTTTTCTAAGTTTATATAAAAATATGTTTGGCTCTATAGAAATCACGTCTGGCAGTTTACAGCTTTCATTAAACCAAGTGGGTCTATCAACAAGATGTTTTCTAGAATACGAATATTTCTTGGTGGTTCCGAAGCTTTTCCTTGCAATATCTTTAAACACACTACTTATTCTGACACAGTGTTACTAAAATATTCGGACGAAACAAACTTCATGTTTTTAAGTTGACAAAGTTCATCATATATTTCATCAATTTTATCCGGTGTGATTTGTTTAGATACAACACCACATACATTTAAAGATAACAGGTTTATGTTTTTCTGATAGTTATTACACATTACAATGTATATTATTTACTACATTAACCTGAAATCTATTATCACGTGACTCTCCCTGTTCTGCCTACAGCGTTCCCTGTGTATTGGTGATTTCGTCGTCTGTACAATCCATACCGTTATTTCCCGCCTGAAAAGATAAATTTGACTGGGGCCCCAACTGGGGTGGGGGCAGGGGTGGTTGGGGGTGGAGGGGATAAAAGTTTTATATTTTTAAAGGTCTCTTCACAAGGTGGACAGGAAGCCTCAGAGTTAAGACAGTTCTCACCATCTGTTCCTCCCTGCCCATTTTCAAGTTTGTAATAGGTCAACAAGTGTCTCATCTAATGGGGACCTTGCTTTTTGTTTGTTTCTACTCAGAGATTCGGATCTGTTCCGGTGTAGTGCAGCATATTAATTTGGAAGAGTAAAGTCTATAAAATTGTGTTTTGTGCGGTCGCGACTTCTGTGCTTAATCGGTACATGTAAATATGTTCTGGACTTTGAAGAAGGGGCTGATTGCTGACTTGGCACTTGAAAATCTCTTTGGCTACTTGGCGGAACGTTTAATTGGGTTTTATCTGGCATACGTTGTGATTTTTCTTCGTAGTGCTTGCTCGGTCGTGGATTTTCAGGCATACCGGTTTCGAACTTGTACGGCAATCCATTTACAAAAAGCTTATCACGGACAAGAACACATTTGTTAAATCTATTTGTTTTAAGTTTCGACATAATTTGGAAAAGTTTCCGGCGGCGTTCCTCCCCTTTAGGCGAGAATTGTTCATTGATAGAATGATCATTTTTCTGCTTGTTTAAATTAACACCAGTTTGTCTGATAAGATCTTTGTTTTGGTTCAGAGAACTTTGCAATAATTGCACACGGATTTTCCTATACGGGCCTCCAAGCCTATGCACATGGTCAAGCTTGATCTCATTAACGGTAATTTTACCGTCTGTATTTATTGCCAGTTCGTTCTGCACGTGATTCTCTAGGAACAATCGTAATTTAGATTCACAGTCTTCAGTATATGGAACACTACTTTCTCTTACACCAGTAAACAATACGTTGTCCCTCATGGATCTACACTAGAGGTCGAGCAACTTATAGTGCAAGCATTTCAGAATCTTGTGTTTCAAGTGTGGATACTTTGTTTTTAAGACACTTGTTTTCGTACTGTATATCACATATGGATGACGAACATTTTTGTTTATGGTTACAAGAATCATCTGTTATAATATCACTCACAATTTGGCAAAAAGTTTCAACTTCTATCATTTTTGTTTTCAAGCTGGAGTTTTCACTTTTCAAGTCCGCAACATCGCATCTGACTATTGATACTTCATTCTGGATTTGGTTGAATTTATTAACGTTTGTTTCTGTGGACTGGAGACGTGTATTAAGTTTATTTATCATATCAATCAACAGACTAGTCTGTTGATCATTGTTTGTAGGATGTGTATTGATCGACTGTGCAATCCTCGACTGTGTACTTCCGGGCTGTGAAATACTGGGTTGTGTAATTTCGGACTGTGCAATACCGGGCCAAATATCTGTTATCGCATGCCTGAACACTGGGTATTTGATATTGTATTTGCTGTGGAATATTCTTTTTCTTCTTCCTCCTCTGCCAATACTGTGCATATCTACTCTGGAGCATTTTCGCACAAGTAAAGAAGGTAAAAGCCATGGGAAAAGATTAAAATCTGTTAAAACTATGTACATCTTCTTGCGCAGTGGTGGTATTACATGCTTGCGAGTCCCTGCTTGAAGACATCATGACTGTGTGTAGTGGCAAGCTGGGTTGGCAGCTGATTCCACAGTCTTGTCGCAGAGGGGAAGAAAGAGTGGCGCAAGTAATCGGTACGGCAGTATGGCACGATGAAACGGACACTGTTGCCCCGAGTGGCGGTAGTAGCTGGACAGCTGGACGCAGGTATGTATCAGGAGTAATGTGGACGAGGCCATATATGATGCGGTTTCGCATGTAGAGCTTGGCCTGCTGTCGTCTCTGCTGCAGCTCTAGAGTCTGCCATCCAAGATCAGATATCATCTGAGACGTACTGGTTGCTGTGTGATAGTATCCCTTGATAAATTGCGCGTCTCTGGACGGCTTCGAGTTGGTTGATGGAGACTTGAGTGTATGTGTCCCAGACTGTAGACTTGTACATGTACAAGGGTTGGTCGAACGATCGTTGTATGTCATCGTTGTGACCCTCAACGAGTACCTGTTGGCTACGACCAGAAAGGAAGCTACGGATCTAACCCAGGAGTGAACCAGTGATACCATAGTGTCTGAGCTTGATGAGTAGACGTTCATGTGGGACGCTGTCGAAGGCTTTAGCGAAGTCAAGCAGGACTGCGTCAATCTGTTCTCCAGCATCAAGTGTAGATGTTAGGTCTTGTAAGGTTAGGGTGAGCTGGGTTTCTCAGCTGTATTTCTGACGAAAACCATGTTGCTGGTCTGCCAGTATCTGATGTAGGCCCAGGTGATCCATCACTTGGCTGTGTATAATGTGTTCTAGCAACTTGCTGCACACTGATGTAGTTTCCTGGTACACTGCGATCTCCTTTCTTAAATACAGGGATGACTTGAGCTGTCATCCAGTTTTCAGGAACACGGCCTTGCCTGGTCGATGCTTGGAACACGAGAGCTAGAGCAGGGGCAATAGCTGCGGATGTCTCTTTCAGGAATCTAGCACGAATGCCATCAGGTCCCGATGCCTTTTGAGGGTTTAGCTTGTTCAAGAGCTTTTGGACATCCTCTGTGCCAATAATAAATTTATGCATATCTGGGTAAGGGTCACTCTTCATGCTAAGGAGGTCACTGTGGTCCTTTGCAGTAAAGACACTGCTGATGACTATTGAGGATGGATGCCCTGATCTTGGGGTCGCTGTGGACAACACCATCATTCTTAAGGGATGACACGCCTGAGCTGTTAAACGTTTGCCCTTGATGTAGGAGAACAGTCTTTTACCACCCTTTTCGCCGGAGATACTGTCACGAATGTAGATGTTGTATGCTGTCTTACTTTCACGCTGTGATCGCTTCTTTAGTAGCTTGTAGCGTTCAACATCTTCAGTGTCACCGGTGAGTCTTGCCTTACGGTAAGCCCTCTTCTTCTGGCGGGATAGGCGCTTGATGTTTCTGTTGACCCAATGTTGGCTGTATCGAGAGGACGTCGTTTAAGACGGGGCATGATTTTTAATTGACTTTCTAAAGAAATCTCTGAAAGTGACCAAGAGACTATCAATATCAGAGTATTCTGTGTAACGGGTGGTGAAGTCTGCGGAGAAGTTGGCAACTAGGTGGCGTTTTTTCCAAAGTAAGATCTTGCGTTTCACCTGTCTCTGTTTGGGTACTGTGGCAGATGCTTGTAGAAAGACAATGTCAGGATCACTGATTCCAGGTAATGGTTTGATCTTTTCTATGAGGGATGGTCTGTTTGTTGTAAAGACATAGAGGATATTTTCACCTCGTGTTGGGAAATCAACAACTTGTTCAGGCCCAGTGTCGTACAGAGTGTCCAAAAAGAGCTGAATTATGGCATATATGAGTTATACGAGTTGCCATGTATGGACATGGTATTCCAGGAAATGTCAGGTAGATTCATGTCATCCGAAATCCATACGGTGGACTTTGGATACATGGCGTGTAGGTCTTCTACATTCTTGTAGAGCTCCTCCATGTAGTCTAGCTCTGTGTTTGGAGGGCGGTATACTGCACCAATAATCAATGAGGGATTTCCTTGAATTTCGAAAGAGGCAGCACATTTTCGACAGTCTGGCTGAGTGATTTGTTTGTGTTTTTTTTTGTTTGTTTGTTTTGGGTTTAATGCCGTTTTTTCAACAGTATTTCAGTCATGTAACGGCAGGCAGTTAACCTAACCAGTGTTCCTGGATACTGTACCAGTACAAACCTGTTCTCCGCAAGTAACTTCCAACTTCCACACATGAATCAGAGGTGGAGGACTAATGATTTCAGACACAATGTCGTTTATCGAATAGTCACGGAGAACATGCGCCCCGCCCGAGGATCGAACTCACGACCCCGCGATCCGTAGACAAACGCTCCTACCTACTGAGCTAAGCGGGCGGGTATCTTCCCTAAGTAAAGACCAGGTGCTGAGCCCAAGACACGACCACAGTCTTAGCTCGTTTAACAGTTCAATTGGGTCCCCACAGCAAAGGTCGTCCCCTGTGATGACAAACTTTAGATCTAGACCTCAGGCATCCAGAGCAAGATCATTGACATCCCTTCGTATACTGCTGATTAACGTTCAGAGTATTCGGGCGAAAAAAGCTGAATTCTGGTCACTACTTAATGAAGCCGACCAATGATATTGTCATTGGTAGTGAGACCTGGCTACACCAGGGGTTTTACGGGCGGGAAGTTATACTGACCGGATACCAGTTGATCTCAGTGACATCAGTGCAAATATTGCATTTATCATCGGCGGTAAGTAAAAACTTGGGCCAGTAAAGTGTGTATTTATGTTTCCCCCCCCCCACCACCACCACTCTGGGGGAGACATATTGTTTTTGCCCTGTCCGTCCGTACGTACGTCACACTTCATTTCCGATCAATAACTGGAGAACCATTTGACCTAGAACCTTCAAACTTCATAGGTAGGCAGGGCGTATGGAGTAGACGACCCCTTTAGTTTTTGGGGTTACTTCGTCAAAGGTCACAGAGGCCTTAACATGGAAAACCATTTCCGATCAATAACTTGAGAAAGACTTGACCAAGAAAGTTGAAACTTAACACGATGATTGGTCATGCAGAGTAGATGACCCCTTTGATTTTGGGGTCACTCCGCTAAAGGTCAAGGTCACAGGAGCCTGAACATGGAAAAAGATTTCTGGTCAGTAACTTGAGAACGACTTGACCCAGAATGTTGAAAATTCACAGAGAGATTGGACATGCAGAGTAGATGACCCCTATTGAATTTGGTGTCACTCCGCTAAAGGTCAAGGTCGCAGCAAACAGAACATGGAAATCCATTTCCGTTTAGTTACTTGAGAACCATTTGACCCAGAATGTTGAAACTTTATAGAGTGATAAGACTTGCAGAGAGGATGACCCCTATTGTTTTGGGGGCCACTCTATAAAAGGTCAAGGCTGCAACAAACAGAACATGGAAATCCATTTCCAGTCAATAACTTGAGAATCATTTGATCTAGAACCTTCAAATTTCATAGGGTGATAGAGGTTACAGAGTAGATGGCCCATCAGTGTCGCTTAGACTTTTGCTCCTGTCCCCTATTGACTTCCTGCCTATATGACTATGCATTGGGAGAGACATGCGCTTTTCTACAAAAGCATCTTCTAGTTGAATATGAATATCCACTAGCACCGTTGTATTTTCACGAGTGTTTATTCCGTTTGCACTGTTTGCACTGTCTAATCTACTTACACTTACATTTTATTCCGTTTATTCCGTTTACACTATTAACACTATTCATATTTGTTTTGGTTCCTTTGTTGTCATGTACTGTTGTTTTTGGTCACTATTTAGACTTTTTCTCCGTTTTATTATTTATATCTTATATATCTGACTGTAAAACTAAACAGTTTGTTAATTTATTGTTCCCTATAATCCAGTTCTATCTATAATTTCCATGTTTTCTTATGGCACGAAGTTAAATCCCCGGACACGAAGTTGACTTGAATTAAAAGAAAGAAATCGCATTTTGCAGAAAAAGCCTCCTGTTAGAATAGCGTGTAGGGCTCTAAATTTAGCTCCCAGGAAAAATGGCCTTACCAAGGATCCTGGTACAGTTGTAACAGAGGAAGCCAGCACCAAAAGAAAACACAGTGGTTGCACCAGAAAAAATGACAAAGAAAGAATACAAAACTGTTGGGAAAATGATAACACGTTGTTTAAAGCTGCAAAAACCAGCACCGTTGAAATCCTCAAGGATAAATAAATCTCAGGATGGGAACATTGGCTTGAGTGACATACCACCAGTTAAACCGAAATAAGATGTTGTGGAAAGCAAGACCAAAGTCAAAAGAGAAGGTGTCATTCCTATGACAAACAAACCAACTGAGATGAAAGCAAATTTCTTAATCAGTGAAGCTATAGCTGACTTGGAGGAATCACAGAAAAATTCTACACAGCCGACATCCATGCGGCGCTAAGATGTCAAAAGTGTGTGACGATTCAGGTCTAGGGGATATGTCGTCTTCTTTCTCCAGGCAGGGAAGTATGTTAGAAAGCCTGACAGAAAACCAGGACGATTTGGATTGGGAGGATGTAACCACATTTTCCTTCGGAAGTGAACATCTGCAGTGTTTAGCTACCACTGTGAACAAGATACAAACAGTCTGCTAGCTAATGACAATATCCAGGCGCAGAATTTAAATCAAACCGTCTGTCACAAGATGAAGAAGAGAGCTCGACAGTTGTCCCATCAAAATGTAAACATGAAAGTGAATATTTCAAGATCGTATAGTGTTCCGTCTAACATTTCTAACAGTAAAGAAACAGAATTTTGGGACGATGAGTTAGACTTCTCAGTAAATGACATGGCAAAAGTAGAAATAGCTGAAAGTTATCAAAATCTAGACATTTCTAAATCAGATAGAATGCACAGAGTATCAGAGTAGATTTAGTGAAGGAAAATGTTAGAAAACGCAACAATACATGCTCAGGAAACCATTTAAATGAAAAAAAGACATTGGTGTGATTCCTTTGAAAGGAAACCAACATTCCACACCAGATGTATTCACTTACCTCGGAAGACTGGGAGTCAGAGGTCGTAGATGTAGAGCAATATAAATATGTAGAGAGTGAAATTGCGAGACCATCCACGCCTGTAAATGTTAAAAACCCTTGTTAAAATGATAATTACAGTGCAATACATTATAAAGACACTTATCCAGATTCCACTCCAAAAGCTAGTTCAGTTCTACCCAAGTTCAGTGATCACCATTCAGCTGTGAAGCTGAAACTTTGCATTTCTTAAATCTTCAGGAAATGCTAAAAATGATAGTGCTGAACTCTTTGTGAAAAGTCACCAAAAGTGCTGCAATACTGGAGAACTGTGATATACCAAGTGCAATGATAAAGAATTTGCGGTCCTATCACCATTACCGAGATAAAAGAGACACTGATCTTAGCAGCTCTACCACTGATACTGATGATCAGATCAGTTCATGTATCTCAGACGATAGATTTTAACGAGCAGATGTATGCATGGGAACACACTGAAGACTTGTCAGGGTGAATTCTTTAAAACTTGATCAAGAAAAGTCATGTTGAAATGTATAACACAAAAAAGGAGAGTATGGAAAAGATGAGATTCCACCAAAATCTGTTGCATTACCGGAATATTTACATGTGAAAGAAGCAGAATTAAAGTGCATGAGGGAAAATTTAGATCTCTTTCAAAGTTTAAAATCTGAGTGTTCATTTGGTATTAAAGATGGCAAGGTAAGTACATGAGGAAAAAGCTGTAATTAAGGTTATACGTGAACCACTGAGTCCTTATAGCCAAGAGGATGAAATATGGCGAGCTGAAGAAAGCATGCAGACCGATTTCTGTAAAGTCAAAGAACGGCGAGGAATGTTTAGATAGTACAGACAGTGCCAAATCAATGGTAATAAAATAGCTGGAATACATGTAATTGTACATGTACATAGTTTTCAAGATGACGGCATTTTTAACTTTCTTACTTTCTATTAAGCAATGGTCACATTTACGTTCACGCACGTAGTTGATCGTAGTTCATTTTAAACGTAGTTTGTCGTAGTAATACTACGGTCAACTAGGTTGAAGTACACTCGAACTAGGTTTAAAAGATGAAATATGGAAAGTCTAAGTACGTGTAAGTACGAACAATTACGTTCAACTACGAGTAAATCGGGTACGATTAACTAGGGTATCACTACGTCTTACCACGAGTTACTACGTTGCACTACGTATATACTACGATCGAAGTACGAACAACTACGACAAATTACGATCAACTACGTTGAGCTACGGAAAAGCGTTGTGGTTGCGCCTTGCGCAGGACGGGAAAGCTACAGTCATTTTGCTCTAGGAAGTTGACGAGACAGCATCATTTAAGCTTCAATATGCCGCCTAGGAAAATACGAAAACTGAATTTAAAAGTAAAATGCATAAAAATGCGCAACTTATACCACAGATTTGCTAACTAATGCAAAGAAAATATAATTTAAATGCAATATATAAAATGGATTTTTCCCGGTCTTCATGGTAAATGAACAGTTGATTGCTAGCGCGATTCATGTACATGTAATTGCCGATCCAAATCTGTTGGTCATTTCGCATGAATACCGAAAAATTTCTATTTAATTTTTTAAGTATTTATAATTAGCGATATTATCATACTAGAACTGAAATTAATTTATATAACAGTAAAGTTTTTGTGTAATCGGCTCTGGTTTCATATCATGTTTGTACTTGTACTACGGTCAAAAACGATACACACTACTGTTAAGTACGATCAAGTACGTTTAACTAAGATCAACTACGTTCAAACTACGGTCACAGTAGGGTCAAAACATCGTAGTTAATCGTAGTCAGATTTTGAACATGTCGAAAAATTATTTGCTTACTACGGACAAATCATAAGTTCGAACTACGATCATTACTACGTTTGACTACGATTATCTACGTGTAACTACGCTTAGTACGATCAACTACGATCAACTACGACCATTCCTTACTACGATTAACTACGTGTAGTGTGACCACGCCATTACTTTATTCTTTAACCTAATTAATACCTATGCAGTAATATTAAAAGATCAGAGTCTATGGTACTGCACTTGTTGTTTACTCTAAATTGCAGCTTAAGAGCACCATCACGGGAGAGCGGGTTTGACAGTCAAAAGAGCGTGTGTGTTCTGATTCGATCCACAATCGGTATGTAAAATATAATATTTATTATATATGAATGTAAAAGGCTTATTTAAGGTAATACCTGGATTAGCCACTTGATGATGTACGTTGTATACTTTTACAGTTATTATAAATACACATAACACTATGTTGTAAATATACTGGTACGGAGTCGAACCTGACCTTTTCCTGCGAAAGCTTGTATTTAAATTGGTGAAATACTCCATGTCGGAGTATGATATTGACCGGGGAATACTCGTCTCTAAGTATGTCCGGATTGCCTTTGTTTTTATCTCATACTGCTGCTCAAGTATCTGTAAGCTGCATTTTATTGTATATTTTCAGGGCCACGACACTTTTGATACTTATCTTAGAATTGTATCATTTCGGTGTTCCCTGTGACCATTTTTGATGTTAAGAGAATTAAAATGATGAACTGTAGCAGTGTTGTGGTTCATACATATATGCTGTTATTTTAGAAGTTAAAGAACCCAAGGGTAACATTATTTTTAACTGAGAAAAAATATCTGCCATTTAACGGAGCCTCGTTTTCGCCTTAACAAAGTCTTTATTTGATTTTGCGCTAGTAATTACCTAATTGATCACGCGGAATTTTTCCGTACAAAACGCTGCCAACTATTATAATCAATCACGCGGTGTCCTTGTAATCACAATTCAATCATAGTTTCATTATCCCTGTGTTCGATTCACTAATCACAATTATAAGACAAATTCCTTTTCAAATATAAGGCAATTATGAAGTGTTACTTCGCATACAATGATTAGTTGCGTACAAAGATACCCTTGAGACATGTTCATTCTATTATTATCCATTACATGGTTGTAGATTTGTAATAGCTTGACAAATAGTTTCACAGAAATCAATTTACAGTAAATTACCATTTTCTTCCGTAGTTGATATTGTGTCATATGTTAAACTTTATTTTGTTTCAGCTGTCTCCAGGAATAATACAAAATATGCACCATCCTTGATTTGCACTCATCATATTCAATAGCATCAGTTTGTTATATCTTACTCCCAAAATTATGCTATCTTTAGTTTTTCTTATATTGTTATTTATATGTATCATAATAATATGTGTTCTCAATGAAAACTGCTAACAATTGATGTTCATATACATTTATTTATATGATACGTTCTGTGCAGTCTGCGCTCTTACTTCAAGTTTCTGTCGTAATTATGCATATAGGCAATCGGCAGCTATTTCTTGATTGAGATTAAATCTAGAGTTATTTCGGTCACGCGATATACCGTTTTATCGCAGTGCCACAACGGCTTATATGCTGCGTCACGCTTGTTCATTTGGTAGGAAGCAGCTATTGCCTGACGCAGCTACGCCACCTCATTTCTGTGACAAATTCTGAAATCTACTCTCACCTTTTAAGAAAAAAAAAAACAGAGTGTAAACTTGGGTGCATAGTTAGATAGTGACTGGACTTCAGCATTCAGACGAGTTAACTAACCAGCATATTGTATAAGGTATTAAATGCATTTGCACTATATGCAAACAGCATAAACAATAACATCATTTGAAGTGCAGCATCTTTTCACCGAAGTGCTTCTTGTAATCTACAAGTCAAGGTTTAATTTCAACCTCTGTAAATTGCAATAAATATCCAATCACTATTCGACATAACAAAAATTATCGGCTGTAATAGCTTGATCCGGTAAAATTCGATCTAGGGGATTCTAAAACCAGCTTTTCAAGGACCCTATGTTTTAGAAGAAAAGGAGCATAATCACATAAAAATTTTAATAACCCCAGGAGTTATCTTCCGTGGAAAAAATACGTTCTGAACAGACAATAGAAGGTTATAATAACATACTTAGAATAAGCCACACGCATAGGATACACGGATCTACTAATTAATTGTTTTTTTTCAATCGGTTCAATACTAAATTAAAATCATCTTGAATGATTTAACTTTACAAACGATCGAACAATGTCTCTGTGAGTTGCTATACTATTGTGCTCATTTATTTCACAGGAAAACGAACAATTTACTTTTTTTGACACTGCAAATTTCGAGGGTCCTCCTCGGCTTAGTGGTGAACGTCGCTGGCACTTAATCGGTGTGCGTTCGAGTCTCACTTGGAGTGTTGAATTATTCATGTTATGAAGCCATCCAGGTGGTTAGTGGTTGTACTCAGGTACCCACCTCTGACGAGGTATTACATAGAATTACATGAAAAATGGACCTACAATTGTGCCGGTGTGACGTTAAACCGAAAAAAAAAGTACAAACATCTGTAAAATTGAAACAAGGAATTATTTTGCACGTCCATTATTCATGTTTCTTTGTGCAAAAAATGCAGAAACATTACAATGCTAAAATATGGGTAGTTCCAGCAGTTCTTATCTTAGATATTTTTCACTGTTATTATCTTATCATTATGTAAAGACAGATGGCACATTTCATTACCTTTCATCAAACTGCTTTACTGCGTTTATGTACTCACAGATTTTATTAATCTGACATGGATTTCAACTGAGTTTTCGAAATCAGATATAAATTGTAACATAAAAGAATAAATCTAAGTTATTACTTGACTATATTAAAACCCTCAAATCCACGTTCTTTGAAATGTAACAGCTACTGCAGTTATATTGACAGAATAATTATATAATTCAACAAATGTAATCAATCAATGTTCCCGCTTAATAATCAAATGTTCACCATGCTGAACACCATACTGAGAATGTAAAATATGCACTTCTCCCTCAACTTACATGATTTTTAATCAGTATCATACCAGTTAGATGGACAACATATGGAAAAAATATATAGATTAATGTATTTGTAATTTTTGCATGTGCTGCTGATACATGTTCCATAACTGTAGCATTGAAAGTTATATCTAATAATATGCTTGTATTCATTACCATGTATGTACAGATTAATTTTAGTAACCGCTACGCAGTAATTGAATAAGTGATCTCATTAGTTCACTAGAGACTCTTACATACTCAGCAATGTCAATATGGTACTTGTTAGTTTATACATAGGGTGTTACTGTTTATCAAAATGTCCGAATAATGTGATTAGTTATACTTGGGGAAAAAGGTGTGTCCACATTCACTATTCCCCCTGTATCTTACATTTTCGCAATACATGTATGAGCAGTTTTTTAACATTTGGTATCTTGCCGAACTATCCGACGTGAGCAGTCACACTACACGATACATATAAACAATATAAAACATAGAATATAGGCCATATAATTTCAAACCATACTCGCATTTTTATTTTATTTTTATTTTTTTGCACGTAATGTCCTGATAATTGCGGATGTAAAAAGATCCCCCGGTACTTTGGCGCAGGGATATATATATATATATATATATATATATATATATATATATATATATATATATATATATATTATGGTCACTTGGAATCACGGAATGCATTCAGTTTTACTATATTAGAATAGAATTCCACCGATGCCAAGAGGCGTGAGGAGTGTATTACATTTGAGCCGCACCATGAGAAATCCAACATAGTGCATTTGCGAAAGGCATGGATCCAGACCAGCCTGCGCATCGACGCAGTCTGGTCAGGATCCATACTGTTCGCTTTCAAACCCTATTGTAATTAGAGAAACCGTTAGCGAACAGTATGGATCCTGACCAGACTGCGCGGATGCGCAGGCTGGTCTGGATCCATGCTGGTCGCAGATGCACTATGTTGGTTTTCTCATGGTGCAACCCATTTCATTTCTACTATTGTTTTGCTTGGCAGCCTTCTTCCAAAGGATCTTCTTACAGATTTTATTATATTTTTTAATTTTTTTTTATTAATGTCTCATCACATGTACAGCATATATTAAATCACATAGTAAAACAACAATGTACATATGCCGCTCTATACAGAGCTATAAGAGACAGAATACATATATACATATTAACAATGTTCCAGATCTTTATATAAAACACGGACTTAAAACATCACTCTTTATAAAAAGGGGTGAATAGTTACACTAGACTAAAATAAACTAAAACCTAGTCACATTATGTACCAGAATTTATAAATATTGTTTTTAAAGTTCTTTAAAACGAACAAGGTACGGACGGTATTTACAGATAAGAAAATTGTATCTATTTACAAAATAAAATACTTTTCCTACATTTTAAAATATAAAAGCAGGTTCCAGCAGTGTGTCTAGCTACTTCGTTATTGGAGAAAAGCCATATAAACTTATCAGAGTCATTCATCTGTTCAAATGTGGCAAAAATATCTTTCGCAGCATTGTATAACTTATCTCTTAACTGCTTATATAACGGACAGTAAAGTATTACATGTTTTTCATCTTCCACACAATTCTTACAATAAAATCAAGTTCTTGCATTAACATCTAGGTTCTCATATCTACCAGTCTCCAATTTCAGTGGAGCTACCCCACATCGAAACTTTGCCATAGCACTTCTAAAATGAGACGGAATAGTAGATTTCACATAATTTTCTGTACCAAAATCACTTTTAAATAATCTATATGTCCGTAGTTTATTATTTCCATTACCCCTTTGTGATTCTACTTTATTCAATGCATCCTTCCATCCCTGAATCTCAACCTCTAACAATTTGTTTTCTACTGCTTTAACACAACTTTTAACATTTGGTGATGGCAAATCTTTGATGTGGGAAAGGTTTGTTTGTTCTAACATTTTACACATACGAAATACACTATTTTTACAGTTGCGGGAAGATTCATTCTCAGCCCATAAAAATATTTTTTTATTGACACGATTATGCGTCATATTTTTAAAACGACAAAACTGACGAGTAACTGTACCCCATTGTTTAACCTTTGCTGGTATCCAACCCATTTCCCCATTAATTGCAGTATTTGGTGTATATTTGCCAACCCCAAGAAAATACCTCATTGCACGATTTTGTACAGCTTTAACACAAGAAAATTCTTTATCTCCCCAGATAGCTGCAGAGTAATTTAAGACTGGCCACACCATGGAGTCGTACAGTTTGGTGAAAGTAGAGAATTGGAAGCCACCAAAGGTTTTACTTTTAGATATTACCAGGCCTAAAGCACGGCCTGCAGATAAAGCTGCTGTCTTGGCCATTTCTGCATAATCCAAAAACTCACTGAGTAATACACCTAGATATGTATACTTAGAAACTACCTTTAAATTATCTGTTCCCATTTTAAATACAAAATTTGTTACAGCTTTCTTATTTGGTCTAAAATGTACAATATTTGATTTGTCACAGTTAACCAACATATTATTATTATTACACCAAATATTCACCGTGTCCAACATATTTTGCAAGTCTTCTGGAGATTCAGCCAACAGAGCAACATCATCAGCATACAACGAGATACTAATTTTTTCATTACCAATTTCAATACCTATATCCAGGTCCTTAATGGCAGTTATCAGATCATTGATGTAGAGATTAAACAAAATTGGTGACAGTGGGCATCCTTGTTTTAAACCAGTACCAACTTTGAACCAACGTGATTCAAACCCATTTACCCTTACACAACATTCCACATTCCTATATAAAGATAATATTGCATTATAAAACCTGCCACCGATACCAAATTCTTTTATTTTATCCAATAATGTTGTTCTGTTGACAGAGTCATAAGCTTTACGAAAACCTACAAAGCATACAAATGTATTAAGTTTCTTTAGTTTTCTTGTTTCTATTATGCTAGTTAAGCTATGAACATGGTCAATAGTACTTCTACCCTTAATAAAACCATTTTGCTCATCATGAAGAATATCATTTTCTTTACACCAATTACTTATTCTATTGCTAATTATGCCACCATATAGCTTATACATAGACGAAGCAAGTGTTAAACCTCTGTACTGAAGAGGATCCCGGGGATCAGCAGTTGATGATTTTGGTATGGGTGTTATTACCCCTTATATATATCCTACATCGACTACAAAAATAAAATCGGTGCACCGAGTAACTGTCCGATTGTAATAGTAAAATATCTTATTAATGTTAATAGTGTAACAGCATGCTAATTGCATTAATATTCACAACTGCATAAACATACGTTTTCACAAACATAATTAATGATGTAAAACATTGTCAAAGAGTTTGCACTATATACAAAATGTTGCCGCTACCAATACATTACCGTCTTGGCCTCTACAAAATTCAGTGATTGAAGTATAAAGTGCATTTTGATGTTCTTAACTCTCTACATACTTCATTTGTAGAATACTTTTGTATTATTATTTGCAACTGAATGGCCAGATTCCGACAATTTTGCATGTACTGTATATACGCTTTGATGATTTACAACATCATTTCAAATAGCTTTCTTTTGTAGTCCGGAATCAGAATAAATAATTTTCTTGAAATACGTGATGAGAATTCAGTATCTAAAGCAGTGATTAAATTACCCGAACTTTTGTGAGACACTGTGTATTGTCTGGTTGTTTTGTCTGGTTATGATTTTTTATCCCAGTTAACTTGGCATAAATGCATGCCATAACGAGAACGCAATTTTCAGTCACATTGGTTCACGCGGGCCAATCCATGTTACATAAGATATGTCAATTAACTATGAAGTTTCATTCAAATCTACATTGTAAAATATTTTCTGTACGTGAATTTCTCATTGATTTCCAAACGAAAATTTGAAAGAAGGTACGAATCAGTCAAGCAAAACAAAATCAAACACACGATCCTATTTTTATTGGCCACTCGTCCTAAGTATTTCTTTATGTTTCTGAATATTGTGCTTTAAATTATATTTACATTGTAAAAAGTTATTCTGAACACGAAGAACTACCTTTAAGTTTACTATTACTATGCGCTATCATATTTGGATTTATTCGATTCTGTTTGCGTTGGATATGTATAACAAAGCTTTCATGGATTGCACCTTAAATGTGTTGTTTGATATCACGATTTAACAAGTCTCCTCATCGTGCTACGACAGGTTCATTTGCTACCAATGCTTTTTTGAGCCGCACCATGAGAAAACCATCATAGTGCTTTTGCGACCAGCATGGATCCAGAACAGCCTGCGCATCCGTGCAGTCTGGTCAGGATCCATGCTATTCGCTAACGGTTTCTATAATTGCAATAGGCATTGCAAGCGAACAGTATGGATCCTGCGCAGGCTGGTCTGGATCCATGCTGGTCATAAATGCACTATGTTGGTTTTCTCATGGTGCGGCTCATTTGTTTTTCATTAAAAAAATTCAATTACTTTCAGTTGGAATGCTTTAAAATAAATCAGTTCTTACGATTTGTTGCCAAGAACATATTCGAATAAGTAGCTTAGTAGCTTTTGGTACGGGACATTGTGACGTGCATAATTCGTTTAGTTTGAACAAAATTTAAGGACTTTTCAAGAAAAAATCTAGAACTCGTCTGTTACGCTATTGTTTCAACAGAATATTAATCATTTAGATTACCCACTTTTATTCTATACAAAAATTGTTCTCTGAAAATAACTTACAATCTTCATACATGTGTCCGAAGTTGTAGAACAAATAATTTTAGGCATATTAGCTTTTTCATATCGTACGGAAAACATTTAGAAAATCGCCGAAAGATCGAACTGACGACCTCCCGATTTCCAATACTATTTTCTTCTTACAGTGCTATTATTGGCGGAACTATAACAGGTATAAGTGAGACTAAAACATTTACAAAGTAATCATTTAAACAAGGCGGTTTAAAACGAAACAAGAATCTTCATTTGATTTTGTACATGTAATTTCATTATAAAGCAGGCGGAATATCTAAATACAAAACGCTGCTTATTGTTTTAACTAATCAAGTGTACTCACAATTCAATATCCCAGTAAATATAAAAGCAGCATTCTCAATAAAATATATTATACAATTTCGAAAATGAAAATTCCCTCGCCTGTTTACACATAAAAAAGACAAATTTGGTGGATGAAAAAGATCGATGCCCCGTTAATAATACAAACTGTTTACACATGTGTTCGTAAGCTGACCTATGATTAAACTGAATCTTTGCCCGAACTCGAAATAGATCTATAAGGTTAATAAAAATTAGGTTACTTAACCGGGAGATAAATTTCAATACACCACGGTTGTGTTTCTTTAAAAATGACACAAGGACTGCTTATACTAAGGGTGCAGTCTCGAAAACGACTTTAATAAGATTCAATAAGTAATAAATCCACTCTAGCGAATGAATGGTTTGATAATTATCCATGCCCTACTTTGCCGAGCCCCTAATAGTGTTTCCTTTGGTGCCTTGGCTGATGCAAAATAATCGAGTACAAACATTTATGGTTCTATGGGTTTGATTTATGTATTTTTACACGAGCATATTTCTGGTTTTCTTTGCCCTTAGTTACGCATGTAAAGGATTGACCAGGTGGGCAGAAATTTTATTTGCACTAACAAAAATTTGCAGGTTAAAGCGTGTGGGTTTTGGCGCAAGCAATCTAGATTAAGATCATAGAAAAGGTGGAAACTCCCAGTGGTGTTTTTGCCACTGGCCGTACAACGGCGGTGTCCTGCTTTTGTCAGTCTTTATTTATGTTACTTCTTTGGTATTATTATTCCATATGTTTTTGCATGGAGGTCTATGGTTTTGTTAATGTGTACATATGCCCATCCGCTCTGTATGTGTATAAATTTTTCATTTCCCCTATTTCTTTGGGGTGTGCTGTTTCTTTGAATGTGGCTTTTTCTGTTAAATACTTTCTCCCTCATCCAGTTAAAACTAAATTACTCTAAATTAAACATTGTTTATAGCTCTGGCTGTCATTTCTTTTTCTTTAAGCAACACTACCTAGTTACTCGATAATCCGATTTACAATAGAAGGAGTGGCTTGTAGCTGACGCAAATAACTGCAAACCAAATTTCTAACTTGTAAATATTATATGAGCATGCATATTAACTTTGTCTCGCCCATTATTATTGTAATAAAATTATAACCGCCTCTTTAACACAGAAACTTTCATTTTTATTTAAATTCCTTTCAGACATTTACGGAAATTTGCAGAAATGTAATATTTATGAAACAATTCATTCGAAAATAGGTTGATCATTTTCTATATCCGTAAGTTAGCGTACAAATATATGTCTAAAATAAAGACCTTATATAAGCAGACGTTAAAAAGATGTACATTGTAGGAGTAATTCATGTTTTAGTCATTTGATGTTACACATTCAAAAATGTGTTGTACATTTTTTATATCCTTAAGTAACCATACAAGTATACGTCTGAAATACTGACATTACATAATTCAGACAAATACGTACAATGCAGAAGTAATTCATGTTTCAGTCACATTGTATTAAACAAAAGAAATGTGTTGAACATTTTCTATATCCTTAGGTAGCCATACAAATATATACGTCTGAAATAGAGACTTAAATAAACAGACATTTACGTGAAAAAAGATGCACAGTGCAGAAGTAATTCACGTTTTAGTCATATTTCATGAAACAGTTCATTTAAGAAATGTGTTGAAAATTTTCTATATCCTTAAGTAACCATAAAAATATACGTCTTAAGTAGTGACATTATATAAGAAGTAATCGTAGTCGAGTTAACTTATAATTTAAACCGCTTGAACGCTTTGGAACTCGTTGACAAAATATATATGATAATATTATAAAACAAGGCAGTCTGAAATACAGCTATATTCCCGACCGCTGTTATGGATAGTGAAAGGGTTGATGGTATTGGGTGGAAGCACTAACGTTGTTACGTATATTTTATAGTCTCTGTATGACGACATCAATAAATTTGAAAATCCTTCAAGGAGTTTAGGAGATACAGTGTGGACACAAAATGGAAGGCTCAAACCTTTGACCTTAAGTTATGACCTTGACCTTGTGCAAACATGGCTGACACATGAGTTCTGCACATCGTCTTGATGAGGTGATCATTTGACCAAAGTTTCATGAAAATCCTACAAGGGTTTTAGGAGATACAGTGCTCAAACCTTTCTCCTTCAGTTGTGACATTGACCTTGAGCCAAAATTGCTGACTCATGAGTTCTGCACATCGTCTTGATGAAATGATCATCTGACCCAAGTTCCATGAAAATCCTTCAAGGGGTCGGACACAAAATGTTACGGACGGACCGACGGACGGATGGAAGAACGGAAGGACGCACGGACCAATCGTGGGGGGATTAAAAAGGGATGTGCTTGACTAAATCATTTCAACTGGAAACTTACTGAGTAGAAAATATGTCTCGTTTATAGCTGAGGTTATCTGTTTTATACACTGCTTCGGATAGACTGATATACATCTCGTTGTCACGCACACATGTTAAGTTTTTGTCAGTATTTGTGTGTATGGTATACCATGTCTGTCCATTTTATAGGAAAAAACTTCTTTGAAGCGAACTCGGACTACAAATTTTATTAACTGACGGCGTTACGCTATTTCTTTATAAGTCCTGTCCTATAACATTGTATGTAGATTCAGTTTATAACCTTCTATATTTACGTTTATGTATGTTTTCCTATTGAAACAGATGTTTCTTTTTACCCAAGATTTTATTAACTTTTATTATAGTCTAGTCCGAAACATTTTGGTATTGCTGTTGAATTAAAATGTCAATTTCTTGGAAAAACGAGTTTATGAGATAAGTTTTGTCTGACTTTATTAGGTTTTGTCTATTTATATATAGGATTTATTTTGTCTTCATGTATTATTGTGTTCATATCTATTGTACATATAGGGTTAGGGTAACAAATAAGAAGGGAATTAAAGGGTCTAGTTTATGAACGGGTTCCTTCTGTTTGGATCTTTGATCACGTTTCTATCAGTTTTCAATGAAAGAACACAACGATTTATGTTATAGCGTTTAAAACCTAGACCACAATCAATGTTTTCTTCCGCAAGAACGCGGACTATTTTATATTGCGCAGCTCTGCAAAGATGATTAATTTTCTGACAACCTTTCAGCCGCTTGATGTTATCATAGTATGCGCTTGTTCAATTTTCAATAGACTGAATTATCGTAAATGAACTGAAAGCGTTAACTTAGTTATGTTTTATTTTCCTGCATAAAGTCAGAAAATTGAGCTGGACAACAAAATCGAAATCTGCGACAGATATTAACCAATTACGACGTATATCAGTAATCATCATTCAATAAAGGTTCCATAATTGACTTATACGGCTCACTTATCACATAATAAACAAGAGTGCAAGAATGTCACAATATACGCCCGTCACAGCAAATTTCTTTACTCTAGCACCTGTATTTGCAAATGGAATTTTGACTTTGTGGTTGTTTAGTAATAACTAAGTGTTTTGTTTTTCTAAGTCCACAAAAAAACTCCTTACCAGGTAGAGATACCTTAAAATACACCTAAAATTGGAAAGTAACATCTATGTTGTACCACAGAAAAGTGGTCTTGGTTTTTCCCTACGGTCAATTATAAAAAAGTTACAATATAAGTTATTTATAGCAACAACTAAGGGAAGTTAATCATAAAAAAAAGAAAAAAAAAATCTTTACCAGGTAGAGACTGGTCAAAATACACCTCAAAATTGGATGTAGCATGCATATTGTACTACAGAAAAGTGGTCTCGATTTTTCCCTATGACTAGTAATGAAAAAGTTACAATATAAGCTATTTATAGTAACAACAAAGGGAAGTAATTCGAAAGAAGGGAACTGCGCATGACACTTTGTCTCATGATGGTGTATAATTGTGTAAAGTTACATCAAAATCCCTCAATGCATGAAGAAGAAATGCTTCGGACAAAGTCATTCTTGTATCTGACCTTTGGCCTCTAAGTGTGACCTTGACCTTAGACCTAGGGACCTGGTTCTTGCGCATGACACTACGTCTCGTGTACGTGAACATTTGTGCCAAGTTATATCAAAATCCCTCTATGCACGAAGAAGACATGCTCCGGACAAGGTTTTCATTCTTGTATCCTTTGACCTCTAAGTGTGACCTTGACCTAAGACCTAGAGACCTGGTTCTTGCACATGACACTCCGCCTCATGGTGGTGAACATTTTTGCCAAGTTATATCAAAATCCCTCTATGCATGAAGAAGAAATACTCCGGACAAAGATTTCATTCTTGTAACCTTTGACCTCTAAGTGTGACCTTGACCTTAGACCTAGGGACCTGGTTCTTGCGCATGACACTCCTCCTCATGATGATGAACAATTGTGCCAACTTTCATCAAGATCCCTCTATGCATGAAGAAGATATGCTCCGGACAAAGTCATTCTTGAATATGACCTTTGACCTCTAAGTGTGACCTTGACCTTAGACCTAGGGACCTGGTTCTTGCGCATGACACTCCGTCTCATGATGGTGAACAACTGTGCCAACTTTCATCAAAATCCCTTCATGTATGTAGAAGATATGCTCCGGACAAGGTCTGTGGACGCCGCCCGCCCGCCCGCCCGCCAGGGGCGTTCCCATAATACGTCCCGTTTTTCAAACGGGCGTATAAAAATATTACTTAGTTTTGTTCTCGCCTTCCAAATGTTGTCATAATCCAAGATGTTAGTAATTATGCACTATTAGTTATGTAATTCTTGTTATACGGGATATACGCTGTCGAGGAAATCCGTATCAGGCGAGAGCCAACAAGCAGTGTAACGATTTTATCTTACCGACTACCCTTTACTCCCATGCTACAATCGAAATATTTTGTAAATTAATAAATCTACTTACAGTGAAGACTGAATCCTGCAATCATTTATCTGGTCATTATGTTTTGTATATAGTTGATTAACACCAGCCATAAAATGCATAATGACCTGCATTATGAATGAATCACAAAACACAAAAGCTCAGTTATACAGGTTATGAATCGGTTTAGATCAGAAACACAAAAGAAACTTTCGAAAATCATCAGATTTCACGATGTCAAAAATGTTTTTCATTCCGTTTCCTGTTAAATCCTTTACCTTGCACGTAGATTAAATGACCCCAAAACAAACTACTGTGTAATAAATATTGTAATTCCTTTGTTTTACGATGATATAACTTAAAACAAGATTTCAACGGCCGTGTCTCCGATACAGAGTTATTGTTCTTACGGCTAACTTTTGTCCCAACTTCTCGAGCCTATATTAAGTAGAGGAATGAAAACGGCAAAAAAAAAAACAACACTAAATTAACTTTTGGAAACGACATCTGTAGTATAGTTGGAGCTAATTATAATCTTATTTGATTAAATTATGCCAGCGATTCGGCAGCCATTTTGTTTTAATCTGAAATGTTCTTGCAGGATATGGAATATATCCTGTCTCCATACCGTGACGTTATTGACCAACAGAAATGCAAGAAACTTGTAGGAGGCGAGATAAATAATGATACATATTCATTTGCAGATGTTTTGTCATCCGAAGGTGGCGATGTATTTTTTTTTAAAAGTACGATTTGTGCAAAAAAGAAAAAACAACCAAATTATAACACATGATTTGTAAATATATTTTGATATTCCGGTATTCCACATATTTTTACATATTTTTCAAAATAGAAAGAAATATATTATAAAAAAAAAACAGAGATAACACTAGTGTTTAATAAATATAGAATGAGGTAAGCAATGATATACATGTCATTTATTTTAGTCTATAGCGGATATTGATATCGCTTATGTTACAACCTCGTCTAAGAAGAAGACACCGATACATGTACACATGAACTTCACAGAGAGAGATAGTAAAAAAAAAAATACTTTAACCCTTTATTTCCATCTTGTAATAACTGATAACTTTAAAAACAATAGGCTAAGATATTGTATACTTTTTGTAATAATTTACAAGAGTTGTAGAGACTATGTTGATAAGATAATGTTGATTAGTTTCACGGTCTGCAGCTGAATTAACACCATAGGAATAACCGGAGAATAAATTTGTTTGTTTGTTTTGGGTTTAACGCCGTTTTTCAACAGTATTTCAGTCATGTAACGGCAGGCAGTTAACCTAACCAGTGTTCCTGGATTCTGTACCAGTACAAACCTGTTCTCCGCAAGTAACTGCGAACTTCCCCACATGAATCAGAGGTGGAGGACTAATGATTTCAGACACAATGTCGTTTATCAAATAGTCACGGAGAACATACGCCCCGCCCGAGGATCGAACTCGTGACCCCGCGATCCGTAGACCAACGCTCTTACCTATTGAGCTAAGCGGGCGGGAGAATAAATGTTTGTGCAAATCCTTTAGATGCATAGAATAAAACCAAGAGAAATAATAGCAGGCTCACTTTGACTGATAATGTCCATGAGAGATAATGAGTTTGAAACACCTCTCACACCCTCTAGTACAGCCTTGATCGGAAATTTATAATACATAAATTGGACTCCATGATACCATATGAACAGAAAGTATAACATCGCTGTGTTGTCCGTTTTTGTTTAACTGGACCAATACAAGAAGGGGATTTACCGCAACAAACCCTTACAAAACACTTGATGCAGTTTTATCTATATTAAGGGAATTCCTATAGTAATTTATGCGCATCTTTCTGCGCAGCTGACACTTTCTATGGAAAATTGAAGTAAAGTCAACATTTGTTGAAACATGTGACAGACAATCTTAAATATGAGGAATCTTGAGTAAAATAACATTTTTAGTAAGTTTTATCAGTAGTCAAATGTCGATACTGGTTTATGTTGTATTGACATGTATCATGCCTGACAGGTATCTTGCCATTTCTGTAGCATTGTTTTCACATCACATTTTAGTACAAAGACAGTGTTGTTCATATATGTTAGACAATTGACTTTGTACTGATAAGACAATATCTCCTTTCAGATTATTTAGTATTCAATTATAGAAAGAATTAAGAACTTTTTTTTAACTTCTAGCAGATACATGTAATCAATTTGGTCAGGATCGCGCCATTTTTCGCCCGAACAGGTGTTGTATTCAAGCGGTCTTAACATAAAATTTAGCTTGGTGACCCATACATTTTTATGCTCACAATACAATTATTTATACACAAGAAAATCAGGAAAAAAATCTATGAAACAGTTTTTTTTCAAAATTTGAAAAAAAAATCTTCACTATGGGGATTTTCATTGAAAAAAGTTCACGAAAGTAAAGAAACAACATTTTTTTTTTTCATTTGTACCCATTACTGTAAAGATATAGTATTACAAATACGACTATGATATCAAATAAGTATATAATAAAATCTGTAAAAAGAATAAACCTTATTGTGCTGTCTTGATGCATATTTTGGTTGGTATTTATAAAAAAGCAAAAACTTATGAAAATGTTGATTTCAGCAACAGTGGGTGTATTCAAAACAATTTTTCACAAAAACAAGCCTGGTGACCTATTGTTTTTATTTGTTCATTGTTTTCAGCACAAATTTTCCTATCATATATTTGAATTTGAAAAAAAAAATCTATGAAACGAAAAAAAAAAACTATAGGAATTCTCCTTAAGACACTTGCCTTGTCACTTTTAAATGCCCTCCATGTGCAATAACTTTCCATTGTAAACTTGCATACAGTAGGCATATCGTTACTATGTATTTTAATCCATGATCAAATGACACTTTTACTACGGAACTGCCATGAATGGCTATACGTTAGTACTTTAATGAACGGACACGAAATCCACGATATCCACGCGCAGTTTCTTCAGTTCTTCTAACCGTCACAAGTTCATCTTCAAGTTCACTTTATCTGTGCTATTTACGCATCCAAAAATAGATCAAGTACGTCTTTTTTAAACGAAAAATAGTACTAACCCCCAGCGATAACGTGGTTCCCGCCGAAACGCGAGGACGAGTCTAATTCATGATAACTGATGAAATAACCATTCATAATGCTTGCACATTACTTGACAAATAAATATTAGTATTTCTTTCATTTCAAATACACACTACGTATATGGCAACATAGCTCAGTTGGGTAAAATGCAAATAATAATTGGGTTCGAGCAGATCGTTTAGTGGGTTCGAATCCTCACGAGGGTTGTTTTTTTTTCAGATATTTCTCCTTTTTGTTTTCCGTATTTTTGTTTCTTTCTTTGATGAACGCCACTTTCGGTGTATGTGCGTGCGTCCGTACGATTTTGTCCGGACCATAACTTTGACATCTATGGACCAATCTTGTTTATATTTTGCATTAATGTTTAACTCAATTAGAAGAAGTGTCATGCGCAAACCCCATGTTCCTATCTCAAAGGTCAAATTAAAGTTTGGCCGGAGCATTTCTTCTTCATGCATGGTAGGATTTTGATGTAACTTGGCATGAAAGTTTACCATTATAAGACGGAGTGTCATGCGTAAGAAGTAGGTCCCAAGGTCAAGGTCACAGTTAGAGGTCAAAGGTGCTGGTGGGTTCGACATTCTGCCCGTTGGCATACTTGTATTTGTATATATGTCTTTATATAAGACACTAACTATTATTATGTTCATTATTTGCATGGCTTAGTGCATGCATTTAATAATATCATCTTTGTTATGTAATACACTATTCCGATCTGCCATCTCGCCTTTAGATACCTCTGTCGTGTTGTCACAGAGCTCATGAAGGAATCTTAATTTTTATTCAAAAGTGAAATAAAAATTTAAAAAAATAAATGTTGATGCTGAGTTTCGAACCCACACGGCAAAACATCTGTTGAACATGGACTGTATGCTTTACCAGTGAGCTAATTCTTAACTGGTACAAAACCTCGAAATATTTAGATTGTAATATGTTAGTAAAATGTTGAATTCGCTATGTTCCATTTTAATCTATTTATAGTCATGTTTGTAAATATCAAGTTATCGTTGGGGCATAGTACTGTATATAATTATTGTTTCTTTTTTCCCCTATCGGTTTTCTATGTTTGAATATATAACTGTAAATAAGTTATCTTATCAGAATTCATTTCATAACCACAATATATAGCCTCTTGTTAATAAATGCTTTTCATAATATTTAGACATTCATTGTTAGACATTGTCATTTCAAGACAATTATCCATGCCCATAATAGAATATTTCTGTCATTTTATTTTCTGTTCTGTTATGTTATTATATAATACTTGTATTTTGTAATCTGTATCTTATCTCTAATAAAGTGTATGTTCTGTTCTGTTCAAATAAAGAAGAAAATACACATTAGCACTGTTTAATAGAATTAAATAAAATAGCGATGTTTAGATAATTTAGATTTAATAACTCGGATTTAGGCTTATTTTTACAAGAAATAATGTATTTCTATACCAAATATTGCACGTTTTTTTGACATCATGTATTTCCTGGTATGATTTCCTACACATACAACAATCGTATAAATCATCTAAATATGCATACATCTTACATGAAGAAATAAACAGTAATAACCATGTACTGCTTTGTTTTACCTTCTATCTAGTAAACATGCATTGCTGTTTTCATTGCATTTGTCTTAACGTAGGATAAAAACTTAAAAAGCGACATTTTTTTGCTTTTTACGGACACGTAGGTCGTTATGATTAATGCTGTCTGCAACTATTAACTTCGAAGGAATATTAATTAGTAACAGACAAGCAACTGCGCTAACGGTCCCGCAGTAACAACTGTCGGAAATGTCCTTAACGCAATTTCTGTTATTGTTCCTTTATAATGTTAACGTAGGTAGTTACCACACAAAAATCATCTCTATCTGTCAATCAAGGAGACTAATTGACACGACTAATACATGAGTTTCGTGTTGCAAATCGACATTTTGGCCAAAGTAATGACAAAAGTGACGACCTATGGAAATAAGCCTGACATTTCTTCCGCAGAAAATCACAAATGGCGTTTAAATGCGTGTCGTTAAGACAGGCAAAAGTTGTATGAAGACAACGAAGCTGGCCACAGAATATAAAATGTTTAACAAGAGCACATTCTGAGAGGCGGTATTTTTAGTGTAGAATGTTTGGTTGGCGGGGTTAGCTGAGGAAGAAATAATACGGAGGAGCATAATCAATTTAAACTGAAACAGATATATCAAATGTTGTGAAATTCGGGGGGAAATGGCGTTGTTTCTTGGAGGGAAAGGGTGTTTGTTAGCAGTGGATTACGGTTTAATATAAGACAATGTCAAGAAATTTAAGAATATCAATATCACTGTCAAAATACTGGATAATTATATTTCACTTAAGGTAGTTCCGCACGTTTGATAAACCGGAAGTGATGGCGTAACGTCATTTATCCGGAAAAACGTAAAATAAAGCCTGGATTCGGCGTACGAAAATGAAAATCATTTTATGAATTAATTGAAATATGTGAGTAAATTTATTACAATGGCACTGTTGCTATATTTCTAAAGTCAAAATATGATATTAAAACATATAACACGTTAAAATATTCAAAATAATGTCTTAAAATAGCGTGAAATGTCTGGTTCACTTTAATCATGGTCAACTATCTCAAAATTAAGCACACGGACCTATACATTTTATTTCACCAAATTATAGGCCATGTGTTTATTTACAACTGTGAGAAGTTTCATCAAAATCTACATTGTGGAAAAATTTCTATTCGCGAAAATGTTATGAAAGTAATGATTTTCCCATAGACTCCCATTATGAAATATTGCATGAGGTCCAAATTTTTCAAATCAGTCTAGCAAAAAATCAAGCACAAGACCCCATCTTTTTTATTTGCTGAATTTTCTAGGTATATTCCGAAGTTTTGAAAAATCAGAGTTTCATCAAATTCTACATTGTAGAAAAAAAAAATCGACCCAAACGTGCAGAACTATCTTAACAAAAGGTTACATTATTCTTGTATTTTTACCAATATCTTATTCTAATTTTCACCTGCTTTATCTTTTGTCAGTGTCATATACAAAGTCTATGCGAAACTTGATTGAAATGAGCATCTTGAAAAAATTATCCCAGACTGTGGGCAAGTAGTTTTAAATCTATTTATTCGTAAATTTGTTAACAACTTTATGTATCTTCTCAGCATACTGATGTCTTTATTCCATAATTACGTGCCCGTTAATAATTGATATTACCTGCTTGAATCAGGTCTCAACAGAGCATCCGGGCTACTCACAATGCTTCAATATTTACGCGAAGATGAGTGCAAGCTTGTTCTTTTTTGTTGTTGTCGTTCTATAGGATTTGTGTTTCCGTCCGTCATATTCCGTGTTCGTGTACGTCCATCCTTTAAGAGATTTTATCATTACTTCGCATAAATTTCCCCATTATGGTACGACGTGTCATGCGCAAAACTCAGGACTCCTAGCTCATAGGTGAAGGTAATATGCTTTGATATGAATAAAAATGAATAAAACATAGTCAAAATGATTATAATGAAAAAACTTAAGCACCTTGCTTGCTTGTATATCTTTAATCTATTGGTTTATTGGAATATCAGTTTGTTGAAGGGTTATATGAGCCGCGCCATGAGAAAACCAACAAAGTGGCTTTGTGACCAGCATGGATCCAGACCAGCCTGCGCATCCGCGCAGTCTGGTCAGGATCCATGCTGTTCACTAACCGTTTTTCTAATTGTAATAGGCTTTGATGCGCAGGCTGGTCTAGATCCATGCTGGTCGCAAAGCCACTATGTTGGTTTTCCCATGGCACGGCTCATATTGTTTTTTATCTTTATCAGTGTCTTACTTGCAAGTGAAAAAAGTGCATCTGTAAGGCAAAACTTTAATAGGTGAGCAGGATATGTTGAAGATTTCCTGTGTGTTACTTCGAGAATATCATTTGCTGAATCCCACTTGATCGTAATTGCTTCAGTTCTACTTCTTCCGTTTGCTATTTTCAATTTATTCAACAGTCGTGCAGGAAATGAAAAACGTAAATATAGTTTATTGCATTACACTAGAAATAGTCAAACAACTGAAAACAAAGTTCCTCTCGACGCTGTCAACATTAATAATCAATCAAGCGTTGTTTATGTAATAACCATCCAATCACAGTTTCATTATTGGCTTGCTCGATTGACTAATCACAATAATAAGAAAAGTTCTTTACAAATCTGAGGACAATTATGAGTTACTGCTTTTCACTTTGACGAAAATGATTACTTTCATCTGAAAATATCCTTGAGTCAAGTTCGCTTGATTACTGTGTTAAATAAAAAAAACGATAACTCTTTTCAATCTCTTATAAGACACTTTCAAATTACGCCACAATCAGGGGCTATTCTTCTTTTATAAGCAACACAAATCCACTATTTTATTTAATCGAGTGCACATAGAGCCCTTAATAGTGAATATAAGCGGCTCCCCATTGGTGTTTTGCCACTGACATGTTCGTTTCGTCCTCTACATTTAATGTTTTTAGTCTTTCTCTACGTATGTCTGTGTATTAATTAAACATGTACACATCAATACTTACTGTTATGGGGTTTAGGTTTAAGGAGTAGCTTTTCCTATGTGACAGTTATCTTTGTTTTTAATTGACTGCATGTTTTATACAATAGATAATATAATATATATATTATATTCATGTAGTGACAATGGTCTATTAAGTTTTGTGATCCTGTCTTTGAAATTTTATTATACGGTTTTATATACACTATCCTTTTAGGTCTTACTTAATGATTAATAATTTGATCTAAAATATGGTAAATATTTTTGCAATATTGCCAATACCATAAACGTACATAATTAAATTAAAACAGATCAAATATTCGAATGTTTCTTAATTAAGTTACTGTAACATTCCTGACAAGCACATTTCATAACTCTTCATCGTGTCTCTAGACTCTAAACTCATTTTTTCTTCTTTTGCTGATTAGAGAGGTGTTTTGGGATATATTTTTTCTTAAACTCATTGCCTGAATTTATTTCAGTCGATGCCTGATCATAGGTATTGAAATACAGAGTTATATAACTCATCAGTCAGTCTTGTCTTACAAATAAATTATTTCAAGTTTCAGTGTTAGCAACGATATTAATAGTAATTGTTAAAAATTGTGTTGCCTTGTGTCTTTAATGCGAGACTTTGTTCAGTTATCTCCCTTTCATACTCTCTTAAAGTAAGTAGGTCCTTTCATTTGAATTACTCTGTTGTTATCGCTATGTTATTTGTAACAATATGGTGTAAATGAAGCTAAGATATTGATCACCATGACTATTATCTAATAATGCCTTCATCTTCGTATTCTATAAACACACAAGTGTCTTAATTTTGACATTCCAGACATTTAATTTAACAAATATGCAAGATATCTCACACCTTAGAACTGAAATATGTCATAAACAAAACAGCGCTAAAGTCAGAGGATTCCAAATGATCGGACCAACTTACAATTTTATTATCTTGGACATAATCCAATAAGGGAGACAAATTGAAAGTCACTAAAGTCCCTAATTTCACTATGAAAAATGTATTCGTGTTTAACCCTTATCCTGCAAAATTTCTATAATGAACTTGTCCATCTATAAATTTGGACTGTATCATTAACTATTAAAAGGGGTGCTTACCTAAAAGATACTGACTGAATGGCGAACAGTGCAGACCATGATCAGCCTACACGGATCTAGGTGTGCACTGGTCGCAAAGGCAGAATCACTTGCCGCCAGCAGGCTAAGGGTTAACACAGAGCTATAAAAATAAAACTTTTTTGGGGTTAATTACAAAGTGTGACATTCTGAATACAATACAACATGCTGAGTACAAACTGTAACATGCTGACTACATACGGTTGCATCAAGCTATACAAATAAAACAAAGGATAGTTTCTTGTTATTTAATGTTTGTGCATATTGTTTACGTAGCTATCACGCGGCGAATCACTACAAGGGCGTGTACAATTCACAGTAGCCCATCCATTTATATTGCATTTTAACCAACGGTGATGAAGAATAGTTTAAAATAATTATGTATGGAACGCCTAAACTGCCTTTGCATGATAATGTTTAGTTCGTCATGTGCCATTTTCAATATATTCTCTACAAATCATAATATGTTACGTAGATAAAGCAATTTGTTGTGTACATTAACTAGTTTGTCAGGTACATATCTTAGTTTTTGCTGTACATTCACTAGTTTGTGCTGTCCAATTATAGTTCGTTTCGTGCATTTTCCAGTATATTCGGTACAAATCATAATTTGTCTTCTAGATAAAGCAGTTTGTTATGTACATTTATTAGTTTGTCCGGTACGTTAATTGGACAGCACAAACTCGGACAAACTAGCAAATGTACATAACAAACTGTTTTATCTACATAACAAATTATAATTTCTACCGAATATATTGGAAAATGCACATGACAAACTATTAATTGTACAGAACAAACTACTAAATGCACAACACAAACTAAAAAACGTACCGGATAAACTAATAAATGTACATAACAAACTGTTTTATCTACATAACAAATTATAATTTGTACCGAATATACTAGAAAATGCACATGACGAACTATCAATTGGACAGCACAAACTAAGAAATGTACTGGACAAACTATTCTAAGTACATAACAAACTGTTTTATCTACATAACAAATTATAATTTGTACCGAATAGGTTTTATCTATATAACAAATTGTTATTTGTACCGAATATAATTTTTGGAAAATGCACATAACAAACTATTAATTGTACATAACAAACTAGTAAATGCACAACACAAACTAAGAAATGTACCGGACAAACTAGTAAATGTACATAACAAACTGATTTATCTACATAACAAATTATAATTTATACCGAATATATTGGAAAATGCACATGACCAAGTGTTAATTGTACAGCACAAACTAGCAAAAGCACAACACAATCTGGAATAACTACGTAATAAAATAAAAAAAATATTATGTCAAGGCAGTCTAGACGTTCCACAATTATGCTAAATGGTTATTGTGCAGTTTGAAACAACTAAAGAACTAGGCTATGTACGTAGTTTGTGGTTCCGTGTATACGATGAATAACTGACTCGAGCCGAACGAGCCCGCCCGCTGAGCTCAGTAGGGAGAGCGTTGGTCTACGGATCGCGGGGTTGCGAGTTCGATCCACGGGCGGTGCGTATGTTCTCAGTGACGATTTGATAAAAGGCATTGTGTTTGAAATCATTCGTCCTCCACCTCTGATAATTCATGTGGGGAAGTTGGCAGTTACTTGCGCAGAACAGGTTTGTACTGGTACAGAATCCAGGAGCACTGGTTAGGTTAACTGCCCGCCGTTACATGACTGAAATACTGTTAAAAACGGCGTTAAACCCAAAACAAACAAACAAACAAGCCGAACGATACTTCACGACACTGTATATCGTTTCTTAAATGATATCACATGGGGTTCGACCACTTCCTGTGGTACTGGCTGCTCCTTCTATATCCCTGGTGTTTTCTTGGTTTCTTTGTTTTAAGCCCCAGCGAAGTACCTTGTGTTGTATGGCGTCTGCTACATTCACTTTGGTTGCGCATCCAAATCAAATCGCAGGTCAATCATTTAGAAGTCACGAAGCTTTCCCTTTCATCTGACGTCTTGTTGTAACTTATTACTGAACAACCAATTACACAGTATTGAATATTTCATGAGCATGCCATTAAAATTACCTTTTATAGGTGTATTGTTAATTAAATACAAAAATTAGATTATCACTTCAGCTTACAAAATCGATGTTTGTAAGAAAATAATTTAATATTACAACGGTGGACGTATAACATACTTACATCATTAAATCATTAAGTGCCAATCTTCAAATGATATATAATTGCAAAGTCTCCTATGGGTGGTAAAACACTGTCTCGGAAGCCTAGTGGTTTCGCTCCCTGGCCGAATCATACCAAAGACGTAAAAAGTAGTACTAGAAGCTTTCTCGCTTGGCGCTCAACATTACAAGAATACTGCTAGAACTGCTGAGCCCGGTGTCAGTATAAGTTCATAGTTTTGTCCAGTCTATAACTCTTATGCATAAATGGATTTTCAAGTAACTTAGCAATTTGCAAACCATCAAGCAAACGAAGAGAATATGTCCGGTGCAGGTCTGGGACTCTTAGCTCAAATGTCACGGTCACTCTTGGAGGTAATATAATTTAGTCTGTTTTATTGCCCGGTCTATAATTACTGTATACCTAATAACTTTGCAGTAACATTGAAAATAAGCATTCTAGGCTTATATCCTAACTCAAAGTTAAAATAGTATAAAGTGTTCTGTTCAATTTTCTTTTGTGTACACTTGAGAGCCACACTTACAAACGTATGTGTCCTACAATCACTTTGCGGCGGCAACTGTAGCCTCCGATAATGAAATAACGTGCAGAAACGTGCAGTTTCATAGTAATCATGAAATTATTATCATTGTAGGACTATATTTACGAAGTATATACTGAATTATTATTGTTAGATACATGTGAAAGCTAATTTTCTTGGACAAAACACATCCCATCCTACATTAAGCTGACGAATCGTCTCTAAAAGAGAACACTTTTTATTTCTTTTCGTTTCGTTTTACTTCCTGGAGCGCATATTTCGTCCGTCCATTTACGCTAGCTGTATATATTTTCTATAACAGACCCAGTGACTAATTTTAGGTCAGTTCTTCATCAACAATTTTTGTCGTAAATTACATGAAATAACGCCGTTGTTCATACTTTTGAAGACGTTTATGCGAAATCATTTTATATTACCTAGTGACTGTTGTGTGTGCATCGGTGATCAGTAAATATAAGATGCTGATACAACAAAAAGGGATATGAGTTCCTAACACGTAAGGCTAGATGCATTTTCTTGTAAGTCCCAAGACACAACGAGAGGACGAAATTGTCAGAAATTAGAAACAATAGATATGTGACAAAATTTAGTATAACTTAGATATGTTAACTTGATAAAAAGTAAATGTATGACAAAATATATTGATTACCTTTGATTCTGTGGATCCAATCCCATATTGTGAATTATAACAACATTATGTCAGTCATAATATAACTTTTCTCCTAGCCTTTTAGGTACGGTATGGATTTTTGTATCAAAACCAGCGGTAGATTCTGTGTACTTTTCTTAAAGTTTAAAGCTTCAGTTTTCTACTCAACATTTAACCATTCTATTTTTAAAGTACGAACTTGTCTGTGGAAGGATAAAGCTGTCTGGCTTTTGAATGTTATTATATTAAAATGCCATTTTGTTGTAATAAAGATTTAAGAGGATCTGTTTTATCTTATATTGTCTGGTTTCAACCGATGGAAGGAATATTGTTTACATTTAAGTATGTAAATTGATATAAAATTGATTCAGACTGTCAAAAAATGTTTACTGACGTATTGTTGCTGCAACAAATATTACAGTTTTTTTCCTGTATATCACAGAATAAAAAAAAACTTCAGAATATTCATTCTCAAATGATCTATTGTGAGCTTTTTTACTTATAAAGTCTCGCTATTTCAGCAATAGAAAAACGGCTGGATTAACTGAATATTTTCTGTATCTGATTGGAGTTGAATATACATGACACGATTTATTTCCCTATTCATTACTGAAATAGTGTCAAACGGCATTGAGACGCGCTGGAAATGAAAACGCACAAAATAGGTACTAGTAAATATTTGTTGTGTATCCTTAAAAATGTAGATAATAATTATTGATAACGTGTTAGATTGCTCGTGTATCAAATTGTTTATCTTTCGGATGCGTACTATTATATTCACGGGGCGTTGTGTGTAGTCAAACTTTCAGCCATCACTCTTTCGGCGCAGCAGGACTAAGCTTGCTGTTGCCCGGGATTCGACAAACTTCACAGGCAACAATTAAAACGTCATTTGAATGACAAGCTATTCGGGTTGGGGGCGGTTACCCGCAACCAAAGTCAGAAGTGTACTTGTGATAATCATAGAATCTTTCATTTTATTCCTTTTCTAATTTAGCATGTCTCCATTCACATTGACCATTTAGATTATATTAGATCTGTCGATGATAAGGAATTCCAGGCCATGGTTACATCACTGCTTTCAAGCTGGATAACTTCGTGTGAGGTCTTGTGGTGTTCATCTATAGATTTGAGGCACACTTCTATATTATTTCTCATACATATATTTTAATAATTTGGCGTAAAAATGTGTTACAAATAGAACAGAAATATATTATCAGTAGCGCAATTTATAAGTGAGACATTTATAAAGTAAAAGTGGTGAATGTTGATATTTCACAGTGGAGGTTTGATTTGATTTGCATGGAGATTGTTTGCTTGCGTGTGTGTGTGTGTGTGCGTGTGCGTGTGCGTGTGCGTGTGCGTGTGCGTGCATGCGTGCGTGTGTGTGTGTGTGTGTTTCTTTTTTAATTTATAAAGTTACAGTTTGGTACTGGTGGCGTGACACTTTTAATAGACAAAGGGTAAATTCAATTCAGGTATTCTCTGCTTCATCCTAGCTGTTAACGAATTGACTTTGGTTCAGGTAACTGATGATACAAGCTACTGCCAAACAACACGCTACCGAAAGCTGTCTCTTTCATCTCTATTGCTTCAAGGTTGTCTGGCAGAACTTGTAGTAGCTGTAGTTTGTCGTCGTGCAGTGGCACTATATTCTGCCAACCAGAAATAAGTGACATATCTGGAAATTCAGTTTTCACTGGATTATACAGAGTGCTACATACACATGATTCAGAATTCTTAGCATTTGCCTTTGGTATAACAAATTTTACATCTATCAGGTCCCTAGGTTTAATTCTATGAGTTCTTGGAGGCACCTGTCACTGTTGGGGACAAGATGTCTTGGATATTATATCAGGCGCTGCCTTCGTTTTGAGCGTTTTGTAGTGAGCTAACTGGTAGACAAGTGCTGCAACATGAGCACAGGACGCTTTCCCTGCACCACAACCACGCAACTGGTTTCAAAGCTCCTTGGTATTCAGAAGAGTGATCTATAAAAGAAGAGTTAAGGTTAAATATAACTCAAAAAAATCTAGGTTTACACAAACAGTGTACATGATAAAGTGGTCAATAGCTATACATAGCTAATGTTATCTCTATATACTAGTATAACACGCATGTTTGTTCATGCGCCTAATTTTTAGTTTTGATACACCAGCACATTTGAACCAGTAATGTCCTTGAAAGAGGTTATAACGGTAATAATTATTATTATGCGACTATTTTACATAAATCACCAGTTCATATTTTATGCTATTGACCGGTCAATAGTTCAATATAAGTTATGCCGGACAATTATTTTATCACTCTTTTAATATTTATTTCTGAAGTCTTGTTTACACTAAGGACAATAGTATTTATAAACAAATGACCAACAAGACATTCAATAAGTGTACTTGTTTTATCTTAAAAATTATTTAAGAAGAAAAGGTTTGGAACAACATGAAGTTATCAGAGTGTTCTTTTATGTATCAGTGTGTGACTGAATAGATCTACTTATGTCCCTAAATTTTCTAAAAGTGTATGTAATCTTATATGAAATTTAACTTGCTTCTATTGACCATGGAGATTAATTCTTTTTCATTGACCTGAAGCATTTACATCTCACACTGCACCCTTCTGCATTAACTTTAATTGGAAATATAAAAATAGGTATATCTTAATACACAAATTTCAATAAAGAATATCACACGGAACAACAATAACCTAAACAGAAATTACTGTCTCAAGAGTGTGGGTGGGGTAATGGGTGTGGGTAATGGTAATGGCTACATTTCGGTAACGATATAGATCGTAAAACATTCAATGAAACGAAATTTAATATTAAATTCGTGCGTTGTATGTTGAAAACAATAAAATTGAAGTAATAAAAGAAAGAATTTGCGTTTTTTTTAATGTGCAAATAATACACGGAGTGTGTTCAGAACTTCAATCGTTTCCAACCGGAATACATACCTGAAAGATCGTGAATGTACGATCCATTGAAAAATTTGTAGCCCTTTGAAAGGTGTTTGTTCGGTACTTTAGAATGTTTTTGAATGATTGAAACCACGTCACACATTGAAATATTTGGTATAGCTGCTAAATTATTTGTCCAACCTGGATACCTGAGGCCTTTGTTGACAGACGCCATTGTTTACATTACGCGTTGCGTTAAGAGTCTCGTTTTCGATTTTTTCAGAACGAGGCGTAAATAAGGAGTATGATTGCCATGAAACAGTAAATAAATCTACCAAAATAACGTTAATGGGCTGTTTACGATATATAAATACAAGTTTTTGATATCAGGTACTTGGTTAGTTAGTTATAGCTCCATATAAAAAGACGACACACCTCGGAAAGAACAATCAGTGGTTGATATTTATAATATACCTATATAAATTCTGTCAAAATACAGCTTGTATTTCACAAGTAAATATGAACCGTATTGTACCTTTTGTATTGAATGTTGCTGGACTACTTTCATTTAATATGCATGACCTGACACAGTTCTATAAAAAGTGCATACAAACAGTTCATTCATTTCTATTTTAACATCGACAAACATTTAAGACTTCGTTCTTTAACAAAACAACAAACAAAAAGGTGGAGGTATATAATAACGGGGTCATCACAATAGTAGCTAGATCTGGAATTTTGTAATCGGCTATCGTGGATTTTGCAAGGACGGATCACACTCTGACATCTGGCAAACTACACTCCAGCCGAATACAGCATCCCAGATCGAGCTCTTATTATAATAACCCTATAATATTGTGTTTTTGAAACTGATCTTCGAGCTCAGTTTTATAGGTAAATACAGGTGTTTGCTCAGTATGATTATTTCTATCATGAAAGTATACACAGACTTTTGTGTTTTATGGATTGAACTAAAATGCGCCGACTACTTTCCTAAAGACAGATCGCGTTAAAATTTGCATTTGAATCAAAATACAAAGTATAAAACGTTTACTTTTGGAATATGTCGCGTCCGCCATAGAAGTAAATTGGTTTTACAAGCAGAGATTGAGAAATTATTAATTACACAACTAACATCACGTCTACCCAACATCAGCTTTAAAGGGACTCAAATACACAGTGATATTAGACGATCTCGTGTTTGGATTCAGTGTTGTTGGTTTTCCGGTCCTCTGGGATAATAGAATCCATTAAACATTATTTAAGAAATAACATATAGCAGAATAATGTTTTAACGTACAGAAATGATACGAAGAGGTTATGCGAGTGCAGAATACGTCCACGAGGGCCTAGCCCGAGTGAATTATACACGCAGCATGTAACTGATTCGTATTGTTGAGATATTTTTAAACTTAGTTCTATTATATATCATTGCGATTCTTACATGTATTTTATGTAAGAGGAAAGCACTATTTTATTTGGCGCATGTGTGAATATAGTTGGTCGACGTGACGTCAACGCGTGTGTTAAAACACGGGCCGCGGAATAACTTTGGAGTACGTAAACGTGTAATGAGTTATTCGGTAGCCTAATAATCTATACATTGTGTGTGCGAATTTAATAGTAACACCGTTCTGTTATATTATTTCGATTCTAAAACGTCTTTTTATTAAAATAGTTAATATTTGGCGCCATACATGCGCCATAAAATTGTGCTTGCCTGTTCTATCAACTTGTTTACATTAAAGTCATATTAGAATTAAATAATATTTAGTAAAACCATGTATTCACATATCTCAACAATACGAATCGGTTATATGCCGCCGTGTATAATTCATTCGGTCTACGCCCTCGTAAAATTGACCCAATCGTAATGTTTTGATATGTTAAGGTTATGTTTCTGCTATATATTATTCTTAATTAGAGTTACACTAACTAGGGAGTGTGAGGGATGCTCCACATTTTATTACGTGTTTTGAAGAGACTCAGACGAATCGATATTTTTATATAGCTTAGTTACGTTATCAGCTGGTTTAGGATAGAATTTCAAGATTAGATAAATCATTTTCAAGTATGCTATTTGAGGCACTGTCGTCATATTATTGTGTTGGAGAATCCGAAAATTTACTAAATTTACCACGGAAAGTCGAAAACTTTAAGTTTTTGACAAGAAATTTGTGGCGCAAATTTCAGCCTCTCGGCCTTAAATTTAGCATGAAAAGTAGAATTTAAGTAGAAATTCTTGAGCTTAGCTATCCCCTCGAAAAATTGAAAAGTTTAAGTAATTTCTAAATTTCATGTACAACAAAGCAAAATAAAAGCTCTTGATGTCAACTTATTCAAAGTACATGCTCGTCTCCGAAACCCGCCATTTTACCGGTGAGTCGAAGAAATCGTAAAAAATACCACCCGAATATTATGGTCCTGCCAAATTTCATTCTACCGTGACAATTTCACGTTAAGAGCTCTAATTTCAACTTGATGCACAAACTATCTCTAACACGAAAAGTATAGACGTTGAGACATCAAGATTTTTACTCTTCGCACTAAAAATTTAGTCCACAAGTTGACGCGCCTAAACTTCTACCTTTTCAGGGGAATATCTTGCAGTGTGAAGCTGTCATTAGCTCTTTAAAACTTCTACTGTTCATGCTTAATTTTAAGTCGAGAAGTCAAAATTGTGGCAAAAACTTCAATTTGCAGCACGACAAATAGATATTTAATGCATTATTTCGTGTAGTCGCTTTTCTATCTGGTAGGGAAGTCGATGGCGGAAACAGGATTCCGTAATAACGAAAAATAATTGAATTAAACGATCTCGCAGAAATAGCATATCTAAATAGAATATTGAAAATTACTGGTACTATCAAGGGAATTTAAATTTACAGTTGAACCAACACTGGTGTATTATATTGAGACTTTGCGTCGGATTTTCATCTCAAATTTTTCTCCTTGAAAGCTGTTTCAAGTTGCCGTAACCTTTTAGAAGCCAATTATTTCACATTAAGAGTTTTAGAAATTCTTCACGCTTTCTTTGATGTCGATTGAAGTATTAATTTGTCACGTACTTGCACAAAGCGGGAAAGATGATACCTTTCTAACTCTCGTACATGTTACATTCTTTATGAAAGTCTTCCTATTTTACTTAATATTATTACTTAACGCTTTGAAACATACGAAATTTCCAATCACTATCATTGACTAAGATACGGTAAGCAGTGTTCATGACTAAGACGATGTTTGGGTAGGAACAGAGACATCCACCAGGGCGGCGTATAATTAATGGATTTTTTTTCTTCAAAATACATACTCTTTTATATCTGTTTTAAGGCTACATCTTTGTAACTGTCAGTAATTAATGATATGGGTCTGTCCTCAGTATGTCATATAACCCTCGCTCTTTTAAATTTATAACCGATTATGTTTGAAAGCAGCCAGAAATTAATATTACATGGATGAAATAAAGTACACTTCCGTATTTATACCAGAAACTTTCAATTTGTCTAGAACTGTAAATAGTGGGCAAGAAAGTAACTAGCACTTTTAACCTATTCAACACTAGCACGTTAATTTTCTAATTCATGTTTGTTGTCTATGCTCATTTCAGACCGGGGAAAATCCTGGGGCCTGCAAGTAAACATAAAACAAACCGAAAATACTCTATGAGCCTAACCCAGCAATTCTACTTTTTAAGATAATTTTATGCACAGTGCACTTGCGTTTCCAGTTATTTTACCCATGCCAACAATCTCCACCTCCCCCAGCCCTTGTCCAACTCATGACATAATCATCACTTTCATTCCATTTCAGTCTAATGAATATTTTTCTTTTCGTCATTAAATATACATGGGTAGCAGTCATGCCTGACAGACTGAACTACCTTAATTACGCTGATTTTAAATAGCCGTTGCTTGCGACTCAGTGGATGGACCGTCAGGGGAGGTAACTAGAGTAACAAATTGGTACTAACCCCCCCCCCCCCCCCCCCCCCCCCCCCCCCACACCCCTGATACCAGATGACCTTCGCGCTATGAATAACAACTCGCGATTCACGCATTGATTACGTATCGTTTAAGATGTAAAACTCAATAAAAATCAAATACCTTGATAGTTTCTCTTCGTTCCTTTTAGTATACTTCTCGGCTGAAATAAGACATTCTGAGGAAAAACATAACGTTACGCTACAAATGATAAAACTAAACAGGAAATGGGGGAGTGGTTAAATGGGGAAGAGGTTGTAATGTAGATTGTTGCAGTCTGCAAATCATCTCATCACCTACTGCCAATCTTCCAAATTTCATGTCAATACCTTTAATATTTTAAGTTCTGCTCTGAACACGAAATATGATGTGCAGATTTGACCTTTGACCTATCACCCTGCTCACCGTGTCATTATCCCCTACCTACATCCCAAGTTTGAAGTCAATGCCTTTCAAGAATGGTTAATAAGTTATGCTCCGAACATCGCCTCGGAAGCCTAGTGGTAGAGCGTCCGCTTCGAGTGCGGGAGGTCGTGGGTTCGATCCCCGGTCGCGTTATACCAAATACGTAAATAAAAATGGTACTAGCAGCTTCCTCGCTTGGCACTCAGCATTAAGGGGATAGTGCTAGGACTGATCAGTCCGGTGTCAGTATAATGTGACTGGGCGGGGTATCATGCCACGTGTCTACGGCGTGATATTCCAGTGAGGCAGCACTATAAAGTTGGGCATTGTGCTCACTGCTACAAGTAGACACTGTCGTTTATATGACTGAAAAAATTGTTGAAAAAGGCGTTAAACCCGAACACACATACACACACACACACACGCACACACACACACACACACACATTCACACACTCTAAATATGACGGACAGGTTTAACCTTTAAGCTCAATTTGTGACCTTGACCTTAAACCTACAGACCAGGTTCATATTCTCTGCATATCGCCTTATCACTACCTACATACATACCAAGTTTGGAGTCAAAACCTTCAATGGCTAATACGTTATGCTCCAAACACGAAATATGAGGGACAGGTTTGACATGTTTGAGCTCTACATGCCAAGCCTGAAGTCAATACCTTGCATGGTTATTTAGTTATGCTCCAGACACAAAATATTATTGACACTTTGATCTTTTAGCTCAGTTTCTGACATTGACCTTAACCTTTGACCTACAAAGGTAGTTAAAGTGCTCTGCACATCGTCTCACCGCCATCTGCATATACGCCAAATTTAAAGTCAATACCTTTTATGGTTATAAAGTTATGCTCCAGACACGAATTATGACGGACAGACCCCCGTCATCACATAATACGTCCGTTTGTCAAACGGGCGCATAAAATGGACAATAGATTTAAGCTTATATTGTATAATTACATCAATCCATTGTAAATTACTATAAATTGCATTGCCTCGGATGTTTTAACCACTGGATGTTACCTCTCCTAGTATAAAAGATAACACATCAAAAGAAAATCAAAAGAAAAGAATCTGTGTATCTTAGGACTGCTTGTAAAATGGTTTAAATGCTAAGTGCCGCAATCAACAAATATTATCACGTTTAGACAAATAGATTATCTAACTGCAAACGTTAAAATGTATTTAATGTCATGTTAAATCTCTGCGTAAAGAGCAGGTGCTATCGGATGACAGCAACGCTCGGCTTTTCAACATCCTTGTAAAATGAATTAAAATAAAAGTTGAAAAAGGGGTACAATTTTGTGAAAATGCAATAGAGAGTTATGTAACTTGTGGAATGCATGTCAGCTCAACGCATTGGACAGGTGTGTGAAGTTTAAATCTATTCCCACAATTAGTTACTGAAATACCAGCTTACATAAATCGGGACGCCGACGCACGGGTTGGTCCGGTGGTTCTATCGATTCACGGAATCTCAAGCTAAAAAGTATTTTTATGTTGTTTATGTACACAGATGTCTCTCACTTTCAGGCGAAATAAAGAAAAGTTTAACTAGTTTTAAAATTCATGAGTCAGTCTCAACCGTTGATCAGCCAGTATGCATATACGTGAGGCCATGGGGCGGGGGTGGGGGGGGGGGGCGCAGATTGCTTTCAAACCACGTAACTATCAACAAATGGTGCAAAAGGTAGAGTTGAAATGACCTTGTAATCGTTTTAATGTATTTTTGCCCAGGTGCGGACTGTTTAAATATTGGGTTAGGCGGGAAATCAATATTTGGAGATGATTTCAACATTGTATTTAGGTTTGATTCTTCTCATCCTCGTTGCACATTTAGTTTCTTTTGTTGTAAATAGCCTGAGGATATGAAATATAATCTAATTATAATTCAATTTGAAGTGCCTAAGTATACATAACATGACATTAAATCTTCCTAATGGATTTTAGCACACCATTTTCAGCACCTACAGGGATATGTAATACAAAATGTAATCTTGCCTATAGGTTTTAGAACACTCCATTCAAAATACCGAGCAATAAAAATTATATTCTTTGCTGTTTAATCTTCACTGTTGATTTTAGCACTCTCAATTTCAACAGTAATTGAAATTTACAAATGTGTCACTATTGAAGAAAATATAGTCTCAGGAGATCCAAAAGTTCCTGTCAACAAGTTGCATTGGTGCGTTGCGTTAACTTTTAACATTTAAAATTTTATCTGAACACAGGAAATCACTTGCATTTAAAAATATCATTTTATCATGCACGAAATTACAAGGTTTCATTCTACATTCGATAATTTTAAGATTGTTGAATGTGTAACATGCTTGTTTGTTCGTATTAGACAGTCAAACATCCAGAGGTACAACACAATATCAAAATAATAACACCGACATGATAGACAGCATTAATTGCTCGCTAGTTTTATAATGGGAAAACATCATATTTCAAAGTCAGAAAATGTGACAATATTACACTTAATTCTGTGATTTCTTCCAAGTAGTAATTCCTTATAGGTTTCTAAGAACATTTATAACAAGTCTGCAATAACAAAATGTTGACAAATGAAATCGTTTACATTAAATAATGAAACTCTACATCCCGGCGGTAAAATAATTCTGTCAACAACAAAACGCACTTTTATTCTTTTATATGTGTTCTTAGCCTTCTGCAGGTAGTCTCTGAAGAGTATAGTTATTTTATTCTCATCCGTCAGAGGTTCGTCAGAATCCCTAGACGAACTAAGGAACAATGGTAAATCTGGTATTCTAGAATGATCTTGGCTATATTGTAAGAGGACATAGCCGTCAGTTTTACCGTAACATCCATAGTTTCAAGAACTAAGACACTGGTTATGAAACTGAACCTTCAAAAGTCGAAAGTGCTAGATCTCTATACATAAGCATTCGGCACATTTGTTTGGTCAATAATGATGCTATATATGATAAACACGTCAATAGAAAGTCCAGGACCCAAAAATAAATCCAGCACCCATTTACTACATATTGATCGATTGAAGTTAAACATTTCGGCAGTGTGCATTTCACGGTGACCGTCATTTTTCAACCAAAAACGACATGGTCAAATAGCTCCTTCAGTTCCCGGGTAGATCATTTATCGTCGTTTCATTTCATTAAATAATGCCTATACAATAACACCTTTGGTTGTACCCCGCCAAGTCTTGAATTTTCCTCCTCAGTAAATGATCTTTTAGTCTATGTCAACTTGAATTGATTTTTTAAAAAGCGATAAACTAACGACCAGATAAATTTGATTTTCCAACCAACGATAAAAGTAATCAAACAACATATTTCGCGTACCCCAGTGACCGTAAGTTTGTACTTCATGTCACCCAGCATATCATTAACCCAAAATAACATTGAGACATGCGCGATTGTTTGGATCGGACTGGTGACTTAAGAAGTTTTCATTATGTCGGTATACATTTCGTCACATAAGGTAATAAAAGACATCTGATAAATGTCCTATTTTGAAATTTCACATTTACACATGTGGTAGTGTTGTAAATGATATTTGTTTTCAAAGCAAATGCATCAGATATGTACAAAGGGCTTTTTATGAGTTAAGTAAAAGCTTCAGTTGCGGTATACCTATGCTAATAAAGAATCTTAAAAAACGCATCGCTTTCACAAATATCGTTATTGGTATGTTACTTCACAAGTACTCGAAGATATTTTTGTATCATACTTGGGATATATGTCAAATATGGTAATTTAATATTATGTACCCGTGTCACCCAGCATAATATCATTAACCCAAAATAACATTGAGACATGCGCGATTGTTTAGATGGGATTGGTGACTTAAGAAGTTTTCATTATGTCGGTGTACATTTCGTCAGATTGTTCGGTATCATACTTAGGATATATGCCAAATATGGTAGATTAATGTGTACTATTATATACTCTACTAAAATTTATAAGGTACCAGCCCGCCGCAAATCAGAAAGAGAGCAAATCTACGCTAGTTCGAACCCGAGACAATGCATCTGTTCTCCTTGACGACTTAATAAAAGCCATTTCGTCTAAAATCGTTCTTCCCGCACATCAGGTCCGTGTGGAAAAGTTGGCAATTACATGTGGAGAACAGGTTAATACTTAGAACACTTAGGTTAGGGTAACTAAGCAACGTTATAATGAAAGGCTGTGGCTAAAAACAGAGCTTGTGCGCCTGTGTTATATTACAGACTCCGGTATATACCGGATTAACTAAATTTGAACGAAAAATATCTTAAATGTATATATTTTGTAACAATGGTGATACTAACCCAAACCTTAAGTCAGTATATTATGCATATTATACACTAAATGCGCGTGGACATGCAAAAAAATCGCCTAATTTTGTCGTGCGCTCCAATGGAAAATAATTTCGGGCATGCGCAGAACGGCTGCACCAGCTCTGTAATAAGAAACATCGTAATGAAATACCGTAGAAAAACGACTCTAAACCCAAAACAATGAAAATTTTTTCGTAGACTTTTGTGTGATCTGTTTTCTGTTGCAGAAGCCAAATCTAGAAAATTCCCCATTTTCCATTGGTCTTCACTATTAAATTTTTATGCCTTAATACCCAAGTGGTAGCGAACGCTTCGAGTGCGGAAGCTTCTGGGATCGCTGCCTGGCTGCGCTGTGAAAATGACACGTGAAAATGGTATAAGTAACTCCCTCGCTTGACATTCAGCATCAAGGTTGGTCAGCCCAGTGCCGGTATAATGTGGCTGGGTGGAGTATCATGGCACGTGTCTAAGGTATGATATTCCAGTGAGGCAGCGCTATAAACTAGGCATTTTGTTTACTGCTACAAGCAGGCACCGTCCTTTATATGACTGAAACTGAAAAATTATTTTAAAAGCCGCTAAACCCGAACATGCAGAAACACTACACAAATAGATGCATTAAAGACATTCTGACCTGAGAAAGTTCCTTGGAAGGTGAGTCGATGGAAAGGGCAACATCTTGATAATCACCTAGCAGATTTTTGGTTATCTTGGCCAAGGCTTCACGGTCATGGCCGCAATTTGCTTGAAAATTTGCAAATGCTTAAAAAACATTTACGTGCATAGCATATACAAGCATGACTTCAGTGTTGCTATGTTTTCTGGTCCTTTGGGGTCATGGGGTCCATTTAATATCTATGTAATAGAATTCCTCCTAAGCCAGTGATAGGCGACGTGAGAGGTGTTGCACTTTCCATTACATCCAGGAACAGACTCGGCTAAACCAAGTCTGCTATTTTTTGCTTGGTTGCATTCTGTGCTTCCAATGGATCTTTTTACAGATTTTAATAACACACTTGTCGGAAGTACCTAGTAAAATATTCCTCACTAGAGACGTATACTGCAATAGTCATTTTGTTTAGAATTTCGTCAACGATTGTGAATGAATGTATAAGGCGATAACGATTTGTTTAAAAAACGTTGCGTTTTTGCGTTGCTATAATTATGACCATATGCAAATATTGTGACACAGTCCAGTCAAACCTTTTCATACCTGTGATACTATTTTCATATGAAATATGATGGAAAGAAGTCACTGGGATATCAGGAGGGCGGCCACAAAATTGAAACTAATTTCATCATACACGGCATTGTTGAAAGAAGTCGTCTAGACTACTTCATCAATGAGAAAATGGCAAAAATATATTTTATTTTGGTTCTAGGTGAACAGAACAGAAAATATCAAAATTATAACGTTTATATGATCAAGACAAGTGGTCTCCACTCTAGTGTTTTATTCCAAACGTTTATTTCAAAGAACTAGCAGTTTGCTATCAGCATATGCCTTGACATTACCACAATCTGTGTCATTTTGACATTACACACAATTCTGTACCATTTTGACATTACCCACAATTTTGTGCCATTTTTCAGGTTTAACCTCCGTTCCTTTGGACTTTTTTATAAACGTTTACAATAAGGCTGTAAAAACAAAGATAAACTGACAATTGTGTCTCAATATGCATTTACAAATTGTTCTTCACCACGGATCCGTATACAAAGTTTTTGAATATACTAGATATAACTATATCTTAACAAGTGGTGGTTTCCGTTCATGTCATTTTTCCAGTAATGAAATTAGATTCATTTCAAGCGTTTTGAACTGATTAAAAGGTTCAAACCAATACAGCCTAAACGGATCGTTGGTTTAAAAAATACGGACTTATAAAACGAGTATGATTGATCCAAGACTAGTCAAAGGCAGATTTTTTTCTCCACGATACTGAAAAATTTGTGCCAAGAAGTAAGTTCAGATCAGAGGTCAAAGCTGCTAAACATTAATAAATATTTGATTACGAACCAGTGTAGAACAACATTCAGAACCCATTTTAGAAGTAAGGTAAAATAATCTGAATGTAAATAAAAGTAAACTTTTGATATTTTGTATGCATCTAAATCAATTGTTGTTTTTAATAAAATAAATATATAATATGTATGGTATTGTTATTTATAACAATAGCGCTCGATCTGGGATGTCGCACTCGGCTTGATTTTAATTTTGCCAGGTCAAGGTTACATGTGACATACAAGAGGCAACTGTAGAGTGCGCAGGCGAAGAATGTGATCCAGCCTTGCAAAATCCACGAGAGCTGAAAACTTCCCAAATGAGTCTGCTGTTGAGAGGAAACGCTTTATTTACTGAGTCATGAGTATGAGTGAAAGTAGTTCAGGCGCAGGAAAAAATACGGTTTAAAATTCATCTAGGAAAATATTGATGTTGTAATTTTGTCAGTTCGTAGGTTTTTTGAAATGCAAGCAATAGTTTTACATTGATAGATACATTATTATTATGCTTTATATTATTATTATCATCATCATTATTATCATTATATATTGTTATTATTATTATTATTATTATCAACATCATCATCATCATCATAATCATCATCAATATATACATATATGGTTATTATAGCAGTAGACTGATCCGAGTATACTAAAGTCTTCATAGTGTTCAATGCTAACTCAGTTTTGATAATTTCTATGTGTTAATCGTGCAACGGTAACTTGAAGTAAACAATGAGCTGTGTTATTTATACAAGTTTTTTTTATCTTTATCTGATTAAGTATTTAGCAATGAGCATTTGACACTTATTGTTTCGTATTTCGCAATCGACAATTATCATTTATCGTTTGACAATTACAATTTGGCATTAAGCATACAGTACAACCTCTATAGAGCGGCCCTCTCTTAAGCAAAACTATCTCTATAACAAGATCATCAAGATTTCCCTAAGCTGAAATATACTATCAAATTTACCTCTCCAGAACAACAGTCATTTTTGTATCTCCCAAAGGGTGTTGCTCTACTGAGGTTGCCCTGTATAACAAATAGAATTTTGCACTAACTATTTGTCATTTAGCATCTGGTAATTAGCATGAACGAAAATTATGTGAGCACAGGAAAGCAGGTGCGCCATGCTAATTGCCAAATGCCAAATGACAAATAGTTTGTGCGAAATGCTGTTTGCCAAATGCTTTATATCAAATATTGACTGTGAAATGGTAATTGTCAAACGATGAATGATAATTGTTAATTGCAAAATATAAGATAAAGAGCTGAAAATATCAGTGCATGAATGCATCCTTTTTAAAGGTAGTCACTGGCCTTCGTTACACAATGTTGTCTCTATTAAAACAAAAACGTCTTTTTAAACAATTTAGAGAAAAATGTTTCGGTCCCATGACCGGATGAACATGTTATTGGTTCAGTTAATCTGATAGAACTTCATAGATTTTAACGAGATTTAAAGTTACAGCCATTACTTTAAGAGATACAGGGCATTTACTCATAAAATTAAAGAATTTGACGATTAGCATTTATCAATAAGCATAAGCTATTTGACATTTAACATTTGGCATTTAGCATTAAATAACTGGTATTTAGTTGGATATATTTGTCATTTAGCATTTGGCATTTAGCATGGCGCAGCGGCTTTCAGTAGTACTAAACAGATAAATTTTGTTTTTGAGAAATATATGCACGTTTGTGCATATTTCAAAACGTTTTAGCTGGTACAACCTCTATACCGTATTCAGCACTCAAGACTTTTGCCAAGTCAAATCAGATAAAGTACGCAAAAATACATTATTTACTGCACACATGTATTTTGCATAGGAAAATCCTAGTACAATATTATTTTTGAATCATGAAAGTTTCGAAAAAAATGTCTAAATTAAAATAAAAAGCAGAAACTATTTTATCCTGACCAGAACATCCTGCAAAATAAATTAATTGTTTCATATAATCATTTGATTGCTCAAACAACTGGAAATTACAATTTCACCATTTTTTGATAAATGCCAATTAAATATCGATAAATAAAAATGTTCCTGTTACAAGTCATAGGTTTCTTTAGACTGATGTATCATCAAATATTTAAAATGATGAACAAGAAAAAAACCTGTATAATGTATAGAAGATTAAACTCTTAAGAGCTTGACAATGTAAATACTATTATCAACTACATTTTACAAATTACGAGTACTGTATATACTATATCTAATAAACATTTAGTCAACAATCTATATATTTGCGATTTAACATTATTTTATACATGCAATAGGTATAGCACAAAATTTTATCACAAAAAATAACGTACTTATATATAAAAGTTCATTTGGTCTATGTTTTTGACTTGAAACTGTCGGTTGTCAGTGTACATGTTAACCTTTAACCTTTTATCGTAAAGACCAGTACCGCAGCGCTATCACAACGGGTAACAATTTTGGCGATGTCATGTCGTCAAAATACGAGTTAAGTGATCTTTCTGGTTCTGATAGAAATATAGTTAGTGAAGACAAAATGTCTGCCAAGGAAGGAGGATGCTACGTTAGAACAGCCACAGGTATTTGTTATATATATATATAATATATATTTACATATTTGCATTTCTTTAAAATATTAAACATCAAACTATAATTACATTATAGAACTCTTCACAGCAACAGTTTTAACTCTATTATTTGAGCTCATTCAAATTATTGCTCTTACATATACCCATTAAAACCGTATTAAATGTAGAAGACATGGCTTTTTCTTCATTTTGCTATAAATGTTGATATTTTTGTTCTTTTTTTCTACTTAATCCACACTTCATTTTTATCAAATTTTCACTTAACCCATTTACTAAGCTGAATGCATGTTTACGTCTATATGACTAAAGAAGATTTCACCAGTAAAATGATTGAAGTGTACAGGATGATTTGCATGCATATAGACTAAATTTGTTTTCTTCAGAATAAATTTGCAGAAAAAATTGGGTGAGTTATCACTTTATCAGGGCAGGTATGAACTCTGAGCTTGTGTTCAGGCGGTCATGCGTTCAAATCATGCATCGATCACTTGCATATTTCAAGGATTCTGGCATCGCGGAAATAGACCAGAATCCGAATAAGCACGCGAGAAAAGAAACCCCGTATTGGGAGATAAAAGGGTCATAAGGTTTCAAGAGGAGACAAAGTAGTTTTTAAGGCGGATTAATAATAGACTGCCCGCAATTTTCAGTTATAGCGGCCGAGCTAGTGTTAGGGCGGCTGTAGCTTCGAATCCCGCACATATAGTAGCGGTTATTTTATAGCAGGCACCATTTTGTTGAAAAATAAATGATTTATTTCATTCATGGTTTTATTCTCCAGGGTTTCTTATTGCCCTTGTCGCAATCTTAATATCAGTGGGAGTGGGTCTGATTGTTCATTTTGCCGAGAACCGTCCTATCGAATGCAGTTTTCCAGACACATATACTGGCGGTGCAGGGAAGTCACAACAACAAGGACGTCAAGGTAAATTCCTGTAATAAAAACTCAACATAAGGAATTCCAACATCGTAGATTTTCATTACTAACATTATTAAAAAGAGACTTTACAGTATATTGTTCTTATCAATAAAGTATTTAATAATCTGTATTACAAGAAAATTGCACAATCCAGTTTTATTTCTTATGTAATACTTGAACCGTTCACAAAACTGGGAATTTATCTGTACATGGACTTGGATCCTTTTTTCTCATCAGTTGAAAAGTTTGCTATCAGTACCTTTTCTATAGATATATGCAATATAACAATATATAAGATAGTATGAATAGAATAAAGTTTATATTGGACGCAGTTAAGCTCGATATAACATTAAGCAGCTTATGTTAAAGCAAAGTGATTATGATTTTGAAACTTGTTATTCGTGAGTTTTCAATTGATGTCAAGGTTATAACACTGATAACAGATAATATTTGGTGCAATGATTAACTTAAGACATATTACAGAAAAAACGGACGAGGTCTATCCCATAAAAGGTTGTTAAGGGCTGTTAGCCGTTCAACTCTTCCCCGTTGTTAGGTTTCTAGGATGCACCGGTTTGAATTGACACACATTGAGAGCTTTCTTCTTTATTTCAAACTGATAATATTTATCAAGATATAATAAAAGGACATTGTTTATATTATTCCGGTGATACGACTATTTGCAGACCGTTATCATAACATACATCATAAATAGAGTGTGGTAGCTTTAACACGAGATTTTGTTATCAAATAAAAGGGAGTCGCCACTTTTAACTAAAGTACGAAAATATGTTAATAAACCGGACCTGAATTTGTGTATAAAAATGACGGGTAGATCTTTATCGTAGATCGATTCCCTTTTACATATTGTGTAAATTCTATCCAGCAACTTCAAATCAAATATAGATGCAGATAGATGAAGAAATATGAATAAAGACGATTAAAATATGATTCAAAAAGGTTTCGCATATCTCAATTCATATTGGCTGGGAATAGCATTGGATAAAATGTCGGTCAAATGTTGCACACTCGGACCTGCTTGGGTCACGGTCTCTGCTACTCATAAGCCGACAAGATGCATGATCTGGAATCTTCATGAAAACAGACTTGAGATTGAATTACAGTCCAACTAAACTGATTTTTACTTATAACATATCAGTTTACGAAAGTTTTTTTCATGTGTACGCCAATCGAACTTTTTATGATCTGATGTGGTATTGAAACTTTTATCATATTTAGAAGCTATCTTTGAATTCGATGCACTTAAATGTATCAACATTAAGATAAAACTTAGCCTTGAGATAGTTTTTTTTTCTGATAAGCGGCCGACATACCCTAAGACATAAACAAGTTATTACGTCAAAACAAAAACGATTTATGTTATTGTTTACACCGAACCTACACGTAAGTTTCCATTTACTGTTGCTACAGCAGTACTTAATTGACCATCCATGAAAACATGTTTTTAAAAATGTACATAATACCTATTTTATATATACTGCTGAAAGGATTTATGCGGATGAAGCTTGAATTCAGTTGATTTCCATGATATATCTTTCATCTCATTTGATAATTTGATATAAATTTAGATCTGAGTCCTATGTACATGCAAGTTTTATACAATTATATAAATTATGTACTTCATAACTGAACTAAACTTATGCAATAACCTTAAGAATAAATTAACGGCGCTATGAAAAAAACCAACAGAGTGCGTTTGCGACCAGCATGGATCCAGACCAACCTGCGCATTTGCACAGTCTAGGCAGGATCCATGCTGTTCGCTAACCATTTCTCTAATTGCAATAGGCTTTGAAAGCGAACAGCATGGATCCTGACTAGACTGCGCGGATGCGCAGACTGGTCTGGATCCATGCTGGTCGCAAACGCACTATGTTGGTTTTCTTATTGTGCGGCTCAAATGTTTTATGTACATGTACGGGTGTTTTAATATTCATACTTCTACAACAAGTTGTTCAGTGTCCACAATCGACAACAAAAGCCGCAAACTTTCATACGCCAAGTGTGTCACCATCAGCTACAACAGCCATGCCGCGGTTAAAAGACGTTCGACTCCCAACGTCTTTAGTGCCAGTGCATTATGATCTCAGACTTCAGCCGGAAATGTATTCTACGGATCCATCTAAATTCATATTTGAGGGAAAAGTTGCCATTGACCTAAACTGTACACAAGCGACAAGGAATGTTACATTACATATCAATATGTTGAACGTAAGTACGCATTTAAGCATTATGTTGATTACCTTTACCCTGCTAATTACGTAAATGGATTAGTCCATCATTTGATTTGGGCAGAACCACTTGTTCATCAAAGGGGTATTCAATGAAAATTTACTGGCAGAATAGCGAACAGTGCAAGATCAGCCTGCACGGACGTTAGTGTCCAGTTTGCATATGCAAATTTTATCAGATGTACATGTTTTTAATGTTTCAACAATTTGTTCAGTCACGAGATATGTGTTAGACACACATACAATTATTATGGTAGTGAATGAACTTTTGTGTGTTTTTTTTATATAAACATTTGTTAAAATACATAACATGGAGAACATTGTTTTTTAAGTATCATATTCTGAACGAAAATGCATCGAAGGGGAGGTAATGAAACAAATTAGGCGAGCCCTTACTATATGATTTCCCAGTTCAGTGTGAAGACTCCTCTATGAAAAATGTAAAAAGCAAGTGTGAATACGATTAAATAATATCTGTAATGTCAGCCGCCTATTAAAATGCTGAAACATGTCTATGACGGCCGATAGAACCTCATTACGTTGCATATTGTAAATCATTGATGTAGAATTGTATACTACATCGGTAAATCTGATTGCACAGAGCTTATGTATGCTGAAAATTGTACACTACATTGATAAAGTTGATTGCACAGAGCTTATGTATGCTGAAAATTGTACACTACATTGATAAAGTTGATTGCACAGAGCTTATGTATGCTGAAAATTGTACACTACATTGATAAAGTTGATTGCACAGAGCTTATGTATGCTGAAAATTGTACACTACATTGATAAAGTTGATTGCACAGAGCTTATGTATGCTGAAAATTGTACACTACATTGATAAAGTTGATTGCACAGAGCTTATGTATGCTGAAAATTGTACACTGCATCGATAAATCTGATTGCACAGAGCTTATGTATGCTGAAAATTGTACACTACATCGATAAATCTGATTGCACAGAGCTTATGTATGCTGAAAATTGTACACTACATCGATAAAGTTGATTGCACAGAGCTTATGTATGCTGAAAATTGTACACTACATCGATAAAGTTGATTGCACAGAGCTTATGTATGCTGAAAATTGTACACTACATCGATAAAGTTGATTGCACAGAGCTTATGTATGCTGAAATTGTACACTACATCGATAAAGTTGATTGCACAGAGCTTATGTATGCTGAAAATTGTACACTACATCGATAAAGTTGATTGCACAGAGCTTATGTATGCTGAAAATTGTACACTACATCGATAAAGTTGATTGCACAGAGCTTATGTATGCTGAAAATTGTACACTACATTGATAAAGTTGAATGCACAAAGCTTAATTATGCTGAAACTTGTATACGTCATTGATAAAGCTTATAGCTCATAGCTTAATTATGCAGAGAACTGCATATTACATTGATACAGTTAATAGCACAGAGCTTAGTTATGCTACATTGATAAATCCGGTAGCTGAAAACTGTATACTTCACCGATGAATCTGATAGCAAAGAAATTATACTGAAAATTGCTTACTTAATTAAGTAAGATGATAGAACTATTGACAAGTTAGTAAGGCTGAACTTTAATATTTGATACATTGTTATCAAACTGAAAAATTGTCTGTAAAAGATGAAAAGACGGAACTTAATTATACTGATATTTTTTTCCCTTTTAGATAACAAAAGACTCAATAGTGTTTAAATTGAAATCAGGATCAGGGAGCACACCACACTATGTTAAACATACGGAAGATAAAGAGCGTCAGTTTCTGATTATCCAGCTGGATAAAGATACAACACCAGGGTCACAGTACCAACTGTCTATGGATTTTGTTGGACCACTGAGAGACGACTTGCAAGGGTTTTACTTAAGTAGTTACAAAGAAGGCAATCAAACTGTGTAAGCAAATATCAGAACCTTTAACACTATATGTACGGTAAATTATTATGTCTCCTACATGTAGTGGGGGAGACATGTTGATTTAGTGCTGTCCGTCTGTCTTGTCATTCACACAGTTTGTCCACTCAACTCCTCCAACACCACTGGACAGATTCCACCGAATCTCACAGGAATAATCAGTGCCAAGCCTCATTATGCATATTGTCGGCATTTTCTTTTATTTCAGTGACTTCAGTCAGAGATATGGCCCTTGATTAATCGAATTTTAGAGCCCGCCCGCTTAGCTCAGTAGGTAAGAGCGTTGGTCTACGGATCGCGGGGTCGCGAGTTCGATCCTCGGGTGGGGCGCATGTTCTCCGTGACTATTTGATAAACGACATTGTGTCTGAAATCACTAGTCCTTCACCTCTGATTTATGTGGTGAAGTTGGCAGTTACTTATGGAGAACAGGTTTGTACTGGTACAGAATCCAGAAACACTGGTTAGGTTACATGACTGAAATCCTGTTGAAAAACGGCGTTAAACCCAAAACAAACAAACAAACAAACAAAATCATCAAATTTTATGATATTTTGGTCACAATTATAATTTGGCGGATATCTACCAAACCTTTCAAGAGTGATCAGTGCCAAACCTCACTGTGCATTCCTTTTCAGATGTTTACAGCAGAGTTATGGCGTTATGGCCCTTGAATATTTGACTTTGTCAGGGCAACTGCTCTGATACCATAAAGTGGAATTACATCAATCTTTACAAAAGTGATCACTGTAAAGCATAGTTCTGCATATCATGGACATGTTTCGGTTCGGAGTTTTTCAAAAGGCCTTTGATTTGTCAAATTGTATGATGTTTCAACCACTTCTGTTATCAAATAGGGTGGATCTCCACCAAACCTTACAGGATAGATAAGTGCCAAGTCTTATCATGTATTTTATCGGCATGTTCCCGTTCACAGATTTTCAGGGGAGTTATTGCCCTTTATTTGTCAAAGGGATTTATGTTATTTTGGTAACTCCTCCTATTCCATTGGGCAGATTTCCACCATACTTTATAGGAGTTATCAGTGCCAATATCATGAGCATCTAGTTCAGTGATTTTCTGCAGAGTTACGGTCCTAGATTTGTCACATTTTACAGTGTTTACACTACTTGCTGTATACAGTTAGGCTTAATTTAACTAAACGTCACTAATTATTGATGACAAGAGTAGTTCTGCATATCATCGTCATGTTTTGATTAAATAATTTCCCTTTGATTTGTCAAATTCTTTGACTTGTGATACTTCTTTGATATTACTGATGAGAATTCCACCTTACTTCGCAGACGTTACCAAACCTAGTAATATATTACTATGGGGAATCACATGATCAAAATAATCCCTAAACCAAAATACATTTATGAATACTATGGGATAATATTGAAGAAACTTTTGCTGTAAATCTAAAATATAGCCTGTCATATGGCAACATAGATGTATCCTAAAACCATATAGATTTCAATCACAATCACGTTCTGATTATCTGGAACACTTCAAGAAACTGGGACTTCTTATTTTCCTTTAAGTTAGTGTTTATAATTACAGGATATCTATCCTTATTGTCAATTACATAATTATCTAACAATTTTCATTAGTCATATGTTAGTCTATGTTTAAATTTCATATCTTACCATGGTAGGGAATTTATTCATGTTCTTCAAAATATAACTTTGGTTTGGAGACTATTTTGATAATGTGATTCTCTACAATGATAGATGTATATCTTGTTGTGATTATGGAACAGTGATTTCCCCTTGAGATATTACCTTTACTTTGTGCGATTTTACAATATCTGCGTGGTAAGTGGTGGGAAACTTACGTTTTTCGTGAAAAACAATCTCTAGTTTATGATAGCGTAACATATATGGAGATGGTTTCAAGAATAAACTTAGAGGTTCCTTCTCAAGCCTTTACACTGTTACTTTGTCGAAGTATATGTTAACAAATGAAACTATGTTTAAAACAAAATGGTTTATCCTAAAAGGTTTAGGAATAGATTAAATCATGTACTTCAATTCGCCTGTATCCCATTTGCACCTAAAATCTCGTCAAAGTTTTGAAAGATTTCTTTCAACAATGTTTTATTGTAAAAAGCGATGTTGCATTTTCCATTACTGCTCATGAACAGACTAAATCAAACCGAGTTTGTAATTTTCACCGTTTGCATTGTTCTCGGTGCTTCCGAGGGATCTACTTTCCAGGTTATATTTTATTTTTGTCGTGTGTAAAATAGTTTCAAGGTATACATTTATACAGGGACCTGATGATGAGTTCGAGCAAAGGGTGGTATTTGAATTATCAGAGTTCGAGCGAGCGGAGTTCGACTCTAACTGAGGCAACCAACTGTTACTTTTAAACACATAACTTGAGCATATTTCCACTTTTTCATTGTGATCTAGGTATTTAGCTACAACCCAGTTTGAGCCTACAGATGCACGGAAAGCTTTCCCATGTTTCGATGAGCCAGCTATAAAGTCGACCTTCAAAGTGACCTTGGTGAGAAAGAAACACCTGATGTCTTTGTCCAATATGCCACGCGAAAACGTTATACCAATGTAAGTGCCCTGTGTTTTTTAAAATGAAAAACGATTGTACATTGTATTAGAAGCAAAATATAACCACTTACAAGAAACTCACATTTTGCATTGTCTTGTGACTTTAGTTACCTCGTGTGGTATTTGTACAGCTCTGCTTAGAATGATATCAGTTGCAAGATGAAAAGCATAAATAAATTGATATTTCTAACATTTGAATTGATTAGTTTTCATCAGTAATAGCCAGTGAACGTGAATTGATAAAGCAACATGGCCAAGGTATCAACCGTAAATAAGATTTGAACTGTCAACGCAGCGCAGGTCTTTTACTTCGTTTAAAGTCGCTTCGAGAGTCTAGAAGTCTACTTAAAATCCACCTGTAGGTAGAGAAACAACCATTAAAGTGTAGCTGAAAAACACACGAATTTCACTCCTTATTTGATTTGTTGTAGCTAGTAATTTTACGCGTTTGAGCACATGGTTATGTCTATCTTTCTGGTATTATCCCTTGAGAATACCCCCTCTTTTATATCAAATTACATGTAATCTGTGTGCAGCACCTTTAACTACTAGTAATCAAAGAAAAAGTATGTTCTGTCAGATTGACTTTAGGAAGTATACTCGGGGCACGGGCGTTTTGATAATAAATTAATGGCAATTAAATTTGCCGATTCCGAAGTAGTGAGAAACATTCATGAAAAAAATTGTGCCCTATGAAAGTAATTATGACAAGAAAGTTCTACGGCAAATTTCAGCGCGGTTGTTATTCTAAATGTATTTTAATCTCACTGGTGAAACTGATTTTGAATTCACAAGAGACAGCCGCTATTTCACACTTTCTGCAATTTGATCGAATATGCATGCCAAATCAAGAACTTTAAATCGGAATACGTAAACATACTTAAGATAAATAAAATTTATATAATTATTTGAATATTTAAGGAGAAATTTCTGCTGATGTACAACAATGGCAATTGTCTTCGTTGTTTCCTAACTTTAGTAATGATTATTCTGACTCCTAGATACACTCTTTTTCAACGTGATAAATACACCTCGCCAAGCGAAGAGAAGAGTGCAGAATGCAAATTGGCATGTTTGCTCAGGGAGGAGCATTGTTTATTAAAATGATTGTTTGACAAAAGGGAAAATATATGCAATATCATTAGTTTATTGCACATATTATGTGTGTGAAGAAATTGATAGAAATATGCTCAGTACATCTAGAAACGCAACGTTTTACCCTCGATTTTTTAATACTTTCCGTGTACATGTTTATTTGAACTTTGTGTAGTAATATTGTAAAATCGTGTAGAAAACTGACCATCATCCAAAACCAAAACCCCCCAAAAAATCAAGTAAGTACATTTTCTTGTCAAATTTTAGGTTAAAAAGATATTGACTGTAGACCAAGTGTTGCGTTTCTAGATGTACTCGGTATATGTCAACGTCTTCTCTGATACTTATTCTTAGTTTTGATTATCACCTTTAGAGCCAACGATTACGTGGAAGATAAATATCAGATATCAAAAAAGATGTCAACTTATCTCCTTGCCTTTGTAATTGGTCAGTTCAACAAAACAGAAAACCGAACAGCACACAATCTTCTGTATGGTGCCTGGGCCAGACCACAATCTGTGGATCAGACTCATGTTGCACTGGATGTTGGCATAAACACAATAGTCAATTACGAAAAGTATTTTGGTGTACGTTTTCCCCTACCTAAACAAGGTAAGAACATCTTTGGTAAATGATATCATGTATTGAAGAAACGACCGAGAGCTTTGCTTTAAAGAAGATTCTTATTTAAAAATTTGTGCAATTTGTTAGAAGGATCTATCTTTTTGATAATTATTTAATACCATTGTTTGTTAATTGACACTTGAAGGCTATTATTATTTTCATTAATTTTAGCTTAAAGGGTTTAAATAAGTTGGCTTTGTATTGAAACTATGTTGCACATTGTTACCTCACATAAATGACAGATCTGTTAAAGCCCAACCAGGAATGAAGAAGGGGTTAAAACTGTAAAGTATTATTTAAAAGAACTGACATTTTTACTTTAGATATGATAGCCATACCAGATTTCGGACTCGGAGCAATGGAGAATTGGGGTTTGATAACTTATAGAGAAACCGCCATGTTGTTCTATCCGGGAGTATCATCAGAGAAAAATAGACAGAGGGTGACCGTTGTTATAACGCATGAACTTGCCCACCAGGTTAATGTTTTCTCATGTTTTCTTCAAAATGAAACATGGCGGTTACTCAAGTTATCAAATTTCGTGTTTTTTTCTAAATTTGAAACAGAAGCCGTATAATCATATAAGTAAATTTTACATTCAGACATGATAGCTATCCCTGACTTTGCTGCGGGAGCAATGGAAAACTGGGGTTTGATTACATATAGAGAAACCGCCATGTTGTTTTATCCGGGAGTGTCGTCAGAGAAAAACAGACAAAGAGTGACTGTAGTCATCACACATGAACTTGCACACCAGGTTAAGAGACTCACACTATCGCAATTGCAATCGATTCAGCCGTAGGCATGTCTTTGTCGCTGCATTTGCAAAACATCCGAGGAGCATAATAAATAGGCTTCCAGTACGCCGTACTGTAAACGCATATATTTTCGCGGGGTCAAAATTTCACGAATTTGAAATTTTGAGTATGTTCGCGAGGTTTAATATTAGCGAAATTGTAAAAATGGTATCCTGCTTGAATAAGAATTATACTAATGGTGAATATTTACGCGAGGATTAATTTTCGCGAGATGTAGGGCCTCGCGGATATAGCGAAAATTAAACCCTCGCGAAAATTTCTGCTTTTACAGTATGATAGGCCAAAACTTTAAGAAAAGAAGTATATGCTCGTACCTTCTTGTTTCTTATCTTATCCCCAGATAATTTAAATACGTGGAGTCCATGTGTTATACATGTAGTTGTACGTATACCCAGCGTCCCGAAAATTGTTCGCATATCTCTATCATAACAAATACACAAAAGAAGCGTTATGTTGTACCTAAAAGTTCAGAGGTTCAGAATCCAAATTTAAAAGACACACGACCCGCTTTATATCAGTACATTAAGAGTGACTTGTCAGCAGTCGGTAATGTGACAATTTTGCTGTTTATCGAAAATTGCATGTATCTTCAAATTCAACTTACAATATAGATAAACCAACCTGATTCTAAAACATCGTGCTGTTACAACAATGACAGAGAGCTCGAGTATGTTCAACTGAATACGATTATGGATAAGTTTTCATGGATCTGTTAAAAGACGCACTGTTCCAAGATTATGTTTGCAGAATTCAGTCGCGATTACTACTTGTTTGTTTAAATTGGCTGATTCCTTTATAGCTTGTTTGATGTTTAGTGGGTCATATGTGTTTTTCGTTTTCGAATCTTAACTTTATGACATTAATTACCCATATTTTAGTACGTCATTGTGCTATTTTTTAATAGCGAAATGGAAAAATCTAACCAACCTTCTGGCTAGACAATTAGTGAACTTAATGTATAACTATTGGTCCACCTGAAAATATTTTCTTTGTCATCTCAAGTTGAAAATAAGGACCAAGAAAGTACGACTTCATACTTCTTTTGTCTGTCTTGGCCAAACTAAAACAGCACAAAAAGCCTATCCGTCAGATCCTGCCGTAATTTTGCTAGTGCAGTGAAGCTTACTGCTTGACAGCTTTGTAGTTGTAGTATTTGAAGCTTTAATACTATTTTTTTTCTTGAGAATAATCACAACGTGGCGGTACTCTAGGTGATCAGAACAAGTAACAGTTATTGTTAAAAGTAACACCATTACAAAATTCAGATATGATAGCCTTGCCTGATTTTCGGCCTGGTGCTATGGAGAACTGGGGTTTGATCACCTATAGAGAGTCATACATGTTGTACACTACTGGTGTAACTTCAAGGAAGAACAAGCAAAACACTGTTACAGTCATTACTCATGAACTCGCTCATCAGGTGATTTGAGAATTTTAGATATCATTCTACTCACACAATTTTTAACCACTCTCATCGAACTTGAGCTTGTATATTATATACAGTCGAAACTCGGTATCTCAAACTCGCTTACCTCGAAATTCCGCTTAAGTCGAAGAAATTTTCAAGTCCCGTCAAATTTCCTTCTTTATATATGTAATTCAACTCCGGTTACGTCAAAATTTGACTTATCGAGACTCCGGATGTGTCGAAAGGGATTTTCAGTCCCGTCAGTAAAATTCAAGTGCATTGTAAACTCGGTAAGTCGAATTGAGGAAAATATGCGATAAAATTTCACACATCTCCTTGTGAATGTGGTTGTTTTTTAACACATGTCCATGTTATTGCCTAATCAGAGAGCCGCGATGCCGACATATCAAAGGTGCTGCGATAATCAAAGTGAAATGATGTCATACTTGTTTGCACGTGCCATTATTATAATTGTTAGATGTAAACATTAGATTTCTTAATCAGCGGTCATTTGTTTTTGAGACGTTATGAAAATTGCTTTTCATTTAAACTAATGAATTAATTAGTTTGAACAGCTACGATCTTTGATAAGGATTAATTAAAGGTAATCGCGATGTGAATGTATTAAAAATAACTTCTTGGGGGAATGTATCATTCATTCAAAATGTCAGATCGAAATGCTGTCAATCCTCCGGGAGAGAAACATAGTACAAAATGAAACTTTGCTCAAAAACATTTGAGGTTAGTATCATTTTCATTCTTCAAAAAAGTGAAAACTTTAGTAAACACAAACTGTACGGAATCGTGTACGTGTATAGTGCCTAAAGCGTATACACAGCATCACGGAAACAGCGTTTATTTTTTATTAAAACTTCTCGTAACTAAACCAACTTTTTTCATCATTTCGTCCAAACGTCCCTTCTCATAACTCGAATTTCGGTTATCTCGAAATAAAAGGCACGGTCCCTTGAAATTCGAGATATCGAGTTTCGACTGTATTTTATTCCGCGTTTACCTTATATGTGTACCATACAACATCCCGTATATATCATTTTGGTAAAATGGATTACCCTGCATGCATTGGCTTTTCTTGAGCAAACCCTGCTGATTGTCTTCTTAAAAAAAAACAGTGAAAAACTAGAACATACATATCACACGAAACTGTACGCGGTTACATTCTTATGTATATGATGTATTTTTGAATACTGCATTTGAGCCGCACCATGAGAAAACCAACATAGTGATTTTGCGACCAGCATGGATCCAGACCCAACTGCGCGGATCAGGATCCATGCTGTTCGCTAACGGTTTCTCTAATTGCAAAAGTCTTTAAAAGCGAACAGCATGGATCCTGACTAAACAGCGCGGATGCGCAGCCTGGTTTGAATCCATGTTGATCGCAAAGCAACTATGTTGGTTTCCTCATGGTGCTGTTCATTTATTTAAAAGTATTAATTAAATTTGTATATGCACGAGGTCGTTATCGTAAATATTGCCTGATACAACTTTAGAAGCGTAAAAATAGTCATGAAAGAGCGAGAGCGTATTGCTCAATGCAGAATTAATAAATATTTTCATCACGCTTATAATTGTCATACAAAAGTTCAATTACAAATATCATCGTAAATCGCTTTTTGACATAATTTCATAGTTTCGAACCACTGCAATAAATTAAAGACAAAATTTCTCAAGTTTGTTGAAACGTAACGCAATAGCTTTCTTTCCTTCATTAAACATTTCATTAAAGTATATTTTTCTGGCACGTTTTACATGTAGGGAAAAGATTATCCCGAGTAAACTGATACAGTAACTATCATTCACTGCTAGATAATTATCTTCCTTTTTTCGTGGTTAAGTGGTTTGGAGACCTAGTGACGATGAGTTGGTGGGATGACCTTTGGCTGAATGAAGGATTTGCCAGATTTGTTGAGCATATGGGTGCGAATATGCTATATCCAGACTGGAAAATGGTAATTTACGCTTGACTCTAGTAAGGTAGCCACATGAATTAGTGTCATTACGTTAAAAGTAACCTAAATTTGTGTTGTTGTTTTTTGTAAGATCGATGTGTCAGAAATGGAATTTCGTATATAAGTACATATAATTGAATGTGGTTTAAAACTGTAACTAAATATACTTATCATTAAATAGCAATTAAAAGTACTGTAATACAAAGCTGAAATAATTACAAGCAAGCGCGTTAACCAAAAGCTAGAGAGTAGATCCTTCTCGTTCTACTTTCACGTGCATTAAAATATAGTACCTTTGGATTTCATGTCATCCTTCAGGTCTGAATGAAATAAAGAAATCAGCGTGGTAAAGGAGATGTATTTTTGACATTTTTATAGAACGAAATGACGGAGAAGATTGTTGTTTTAAGGAAACCTTAATTTTAGTACGAATATTAGTATCAGGTCACAACATTTTAATTTTGATGTAATTTTGTAACAGGGAAATATCTTTTTGACGTTTTATGTCGATTTAAAGAATATTCTTCAAAATTTAAAAAAAAAGGATTTATATCCTGAAACGGGTCCAGCCATCTTTAGGAGTTCATATAAGAAATAAAATAGTATATTGATGCCCTATTAGGATACACTGGCCAAAATTTGATTTTGACTATGCACATACATAGACCTATTCGATTATTTTTTTTTTTCATTTAGAATATGTAGAGGTCATTATATTTGTATCGATATATACAGTATATGTATGAGTTCTGAAGCAGAAATATTTTACAACTGTTGGAGCGTTATATTATACGTTTAAGAAGCGCAAATTTTTCAATGCTATAGAATATTGTTTACATACGTACCTACACTTACTATTAGATGCATTACAAAATGTACAATCATTTCCTTTAGCAAGAGTTGTAAATCAATTTTCAAATACGACGACACTCATGAAAATGACGTATCGACGCACAGGGTATAAATTGGCGATTTTTGGGATCAGACATAACATTGCAGGGTTTTCAAATGAGCCTGTAATAAAAGTTTTTGAATAATGTAAATTTTCACCTTTAAGTTATTATAATTGATTGTTTTATAATATTTTTCTATGTCCTACAGTTTGAACAGTTTGTTGCTCATACTACGCATGCAGCTTTTGAATTTGATTCGCTGGTTTCTTCCCATCCTATTTACGTACCGGTAGAGAACCCGGATGAAATACACGAGATTTTCGACTCCATATCATATGACAAGGTAACTTTAACTACTCGAAATTTTTGTTTCACATGCTACTAAGTATTTAATTATTTTGCCGTCTTATGTTCATACTGATACAAAATATAGCATAGATAGCACTATAATAATCAGACTTTTGACCAATATGATAAAAAATCAGTACAAGTCTGAACAAATCATAAACCTTATTTTCCTTCTCTTTTAGGGTGGCTCTGTCATACGCATGATAAGATTTGTTCTCGGAGAAGAAACTTTTAAAAACGGTTTACAGGTAATTAATTTAAATATTTTCTTAACTGCAATGAATAATAGAAAAATACTAACTGCATTAATACACATTTTATCCTCTCTTTAACTATTCTAAATACATCTAGAATAAAGATTTAAGAATAATACAATTGTATTTGATCTGATAAAAAATATTTGGTTCATACTTAAATTGTTGTTTCTATCAGTTGAATTGACATTTTAATAAATAAACTTGTGTTTCAGCTCTACCTGAGGAATCATAGTTATGGTAATGCCGATCACAACGACCTATGGAATGCCTGGGCAACAGTTAGTACTTAGAGTATTTGGCTGTATGCCTTGTAGTTATTCAGACTATATTTAAAGGTCCATTACTAAGGGAAAGTGAGTTGGCATTATTTTTTCATAGCCAGTGCATAGACTTCTGCAAGACACTAGATAATGAAGATTGGCAGGTCAAAATTTACAGAAGGTCTTTGGAACTCAAAGAAATGTATGTGTATTATGTTGAAATTTCAATGAATCGACAGAATGACCCCCCAGGTCTTTTTAACTTTCTTCATACTTCATAGAAAAATAATTGTACATATACTGCGATTTATTTCGAATTTCTACATACCAACTTTCATTTTCCAATAAAATGAAATAGTTTCTGTGCTTTTTAAAAGAAATTAAAATGTTCACTTTCCTTAGTATTGGACCTTTAAAGAGTGCTTATACAATCTTAATTTATATGAGCTCCATTGTGTAATTTCTGTGACGTTTATTAAAGTCGTGGTCGATTTAACGTCCTCAGATACTAAAAGTCTGTTAAATGTTCGTTCTTATTTGTACATGTGAATGACATAATTTCAGACACTTTCATGGTCCCATAAATGAAGGAAATACATTTAGGAATTTACAATGCATTATTATTTCGACATATCTAAGACTATAAAGTCAGTTTAAAACAGATCAACACAAATTAAAATTCAGATATGATTTCTACTTTTCACATTTTTCTCTGTAATCAAGCAAGCTAAGAATGACGGACATCAGGTGGACGTTAAGAAGATTATGGATACATGGACACTCCAAATGAACTACCCGGTAGTTAAGATCACCAAGCTGAATGGTAAAATTCGTCTGGAACAAAGTCGGTTTTTAAAAAACAAAAATGCAAGAGATCCTGAAAAGTATCATAGTACATTTGGGTAAGTGATTTAAAATTGGTAAAGCTATTCTAGTTAACATGTTACACTACCGCATTCTGTAAATCGCCTTACGTTAACTAGCAGATTAATTACATAAACAGTCTATTCATGTAAAACAAAATGCAGATCGAAATGACTTCCCTTTGTTTGGTACGACTAGAGAATATGACTCTTAATTAGCTGTCCCTCCTACCATAGTAGGTTTCCTTCGCTTGATAAGCAATAAAATTGATTTGTAGAACATTGCTGACTCAACCAAATTATATCCAAGTACAACAAATATTGTGCGACTCGTGTACTACTAAGATCCAGCATGCGTTGTTTAGATGCATAAATTAAAATAAAGCTAAACGTATTTATTACTGAAAACAGTACCAGGATAGCCGATGTGAACGTTGAAGTGAGGATTATTGAGAAATATTGTTAAGATACAAAGTTGTCATAAATGTTGCGAAACATAAAAATTCTCTAAAATAACAATTATTCTCAAGGTGAGACATTAGTAGAGATGGACTGCCAGGCAACATTTTTTGCTTAACCATCTTCTTGTCAAAAACAAACTAGCCAGAATGTTGGAAAAATATGGTGTATAGCCGCCTAACATTTTACTTATTTTCTTATAGACCGCTGGTGCTGGAAAGATAAACAACTTAATATATGGCTGTAGCAGCCTTGTATATACTTTTCTAAATAGTTTTTAGATTGTTCAGACTGGTACATGAAGGGGCCACATGAATATCAGCAAAAAGCCTTATAACAACTTCATCATCCAATGAACCACTTGATGGATTTACACTTATCTGAGTCAATAACATCCTGCTTTAAACCTGTTTTAAGTCTGTTATAATAGTTATGATTGGTCACAATTAGGGTCCGCTAGATATAAACATAACAAAAACATTTAATCAACGTCGTCACATGAGCCACTTTATGGATCTTCACCAAACTTCTGAAGTTTGTTTCTGATGGTTTCTCATTGTCCTTTTTACGGCTCCATAAAAAAAAACAAAAAAAACTTTTTAATGCCCTCTTGATAGATCTTTACCAATATGGGTTTCTCTCAAGTTTGCTCAGTTGGTTGTACATTAACTCTTTTATTGCCTGATGGTCCTAAATGGTTTCACTTGACCATTTTAGGGGCCATCAAAGCTAACAATTAACAAATAGAAAAAAACAATTTAAACAACTATTTCCCACGGGCCTCTTGACAGATTTTCACCTTGTTTGGTATATAGTATCCTGTGTCAAGTTTATTCAAATACTTTCGGATAAGCCCCTACCGGGGCCACCAGAGATTATAGAAGAGGGAAAATGCTTTAAACAACTACTTAATTGATCTTCACCAAATTTGGTCTGTAGCATTCTTGGATAAGAACTGTGCTCCTCAGGTAAGAGACCATTTGTTTCATTTATCATATCAAGCTTGGACGCTTATCTGAACAGGGATTATATCCCAGTGACTTATAGTGTACGTAGCTAACTGCATATGTGTTTCAGATAGTCTGTAGTCCTTTATTCCATCTTACACTAAAGCTATATACACATGTTTGTAGGTACAAATGGGAAATTCCCTTCACTTATGTAACTAGTGCTGCACCAAATGTCAACATTACGAACTCGGACATTAAGTGGTTGAGTGATACAACCTTAGGTACGTAAAAAGGTGCACCTGCAAGTGTCTGTTTTATCTTTTTTCGTGTTTGTTTGTTTGTTTGCATTAATTAATGAGGTCTATGTTGTGTTTGATAACCTCTTTTCAGAACATTTTTACACCACGTACTAGGATATTGTTCTCCATGATATTTACCTTATTGTTAAAAACAAATAACACAGAATTTGGATTTTAGTTGTCGTAACTATGACGATGTTTCTTTTTTAACATCTACTCCGATTTTAACGTTCAATTTTGATTAGAGCATAAAAGCTTTAATAAAATTATTTTTGCTTCTTATAATTGTTTGTCTAACATGTCAATGTATTTCGGATAGTGCAAAAGGATAACTCAGTTCTTTGTTTTTTAAATGAAGTTTAAAAAATCAAGGGCAAGTAAAGAGACACGTAGACTCTTCCATTTTGTTAATATAAACAACCCTCAAAAATTTCAAGTGTTAGGCAAAAGGTCTTGATGGCATTTTTGATATCAATTGTAATGTTCGAAAGGAAAACGTCTGAGGAATTGTTTTAATGTAGAGCTTTTTCTGTGTCTGCTTCTACATATGTTTATAATTCAACAGTGCATATTTTTTTGCAACATGTCCTAACAACAATAGTCTGTACATAGAATGCTTAGGAAAATGATTCAGATAAATTACTTTGCAACTTTTCAACATCCAAACTGTATTTGTTACAATGCCGTTTATGTTATGTTTACTTGACTGACAAAAATACTGTTTAAACTGATGTCGAGTTTAAATTCTAAATACCTGCGTATACAACCTTTGATTTCATTTTTTTTATTTCTTATAAAAGCAAAGATTTATAGATTTCCCTAATTTGTACTCTTTCTGTGAACAAGTAACTTTGATATATATAATAATAATTATAGCAACGAATTGTTCATACATGTATGTTTTTTTGTATTGCATGATTTACGAATTAAACACCAGTGCTACATTTACATACGTTTAATTAATTCTATTTATTTTCAATGGCACTTTTTAAGAAAACAAAAATAGTAGACAAAAACAAGGCTGATATGAAAGTTAGAAACATATTGTAACATTTAATAGGGACAAAAAAACATAGTTTAAGAGAATATAGCTTTTCTGAAAAAAGCAAATATTCTATAAAACGAGATAATTAAAAAAATACGTAAGTTTGAGTTATCAAAATAAAGATAGGAGTGCATTTTTTCTTGCACTTTTTATATGTCTCCATTTACGAAATGAGTGATAGTGTCACCCTCAACTAATAAAAAGTGAAATGTTTTATTTAAATGCATTCAGTAAATGATGGACAGGCTTTGTGATCATGGAGCCTATTCAATTTTACTGTAAAATAATTCGTCTAAAATCGGTGCTAGGGGTCGTGATGAGTGTTGCACATTTCATTACCTCTCATGAACAATCTCAAATAAACGGACTTAGGCATTTTTTTGCAAGTTTCGTTCTGTGCTTCTAAAAGATCTCGGGGTAGAATTTCTAGATAAGTCATAGCATATCTTAGTTGCTCTTCACAAACACGCAATGTGTTATGATTTTAAGAGAATGACCAGGGTAACTGGCACTCTACAAATGTATTGTTTTTCTAGATATTGATCATGTGAATGTAGCTGCAGATGAGTGGATTTTGGGTAATATTGATCAATATGGGTATTACAGAGTTAATTACGAGGATTCTAACTGGAAATTACTTATACAGCAACTCAAAACAAAACACAAGGTAAATATTTCTTTTGCTATTAATTTAGAACTTATAGAATAGTCCTCAAACAATACTTACCAAAAAAGACTACTGAAAGAGAACAGTGTTTAAAACGTTTGTAAGTACCATGAAAGAATACTTTAATTGAAAACCTTGCAAAAATAGTAAACAATATTCCTTATAGTTTTTTTTTTCTTCTCTTTTTTTCAGGTCATTTCAAACATAAATAGAGCACAGATAATCAATGATGCTTGGAGTTTAGCGAGGTAGGACAATCTGATTATGAAGAATATATTTAGAACATTTCTATGGTGCTTCGGGTGACTAGTGACAATGTTTACACACCTGCACTTTACAAGCTACGAGCAGTTTTATTCTGTAAAGCATATACTTTCGTTCTTGTTTCAGGGCAGGCCAATTGTCAACTGATATTGCATTGAATATTCTCGAGTATTTAGGCAAAGAACAAGATTATATCCCATGGGTAGCTGCAAGAACTCAACTTCAATATCTAGATGACATGCTTAGAAAAACTGAATTATATGGGAAGTTTGAGGTTAGGCTATTTTTGTTTTCCCAAATACAATATGTAAAAGGCGTTAATAAATATTCATATCAATAGAATGAACACATAAAATGAAGTGTGTTCATTCCAGAGTTTCCCGCCGTAGCAAACTGTTTAACTTACTTAAAGAAAGAATCCTAGGATTTAACTAGCCGTTCAAACGCATCTTTCCTCAGCCAATAAAACGTAACTGAAAACGTATTTTTGGTCCTAGTCCTTGAAGTTTGTTTCAGACTATCGTTTTATGGCTCAATTATATCAATGTATTTTGTTTTTACGTCGATTCCCTATACTAACGTTGGATAATGTTGTGTGAATCACTACCAGTGGCTCTAATCAAGTATAAGTCGAAAAAAAAACTAATAGTAACGCATTGCCGTTTTTTTTTTCACGGTAATAACTTCTTATAGAGATTTTCGGAGAAATTTGAGAATATGTATAGCGAGAAAATTAATCTCACTTCGAATATACATCATTTACAGTGTTTGCTATGCTTTACATTTCCTAGCAAATTTTATATTATACAATTTTAATCGCAACATAAGATACATTTTAATCGTTTTAATATCATTAATACTTAATGATTTACCTTGCACTATTGTCATGGGAAATTAATTTGCTATATTATCTCAAAGTGTATCGTTAAAATGTACCTGAAGAATAACGTCGGAGTTCCAGCACTAAAATTATATTAGTTTTCCCCTTGCTGTATAAATAAATAGGTTATGTTTGCTTAAGAACATCAACTTTTCATTTCATCTCGGGTAAATAACTTTAAATGAGGCCTAGCTTTGCGTATAATGTTGTAACGCTTCATTTTACGGTTAAGACTCCGTCGAAAAAGAGGGGACATATTTTTTCCCGCATAGATCATAGGATTATTTTCTGCGCTTAGGAAATTGCCCCTATGGTTTGTAGGTAAATATTTGGGGTTACAGTGACCTTTTGACTTAAACTGGTTTCAGATCGATCAAGCCTTACATACATGATAACTATCTGTGGTCAGTAAATTTGTCAGTAACATTGTTTTGAAGGACAGTATATCAAGATCACAGTGACCTCAAGACTGAAAATGGATTCCGATCAATAACCGGAAAACTGTAGGGCCTTGGACTGTCACACTCCATATTAATTTTTTTCCTATGGTCAGTAGATGACACATATAACTTTCATATAGAGGTCAAAGTTCAACGTCAAAGTGACTTTGCCACAAACATGCTTTTCAGTCAATAATTGGATAATGAAATTTCCAGTAACAATCGAGACATTTCAACTGTTATCATACGATATATTAAGTTTTCAATCATTTTTGTTCACCATCGCCAACAAAGTACACTTACATGTATCAACTCTCAGTAAAAATGGGACGGGTTATTTGTGGCCCGTACAGAACTCTATTATTAAGTTGTGTGGCATCAGCAAATACAAGTAACAGAAATAGCTACAGTAAAGGATATTAATGCTATTACCAAATTGTTAGTAAACTGGAATCAAGTGTTTTCATTCATCAACATATAGACCTTTTATAAACACAACATTACATTAAACATTTATTAACGTAATAACTTTATGTTATTGTTCCTTTCTCACTTGAGACAAAATGCGGTGACATTTAATAGTGAAAATACTTCTTATCATATGGGGATACAGTATTTCGTAGAAATTGCTGATGTCTTCTCTTCGGGGACATTTTTTTAGAATTAACAGATTCCTTTCAAGAAAAAAGGAAGTTCAGTTACAGTTTAGCTTTGAAAGCTAAAACTCTTCTTCTTAAATATTCTTACATACGATTGTGTCATAAGTATATTTCTTTCTTTCTCCAGAATTTCATGTTATCGAAACTGTCAGACCCATTCAAACATTTTGGACTGGATGATACGAATGCTTCTCATATTGATTCGTAAGTATAAGGTTATGTTTTGCTAGCTTTATGTGCTTTTCATATTGATTCGTAAATAATTATAATGTCGAGTTTGGTCAGCCTTGCATGCGTTCATATTGATTCGTAAGAATAAGGTTGAGTTTGGCCAGCCATATGTGCTTCTCAAATGCTTAGTGAGTATAAGGGTGAGTGGGGTTTGTCTTTTAGGCTTCTTATATTGAAGGCTTGAGTTTGGTTAGACTTGTGTGCTTTTCATATTGATTTGTAAGTATTAGGTTGAGTTTGGCTAGCCTTATTTGTTTGCGTTCATATTGCTTAGAAAGTATAAGGTTGTGTGAAATTAGTCTTTTAGGCTTCCCATTTTGATTAAAAAAAGTATAATATTGATTTAGGCTTGCATTGTATTGTTCTCATATCGATGTACAAGTATAAGGTTGAGTAGGGCTAGCCGTATATGCTTCTTATTTTATTTTCTCAGCATAAGGTTGAGTGGGGCTAGCCGTGTACCCTTCTCATTTTATTTCCTCAGTATAAGGTTGAGTGGGGCTAGCCGTGTACGCTTCTCATTTTATTTTCTCAGCATAAGGTTGAGTGGCGCTAGCCGTGTATGCATCTCATTTTATTTCCTCAGTATAAGGTTGAGTGGCGCTAGCCGTGTATGCTTCTCATTTTATTTCCTCAGTATAAGGTTGAGTGGCGCTAGCCGTGTATGCTTCTCGTTTTATTTCCTCAGTATAAGGTTGAGTGGGTATGCCTTATATGCTTCTAATATTGATTCGTAAGTATAGGGTTGAGTTGGACTAGCCTTGTATGCTTCTCATTGTGGTTCGTCAGTGTAAGGCTGAGTTAAATTAGTCTTGTCTGCTTTTCATAATGATTTGTAAGTATACGTTTGAGCAGAGCTAGTCTTCATGCTACGACAGCAATTATATCGTATACACATGCTATACTATTTAATTACTCTTTCAATTTAGCAAAACATTTTCCGCATGTTATCCATGTTTTAGTGTACTGTTGACGAAAAGAATAATCATTTTAATAAACTGTTAAAACTGTGACACAAAAAGGATCTCAGATTGATCACCGTGTTTATGATTATATAATTTTTACCTTTCCGTTTTTCCTTTTCAGGCTGATAAGAAGCGATATTGTAGAAATGGCTTGTTCTTATGGATTGAAAGATTGTATTCAACACGCGAAACAGCTGTTTGGGAAATGGATGGACAGTCCAGATGATAATCCGTATGGTTACACATTTTTAGAAAGATAGCGGTTTACTAAAAAAGTAGAACTTAGTATTAGTTGTAGATATTTGTAAATGAAACGGTTAGCACCTTACCCACTAAGTATGACAACAGATTGCTTTCTATTTTATAGTTACGGTCCATGCTAACAGATTCTTGATGCGTAGGCTCTATTACGAGTACGTTTTGAAGCTATGTAGGTGGGAGTGTAATACAAGAAAATACCAAACATTTACAACTGCTTGTATACTATTTCGAAGAATAGTATTATAAACATTTCAGCATAGATCCTGATCTAAGACCTGCTGTATACTGTACTGCGATAGCAGAGGGAGATGAAACTGAATGGACATTCGCCTTCGAAAAGTTTAAAGCTGCCACAGTTGCAACTGAGAAAGTCACTTTGTCAAGGGCGTTAGCTTGCACAAGAAGCACGTGGTTGCTCAGCAGGTAGGTTCACTAATGGGTATAACAATATTATAAATGATATATAGCTATTTATTTTTATTTTTTATTTAGTAAAAAACAATATGATATTCCTTTAAATTCTATATGTTTCCTTTCTTTCTTCATAAAGGTATTTAGAACTGAGCGTAACGCCCAGCGTGGTACGAAAACAGGATGCTACGAAAGTGATACTGTACATTGGAGCAAACCCTATCGGGCAATCGTTAGCTTGGGACTTTGTTAGAGGAAAGTGGGACTACCTTTTCAACACGTTAGTAACTAAGCCAAATTTTAAAACAGATTGTATGATGGCAATTTGAGCAAGTAGAATTTTTGTTTAGACAGAATAAATACTGCAACAGTTTCATCTAATTATGATTTAAGCGGTTATTGCCACAGCTGGACTATATTGGGAAGATACGGTGGATTTTCAAATTGTCATCATTTGAATATGTTATATAACAATAATTGAGGTTGCATAGTTAATTATGACATAGAAAAAACAATATCGCGTTTTATAGAAACAGAGACTATTTGTTTGTTTTCCTTTCTTCAGGTATGGTAAAGGCGTCTTCTCATTTGCAAGGTTAATATCAGGAATAACTGCAACATTTAATACAGAGTTCCAGTTGAAGCAGGTAATACTTTACCACTTATAAGATCCGTGATTTAAGAGTAATAAGTTGCCACTGGTATTAAACGAGCCATATAAACCTAGTTTTATATCTTGAAATAATTCTAAAATCAGCAAGAAGATTATGAGAAAGCTTAGAATGCAGTAAAATAAAATGATACCAGTCTTGGTCTCATTGATTATGTTCATGAGAGGTAATGAGATATGAATCACCCCTCGCGATCTAGGAGGATTGTAGTATACACCGAATAGACTCCACGATGTCAAAGGATCGGAAAATATAACGAAATCCATATATTTTTATATATCTAAGCCTTTAAGTAAAACAGATGGAAAAAAAGAAACAATACAAAGTCTTTATCCGCTGATTTGATAATTCGTTGCAAATTGGACATTTTCCAAACACATTATTTTCATATTTAACAGTTACACGATTTTCTTGAGGAGTATCCAGATATGGGTACTGGTAACAGAGCCTTCAAACAGGCCATAGAGAAAACAGAATCCAATATTATGTGGATGAAGAGAAACAGAGATACCGTTGCTACATGGCTGGACAATGTTGGTACCCCTCATGATGCAAGGGTAAAGGACGTACGACTACCACTTCATCTAATTCCTGATTCGTATGATGTCACCCTGAAACCAAACATGTATAGCAATGACCCAGAACAGTTTAATTTCGAAGGACATGTGAAAATCGTAATGACGGCAAAGGAAATCGGACGAAATGTTACCTTACATGTAAACAAACTAAACATAAATGAAAAAAGCATTAATTTCGGCAAACAAGATGGATCGAAGGGACCTAAATATAAAGGTAAACAACATAAAAAAATTTTCCTTGGGCTTAGTTTTTATTCTTATTGTCGTGCAAGAACTTGTTATCCAAAAGAATTTTATTTGCCTGACAAGTTTTAATTGAAGGTGTGAAAATATGTTTGTATTACCAGAATACCGAGTTTTCGATACCCTGCTTTTGCAGAATAGTTTCATAGTATTTTATCTTTCTTTCTTTGTCTATTCAAACAAAGGTCAAAGACTAACAGATGATAAGAGACAATTTGAAATATTCTTTCTGGACTCGGACACTGTTGCGGGGGAAAAATACACGATTGAAATGAATTTTACTGGGCCTCTAACAGGAGATTTGGCAGGATTATACCTAAGTCAATATAAACGGGAAAATGATACCATGTAAGTATGCTAGGACTATACCTTTTATGACCTTTAGCAGCATGGTTATAAGAAGATGTCAATTATCTGATATTCGTTGTAGATAATTACCTTATGCATCAATAAAGCTCTTTCGTTGTGATGTATTAACTTGTTTGATGCAACATAAAATTAATGTATTCAGTCTAGTAACCAGTGCTTCGTTCGTTGGTTTTAATGTTTAAACAACGATATCTTATCTTTGTTTATGGATCATCAGGCTAATACGTTTGAATAAAGCTTTGCATATGAATACATTATTTCATACTGGAGCGTATAATATACTGCCACAGCTGTACTAAAGGTCCCCCTGAGCTCTACAGACAAGTAGATCTAGTATTTTTTTCAAGTTTAAAATAGCAGCGAATTTTAACTTGTTTATTCAGGAAATATATAAATTATTAGCACATTATGCTCTCTCGTGGTAGGCTTAAAATACATGTATATGATTCTAATATTAATTTATCATTGCAGATACATTGCCACGACTCAGTTTGAGCCAACTGATGCTAGGAAGGCATTCCCATGCTTTGATGAGCCACAGTTGAAAGCTGTATTCAACGTTAGACTTGTCAGAAAATCTCACATGGTCTCTATATCCAACATGCCAATCATTAGTGAACAAAAAATGTATGCTTAGTTTAGATTTTAATTATTTATTCTTTTAAATGGTTATATTATGAAGCAGGTGATACAACTGCAGTTAACAGATAAAAGTTATTATAACTGTCTCACAGTAATCAAACCATGTTACATATCGCAGTCAAAACGGATACGTGGCTAACAGGTTTGGTCTTGCTGGTAAGTTCTATATTCCGGACCAGGGATAACTGAGTCTTCAAAGTTACAAACATTGCCACACAGAATATTTTATTGTCACAGACAAAAACCGAGACCGTCACTTTCTAGTTTTCATTTCAAGCGCAGACTTCATAAAAACTACAAAAGATGAATGCAGAGATGTGATATTTTGTTTAGGCAACAAAAGACATGTTCTCAGATACCTGCAAAAACGCAAAAAATACTCCATTCAGAATATTTTATTGTCCCAAACAAATGAAGGTGGCCTCCATTCCAAGTATGCATGCGTTGTGCAAACTAGCCGAGAAATTGAACAAAATTGAACAATAGAAAGAGGGGCCATGCTGTTTGTAATTATAGTAAGTGAAGGATGACTGGCCAATGGGAAATGGTTCATAATGAGGTTAACAAAAATCTAACTTCCCTAATCAAAAGACCTTTGCCAGGGAAAATTTTACAGTTTCGTTTGCAATTTCGATAACGAGAAAGTATTTTTCACTAGTTGCATTGCAAAAAATATAATATGTGGACCTGTGACGAAGTTTGTAAAGCCCTTTCCTTTTTATTGAACTATATTTTCGTCAGGTTTGGGAATACAGTTTTCAGGCAAGCATTAAGTATTCCCATGGGAACAAATTGTGCAGATTAGATATTAGATTTGTTTTTATATTGTTATGAAAAGGCGGCTCTAAAATACATAGACATACATTATTACTGCATCTAATAAATACTTCACGCAATCTGGATGATATTCGTAATATGGAAAATCCGTTTTTTTATCAACTTGTGGCTGCAGTGTAAGTTCCGAAAACCGCAAACCACCGGGACCATAAGAAAAGTCCGGGTTTTGGTAGGTTCCGGTATTTGGAAGTACGAAAGGTTTTTGGACAAATACAACTGCATACCAGAAATCGTTCTCTGTGATTTAGAGCAAGTTCAGAAGTGCAAACTATTCATTTTGTCCTGTAGGGACAGTTCAGTTATACGATGTTTCTTCGTTGTCTTAGTCATTTTAGTTATGAATATTATAAGCAGAAAATACTTTATAATTTTGATAAGCATCATTTCTATACTTGTATGTTATTCTAGAGTCACTGTTATTATTGCGCTGATTCTAATTACAAAGGGAAGACGATTTTTTGATGGACATTTACAACACATCAGCCAAAATGTCAACATACCTTCTTGCGTTTATTGTATGCGATTTCAAGTACACTGCAGATACAACAACAACGGGCGTGAAGGTACGTTTTGCGACTTTTTCTGTATTGTTGGACCTGCTACTTTACACTCACATCAGATAATTGTCCCCCGCATTTTTTAAGAAAAAAGATGGACATAGAAATAGGCTGCGTCCTTCCGTCCTTCCTTCCGTCCGTCACATTTCGTATCCGGTCCATAACTCCATGAAGGGATTTTGAAAAAACGTGGTGTAATTATTTACCATTATGAGAAGACGTGTCATGCGCAAGACCTAGACCCCTAGCTCCAAGGTTAAAGTCACACTTAGAGGTCAACGGTTAACAGAGTCTGTTTCATGTTCGGTCCAAAACTCTGTCATCCATAATGGAATTTTGAAATAACTTGGTATAAATGTTTACCATAATGAATAAATGTGTCATGCGTAAGACCCAGACCTCAAGCTCCAAGGTCAAGGTCACACTTAGGGGTAATGAATAAAAGGGTCTGTTTCGTGTCCGATTCATAACTTTGCCATTCATCAAGGGATTTTAAAATTACTTGGCACAAATGTTCACCATAATGAGACGACGTGTCATGTGCAAGTTTCAGACCCATAGATCTAAGGTCAATGTCACACGTAGGGGTTTAAGGTTAACATGGTCTGTTTCTTGTCCAGTCCATATCTCTGCCATTCATAAAGGGATTTGTAATGAGATGACGTGTCATGCACAAGACCCAGAACCCTAGCTCCAAGGTCATGGGCACACTCAGAAGTCAAAGTTTAAAATGGTATGTTTCTTGTCTGGTCCATAACTCTGCCATTTATCAAGGGGTTTTAGAATTATTTTGCACAAATGTTTCCCATAGTGAGTTTATAAATCATGTGCAAGAACCAGACCCCTAGCTTCAAGGTCAAGGTCACCTTTTGACATTTTTTTTTTGTTCATGGGATTACGTCCTTTTTATATAATAAAGTACAATACTCATACATGTATTTTTGTATCAGTTTTCCCACAAATTTAAAAATGAAATTATGTTTAAACAGAGATGATCGGTAGTGATAGATATAAAATGCTATTAATAATTGTAGACTTGTAGCATGCAAACCTAGGCACAAGTTACAACTTAATGGTATATAGAGGTAAATGCAGCATTACTATGGTTACAGAACATTAGATTGATATGTAGTGCAGCTCTGCATTGACTAACAGTAGAATTAACCTTTTCTGGTGTGTAATTTAAAAACAAGCATTTTAGTACTACATAAGTGTCATGCATTTGATTTGTCTATGAATTACCTCCATTTAAAATGATTTAATAAAATACTTCATTATATTTTTTTCCCATACCAATTTAAGAATAAAATTAAATATTTGGAATACAGTTATTAGCATTTGAAAGCATTCACCTATTGTAGATTTCCAGACATTTTCAAACTTCATAATGTCTTCATGAATGATATGCTATATATTTAAGACTGACATCCTTGTTTGTAGGTTGCCCTATTATTCAGAAGATGCATGTAGTATGTTTTGTGAAAAAATTCTTTTGGCGGGGGACGTTGAAAACTTTGTCACAAATTCTTGTTTAGGCATTGTTTTTTTTTCTTCTTGATACTAAAGCTATATGCCCATCTGATCTAAACGATTGTCATTTTATAACATATTTTAGTACAGAGCATGGGCTCGTCCAGAATCACTCAACCAGACGAAAGTTGCTTTAGAAACCGGTACAACTTTATTGACTTACTATGCTGAGTATTTTGGAGAAGCGTTCCCTTTGCCTAAACAAGGTATTTATTGATGTTTTTGCTTTCCGATTTCAAATGTAAATGCTCCAAGGCTACTTGCAGTCTTAAACAGAATTTCAGTTCTACCAAACTTTGATTGATACAAACAACTGTACTTTTGGTTATTTTTGCTTCACTTTTATTTCGCGCTGTGATAAATAACAGACAAAGTCGCGTTGTTAAGAATTCGCGCTTCGTAGTTTTTTCTTCTTTGGGAGATAATGCTTTTTAATCTTCGCGAGAGTTTTGAATTCACATCGCTTTGATCGCGAATATTAGAAAAAAATAAAGACGTCGGGAATATAACCTACAGTAACTTACTGTATGGGGCGAATAAAGTAACAGCAAAACCACATGTTTGTTCACACAATGATATAAGAAAGGAACCGTCTTAATGATAACTCAACTGCAGAGCATGAAGTACAAATATAATTCTGAATTTTTTATTTCATTATTGAAAAAAAAAATATCTTGCGAAAATATAAATGTCGACAGTAAAACAAAGTACGCAGTTTGTTATTCGTTTCATTATGCGATACATACCACATTACGGAAATAATGTATTGGTAACTGTCATGAAATATGGTAAGTACAAGAACAGATTTTTAGAATATTTTTATTACAGTTATTGTTCGCTTTACAGATATGATTGCCATACCTGATTTCGCTGCGGGAGCCATGGAGAACTGGGGCTTGATTACATATCGGGAGACCGCAATGCTGTATGAGCCAGGAGTGTCATCTGAGGCCAATTTGCAACGAGTTAAAGTCGTCGTTGCCCATGAACTAGCACACCAGGTAAAGTGGAGGCAGGCTGACGTAAAGGATAATTGAGCTTACTGACTTAGTCTATATAGCCAAACCCCATTTAAGGCTATCTTCATTATGTGATAGAATGAGACGAAATATTCAGAGATAATCATCCAAGGAGGTGTTAAGTTATATGTACGTTTTATGAGTTACAACATCATTTCTGCAGTTCTACTAGTGCGTATTCAACTATCTAAGTGCATACCTTTGGGGTCAGATATTTACGAATAGAATATTCCTGTTTTCCCTACCATAGACTAAACTGCTCCTTCGTTACACAACAAATATATTGGTTAGAACAAAGGGAATGAAATATACATTTGTATCTGTTTTGAGTCTTTATTAGCTTTTTAGCCATGATTTACCCTAACTTGCTACACGAAAGCATGCTGGCGCGTTATGGAGATGATGCGAAAATAATTCGCCACATTAAAACAATGATTAGTCTGCATCAAAGGCTATGTAACTTTACATTTCTTCAGATTTGAATAATGTATAAACATGCCCTACTTGTTATTTCTTATAGACGCTTACTTGCTTTATGTAAGTGAATTTTGACCATATTGCACGATCTGTGATTCTTTTACAATCAACTTTTCATGATTTCCCCTTTCCAAAAAGAGAAAAGTCGTAAATTTTCTGAGATAAAAGCGAAACTTTGCCTCAGAATTTCGCTTAATAAAACGGAAAACTACCAATGAGAGGAAACATTATATCGGCTTTGTTTGTACGGAAGGTTTTAGACATTAAGCGTACGTTTTATTGCCTCTTGGGAAGTAAATAAAACAAACAGGAAAGCTTCTGATCGTATTCCTTGATAGCTGATTCAACTAATGCGCTGTATTACGTTTACATTTGCCTCCCGACAGAGGTTATCCAAACTCCGAACTGAGGTATTGGCCAAATGATATGAAACTACAGATTGATAGATTTCTGACAATTATTTGTAGATTTTTTTCCACACCTCTGATATAATGGACAGAGGTATTGAGTATATGATATGTACCTACCGATTGGCTCCTCGCAACTAGTTGTGGAATATTTTCTACGCCTCTGATCATGTAATATGAATTGTTCCTCAAAACTATTTGAATGTTCATTTTTCGCATTTCTGGTACCTTGGATAGAGTTTTACGGTGTATGATATGCATCTACAGAATGTCTCTTCACAACTATTTGTAGATTAGATTGTTTTCCCACAAATCTGGTACTGTGGATAGAGGAATTAGGTATATGATATGGATCTGCAGACTGGCTCCTGACAACTATCTGTAGCTTAATTTTCCACATCCCTTGTCTGTGGATGAAGGTATTGGGTATATATATGGATCTATAGATTGGCTTCTCCCAATTATCTGTAGACAATTTTTCCAAAAAACTGGTACTGTTGCTGGAGATATTGGATATATGATATAGATATGAAAAGGTTCCTGCCAGCATGTTTTAGAGGAGTAATAGTCCTCAGATTTTGATTAATTGGTTTGGACTACTCTCCACTGTCTGTCGATACTTTTATCAATTTACGTGAATGTAAAATATAACAAATACACATCAAGCATAACAGTATTAATTTTGCATGTTTCAACCTTTTTTCCATCAGTACAGATGCTGGCATGTATGTAATCGGGATCTTCAGATTAAGTGCTATTTCAGACTTACTATATCGTTTTAGGACACACGGTTTTACTCGTGTTATAGAGCTCATAACTCAACAGAAAATTAAGTACTGATAAACGTTGCTAAAATTGAGGTTTCTCGATTTGGGTGTTCCTCTGGCTAGGGGATGTATTTAAATCCGTAGGAATTTTCTTAAGATTCTAATATTTCTCTGGCTAGAGGTGATATACATAAATCAGTAAGAATTATGCTCCTGATATTTGGAAGTTTCTCTTACTGTGGGTAGCGACATTAGTCAATAGAAGTTCTCTTTAGATTTGGATGTTTCTCTGACTAGGGATGATGTACGAGGGTTATCCCTATAAATCGAAGACTTTTGGAATAAGTTTTATTGACGCCTGATTGAAATTATTTTACATTCATTTTACAACAAAATCATTCTGACTTGAATTCAAGTCCATAATGTTCCTTGTTATTCAAAATGTCTACGAGTACTTTGGAAAACCCTCGCATATAAAAAAAACAGGGACTATGTACAGATTTTTCTGACTAGGGATAGTGTTTATAAATTTGTAGACATTGTGTTAAGATTTGCATGTTTCTCCGACTAGAACATAGTTCAGTCTGAATTGTGTTAAGACATGAAAGTTTCTCTGACTAGGGATGGTGGTTATAAAGGGGGGTCCCAGTTAGGTGTCTGCTAAAACTCTGATTAATATTGGAAGAGTGGTACACTCTCAAACTGGGAAAAAGTGGTTGGGGTAAATAAATATTCGAAGCAACACTACAAAAATTGTGCAGTTGTTAAGAAATGGCCTCAGATTGTCTATAACTATCTTAATTTTATTAAATACAGAATTGATTGATAAATTAACAAAAAAATTCCCACTTTATACATGTGTTTCATGGAAAAAGCATGGACCTTGAACATGACATGTAGACAAACCAAATTAACCCTGAAAGCTCAAAGTATTTAACAAATGGTTTTGCCTGAGGCAGTATATTTTGGGGAAAGCTATTGTTCAAATTAACATTAAATTTTCTGCATTGATTTTTCCATGGCACACATGTATAAAGTCTTATTAAAGAGAAAATGTTTTTGCTAAAATTTATCAACCAAGTCTGTATTTAATGAAACTAGAATGTGTCTGTAGGACACATGGTGTGCCAAGCCCCCATCCCCCCCCCCCCCCACCCCCGACTGGTACATTTGTCACAAATAAGGGGAAATAATTCAAATATTTGCAGTCTTAATGGGGTATAGCCTCAAAAAATATGAAAAGGATTCATTATTCTATACCATATACTTTTTGAGCTATGAGCATCACAAACAAAAAATCCACTATTTTGGCTATTTCAAGGGCCATAACTCTGTAATGAATGCTAAAATTCTCAAAGAAAATGCCATGTGCAAAGGTCACATTATGATAAAGACTCAAGCAAGGTTTCATGAATTTACATTTAAATACTTCTGAGTAAGGCACCGAGAATACTTCTGAGTAAGGCACATAATTAGGTAAAAATGTGCATTTTTTTACTATTTCAGGGGCCATAACTCTGGAAATAGGGGGCAGACCCAGATAAAAAATAGTAGATGCGCAAGTTCATATCATAATAAACACTCATCAATTTATATCAAATACTTTTTGAGCTAGGCGTGTCACAAGGTGAAAATGTGCATTTTTTACTATTTCAGGGGCCATAACTCTAGAAATAGGGCGCGGACCCAGATTAAAAATAGGAGATGCGCAAGTTCATATCATGATTAAGACTAATGCAAGGTTTCATTAATCTATATCAAGTACTTTTTGAGCTAGGCGTGTCACAAGGTGAAAATGTGCATTTTTTACTATTTCAGGGGCCATAACTCTAGAAATAGGGGGCGGGTCCAGACGAAAAATAGGAGGTGTGCAAGTTCATATCATTATAAAGACTCGTGCAAGATTTCATCAATTTATCTCAAATACTTTTTGAGTTAGGCGTGTCACAAGGTGAAAATGTGCATTTTTTACTATTTCAGGGGCAGTAACTCTAAAATTAGGGGGCGGAGCCAGACGAAAAATAGAAGGTGCGCAAGTCCATATCATGATAAAGACTCTTGCAAGGTTTCATCAATTTATATCAAATACTTTTCGAGCTAGGCGCGTCAAGAACTTCGGACGGACGCTTGGACAAGAGCGAATCTATATGCCCCCACCACTCATTGGGGCACAATAAAGATAGTAATAGACAATCTGAGGCCATTTCGTAACAACTGCACAGTTTTTGTAGTGTTGCTTCGAATATTTATTTACCCCACCCACTTTTACCCAGTTTGAGAGTGTATCACTTTTCCAATATTAATCAGAATATACTGATATACTGTCATTTTTATGTTTATTTAGTTTACAATATCTGCTGAAAATAACACCTTAGTATCTCAACTAATAAAAAATATTTTGGCTTTTGGGTGAAGTTCGTTCATTGAAAATCAGTAAATTTGATTAGACCATTTTGTGGCTCTGTGCTGAAAAAAGTATTCAGTACAATTTAAAATGCAACATGTTGTGTGAATGTCCATTGCATAGTTATTTTACCATGAAAGTTTAAGGTAAAAAGTTAGAACCATTTAAAAAAAAATAACAGAAATTGTGTTCCTGGCTGGTCACATGTCAGATTACCCCACCCACTTTAAATGTGAATATCTATAAAAGTAAGTCAAAACTGGTAACAGTAACACTTGTTAATGAAACTTAATACATGTAGGTATATTACCACAAAGTATAAATAAAATCAAAAACATTTTGCGCAGACACCTAACTGGGACCCTCCCCCCCCCCCCCCCCCCCCACCCTTTGTAGACATTGTATTAAGATTTGCATGTTTCTCCGAGTAGGGGTGATGTACATAGTTCAGTCTGAATTGTGTTAAGACACGAGTGTTTGTCTGACAAGGGGTGGTGTATGTAAATCAGAAGGAAATATGTTCATATTTGGATGTTTCTGTGACTAAAGGTAATGTACATAGATCAGTAGAAACAGTGTTGAGATTTGGATATTTCTCTGACTAGGGGTGATATTCATAGATCAGTAGGAATTGTGTTAAGATCCGGATTTCTCTGACTAGGGGTAATGTACATAGATCAGTCTGAATTGTGTTAAGATTTGAGTGTTTCTCTGACAAAGGTGCAAAGATGCATGTAAATCAGTAGGAAGTGTCTTCATATTTAGATATTTCTCTGAATGAGGTAATGTACATAAATCAGTAGAAACTGTGCTAAGATTTGTAGGGTGATGTACATAGATCAGTCTGAGTTGTGTTAAAATTTGGATGTTTCTCTGACTATGGGTGATGTACATAGATCAATAGGAATATTATGGTACGATAGATGCTTCTCTGACAAGTAGTGATTGACATAAATTGGGAGTGTGTCCAGTGTTGATACTGTTAGATTGAAATCCTTACTTTTTATGTTTACACTCGTTTGACAGCGTGACGTATATATAACCGTTTATCCGTCTGACAGGACGTTTGATTCTATCGACTTTGTTTTAGTTCCGATAACATTAACGGTAGTAATTTAATATAACATTAAATCGGTATCTCCCATAATGCACCCATAACTCACTTAATGTTTTAGGACTGTGTTGTATGCGATTTTCATCTTAATCCATGTATGGATATTTCTCAGTTGGAATTGCAAATGTAGCACATTAGCAACACTCTAGCAACACCATGGTAAGTAAGTAAAATAATGCGGGATTCACTATATATTGTAGTGGTTTGGTGATCTCGTCACAATGGAGTGGTGGGATGATCTTTGGCTGAACGAAGGTTTCGCCTCTTTTGTGGAATATATGGGTACAGACCATGTCAGTCCTGACTGGAATATGGTACGTTTTATTTTTCGTGACTGTAGAAAGTTTGTTATTTTTCAGTTCTATATTCTATACATTCAATAGACATGTTCTACGATGCTTATATCATATCAATAATAAATACAAAAAGATACTTGATGAATAATTACATGTATGTCTTTGCAAATTGCAAGACATATGAATGAAAGCACGTCTAATAAAATGCTTGCTAGTTTTGACAATAATATGACGTGTAGTTATTTTCTTAGATCATTGATCTATGAATGAACCAAACAATTTCTTAGTTCAGACAGTCATCAATAACTTAAAACATGTTTTGCACGGAAGGATTGTCACAATTTGTTTACCTCGGTAACAACAAAGAGTGCATTCTTCTTCAAAAATACGCATTATGTAAGGAATGTAAATTTAAGAACATTTTTTTCTTCAGAACGGACTATCAAATAAATGACAGAAATCGAAATTGACCGGGTTTCTTGTTCTTGCATTTAGTCGTTTTAATGATACAGTTACTGGCGCCATAAACGCAGACCATGAACAATTTTGCTTTCATATGCATGTCCAGGTGTCAATTTGAGATGCCATTGTGTTTCATTGTCCTAAGATACGGCCAAACAGTTTGGGTATTGGGCCACATGAAAGTCTTCTATAAAAGAGTTGAGGTGCATTTTCAAGATTGTCTTTCTATTTTATATATAAGCATTAACTTAATTGCTGTGATGTTCCGTTTCAAAAACACAAAACTACACTTGCATTTGTTGAAAGTAAATTTCGTTCTTATTTTTAGTTTGAACAGTTCGTTTTCGAAATATATGAGGTGTTCGACATAGATTCTCTAGCATCGTCACATCCTATATATGTTCCTGTGCAAAATCCAGACGAAATCAACGAAATTTTTGATACCATATCATATGCAAAGGTGAATATAGCTTTTATGTACAATACAATGAAAATTAAAGGTTGGAGTAGATTTCCAATCAATGGTTCAGTTTCGCACACTATTATGCACCCTTGTGCAAGAGCAACACTATTTTAACAATAAACATCCATATATTAAAGTTGCTTTTTGCACATCTCACTGCACAAAGTACATTTTGGTGAATGTTTTATAAAAGCAATGTTCGGTTGCTGTGCATTTAAATGTGTTAAATTAACGACAATGCCGCATAAGTATTTGAAATTGAATCTTTAAAAAAAAAGAAATCGGACTTATAAAATAATAGTTCTTTTCTTCAGTCTTCTACGCAGTGATCGCCCTTATCTATAGATAGAGATTTCTGAACTTGAAGGGAAGCAACTCATGCGTGTAATTTGACTTTTCTTAAAATGACTGCCCCAGTCAAAATAAGAAAAGTCATATTTGGAAAGTTATTATTTCGTACTGGTAACAGGAAGAGTTTGGTATATTTGGTATATTTGGTTAAAAGCTATAATTTCCTCCATCCTTTTTACATACACATCTATTTCAGCTGGATATTTACTTGAAAAAATTAGCATAATTCCACTTTAATGCAATTTAATAGAAGTATTTCACGAAACAGAGTAACCAGATAAAAACATGTTTCAAAATGTGCAAAGTAAAATAGTCAAATAAGCAAAATATTTCTTCTTTGGTAACATTTTATTTTTATTTATTAAGTAAAATATGTCTGTTTTAAGTAACTATATTTACTTCTTACATTATTACATTTACGGAGTATAAACATTGCAGGGCGGTTCGGTTATAAGAATGATGCGGTTCTTCCTTGGCGAAGAGACGTTTAAGAAAGGTCTTCAGGTAAATTTGAGCCGTGCCATGAGAAAACCAACATAGTGGGTATGCGACCAGCAAGGATCCAGACCAGCCTGCGCATCCGCGCAGTCTGGTCAGGATCCATGCTGTCCGCTTTCAAAGCCTACTGGAATTAGAGAAACTGTTAGCGAACAGCATGGATCCTGACCAGACTGCGCGGATGCGCAGGCTGGTCTGGATCTATGCTGGTCGCAAACCCATTATGTTGATTTTCTCATGGCATGGCTCATATAACGTTTCAAGAGTCCTTACCACTGACACCAGACCAGAAAGAAAATGCCAATGTACATGTTATACCCTACCCCTACGTTTATTATGAGAACCATGGTCATGAACGGGAAAATATACTAACACATTTCAAACACGCAGTTGTCATCTAAAACGCGCAGGTACTGTGCATATTGAACATGTGGTAATTTATGTTCCATCGTGCACCAGTCACATTCTCTCAGTGTTCCATATCGCAAGACACGCCCCATAATCAACTTTACAGACAAAACTTGGATGAATTTAATAGCATATACAGTGGGGTTTTTATTTCTGGTCTGGTGCTAGTGGTCCTTACTTAACTGACTGTTTAAACGTAGACTCAAAAGTTGCTCCTCCAAGATAGAAATAAAAATATCAATGTTCATATCTTTAGTAAGGTATTTATATTTGATTTGTTTTTCATTTTACATATGAAATGCCAAGTACTTCAAATAAACATTTTATGTGTCAAAATAACTATAATATATAGTTATGTATACATTTGGATCAGACCAACAACATTACTATTTCTGTTAAATACTTCTGACATCTTATATTGAATAGTCAAAACTAAAATATTTCGCATTGTTTATACTTGCATCTACTATGACGGTAGATAGGAGAGTTCGGCTTAATTATCTACATTTGTTTTAACAGAATAAACATTTTATGTTTCAGCAATATCTACATGAAAGAAAATACAAAAATGCTTTCCATGATGACCTTTGGAATGCACTTGAAAAGGTGAAATGCAGCTTTTATTTTTATATTTTATGAAAGGCATGATCAAATATGTTGTTTACTTGTATCATTCATGTCAAACAACATGCATGTCAAGCTGGTTCATTTTAATCTCCGGTGAAATAAGAACTGCAGTGTCATACCTATAACATTTTGATTATAGAGGATATTACATGAGTGTATTTTCATATTGAATTTATTAAACGAGTTGAATAAAATAATAACATGCCGAGCATTTTATCAATTTTATTCAACTCGTTTAATAAATTCGATGTGGAAAGACACAAATGTAATATTCTTTTCATCACATGTTACTTTTCCTGTCGAAACATCAAAAATTCTACTTTCTTTTACTATATAAACAGGTCAATTTGACCAACGTCTCCTACACTATAATTGACGTCGACGTCAAAGCTTTATTACACTAGTGTATTATCATTTTTATGTAATGGCTTTATTACACTCCCGCGACGTCGAACATGTGATATATCTTCTTTCAAGTAGTCCAAGGTCCGAGTTGCTTTTCCTTCAGAATTTATTATTAAACATGTATTTTCAGAAAAATCCTAGAAAAGACTAAATGGTTTATGAATCAATGCTAAAATAATTATAAAGTGAAGTGATTCTTTTCATATGAAATTTACGTAAGTGTTTAATGTTCAGTTTGATAATCATAAGATGCGTGATGGCTTCTCCAAAACAGGCTTATTTAAGGAAGCATTTTTTGTTCTTGACAATAGATGATATCAGTTTTGGAAATTTTAGGAATATTAGTTTATACAACTTTATGAAATAAACCGCAGTCTTTGTTTTCATTTGTCAAGCGCTATGCCTTTCATCACTAAATACTAATTTCATCATTTCCGTGTAATGTTAATATCGTGTTCTTGTTAAGTTGAGTTAAACGTTGCCTAAACTGTGGCAAATACTTTTACAATAGATGCATACGCACAAAATTGTTTAAACGATTCTGTACACTGAAAAACTAACTATTCAGAATATTTTATCACATTTCTGATTCATATTTCGCACATAAACACTTAGTTCACAAACTTTCTGAACACCCGTACTAAGTTTCACAGTAAAATGTTCCAAAGTAAATGTGACATGATAGAATATTCCTTTATCCTTGTAGTTTTAGAAGTACCAAATAAATAATCATTAAATGCTTATTTTTTCCTTCAGACGTCACTTAATGAACTTTTTGTTTAATCGTTTAAATATATTTTAATTTATGTTCCAAATGATCACGTTATTCCCATTAAAAATTGCTTTCATACAGTTGTGTTTCGGTCATTCGAGGATGGTGTAAAGTTTGTTTAAAATAGCTACAGACTGACGTTTTAATCATAAGTATGGGGAAAGTGTATTGTGATATATATCAATGAACTATGCCATGTTAGTGAAATATTTCTTGGTTTATACGATCATCTAATATAAAATGTCTGTAATAAGAAAAAAGATAATAAACGACTTGTTATATTGTGGCATGCCCGACACGTTTATTCTTCATTAAGTTGTCTGCAGCTTGTCAGAAAGTAATATATTTTGTTGCCATAAAAACACCACAGATATATACAGAGTGTTTCAGAAGTTCGCCGAAGTTGTATTGACAATTTATATCGATGGTGTAAGTCGAAAAGGTGAACTAAAATTTAAATTTATAAATTCATCAAATGCAGTATTAGCTAAAATGTTAATAGATTGGTTTGCGCGATCTGCTGTTCAATAAAATAAGGTCAAAACTTTGTACAAACCTTGCTATCGTTAATTCTATCATTAGATATGCTAGTGTGACGTATATATTATAAATAACGGACATAGAGCACGTGTGACATATTGAAGTTAATATGAATAATTTATCATAGACTTAAGTATACTTAAATAACTTTCGAAAGAACCATACTATACACTTTTGCCTGTATTTTATACCGTCACTTAATGGTTAAGAGAACTCTGTCTGGCATTTCCGCCTTGCATATAGAAACGATCGGGAGGTAAATGTGCATAAGACAATGACGTCTCAGGAGTTGAAATTGATTACGCTTTTAAAAGGGATGGATACTAAGATAAACAAGCACTTTGCTTTTTATAGATCTACTTACAAGTGTTACTCCCCTGAATATCATCAAATACCGTGTGGATCAAGCTGCGCACATACTGTACTCTACTTCTATACATGGCATTGTTTGTTCGTTATTTTTTAAATAATAATATTTACCTAATACCTGCATAGGATTTTTAGAAGAAACACATTCCTTCATAGTAGGCATATGATATAATTCTTTGTTTTATTACTCTGGTTACTTTAATGAAATCAAAATTGGTAAATGCGCAGAAAATATGTAATAATTTAGATTTCCTCCATTTTCCTCAAGAAAATATTAAGTAGAAATCAATTTACTTTTGATATTGGGTCTATAGATTTGCGAAATATCTTTCTTAAACAGTTTTAAAAAAATATATATAATTTATCAAAAGTAGCTTACAGCATATAGCATATAATATGTGAAATATTCTATAAGTAGGTGATTACATACTGAGTTATTTGAAAAATTTGCATTATCCATAACTAGTATAAAGCCCTGACCCTCGCCATGTTAGATTTCTTTAAAGAATTTGTCTGATCAAGATCTGCGCTGTTTCACCTATTGGTCAGTATCTTTTGGTAAACATCCTTTGGTCACTCGATGGTACTGTCCGAACTAAAGGACAGACAATTTCTTTCTGAAACAGTTGACAGATTGTATTGTTTGATATTTCAATAGGTTTTAACACCCATTTAATAAAAAACTGAACGTGTTCTGTAATTGTAAAACTCTTTATACATCTAACAGCAAGCTGATACCGAACATAAAAATATCAAGGTGAAGGACATTTTAGACACATGGATATTACAGATGAATTATCCCGTCGTAACAGTTACCAAAGATACAACTGGAAAGATAAAGTTGCAACAGGAAAGATTTCTTAAGGACAAAAATGCGAAAGATCCAGGCACATATACATCACCATTTAAGTAAGTTACAGCTGTCCGTTTGAAAGAAACGAATAATTGTTTATCACTTTTGAAATATTACTTATGGTTCTAGTTCACAGTCATATTTTTACTATTAATTGATTTTAGTATGAAAACCAAAATTAGCAATGGACTATTTTCAGTTGCTAAGCAATAAAACGATTAAAAATATTGATTTTATCTGTACGTTGTTGTCTAATATTATAGCTACCAATGGAAGATACCATTTACATATACAACCAGTGAAAATGCACAATTTAACCAAACAGATAAAAATGTCATGTGGCTAAATGAGGGAGAGATGAGTAAGTTACCAAATGCTTCATACTATTTATTCATTAAGTACGAGGGGTGTTCCAAAAATAATGTCATTTGTGTTTTATTTCGCGGAAATCGTGTCATGTGTACACAAAACCACATCGTGTCGATAGAACGATCACTGAATCGTAACAAAGGTAAATATCGCGCTCACACGTTCACTGACTTTGGTACAGTGTACATTGCTTTATTGCGTATTCATTACACTTTACACAAAATGACTGGGAAAAGAGCTGAAAATGTGCTTGAAATTAGGGCCTAAATAAAAGGTAGGTCGCTACTCGGCATGAAGCTTGTAGATATTCACCGTGAGGTGTGCGACATTTATGGGGAAGGTCAAATGTCTCATAGGACTATTTGTAGGTGGGTAGCTAAATTTAGGACCGGACAGCAGCAACTCAAAGATGCTGCTCGCACAGATCGTCCTGCAACAACTACGTCGAAAGGTAACATCGAAAAAAACCTCAGTTTGCTAAAAAAGGATGTCCGATTCACCGTAAGGCAATTGGCCCGACTGACAAACTTGTCGTTAGCACGAGTTCATGGAATTTTGAAGAAACACCTAAAACTTAGAAAAATAAATGCAAGATGGATACCCCATTTGTTAACAGATGAACAAAAGAGGACCCGTGTAACAATGGCAAAAAAACTCCTGAACATGTACCTAAAATACAGCAAAAAGGTTTTTGATAATATAGTTACTGGTAATGGAACCTGGATTTATTATTTTGAACCAAAGCGGAAGTATTCCAACCGAATTTGGAGAGACGCCCAAGTATTACACCCAAACGAATACGAACGGTGAAGAAGGTTTTGTATGTGTTTTTTTTTCACTCATAAGGGTCCAATCATTCAAATTCCGGTACCAAAAGGCAGTACGGTCATAGGAAAATTCTATAAAAAAGTTGTTCTAAGAAAATTGAAGAACTACTACAAAAGTCGCCGCCCCAAAACAGGACTTAAGTACCTCCGACTTTTGCATGATAATGCACCCGCTCACAAGGCACGCATTGTGACCGAGTTTTTGGAGTCGGAGGTTACCGTCCTTCCACACCTTCCGTTTTCGCCAGACCTGACCCCCCTGCGACTATTTTCTGTTTCCCAAACTTAAATATCATCTGTCTGGAAAGAGATACAAATAGAGAAATGCCCTTAGATCTGCTGTTTATCAGTATCTGATGGGTGTTCTCATAGAAGAGTATGAACAATGCTTCCAAAAGAGGATTGACCGGCTCAAAAGGTGTATTAAGGCTGACGGAGAGTATTTTGAAGGGCAGAGCAAGTTAAAATGATCAGAACATTTGCAGTATAGGAGAACCGATGCAAGTGACATTACTTTTGGAACACCCCTCGTATGTGATCAGTTATTGGCTCTTTATGTGCTGGATGCATGAAATTGAGGCAGAACAATCATCAATGATGCATTTTTATTCGTATATTTAATTATCTACATTACAAGTGAGGTTTTATTGATGATAGAAGAAATTTACGTATGCAATTAATTTCACACAACCCTCCCCACCCCGAAAAAAAAACAAGAATATATTATTAAGAGACTGACGTTTAGTGAAAGTATAAAAAAGTGTTAAAACGAAATTACGCCAAAATCAGTTTTTGCTATGAATTATGAATATGTCTTAAACTTTATTGCCTGACCTCTATTACAATGCCTCTGCATGATAAGGTTCGTTGAAAGTCTAAATATATCTAATGATGCTAATGCAAAGACTGTGAATAGTTCACATTGTAGCTTGGAAACGTTATTCAAGAGAAAGAAATTACTTTTTCGGTGCGTCGGTCTTGCTAAGATACGTTAACATTTCAGGTTTACAAACGAATTACCCGACGTCCAAGGATTCCTGGATCATTGGTAACATTCAGCAGTATGGAGTATATAGGGTGAATTATGACAGTGACAACTGGAACAGCCTGATAAACCAGCTCAAAACGAATCACAAGGTCATTAACAAAACGATAATTTAATTTAAGAACCATTTTCAGTTTACACAGTACCATTATACATCTTACAAGCACGTTCCTTCAACTACAGCGGTATCCAACGTCACGAAGGCATCTGTTTTACGTAGAAATAGTCGGTTGTTATTTCGCTTCTATTTAATGTCTTTAGATTTCTTTTCTCAGTACAAACTCTATTGTTTTTATGTCCTTCACTTTAATAATTTGAAAAGCTTTTGAATGACGTAAAGCATGTCTGTGTTACCAAACAAGTAATGTCTTCATTTCTTGAAAACATCAATATTAAGTATAACGGATCGTATCTTGATCATTTTCTACTGCCTATTGACTTTTAGCCCATCTAAAATAAACGCAATCGCATGCTCTTGGGTTTGTTTTTGGTTTTTTCTCCTTGCCCTCTAGCAGTTGGTAGCAGAGCTATGATTGTTTTATTATTGTCTTCATTTACAGGTCATTCATGTGCTTAACAGAGGTCAAATTATTAACGACGCTTTTGGGCTTGCTCAGTAAGAATTTGTTTTATTTTTTGTTCCGTCATGGACATTGTTATTGAAGTTAATGCGCAGCTATGTAAATGTCACCATTTCTTGTTTACAATTATTGTAACGTTACACATACTTACGACAAAAAATTCACTGTAAATGATTTTTGAAGTACTGAATCGTTTGACGGCATGTCTATACTTAATACCTTTCTTTACAGTTTACCAGCTTATTTGATTCGTTCGCTGATTGCCTAATACAAAATTCTCCATTCAATCTAATTAATACAGAGCAAAGATGTTGTCAATGAACACTGCCTTAAACACCTTAGAATATTTGTCATCTGAAACAGAATATGTACCGTGGGTAGCAGCCAGCTCTCAGCTCGGTTATATACATAACATGATAGCTGAAACGGAGTTATATGGATCGTTTGAGGTTAGCACTATAACTGAAATACTATTAAACACAACTTATCGTCATTGGACCTGTTTTTGTGGCTTTCCTGTTTCGTTGACTTTTATTTCAGGCGCTCTAGCCTTTTTGTAACGAGCCGAATGAGACGATCAATTTAGGTGTAAACTTTGATCATTCTAGTCAACAAAAACAAAGAATGTGCTTAAAACACTTGCATATGCCTTACATTTGTAAATTTTGTTATATCTTACCCCAACGTTTATTGTCTCCAGAATTAAACATGTTAACCCCATTTCCGTCTTATAATCAGTGACTAGGGTTTTAACTGTTTAACAGTAAACGTCAATCTCAATTCATATTGTGGAGATGATGCCATAAACTCCATACATGCATTGTATGTTTAGACTACATTTTTAATTAAAAACAATAATGAGTGAAACATTTTATGTCATCAAACAAACAAGTAAGGCAAACTTCAGACTGCGATAGATGATATTAATTAGAATCAGCAAGAACACTTTTTAAGTTATTTATTTACTTACTTATTTGGGTTTTACGGCGCACCAACACAGTATAGGTTATATGGCGCCAAACAGGACTACAAATTTTGGTTTCACATCTCATTTACATCGAAATAAAAACATGAGGTATGGAATCAAAATTTGTATACCTGCTGGATTCACTGTATTACAGCAAAACCAAGTGTTAAGACCGTATTAGTCGCCTCTTACGATCATGCAACGGTAAGGCAGTGGTTCCAATTCTTTTCATAAACAGATCGTCCCAGAACCACATGAGGCACATTTTTTAAGATACCGGAAACACTATATTTAATGTTGCAAAGTAAGGTAGTCAACTGGCATGGAAATTTTGACTAGCCATGCCAAGCTACAAGTAACATAGTTTTTAACAAAGTTTTATGCTGATCATTTTATATTTAACATTCTAAATTCAATTGAATGACCATACAAATTTATAAAATGTCAGGTCTTTTGCATACATATTGTATTTTGGGAAACTTTATGAGGTCACTGAAATAGGTCCCATTTCTTTTGCATATTAGGCAAAAGGTATGCAGGTAAAAGAACAGGCTCCGTGTCTTGATAAATGGTCATGTTTGCTGAAATTCTCTGAATCATCAATCTAAATGAACCAATTTAAATGTACAGTGTCAAGTTTTGATTGTTATGTGTTTTTAATTACATATAATTGATATAAACTTATGGTCACTGAGACAGGTCCTTCAACGATATTTAAATTAGAAATATTTCTTGACAAACTCTTGAATGTATAGCGGTATTCCGGTGTTGTAAAAAAGGTTAAAGATGATAAATTAAAGAGAAAATAAATCAACAAAGTCCAATTTCTACATTTCGAATGATTTATGAGCACTGTGTGTGAAAATGTTACAGTACAGAGACTAAGTAAACTAATTTTGTTGCTTTACTTTTAATAACACCTCAAAATGGAAGGTGAATATCGAATGTAAAGATATAATAGAAGGTGGTACAAACATTTGATATTTTCCAGCGCTTTATGCAAAGTACAGTCATGAAACAGTATGAAAGACTCGGTCTGGACGATACAAATGCGAGCCATCTAGAGTCCTATGTAAGGGCCCGTATCGCTAGTCATGCATGTGGATATGATATAGAGAATTGCACAAATGCGGCGAAACAACTTCTGCAACAATACATGAATACACCGGATAATAATCCGTAAGAAAGACACATTAAACATTAACATATTTCTTAGACTGAAATTGTTTGTTTGTTTTACTTATCTCTCAAATGTTGATGCTTTGGTGATTTTTTCTACAATTATTAATATGTTTTGCAAAATGTTCGTCGCTGAAACACCGATTGCTTGCGAAAGTCCCTGCAAGAAACTGAAACAAATGTGCTTCATGGGAGACATCTAATGGATTACTTAATTCCATAACAATCGCAGACAAATAACCTACATATTTCTTGGTGAAAGATATTTATTCTTGCATATCCTAGTAGAAATATCGCGTTTTGAGAGCCGTCATGTTGCAGGAATATTTCTTGGATATGTTGTAGACGTACTTCTTCAGTATGAATATTCTGTGAGGTAGACCCGGTATTCTAATAACGCTTACTGTGCGCAATAGCATCATTTTCTGCGTACAATGTGATGTGCGCACAAAAACATTGTTTGGTTTTTGTGAAGTAGACAATCACTTGATTTACTGTTTTGCGTATCTGGTCAACTTATCAAGACATGCACTAAATCCGACATGTCTGCTATTGGCATGTTTATTTTTCGATCATATAAACCACAAGATACCATTAACCATCAAGGTAAAGGTTATTAGTCGCGTTTTATTATTCTATGTGATTGATAGTTCTATTAAATATCATTGTAGTTATAATATCTACGTTAGTGTTAACAAAAATGTTGCGAAAGAAACTCTTTTCTCTGTTAATGGTGATATAGTTGAAATATGAAATATATTCTAAAAATAGGATCGAACCAGAGCTGAAGTCTACTATATATTGCACTGCACTACGAGAGGGAGGAGAGAAAGAGTGGAACTTCTTGTTCGAGAAGTATATGACAGCTACCGTTCAAGCAGAGAAGTCACGCATTCTTAGTTCTCTGAGCTGCACGAGAAAAACGTGGATCCTTAATAAGTAAAAAAGCATTTTTTTTTCTCACAATTTTTGCAAAGTTATAATTGTAATGAAGAATTGTCTGAATTTGGACGCCATTTTTGACAGAGGGTACACTTTCAGTGATATAATTCACTTTATTCGGAATGATTATCGTAAGTTGTATACATGTATTAAACGAAACGGTAATGGTGTACTTAGAGTTGTTATTACACTGGCGAAAAGGCGGCGCCCGAGTGCAAATACCACTTCTCACACGCAATTTCCTTTTAATGAGTTATGTGGAATCATACTTTATTTTCGGTAACTCTATGATTTTATGATCCAGCCTCTTGTTATTGTCTTGCATTTTAAGATTCTGCCTTGTATTATTCTGTTACTATTTAGATATATACAAAATAATTTGCAATAGTAGGTTAGATGCGTGTGATGCACTTAAACGTCAACAGGTTTTGATACAGTCTTGTCCCGGCCTTGTATGAATAGAAACTTCATTACACAGAAGAGAAAATAGCATATTTTAAATCTATTGAATCGCTTATCAAGACTATTAAGAGGTTCTAGGGCAAGTCCCTCAATAAGTGTTCACAGATCTTTATCCACAAGTTTGGATGCTTAGCACAATGACTGTAGCATGGTCATAATACTCAAATAGCGGTTATAAAAAAGGATTCATGAAAATAATGTTGTACATTCAGATTTCTTGAACTCGCCTTAGACGATAGTGTCGTAAGAAAGCAAGACGCCTACAAAGTGTTCATCAACGTCGGCAGAAATATCGTCGGGCGTGCTGTAGCATGGGATTTCTTCAGGGCTAACTGGAATGATATCTACAAAACGTATGGAATTACTTTAGGGTCTTATTTTTTTCTCGTTATTGCTTTAAAATTGTAATAGTTTGTGTGACTTCTAGTCTGTTTATATCGCCAACCCCATTTGATAAATATTATGGCAATACAGTTTCAACCCGGTAACTTCCCGTATGTATTTTTCGTATGCCTTGAAGATGCAATAATAGTTTTCGTGCACGATTGCCTAGTAGGCTTACTGGTTTAATCTCTCACTTTCCAGATATGGCACGGGGTCATTTTCTTTAAGCGACATCATTGCCGGTGTCACAGCCTCTTTCAATACAGAGTTCCAACTTCAAGAGGTACGTGATTTTGATTCATAAAACATGTAATAAATATTTCATATTACTTACTAATCTAATGTTACATTCAGGCATGAACTTTTAAATGATGGCTCATTAAGAATGATTTTCTTAACAAAAATAAAAAAGTACGTTAACCGACTTTTAATGTTTTAAACCATTTAACTTGTTAAGAAAGCTTTAGGTACATGAACTAGAACTATTCCAAATGTCTACCTCCATGTGTTTATTTCCCCCCAAAGCTGAGAGACTTTCAGATGACTCATCCGGATATGGGCTCAGGAACAAGAGCATTTTCCCAAACCATTGAAAATACCAAAACTAACATTCAGTGGATGGGAGACAATTATGACACGGTGAAAGACTGGTTAAAGAAGTATACGAAGCCATAATTAAATCAGTGATTGATGAGTTATACGACATTCATTAATGGATGAAGCGCATCATGACACTACATTCTATGTACATATGTACGATAATCTACACATATTATGCATATATTCGGAAATACATTATATTTTTATACTATCTTAGTATTTGAATCTACCGCGTTTGACTATTTTGAAATGAATATCAAATTGATGTATAGACAGAAATTATAATTGAAACTTTTGCTGTATTTTTATTCCCTATTTTACCGAAGGATGAGCACTTTTATACTTTCTGCAATATATTTTTTCTTGTAGCTAAGTAACAGTTGGTATGGTGACGCACAAACATATCTTGTCCGTAGACACTTAAGGGTCATAGCACTGCAAAAAAATCTATAGAGTTAAATCTATAGAATCATTAGGGAAATCAACATGATTTGCATTACATTATTAAGGTTGGAGTCATTACCTATTAGAACTTCTAGGAATGGCATAGTGGTTGTGCTGTGGACCGTCACTATGCGGATGGGATACAGCAACTGCTATTTTTTCAATGCAAAATACAATTCAAAATGCTTTTACTATGAGTAAGTTATCGTGCCCACCTTATTTTAGGCTGCCGAAATCCTAAGACGGTGCCCGATTATTGTTTTTCCTGCTTATGTGTGTGCGTCTGTGTGTCTTGGGCAGTGCCCTACAGTGTTGTTGTATCTTACTTGTCTGTGCGGTGCCCTACAGTAGAAATCTACCCTTATCTGCCTTGACATTTTTACAAGAAAAGAATACTTTTATAACTTTTAATGCGTTAAACATTTGGGGTACTATTACTAGTATCACATGTTGTTCTTTGTAAAAACAGTATAATGTAATCGAAGTGAAATTGATATATACGTGTAATATGAAACAGAAATCAATACACTTTTTTATCATTTGTGACATTTTACTAGAAATCATATTTCCATTAAATCTTTTTTAAAATTTAATTTCTTTTTCATTATTACAAAATACTTAAGTAACAAGAAAATACGCTTTATAAAATGTACATACAATCTTTTTGTTAGAAAATAACTTAAGGAAATAAATTTAATACTGATGCATGGTTACTTCGTTTGTGAACGTGTCAGTGCCATACGTGATTTTAAAATGATTTGGAGCCGTTTTCACATTTTAGTCGCTCACATTGTATTTTTTACTACGCCTCTCATCGCGGTTTTCTTTGGATGCGAGATCATTCACGTGTTCTACACGACGGTAAATAAAAATAATAAGATAAAGAGAAAACGTAATTATCTTTAATTTCATACAAAGTAGTGTATACTAGTATCTTTTGATTATTCATCATTATTATACCTCATGTAAAACACCTAATGCAAAGTCCCTATCTCTCAAAATGTACTAATTTCAATGTCTCTCAAGCCGATCCGCGTTTTCAAATAATTCCCGGGTAATAATTTTAATAACACCTGCGCAGAGATGTCCTTTGCGCATCACACTCAATGGATGGTATTAGTTGTTTCGGTATAATAAATGTATTAACAACCTTGCTTATCGTTAATACATTTTTGTGTTGACAGTATCAATAACACCCCACTGCCATGTGTTATTTTTACCCGTAATACCCTAAAATCGGCGTCAGCCACATCTGACACGACATCTCTCAGAAAAGCAAGATGGAACACAAGTTGTTAATATTCGCCTTACGGGATTTTAGTCTGTCTGAATCTGAAATGTTTGTGATCTTACCCATAAGAAATCACCTATATTACAGCTACAGAGATTTGTGTTAGTTTCGCATTTGACAGTCATCGTATTATCATATTTGTTTCTTAACGTTATTTCAATATCCATCAGTACTGGACTGGACCAACAAAGCTATTTGACCTCTAAATGTGCCCTAGCCTTTGTTTGGTTAAAGTCACATCGATTAATTTAACTTTTGATGGTGGAAGAAAACCCTACTGCCCCTCTGAGCGTTGTTTAAGGCACGGAAGGCCTCTTTGGTAGAATAAGTAATTTTTAATTAGCCAGCTGGATCACAGGAAAAATTCTACACCCAAAGCGGGGTTTTGGACGAACACCGGTGAGGGTCGTGTGTAAACGACAGTAGCCACTCGGCCAAGGAGGCCCAAAAATGTGACAGGTTTCTGTCTTGCAATACGACACAAAGTCTAGGAGACCTCAAGCCAGCAAAAGCTTTTAAAAAGAATTTTATTGCAAGAGCGCAAGAAGTGGACTACATGTTCTGTTGGCCATGTTGGAAGTCAGCAAAAGGACTGTGCTACTACAGACTAAGAAGCTCTTCACCGCTACTGACAATTTTGTTAAAAGAAGTACTTAAAAGGTACTAAGCTCAGAACTGAAGGGAACGCGAGTTACATAATGGCTTTTTCTTGACAAAGCAGAAGCAGATATTTCTCTATGTCCGTCCGTCATTTTTTGTGTCCAAACCATTACTTGGTAGCCATCCAAGGTACTGACTTAAACTAGGCATATAGGTGGTCGATACGACGATGTGTAGAGCAAAAGGCCTAATTCAGAAGGTCAAAGGTCACAAACTGAGCTCAAAGGTTGTGTCTGTCGTATTTCGTGTTCGGGGCATAATTTAACTGACATACAATGCATTCAAGCTATTGACTTCAAATTTCGCAAATGCGTGGGTGAAGATTAGACAATGTTCAAGCAAATAAAACGGATCGGTAGGTCAAATTTAACGATCACAAATGGAGTTAAAAGATCAAATTTGTCCGTCGAGCGTAATTTTATAACTATTCGGGATACTGACTTCACACTTTAAATACGAGTAGGTACAGATGAAACTATGTGCAAAGCGTGCAAATCGAGCAAGTCCTTAAAAGTCAAGGTCATGTACGAAGATAGCAATGAGACGACGTGTAGAGCGCATGAACTGTATCGGTAGGTCAAAATAGAAAAAGTGGAAACTCCACAGGTCGCTCAACACAACAAAAACGAAAATGTTGCAGGCTCGGTTTGATTGAGCCTGTTCATGGAAGGTAGTTAAAATGCATGCTAGCGTCCACGCCCTCTAGCCCCGGGCTGAGCAGAACTCAACATTTACACATGTTTAAAGTACAAAAAACAATTTAGAGACATCCGCAGATGTGTTCATACGGCGGTGCACATGGAACCTTCAACGCTACACTCGCGTGTAATTCCATGAAAAGCGGCGTATGGTCCCCAGTTAAAATAATGGGTTTGCCCTAAACGAGAAAACAACGAGCAGAACTAAACAAACTGGAATTTAGAAAGGGGAAGTCATGGTTACAGCAAGATTAAACCTGTCAATCACATCATATGTTCGCAGCACATATTTACAACCATTCGAGATTGTCTTCAAACGTAGCACACACAACAGTTTGTCGATCATAAGTCAAGGTCACAAACTGAGTTCAAATGTTAAATCGGTCATTTGCATTTCGTGTCTGGAGATCATTCATCTTAAAAGCTATAGAAGTATTGACCAAGTTATTAATAAAGGTTGAAGGTTATGAGACTACTTGCAGAGTGTAACAATAAACATAACTCCCCTCAAAACATTTGGTTTCTTGTGCCTCAGTAACCAGTCACTTTCACCACAAAGAACACACAAACCCTCACAACATAACCTCCCCCACTTCCCCGAAAAACTTATACACCCCTAACAAATGTTCTTTAAATTTAACTACCTCCTCTGATCTAAACTTTCGGGCGTATACTAGTACATGTAATGCGCCGCTCTGTAAATCTCTTTTTCAATATTTTCACATTGCCATTAAGTTTATGACTTCAACTTAAAGTTTGATTCTTCAATTATTATACAGGTTTGTTAAGTTCAATGGAATAAACAACACAAGTGAAATCAATGCGAAACAATTATTTCGTTATTTAATTTCATATAGCTATATAAAGCAACCGATTTGTATTTGCACAGACTACATTAATTTCTTTGGTATCCCTTAGGAAATATCATTTTTATTTCTTTCTTACAATTTTTGCAAGTTTTTCATCGGGTCGGTCACTGTAACTGCAAAATTCGTTGGACAAAGATAAATCAAATTCACAAGACTGATGAAATCTATCATTTATTTATGAAAGTAAAATATCTATGAAAAATACTTACCTGTAAAAGTATCATACATAATCTTGATAACAATTAACGTGAAATAACGGTTGTTTTTACAAGAATTTAACATATATCAAGTCTTAATAAATTAAATTGGACGTATGGTATAAGGTAGAAATAAAAGTAATGGAACAGTATCACAGATTAGTAGGAAATAAAATATAAATCTAAAATGTCATTTAAAATTAGATAAAATGCACGTTTAACGATTTTAACACATCATATCAGGCAATTAAAGAAATATCTAAATCTAATTATAAAATATATAACAACGTAAAAATAATTGCACTAAAATATCAGCATAAAAGAATAAGAAAAACATCTTCAGAATGGTAGAGAACGAAAAAAAGACTCCGACAGTAATAGTCATGTAAACCGGCCTTTTGATATTACATCAAAACTATATCACAGGTAAAATCAATGTGCATTAAAAAATTAACAAATTATTTGACTATATATAGTTGCAACATAAGAACATTATAACAGTAAATCTAATTCACTAATACTACTTTTTATATAACGGAAGACAGCTGTTATCAAATGAAAATATATATATCAATTATTCATATCTGAAGATTCAAACGACAGAAAGTATGAAAAAGATGTAAAACTGAATATAACGTGTTGGTATTGTTTTTACGCGTGTAAAGGCGTTTTAGGATATAACATAACCTTGCTATAATGCTATAATAATGATAATAATGTTTCTTCCTCTCTTGTTCTGTGAGTCAAGTTTCCACGAAATTTTCATTTCTGTTGGCTATCATTAAATGGCCGTATTTAAAAGTCATTGACCAACCCTCGAGTTGATGTTATTACAAATTGTTTTTGACACGAGATATCAATACGAACCCGTAGTGATTCATAACATTACGCAGAAACAAAAAGTGTCGCTGCAATTGCTGTTTTTGACATGTAATAATTCATCAATACGGCCATTCATTTAGTGTGTTGGTGACACTTGCTGTACCAAATTGCATCACTTTTCGGTGGCACTACTGTTGATGCTTTTGGCACCTAATTAATGTTTGTTTTGAAACAATACTGAATGAGATGTCGTCAACACGTAAAATAGAAACTTCATCATGTTTTCTTGCATCGAGAGACATGTGAGTTTCTTCTAGAATTATTTTACAGTTCAATGCGTCTCAATGTCCAAGTTACTACATGGAATATGCAATAGCGATGCACAACAGGTTTATGTTTAATTATCTAACTGACAAAGACACGCGACACCACGGTTGATCCAGTGATTTTCAGGCTGTTTTGTTGGTAGGTTAATATTCATCACCCAATTAGTGGAGTGTCCAGTTGTGGATAAAACACCTCTTCTCGCACTTGTCTTATAAACTGAAACAAATCAATGACAACAGAAATAATTGCTGTTAGGTTATTTCACTAATAAATGAATATACTTAGAACCCAAATAGTTTATGTTTATTTAAATTGTATTAAGTTACTTTAATATGTGCTTTTTTGTGTTTTCGGGTGATATTGTACCCACATAATAAAGTAATTTAGTAGTTATATGCGACATACTCTCATACTATTTATCTCAACTGTTGTCCGACTCGAGGACAGATCTTTATACAAACTTATCCGTCTGATTTTAATTGTCTAAAGGAAAAGTGATACTGATGAGTATAAGACATAACAATAAATAATACAAAGCCTTACTTGGGCAGCTATATTCTTCTTTGTGTTCAAAGTCTGCTGATTTACCAGGCTTCAGCCATATCTACATTGTAATTAAGGACTATTTCTCTTGCCATCACGTCTTTGTATCTGTTTTGTATGGTTTCATGTTTTTCCACAATTCTTTATACATAATGGGGAACATGTTTCGTTCTTTAAAGCACAGTAGGTCTTCCATTTACGTTTTAAATTAAATTTGGCGGATAATATCGTCTCTTAAAATTCTTAAGTCAACACTAGCAAACTACGTAATTCTAAATAAACAACGATTTATTTGAGAACAGTAATGCGCGAGTAATTGATCGCAAAACATCCGTAAATGATGTTTTCCTACCATAGAGAGGAATACATGTGATATACCGAGCTTAAATTCAAAAACATGGTCCGTAACCGCACTTTTAAAAGGCTGTCATAAAACTATTTCACTAGAGAGAAAATGTGTACTACTGAATATAATAAATGCCAACTCAGCATTAATAAGTTTCCTTGATCCAAATGTATCGTTGGAAAGATGCATTATTCTTAAAACAATATCCTTCTTTCACTAAAACAAGAGCTAGGTGGCTCACCTGAGAAACAGACCATAACAGTGTAAACATGTTTGACCTGGTGATTTCATGGAAAGAAATATCCTGGCCAATTTTCATTAGGATTGGACCAAAAATGTGGTCTCTTGAGTTTAAACAAGTATTTTCCTTCATATGACCTAGTGACCTAGTTTTTGACCCCAGATGACCTATATTCAAAGTTGATCTAGATTTCATCAAGGCAATCATTCTGACCCAATTTCATGAAGATCAATTGAAAAATACAGCCTCTATCGCATACACAAGGATTTTTTTTATTTGACCTAGTGACCTACTTTTTAATCCCAGATGACCCATATTCGAACTCGATCTAAATTTCATCAAGGCAATCATTCGGACAAAATTATGAAGATCAATTGAAAACTACAGCTTCTATCGCATACACAATGTTTTTCTTTGATTTGACCTAGTGACCTAGTTTTTGATCACAGATGACCCATATTCAAACTTGACCTAGATTTTATCAAGGCAATCATTCTGACCAAATTTCATGAAGATCAATTGAAAAATATCGCCTTTATTTTTTATTTGACCTAGTGACCTAAATTTTGACCTCAGATGACCCATATTCGAACTTGGCCTAGATTTTATCAATTCTGAACAAATTTCACGAAGATCAATTGAAAAATACAGCCTCTATCGCATACACAAGCTAAATGTTGACAGACGACAGACACGACGGACATCGAGCGATCACAATGCTCAGGTGAGCTAAAAAGACATCAAAGAGGATCTCACTCAACCAGAGTGAAAAAAACTTTCTTGGCATTTGTTGGTTTATCGTCACACTGACATACTTTAGGTCACATGGCGACTTTTTCAAGCTTTCTATTGCTGGTAAAAAACCCCAGGTGCTCTGCTCTTCCGAACATTGTTGCGTGTGTGTGTGTGTGCGTGTTCGGGTTTAACGTCTTTTTCAACAATTTTTCAGTCATATAAACGACGGTGTCTACTTGTAGCAGTGAGCACAATGCCCAGTTTTATATAAGTGCTGCCTCACTGGAATATCACGCCGTAGACACGTGGCATGATACCCCATCCAGTCACATTATACTGACACCGGGCTGACCATTCCTAGCACTATCCTCTTAATGCTGAGCGCCAAGCGAGGAAGCTACTAGTACCATTTTTTACGTCTTTGGTATGACGCGGCCGGGGATCGAACCCACGAACTCCCGAACTCGAAGCGGAGAGCATTGTTGCGGTCATGGGCGAGCACCTAGGTAGAACCACCAGCCGGCCTTTCGTAAGCTCGTTTGATGGCTTACTTCCAAGAATTCTACGTGAAACATTCCCTCAAAAAGTTCTGCCGATAATACATGCATATGTATAGAGTATACAAATGTTAAAAAAGTTTGGAAACAGAACTATTTTAGAAAGTAAGACAAAAATGTATGTCCCGTCATTATTTATGTTATAATGTTCAAAAAGCAAATAAAAATATTTAAAATATATGATATATAAGGATACAACTGGCACTGTCTCGTACAATATCTTTGGCTGGGATTCTTCAATGCATTTCTTCACTTTGTCCCATCTGGCTCCCTCCATAAACACGCCCCTGATATACGCACCATTTTTCTGTAAAATCAAATTTTCAGAACCAAAAGAAATCACTTTTGATTTTCTTATTTGTTGTAAATGAATATTTGAAAAATAATATCTGAAGTAACAACAAAAGGTAGCCTGCAGCATGTTTTGCTAATATATCAATTATTTTGTTTGAATAAAAAACTAAAACAACTTTGCAGTTACATTAACCATTAAGAGAAGTTTCGCATATACACAATGATAACAGAATATTGAACAAACATTGAATTCAAAATATTCACCGGTTTCTGTGGCATACTGGTATCATGACCCATTACTTCAAATTCAAACCCAAGATGATCTATAGGAATCTGGTATCTTCTAGCATAGTTCTGCAATACACCAGTCAGGAATGACTGGGTAAAATAGAAGCCTGATATCCACATCACGATAGGACTGCCTAAAAAATACAATGCACATCTTCACATAAAAGCAATTGTATGGTAAGCCTCATTACTGTATCCACCAAAACTTCAGTTTGATGTGTCCGAGTAGTATTTCTTTAAAAAAAAAACAACATTTTTTTGTCATTTTGTTTCCTTCATTATAATTTCGAATCATACAGTTATGACGTAAACCCGAGTAAATGCTCGACAATTTTGACTACCAGAATTTGATGTCATATGAAAGTTTCAAAAAAGCGTAGAATGTGCCGTAACTATTACTCATGAATAGCATGATCTTTATTGAAATAGTTTGTACGGTCATGTAAGTATACAGATAGTTCGTCCATCTTCGGACAGTTTTGTGTGGTAAGTATGTAAAAAAAAAATTACCTGCATATACCCATTCTTTGAAGAATTGCAATCTAGCTAGAAGATCAGTGATGTAACTACCCAACGGTTTCAACGAAGGATACGACTTAGCTGCCCACATTGCTGGCACCTATACAAAAAATATATTCATGTATGCAGTTTGTCAGGTAGTCAAAACTTTAAAGATAATGGACAGTCAAAATTAGTTATTCCTTTATTAGTCACCTTTTTCGTGATGGAGATCGAACTTGGGTTGTCATACTTTAGTATTATCTACAAATTTCATTTAGGACTGCACTGCACCATTTTAAAGCATATACAGCAGAACCATATAAGAAGGTAGCTTCGTAAATTAGTCAGAATATCGTACATTTGACGAAGGCTTGAACACAGAATGATTATACTAAACTTCTTACAAGTCTAACATCTCCTCCAGTACTGTGATAAACAAATACTCCATCGTACCAGTAAATGAATATATATCCAGTTAAAAATATGTCCGAACAAGTTCGTTGTTTAAATATTTTGCCATATTACTATAAAGTGACTGGTTCTTCCTCTTTGCCTTATCCGCAGCTTTTAAAACAGAAAACAAACTGTTTACCTTGCCAACCATCATGCTATCAAACATGTCCTCCAATTCGGAGGACATAAGAACCAAACCCTTGATAGCTTTCCTGATGTCCTGTAGACTAGTACGAACAACCTGTATCAGCCGGTTGAATCGAATCAGCTCCTGTACCAGTACAGTATTCATCGACTCTTCGTATCGTACCGGATACTTCGTCTGAATTTAGACAGTATTATGCATGTAGTTTTATGAGAAATGTAGCACTTGTTCAGGGTATGTAGTCTGTGAATTCTTATACTCAATTCAATTGCAGAACGTTTCTGTTTGCTTATTTATGTTTGTGCAAGCAGAATTTCGAGCGAGATGTAAATATCGGTCACAACACAAAAATGGAAGTTGTACTCCTCATCAATTGCATCAAACAATGCCACTTAACGTATGAAACACGATGGAAATTAATGTTGATCATCAGAAATGTATTTCGCGAACGACAAGAAGAAGAAATGTATTTGAAATTTGTTTTTGTAAACTATTATACAAAGATATGCTCCAATTATTGTAGTAAAGAAGAAATCAACAAATCAGTGTTTGCACATAGACAAGCAAAAAGGAACGGCTCCCCTTTTCCAATTCCCTTTGTAGTGGAAAAAACAATAATACTAAATTTATTGTTTACCTGTATTTCCTCCAGGTTGAAGTCTGGGGGTATCTTGGTCAGAATGTCACTTGCAAGCTCCTCTATAACATCTTGGGAAGACTTCCCTCCACCACTCAACTATTCAATATAATTAATACCATTGTTCAAAGGTAACAAATAAAACAAATTCATGTGAATATCAAACTAATCTATTTTAGCAAAATAATTCTGCTTAAATTGTCTGTATCTAGACTAGGGTAACCTAAAAGCAGTTGCATGCTCATTCTAAACTATCTGTTCTGTTTGAACTGATTCTTGAATTTCTGGTCCACAAAAAGCAATGTATAAAATAAAACCAGCATCAAACAAATCCTTCTTTCTATGAGATTACACGAAATACACTAAAATATATATGCTTTTGTTTGTTTGTTTGTTTTTGGTTTAACGCCGTTTTTCAACAGTATTTCAGTCATGTAACGGCGGGCAGTTAACCTAACCAGTGTTCCTGGGTTCTGTACCAGTACAAACCTGTTCTCCGCAAGTAACTGCCAACTTTCCCACATGAATTATCAGAGGTGGAGGACTAATGATTTCAGACACAATGTCGTTTATCAAATAGTCACGGAGAACATACGCCCCGCCCGAGGATCGAACTCGCGACCCCGCGATCCGTAGACCAACGCTCTTACCTACTGAGCTAAGCGGGCGGGCTAAAATATATATGCAGCAAAAGGTCTCCGTCAAAGCATAATCATGTATCTACCTATGTAGATAGCATTGAATAAGCCTTACATGTATTCTCTAACAAGACCTATTACTGATGAAACAAATGAAATTCATATTATAACTGCAAAGCTTTACAATGTACTTCAATTTGAAATTTAAAACTTTCTTCAAATAAAAACATTAAATGGTTTAATAACTGTTCTAAGCACACATCACATCTAACAATTTATATACAACAGCAAAGGGAATGGAGAGGATTGTGTGATATGATACCAGATAGTGTGATTTGGTGATGAAGCATGTGGATTAATATTTAAGAATTTTTGCAAGCATCTTATACTTCCACCTCTGTATTTCAATAGCATTCCTCACTTGCTGAAAGGATTTGAGGGTTAATGTCTCATTGTACATATCTGATTATGAAGAATATGAGTATTTTGATTAAAAGGGGATAACATGGGTATCTTGGGTTATAATAAAACTAGTCATTATTTAAAGACCGTTTGTCTTGTTCTAAGAACCATTATTAAAGCGTATTTTCAAGATTGAAATGAGACTTGGACACGATGCAATCTTCAATTTCAAATGATATACACCACACATTATGCTTTCTAATTGACAAATTAATACATTGTTTTACATAAAAGTATTTAGAATCACTATGTTTGAAATGTTTATCAAGATATTTTTGGCATTATGGTTAGGGTAGGTAAATTTTCATGACTTCATAGTGTTTTTTTCCAAAGGAAATACATCCCATGAGAAAACTGTTATAAGTAATCTTAGGAGAAATTTCTTTATTAAGTTGAAATCGCTGTAAGAAGGTGTCGTTTATGTAAGTACTTTATATACATAACCATCAATAAATCTTAGAAATATGAAATAGAAATGAAGACAATAATCAACTGCAGAAACAGTAATACGGTGACCTTTGGTAAATGTAAATAGTTAACTAGAGCTATCACTAAAGGTGATTAAAACCCCCACGCGCCGCTCTAAAACAGGGAAGTAAAATGTTGTGATCATGACCATTGACCTTCTAGTTTGACCTTGACCTTGAGCCTAATGACCTAGACTATGCTCTCTGTATGCTCTCTGTATGTCGTCATGATAAGGTTTACAACTGATGCTAGTTTAATGAAAATAATTCCAGTGGTGTGACCTTTAGCTTTGACCTAGTGACTTAGTTGGTGTGATTTGCATGTCGTCTCAATGAGTTAAATATTTTGTGCAAGTTTAATGAGCTATTTTGTATTTGATCTCAAAGTATGATATTGACCTAAATGACCTGTGTTGTGTGCTCTGCACATCGGCTTGATAAGGTTAATACATGATGCATCAAGATTAATACATAATGCACGTTTTATGAAAATCTTTCTATGATGCGGACACGATGGATTGACCAAAGGACAGACATGCGTGACTCCAATATAGCCCCATATTCTTTGTAATGGGTTATACTAATTTCATGTGCAACGAAGCACAGCCATATACACACAACCAATAATATTTTATATACTAGTATGTGACAAGCAAAATACATGTGTTTAACAATATGATACTTGTGGATATAAATAAGCTGAACGGTCACAAATTAACCAACAATATTCTCACAAAGCAACAAAAAAGCAAGCCAACAATTTGACTAAAATTCACACCATGCATAATTTATCACTCACTTGTAGGTGTACTTTAATCAAGCTGCGTGAGGAATAATTCATTTGTCACTAAAGAACATACCACCTTCATATCTATAACTGTTCCATTATATAAGAAGTCATAGAGAAGCAGTCGGTATGTGCGTATGACTTTAGGTGAATGATATGTGCATATTTACTCGCATTATGAATACATTCAAGTATCACTTGTCCTCAGTAGCCATACCATTTGAACATCCAACAAAACATGTACTCAAGCCCTTGACAGCTATACGTTAATAAGGTAAATGACAGCCCCTTATGCTAACATATTGTTTATCCTTAACCGTTCACTAATATTTTATTTGAATGCTCAATGATAAATTGGTACAACAAGATTTTTTCTCCCCATACTAACTTAATATTAACTCTATATTAATAACACAAATACTAAGAAATTCCATGTTTTCCTACAGTTGTAAATGGAGTAATAGAGGTACCAGAACAACCACCTTAGCCCTTACTTTAACGAAAGTATATGTTTTATTGGCAGCTTGTAATCAGATGTCTGGATGCTTAGAACAAGTGATAGGAAACAGAGGTGCCATAAGATCGCAGATTTGACATGTTTTCGACATGCATAAAATGTATACACTATAACTGCATGCATAATATAAAGTACTTTTCTGAAAATCTTGCTATTTTCAGTAATTTTAGCAGCATTGTATATGCTCCAGCTGTCATTCTGCTTCGGCTGAAACAAAGTGATAATCATGAAGCAACGATACATGTGCTAACACCGTGCTGGCGGTCATGTGTTTTTTCCTTTAAATGGGCCTTTTGATAACAATGAAAAATTTATGGACAGAACAGTTTTTACATACAAAAATTAATAAAGAACATTAAGAAAAGTGTTACAAAACAGAAATAGACACAAACTTAAGATAACAGTTGTTTTCTACAAAAGGGAAACTGAGTTTTTGAGATCCTACTATGTAAGTCCTACATTTCAAACTCCCAAATGACCTGTACTCATGTCTTTTAAATGCAAAATCAGTTTCATTAAAAGTGCTAGCAACGAGTAGCGTTCAAATGAAAATATTTGTAACTATTATTTCACATAAAATTTCAAGAAAAAAATGTTAAACTTTTTAGTATGCTAAGCGTTCAACTGAAAATATTTGTAACTATCATTTTACATAAAATTTCAAGACAGAAATGTTTTACTAAATAAAAAAACACTGGTAACTTAGTGATTATAAAGCACATTTCACTGCATAGTTATTTATACATTATTAATTGATTTTGCAAATTAGACATACAAGCACTCGTATCGAGCGACAAGTTGTAGGCTTAGTGTAAAACTGTTCTTTGTTGTTTTTTTTTCCATACATATATTTAAAGAATAGCTGAACACTAAGCACAAGAAGTTAGTCACGGCAAGTGAAGTGATTGCGTCTGTGTTTATAATAAACACTTCAATCTTCTGATGTACCTACTACCTTTTCATTAGTCTATTTTGGCATGCAATAAATACAAAACAATGCATTATTATGACAAAATCATATGCTTTTGCATCATGAACATGAATTTTACAGTTTTTTTAATTAGCAAATGACAATTAAAAACCGTTACTTTATATGAATCATGGACGTTCTTACAAGCTAAAAGGAAAAGAAGGAGCAAACTTGTAAATGTCAAGTTCAAAGTTACAAGTAAGTTAAGTAAGTTAAAATAGATTTACTGTATACGCTAACTTTTATAAATCACGATATTTTATGCATTGCAACTACAGTAAACTGTTTAATAATATATCTTATAAATGCAGAAATTCTGTCTCTCTATGGTCAATAAGTTCCAGTGAAAACAAATCATGTCAATATTTAACCTATCTTGATTGAAGACGAGTCGTCTTGTAAATCTGTATATTCGAGAAGAATTTAATTAAGAAATTAAACTTGATGCAGGGCTTTTCTATCTCAATATAACAATCTTAGTGTCTAGGTGTACCCTCTCTGCTCCCAAACAGTAAGCGATAATGTGTCCCTGTCACCACTGAAACCATCTGATACCTACCAATCTGTATTTTACTTAATTTGAAAGTAATATTTTACACATATTTTTTCACAATGAACATTTATTTTACTTTGTGTACTTCTATTACTTTCAAAGATAACTGGCACAATGCATATTGTATAGGAATAACTATGTTAAATTTTACCTGTCGTGGCAGTGTTAGGAGAATACCATCAAATAGCTGTTGGGTCTCTTTCTGGTCCTTTGTTATATCTGCATTTTCATGTAGCCCAAAGACCTGAAGCATGAATTATGTAAGCAAGTAATTAGAAATTATTGTAAAAACACTGAAAGGATTTTCTGCGCAGTTACATCTTTGCCTAATTGCTTGAAACTCAGAGGCTATAAAATTATGCTTGCGGTGTAACGAAAGTAAGAGATACATTGCTAATCACAGGACTGTTTTATTCTCTCAAAAATCAAAACCAGTTATAACTTTTTTTGTTTGTTTGTTTGTTTTGGGTTTAACGCCATTTTTCAACAGTATTTCAGTCATATAACGGCGGGCAGTTAACCTGCACCAGTACAAACCTGTTCTCCGCAAGTAACTGCCAACTTCCCCACATGAATCAGAGGTGGACTAATGATTTCAGACACAATGTCGTTTATCAAATAGTCACAGAGAACATACGCCCCGCCCGAGGATCGAACTCACGACCCCGCTATCCGTAGACCGACGCTCTACCTACTGAGCTAAGCGGGTATAACTTTTTATTACTACAGTATGTTTACATATTGATTTTAAGACATTTAGGGAGTAAATGTATTACAATCACACACGGCGTCTTACCATTTCATTTATCTATAAATGGTTCTGGTATTCAACTTGCAGTGGATTACTGTAAAAACTCACTTACCTCAGGATGGGGAATTAATGGAAGACTTCTGATGTAACTGACATAGTTGTCGTATGAACCATTAGGAGGAGCATAGTATGTCCCGCTGTCTGAGAACTTATAGTTGTCATTGTATATGATATCTTCACAGTAGAAAATCTTGAGCAAACTGATGATAAGCCGGCGATCCATATCATCTGTAACACGGCCGCCATAGTTACATTCTCCTGTCAGATACGTCAGGGCTTCTAGAGGCGGCGTGTCATAGTCATTGATGAACATCTAAATAGGATAGAAATAACAAGCATAACTTCAAGTACATTGATGACGTCTCGGTGAAGGTCGGTGACTCTGTGATAAAATCCACAAAATGTGTTAGAAATCTTGGTGCAGTATTTGACAACAGTATGGATATAGAACAGGCTGGATATGCACAACTACACAGAATAAGTCACATCAAATGGTATCTTACCAGTGATGCCACAAAGACCATTGTCAACAGCCTGGTTACTTCACGGTTAGCCTACTGTAATGCTTTGTTAAGTGGTATTCAAAACAGCACACTTAACAAGTTGCAACATGTCCAGAACACGGCAGCTCGCGTCCTCACTAAGATGCCCCGTCGCAATCATATAACACCGGTTCTGAAGGAGCCCCACTGGTTGCCAGTGAAATACAGGGTGCAGTACAAGGTTCTGCCCAAACCTTTCAGGATTTACACAGTCAGTCCCCTGCCTATATAAGGGATATGACAGACGTATATAAACCGGTCAGAAACCTAAGATCACAAGACACGCTGTCACTGGTTATGCCAAAAACTAAAACCATGATGTATGGCAATCGCAGATTTTCGTTCTGCTCCAAAGCTTTGGAACTCCCTTCCCGTCAAAATCACCGAATCTCACACGCTAGCTGCTTTCAAAAGCCTGCTAAACCCCCACTTCTTTGTACAACATTTCGTTAACTGACCGATACATATTTATGTGGAATGTATTTTTTGTTTGTGTTGAATGCGTATTTGTTTGTACTGTTTGCAACTTTTCTGTAAAGCACTTTCGAACGTGTACATGTGCATAAAAAGAGTGCTATATAAATGTGGTATATAATAATAATAATAATAATAATAATAATAATAACTTGCTACTGTTTCATACAAATAAACTGAAAAAAATTAAAAAGAGAACAAATCACACAAAACGTATCTAAAATATCCTTACCTCAAGTTGTCTGACTGATATGCGTAGATCGGATTCGTTAAACTCATATGGTATATTCCAACCAAGTGCAGCAAACTTGCGTCTCTCTTGAACCAGAGCATGAAAGAAGCATAAACCAAACAACAGCTTCTCAAACACCTAAAATAAAACACAATTTGTTGCATAAATCTTTACCTTATATAGCAGAGATTGTTGCATAAATCTTCACCTTAAATAGCGGTTTGTTGCATAAATCTTCAACTGAAATAGCAGTTTTTTGCATAAATATTATCTAAAATAGCACATTTTTTTTATAAATCTTCACCTAAAATAGCACACACTTTACTGCATAAATATTCTTTAGTCAAGTATATATATCTCTATTTATATGCTGAGCAGGCAGAATACATACATTACTTAGTACTACCAAACAGTAGTGGAAATTCTTTTATGGTGCATAAAACTAGTAATACGTTTCACTCTTTACTTTTTAAATAACGATGTATATTGTATTGCAAAAATAGTATTACCCTGTAACAAGAATGACCTTTTGGATATACATTAAACTGTGGCTAGAAGTAATAATTATGTACCAAGGGCCATAAAACAGCTATTAAGTAAGTTCATAAAGCATGTGTATCTATTTAGGAGTTGTAACTTTTCACATATTTCTGAAAATGACTAATGACACATCATCAAACAGACCACAAACATGGCTATATTCTATGTATATGATTATCAAGGCATTCAGACATCTATTTGAACATCTTCTTCAGTAAAATTAGTTTATTTCCATTTGCTAAATGTTGACCACAAAAAATTCATTCTGAAAACAAATAGTTATCCTACCTTTGGTTTATTACATGAATTAAAGAAGGCAGGGTCAGAAATAGGGTCATTCAGATAGGATCTCAACAGGTTTGCCCTTAATCCTGCTGGAGGTTCATTTGTCATCTTGACGCCATTTTGCAACACAGATACTGGAAAATCGGGAGAGGGGTAGCTCGTCAACCATAGGCGGAAACAATCTTTAGTTTTTGTCGAATCAGTGATAACCTGAAATAAAAAAAAGCCAATGTGATAAATAATGAAAAACACTTTTTTTCTACATTAGAGAGACCTTAATTTCGCACAATTCCCCACATTTGTGCAAGTAACCTGTGTATGAAATATTTTGGATGAGCATATTTACAAAAAATTATTAAAGCTTAACTTTTCTTACAGTAACTTGTACAAAGGCATTAATATAAGTTATACTCGCACCGAGACATGAAGGTAGTGAACCCATAATGACACCCGGCGATTCCCGTAAGATTATGTACTCTGGTCATGCAATTCTTCATTCTTCGGATGTAAATGTAGCTGAATGCGCACATGACTTTCCGTAAAAACCAGGAGAATACCGATTTCGCATTCGGAGAATATGTAATTTGCCGATTATCATTATGGTATAAAAGCATGATTGAAACAGGAGCGCCGCCAAGCGGGGCAATATACACCCGAAGGCTTATATCATAGGACGGGAGCAAAATTTTAAGAACTTGACTGTTGTAGCCCCAATGGACTGGAACAACAAAAGGAAAACTTCAAAAAACAAATCTAAGTCCACAAAAAAAATATTCAAAGTCTACAAAAAAATCCTTATCAGGTACAGGTATGTAAAAATACACCTTAAAATTGGAGGTACCATCCATGTTGTACCACGGAAAAGTGGTCTCGGTTTTTCCCTACGGCCAATAATAAAAAAGTTTCAAAATAAGCTATTTATCGTAACATAAAAGGGAAGTAATTCAAAAAAAATTATTGTAAGTACAAAAAAGAGATCTGCCAAATAAAAACAAGAGCACTGCAATGCAGAGCAATATACACAAAGCAAAGTCATATATGACCTTTGACCCTTTAGTGTGACCTTGACCTTGAAGCGAGTCATCCGGAACATGCGCGCTGCACATCGTTACAATGTGGTGAACATTTCTGCCAAGTTTCTTTGAAATCCTTCCAGCAGTTCAAGAGTTACAGAGCGGACACGAAACAAACTGATATGACTTCTGACCCCTAAGTGTGACCTTGACCTTGAAGCAAGTCATCCGGCACATGCGCTCTGCACGTCGTCTTGGTGTGGTGAACATTTGTGTCATGTTTCTTTGAAATCCTTCAAGGGGTTCAAGAGTTATAGAGCGGACACGAAACAAACTGATATGACCTTTGACTCCTAAGTGTGACCTTGACCTTGAAGCGAGACATCCAAAACATGCACTCTGCACATCGTCTTGGTGTGGTGAACATTTGTGTAAAGTTTCCTTGAAATCCTTCAAGGGGTTCAAGAGTTACAGAGCGGACACGAAATTGCTAACGGACAGACGGACGGACAGACAGGCAGACGGACACCAGCGTCATAACATAATACGTCCCTTCGGGCGTATAAAAATGGTGAAAATACAAAGAAAGCAAATCCTCGAAAGTGATATTTTCTAAATCTCACAGTTTCACATATTCGTTCAAGTTCTCCAAGCCATGATGCAGCAAGATGACAGTTCTGTAAGACAACCCAGGTCCCTAATTCCACAGCCTCCATTATCATCTTCTCAGCTATAGGACCTTGACCTTGACCCAAAGATATCGTCTGCAATCCTTTGCTACCCATACCTAAAAAGCATTAAACAAGATATTTTATTAGAAATTACATAACTAAATTGTTAAATGTAAATCATGGGTAATTACCGTTAACAATATCACAAAACAGCCATCAAGCTGAAAACTTGAAAACTTACTAGGAAACAATTATGATGTGTACAATTCTAGTAAGTCTAACCAAAATATTAGTACTATTAAAACATGTGCATACTTGATATCTGCTGAATTATTCTGTATAACATGCTATCACAATAAGCAAACCTATAGGAAAACATCACTTGTCTTTAATACTTTAAATACAGAAAAATATAGCAAATAAACTTTAATCGTACGAAAATTCTTTAATCTGGTGATATATATTCGATTCTACAAAGCATTCAGGTGCTATGGTATTTATATACAATCATGTAGTAAATTTAGAGAGAGGTAATAACAAGGAGAGGTATAACAAAGCAGATGACTCGAAGGATTTCCCACCAAATTCTACTGTGTTCTATTTTCTGAAGGTTGAATACATCCACTAGATAAATGCCATTTTCCTGTTCACACCAGTATGAGACTCACATTTGATAAAAAGATAATAAGCTTTTGTGATGATTATAGTAGAAATCTTAACCCTATTGTTCTCATGTTATTTTGTGTAGAGTCACAAAATATCTAGTTTAAGTTTATAACAACTTCATTATTATTACCTCTCTGCTACAAACCACATTGAGTTTCAAGAGCTAAAACAAAACTTTAAAATAAAATCTAAGTAGAATTAGAAATTCGTTTACTGTAGGTATATCACCATATATTCAATGTTTATCATAAAAAAAAACAAAATTTATTGTCAGATTGATTTAGACATAGAAAATAATTTCTAATAACTTTCTACAAATTCTACTGTAGATCTAACAGAACAAGATATACTGTAAAAACTAAAATAAAAACTCAACATGTTTTCAAATTTAAGCTGGATGATTGTCTGCCTCTTAGTGCTCTGATCCTTTATTTTCATTTGGGTTTAACATCACATCGACACAACTATAGGTCATAAGACAACTTCTTCAGCGTTTCGTGGTGGATAAAGACCCCGGGTACTCTTTCTTGAATTATTTCATCATGGGCAGGCATCTGGGTAGAACAACCAACCTTTTTTTAAGCCAGCTGGATGGCTGCCTCATACAAAGAATTCAACGCCCTGAGCAAGGCTCCAACCCACATTTGTGAAAGGCAAGTTATTTCAAGACAGCAACCTTAACCACTTGGCCATGGGGGCCCCGCATTGATTCTTTATCAACTAGATCAAATCAGTAAGAAAATACTAAGGAAGCATAAAATCCAATCAAGCAAAATAACAGCAGACTAATCGAGTCTGTTCACAAGAGGTAATGAAGTGTGCAAAAAAATCCTGATGCCTCTAGCACCAGCTTAAGTTGAACTCTATTATAAAATAACACTGGCTCCTGGTGGTCCAAAAAGGACAATACGGAGTCCAAATGAGTGAGGTATTGGCAGCATTTACTGACTTCTGTTGTGAGAGTTAATCAAATCTATAAGGTATCCATATTCTCTGCCACTTCATTTTTTTCTACCTCTTTAGTATCATTAAGTTCTGAATCTTAATCTATCTGTATGCTTTGCTTTGAATACCCTCACCTTTTCCCCCTAAACCTATTCAATAGCATTTATGGTTGAAATATGTCACATTTCAGCATCAATGTGTTCATCAACACCACCCAAACGACAACTCATATCTGACTGCTGTAAAGATAATTGTTACCATGACAACATTTGCATTCCACTCCATTCAGTGCAGTGTACTTACTTTGACGGATATCTATATAAATATTTGATTAAAAACTTTAAGATTAGTACAACAATATTCAGAAATATCAGAGTCGAGATCAAATGTTATTTGGCTGAAACATTTGAAGTAAGGTTGATTCATGTGTAAAAAGGTAAACACTTTGTATACCATTAATTACAAAAAGGTTTGACATAGAAATGTACTGTGTAATCATTTAATTTTGTGAACATGGAATTTCTTTGTTTTGACCAAAATGGTTATTATGTACGGTTTTAATACATGGATTTCAACTTCTAGAGATAATGAAATAAAATGAATGGGATTTCTGTTTGTGTGATTTAATTTTGTGGACTGATGCACCCAAATCTACAAAATTTAGTCCCCCAAAAATATAAATGAATTCACAGTAGTCATGTTGCAAATATAACAAATATGAAAGACAACAATTTACAACATAAAATAACAGGCATAAAAACAACTACAACCCCCTACTTGAGGCAATAAAAGCAAAAAGCAAATGGATAACCTTATCCAGTAACTGCGAGTGATAAAATACATGCACTAACAGTGAACTAACAATGCTAAATATATTTACAGAATTGTCTATATAGCTAAACACATTTGCAACCTAATATTAACATTAACCTCTGTGAAAGCACTATTTGTAACTTCTGTTATACTATTTGCAAAAAAATGTTTTCACACTGGTCCTGGTATTTTAATGTAAAATAACTTGTAATGGTAGTTTACTATAAATGCTTAGATAAAAGTAATGTATTTCAGACGAGTGAGAATAACACTTGTTTTCACTCAGGTATGTCTTTTGATCTGCTTAACACAAGGTAAGGGAATAAATAAGCATTTGGTAAGACAAAACAGTATAAATGTTGCATATGCAAAGTTGATTGATTCATATATGGAGTTCAGTCCTGATGTCTCAAACAATGACTTCACCGAGGTGTCTACCAGTGAAAACATAAAGCTGAAAGAAAGCTTGAAACATGATAAAGAATAGATTTTGTCCTTTTTTGGTAAAATAATTAATATTGAACACCGTTAGTTCCCTCTTAACAAAGGTAATGTACAATGGGGTAAAATATTGAAAAATTTATTGAAAAAAAAGTAAATAAAAATATATACATTTTATACACAGAGCATACACAAAAAGGCAATGTGCAAGTATGGAAGTATATAGTGTTTCAGGTACAGGGCTACATTTCCATATTAGGAACATACGCGCTAGTCGTTCCTGATTGGCCAAGACTGCAGAGTCAGCCCCGAATATGCTGGAAACTCTTCGACGCCGATCAGCCTCGGTCATTCGTCCTTTTGCCTGTGGTACTCCAAGCGAGGGAGGTTTAGGATTGAGGTCAATGTTAAGTTTGGATTTAGATCTTTCACCATTATGAATTGTTGTTTGGCGGGAAAGTGTGCGGGCTATGATACCTAGTATAAAATGTATTTGCAATCAACCGTGTTAGTATATACTATAATCTGACACCAAGGAAAAATAGGTGCATTAAATTACACAAAAATGGAATGTCTATTATTAGTTTGTACAAGACAACAAAAAACTGATACACATTTCCCTAAATACAACTGTTTCATAGCAATAAAAAGATCAGCTTTGATCCAAAACAGAACAAATTGCAAAATGCTAAAAGCATAGCAACTTCTTTAGAACATTAAGTCAACAGATCACTTAACTTTAGAATAAGGGTTGGCAAACAGCCAATAATCCAGAACAAACTTGTCAAGATTAGAACATTTACATGACTATGTACAATTTACCAGCTTCTGTATTTTATAATGTTACAAAAATGGACTGCACAAACCTACAAAGTTGGTAGACAGCAACTCTTCATATATTGTAATATTTAAGAGCAGTTTTATATCATGACTCTTTCCACAATGACATACTTAAATTTAAAATGTAACTTTGCAATATACTGCGATGCAATTTCAATAATTTTTCAACCTTAACCTGTTCAAACTTTAAATAACATATTTATATGTAGTATAATGATACTCAGAGACTGAAGTATTTCCCTTTACTTCAGTGAAATAACCTTTATATTCATCAACATTAAAAGTGTCATTTTCTTTCACTCTCACCTACAGTTCCGACAAGACAACTGGTATGTGAGAATGTTCACCAGTTATCATGTAATTAAGGTAGAATAATTTTTCTACTGCAACAATAAAACCAATCTTCCCTCTTTTGCTATTAGCTATTGCAATAAAGTAAAAAAGGTGCATAATTTAAATTAAACTGTATTCCAAGCTAGGAGAAAATAAATGCTCTATTATGTAAACCATATTCATAAACCAACAAGTATATATCTGTAACCATTAGAAACAGATGTTACCATGAGAAGTTCTTGTCCAATGAACTGATTAAATAAATGACTATTTTTATTTAAAATTTAGTAATTAATTTGAAAGGTTTATAATATTGTAATATGGTGAGAGTTATCTTTACATTAAATGAGTAAATGTTCAAGCCATATTTGAGAAAACAAAAACAAATTTCGATATATAAAATTTTGAATTTTTTTCCATCAAAAATCAAATTGAGCACTGAATAGCTATTGTGTCAAATCAAACATACAGTTATTAAAACATAATTATATGTGGGACAAATGCATAACAAGTAAATGCCTGTGGTCATACACACCTTTTTCCTCTGCAAATCTGAAAAGGCCTGCCATAGGATCTGCACCAGGTGAGAGAACAAATATAAGAGGAGAGGCCGAGTTGGAATCTTCGTAACTCAGTGACAGGTCAAACGTTGGAGGTTCAATATATTTCTGGCCCATCGCTTCCTGAATATATGTCTGTATTGCTGATACCATCTGTAATTGCAAACTTTCTTTATTCTCACGTGTTGCAATATTCAATTTTGATGTTTTATATTCCTCACTATACAAAACACTATCTTTATTTCAGTGTTATTTGAAATAATATAGCACGCCGGTTTGACAACATACTCTTTAGTTATCAACACTGAAGACAGCAATCTGAGACAATCAACAAACAGTTAAAATCCTAAAATTGTTAATTGTCCAGATTGCTTTATTTTTACTGATGCAAATCTGAAAAATCTTTTTAGTACCACTTTCACAAAATAAATGAAATTTTTCCAATGTAAATGACTGTACAATGCCCTGTCTAATTTGCCAACTGCTGAACTTGCAAAACAAGAATAATATATATATATACCTTATCTGGTCTGAGACATCTGAGTACAATAAGTTTCTGTAGTTTGGACAGTTTTGCCTGCCAGGGGTCTGGAAGTTTCTCTGACTGTGGGGTTGGGGAATCATACACCTTCTTCCAGAGGCTTAACTACAGTAAAATAATAAAGTAAACAAGAGCTGTCGGAGAACAGCAATACTTGACTATTCAAAAGCCTTGCCACTGAAAGAAGGAATAATTACAAGTCTGTTGAAAAAGGGACATAACTTTTGTACAAAAAAAGTAGAATTATTATTTACCAGATTTTTATAACGCTCTTTTCATCTTTAAAAAAAATCAAAAGCGCTGGAACGTTCAAAAGCGCTGAGAATGAATGTGTGAGTGCAGTAGCTCTACTTACTCTTCAAACAGTCGAGCAAAATAAGGAAATTCAATGCTGTTCTGATTGTAACATCTATTATACAAAATAATAATAACCAGCTATATTTGTTTCTGTTTCCTAGAGTTTTCAAACTCAGAGAGCTAGAACATGATATTTGAGGCTTCTTTACGTCAGCCCATTTTTCAAGATTTTATTTCTATCCAACTCAGAATGTCGAAAATCTGAAATTTCTATTTTCTAGAAGTTTTCACATAAGTTTAAATAAGCAGGTCACGGGTGTAAGCAAGTCTCAACAATTAAGCTTATTTTTTGCATTGTCGCAATGAGCGTGGATATCTGTTAATTCCATTACCTTCTCTCTGAACTCATCCATAAATCCTTTAAATGCATGAAGATCGGAGCACCTAACTATTTCTGACCATGATTTCTCAGACAGCCATGCTGGGGCAGGGTTGGGGAAGGGATTCTCTAAGGCTACACCTCCTGTCAGTAAGAACCTCCATTCTATATCATCTATAGTGCCTCTATAGATAAAAAACATGAAAAACAGAATACATTTCAAATCCAGGTGGTAGTTAAATCTGCAACAACTAAAACATATTTTTGGTATGTTTGTATGTACACAGAATTCTAAAGAATGAATGAATGAATGAATGAATGAATGAACATGTTTGATTTTTACAGCGATTCAAAACAAAATGGCCACACGGAGCAAGGGATAGTTATCGACAGGTGACAGTTATCAACACTTTTGAATTAAGGCAAAAAAAAAATAATAACGGTCATAACGCCACGTCATGACTGATATGAAAATTATATTGCAATCTAATCAGTTATTTCAGCACGTTTTGTAAACTTAATCTGCTAGTGGTTTTACTACTGTAACATAAACAAAGAAGAATTTGTCCTTCTCAAATGAGATCAGCATACTTTCTTGTACAGATGCTTATTTTTAACACCTTTTTGCTTACAATGTCCTTACTATTTGACTAATTAATAAGACGGAAAGCATTGAAGACGAGAACACGAGTATTCCTCGACAGAAAGCATCTGTGAGACATCCTCAATACTGTCTTCAAACACCGCTCAAATTCCAGTGTTCACGTAACTATGCATTTGATCGGTGGCAGAATGACAAAAATAATGGGGATTTCTGGCAGACGCATTGTGCCGAGCATAACTTAGGAAGTACAAACCTGTTGATGCACTTGTATATAATAAAACTTACTCAGCTTTAGCTATGCCAATACAGAGTATGAAGGAGAAGAGCAGTTTGTCCTTCTCAAACAGGGATCTACACACATTTTTGTATATACTGTATGTGAAATGGTTGTTCAAGTTGCCAATCCTCTCCTCTAATACCACTGATGGTTCACTGTTGATTATTGACTGCAAATACAATTCTCAATTTAAAGTACACAGGGCTGTTGTACCCCAAAATAGATTATTTTCTGGTAAAACAAACACAATACATACTATTTCTTTCTAATCTATCGTTGACCTCTACTATTAAACATAGTAATATATGCAACCATCACCGTACATCTTCCAACAAGCTGGGTAACAACTGATATGCTTATCATCTCCCAGCAACAAGCTACGTACACAAAATTGTATGACTTCATTTTAGCTAGAACCTTTATATAAATTTAAGTCGTCGATAATTGAAAGCTTTTAATACAGTAAGAGAGGTGAGCTATAAATAAAATGTTAAAGCAAGATATTATAAAAGTACAGGTGTCAGCAGCAAATTACTAAAGCTTTTTCTAATGTAATCCATTTAATTCTATGATAAGGTCAGGGAAAACAATGTTAAACCTGTAAATACAAGTTGATGAACCATGTGAGAGAATACTGGTACATGGGATCTATGTTTGCCAAGTCAGAGATGGTGAAAAACAAAATACTGCCATGTTTAGCAACCTGAAATGTAACAGTTAGATCTTTTAAAAACAGATATATATTTGTTGTAAAATTATTGATGAAATATTCGTAAACATAGAAATAAAACTTGGAAACAGAAATGCTTTCAACTAATTTCACTTCCAATGTCTTATATTTAATGAAAATACAGGCATGTATTTTCCATTATCAAGTAAAACTGTCATTGTAAGCAAGCATCTAGTACACAATTTACCTATCATCCGTCAATTTAAGTTTAATTATTTGTTAAATATCAATTGTATCAAACCTATCAAGTCACTTTCGAATCATCTTTCTTAGATAAATTGAGCCACTGAACATAGTTTCTAATTTGGAGTGGTTCATTCCATTCAGTGTTCAATAAATCAAGCAACAAATAGTGATACAAGTAAAACTAACAGGTTTGTATCCATTCCTGACTTCATCTATCTCTTTCTCTGTGTGTGAAGCTATCTTCTCCTTCTCAGAGATCTCCAAAGACAGAACCTTACTGGATGATAACACCTCTATAGCTGTCTCATCTTCCAAAATGTTACCCTGTATTGAAACAAATGAAGGAGTAAGAAGAATATATGTATTTCTGACAAGTATCTTCAGTAATAAGTACTGGAAAAAGATGCCCAGATGTGTCTTCTTGTATTATTCCAGAAAAAATGTAAGCATCTTAACAGGCTCGACTCCACAAAAGTCATACAAAAGAATTTTAAGAGTTCAAACTAAAGTCAAGAAATTTATATCAATTTTATGATGAAAAATAAATTCTGATCCAAGATGAATTACATCAGCTTAACTTTTTCTTTATTCCTTTGAGGTGAAGACAAAGGTATATCTACATGCATACACAACAAAGGACCACTTTTAAAGAAAAACCGAACTACAAATCATGTTCTCACTTCCGATTCAGACAGAACTTCTAGGATCCTATCCTCAATCTCTTTAAGTTGTCGTTTATTATGAGCACTTTCTAGAATGAGCTGGTTCTTCTTTTCCTCCAGTTCTGGTTTCTCCTTGGCAGCAACTATACCCAGTAACTGGTCATCTAAACCCAGGGGTGTGATCATAAAATTCAACAAAGTCACCTGAAATTAAATGTATGCCTATAAACTTCTGTAGATTGAATTTCTATATTCAATTTAGAGTGTCACGGATATTGTCTGCTGCAATATAAAACAGGAAATCAGAAAAAATATTGTCAAATCTGAGGCTAAACAACACATCATAAATTAATATAAAAAGGTTGTATATGTAAAGTATGGAAGCTATATACTCAGGTAAACTCAATATTGAAGCATTACGCTTTTGTATATTGTAGAACTGCAACAAATGGGAATCCTACCAGGAAACTGTGGTACTGCTACAAATTCGAATAGTACTAATAAATTGTAGAACTCCAACAAATACGAATAGTATCAGTAAACTGAAGAACAGTTAAAAATGGGAATAATACCATGGCTTGTAGAAAATTAATATACTAAAATTTACTACATGTGCTAAATTCCATTATAAAGATGCAATTGTTCTAAACATAGTACAAAATATCTTTGCTCTCCATACCTTCACAGAGACTTCAGGTAGATAATGTGGGTTCCGGAGTCGTGATGTAATGTAGAACCTGAAGTCCTTGCTGTATTCCACCACCTGGTCACCTATCCTCATATAGTCTAAACCACTCTGTTTGAATGTCTGCTTCAGTAATATAGGTTCCAGTATAGGATCTAATTCCTCACCTACATTTTCAAGTAAACATGGATTCCCAAACTGAAAATAATATGCAAGTGAAGTTTATGAATTCGTCAAAAAGTTACATTTATAACAAAAACCATTAAGTAACGGTTTTGAAAAAAAATCCAGATATTCCAGTACAAAGAAAACAAAAAGAAAAGAATGGTGAACTTGGAAAAGAATGGTGAACTTGGAAAACATAGATCTACAGTCATTTCACTGTTACAAAGTACAGTAATTGAAAGAATCTAAATATTCCAGCAATCTTAAGTACATGGCATGTTCACACAAAAAAAATGTAAGAAATTACAGAAAAAATGCAAATCATGCCCCCTCGTGTATGACCAAAGAAGTTGTTTTTTGGGGGGTTTAAGTTTAAAGGTGAAGATCATATGAAAGTCAAGGACATCTATAAATAGGTCAGCTTGTTGGTCTTGTCACAAGGTTTCTTGGGTGTGAGCATGAATTAAATAGGTCATTAATGCGGGCTGCAGGCAAAACTGTAAAATCTGGTTCATACAGACGGATAAATGGACCAGGGGATAAACAGACGGACAATTCAATCGCTGTAACCCGCAGCATAAAAAATATGTATTTTACAACTACCAAATGATATTCCTTCATTAACAAATACTCACTTCACTACGAGATTGAAAATAATTCCGAGATGAAAATTGATATCATACCTGTACACAATTCTCCAATGACCTTGTAAAGTTTTGATCTGACTGTTTAATAACTTCTAGTTTACTTGATTTCTCCATATTTTTCACCCACTTGTTGGCCTGACCCTGGGGATCTATCATCAAGGGCCATCTGTTAGCACTTGTAGCAATCAGAGCATTGTCAGTAGAAAAACTGGAATATAATGTTTCAATTTGTAAAATTCAGTTACAACCATAGGCAAAGTTGTAACAGTGTCACTTCTTGTAACAGTATAGTCCTTCACAAGACTCATATAACATAACGTACCTAGTTGCAACTATGCCTGTTTCAAAGTGCATTTCCAAGATGGCATGTGACATCACATTAAACAAATTGTATAAGGGATCTAGAATGACATTCTTAAATATTTTCATGTGTTTTAGTTGAATCCTATCTAAATAACTGTAACTTTCTATTTAGTTATAATTATGATTATGATACTGTTATAATAGAAAAAGTGGAAACTTCCAGCTTTTACCATCAAAATAATATAGACTAACGCATGTGTTCTAATAAGTGACTTTTAATAGGCATATTCATAAAATATCTCAAACACTATTTCCTTATACTTTTTTGGTAAAGATAAAACAATCAGTTAACCCTTCAAAGAATTTTGCATCTTGTCTACACCTCAAAACAACTTAACGTATTAACTTGTTTCATACTTATCAACAGGAAGCCCAGCTATTTGCCAGTCCCGTATCTTTACTGGGTCACCGAGGGTTCCTGACAGGGAAAATTGTTCAGACAGAGGTATACCTTTCTCCTCACACATGGTATACCATTCTTTCAAACATTCCTGTAACAAATGATGCCATCAGTTTATATAGGTTTACTACCTCAAACAATAACACATTTTCTGTAACATACATTTTGACATTATGTACCATAATTTCCCTAAGTTTTTGGACAATAGAAAGTAATTATTTTTTACTGTCCCAAGATTTAATTTCCAAAAGATATATTTCTATAAAAATGTCCTAAACTTTAGGTGTATGAAAATGTCAATAAACCTAAAAGTACTTGCATGTTTGATTTATATATGAGCAAAACTGAACCACATGTAGTAAATAAAGAGTATTAAATATAAATATAATTGAATCTTGAGCCAGTGACTGGAGGGAATGAGTGAAAATCTGTCTGAAAACAGAAAAACATGACATTGTTGAATGAAACTGATTATCTACCTGTCTATAAGCCAGAATGAAAGGTCCTAGATATGCTACTACACTGGCAGATAACAGAACATCACCAATTATGTTATCATATGTCTCACTTAAATCTTCAACATTCTGAAATAAATATGTTAATAATTTTATGCCAGTATGGGTGTATGATGATACATTAATAAAGAAGCAATGGCCACCCCAAACCTACAAGAATATAATTCACTTGTTATATTCAGCCCATCCAGTTTCCACAATACAAAAAGCTCCAAACCATCAACATAAAGGTCAAAAATTTAATCACTAAACTAGAGCTGCTTTTGAGAAAAGCATATGTCTCCCACAACTGCCTAATCATCTAGATTGGCATTTCTTCTCCATTATATATCTGAGTTAACCATGTACCAAGACCTGTATAACTGGCATCTGTATTTTCGGTTATTCAAGGGCCATAATTCCGAAGTGCCTGGGCTGATTTGGCTAGTTATCGAACTTGGCCGAGGACTTATTGACAAATACATTTTGTTCAAGTTTGGTGAAGATCGGATGAGAAATGTTCGACTTAGAGTGCGGACAAGATTAGTGACAGACTGACTTACTGACTGTGGGATGCACCAAGACCTGTATCACTGGCATCAGTATTTTCGGTAAGTCAAGGGCCATAATTCCGAAGTGCCTGGGCCGATTTGGCTAGTTATCGAACTTGGCCAAGGACTTATTGGCAAACACATTTTGTTCAAGTTTGGTGAAGATCGAATGAGAAATGTTTGACTTAAGAGTGCGGATAAGATTTGCGACTGACTGACACACACACAGACAGGAGTAAATCAATATGTCTTCCACCACAGTGGTGTGGGAGACATAATTAATGTGGCCATTTTACAACAAGAGGACCATGATGGTCCTGAATCGCTCACCTCTTCCCACATGACCCAGTTTTGAGTATGACGTCGTTTTTTCTATTATTTGACATAGTGACCTAGTTTTTGAGCTCATGTGACCCAGTTTTGAACCTGACCTAGATATTATCAAGATAAAAATTCTGACCAATTTTCATGAAGATCCATTGAAAAATATGGTCTCTAGAGAGGTCACAAGGTTTTTCTATTATTTGACCTATTGACCTAGTTTTCAAAGGTACGTGACCCTGTTTTGAACTTTACCTAGATATCAAGGTGAACATTATCACTAATTTTCATGAAGATCTCATGAAAAATATGGCCTCTAGAGAGGTCACAAGGTTTTTCTATTTTTATACCTACTGGCCTAGTTTTTGACCGCACGTGACCCAGTTTCGAAACTGACCTAGATATCATCAAGGTGAACATTCAGATCAATTTTCATGAAGATCCATTGAAAAATATGGCCTCTAGAGAGGTCAAAAGATTTTTCTAATTTTAGACCTACTGACCTACTTTTGACCGCAGTTGACCCAGTTTCAAACCTGACCTAGATATCATCAAGATGAACATTCAGACCAACTTTCATACAGATCCCATGAAAGGTATGGCCTCTAGAGAGGTCACAAGGTTTTTTTATTATTTGACCTACTGACCTAGTTTTTTATGGCACGTGACCCAGTTTCAAACTTGACCTAGATATCATCAAGGTGAACATTCTGACCAATTTTCATGAAGATCCATTCAAGGGTATGGCCTCTAGAGAGGTCACAAGGTTTTTCTATTTCAAGACCTACTGACCTAGTTTTGATCGCAGTTGACCCAGTTTCAAACTTGACCTATATATCATGAAGATAAACATTCAGACCAACTTTCATACAGATCCCATGAAAAATATGGCCTCTAGAGAGGTCACAACGTTTTTTCATTATTTGACCTACTGATCTACTTTTTGATGGCACGTGACCCACTTTCGAACTTGACTTAGATATCATCAAGATGAACATTCTGACCAATTTTTATGGAGATCCATTCACAAGTATGGCCTCTAGAGAGGTCACAAGGTTTTTCTATTTTTAGACCTACTGACCTAGTTTTTGACCGCACATGACCCTGTTTCGAACTTGACCTAGATATCATCAAGATGAACATTCAGACCAACTTTCATATAGATCCCATGAAAAATATGGCCTTTAGAGAGGTCACAAGGTTTTTCTATTATTTGACCTACTGACCTAGTTTTTGACGGCATGTGACCCACTTTCGAACTTGACCTAGATGTCATCAAGATGAACATTCAGACCAACTTTCATACAGATCCCATGAAAAATATGGGCTTTAGAGAGGTCACAAGGTTTTTCTATTATTTGACCTACTGACCTAGTTTTTTATGGCACGTGACCCACTTTCAAACTTGACCTAGATATCATCAAGGTGAACATTCTGACCAATTTTCATGAAGATCTCATGATATATATGGCCTCTAGAGAGGTCACAAGGTTTTTTCTATTTTTAGACCTACTGACCTAGTTTTTGACCGCACGTGACCCAGTTTCAAACTTGAACTAGATATCATCAAGATGAACATTCAGACCAACTTTCATACAGATCCCATGAAAAATATGGCCTTTAGAGAGGTCACAAGGTTTTTCTATTATTTGACCTACTGACCTAGTTTTTGACGGCACGTGACCCACTTTCGAACTTGACCTAGATATCATCAAGATGAACATTCAGACCAACTTTCATACAGATCCCATGAAAAATATGGCCTCTAGAGAGGTCACAAGGTTTTTCTATTATTTGACCTACTGACCTAGTTTTTGATGGCACGTGACCCACTTTCGAACTTGACCTTGATATCATCAAGGTGAACATTCTGACCAATTTTCATGAAGATCTCATGAAATATATGGCCTCTAGAGAGGTCACAAGGTTTTTCTATTTTTAGACCTACTGACCTAGTTTTTGACCGCACGTAACCCAGTTTCGAACTTGACCTAGATATCATCAAGATGAACATTCAGACCAACTTTCATACAGATCCCATGAAAAATATGGCCTTTAGAGAGGTCACAAGGTTTTTCTATTATTTGACCTACTGACCTAGTTTTTGACGGCACGTGATCCAGTTTCGAACTTGACCTAGATATCATCAAGGTGAACGTTCTGACTAATTTTCATGAAGATCTTGTGAAATATATGGCCTCTAGAGAGGTCACAAGGTTTTTATATTTTTAGACCTACTGACCTAGTTTTTGACGGCACGTGACCCAGTTTCGAACTTGACCTAGATATCATCAAGTTGAACATTCTGACCAACTTTCATAAAGATCCCATGAAAAATGTGACCTCTAGAGTGGTCACAAGCAAAAGTTTACGGACTGACGCACGCACGCACGCACGCACGCACGCACGGACGGACGACGGACGACGGACACCGCGCGATCACAAAAGCTCACCTTGTCACTTTGTGACAGGTGAGCTAAAAATAAATCTATCTACTGTTTGAACCACCAAATCTGTAGCAATTTTTTTACAAGCTTTACTGTTCAAGATCCAGATGTGTAAGTAACAGGCGTTCTTAAGATATCTTTAACCTTCAGCCTGCTTAATTTCAAAAATGGGTTGGTCAATTCATTCAATTTGGTAAATACCATTTATTATTCAAAGGGTTGTTCACTGACAACTTACTGACTGAATAGCAAACAGTGCAGACCATGATCAGCTGATCTTGGTCTGCACCAGTCGCCAAGGCAGAATCACTTGCTGCCAGCACGCTAAAGGTTAATTACATGATAAAATGTTGCACTGACTTGTAGGTGGAACCAACAACACCTTAAGCATAGAGATCATTATATTTTGACATCATAATGATGGGAAGGAAATGACCAACTGTAGCAAATGTTTGAATTTGGTTACTCTTTTCTTATATAACCTTTCAGCTGTTGCATTTTATAAAAAAATAATTGCTACATTTTAGGTATCATCAATATGACAATTTATAGACCTGGTAATCGTAATATCAACCGCATCTATGTATTTGGTCAATATCAATATTTCTAGGTTCATAAAACATCAAAAAGACCTCATTAAACAGCAATATTTACGTAATATTAATGAGAAAACATGAAAAAAATCTTGTTAAGGAAACTATTGATCAAACAATTGTCACTTTTGTTTGACATTTGACTTACGTGTGAGGCAGTTGCAAGTTACTTGTTGAAGGCAATTTAATTCTGGAAAATATTCAGGAATGCAATTTTAAAGTATTTATAAATGCCCATCAAAAGCTCAAATGATTTGTCAAACATAAAAGCGATTTAAAATCAGTGTCGTTTTTCTCACTTTTGTCCATCTTTCCTTCTCTCCACCCAGTCCACTGATCAATTTTTCTGCTCTCTCTATTTTCACTTTCGTTAATGCTATATTGTCTTCCAAATTCTGTAATAAATATAACAATGGTTTACACAGCAGATGTAACAAATATTAGTAAAACAAACAAATATTAGTAAAACAGTTTAAACTTATTTTTGACAAGCCACTAATATTACACAGACAGCAAAAGACCTGTTCTGTTAGACCTAAAAAACTGTAAAGTAATTAGGCTGACATTGTTCATATAATAAAATAAATAACCACTGATTATGCATTTAAAACATTATAACTGGAAAATGTCCTTCATATACTTGAATCTAGTTAGCAGAATATTAGTCCAACTTGTGACGTAATAATCCCTTCCATTTCATTTCAGTCTGATATTACATCCAAGTGGACCAGCTCAGCCATGTCTGATAACCGGCGTAATCAATAGTGATTCCTAGCCGAAGATAAATTGTTAGCTCAAGAATACAAGAAATGAATAAAACCTTTAATTTGCTGTAAGTAATATATTTATCTTGTGAACAGGTAAGTGCTTTTAGCTAATTCCCAAAAACTGTAGAAAAAAACAGCTACTAAATTTGCATGAACATACGGAATTAGCACAGTGCAAGTCAGTGATTTATCAAGAGGTTATTCGGATTCATAAGAACAGCATTTAAAATGATAAGAATGGAGTTTCTGTATACAATCTTGTCAGAATATATTCCTTATAAAATCAACTGTAATTGCGCAAATGCACTTTGAATTTACCCGACACGTTGTGTTTTCCAGAAACTGCTATCTGACACCAGTACATATAGCTGAATGAAATGCGCCTACAGAAATGTATTATTTTTTTGGTTGGTGTAACGTCGCAACGAACATTTTAGGCATATGCGACTTTCCAGCTTTGATTGGAGGAAGACCCAGGTGCCCCTCCGTGCATTAAGAAATGTAATAAGGATGTGACATCATCAATGGTGAAAAACAAATCAATGATGCAGGTTTGTGGGTGACTTTCTTTGGGCACTACGAAATACTCATACTGTAAAATATCAGTGTTGCACACAATAATGCACAAAGATAATGCTATCAAAATTTTTTTTTTCGTAATTAAATATCACTGCGTTAACAATCATGTTTGGAAGGCTAAGGTACCTCGATTACGCCATTTAAATAGCCGTTGCATGCGACTCTGTGAGGACCGTCAGTGGAGGTAACTAAGTCATAAATTTGGATACAAATATTGGTCGATATTTCTTTTTTATGTCTACTTTTAAAATTTACAAAGCAAAACTTTTAAAAAATTTACGTAATTATTGAATCAAATAAATTTATGACCAAGACGAAATCATCATAGCATTTGATAAAAAAACATGCCTATACTGCTTTGACCTCTTGTTTCCTCTGTGAGTCATCCCAAGCTGAGCTTGTCAGTCAAGCTTTAAGTCCCTCTTCATAAGTTTGGACCATGCTTTGCTAAGCTCGCTTGCCTTATCAAACTCTCTTTCTTGGAGCAAAACCTTTCAAATCGTCATAACATAATGCAGACATTTAAACAGTCCTTCAGGCTGACGAGAATTTTTCAATTAATCTGGATCAAAGTCTGCATTGTTATTAACGCTCGATCTTTTTCATGTGGCTGCAGGTATATTGTCTTTCATATTCTTTAGATTTAAGAATTCATATCACTAACATCTGTAATCATTACCAGCTTCAGTATATTATAAAAGTTTAAAAATATATTTTTGAAACAGGTTTAAACTTTATTTAATGTGATGAGGCCATATTTATGTAATTTCCTCTTGCAAAAGACTCAAATTCACTTTAGTTTTCTTTCTCAAGACAAGATTAAGTTTAGTAAAATGCTGCATGTGACAACTAATATTCAATGAAAGACATACAGTTAAGTAAGATTGAAAAATTGATCAAGTAATGAAGATAAAGTCCTCACTTTCTTTGCTGTTGGCAAAATTTCCCCAATTTTACACGCATCAGTTATCCTTCTCTGTTGGACCTTCATTATCAAACAGCTTCAAAGACAGTCTAACTCGTGTGGTTAGCATGGTCTTCAAAGACTGATGTATTCTGTTTAAGTGTCCAGGGCGTAAGCTGCATTATAGTGGCATTGCTATGGCCTAGTATTTTCAACTCAACTGATAATAAAATGTATGAAATCTATAAGCACACATTGATGAAATGGCCAAAGTCTCCTCACATTTAGTAATTGATAAGAACTAACAGACTTCATGATATACATCTTTTTCACACACTACTTATATACAACACAGTTCTTGCCTTATTCCTAGCTAAGTCCTATTTATATATGCAACTGCAGTAAATGATACTTCCATCGGAGGTATTCAACACCGAGGAATTTGTTAATAAAGAAACAATTGAGAATATTTGAACCATAAAGGAAACAAAATCATTAAAACGTACATAAATACACAAATGTATATATAAGGAGATGTATTAATTTACTTAAAATATTATCTTAAGACATCAGTACATAGAACATCTTAAAAATGTAACCATATTGGGTCAAACATATTTTTTAAAATATAAAAACAAGAGATTACTTCTTTTATTCTAAATGTCTATTCAGTTATTAGTTTGAATCAACTATAACTGAGATTCTATCAAAATGTCACCTTTATTGCATGTGATTCCTGTGCAGCTTTGTTGGCAGCTGCCTCGTCAACTTCTACGACCTGTTTCACCTGTTGCACTTCTACACTCTCTTTCTCAATGAAAGCTATCAGCTCCTTTGTCTCCTTGCTAGTCTGTATCAACTGTGGACGCAATTCTATCAATTCTTTCTGCATTATGTTTATCTGTAAAAGCAATGAATAACACTGTAAGCATGAATACTGCAAATATGCTTATCTTTTTATCTAGTGATTTTTCACTTTCATAGGTCCCATTATTAGCTACACGCATGTTGTTTTGTTATCTAGTGACATTACTTTTGAATGTCCAATTACAGCTACACATATGCTTGTGATGCATCACTTTCTGAGGTCCACTTATAGCTATACAGGTGTTGTCTTGTTATCTAGTGATTTATCACTTCCCATGTTCATTTATAGTTACAAATACACTTCCCTTTTATCTAGCGATGTATTTCATTCTCATGTCCCATTATAGCTACACGTATTTTCGTCTTGTTATCAAGTGATTCACCACTTTCTGAGGCCCCCTTAAAATTATACATGTTGTCTTGATACCTTGTAGTTCACCACTTTCCAAGTCCCCTTATAACTACATATATGTTGTTTTGTTACCTAATGATTTATCACTCTCCGAGGTACCTTAAAGCTACACATATGTTATCTTGCTATGTATTGATTTATCTCTTTCTGAGGTACCCTTAAAGCTACACATATGTTGTCTTGTTAAGTTGGGATTTATCTCTTTCTGAGATACCCTTATAGTTACAAAGGTTGTCTTGTTATCTTGTTATCACTTTCCTAGGTCCTGTTATAGCTGCACATATGTCTTGTTATCTAGTGATTCATCACTTTCTGAAGTCCCCTTATAGCTTCATATGCCTGTCTAAAACAGTCCTGTTATTTTGTAATTGATCGCTTTCGGAGATCCTCTTATAGCTACATATGCCTGTCTTGTTATTTTGTGATTTATCGCTTTCTGAGATCCTCTTATAACTACATATGCCTGTCTTGTTATTTTGTGATTTATCGCTTTCTGAGGTCCTCTTATAGCTTGTTATTTTGTGATTTATCGCTTTCTGGGGTCCCATTATAGCTACATATACCTGTCTTGTAATTTTGTGATTTATCGCTTTCTGAGGTCCCCTTATACTAAATATATTCATAAACCGATATAGTGTAGAACAGATATGTGCGATGCAATTTTTGTTAATGTCAAAATCTCTACCATTCGCATTATCATCTTCCTAACATTTGTATTACTATCTCTGTAATCCTGACATCATCTCCTTTGCAATATTATATCTCTAACATTTGTATTATAATCTCCCTTACATTTGCATAATCGTCTCTAACTTTGGGATTACCATCTCTAGTTTTGGCATGATCACTTCTATTACATTGGATATTTTTTACTTTACTATGTAACAGCTGTATGTACAAACCTGTTGTTCTGAGAAGTCCAGCTTTTCCAGACCAACTTGATATCTGTTTTTCAGTGTCAGAATTTCAAGACGTTTCTTGTTCAATAAATTTTTGAATGTCTTGATCAATTCTAGGTATGAGGTAGGAGTAACATAGTTCCTTCTCCTCATTGTATTGTAGAACCTATATAATGAGCACAGAAAGTAGAAATATTGTGTGATATTGCCTGTCCTTCAAGTTATCATGCAGTTTAGTTCAGAACTGATTCTAATTTCATTATGTTTGTGCATACAGTTTTAAAACAATTTCCATAAGCTGTCCTAAATAACATGCTATTGTCTTCATACACAACAAATGGAATGTACATTGTAAATGAAATGGTTGCAAAGGTATCAACATAAAATTGCAAATGATCTTTATAGACAAATGTGTTAACTATAAAGTTTCAACTGTATAAAGATCTACATAAACAAACAGCTGCCTTTTGTACAGACCATAGACAGGTAATAAAAATCAAATGCGTTTCATGATCAAAAAGAGTCAGGTGTTAAATTCTAGAACAAATATGACATGGCATGGCAGTTTAGTTCTAAAAAACAAGTTCTGATATTATCCTTTATTGAATACTCAGATTATAATATACCTTTCAGACAGTGCCCTGACACTTTCATGGAAATGTTTACACATGACCACAGTCTCTTCACGTACTTCATTTGTCATCTCTACTTCATCCAGGAACTTGTTGGCAACTAGCTCTAGTGCATCTTCAGGCCATGCCTACAGGTATATATAAATATCATAATAACATTAAATGTCAATTTCGTATGTCTGTGACGTATTTTCATGGAAAAATTGCCCCACTGCTTAAATTTATCAAAGTTCAACTTTCATTTACAGGTTCTACACTGCAAGAAACAACTGGCCAGGACAGCAAAACATCTATCGTTTGAAGTCCCAAGGTGATGAACAAAACACTTGAGTTATCAACGGGTTCAATCTCTTCAAACATAGAAAATATAAGGGATAGGGTCAGGGACCAAACTGAATTGCTTAAGTCAGTCCTTGTGTTTGAGTAATTGCTGCTCAAGCAACCACTGTTTCACTGTATTTAATTAGTGCTTTAAAAGTTGCAGTTTATCATCCTGTGGAAACTTCTTCCCCATAATGATTTTACACCAATTGTCCCCTATCTCTTGAATATGTCAAAATTAGATAAAATAACATAACAAAAGGCAATTTAACTCTAGTAAAAACAAGTATCACAATTATAACATGATGACTAATTTCAATTACCTTAAACCAGTCTATAGTACAACAGTTGATGAGTGAGGGAAACATTCTTATCCTAGCTCTAAATGCATCTCCAATAGGACTGAAAGCTAACACAACATGTAGATTACGTCTCACACGCTCTATAAACTTGTTGTACATGTTCAATGGTGTCCTTTCCAGAGGGGAATTCTCATTTTGACAGATCACTTGCATCTGAAAATAATTCATGTTTCAAAACATATGCTAAACATTGTAAGGACCATACCAATTTTACAATCAAACCATTAAAACTGATCATATTACTGTAATAAGTTCACTTTAGATTTCACACATTTCTTCCAACAGTTCATTCACACACAAGTTTCTCACAAAACTAGAATGTTCGCCATCTAAAATATTTTTACCATCCTTTCCTTTTATAACAAACTAAAATTGAAGTATGTTTTACCAAAAGATGGCAAAGTAGTTTAAACTATTTCATATAACATGTTTATTGAAATAGAGAAAAGTGGAAACTTCACAGGTCGCTCAACACGACAAAAACGAAAATGTTGCAGGCTCGGTTTGATTGAGCCTGTTCTTGGACGGTACTGGAAATGCATGCCCTCTAGTCCCGGGTTGAGCAGAACTCAACATTTACACATGCTAAAAGTACAAAAAGCAATTTAGAGACATCAGCCTAATCTAAAAGAGAGTGATAATAATACGAATTGAACTCTGCACTTAATATACTGGTCACTCATTACGGATTGTGATTTCAAACATTTAGCTTCCATAGCATAAGAATTTTACCTTTTCAATGATTTCTAATCTGTCTTCATTGTCATAAAGATTAGGTATATCTCCTGTGTTCAAAATCATATTCACATCTTCTAAGAATGCCACATCCTGTGTAAGAAAAATAGTTAAATAGTGTACAATATACCAAACCTCTAACCTCGCCATATAAGCAAGCACTACAGATATGTCAAAATGCTACATGGATTTCAAAGTATTTTGCCAAATAAATATATTGGTGACACAAACTGTTTCCTTTTAAAGTAGATGCTAGACAGATTTGTTTCAAAAAGGAATACACATCACTTGGAAATTAAAACAACAGGACTTGTATGATAATCAAAAAATATAAATGTACTTGGCTGTCTAAAATATAACACAATTATACTGTGGCCTGGTAAGAGCACCTAAATCTTTCTGGTGGCATACATAACTATAAACGTCAAAGACAAGGCCTCAAAGCAAATGTTAATAGAAAGTCTACCTTGATTTGATGATCCCCAAACAAGAAGACCATTGATATACCCTCATCTCCTGCCTTTCTCATCATCTTACGTAGATCATCCCGCCATTCCGGCATGTTGTAGTTCTTAGTTATCTCTATACTGAAGAGCTCAAAATCAGACATAAATGCAGCTAACTTTGTAGCACTCTGACGCCCACTTCCTCCAATACCTATAACAGAAAATATCATGTACCTGACTATACAAAACAGAAGTATTCATGTACTTTACAATGCAAACAGACAAAAATTATGCCCCTAACAATGTAATTCTTACAAAAGTGAATATTCATGTATAGCATTGTAGCAACATAAACAAGAGGACCATGATGGTCCTGAATCGCTCACCTCTTCCCACATGACCCAGTTTTGAGTATGACGTCGTTTTTTCTATTATCTGACATAGTGACCTAGTTTTTAAGCTCATGTGAGCCAGTTTTGAACTTGATTTAGATATTATCAAGATAAAAATTCTGACCAATTTTCATGAAGATCCATTGAAAAATATGGTCTCTAGAGAGGTCACAACGTGTTTCTATTATTTGACCTATGGACCTAGTTTTCGAAGGTACGTGACCCTGTTTTGAACTTTACCTAGATATCATCAAGGTGAACATTCTCACTAATTTTCATGAAAATCTCATGAAAAATATGGCCTCTAGAGAGGTCACAAGGTTTTTCTATTTTTATACCTACTGACCTAGTTTTTGACCGCACGTGACCCAGTTTCGAAACTGACCTAGATATCATTAAGGTGAATATTCAGATCAATTTTCATGAAGATCCATTGAAAAATATGGCCTCTAGAGAGGTCAAAAGATTTTAATTATTTTAGACCTACTGACCTAGTTTTTGACAGCAGTTGTCCCAGTTTCAAACTTGACCTAGATATCATCAAGATGAACATTCAGACCAACTTTCATATAGATCCCATGAAACGTATGGCCTCTAGAGAGGTCACAAGGTTTTCTTATTATTCGACCTACTGACCTAGTTTTTACAGCACGTGACCCAGTTTCAAACTTGACCTAGATATCATCAAGGTGAACATTCTGACCAATTTTCATGAAGATCCGTTCAAGGGTATGCCCTCTAGAGAGGTCACAAGGTTTTTCTATTTTAAGACATACTGACCTAGTTTTTGATCGCAGTTGACCCAGTTTCAAATTTGACCTATATATCATCAAGAAAAACATTCAGACCAACTTTCATACAGATCCCATGAAAAATATGGCCTCTAGAGAGGTCACAACGTTTTTTCATTATTTTACCTACTGACCTACTTTTTGAAGGCGCGTGACCCACTTTTAAACTTGACCTAGATATCATCAAGATGAACATTCAGACCAACTTTCATACAGATCCCATGAAAAATATGGCCTCTAGAAAGGTCACAGGGTTTTTCTATTATTTGACCTACTGACCTAGTTTTTGACGGCACGTGACCCACTTTCGAACTTGACCTAGATATCATCAAGGTGAACATTCTGACCAATTTTCATGAAGATCTCATGAAATATATGGCCTCTAGAGAGGTCACAAGGTTTTTCTATTTTTAGACCTACTGACCTAGTTTTTGACCGCACGTGACCCACTTTCAAACTTGATCTAGATATCATCAAGATGAACATTCAAACCAACTTTCATAATAGATCCCAAGAAAAATATGGCCTTTAGAGAGGTCACAAGGTTTTTCTATTATTTGACCTACTGACATAGTTTTTGACGGCACGTGACCCACTTTCGAACCTGACCTAGAGATCATCAAGGTGAATGTTCTGACCAACTTTCATGAAGATCTTATGAAATATATGGCCTCTAGAGAGGTCACAAGGTTTTTCCATTTTTAGACCTACTGACCTAGTTTTTGATGGCACGTGACTCAGTTTCGAACTTGACTTAGATATCATCAAGGTGAACATTCCGACTAATTTTCATGGAGATCTTGTGAAATATATGGCCTCTAGAGAGGTCACAAGGTTTTTCTATTTTTAGACCTACTGACCTAGTTTTTGAAGGCACGTGACCCAGTTTCGAACTTGACCTAGATATCATCAAGATGAACATTCTGACCAACTTTCATAAAGATCCCATGAAAAATGTGACCCCTAGAGTGGTCACAAGCAAAAGTTTACGGACGGACGGACGGACGCACGCACGGACGGACGGACGACGGACACCGCGCGATCACAAAAGCTCACCTTGTCACTTTGTGACAGGTGAGCTAAAAATGAAGGCTCTTATTAATTCAGTCCTCACTAAAGGTTATAAACTAAGGAAGTTTAACAATTGCATCTCTTCTGGCATATTAAATCATTATCAAAATAACTGTACTCTAGGCTACTCTACAAAACAAACTGACTATTTTGACTGCCATTAAAACTTTATTTCTGACCTGAACAACTACCTTTTTCAATGACACTAGAATTCATCTGGGCGGATTAAATCTAGGAGTATTATTACATTATACTTAAACACATTTTTTACAAATATAAAATGGTATTACATCTGTCTATCTGTCATATATACTTACCTACAAGCAGACAATGTCCATTAGGTTGTTTCAGAACACGACTGATTCTTGATATATGTTCAATTGCAAACCTGAACATGACAAGGTCCATTGGAGCTTTACTCATCATGTTGTATTCCTCTAAACACTGTTCTATCACCTGTAAAAGAAATATTCATTTGACAAATACGAAGTAGGAAAATGTATGTTTTCCCCTACATGTTATTGGCAAAAATCTAAATCAAAGTTTTTTTCAGCAAAAAAAGCAATACATATAACAATTCCGGCATCATGTGTGTTTCAAGTATTATTCAATCGACTGTAGATAATATATGTTTATAATGGTAGTTCTTAACCTTTAGCCTTTTGGCAGCAAGTGATTCTGCCTTTGCGACCAGTGCAGACCAAGACGTTCGTACAGGCTGATCATGGTCTGCACTCTTCGCTATTCAGTCAATATATTTTCAGTAAACACCCTTTTGATATACAAGTGGTACTGCCCAAATTGAACGATGGACCAATCTTTTTAAAAATTTAGCAGGGTAAAAGTTACAATACATAGGAACTTTTGGCAGTTCGGAAACCACGCTACCTACTTTTTTACCTGTATGTTCCATTACCACATTTTCGAGGCATTCTTTCTCGATATTTAGATCTTAATTCATACCTCTCTCAACTCATCGAGATTCTGTATCTCATCGTAGAGTTTCTCTGTTTTTCCCTTGTTGAGATAATCTCCAAACAACAAACTGCGTATATTATCATCAGTAACCTCTGCCTTTGGATCACCGGTGATGTGTGAAAACAGACTAGGCATCTTGTCCTTAAACTGGCCCTCCACTGATGTCTATAAAGGTAAAATTGAGAAATAGATTTTAGTTTTGCGTGCTTTGTTGGCAATTAAAACACGGTTTTGAGTTCAGATGCATAGTAATTGAATCGCGAAGGCCAAATGAATGAGTGATTAAAAACGACGCATCTGAACGAAAAAAAAGTGTTTTATTGACCAACAAAGCACGCAAAACTAAAATCTATTTCCATCTTAACATGTTCAAATAACACCAGGAAGGAATTCTAATCTACAATCCTTTTTAGGCAGAATAGCCAAAAGTAGGTCATTTTGCGAAACGTGTTTTAATCGACAAGACAATACACGGTAAAATCCTTCTTTGTTTATATGAAAGAAAATCTTAAGTGTTAGAATATATTATATAAAAAGGCCCCTATAAAGAAATTCATGGAATATTTCTACAAATATAATGGAAAAGATGATGTCTTCATGTCGATTCCTGCAATGTATCTATCATACTCAATACAATACTCAATTTCATGTTAAATGCATGATAGTGAATGAAGACGGGAGTAAAACATTTCAATATTTATAAATCAGTTGTGCCAAAATTTCTCTAGCTTACTGACAGCAGAAATATTTGATATAATTGATTATTCAGTTATAGTAGCTAAAACATATTTTGTTTGTCTGATTTTTTATTGAGAGCTATGCAGCAGTTGAAGTTTTGAAGCTTACTGAGGAATTAATTAACAGGAGTCTACATAAACTTCTAATACCACTGGCTGTTTGTTACAAAACTATTACATATGTTATGTCTTTCATACATTTGCCCCAGCTGCCCCTAAATACAAGATATTACTGTATGATAAATGAACACCAACCTTAACCATGCCAAAGAACGTATCTCTGTCTGTCTCGTCCACCAGTCTATCATAGAACACCCGATAAACCTCGTGAATCCACAGTCGGATAATCTTCTGGGATCCTTCTTGACCATCTGGTACTACTTCAGACTTCAACAATAACACACCCTACAAATGTAAAGGTTTACATTATGATATGCTGAAAATCAAATCAATACAATCAGAAAACAAAACTGCAGTGACTCATATTCACATGAAGATTATACTAATTAAAGCACCGTTTCAAACAAAACCCAATTCGTCTTTGTTCTAGCTGTTATGTAAGGTTGATTATTCCTTGCCAATCATTCCAGCTGGAGGTAAAGCTTGCAGCATTCGTTCTATAAACTTTCTGTATAACTGTACTTAAGTTGGTTTTGCATATCTGGATCAATTAGTTTTTCTAAACTGTAGAATTTGATTAAACCCTGATTTTTCAAAGCTTGAAAAAATTCAGCAAAGATCCAAAACTGCGGTAAAAATAGTCACAGCAAAAGATACATGCCCATAGTTAAAGAGATCCACACATGACACGCTGATTTTAAGACATCATTTGGTATTATATAATGCGTTAAACGTTTAATATTATATGTTATCTTTAGAAAGATAGTTTACCTTGCCATTTAAATAAATGTACTCACAGATTGCCATTAATTTACGAAACGATTTTCATTTCCGTATACTGAGTTCTGGCTTTATTCTACATTATCTGGATAAATGACATAACGCCATTACTTTCGGTTTATCAAACATGCAGAACTACCCTAAACAGATCTTTTCTGTAAAACATAGCTCCAGGTTCATCACATCTGACTGGTTAAGATGGATAATTGAATTACTTGCCCTTCATCACTTTGGGTTTGTTTCTACTTGCTATGGTAGAATCATGCGTGTGGGGACTTATTGAAGGCCAATGGTTCGCCAAGGAGCATCTGTGTGGTCTTTTTCCACCTGTTTAACTTAAAAGTCGCCGTATGGTTCTAAAACTTGACATGGACATAAAAATCGTCAAACTCCTTCTTCCCTTAAGACTGGAATTTACCTGAACAACTCTAGCAAAGTCTCTGAGATTGAACACATAATGAGAACGTGATGGTGAAGGTAGGAAGTTCTGAATTGCCTTCTGATATATCTCTAATGTAGCTGACACTATGATCTGTAAATATACAACATCATCTAGGTATTAACTTAAATACTTCAATAATAGAAACAGTAGTTACTTTAACTTTCACTGACAATGGTGCTTATAGATTTTTAACTTGATTATTACTGGAAGTGGTGTTGAGGTGTCAGTGAATATAATATTTAATCCCCATTACCACTGACAATGATGTTGTGGCATCAGTGAATAAGGTATCATAGACAATAGTGTTGTGGCATCAGTGAATATGATATTTAACTCCATTAACACTGACGACTGACAATGGCATCAGTGAATATGATATTTAATCCCCATTACAACTGGTAATGATGTTGTGGCATCAGTGAATAAGATATCATAGACAATAGTGTTGTGGCATCAGTTAATATGATATTTAACTCCATTAACACTGACAATGGCATCAGTGAATATGATATTTAATCCCCATTACCACTGGCAATGGTATTTTGGTGTGAAAATGATAATCTATATGGTATGACTGCTATAGTATTTCTCGATGATAATGCCAATTTTGTTTCTGTTTTAAAATAATTTATAATTAAATGTCTTTATTTCATGTTATTTGAATAACATCTCGGGAACTTGATCTATCAATAAATGATCCATCATTAAAGTAAAAATCAAATCATCCTTACCCTTGACCATTTTCGATGTGCAGTTTCAAAAGATCTGAAGTGCCAGTCAACAATCGGAGCAAAAATATTCTTCATTGTGTCCTCATCAAATGACAGAATGCTAACCACATTGAAATGTCTCAGAAATCTCGGTGTGACATTGTTACGACCACCACCTGGGGGTCCCATGGCACATAACATACTTATATCAACAAGGTTCAATATACTAGTGTCCTTCCTGTGTAAGTAAATAAAAAATCATTTTACATCGTTTACTTTTTTCTTGTTAACAGGGCATTCATATAATAAACAGAAGAAAAAAAACAATGAATAACACTGAGTATGTAAATTTCTATGTTTTAAGGATGTAATTTATAATAATTTATATTGAGGTCATCTCCTACAATCCTCCTACAAGTCATGTCTAAACAAGTTAGTTCTACCCGAGTAGATGACAACTTTAAACAGTGGTATACATGCAGCAGGATGCATTTTGACATAGTCTGATAGCCTGAGTCTCTTAACCCGCTAAAGCACATACCATCCATGAACATGACATCCCTAAAGTGATTCATTATTGAAACCTTGGTTTCTGATTCTTTTATGAGCAAAGTGTGTCTTTCCTAAAATATTGCATGACACCAAACACGAAGAATTGTAATGTTAAGAGACTTATTAAGTTTGTTAACCTGTCAAACCAGTATCCCTGGTCTATCCACTGCCTCAGCACCTCTATTGGGGGCTGTGCCCCGTACTTCTCTTTCGCTGGCATGTTTAGATCATCTACAAACACCACCAACTGTTTACCTGGGTTGGGACCATACACTCCTTTCTTTCTCCTACAACAACAAATATCTTCAACAATACTCACAGTACAAATATAAATTTCTTACTTTCATATTAATGACTTCAGATTCTACATCATGTAATAAAATCTATATTGCAAAGAATATTCTTTGGAAGCATAGCTTGCCACCAAGCAAATTAACAGCAGAATTGGTTTGACCGAGTCTGTTCATGAGAGGTAATGGAAAGTGTAACACTCATTTTGTCCCCTAACACCGGTTTAAATGGAATTCTATTACACAGATATTGAATTGACTCCATGTTTGCAAAGGACCAGAAAATGTAACAACACTGAATCAAAGTCACAGATCAAGTTCAAAAGTAACAAATGTTTTCCCCAACAGATGACATCATTAATTCAGGACACTTCAGGTTTCACTCAAGGTTCTTTTCTTACATCTATGCAATTCATATTTTTATTTTCATACGTTTGTCACCTGGACATTAAAAGTTAACTTTATGCTCTTTCTAAAACGACTCTGAAGAATTTATAGTTGGTTTTGAATATTGAAAACGTAACTCCTCTCGTGTTTACTGTGGTAATCTTTACAAAAACTGAAAATATAATCCTGTACTCAATATAAAAACAAATAAAGACGATGTAACTAAACCTGTCTAATTTTGAGAAGATGATATCCTGTGTCTGATTGGCTGACGTCTGGGCAGAGAAGTTCACATTATTGATGATGTATTTATCCTTGGGCAATGACGAGAGATAATTGTTGGTTATAGCACTCTTCCCAGTCCCCGTGGGTCCGACAAGAAGTAAGGGTTTGTCATTCAACAACAAACGTTCTAGGAAGTACTTTTGCCGCTCTGTCTCCATGGTGTTAATGATCAACTCATTTATCTGATCATAAATAAAATGTTATCAAATAAAATAAAATAACAACAACTTTAGAATGAAGATTCTAAATTCCTGAAAAAAAAAACATCATTTAGAAATAATCAAAAATGTTATTATAGATTTGATAAATTTGGTAAATAAGAATCAAAAGTCATTTTGACCTGAATAAACCCCTTGAAAGTCAGTTTTACTCTCTATTCTTAATTTCTATTTACCTGCTCTACAGCATGGATTTGTAGAGAGAAAGAAATTTTTCCATAACAATAAAATATCAAATTCTACAAAGATAAAACAATATGTTATAGTCTATGTACAATTTTGTCAAAAACTGAAATATTCATTAATTATTCATTTTATATCTTGAGGTGTTTAAGATCTAAAACACTAAATAAAGCTGAAATAATGTTTCCTTGAACTTTAAAATGTGTTTCAATTCCACTTGAATACTTATTCATTAAGCTGTATTTTAAAGTCTATGCAATCTAAAAATTTCCACACACTTTCTGCAAAGAAGAGGAGTAACTAAAATATCAAGATAACATTTTGTTATTGCGAAAAACTGAAAATGTCAGAAAACAAATTATCATATTGCCATATAATACGCTTAACTAAATAATAATGACAGACTAGTTATGAAATTTTCTTGTCGGTATGTATTTTTGCTGAAATCCTAAAACCTTGTAATAACGTACCACTTATAAATCATCAATGTTGCCTCTATTCATGGGTATAACTGTAATACCCTTAAATATGTTTCTTAATAATATCTGTTTTCTCACCTCAGAAAAAACACTAAAAAGGTCAAACTTTATATTTATAATCAGCATACTTAAATGATGTGCTAATAAATACATGAATATCTTACCATGATTCGTAGCTCCCTGTCCCTCTATTGTTAGTAACAGGGTGGGCAGATCAAATGCAAAGTGAAAAACACACAATATTAGTTTATCTCCATCAAAAAGGAATGTTAACCTTCAGCCTGCCAACAGCAAGTTATTCTACCTTTGCAATCTGTGCAGACCGATCATAATGTCTGCACTGTTCAATATTCAGTTAGTAAATTTTCAGTGTACCTCCCTTCGAATAATAAATGTTTCTGTCCAAATTGAATGATGAACTAGTCCATTTTAGAATTTTAGCAGGCTAAAGGTTAATATAAATCAGTTAAGCATAATGTTAGTTCAATATCAACACACACATTGTAAAATGGTGAAAAGCAAAAATAAGTGTGCAAATTGGTAAAACTGCTGTAAATTGAAGTGTAACAATTACCTCTACAAATATTATATTAATATAAAGTGGATGATGAAATTATGTTATGTAGTGTTACAAATTGTTATGTAAATATTCCATTGCCAGTTAGTTTTTTAACTTCCTTTCATTTCATATGAAATATAATTATATAAGTTACTTAAAAGTAACGTAAAAGTATGAGAATAATTTTGGCATTGAAAATACCTTACACTATTATGAATTAGTTATTAGTTTTAAAGCTAATATTGCAGCAAGCAGGGCTAGTGTTTAAAACTACATAAAACTGACATACGATTAACTAAGTTACATATAGTGTAGTGCAGTCACTATCTAATACAGTGGAGTCACTATATACAATGAAAACAGTGCAGTGTAACCAATATATACTGCAATGGATTCACCATGTAAAACAGTGGAATCACTTTATATAATGTAGTGCAGTCACTGAACAGTGCAGTGTAACCACTATATAGTATAGTGCAGACACTATATAGTACAATGCAGTCACTTTACAGCTGCACAGTGACAGCACGAGTGTACTAAGACCTGTGGCTGTGCTGAATCTATGTTACAAACTAAAAATAGCTTATTTTTTCTATAAGACATACTATTGACTACTAATATTATACAATGAGTAGGTGACATTTATTTAATTAAAGCTTAACAAGTAACTTTGGCCAAGCATACTGATGTAAACCTGAGGATTAAACAGTTCAAACATGTACTTGTGATGGAAGTTAGTAGTACCAGTGCAGTTATACATAAATGAGCCATGCCATGAGAAAACCAACATAGTGGCTTTGCGATAAGCATGGATCCAGACCTGCCTACTCATCCGCACAGTATGGTCCGGATCCATGCTGTTCGCTAGCAGTTTCTCTAATTGGAATAGACTTTGAAAGCGAACAGCATGGATCCTGACCAGACTGCGCGGATGGTCTTAATCCATGCTGGTCACAAGCCACTATGTTGGTTTTCTCATGGCGCGGTTCAAATGTTCTATAAGTCATGTATTCCTGTAGACATCAGTGCAATAGTAATGTATTCCTGTAGACCTCAGTGCAATGGTAATGAATTCCTGTAGAAATCAGTGCAACGGTAATGTATTCCTGTAGACATCAGTGCAATGGTAATGAATTCCTGTAGACATCAGTGCAATAGTAATGTATTCCTGTAGACATTGGTGCAATAGTAATGTATTCCTGTGGACATCAGTGCAATGGTAATGAATTTCTGTAGACATCAGTGCAATAGTAATGTATTCCTGTAGACATCAGTGCAATGGTAATATATTCCTGTGGACATAATACAATGGTAATGTGCTCCTGTAGACATCAGTGCAATGATAATGTATTCCTGTGGACATCAGTGCAATGGCAATGTGTTCCTGTAGACATCAGTCCAAAATTAATGTATTCCTGTAGACATCAGTGCAATGATAATGTATTTCAGTGGACATCAGTGCAATGGTAAGTTATGTGTTCCTGTAGACATCTTTTGCAATTGTAATGAATTCCTGCAGACATCAGTGCAATTGGGATGCATTCCTGTAAACATCAGTGCAATGGCAATGTATCCCTGTAAACTTCAGTGCAATAGTAATGTGTCTCTGTAGACATCAGTGCAATGGTTATGTATTCCTGTGGACATCATTGCAATGGCAATGTGTTCCTGTAGACATCAGTGCAATGGTAATGCATTCCTGTAGACATCAGTGCAACAGTAATGTGTCCCTGAAGACATCAGTGCAATGGTAATGTGTTCCTGTGAACATCAGTGCAATGGCAATGTGTTTCTGTAGACATCAGTGCAATGGCAATGTATTCCTGCAGACATCAGTGCAATGGCAATGCATTCCTGTAGACATCAGTGCAATGGTAATGTGTTCCTGTCGACATCAGTGCAATGGCAATGTATTCCTCTAGACATCAGTGCAATGGCAATGTATTCCTGTCGACATCAGTGCAATGGTAATGTGTTCCTGTCGACATCAGTGCAATGGTAACGTGTTCCTGTAGACATCAGTGCAATGGCAGTGTATTCCTGTTGACATCAGTGCAATGGTTATGTATCCCTGTGGACATCAGTGCAATGGCAATGTGTTCCTGTAGACACCAGTGCAATAGTCATATATTCCTGTAAACATCAGTGCAATGATAATGTATTCCTGTGGACATCAGTGCAATGGTAAGTAATGTGTTCCTGTAGACATCTTAATTCCTGTAGACATCAGTGCAACTGGGATGCATTCCTGTAAACATCAGTGCAATAGTAATGTATCCATGTGGACATCACTGCAATAGTAATGTATCCCTGTAGACATCCGTGCAATGGTAATGTATTCATATGGACATCAGTGCAATGGCAATGTGTTCCTGTAGACATCAGTGCAATGGTAATGTATCCCTGTGGACATCAGTGCAATAGTAATGTATTCCTGTAGACATCAGTGCAATGGTAATGTATTCCTGTAGACATCAATGCAATGGTAATGTGCTCTTGTAGACATCAGTGCAATGGTAATGTGTTCCTCCAGACATCAGTGCAATGGTAATGTGTTCCTCTAGACATCAGTGCAATGGTAATGTATTCTTGCGGACATAAATGCAATAGTAATGTGTTCCTGTAGAAATCACTTTAATGGTTATGTGTTCCTGTACATATCAGTACAATTGTAATGAATTCCTGTTAACATCAATGCAATGGTAATGTGTTCCTGTAAATTTCAGTGCAACAATAATGAATATCTGTAAACATCAGTGAAACAGTAATGAATTGCTATAAAGATAAGTGCAATAGTAATGTGATCCTGTAATCATCAGTGCAGTGGTAATGTGTTCGTGTATGTGTTTTTGCAGACATTAGAGCAATAGTAATAAATTCTTGTAAACATCAGTGCAATGGTAATGAATTCCTGTAAACATCGGTGCAATGCGAATGTGTTGCTGTAAACATCAGTGCAACAGTAATATATTCCTGTGGACATTGGTGCAATGGTAATGTATTCCAGTGGTCACAAATGCAATGGTAATGTGCTCCAGTAGACATCAGTGCAATTGTAATATATTCCTGTAGACCTCAGTGCAATAGTAATGGATTCCTGTAGACAGTGCAATGGTTTTGTATTCCTGCGGTCACAAATGCAATAGTAATGTGCTCCGGTAGACATCGGTGCAATAGTAATGTATTCCTGTAGACATCAGTGCAATAGTAATGTATTCCTGTAAACATAAGTGCAACAGTAATGTATTTGTAGACATCCGTGCAATAGTAATGATTTCCTGTAGACATCAGTGCAATAGTAACGTATTCCTGTAGACATCAGTGCAATAGTAATGTATTCCTGTAGACATCAGTGCAGTGGTAATGAATTCCTGAAGACATCAGTGCAATAGTAATGAATTCCTGTAGATATCAGTGCAATGGTAATGTATTCCTGTGGATATAAATGCAACTGTAATGTGCTCCTATCGAAATCAGTGCAATGATAATGTATTCCTGTGGACATCAGTGCAATGGCAATGTGTTCCTGTAGACATCAGTGCAATAGTATTGTATTCTTGTAGAAATCAGTGCAATGATAATGTATTCCTGTGGACATCAGTGCAATGGTAATTTGTTCCTGTTGACCTCTTTGCAATTGTAATGAATTCCTGCAGACATCAGTGCAATTGGGATGCATTCCTGTAAACATCAGTGCAATGGTAATGTATCCCTGTGGACATCAGTGCAATAGTAATGTGTCCCTGTAGACATGAGTGCAATGGTAATGTATTCCTGTGGACATCAGTGCAATAGTAATGTGTCCCTGTGGACATCAGTGCAATAGTAATGTGTTCCTGTAGACATCGGTGCAATGGTAATGTATTCCTGTGGACATCAGTGCAATAGTAATGTGTCCCTGTGGACATCAGTGCAATAGTAATGTATTCCTGTGGACATCAGTGCAATGGCAATGTGTTCCTGTAGACATCAGTGCAATCGTAATGTGTCCCTGTAGACATCAGTGCAATGGTAATGTATTCCTGTGGACATCAGTGCAATGGCAATATGTTCCTGTAGACATCAGTGCAATGGCAATGTATTCCTGTAAACATCAATGCAATAGTAATGTATCCCTGTAGACATCAGTGCAATAGTAATGTATTCCTGTGGACATCAGTGCAATGGCAATGTGCTCCTGTAGACATCAGTGCAATGGTAATGCATCCCTGTAGACATCAGTGCAATCGCAATGTGTTCATGTAAACATCAGTGCAATGGTAATCTGTGGACATCAGTGCAATGGCAATTTGTTCCTGTAGACATCTTTGCAATGGTAATGCATTCCTGCAGACATCAGTGCAATGGCAATGTGTTCCTGTAGACATCAGTGCAATGGTAATGTATCCCTGTAGACATCAGTGCAATGACAATGTGTTCCTGTAGACATCAGTGCAATGGCAATGTATCCCTGTAGACATCAGTACAATGGCAATGTATCCCTGTAGACATCAGTGCAATGGTAATGTGTTCCTGTAGACATCAGTGCAATAGTAATGTATTCCTGTAGACATCAGTGCAATGGCAATGTGTTCCTGTAGATATCAGTGCAATGGTAATGTATCCCTGTAGACATCAGTGCAATGGTAATGTATCCCTGTAGACATCAGTGCAATGACAATGTGTTCCTGTACACATCAGTGCAGTGGTAATGTGTTCCTGTAGACATCAGTGAAATGGCAGTGTATTCCTGTAGACATCAGTGCAATGGTTATGTATCCCTGTGGACATCAGTGCAATGGCAATGTGTTCCTGTAGACATCAGTGCAATAGTCATGTATTCCTGTAGACATCAGTGCAATGATAATGTATTCCTGTGGACATCAGTGCAATGGTAAGTAATGTGTTCCTGTAGACATCTTTGCAATTGTAATGAATTCCTATAGACATCAGTGCGATTGGGATGCATTCCTGTAAACATCAGTGCAATGGTAATGTATCCCTGTGGACATCAGTACAATAGTAATGTATCCCTGTAGACATCAGTGCAAAGGTAATGTATTCCTGTAGACATCAGGGCAATGGTAATGTATCCCTGTGGACATCAGTACAATAGTAATGTATCCCTGTAGACATCAGTGCAATGGTAATGTGTTCCTGTAGACATCAGTGCAATAGTAATGTATTCCTGTAGACATCAGGGCAATGGTAATGTATCCCTGTGGACATCAGTACAATAGTAATGTATCCCTGTAGACATCAGTGCAATGGTAATGTATTTCTGTAGACATCAGGGCAAAGGTAATGTATTCCTGTAGACATCAGGGCAATGGTAATGTATCCCTGTGGACATCAGTACAATAGTAATGTATCCCTGTAGACATCAGTGCAATGGTAATGTATTCCTGTAGACATCAGGGCAATGGTAATGTATTCCTGTAGACATCAGGGCAAAGGTAATGTATTTCTGTAGACATCAGGGCAATGGTAATGTATTCCTGTAGACATCAGGGCAAAGGTAATGTATTTCTGTAGACATCAGGGCAATGGTAATGTATTCCTGTAGACATCAGGGCAAAGGTAATGTATTCCTGTAGACATCAGGGCAATGGTAATGTATTTCTGTAGACATCAGGGCAAAGGTAATGTATTCCTGTAGACATCAGGGCAATGGTAATGTATCCCTGTGGACATCAGTACAATAGTAATGTATCCCTGTAGACATCAGTGCAATGGTAATGTATTCCTGTAGACATCAGGGCAATGGTAATGTATTTCTGTAGACATCAGGGCAAAGGTAATGTATTCCTGTAGACATCAGGGCAATGGTAATTTATTTCTGTAGACATCAGTGCAATGGTAATGTATCCCTGTGGACATCAGTGCAATGGTAATGTATCCCTGTAGACATCAGTGCAAAGGTAATGTATTCCTGTAGACATCAGGGCAATGGTAATGTATTTCTGTAGACATCAGTGCAATGGTAATGTGCTCCTGTAGACATCAGTGCAATTGTAATGTGTTCCTCTAGACATCAGTGCAATGGTAGTTTGTTCCTCTAGACATCAGTGCAATGGTAATGTATTCTTGTGGACATAAATGCAATGGTAATGTGTTCCTGTAGAAATCACTTGGGTACTTCTTGTACATTTATTGGTATGAACATTTGAGCGATAGTGATACATTTAATTAAAGATAAGTGCATTAGAAATGTTTTCCTGCAGACATTATTGCAATTGAAATAGTTTCCTGTAGACATCAATGCAACTGAATGGTGTGAGTGTAAACATCAGAGCAATGGTTATGCATTAGTGAAAACATCAGTGCAAGAGAAATGTATTCTTGTCAACATCAGTACAATGGAAATGTTTTAGTGTTAACGTCAGTGTAATACAAAATGTATTCCACTATTCCTACAAACACCAGTGTAATGGAAATGTATTAAAGTTAACATCAGTGCAATAGAAATATATCAATGTAAACAAGTGCAATTGTAGTATGTTAGTGTAAATAATTCTAATAGGAACATATTAGTGTAAAGGAAGAGAGCTATGAATATTGTCAGATATCATATAAATAGTTACTTGTATATAAGTACACACACATATATTTATCTAGCATGCAATAAGATATATATATTTACATTAAAGATATCATTTTTTCACATCCATGAGAACCCATTTACTAAACTGAGTATAACTAACATGAAATTGTTATGACTTTATCAGCTGTTAAATACATATATTAAATGATGAAAATACAAGTTACAAAATCAAAAGTATATGTTACAATCACCCTTGTCCTATAATCAGACATTCCTTAGATTGTCTCCCTCATAGAGTATAATGAAAATACATCCGCAAGAATTTCAAATTTCTGGACTGGTTCTCGGAACCATTTTGAATTATCACACACACAGTCAAACCATAGTCTCAAGTCAATCTATATTTGTTTGTTGTGATGTCATCTTAACCTTTAGCCTTCTGGCGGTAAGTGATTCTGCCTTTGCGACCTCTGCAGACCAAGATCAGCCTGCACATCTGTGCAGACTGATCATGGTCTGCACTCAGTGAAGACCCCTTTGAATGATAAGTGGTACTGCCCAAACTGAATGATGGAACAGTCCATTTTAAAAATTTAGCAGGGTAAAGGTTGAATCTAATGATGGAACTAATTATTAAGGATAACATGTAAGTGAAACAGGGAGATAAAAACTGATTTTATTTGATATCTGATATGGTGGAACATGCTAACAATACTCTGCCAGTAAATAAATGTAAATATTTTCTAGAATTCACTGATTCACTCGTATCAAATATTCTAACTGGATCCACAGTAGTTGCTATATAAGCATATAACAAGCAGCCTATATATGAGTCTTCCATACAATTTGCCTGGCTGTTTTATACCCTACGATTATAACATACGATACTACTTTTATTCAATTATATTCGAACTTTTCCAGTGCCAAATTGGTGGTAAAACAACATTTCAAAAAAATAATCACATTATTATGATGAAACAAAGTATTAACTTATGTGTGGGGCCAGAAACCTGTTTTGATTTCTGTGAATGAATTTGCATAATAATTCCCATGATCAGCCAGCGTGGTATTCAGTCAGTAAATTTTCAGTGAACATCCTTTTAAATAATAAGTGGTTCTGCCCAAACTGAATGATGGACCCAACCATTTTAGGAATATAGCAGGGTAGAGGTTAATGGCATGTGCTAAACTAAAGTGACAATACTGATGGTATGATGGATTGTAACTAATTAATAAAAACTTTCTCTAATTGGCAAGGATTTTTGACAACAACTGAATATTCACTAATCTGAATCTAACTCTTACAAAACATGGGTAAATTACTAAGGATAAATATTTTATCAGCAGCAGCTGTGCTGAGTCAAAACTTCTGGCAAAAGTTTTCACCATCATGTTTCACACTTATAATCACTGACAGGTTAAATATAAGTTCTAGATGAACATAATTTAGACTAAATTTAAAAACTGGGAGTGGTAAAGAATCCTGTATATAGGAAAGTAGCATTCTAAATGTTCAGACAACTATCTCTCTACTGAAACACTTCTCTTACCATTTCTTCAGTAAAGAACATGTTTTGAGGTTTGTCCTTTAGAGCATAAAAGTACTGTTTAATTAATAGCAGTATAAAATATCAGTATTGTAAAATTAAGAAGCCTCCACTGTGTACAAACCAGTGCACCCATGATCACAAAGTCAAGTTCCCCAGTGACAGTGCTGAAAGATCTATCCTAAGGCACCACTTCCGTATTGAGAAGTAGTGTGTAGGACAACACATTGCAAATGCACTGCAAGTTATATTCTATCATTTGAAGGAAGATCACTGCCTAAAACTCAGTTACAATCACAAAAAACTATTATTGCAAGTTAAAATCTTTAATAATTTGCTCATCAAAATTCATACAAACATTCCAAAACAGTGTGACTTTCCATTCATTCATAAATTTAGAAATACTTAACATCTGCTTTTGTTTCTTTTTCAATACCTTTGAAATTTCTCTGTAATATACATCTTACAATTTTAACCAAACCCATCACAAATACAAACACAGGTGCATTCTTCCACCATCTGCTCACAAATCACAAACTTATATCTTACTCTACATCAGTCAGATCATATATGTACAGAAATGACAAAAGCGCATCACCAAAATTTTATTTTATTCAATTACAAAACATGTTCCATGTTCCTTGTTAGACCTAATCACATATCTTATACACTAACCAATCTTATAAACACAGAAACCAGAAACACCCATCTGGTTCTGTTGGCCTCTGTGGAACAGTGGGAAAGCTGCCGACTTCCCACACCACTGTGACGTTCAAAAAAAAGCTCTCAATTGTGGGAAAGGCATCCAGCTGCTTTGCAGGTCAATGGTCCTATCCAGGTAGCTAAATATGCCTGAAATAATATTATGAGATACCCAGTGGCGTTCCCCCACATTTAGATTTATAAAGTCAACAACTGACCAGAAAAATCGATCTTATTTCACAGGAACCAAATTCTATCCGATAGTAAAATTGTGATTAAAATTCTATCTGATCACAACCATATCCAATCACAAACACACATATTGTTCTGCATCAACCAAATCCAATCATGTAACAAACATATGAAATGATTCAAACTAACAAAATCCTACCTAATCAAAAACGAATTATGATGTTTCATTATGACCAAAACTGATCATGTAACAAACATGAAATGATACACACTAACAATATCCTACCCAATCAACAATGAATATACGATGTTCGACATTGTCCAAATCCTATCCTTTAACAAGAGTATGAAACCATATACAGAAAAAAAGCCTACCCAGTGTCAAAACCAAAAATAAGATGTTCCACATTGACCAAACCCTATCATGTAACAAACATGAAATGATATACACCAACAAAACCCTACCCAATCATAAATAAATACATGGTATTCAACATTGACCAAATCCTGTCCAGTCACAAACACATTTTAAACAGTTGAATGAAGCATTGCCATGCAATAAAAGTCCCTTAAGGCTTACAGGAAAGTAACAAATTATCTCAACTGCAGCACAACCTTATGATCTAATATCTGTGACTATCAATGATGTGCATAAACCAAGGTAGATAAAACATCCATTCATGGATGAAAAAGTAACAGGCCGGACTAAAAAATCACCTTAAATATTTGACCTCCAATGCAACCTTGATCTTTCAGCTATGTATCTCGGTGTTGTACAAGACAAATCAACTCATTATGATGCACATTTTTGCAATGTAAGATAGAAGTATCTTAATGGGCAGCAGTGTTATAGACCAGACATAAAAGTGTGGATGGATAGAATGACAAAATGTCATACTGATGGACAAAAAAAACACAGTCCTATAGTCCCGGAAACAGGTTTTCAACCAGTAGGCAACTAATTATGATGTTACCATCAACCAATTCCTATCAAATCACAATGACCACAGACACACATCTTGTCCAAACAAATTCTATCCCATCATGACCAAATCAAAATTCACTCCACACTGTGCATTATACTAACACTTTCTATAACATCAGGTAGTTTTATATAGCTGTATTCCGAATATAATTCTTCATCTTTCAAATCAAGCTATAATAATCAAAAGGCGCTTTATTTATTAAATTAATACACATTATTTATAAGCCAGTCTTATATCCAGACTCTCATGACACAGGTATTTTTATCCTTTTTCTGTTAGAAAAGTTTTGTTTAGTTCTAAGAAAATACTCCCAGCTCAATAATTTTCCCAATCAAGGGCCATTATTTGGGAGTTAATCCTCTAAACTGGCCTATTACTTGACTAGATTTTATAGAGAAATATTTTCTATTCAAAGGCCATACTTTTTGAGATGCTGATTCAAACTAGCTGTTTATCAAATCTGGTTTAGATTTTATAGATACAAATTTTGTATAAGTTTAGTTCAGTTCTGAAGAAATATATATCCATTTTTCTATTTCTTGTTTAAACACCCATACTTTTAGTAATTTCAAGTAATTCAAAGGTTGTAATTCTGGGGATAATATTCTGAACTAGTTGCTTTTCAACCTTGGCTTAGATTTTATAGATACAAGTTTTGTTAAATTCTGAGAAAAATATACTCCAGTTATTGAATGGTCACTTAAACTTTCCTCACTTTGAATCATTTCAAGGGTCACAACTCTGGAAAAAAATAGTCCAAATTGATTGGTTATTGAACCTGGTCAGATTTTATTGTGAAACACCTTCTGTACAACAAGTATAGTTGAGAGCAAAGGCAAAATATTCTAGTAATCAAGTGGACATTTTCAATTTTGGCAATTTAGACTTATTCAAGTACCATAATTCTTGAGATACTGACCCAGACTAGCTAGTTGTCAAACCTGGTCTAGATGCTAAAAATACGTACTCTGAAGTTGTTTGGTTCTGAGGAATTATATGCTAGTTCTAAGCAGACATAAACTTCATCCGTCCATCCCACCCATAAATTGTGAAAAACAAAGTATGTTCAATTTTTCCAAAAGGGGGCTTTAAAAATTATGAAAGTGTTGATATTTACATTTCTTACTAAACAGTTCATAATGGTATATTTTATTTCCTGACTAATCTGGCATTTAGTATACATTCAGTAGCTGTGTTTAGAAGCAAATCCAGTGAGTAAGTCATAGTAATAGACACATCAACATGTGGCCGAGAAACTCCTGCAGGGACAAGGGCTTTGCCAAGTTAAAGTTATTTTAGAATATATCTTCTCTTATTCAAAACTGAAAGGCTCACACAAATACAGCAAGAGTTGTCGGATGACAGCGCGCTCGACTTTTCGAACAAGAGGGCCAAGATGGCCCTAGGTCACTCACCTGATAAACACACCATAACAGTGTAAACATGTTTGACATAGTGATTTCATGGAAACAAATATTCTGACAAATTTTCATTAAGATTGGATCAAAAATGTGGTCTCTTAAGTGTAAACAAGCATTTTCTTCAATTTGACCTAGTGACCTAGTTTTTGAGCTAAGATGACCTATATTCGAATTTGACCTAGATTTGATCAAGGCAATCATTTTGATTAAATTTCATCAACCTCGATTAAAAATACAGCCTCTATCGCATACAAAACGTTTTTCTATTTGATTTGACCTGGTGACCTAGTTTTCGACCCCAGATGACCCATTTTCAAACTCGACCAAGATTTCATCAAGGTTATCATTCTGACAAAATTTCATGAAGATCAGTTGAAAAATACAGCCTCTATCGCATACACAAAGGTTTTCTTTGATTTGACCTAGTGACCTACTTTTTAACCCCAGATAACCCATTTTCAAACTCGGCCTAGATTTCAACAAGGCAATCATTCTGACCAAAATTTATGAAGATAAAATGAAAAACACAGCCTCTATCGCATACACAAGGTTTTTCCTTGATTTGACCTTGTGACCTACTTTTTGAACCCGGGTGACCCATTTTCGAACCTGGCCTAGATTTCATCAAGGTAATCATTCTGACAAATTTTCATGAAGATCAATTGAAAAATACAGCCTCGATCGCATACACAAGGTTTTTCCTTGATTTGACCTAGTGACCTAGTTTTTGACCCCAGATGGCACATTTTCGAACTTGGCCTAGATTTCATCAAGGTAATTATTCTGACCAAAATTCATAAAGATAAAATGAAAAATACAGCCTCTATTGCATACACAAGGTTTTTCCTTGATTTGACCTAGTGACCTAGTTTTTGATCCCGGGTGACCGATTTTCGAACTTGGCCTAGATTTGATCAAAGTCTTCATTCTGACAAAATTTCATGAAGATCAATTGAAAAATACAGCCTCGATCGCATACACAAGGTTTTTCCTTGATTTGACCTAGTGACCTAGTTTTTGACCCCAGATGGCACATTTTCGAACTTGGCCTAGATTTCATCAAGGTAATTATTCTGACCAAAATTCATAAAGATAAAATGAAAAATACAGCCTCTATTGCATACACAAGGTTTTTCCTTGATTTGACCTAGTGACCTAGTTTTTGATCCCGGGTGACCGATTTTCGAACTTGGCCTAGATTTGATCAAAGTCTTCATTCTGACAAAATTTCATGAAGATCAATTGAAAAATACAGCCTCTATCGCATACACAAGGTTTTTCCTTGATTTGACCTAGTGACCTAGTTTTTGACCCTAGATGACCCATTTTCGAACTTGGCCTAGATTTCATCAAGGTTATCATTCTGACCAAAATTCATGAAGATCAGTTGAAAAATACAGCCTCTATCGCATACACAAGCTAAATGTTGACGGACGACAGACAACAGACAGACGACAGACGCCGGACATCGAGCGATCAGAAAAACTCACCTGAGCATTGCTCAGGTGAGCTAAAAATTGATTGAAGAATGGGGTCAAAATATTACCATAAATTTTCAGAAAAAAGAAAAAATGGATTCAAAATGTTCCTGTACTTGTGAATTTTGATTAGTCTTGCACTAAATGGCAATGTGTGACCATGATGGCAAATATGTTATGTTAAATGTTAGGCAAAATATGGACTTGTATGAAAAAATTAACAAATTCAGTCAAAATGGTTGACAGAGTTATGTACTCTTGACTACAGATGGAAATCATTTTGATAAACTAGTGTTAAAAGTTTCAAAGCCACAGTTCAAATAGTTTTGACAAAACACTGACTTGTAAGAAAACCTGAACAAATTTCAAAGTTCAAAAAGGGTCATAATTCAGCCAAAATAGTTGTCAGAGTTATGTACTCTTGCCTACAGATGGAAATCATGATGATAAACAAGTGTTTAAAGTTTAAAAGCCATATGTCAAATAATTTTGACAAAACGTGGACATGTACGAAAACAGAACCAATTTCCAAATCCAAAAAGGGCCATAATTCAGCCAAAATAGATGACAGAGTTATGTACTCTTGTCTACTGACAGAGACTATTATAATGAACAAGTTATAAAAGTTTCAAAGCCATATGTCAAACACTTTACACAAGATATGAACTGGTACGAAAAACTTAACCAAGATTTCTAAGTAAAATGGGGCCATAATTCATCCAAAATCCTTGATGGAGTTATGGAATCTTGCCTATAACTGAACATGGTAATGGTTAACAAGTGTTGAAAGTTTCAAAGCTTTATCTCAAAAGACTTTGTCAAAATGTGGACTGGTACGAAAAACTTAACCAAGATTTCTAAGTCAAAAAGGGGCCATAATTCAGCCAAAATCCTAGATGGAGTTACGTACTCTTGCATATAACTGGAAATGGTGATGGTAAACAAGTGTTGAAAGTTTCAAAGCTTTATCTCAAAAGACTTTGTCAAAATATGAACTGGTACGAAAAACTTAACCAAGATTTCTAAGTCAAAAGGGGCCATAATTCAGTCAAAATGCTTGACAGAGTTATGTACACTTGCCTACAACTGGACATGGTGATGGTAAACAAGTGTTGAAAGTTTTAAAGTTTTATTTCAAAAGACTTTGTCAAAAAGTGGACTCGTACGAAAAACTTAACCAGGGTGTGACGCCGACACCGACGCCGATGTCGTGGTGAGTAGGATAGCTCTACTTATTCTTCGAATAGTCGAGCTAAAAAAGACAGTAACTGTTACAAATAACAAGAGAAAACATTTGAGCCGCGCCATGAGAAAACCAACATACTGCGCGGATGCGCAGGCTGGTCTGGATCCATGCTGTTCGCTTTCAAAGTGTACTGCAATTAGAGAAACTATTAGTGAACAGCATGGATCATGACCAGACTGCGCAGATGTGCAGGCTGGTTTGGATCTATGCTGGTTGCAGACGCACTATGTTGGTTTTATCATGGTGCGGCTCATTTAATATCTGACAAATCAATATTAAACCCTTTCTAGTTTCAATTTAATGTACTCAAATTTTATCTGTGTGTTCTATTTGTATTGATAGAACAAATATAAAATAAATGTGGGGTAAAATATATAACTATATATGGATTATATGACTACATTATTTTTAATAAAAGTGCTAACTGTAGACCAGTGCATGCAAAATACATACCCTGATTTCCTGTAATATAGCATCAAACTTTACTATAGTTATTAGTACTAATATAAGTATATACATGTCAGCGTATCACATCACAGCAATATCTAAATAACTATATATTATATAGAAATTATGTCTGCGCACACATCAGCATATCACATCACAGCAATATCTAAATAACTATATATTATATAGAAATTATGTCTGCGCACACATCAGCATATTATATCACAGCAATATTGTGTCAACATTACAGTTACTTTCTATATCATTGGTTATATATCTTAACACAGCAAACAGTATAAGTAAACTGGTTAGAGTAAATGAATAAGACTGTATAAATACAACAGTTGTTTGTAAAAGGCACATGAACCTCTGGTGGCCCATTGGGAACGCAATTTTCATTTTAATAGACTTTATGATTCCACACACAAGAGGGGCCATTTACTGATACAAAAAAAAAATTCTATTGATGGCCAAAGGCCGAAGTATTTTGTTTGTTTTGGGTTTATCCCTGCTTTACAACAGTGTTTCAGTTATGTAACGGCGGGCAGTTAACCTAGCAAGTGTTCCTGGATTCTGTACCAATACAAACCTGTTCTCTGCAAGTAACTGCAAACTTCCCCACATGAATATCAGAGGTGGAGGATGATTGATTTCAAACACAATGTCTTTTATCAAACCGTTGCATGATTGAACTCACTACCCTGCGATCTGTAGATCTGCGCTCTCCCTATTGAGCTTAGCAATATTCTAGTTAAGGATCAGAAGCTATATTCAGTCAATCAAAACCTGTTTTCAATGTATCAGTCACTTTGACGATGTTCTTTAATGTACGGATCAACAAACATTAGGGACCGCCTCGGTAGCCTAGTGGTAGAGCGTCTGCTTCAAGGGCGGGAGGTCGTGGGTTCGATCGCTGGCCGCGTCATACCAAAGACGTTAAAAATGGTACTTGTAGCTTCCTCGATTAGCGCTCAGCATTAAGAGGATAGTGCTTGGACTGGTCAGTCCGGTGTCAGTATAATGTGACTGGGTGGGGTATCATGCCACGTGTCTACGGCTTGATATTCCAGTGAGGCAGCACTTTAAAGTTGGGCATTGTGCTCACTGCTACAAGTAGACACCGTCGTTTATATGACTGAAAAATTGTTGAAAAAGACGTTAAACCCGAACACACACACACAAACAGTAGGGATAAAAGACCACTATCCTAAAAAGCTTGGCGGTGAAGGCTCAGGCAATCTCAACATTAAAATTTTCAGTCTCTTTGTTACTGTGACATTGACCTTTAACCTATTGACACATAAAATAAGGATCATCTACTGACAACAGACATAAATTTGATACTCATAGGCCAAAATAACTTTACCTTGACCTTTCACCTGCAGACCGCAAGAATCTTTAGAGGTCATCTATTGACAACAAGTAATAATATTATGTAGACTAAAAGCTGTAAGTCCAAGCTTTAATTACTGACTGGAAACCAAATTTCATCATTAAGGTCACTATGACCTTGACCTTTGACTTACTGACCACGGCAGACAAAAAGTAACACTATAAACTCTAAATCGGTTAGAAAAAAACATTAATATTATAGAGTTTAATGTGTTAGTGGACGTACTCTTTCTTTAAGGATTATAAATAACAAGCAAGATGTAGATGTAACTGTGGTAATACACTGTTATATCATTAACTAGCACATTGTTATATCATTAACGTGTTAGACAACAGGGTTCTGGTTTATGTCTTACCTGACGATTTTCTTTCTATAGAGAGGTATCATTTACAAAGTTAAAAAAAATTCTGAATGTCTTAATCGATAACATCTATTACTATTATATAATGTTCTCATCAAATATTAATGAATAAAAAATAATTTCCAGGTTATCCAATAGCCCTTAATGACTTAGAAGACATTTTATGGCATGACATTTCTAAAACATTTCCCCTGATAGTGTGATTTCAACTGTCAGATATAAAAATTAACCCAATAACTCAGTTCAAAATCAGCTGATATATATTCTCTTTTAAGGAATTTAACAGAAATTGTGTTCAGCGCTGAATGACTGGCTCTCTAAAATGCAATAAAATAATTCTATTTCAAAATAAAATGTAATCTTAGATATGATTTGATGATCTTTTTCACACAAATTTCAAGTAGTTTTACTAGCAAGAACCACTGCAACACATCAAACTTCATTTGCACCTTACAACTTAGAAGCGTTCATGCTTTAAGCAAAACTGTACTGGTACCTTAGTTTGTTCATCAATGTCAATATTGGTAAGCAAAGAGCTCCACTGATGCCAGGAACCATACTGTCTCTTTATATAGACATGGTCATAGATGAGGCCCCGCTTGGGAATCAACAAACCGCGAGACAACTTCAAATCCTTTGGCCTGAAATTATATCAAACACAATGGAACTTTGTTTACAAAAAGTGTTGGCTATAAAATGCTACAGTCATTTTATAACTGAGAAAATATATAAAGTAATATTTCATCTTGTTATATATTTTTCTATCACATTAATGTCAAATTTTCCAGTCACTGATAAACTGAGAAATCTGTTAAAGCTTTTCAATAACTTTAAACCACACTTTTGATTAGACAAACATATTTCATTAAAATAGCATATAATACATGGAATTATTGTATAAAATACCATATTGAAATTTAATATTTTCATGGTCAGAACACTAGCTTAGAAATGGGTACCCTATAACTACACAGTAATCTGGCATTAAAAAAAAAATTTCAATGCCTTATGAATTAATCTACTGAAATTCCATTCTGGATATAAAACTTTCTACCCTACAAAAAAACATTACAGACAACACAGTCATTTAAGTTTATTTGTTAAGTCTGAATCTGACTGCATCATGTCTTGAATTAATAAAAGCTGTGTACAATTGTTAGATTTTAACTAGGATGTATATTTCATGATCAGCTGTTCACCATTCAGTCTGTATATTTTGGTAATTATCCTTTTTAACAGTTAATGGTACTGTCCAAATTGAAAGATGGACAAGTTCATTATAGAAATTTAGCATGGTAAGGGTTAAAGACAAATGACATTCAGTCAAAACCGTTTTGAGCAGCCAGCTAAGAGAATGACACAATCTCACTGCAAAAGGCAGGTAACTGCTTAAGTCAGTTTAAAGTAAGAACAACATGCCAATTTGGAAAATTAACTGACTGACAGCTTAAGGCTAGTAGCTGCTTAATACAGGGTGACCAATAAGGCAGGTTCAGCTGTAAAACAGACTTCTGTAAAACAATGAGTAAAACTTTCCATCAAACTGTTACTATTCCAAAAATAATCAAAGCCTTGAAATGTCTGATGGTTGCGGGTTTTTGTAGCTTTATTTTCTGTTTAAATGCCAGTCTATGATTATACATGAATGAGAAACAAATACAAATTTAATGTGCCTCATATCTAAGATGTATTCTGCCTGACCCAGCTTGTGATGTAACCATGGGCTGGAATACCTTATCATTGATAGATCTTATATAATCTAAATGGTCAGTGTGAGTGGATACAGGTTGAATAAGAACTGCTTGTTCATTGATAATTCATCCGCATCATCGTTCATGAATGGGACTATTTTGTGTAGCACATGAACATCCTTTGGATGTGATTCGGAATAAAATAAAGATGCTATGATTGTCAGAAATACACTTTAACTTTGGTAGCGGGATAAACCCGCAACCAATAAAAAGGATTTCAAAATTCAAGTACTGACTCTTTGACTCTATACTTCATAAGCTCTTGAATCCTAAATTTCTCAAGTCAAGAACTCTAAACTTGGACATTGCAGCTTTTTATATAGATAAAACAAGGAAAGTTTGTTTTCCATGTTAGATGTTACAGTGCAAAAAGGGTAAAAATATATTGTTACTGCAAAATCATTATATTTTAAAGTGCATGCCATTTCTTTTTTATTTTAGAATATTTATAGAAAAGTAAACACAACCTAAAGCAACAAAGAAACATTTATCCATATTTTTTCAAATTTGTTCGCAATATATCAATAATACTTGGAAGAATAAAATCTAATGGAAATATCTGTTTGTTAATGATTTTGCAGTCATTCATTTAAATTTATGATAGATTTCCATCATTTTATGCATTGTTTTGGAATCTTGTAATAAAACAATAAAGCAAAGTTTGAGCAAAAATGCTATTATAATAACTTTACATAAATAAATCATGTGTCACTGAAACATTTTTAAAAACAAAAACTAAAAAATATTTTGTTTCATAATCAAAAAGCTATTTTTAATGAAATGGTTAATTTGAACTTTTAATGAAAGTTGCAATTCCATTAAATAAGCAGTAAATGGTATGATGGAAATATACCATGACTTATTATATAACTATTCATCTTAATGGTATAACTAACTAAAATCTGTTCTCTCTGTTATAGGTAATAAGCACAATTAGAAATTCAGTAAGGGGAGTGAACTCCAGCTGGATTCTTGCACACACTATCCAACAAAACTCTTGTTAAGGGGCAGTAACTCTGTCTCTCTGGCAAATTGCCACTTTTCTTACCTAGGAGGTTTATCACTTTCCTCATTCCTGTCAGATCAATATTGATTAGTCTTTATATAAAACATATTTATATTCAACACCATTTCTACCCTACTAGTTCTTAAAACTGGATTCTAATATTGAGACACACCTTCAGTTGATATCTGGCAAATACCAAAATATCTTAAATTGCAAATTATTACATCCATGAGATTAAAAAAAACAAAAAACTTATTCCAATTATTTGGTTTATTTGCTTTATCAGTTTGTTAAATCTTTCATTCTTTCCATATTTCTTATAGTAGCATTCTATTTATAGACATTAAGTGACTTCATGAATAATATTGTTTTATCTAAAGAAAATATATATTCCGATTAAAGTAATTTCAAGAAAAAACGATTTTTAAGTGTATGTAAAATGGTTATTAGAATAAATCATTCTTGTACAAAGACAATATAAGTATTTACAAATGGAAATTACAATATGAAGATAAAGGATTTGATAAATTTTCTATACAGCTGATAAAGGTATAGGGCCTCAGTTCTGAACATAGAAAATTCAAGCATTTTTTTTTACCTTGGGTTTTTGTCCTTGACACTCTCCATCTCGCACAGTGACCTGAAAAACTCATCAAACTTGATACGAGAGTTTTCATCAAGTGTTGCTCCAACAGACCATACCATAGAGAATAAGAAATAGCATATTATCATGTTAGTTTTTTCCTCGATGATTTTCTGCTCGGAAACACTTGTTGGTTTCTCCTCCACCTTCTCCTCCTCTTCCTCAGGTATCTCCTCAAATATATCTTCATCATCATCTTCTTCTTCTCCTATTTTCCTACAAAAATACACGTCAATATATTTGTATCATAAAACATTAGTTCATATTTCATTCTAGGCATATATATATATTTGATTAGAACTACTTAAATACACGGAGGTCGTGGGTTCGATCCCCGGCCGCGTCATACCAAAGACGTATAAAATGGTACTAGTAGCTTCCTCGCTTGGCGCTCAGCATTAAGAGGGTAGTGCTAGGACTGGTCAGCCCGGTGTCAGTATAATGTGACTGGGTGAGGTATCATGTCACGTGTCTACGGCGTGATATTCCAGTGAGGCAGCACTATAAAGTTGGGCATTGTGCTCACTGCTACAAGTAGACACCGTCGTTTATATGACTGAAAAATTGTTGAAAAAGACGTTAAACCCAAACACACACACACACACTTAAATACACTACAATGTTAAATCAGTAATATTCATGAAGAACTTGTTTTCAAGGATTTCATGGTGGAGTAAGTTTGAGTTAATGAAATTTAATCTCAACAAACGAGTAAAATTCTCATGTATTTATTGTTCAAAATTAAAATACTCCCATGAAATAACTGTTTTGAACAAAACCATGAAATTTTGTACCACCGAAATTATATGATTTCACAGCATGTAAATAGCATTTCTTATGGTTGAAGGAAATATGTATTTTTACATTATACAGAATAGAGCCGAAAAAAATGTTAATGAGATTCATGGACTTACAAATTTCTTTTCAGGCATGTTTTGAGTTATTTTGCAGTTTAAGGATTATGTTATTAAACATTATTTCATAATTAAACTACAGCTATCACGAACGTGATTAATGCCACTAAATGTTCAGTCTGCAGTAAATGATCAGAAATCAATTTGGTGACCTTATTCTTTGACTAACTTACTACACCATTAGGAATCATTTACTCATCACAAGCAATCATAATATGAGCCATGCCATGAGAAAACCAACATAGTGGGTTTTGTGACCAGCATGGATCCAGACCAGCCTGCGCATCCACGCAGTCTGGTCAGGATCCATGCTGTTCACTTTTAAAGCCTATTGGAATTGGAGAAACTGTTAGCGAACAGCATGGATCCTGACCAGACTGCGCGGATGTGCAGTCTGGTCTGGATCCATGCTGGTCGCAAACCCACTATGTTGGTTTTCTCATGGCATGGCTCATATGAAAGTTGACAATCCGAGTCAACATCACTGTTACCTTGACCTTTGACCTACTTATCCCAAAAGCAATAGGGTCATCTAGAGACTACACACAATCATACTACAAAGTTTGACCACTGTAGGCCTAAGTCTTCTCCAATTATTGATAGGTATCAGTTTTTAGTCTCAATGTCACTTTGACCTTGACCACAAAAGCAACAGAGTTAATGTATATACTGACCGCAGGTAATCATCCAATAAAGTTTGAACACTACAGGCCAAAGAATGTCTTGGTTACTAACTGAAAACCAACTGACTGACAGACTTACCAACAAACAGACTGACTAACATTGGAAAACAATATACCCCCTTTCCTATGAAAGGGAACATAATTAAAGACAGGGAGATGCAACCAACAGTTACAATTTCAACTGTCAATCCATTTCTTATTTGGTTAAATATTTTAGTTCTCTAAACCATTATTGACAGACATCTTTTTCCTATATAAAAATTGTTTCTTGAAAGATGAAGGTCTGAAGTTGCTCCCAATAACTTCTGCTTATTTTGTTTTTTTTGTCTGCTGGGCAAGCAGTAACTTCTGTATCTGCCTGTGACTGGCCCAAATTTATGTCTGAGAGAATATCTCAATTTACTTACTGTTATTAGCTTAGCATGTAATGTTTGCAATGCGACTATAATTAAACATACAGTATGCATATCTGATAATTAGAGTGGTCACAAGGTTTTTCTATTTTTAGACCTACTGACCTAGTTTTTGAAGGCACGTGACCCAGTTTCGAACCTGCCCTAGATATCATCAAGATGAACATTCTGACCAATTTTCATAAAGATCCCATGAAAAATGTGACCTCTAGAGTGGTCACAAGGTTTTTCTATTTTTAGACCTACTGACCTAGTTTTTGACCGCACGTGACCCAGTTTCGAACTTGACCTAGATATCATCAAGATGAACATTCTGACCAACTTTCATGAAGATCCCATGAAAAATGTGACCTCTAAAGTGGTCACAAGGTTTTCCTATTTTTAGACCTACTGACCTAGTTTTTGAAGGCACGTGACCCAGTTTCGAATTTGACCTAGATATCATCAAGATAAACATTCTGACCAACTTTCATGAAGATCCCATGAAAAATGTGACCTCTAGAGTGGTCACAAGGTTTTTCTATTTTTAGACCTACTGACCTAGTTTTTGACTCCACGTGACCCAGTTTCGAACTTGACCTAGATATCATCAAGATGAACATTCTGACCAACTTTCATGAAGATCCCATGAAAAATGTGACCTCTAGAGTGGTCACAAGGTTTTTCTATTTTTAGACCTACTGACCTAGTTTTTGACCACACGTGACCCAGTTTCGAACTTGACCTAGATATCATCAAGATGAACAATCTGACCAACTTTCATGAAGATCCCATGAAAAATGTGACCTCTAGAGTGGTCACAAGGTTTTTCTATTTTTAGACCTACTGACCTAGTTTTTGAACGCACGTGACCCAGTTTCGAACTTGACCTAGATATCATCAAGATGAACATTCTGACCAATTTTCATGAAGATCCCATGAAAAATGTGACCTCTAGAGTGGTCACAAGGTTTTACTATTTTTAGACCTACTGACCTAGTTTTTGACTGCATGTGACCCAGTTTCGAACTTGACCTAGATATCATCAAGATGAACATTCTGACCAACTTTCATGAAGATCCCATGAAAAATGTGACCTCTAGAGTGGTCACAAGATTTTTCTATTTTTAGACCTACTGACCTAGTTTTTGACTGCACGTGACCCAGTTTCGAACTTGACCTAGATATCATCAAGATGAACATTCTGACCAACTTTCATGAAGATCACATGAAAAATGTGACCTCTAGAGTGGTCACAAGGTTTTTCTATTTTTAGACCTACTGACCTAGTTTTTGACCGCACGTGACCCAGTTTCGAACTTGACCTAGATATCATCAAGATGAACATTCTGACCAATTTTCATAAAGATCCCATGAAAAATGTGACCTCTAGAGTGGTCACAAGCAAAAAGTTTACGGACGGACGGACGCACGGACGGACGGACGGACGACGGACGACGGACACTGCGCGATCACAAAAGCTCACCTTGTCACTTTGTGACAGGTGAGCTAAAAAGGCATCCATGACCTGCTTAAACAATTTACTGAACTGTAACTCTCTATAAAATGAAATTATTCTATTAATTCCATCAGACAAATCATTGAAGAATACAAGATAAAACTTACTTGATATCCTCTAGAAGGCATGTATACAGCCTCAGCATACTCATTGTCAAATGCATGGGGTGGCATGTCAGCATGTGTTTACAGTATTTATTTACATAGTTCAAACATGGAGGTAGCAGCCATTCAAATAACAACTGAAACAGAATATAACACAAACTGAGCATTCAATGTTGTGTACTTGTTTTGAATGTATCTAATGAAATGATAGCTTTGGTTACCTAACGATTTGTTTTATTATCTTTCTTGGTACATTGAATGATCGCCTGTGGAAGTGAGACTAATGATGATTTCGTGTCTCCCTAACAGGAGATCACCTTATCTTTTCTCTAGGAAAAAAATAAACTTCATATGCACATACTGATGTCATAATTTGATGTAATTTTATGTTGTCATGTGAACGAGCCATTTTTCATTTACTATATCTTTGAAAACATTGCAATGATATTAAGGGTAGGCAAGAAAAAATAATCTAACATGTCTGCCTGAGTAAGGCAGGTGTTTTCCCAACATTCTGGACAGTAAGGATGAAAATCTCATTAGTTCTTGATTTTCCATCCCACACTGCTCCTCGGGTTTGGGAAAACCCTGTCTTACACAGGCAGTCATATAAGATCCTACTAATCCATTTTTCTAAAATATGTATTAAAGGATCTGGAAGTGTTACTAAGTGACATAAGAAGAGAAAGTAGAATATACCCTGATTGTATCTTTTTGTTCCTGAGTAAGTTTATAATCTGGAAGACTGGTTGCCATCCAGGACTTGACAAGTGGTTGCCAGCCTAGCTGTAGTGGATCCATATATATCATACCACATCTAAAATATACAAAAAAGTATTTATTACTGAAGTATCTAGGAATCAATTAACTTTTTAATTAGGTGAATTAACTTTATTTCCTATTTAACCTTTAGCATGCTAGATAAACTGTCGTCTGCTGGAAATGTCGTCTGCTAAAATTGTAAATTCATTCAATTCGCTCCGAAATTGGAAGAAATATTGTCAGAGTAGCAAACAGCTTGAAACCTGATCAGACGCCGATTTAATCGGCGTCTGATCTGGTTCCAAGCTGTTTGCAAAGGCTGTTAAATTCGCCTGCAGCAGGCTAAGGGTTAATCACAATTTGCAAGTGATCTAAATACCAGACTAGAGGATGTAACTGTCATTAACTGACAAACAAAACATATTTTAGTACCATAATATAACAGATAGTTGTGTAAATTATACTATTCAAATTTGAATGTTTAAATGTCATTAAAAAAGCTACCTATACATGTTACTATAAAAATATGAAAAAGGTAATAGTAAATTAAAACTATCACTTACAACAAAGTCCACAATCCAGTTTTCTGGCATATACTTATTGAATGGCTTGCTGGCAAAATGTCAGAAATATTATCTATGGTCTGAAGGACTGAAGGCCAATAGCTTTCATTATTAACAGACAAATCATTCAACAAGTATTTTCTTATATGACATCTGAAATGAGCCTCGCCATGCGAAAACCAACCAAGTTCACTTCCAAAGCCTATTGCAATTAGAGAAACCATTAGCGAACAGCATGGATCCTGACCAGACTGTACGGATGCGAAGGTTGGTCTGGATCCATGCTGGTCGCAAATGCACTTTGTTGGTTTTCTTTTGGCGTGGCTCAAATAATGTGTCATGTAAACAATATTGATTACTTAACTCAAGGACTTTAAAACCATAGTTCCTCAACAACAAAACTTACCTGCTGACGGTAGCTGGTGAAGCCTGCTCCAAGTCCTGGGGCTCAAATATCATGTTTTGTTTGTTATTCATCTGTATGATCTCTCCACTCATCAAACATAACTGGAATACAAAGACAGAAGGCATCAATTAATTCTTGTTAACATTTAAAATTCTCCAAATACATGATTGTGTGTTATTTGTAAAGACAAAAAAAACAAACATTAAGTACAGTAAAAAAACCTGAGTGAACCACAGCAAAACAAAGCTATTTAACTTGGAAAATGTTGTAAAATGTATCAAATTGAATATATAGATTAAAACTTTTCTGATAATGTAACTGAGAATACTTGAATGTTTAACTGTCTCTACATACCTTTTTGTTATCATCAAGTACTGTATTCATGTTTTCAATCCACACAGCATCCACAGGACCATCAAAGATAATCCACTTCCTATGATGTGTGGTGCTTGAGGCATGCTCTCGAAATGTGTTGGCAAGGATTCCTAAATAACAATCACGAAACAAAATTAGTCAACCTTTAGCCTGCTGGCGGCAAATGATGCTGCCTTTGTGACCAGTGCAGACCAAGATCAGCCTGCATCTCCGTGCATGCTTGTCATGGTCTGCACTGTTCATTATTCAGTCAGTTTATTCTCAGTGAACACCCCTTTGAATAATAAGCGGTACTGCTCAAATTGGATGATGGACCAGTCCATTTTTAGAAATTTAGCAGGGTTAAGGTTAATGATTCCACAGTAAAATATTGTAGTTTTTATTGAAATATTTCTGCTGAGAATATCACCATTATATGTCTATATTACCTGTAGTTCTGCAAGACAGTCCTTTGTTGTGTCTGGTAATATAACTTTGTGTACTTACCATCAGTCCATTCATGAGATACAGGATCAAATCTACCATACAACTGCCCCATAGTTACAGCTTTTGGGTTGATAATTCTGTACCATACCTGACAAGGAAAAATGAGCCGTGCCATGAGAAAACCAACATAGTGGGTTTACGACCAGCATGGATCCAGACCAGCCTGGGCATCGGCACTGTCTGGTCAGGATCCATGCTGTTCGCTAACAGTTTCTCCAATTCCAATAGGCTTTTAAAGTGAACAGCATGGATCCTGACTAGACTGCGCGGATGCACAGGCTGTTCTAGATCCATGCTGGTCGCAAACCCACTATGTTGGTTTTCTCATGACACGGCTCATTTTAATCATTCCTGCTTAATCATAACAATACAAGTGGTAAACAGTACTCAGTCTTGTTGGAGTACTGTTCAGATATCCAAGGAGCAATGTTATCAATACCAGAAGACTTTTTTTACAAGCAAATACATAATTTGTAAATATACAAGTTTAAAATCAGTTTCTTAATAGAATCATTTTCAGATCAAAAGCAGAATTAGATGTTATATGTTTAAGTGTTTAAAATAACAAAATAAGCATATAAAAATTTAACAAAATTTTCTTCCAGAAAAATATTTGAAATTCAAAATCTTACTCCATTTTCTTCCATGAGTCCTTGTTTATGAAGATCTGCTAGAGAGTCAGCTAGCACCATGAAAGATGATGATTTCCCAGCTAGTGGGTCCCCAACAATCATCAGACCATGGCGAACCAATATCATATCATATATCTGAAAAACACACAAGGATTCCATTTCAAATATATCACATATACATATTATGCTTGTTCCAATCATGTTTAGACTGTCATGTTCATTAATTTTTGTCACATTTTTGAACATTTGTTACATTTTTTAAGGAATTCTACTGTACAAAAAAGCTTTTGATGGTGGATGTGCCCCAGCCTCCTCCCCATCCCATCTCAGGTGTCCCTCTTGGCAATATTTCAGGTATAGGCGAGCACTTGGTTAGAACCATTGACCTTTTATTAGCCATCTGGATGACTTCCTCATATGAAAATATTCTAACCCAAAACCAGGTATCGAACCCAAATTCGAAGTCAGTGACCTTAACCACTGGGTCACCATGCCCCCCACCCCCTCCACCCCCACCCCAAATTCTTAGCATAATTTAAAATCGTAAGATATAAAGAAAGATCACTTGCCTGTATGATTTTTTCTGTAAAGTATGGAACAGCCTGGAGATTTCGAGACTCTATATGTTTGATTAGTGCAGACTCAAGGGCATCATAATCTGGTTTTGGAAGTTCTACTCCAGGGAACAAGTCAGAAATTATACCCTCAAACAGAGGTATGTCATGTGACAAGAACTGAAAATAAAAAGCAATGTAAATTAAACGGAGAATGAATATTAAAGTTTCTCAATCTAGGATACAATACAACCTCTCTTTGGCAACAGCTGTTTGAAAGACAAACATGTTGTACAGATCGAGGTCTCTCCTCCAAGCTGATTTTTATTTATAGGGACACAAAATATGTCTTTTTGAAGAGGTATTTCGACTCAGAGGTGAGTTTACTAGTGGTTTTAATCAATCTCTACTCCCTTTACATTCATGTAGATCTGTATTATGCACATTTTGAAAATAATCATTTTATTTACACAAAACTTCAGTTTTTAAAAAGGAAAAAGAACAGGCAATCTTGAAATAAAAAATAAAACACTATGACAAAAAGATGACCTGTAATCAATTAACACTTTCCTTTGACCTATATTTGTATATTTCTTATATACTGAGTCTATATAAATGACAAGAAGAGCTAGACAAACCTTTGGCAAGTTAACATCATTGATAGATCTCAGTACCAGGACGTCTTCTCGCTGTTCTGGATATTTTATTTTAAGATTTCCTGCAGCCGTCAACACCGACTTTACTGCTCTCATACCATAGTCATAGTGATGTTGTGAGGACAACTGCTCAGAGCACAGTTTGTATGTGGCAACAATCTTGGTTGATAGACTTCGAGCATCGACAAAGCCCATAGAGTACAAAGATATCTCGGCAATCATGGCATAGTCTGGAATCATCATAGCAACCGTACGGAATAGCACCTAGAAATACAAATGGTTTATATAAAACAAAAATGTACTACAGAAACACAGGAACTGTTCAGGATAGCAACTAGAAATACAGAAATGTCATATTTGTCAGAAACTGTTAAGGATAGCAACTAGAAATATACCTAGAAACACAAAGGATATATTTGTCAGAAACTGTTCAGAAAAGCACCTAAGAACACAACTAGTTTATACGTGACAGAAACTATTCAGAATAACACCTAGAAATACAAATGATTTATATTGTAAATTGGAAGAGCCAACACTCTGTGCTCTTACTGAATTTTCAATGGGAATAACTTTATTTTGTTTAAGGTATTTGTCTCTACAATTAACCATTTTACCATTGTTTCTTTCTACACAAATTTATTTATAGTCGCCACCAGTTGCCCATATTGGCAACTCCTCTAGAAATTAAACTGTTAGAAATTTTATGTTTCTGAGAACAGATCTCCAAGAGAACATCAATTTACCTTGAGATTATCTGGAAGCTCGGCTCTACCTGCATACCCAGGGTTCATAGTAATAAATATTGTACACGTAGGGTCAAGAGAAATCTCTGTTCCCTCAAACACGAAAGTTTGTAGCTGTTCTGCAATAGCCCGCTGTATAGTCTGTACCTGCTGGGCTATCACTGACAATACCTGCAGTATAGGGTAAAATAAGTGGGTTATTAAACTGAAACATTTTACTATTACAATATTGAGGATCTTTAAACTGGGCTATGAATGACAATACCTGCAATACAAGGTAAAATATGGGGGTTATTAAAGTGAAATGTTAACATTCTATTATATCAGTACTGAATATCTATATATTTTAGCATACTGTCAGAAAAGTTATACCTACAATACCCATATTTTTTTTGTTTTGTTTTGTTGGGTTTAACGTCGCATGGACACAATTACAGGTCATATATCGACTTACCAGCTTTGACAGTGGAGGAAGACCTCATGTGCCCCCTCGTGCATTATTTCATCACGAGCCAGCACCTGGGTAGATCTACTGACCTTCTGAAAGTTAGCTGGATGGTACAATACCCATAACTGATAAAATAGGATATATAATAAATGTTGCTCCATTAATATATTTCATTAAACAATAAACCCCAACTATAAAGTTAAGAAAAATGATATAATTAAAAATTAGATCCACTAGCCTTTCTGAAAACTCAATTTAGCACCACTTTTTTCACAATATTTCAGATACGTAAAGGTGCACAGTTAACCACACAAGTACTCTGACTTACATTCCATCCTTCGCTTTCAACCTTGCCAAAATAGCAGGAAGAATGACTTAATGTGTACTGTCTTCTGTCTATTGACTTCACCACTGAAAATAACTCGGCTCACTCTACCTGGATCATAAAGCAAACTTCCACGTATAGCACTACTTAGCTAACTCTCATAATTAGTTTTTGTACTCACCTCAAGTTCAATTCTGTTGAATTCATCAAAACATGCCCATGCCCCAGACTGTGCCAGGCCCTTGAAGAATTTTCCCATAGCTTTATAATCAAGACCATCAGAGCAGTTGAACACAACACACTGAAACATAAAATCAATACACAATGTATGTCCAAAACTTTGTTTGTAGAAATACTTGACAATAGGATTGCTCTGATTCCCACATACATGTACATATCAGGCACAGTCTTTATACTGCACCACTGGTCTTCATGTACACATAGAAATACAGACAATTCTAGAAATATTACAGTTCAAACAAATGTGATTTTTTGTTAGATTTTTTCTAAAGAAAATTTCATATTTTTGTTTCAGATGTATACCTGTTTGGCAACAGCTTTAGCCAGATCTTTGGAAGTCTCCGTTTTCCCAGTGCCAGCTGGCCCTTCAGGAGCCCCTCCAAGATTCAACAACAGTGCCCCCATCAGTGTCCTGTAACACCTATCAGTGAGAGGTGTGATCACCAGTCTTCCGGTGTTACCCAAGTACTCGTATCCATACGCCACAGTGGTGGTGATCATACGGACCATGGTACCCTCCTCCTCCTTATAGTACCTGAGCTGGGAGATCCAAGAGAAATCCAGGGGATTCTGTATGTCTATATCTGTCAAATTCTGTACAACATCTCGAGCTGCAAACAAAACAACACTGGCAAATTTATTTCTTCCAATTAACAATGTGTCAAACTCTAAATCTTATAATCACTGGTAAACTAAATATAAGGTACTTGAAACTAAACCTAGGACCTTTTCTCATGTTTTAGTCTGTACTGATGAATACTTTGCTGTGGGTTAAGGAAAAGTATGCCTTCATTCTAGTTTGCTATGAATTGTAAGCACTAATTAATTTTACAATATACAAATTTATTATCATTATTTATTTATTATTAATGTTTAGTTATATCACTGTATGAATTCATATGAATTAAAGTTAAATGAACAGTAACTAGATGCCCATAGGCAACCTGTTACCTTGACCTTTGGGATGGGAACCTGAGGTTTGCACATGACACTCCGTCTCATTGAGTTAAACATTTATGCCAAACATAAACAAAATTCCTCAATGCACGTCAAAGTTATGGGCCAGACAAGATCTCACATAACTTTTGACTTCCAACTGTGACCTTGACCTTTGAGATAGGAACCTTACGTTTGCACAGGACACTCAGTCTCAATGAGGTTAACATTCATGCCATATATTAACAAGATTGCTCCATGCATGTCAGTTATGGTATGGACAAACAAATTCGGACAGACGGACGCATGATGCACGCATACACCAAACAGCCATTTAGACGACTATGTCTCTGATTTCGCAAGTGAGCCCGACAAAAAATTATATTCACTACATTTCACCTTTTTCAGCATTAAAGACATAAATTTTTACTTTGTATTCAAATTATTTTGCACCATAATTTTTATTACGATAAAAAAAATGTTGAAATATATTATAGTCAAAATATGTAGGTTGTAATGACTTACCATGGACATCAATGACAATGAGGGCCCCCAGTGTGATTCTAGCCATCTTGGAGAGTGAGCCTCTCACCATGGTAACAACCTCCTCAATCTGTTTGTTACTCTTCTGTAGATAGGGACCCAGGCTGTGGTACTTGATAGACTGTAACCAATAAATCTCAAACTGTAGTTCATACAGAACATCTGGCACAAATTTCAAGTCCTTTCAATGATTTTTTAATTCCTTTTTTTTTCCTTTTCAAGGGCTATTTTTCTACAAACTATTTCAAGAAACAGTGTCATAGTAGAAATTAAACTGTGTATAAAGTACAATAAAATGCAGTCACAAATCACTACTTTTGTCCACTACTGGTGCATACAAGATTGTTGATTAAGCACCATATACTCTTTTCAAATCATCTTAATTTATTTCTTTTAATCAATTTTTTACAAAAAACTAAGCAGGAGCTGTAACATATTTTTCAAGTTTTTGGTGAAATTCAAGCAGTTTTTTTCTCTCAAAATTCAAGCACTTTTCACAATGTTACAGGGTTTCAGTCATTTTCAAAGATTAACCTCAAATTCAAGGACTGTTTAAATTCTGAGTGAACCTTGTAAAGTGATGATCAAAACAAGCTTACAACTGATGAAATTATTATATATTGTCATGGAAAATATAAACATATACTAACATGATAGGAAAGTCTCTATGTGTTTAGTTACAATGATTTTGGATTTTATGGACGGATACCAACAAGATTAGACATCTTAGTACTTAGCCCGTTTCAGCCTATGTCAATAAGCAGTTGCATGTGTACCACAATCAAAGCTATGTCATGAGACAAAGTTTAAGCATACAACAAAAAATGTCCCTATTACCTGAGTGACCTCTGTAGTCCAGTGTATCTGTGAGGCAGCCAGTACAATCTGTCCAGGCCACTGTAACACCCATTCACCTCGAGGAATCTTTGGGTATGCCTCAGTTGCCTTTAAACTAACTTCCTTTAAACTTAACTTCATCACTTCCTCAACCTAGAGTCAATTTTCAACCCATTTATAAACTTCAGCAATATTAAAACTTCAATATTTTAAGAATGACACATGCAAAATTTTTAGAAGTAACAAAACTTTCTATTTTGTGTAGAAATGTGTGTTAATTGAACAAATCCACTAATCATTTGTTAAGATATATGAGTTGCACCATGAGAAAACAACATAGTGCGTTTGCAACCAGCATGGATCCAGACCAGCCTGTGCATCCGCACAGTCTGGTCAGGATCCATGCTGTTCACTTTCAAAACCTATTGCAAGTAGATAAACCATTAGCGAACAGCATGGATCCTGACCAGACAGTGCAGATGTGCAGGCTGGTCTGGATCCATGCTGATCGCAAACGCACTATGTTGGTTTTCTCATGGCTCTTCTAATATCTCTTTTTGCATAATGAACCAAAGATCTCATAGGTAACAAAAGAATTTTATTTTCTCAAAAAGCCACTTACAATCAAAACCAGTAAAACACAACTTGGTATTTTGATAAACTCTTGTAAAACTTTATATAAACAGCCAGTGAGACATATATATTTTTTAACAAACACCAGTACCAAAGCTTTATTGTAACTGTTTTCATATGTTACAATACCTGCAGCAACCACCTCTCAACAAGACCTTTGGCCTGTGCTGGAACTATTTTTTTAGCAAACGGAACTACTTCATTCTCTGCAGATTCCATCGCTGTGATAACTTTGTCTACGTCAAAGCTCAACTGTGATATTCCCTCGAAACATTTCTTCAAGTGAGGCTGTACACGTAGTGGATCCTTTGTCTCCGATAGGATCTCTAGTAACTCATCATTGGACAGGAAGAAAAATCTGCAAACATGTAAAATAGATGATTTGTTTGTTTGTTTTGGGTTTAATGCCGTTTTTCAACAGTATTTCAGTCATGTAATGGCGGGCAGTTAGCCTAACCAGTGTTCCTGGATTCTGTACCAGTACAAACCTGTTCACCTGTTCTCCGCAAGTAACTGCCAACTTCCCCACATGAATCAGCGGTTCAGACACAATGTTGTTTATTAAACAGTCACGGAGAACATACGCCCCGCCCAAGGATCGAACTTGCGACCCCGAGATCCGTAGACCAACGCTCTACCTACTGAGCTAACCGGGTGGGCGTAAAATAGATGAAACATGAATTCTGAAATTTATTATTCACCTTATGACAGGCCTATTTAAATCTAGTTTACACAAAGTCATTTTTTTGTGAGATTATGACAAATGCTTTAGACAATTTAAATGTTAATTGCTGCCACTACCTGTAAAAACTAGTACTTGTGTATATGAGGTCCAATTGCGACCCAAACAGGTTCAAAACTATGACCTTTGAGCTTAGCAGCCATGTGGGGACTATGGTGAAAACTGCATCCCATAAAGTAAGTAGTCGGAAGATCACAATTAAAATCTTCCGAGTGAGATATCAAGATAAAGAAGTAAGTCTTCCCGATAAAGCAGTCAATGAATTTTAACATAAATTGCAAAAACAAAATCCATCTTGAACAAAAATGAAAAGAAGTTTATGAAAAATGTACCTGGGAAAGAATAGTCTCTTCTTCTCTAGGTAATTATTCAATCCTTTCTGAATATCATCCAACATGGACTGAAAATAAAGTACAGGGATTCATTTAACAAGGTATGATGAAAATACACGCTAAGACTGCTTCCCTCAGAATAGCATGAGGGTCTGTTTAAAAAGATCATAAATTACAAGAGAAAATATATATCTGAGTAAAAACTCTTTAAAGTCACATGTAGAATGATGTAGAAATAAACACTAATGAAAACACAAACACCATACATGTTTGAAATACATAAAAAAATTTAGGAAAATGAAACTGAATGTAAACTTATTCTGTATTTGAAACTTTGGTTAGAATATTCTTAGAAATAAATTTTGTGTCAAGATACTGTGGTAATAAATCCATTTACAGACACTTATACTTGGGGCGCTACAGGACTCACCTCAGAATGTTTGAGTTTTTCAAGCATATTATCCTGAGATACAACAACCAAAGCTTCCGTGTTCTTCACTGCATTGCTCATTATAGTTCTCCTGTTAACAAAAATAAAACAATGCAATGTACTAAAAAATCTGTAATGAAGGTGTATTCTGTTTTCATCCCCGTTATAAGATAGAATCAGTGCCCGAAAAATTCTACAAGTCATAATTTTGCAACTTTTTTTTTGGATAAATTCATGCATTATGGGAAAGAAGTTGGGTGTTAAATATAGGACAGGCATTATTTATGGGTTATTTCATTTCTAAGAATAAGAAATAATTTTCATATAAAAATTACATGACACTCTCTAGAAATATCTTGAAACAAATCCTTATGAAACTTTCTTAAGTTATGCCTTGAATATCTTGTCAGGGGAAAACATTTTGGTTCATTAATTTACCAGTGTTCATCGACCTCGACAAACATCTGACCCTCCACTGGGATCTGACTCCTTATGTCTTCAGACCCAAAGATTGGCTCCAGGTACAGCCAGGCTGCCTGAACATTCAACCAAGACTCTAGAGTGTCCTTCATTCTGTGCTGTAATGTAACACAATGTTAAAATGAATGACCTCAAATACAACCTCCTACTCCAGTGAAATGATGTGAACTATGGTGGTCATATATAAGTATATTACCAAACATGCAAGGCTTGACTAGCTTGTCCCAAAACTAAACTATCACAAATATCCATGTTTATATATTCAACAATCTTTTCGTCAAGGTCATAGAGTATGTGGAATAAGTTATTTTACCAGTGAAGACTAATACAAACCTTTTCATGTTTTACGGGTTTATACATATCCTTTCATTCTAGTGGAGAAATTTGTATGCATCAAAGATGTTCTGACACTTCTACACAAATGTTTGTAACATGATTTTGTTAAGGTATGACCTTTATAACTAGAATCATTACTAATAAGCCACTTGTCACTTATCCAATTACAATAAAACTTGCAATTATGTGAGTGAAATACAATGGGAATATACATGAGTAAATTAACTGTACCAGAAACAAGTCCCATTCATTGACTTCCTCTTCAAATGGTCCAATAAATGGTGATCCTTTCATAGTCATGGTCTTCACTATATGATCATCAAGTAACACCTGAAATTATACAGCACAAGTTTGAATCGAATCCATTTGATAATAATTGAGATGGGGTGATTGTGCATCATAACTTAAGCATAAAGGTGCATAATTCATAAAATACTGAAGCCACAGTTAAGACCTTTTGGCAAATGATGTGGGTGATAATATAGAAGACTTGATGTCACTTTAAAGCAGATCCATCATGTTATAATGGAGAAAAAGTGGAAAAAAATATCAAAACCAAGCTACGGACAAGAAGACTGTGAGACCAAAACACGGTTGAGCAGGATAGCTCCCCAAATACTTTGTACAGACTAACTACCAACAAGAGCACCGCCTTGCGGGTGCTGACGCTCATCTGATTTTTTTTGTGTAATAGAAATATTGTCCTACCCATGATTTTCTAAGTCTAAAAAGGGCCATCATTCTTGCAAAAAAGCAGGTTAGAGTTATGTTTCTTGATGTTCAGTGTCCACTTATGATGGTGAAAAACTGTTGCAAGTTTTAAAGCAATAGCTTTGATAGTTTATGAGAAAAGTTGACTTAAACATAATACTCAACCAAGAAAATTATTTTCTAAGTCCAAAAAGGGCAATAATTATTGCAAAAAGCAGGATGGAGTTATGTTGCTTGCTGTACAGGGTCAGCTTATGATGGTCAACAAGTGTTGCAAGTTTCAAAGCAATAGCTTTGATAGTTTAAGAGAAAAAGTTGACCTAAACATAAAACTTAACCAAGAAATCTGATATTTTCTAAGTACAAAAGGGGCCATAAATCTTGCAAAAAGCAGGATGGAGTTATGTTTCTTGATGTACAGGGTCTGCTTATGATGGTGAACAAGTATTCCAAGTTTCAGAGCAATAGCTTTGATAGTTTAGGAGAAAAGTTGACCTAAACATAAAACTTAACCAAGAAATCTGATATTTTCTAAGTACAAAAGGGGCCATAAATCTTGCAAAAAGCAAGATGGAGTTATGTTTCTTGCTATACAGGGTCAGCTTATGATGGTGAACAAGTATTCCAAGTTTCAAAGCAATAGCTTTGATAGTTTAGGAGAAAAGGTGACCTAAACATAAAACTTAACCAGGCAACGCCGACGCAGACGCCGACGCCGACAACCGCTCAAGTGATGACAATAACTCATCATTTTTTTTCAAAAAATCAGATGAGCTAAAAATGGTAATGGTAGCTCTCAAGTTTGGCATTTTGATTAGCCCTGGTAAGCATCTGTCATTGGTTACCATGTTGATCACAAAAGGGCATTGTAGCCCATGTCTTCTGTTGATAAGACTAGCCCCTACATTGATAATAAAGATATTTCTACATTTTTTACTTTTTTGTCTTATTTCATTTCATACCGACAATACCCAGTATGTAGCTAAGAGTATACTATGTCCGTATCTATATACACATACAAATATATCAAGACTTCACCTGTATATCATCTGGTGCTGCTAGTATACTGATGCCTGTATCTTTATACTGTACAAAACTGAAGTGCATGTTCTTCCAGTCCTCCTTCATCTTCTTCAATGCCTGTAAGAGAAAGGGATAAATAGACAAATCTTGAATCATTTAAAACAGCATCTGATGTCTGTATCTGGATTCTTTTTGTCCAATGTAAGCTTATCAAACTTATAAGAAACAAGTAGCTGGCTATCAGGTGAAAGCTTTTGCAAAATCTGGACAAACACTTACTGTAATTACTCAGTTTTAAACCATGTTGGCCAAGAAAGCATTAAAAATGTATCCAACACTGAGAATGTTCTGAAACCTAAATCTTTGATCTAAAATAAACTAATGCAAGATTGAGTTCTTATATCAACATTATACATAGTCAACAAAATACCTACATTTTCTAGAGCAAATTCCTTGCTAGCCTGGTTACTGATCAACTGTAGTTTATCAAGATATTTCTCCAGTCCAAGCTGTAACACCTCCATTAATGGTGTCTCCTCTGTAGGGGCCATATTGAACCTGAAATTACATATGTAAGCCCTGATGACAACATATGCTGTTAACATTTCTATCGAAATATTTATCAACCACGGACTGGAGTTTTTATAGCATGTTTTAAAAAGCAGATCTAGACATTTTTAAAACATATACTGCAAATTAATGAAATGCATGTAAAAACTAATTCAAAGTTCAAAACAGCATATACATGTGGACTTTTCAAATATGACCCCTAATATGACACTATGCAGATGGTTGGTTGTTACTTTTCAAAACATCTAAATGATCAGATATATCACTTATGAGAAATTAAAAACAAAAGTGTCTATCTGACAAAGTTCACAAGTATTTATCTACAAACTAAATTAAGTTTTTTATCGACTTTCAGCAGACTCTTATTATCATTATGTAGTAACCATATTGGAAACTATACGAACGAACGCACAGATGGGCAAACACCCACACAGATGGGCAAACACCGGGAGAAAAGAAAACCAAAACAGCATCCCTCCACCTTTGGAAAATCTATATTGATATCTGGACTTACAACTTACCATATTGAAATCTGGAACAAGAAGTAACCATACTGAAATCTGGAGCAACAAGTTACCATATTGAAATCTGGACTTACAAGTTACCATATTGAAATCTGGACTTACAAGTAACCATACTGAAATCTTGACCAACAAGTAACCATATTAAAATCTGGACTTACAAGTTATCATATTGAAATCTAGACCAACAAGTAACCATACTGAAATCTGGACTTACAAGTAACCATACTGCAATCTGGACTTACGAGTTACCATATTGAAATCTGGACATAGCAGTTACCATATTGAAATCTGGACTTTCAAGTTACCATATTGAAATCTGGACTTACAAGTTACCATACTGAAATCTGGACGAACAAGAAACCATATTGAAATTTAGACTTATAAGTAACCATACTGAAATCTGGAGCAACAAATAACCATATTGGAATCTGGACTTATGAGTTACCATATTGAAATCTGGATTTCAAGTTATCATATTGAAATCTAGACTTACAAGTTACCATATTGAAATCAGGACTTACAAGTTACCATATTGAAATTTGGACCAAAAAGTAACCCTACTGAAATCTGGACTGACAAGTAACCCCATATTGAAATCTGGACTGACAAGTAACCCCATATTGAAATCTGGACCAATAAGTGACCATACTGAAATCTGGACTAATGAGTAACATACTGAAATCTTGACTAATGAGTAACATACAGAAATGTGGACCAAAAACTTAGCATAATGAAATCTGGACCAACATCTAACCTTATCGCATAGTGCGGCAATTTTCCTTTGATCTTTGCAGCATGTTATACATAGTAACACACATTATTACTACAAAACTGTGCTGATATCTTACAAAACTGTTGCGATATATATCAACACGGAAATCTCTATGGAGTTTCATAAGAAAAAAAGTGTTCCGATATATATCAGCACAGTAAAACTGTTCCGATATATATCGGAACACTTTTTCTCTAGTGAGGTCCTATCAAGGGAGTATAATTTTTTCCTTTCAAAGAAAAGATGATTTTAGCTCCAATTTACAGTTCACAGAGAAAGAATTGTCACAAACACCTACATTTATAAAGTAAAAGAATAAATAAACTAGAATATTTCAAAAACTTGATAGTTATTGCCAAATTCAGAAATACATATATATGAAATATATGAAATTCTGAGATTTCTCAAATGTTTCTTTTTCTTTGATTTTTTTTTTTACAAACAAAACAACAAGTTTTACAATATGTCTGGCCAATGAAATACAAATATTTAAAACCAATGCAGAAATTTGTTGGGTACTTTTATCTGGGGAACACATTTTCTAAAACAGAAGTTTTAGTGTTTCAGTCAGCGAGGCGCAGAAAGGGAATCAAAATAGTAAAAATAATAATAAACAAATTTAAATGAAAATAATATATAAATTTTAATGATAAATTATGCGATAAAACAGTTATAATATGTAGTGCTCGTGTGTTACCAGGATATATCAGAGCTAGGGGTACATCTCGTTATTTTTCTCTTCACAAATCTGTCTCGGCCTACCGGCCTCGACGATATGTGCAGAGAAAAATACCCTCGATGTACCCCTAGCTCTGATATATCCTGGTAACACACTCTCACACATACTATAACTATTACATATTGAAATTTGGACCAAGAAGTAACTATACTAAAATCTGGACCTCTCTATGGAAAAATGAATATATGTATAGCACTTTGTCTAACAAACCCAGACCTTAGTGACATTCTTTGTACTTTGCATAAAACAATACCCCTTGTGTTAAAATGTAGACTTGACTTAAGAGTAAAGTGACATACATGCACAATTTGTAAGAAAGTAGATGTAGGCTTTTATTACAAACTAACTACATACCCAACTTTTTCTGACATCATATCCCAATGTCTCTGTTTGATGCCAGGATTACAGAGAGAATTTATCAGTGGTAGATTGATCTGGAACTTCTGCAGTTTGCTCTTGATGGTGGCAGCAGCTCTCATTGGACCCTGGTGGTGTTTCTGACTGAAGTTCTTCATTAGTTTGTACACTGTCTTCCATAATGTTTGAATCTAGTAACAACACAATACTTGATTAATTTCTGTATCTATTACTGTGAAATCAGTTAATTTTGTGAGCAAGAAATTCCATGGTTTGGGAAAAAAAGCCTATTTGTGGAGATATGAATTTATGAATTTCAAAACTTTGAATATAAAATGAATGAATTTAATTTCTTGAATTCATTCAACCATAACTCTGTAAATATTAGTCTCAGATGAATATCAGCTTTCAACAAAACAGTCCCAGACAACATCCATTCTCAAGTAAGCCCTGATGCTTGAGTAAGCAATGTTTCTGTGTAGTTTGTATTTCACTTTTGTTTGTTAAATACATTATGAAACCTTTAAAACAGATTGAACAAAATTCAAAGCATAAGTCTGACTGTGGTCATATTTTCTTACTGACTCATCAAAATTAGAATTCATTCATTATCAACCTCAGTTCCATTACAGGAAATTAGTAAATTACTTTAAATATGTAGAACAAGTTTTTGTTTTTGGTTTAGTTTAGTATTTCAACAGCATTTGAGCCGTGCCATGAGAAAACCAACATAGTGGGTTTGCGACTAGCATGGATCCAGACCAGCCTGCGCATCCGCGGAGTCTGGTCAGGATCCATGCTGTTCGCTTTAAAAGTCTACTGCAATTAGATAAACCGTTAGCGAACAGCATGGATCCTCACCAGACTGTGCGGAATGCGCAGGCTGGTCTGGATCCATGCTAGTCGCAAAGCCACTATGTTGGTTTTCCCATGGCACGGCTCATTTCACTAATCTAATGACAGGCAGGTAGCCTAACCAGTGTTCCTGGACCCTGTACCAGTACTAACATGTTCTCCGCAAGTAACTGCCAACTTCCCCACATAAATCAGAGGTGGAGGGAAGAGCAAGCTAGTACAAGTTCATAAACTAAGTTTAAGATTAAGGACAGAAAAACAACAGGTATTTTGACCCAGATAAACATAGCAAAAAGGAATTATTGCCTTCAAAAACAAAATTTTAATTTTCTAGTTTTATTCTTAATGCTTAAAAAAAATCAAACATTTAAAGAAATAGTTGTAAAGTTTTCAAGTATTACCTCCTCCTCAACAACTTCAGCATTCACATTCAGCAGTGGACCATTCATCCATTTATCATACTGAGCGTGGAAATGTACCGCTGTAGTCCACAGCTTGTCAAATGGTTCTTTCTGTGCAATGAAGTCCTGTATCTGAGGATACTGTGTGATATGTTCTACTCCAAGCATCTGTTCCTCACGGTTTATCAGCGTTTTCTGGGAAATAATGAGCAGAAATGTTTAACTCAAAGTTTAATTTTTATAGATTCATAGAAAAGGCAATAAACCCCATAATCTAAAGTAAAGTGTAATTAAATGATTTTTTTATTTGGAATTCATGTTTATATTGATTGTTAAATTTAACTGGGATGACCTGTCAATAAAAGCCTTTACAAATAAACAATTAATCTATCAGTGCAATTACTAAATATATTGTAACCAAAATTTACCTCCTCTTGGAAAAACTCTATCTTATCCTGTATGTCTTTGAGCTCTGCAGTGTACACTTCAGCCTCTGACATTCGATCTTTCCCTGAGAAATCTTTCAGTTGCTTAGCAACAGTATCTAGCTGTGTTTGGAAACGTTTCTGCCAATCTATCAGTTTGTTAGAATAGTAGTCATGTTCTTTTTGTAACTTCAGCTCCCTGTGGAAATCAAAACATGTACGGAATCATAAATAATTAAGGCACTTCACTTGAAATGCAAGCAGGGTCTTTCAATTTTTGTATTCAACATCTACTACCAATAAAACTTGACACTTCAAAATTTACAAATTCTTTCAAAAACAAATCTGAGTACGAATGCTTCCACGAGATGCAGTACTTATGTACTTACGTGCTTGTTATCATAGGTATGATCCTCTCAGCCCAGGAGAATGTATTGTTGTTCAACAGAATGTCATCTTTAGGGAGATACCCATAATGCATCAAGAACATGAGGTTCCCAGCAGCAACTTCCTGCTTCTCCTGTTATAGGGAATATATCAAATTCTACATTATTGTCTTTTAAAAATATAACAAATTAGGTTAGATTCCTGTAAAAATAGTCACTATGGAAGACAAAAGTACTTAGATAACAGACACTGAATAAGATTTGTTTGTAAAACACGTATGTCCCCTGTGACTGCCTGTCTCAGATTCAGTCACGAGATCATTATGAACTTGAACTTAGACCTACTGACCCCCAAAACAATAGATGTTATCTACTGATGGCAGGCAATCATCATATAATGCAGTTTGAAGGCAGTAGGCCCAAGGGCTCTGTAATTAAGAAACGTTTTCAGTGTTGCAGTCACTGTAACCTTGACCATTAAGTTTTACGACTGCAGGCCAAAGCATTTTTTAGTGATAGCCATGAAACCATTTTCAGTTTCGAGGTCACTGCCACCTTAACCTAGTAACCCATAAACAACATGGCTTATCAACTGACTACATGCAATCATCCTATGATTTTACCAGTGTGAGACCAAGCATTCTCTAGATACTGATTGGAAACCAAATGGTCTACTGAACGACTGACAAACAGCAAAACAACATACAACTTCTTCTTTCAAGAGGGGCATAATAAATCTTTACAATGACAAGGGTATATGAATGCTTTTCATGTTCATGATTAAAAGAGAATCAGATACTTGTAAGAATGTTCTAGGAAAGTCAGCTGGTACATACCTTAAGTTTAAGAAGTTCCCCAGCTCTGAGTCCTTCTACATATTTCATCTGTGCGACCAGCTCGTCTGTCCTCTCGGACTGTCGGGTAATGTTCTTCACAATAGCATCATATTGTTTACAGATATTACGGTTAAATTTCTCACTGGTTACCATAATATTGTCAACCATTCTCTTCACAAGGTGTCGTGCTCTGTCAACCATCCACTGATGACAGAAATCAAATACAAAACAGCTTTAAAAACTAAATATATAATGTTGATCATACACAAAATAGGTATGTTCGATTTAGTTACAGTTATTGATGTGTTTACATTTAAGGCATCAAACGTCGACTGGACCACTATTGTACTGCTACAGTTATAATATTAAATAGCCTCTAGTTTTGTGCTGTGTGATGTTTTTCTATTTTATTAATTACAGTTGCAAGCCGACATGATACTAGTTATAAAGGTACCAGTTATACTAAATTGCACATAAACGTTGTTGTGCCAGGCATCGTATTTATTAAACAGTCATCATAACTATCAAAATCTCCACACGAATCAGCGGTAGAGGACAAAATGACATCTGGCACAATGTCTTTTATCGAATCATCACAGAAACTGAGTGCCTTGAACGCTGGTCAAACTCATGACCCTACAATCTGTAGATCTGTACTCTCTCTAATGAGATAAAAGGGCCGGCTAAAATGAATTTTACAAACCTGGTTTAAGTGCGAACAGTCTAACAGGAAGAAATACATCGGTACAAATACAGGAAAAGATGCGATATCAAATTCCATTTTCTTCAGTTTCTCTATCTCACGTGTGTATTCCCGCAATGAGCGGTCACGACTGAGAAACTTGTCCACTTGTTTGTCAGCATCCTCCGATATCAGGTGCTTGTAGGGCTCGTACAAAGACCGATACCTAAAACAATATGTTGAACTTACATTTCAAGATATACAATTTCTATATTCAGTGGATTTCCTCTCGATACAGTTCATTAAAAACTATCAAAAATATAACTTAGATTTCAAAATTCCGTGGATTTCTTCTTCTTACAGTTTGTTCAAGACTATCAATAATATTATGAAGATCATTTACAATCAATATATTAAATTAACTTATTATCTACTTCTACTGATCTTTTTATTACATAATTACCCATACAAATATTCTGTATAAAGGTTATTACAGCCACTATGCCTAAAATAAGGGTCGTACTTCATGTATATAGTTTTTCAATTTTTAGAGGTCAAAATATGAATGAAATCCAATTTTGATAAGAGATTAAATGAGGTTAGAAAAGTGAAAATAAAACAAAATAGGTTACTTATATGCATAAAAGTCACAAGAAAATAACTACATTTGAAATAAATAAAGAACTAATAGTATTCCAATAATACCCCTGGTCAATATATAGCTATAAGATACAATTTTTATATATATATTTTGGCTCACGACAACCTACTTTAGTGGTCCATGGCTATTTGCATAGATAACAGTTTTGATTCTATCTTTTGCATCAATTACAAGTTCCTCTTCTATCTGTACAGTCTTTATCACTGATATGTCTAGGTCCTCCACAGCTTCAAACAACAGATGTTCGATCCTTGGTAACTCTGCTACACTGATCACCATGAAGTCTATTATAGCACAGAAGAAATCACAGGTATCTGGGAACTTTGGCTTGAAGGTCACCTCCACATTCTCCATATCCTCTTTCTGAATATACAACATTAAAAGTTTACAATTGTAAAAGGGAGAGTTCAAATATTTAAAATGGGAAGTAACTCAGTCTTACCTGTCTGTGACATCAAAGACGTTAATCTCCCTTGTATAAATAAATGTTGATGTGTACAAAAAAACAGTCTGCTCTAACTTTCCCCCTCCCACTCCCTTGCATCAATTTTATATCCCAAGCAAGAAGCCTAACAATGAAAGTAAGTAAGGTACTCTGAAGCACAAGTTATTTTTGATTATTAAACAAGAAGTATTGTTTTTCTTGAATTCTTGAATTTATGTATTTAAGTATTTATTTTAATTTTAATGGCGATTATTGTGCTCATCGCTTAAAGCAGTATATACATATTGTTCAGTTAGGGAGGGTTTATTTGTTAAGAGAGATAATGATGTGTTCTGATATAAACGAAACAGCTGATAAATGACTTCTGGCGATGCTTTTTTTTATTTTTTGGAATCATCGTAACTAAACGTAACAAAATTTGCTTGCAAAATAAGCCAAGGAATTTTTCCAATATGTCTTATTTAAAAAATAATATATAGCAGAACTAAGTTTTAACATCACGAAACAATACCATGTAGATATATGCTTGCGCAATAATTTCATGAAGGCCTAGCCCGAGTGAATTATGCATGCAACATATAACCGATTCATATTTTTGAGATATGTCTTAAAATGCTTCTGCTATATATTATTTCAATTCTAATATGTATTTTGTGAAATAGGGAAGGACTACTTAATGGAGCATGTTTGGTGCTAAATATAGAAGGTCAAAGTGACATCAACGCGTAACAGTGTTTTAAAAGTAACACGTACCATGGAATTACTTTGGAGTGCCTAGATGTCTAGTGAGTTACTGCATGTGCCTAATAATTGATACAGTGTGTGTGAATTACGTGTAACACTTGTCTGTTATATCATTTGATTCTGAAACTTCACTGAGTAGTAGATCAAATGTGGTAGCACTCTTAACAAACAAGCAATTTAAAGACAAAAGAATGCAGCGGAAGTAAAACCTTACCATAAATATTGTGACAGGATGTAACTTTTGTGGCAAGGCAAGGCCTTTAAATATACTGTAATCATCCTCATAACTATTTCCTTCATGGTAGTCCTCTACAAGATCTAGGAGGTCCTTGATGGAGTTACACACAGTGTAACGTAACAAGTTAGACATCAACATTGCAATACTGTTGAAGAAATGATCCATCTTCTCTTGTCGTAACACCTGCAAAACATACATGTAAATGTTACAACTTCCTTGCACATCTCTAAAGAATGCACTAGACATAAATATGTAATTACAAGGAATGCACTACACATAAATATGCAATTACAAGGAAAGCACAACACATAAATATGCAATTACAAGGACTGCACTACACATAAATATGCAATTACAAGGAATGCACTACACATAAATATGCAATTACAAGGAATGCACTACACATAAATATGCAATTACAAGGAATGCACTACACATAAATATGCAATTACAAGGAATGCACTACACATAAATATGCAATTACAAGGAATGCACTACACATAAATATGCAATTACAAGGAATGCACTAGACATAAATATGCATTTACAAGGAATGCACTAGACATAAATATGCAATTACAAGGAATGCACTACACATAAATATGCAATTACAAGGAATGCACTACACATTTATGCCAAGTTATTTCAAAATCCCTTCATGGATGGCAGAGTTATTGACCGGACACGGAACAGACCCTGTTAACCTTTAATCTCTAAGTGTGACCTTGACCTTGGAGCTAGGGGTCTGGGTCTTGCGCATGACACATTGTCTCATTATGGTGAAATTTATGCTAGGAAAGTTATTTCAAAATCCCTTTATGGATGGCAGAGTTACAGCCCGGACAAGAATTTACACGGACGCATGCACGCAAGCTCACATGCACAGACACACAGACGGACTGACAGTGTGATTTTAAAATGCCCACCTTCAGAGGCATAAAAAGAACAACAAAATGTAAATAACATCATTACATAATATATAACACTGAGAAAACATTGTTCTTAGCACTGGACTGTAACATGAACGAATGTTGCCTGAAATTACTTTTGAATATATTATTACAAGGAGTGCCATTGTCATAAATACATAATAATATTTTACTACCTAACATATCAGTTGTTCAGAGATAACTAGGAATGACATGGAGGGAAGCTGAGGAAAGGCAGGTGCTGATATTATCAAAAAGTAACAAAATATTTCTTTTTATGACCAGGAACTGCAGTTCATCCATAATTTCTATATGCATGTTTTATTCAAATATTTACATAACAGAAATTTTCTGTTGGTAAGAGATACATTCACCTGATTCCATTCAGATGCACTGTTCCATATTTCATTTAAAGTAAGTTAATATAAATTTTATTCTAACAGTGTTTGATGTGCCCGTCAGTTAAAGAAGGAGGGATGACAAGCATTGTATACTCTGCAATAAACAATGGTTGGCATACAGACCAGTCAAATATGATGTCATTATGATATCAAATTGCTGCATGACACCCACTTCATTAGTACTTCTATGGCCAGAGTTCAGCATAATTTTTTACCATAATTATATATAAAAGACCACATAGGAATGAAAATAAACAATACTTTCCTGTGGTTTATCATCTGGTTTACCATGGATCGTTGTTTAGATGCTTGGATTCAGGATAATGCCCTCATGATTCAATTTCTTCACATCCAAACTATGAACCATGGTAAATCAGACAATAAACTAACAAAGGCCTTGATTATTTAATATATCAATTAAAACCTAAAATAATGAAAAGTATGACTGTGCATGAAGGAGATACACAAAGCAAAATGTGTACTGTCTCTGGACAATCAATTAACATTAACTGCTCAGCTAACTGCTCATCATCATAATATTATCCAAATGTGTATCTAAGGCTAACTTATGGAGAATTAAAACACTATACACATGCATAAATCTGACCTCATTATCTTGTGGCATCCACTGTTCCACTTCCTCTCGTCTCATATCAACTATAGCACAACATTCAGGCAGCCAGTCATATCTCAACTTCTCTACACCAGCTTTCGTAGACTCTTGCACATGTTTCAGGAAATCTTCCATCGTTATTGGCATAATCTCTAGCAAACCAGGAATGTCTATCAACCGAAAATCTCCATATCTGAAACATTAGTAAACCAGGAATGTTAAGCAATTAGAAAAGTCCATTCCTGAAACATAAGTAACAGGAATGTTTTATGAAGTGGAAATCTGAACATATGAAACAAAAGAACCTGGAATGTCTATAAAATTAAAATCTCCATATCTGATAAATTAGAAAACCAGAAATGTCTCACAACCAGAACAATTTGGAAACATTAATTCATATCTGAAACATTAGTAAACCAGGAATGTCTTTCAACCAGAAACCTAAATATCTGAAACAAACATGTACAGATGAAAATCCATTGACCAACTTGAAGTATTGGTGTGTGAGGTGGCTGTTTAAAGATCTAACATATAAACCTCATCCGTCAGTGATAATTACAAAAATGCAACATGGACTCCATTAAGCACAAAATGAATTACATTTAAAAACTGAATTCAAACTTGGTTGTCACTGAAAGACTATTAATGAAATACAATGACTGTACATGATACATACTTTGAATGGAAGTGGTAGAGTATATTATACATGACAGGGTGTGTGATGTAGAGGTCTTTCCGCATGAATTCTCGTGCCTCATTTACCCTCTGATGCCAAGGAAAGCCAAGTCTGCCAGCAGAGTTGGATGGCTGTAAAAGAATACTGTGTTTATTAACAAGTTTCCAAATTAAGTAATTTCATACCTAACTAGCATTTGCAAGAAGGCTAAGCAGATACTTAAAGTTTACTATCAAGTTGCATCCTGTTAAGCTGAGAATTTAGTTCATAAAAAGTTACATATTATTATACCAGAATCATATAGTGCCCTTTTCATGACAAACACATTCAAAGGTGGTTTACATAGTGCAAAGGCAACCACTTAAGAGTGCCAAATTCATCCTCTACTAGTTCAGACACAGAGCCATCTGACCAGGGGGACAGAGTGAGATAAAGCCCCGTGAACAGATAGAGAGAATACTTTTTAGATACAGACCTATCTAGCTAACTTAGCTTAGCTCTTGGCTAATTGACGGTCTAGTTCTTTAATGTGCCAGTGTATAACACTGATACATGCAAAGCCGTCTTTCCAGGAAAGAACCAGTACAGGCCTCTTAGTTAATTGGGAGATACTCAAGAGCATCTCAAAAATATCCAGTGCCTGGACATGGATTCAAACCCTGTACCTCTGGATTGACATTCAAGCCACTAGACCACTGGGCCACATCTAAAAACAAGAGCTGTCACTAATGGTGACAAATGCCCCCGCGGTGCCTTGACCTTTAACCTGGTGACCTTGACCTTTGACCTGGTGACCCCAAAGTCAATAGGGGTCGTGTACTCAATAAGTACTATTAGCATGTGAAGTTTGAAGGTTCTGGGTGCAGTGGTTCGCGAGTAAAGTGCCTTCATGCAAAAAGTTAACATTGGCTCCTGTGACCTTGACCTTTGACCTGGTGACCCCAAAGTCAGTAGGGGTCGCGTAATCAGCAAGTGAAGTTTGAAGGTCAGAAGGTGTCGTGTACTTAATAAGTACTATCAGCATGTGAAGTTTGAAGGTTCTGGGTGCAGTGGTTCGCAAGTGCCTTCATGCAAAAAGTTAACATTGGCCCCTGTGACCTTGACCTTTGACCTGGTGACCCCAAAGTCAATAGGGGTCGTGTACTCAATAAGTACTATTAGCATTGAAGTTTGAAGGTTCTGGGTGCAGTGGTTCGCGAGTAAAGTGCCTTCATGCAAAAAGTTAACATTGGCCCCTGTGACCTTGACCTTTGACCTGGTCATCCCAAAGTCAGTAGGGGTCGTGTTCTCAATAAGTACTATCAGCATGTGAAGTTTGAAGGTCCTGGGTGCAATGGTTCGTGAGTAAAGTGCCTTCATCTAAAAAGTTAACTTTGTGACGAACGAACGAACTAACAAACGGACGGACAGTTGAAAACTAATATGCCTCCCTTCGGGGGCATAACAAGTTAGCAATATATAAAACAATCCATTTTCAGAAATATAAACTTATCATTCCATTATTGAGCAATTACTGATATTTTCTATCCGGTGTCAGATAATATATTTATCAAACCTTCAGAGGTATTGGAATACCCAGTCTTGTTTGTTCTTTCTGGTCCAGTAGTATATAGTCCATGATTGCTTTCTTTATAGCATATCTCCGGTCTTCCTCCATCTCCTGTTATAGACAACACACAACTTGGTTAAACGCTTGATTAATGGTACGTATTTCCAGCTAACACTAAAATTATCTTTTTACCAATTTTTATGAGCTGATTTTTTAATATACTGAGTAATGTCTGAACATCAACAATATTATATTGGCAATTTAGTATTACAAAAATATAAACTATAAATGTTTATAAATGGATGATTTTAAAGCTATCTAACATTTTACTGTCGAGATCCTAATTCTGAAGAAGCCTTGCATCATTATCATGTGGTCTTAAATACATTTAGTTGAAATTATGTTTATACTGCCACATCCATTTCTATACTACAAACTGCTCCACACACCTACCTCAGAATTTGGTATATTGTAAATAAGATTATTTACTGCAGAAATCTCTGACAAAAGTGGACAATTTACATTTTGCTGCAATATTTACATCACTGCCATGGCCCAAATGTCCTTAAACAAGAATATACCTGCAGGAAATGCCTAGCTGCCTGTGGTACACACATCCTCAGTTGTTTTGGCACAAACTTATAGATTCCCTGTAGCGTTTCTTCCTCCACAGGGGAGATCATGATTGGTTCTATAGCTTTCTCTACCAAACTGTAATATCTGTAAATGTAATCAAGTGAAACTTGAGAAAATACACAAAGTAGCATAAACAGGAAGAAACGTACCCAAAGTCATTTTGCCTTTTTCACATAAGAAATTATATTATTAAATTTCAAGGTTATATTAATCATTCTATTGAAGGAACATTTAAATACATTCCAATTATCAATCTCAATATTACAATGTCAACATGATTAATTAGCAACTTGACAGGCTCAGCACTACATTGTCCATTTTATTTAGCTCAGTATCAAACTGCCTTCATTGTTAGCTCAGAACTTAACACTGTCAACCTTGATAGCTCAGTATACTACCTATGTTCCCCTGAATAGCTCAGTATTACACTTCCTCCTTGGTTAGCTAAGTTCTACCCTAACTGTTTAATTAGCTCAGTATCACACTGCCCATCATGTTAGCTCAGTACTACACTGCTCATATAGTTATCTTGGTACTACACTGCCCATTTGGTTATCTCAGTATTATACTGTCTACCTGGTAAGCTCAAAATTTACTGCCCAACAGTTTACCTCAGTACTACACGGCCCGGTTGGTTAGCTCCGTACTACAATGCCATCGTGGTTAACACAGTATTACATTTCCGACATGGGTAGCTCAGTACTATACTACCCACCTAGTTAGATCAATACTAAACTGTGCACTAGGTTAGCTTGGTACTACACTGCCTAAATGGTAATCTCTGTATTACAATGCCCATCTGGTTAGTTCAGTATTCCAATGCCAACTTGGTTAGCTCAGCACTACATTGTCCCCTTGGTTAGCTCAGTGCTACACTGACCACTTTGTTAGCATAGTACTTCACTGCCCACTTTGTTAGCTTAGTGCTACATTGCCCACTTGGTTAGCTTAGCACTACACTGCCCACTAAGTTAGCACAGGATTACACAGCCCGCCAGGTTAGCTCAGTACTATACTGCAAGTTTGGTTAGCTCAGTACTACACAGCCCACATGGTTAGTTCAGGGGTGTTAAGTCTGATCTCCAGGTGACTGAGTCCTTTTACACATGAACATTTGACAGAAGATATCGTGTCTAAGTTCATTCATCCATTGCAGGGAAGCTGTAAGCTGATTAGGCAAAACAAGTTTGTCATAAAATCAAGAAACACTGGTCACAACAGATTAACTGAGTGCTGGTACATAATTGAAATACTGCTGAAAACGTCATTATACCCATCAAACAAACACACATTACATTGAGTCAAGCAACCGCAGGCACGCCCAACACAGTGACTGAAAGGGTATACACATGTAAAATATTGCCAACGTCAGGGAAATCTGTGTGATGTGCAAGTCAATAACTACTGTTTCATGATAAGCCTGTGTACTCACCTTTCTGTGTCATCCTCTACCGGGGTACTGGGGCGGGACAGGCCATGTGTGGAGAAGTAGAATGGTGGAAACTCCACTTGGAGTGCAGCTATACTGTCACGGTCATATTTCTCACAATAACCACCTGTCTCCACTTCTTCCACATCATCTAGATCTTCCTTGTTGTCAGATTCCTCTCCATCTACCATATCTTCACCTGTAACAATATATTAAATTATTCCATGTCATTTTTTATGTTCCTTTTTTTTTTACTTTTTTAGATTGGTGGTGTTATACTGTGAAAAGTATTGTACTACCAATCCAAAAAAAAGAAAAAAAAGAACCAAGATAATCCATCAATGCATTTAAAAGTTATGGAGCAGAAACAATTTTTATCTGACCTTCAATGGTGACCTTGACCTTTGAGCTACAAGCATAAGCCATGTACAGGCATAACCTACATACTTCCCTCTAGTCACATACCAAGTTTTATGAACCTTTAGCTTGAATACTTTTTGAGTACTTGCAGGATCCAGACTTGCGGACAGACAGATGGAAGGATGGACTGATGGATGGGCAGAGGGACGGAGGACATTTCTACCATCCAGTGTTCCTCTTGTAAGTAAACAAAATTTTACAATGAAATGATCCGGTGATTTGGCCTAATGACCTAGTTTTTGAATAAGGTAACTCATGTTTGATTTTTATCTAAAATTTAGAAAGATAAAGTATCTTAAAGATAAGCAGAATATGTTGTGTCCAGAATTTTAACAAGGTTTTCTATGACCTGACCTAAGCGACCTCGTTTTTTTTTACTGCATATGATCCAGTTTCAAAAGTGCAAAGCACACATTCTGACAAGAGTTCATAAAGACAAGGAAGAAAATATGGCCTCAATGGCATTGACAAGGCTATCATTTGATCTAGTTTATGAACCCAGATGAACCAATTTTGAACTTGTTCAAGGAAAATATTCTTACCAAATTGCATTAAGATTGTGCATAACTGCAATCTTTAAAGTATTTAAACATTAAAAATATTAACAACAAATGACAAAGGGCAACCACCACAGCTAATCTTGAGCACTTTATACTCGGGTAAGTTAAAAAGGTCTTACCATTTTGTGATTCAGCTTCTGGTACTGGGGTCATTCCTGGAGCATACGCTCCAGAGATACCCAATCCTGAATCAACACTTTCTGACAGACTGTGTACACTTTTTCCTGAATCCTTGACTGGTTTCCCATTTTGCTCAGAATGCTGACCTGAAAACAAAAATATACACAGGTCATGCAATGTCTTTACTGACTTCCCATTTTGGCAAGTGATAAAAAGACTGTGTACACACTTTCCCGATTCTTGACTTGGTCAGTGTGTACTTTGACAACTATCTGACCATTGCTTTGTTAATTTCTTTCAAAAGTTTTTCATCATTGGGCAGCCATTTAACTTCCCAGTGGTTCTGGAAAATGACTGCTTATCCAATTAAGCTTATTCTCCACAACTTCACATCATCTGCTTAAACAAAGCATTTACATCAGCAATTCTTCTGATAGAAAATAATTCATCTGCCATGAAGATCTCATATATAAGTATAAATTTCACAACCAATCTGCGGGTTTTGACAAAGCTGCAACAACTATAGCAGCTAGATTATATTTCTCAATTAAAAAGTGGACATCATATTAGAAATACATAAAATTATGATACAGATAATAAAACTAAACCAGAGCACTAAGCTGATGTGTCATGACAACATCTCGATTTACTGAATTTCCCGTGCTTCATGCTCTTTGAATACAGATCATACTTCTTAGTGCTGCCAAGTCAGTCAATGGTTTTTATTTTATTTCCGCCAGTACTTGTACAAAGACTCTATCACTGGGAGTAGTTTAATAGATGTAAATACCTGGCTATCAGGTAACTATTTTTGCAGTAACTTGGCAGATCCTCTCTACATCCTGAACAGTTACCCTCGAGCCAGATCATCATAACTGTCACCCACCCAAAAAAAACAGTGAAATATTCTGATAATGCAAACTTAGAAAATTAATAAAAACTTTTACCTCATCAGACAGCAATGAAGAACAAAACACTTTAATATTTAGCCCGCTGGCGGCAAGTGGTTCTGCCTTTGTGACCAGTGCAGACATCCGTGCAGACTGATCTTGGTCTGCGCTGTTCGCTATTCTGTCAGTAATTTTTCAGTAAACATCCCTTTGAATAATAAATGGTACTGCCAAAATTGAAAGATGGACCAGTCCATTTTAGAAATTAAGCAGGGTAAAGGTTAAAAATGTAATATGGTATATCCTCTAACAAAGGCAATAGTTTCCTTAGGATGGAACTAGCTACTTCTTACCTCAGTGTTTCAAGATAGTTACCTTTACATTGCTAATTTTCTAAAACGGATTGGTCAATCATTCAATTTTGGCAGTACCACTTGTTTATCAAAAGGGTGTTCACTAAAAATTTACTGACTGAATGACGAACAGTGCAGACCATCAGATGTGCAGGCTGATCTTGGTCTGCACTGGTCGCAAAGGCAGAATCACTTGCCGCCAGCAGGCTAAAGGTTAAAGGTAAGCAACAACAAAAGTGTGTTTGTTAAAGGATGGTTACTTTTGACCTCTTAAAATTCTAAGTTTTTTGTAAATTGCCTCTTTATGCAAGAAAGGACGATAGACATTACCATCATTAACATGCATATAAATCCGCTTATTTCTGGTAGATCTAATTAAAGGTAATTGTACCTAATAATCTCTTCAAATGCTTGTATAAATAATCACTTTATATAACTGCCAATGCATTATTTAGTGAGCTCGGCGAGTAGCTTAAGAGAATAATAATTTCATTATGATAACAAATTAGATTTATTGTAGGTACATTGTACGCTTAGATCAAATATCGCCAGTAAATACATTAAGATATGTAACGTCTATGTTTTATTTGACATGATTTACCTACACTTGATGGTTGCTGGGTATCGCCCCATTGTTCAACTTATAACGTGCATTTTGTAAGAGAATTCAAGGTACATTCAAACATTACACCAGTGATTGCTTTTAACATTTTTTAGACTACAATCATATAAAATACAATATTAGAATTAAAATACCCACATGGGGGCTTAACACACTTAAAGTGCACTTTGCAAGTTTGATTGGTTCTTTTGATACATATCAATTTATTGCTAAAATAATTGCCACAGACTTTATAAAACTTAATCTATCAAACTTAGTTATTCCATGATATATTTTGTAAATGTTTTTAACAATAATGTTCTACACAAACAATACATTTTGATTGCATTGTCCCAAAGAGGAGGCCTAAATTGGTCTAAGCTGCTCACCTGAGGAGGACCTTGACCTGACATTGCTTCTCACCAAGTTTGGGGACGATCCATCAAGCAATTTATGAAAAGTCATTCAAGGCATTATTTTATAATTAGCTGTCTAAGTGGCCTATAAAAGTGAAGCCAAAACAGAAACCTCTGGTTCATCAAAGGGTGCAAAACTTATGTCTGATAGAGAACCATCAAAGGGTGCAAAACTTATGTCTGATAGAGAACCATCAAAGGGTGCAAAACTTATGTCTGATAGAGAACCATCAAAGGGTTGATATAAAGAAGCTTGTTTGAAGTTTGTTTTTTTCTATTTTTAGCTATGACCACTCATAATATGGTCAAATAGAACCATTTCAATAAATTCAAATAAGGTTCATGGAAAGAAATGACCATGTCTGGTGAAAATTCATCGAATGGATCAAGAAAAGCAATATTATTGTTTAAATGTTGTTTTTTTTATTTTTTATATTCTGGCAGACACTAATTGGAGATATGCTAGAGGTTGCTTCAGACCAATTTTGATGAAAAGCCACCAAACGTTTCATGAGGAGATATTGCTGAAGTAAAAAAAAAATGACAAAGAATGACACACAAAATAGCTCCTTAATGTGTTACATCGAATACTGCAAAACATCTTTATACAGATTTTAAGTTTATAACCTTACCTCATCAATTACAATGTTTCAACATTAAGACCTACTGAAAGTGCACTTTTCCTACTTACAAACACTTTTTATTAGTGATCCTCTAAAAGGATTAATTTTCCATAGCCATTCACTGTATTTAATGCATTTAATACCAAATCTTTACAAGGGCTCTTGAATGATCTCATTGTTCAGCCTATTGATAAACATTTCAATTACCCTCTCTAAGGTATCATCAATTTTCTTTAAAAACTCTAATACCTGTTTTGTTAATAGAAAATATATTATGCTTATATCATATCAATTGCACTGAATAAAAAATAAACATGTAAAATAAATGAAATAACTTTTCTATATTGGGATTCAAATATAATGGCTTCCTTAAGAATTAAAAAAGTAAGTTACACCTAAACTGATTATTAAGCCAAATGTGATGATAATTTGTATTGAGTAAAGTAAAGTAATAAAAAAGTAAAACTAAATTTAATATTTTAATATACTGTGACATTCATGTTCTATTCAATATATCTATTTTAAACTAAATATTATATGAAATTCTATAAGCACCCAGCTGCATGAACCTATATTCAGTTGCCTACAATAATATATTTTCAATTTATATCTATTTTATCTATCCAATCGTGAACTTTCATTTGCAACAAGTGACCGTACAATATATTACCTTATTGGACGCATGTGCGTACAAAAAAAACCTATATTTAACATACGATAAAGCCCGAAATGTGTGAAAATGTTCCGACTGTAAATCGGGTGAAGTAGGCGTTCTATGTACAGAATTAGATTATGCGTCTTGAAATGAGAAAGGCAGTACAATATTCAGTGAATCGTTTTTAATTTAAACTAAAATAAAGAAGATATAGAATAAAAAGGTTATTTAACATTGAACTGTACAATACAAGATATATTCCCCCTAGCGGCTCATCCAATATGGTTTTCTCAGCTTGGTACTCATCCAAATATATCTCCGTATTGTATAGAACAATGTTAAACAAGCAAATTCGATGAATTGGAATCCCCCGCCGAAAGGGTCAGAGTTGAGGAACGGCAAAAAAATATATCCAGCAAAAAGTTAAGAATGTTACCAAGAAGCAAATAATTTCATTAGTCAAAATCAAATTAAAAGAAAATGAATGGTTTGTTTGTGGGTGGGGGGGGGGGGGGGGGGGGGGGGGGTGAGGATACAACAGTGTACATGTTGATTATAAATATTGATAGAAAGTGAAAAATGAAAAAAAAAAACATAAAAAAAAATGGTGGGGGGGGGGGACCAAGGTAAGGTGGTGACCAGGGTAGTACACAACATCACATGTTTATAATAAATGTTCATGGAAAAGAATGAAAGAAATTTAATGAAATTCTTCCAATTGGTTGGTTTGTTATGTACAGATCTGTGGATTTTTAAACAATTAAAGGGCAATAACTATATGGAAAATTGACCAATCAAAAAAAAACCTTGAAGGGCATCGTCGCAGTATCTTGGTTCATGTCTGTTTCAAGTTTGATGAAATTCTACCTGCTAGTTACTGAGAAATGGCTGCAGACGGACATTTTTCATTAAATCAAGGGCAATAACTCTGACGGAAATTGACCTATCAAAAAAAAAAGATTGACGGGCATCCGCACAGTATCTTGGTTCATGTCTATTTCAAATTTGATGAAATTCTACCTGTTAGTTACTGAGAAATAGCTGCAGACGGACATTTTTTATTAAATCAAGGGCAATAACTCTGAGGGAAATTGACCAATCAAAAAAAAAAAACTTGACGGGCATCATCGCAGTATGTTGGTTCATGTTTATTTCAAGTTTCATGAAATTCTACCAAGTAGTTACTGAGAAATGGCTGAGGATGGACGGATGGACTGAAGGACTGACGGACTGACGGACGGACAATGCCATTTCAATACCCCCCTCCCGATTTCATCGGCGGGGGATAATAACCTAATAATATATAATATATACATTTTATATATATTCACACACACACACACACCCATGCACCCATGCATGCACACAGACACACACACACAAAGACAAATACTGCTTGTTACAACTACAATGTAATGGGCACCAGGGCTGACTTAAGCAATTCATGAGGTCCTCAAGTCATTTTGCTTATTTTTTCATAGGTTTGGATTGCTCAAAACCCAGGATAACTTAACCTTTACCCAAGATGGCCCTAGGTTGCTCACCCGAGAAACACACCATAACAGTGAAAACATGTTTGACCTAGTGATTTCATGGAAAAATATTCTGGTCAATTTTCAATAGGATTGGACCAAAAATGTGGTCTCCTGAGTTTAAACAAGTATTTTCTTTGATATGACCTAGTGTCCTAGTTTTTGATCCCAGGTGACCCATATTCAAACTTGACTTAGATTTCATCAAAGCAATCATTCTGACTTAACTTTATGAAGATCAATTGAAAAATACAGCCTCTGTTGCATACACAAGGTTTTTCTTTGATTTTACCTGGTGACCTACTTTTTAACTCCAGATGACCCATATTCAAATTCAACCTAGATTTAAACAAGGCAATCATTCTGACCATATTTCATGAAGATCAATTAAAAAATACAGCCTCTATTGCATACACAAAGTTTTTCTTTGATTTGACCTAGTGACCTATTTTTTTTATCCCAGATGACCCATATTCAAACTCGACCTAGATTTTATCAAGGCAATCATTCTGACCAAATTTCATGAAGATCAATTGAAAAATACAGCATCTATCCATACACAAGGTTCCTCTTTGATTTGACCTAGTGACCTATTTTTCGACCCTCAAACAGACAGCACAATCTCTATAAATGAGAAATATTGTAGGTCTTCTCTACAAATAAAGTTTAATGCCCTAAAAAGTCTTTACATCAATTACAAATGAATTAAATTTACTAATAGACAAGATTTTTAATTTAGTTTTAGTCTCTAAAACTATTTATAATCTTTATGAAGATGTATTTTCTAATTAAATTTTAAACATCTCTTTTGAAAGCTATAAATACTACTAAATTGGATAAGTGCTTTTCAAAATTTTAAGACAGGGTTTTATGACTCCAGTTTGCTCTTAAAATGATGCACTTTCGCATCCAGGGGGCGCTTTCAACTACCTGTCAAAACCTTTTTCTTTTCTAAATCCATAAACTATCAGTCAATGTTAATGTGAAATCAATACATTATTTACCCCACACTTGAAACTTAAATCTTTGTTAGTGGGTCACATCGGGCCATTAGAAATAATCTATAGAGAAAACAGATAAATAAAAATATCAAAGACTAGTCAATGAAATCAAAAATCTTGATCTATCAAGGTAAAGTCTGATTTATGTAACATTTTACACTTTGCATATTAAATGTCTCAATTTTGAACAGAAACCCCAGAGATTTGAAGTATGTGTAGATAAAAATCTTTACCACTTTAATATTTGGTTTTCTTATTACAAAAGGGAAATATCAATAATGAAAGTATTAAAAAAAATCATCTACACAAGTGATTCAAGGAAACAATTTATTGTGCATTTCAATGTCTATTTCAATGCATATTTGATAATCAATGTATTCCAATAATCTATGTATATTTAAACTGAACTTTGGAAAATTGTCTCTTCCTTTTCTCATTCCAGAGTGTTTTGTTATCAATTAATAATAAATTTAAATTAACAAAAAGTATGTTAACTGATATGACGTACAATACTGGAAAATGTTATTTCATTACAATGAAACCATGCTCGCTTGAGAATTGGTGGCTCAAGCAGTGGGTATGGTCCTTAGCCAATCTGACTAAAGTATATCTCCTATTACGCTACGCATAGGAGCTGACAACGAGCTATTGATGCCCTCGTTCTGACAACCCTTCCGCTAGCCAATCAGAAGTTAACTTACAACATTCTGCAAGCTTTAAAAAGCCTTGATATTTGATATTAACAATTTTTATGTAGATAAATTCAGATAGCCGGTTAGCTCAGTCGGTAGCGCACTTGCTCTGTAAGCGAGAGGTCCCGGGTTCGAGCCCTGGATTAACTGCAAATTTTTCTTACTCTTTGACATTTGAACAAGTTGTCTGATTAGTTCAAACAAAAATAGATTTGCGAAAATAAAAATAGCAATCTTGGAAATCCAAAATATACAGAAGACGAATGTGAATGGGTCGTTCTCAGATCTTCGTTTAGAAGATCAAGTACTTTAGTCAGATTGGGTCCCTAGCTTTTTTCATACATTTTCAATGTCTGAATCATTTGAAACCATGTGATTGATGTTTAACTATAAATGTTTCAGTTTTTCCTTTCACCCCAAGGTTTGTACTAATCACTCGATAAAAAGGTGCAATAAAGCAGTTTATTATAACCACTGAGGCAAAAAATTGAAGGTTGGCTAAAAAGGAAATGAATGGTTGTAAAACAGGCAGGGTGCCTGGCGGGGCAACAGGGCAGAATGAATTTCGGAACAGGCGATGCGACCTGCTAAAATTAGCTAGCTGGAGCACTGTTGTTGCATTTAAAAGAGTCATATTCAGACATATATGAAAGGCAATGCTTGGTTAATAAGTAGTTCCAATATCAACAAGATGATTTATTATCATCATTACTGTTTATAGTAGTACAGTGGATAAGTCCAACACCGCCCTTCGCAGCATAATCCCTGTACAATATGTTTTGTTCCATGGCTCAAACTACAAATTAGAACCAATTTTTCCAGTCCCATCAAGCTCGAGTGAACAAAATTTTGACTGTAATTTAAACAGGATATGGTTCTGAATAAGACCAAACTATTTTCACGTATCTTTTTTATTGTCTCATTAAGTACGCCATACACACATTGCGGAAGTATCTAACATAGACTTACCATTTGTAATAACTGTATTTGTTTCTATCTCACTGCCCAGGCCCGAGGTGCTCTGTATTTGTGGTAGTGTTGTGAACCCTGGGGGTCGTACGTGGAACTCTGGGTCAGACCTGAAAGCCACTGAGGGGGCAGACCTTCTCCTACCATTGATGCCATAGATCCAGTTTGTAGGTTCCACGGAGGCATACTCCGGAATGCTGCAAAATATCAGTATAACTAAAGTTACATATTCTGCTCTTAATAAATGCCAGTAATTGGCCATAACAATGCTTCAGATATACTATTCAAAAAAATGATTTTTGGTTTTCTTTGAAAAAAAAAAAAACATGTAGAATTCTTCCAAGAGGCTATTAAACTTTTAAAAAATTTGAGAGCACAAAATTTCATGGTTTTTGTAGGAATTACAATTTTGATTTCAAATTTTGAAGAGATAAGATGAAAGGGAATTTGGTTTAATTTTTTGGATCGACTCCACCAGGAAATCCATGAAAATTAGTTTCCCACGAAGATGAATAATTAACTAAAAATTAATAAACACCAGTGCTGATTTGTTAACATAATAAAACAGACAGGAGGTGTTATGACATCTGTAAGTTGATATGAAAGAAAAATGTGATATTTATCTTAGACCAGGCCTATACTTACTGATGTCGACAATAAAATAGGGGAAATATTTACTGTAGATATGAAAGAGAAGTAATGTAAACACTACATTTTATTAGAGATATTGTTGACATCTCTGCTTAAGAAATCTAACGTTTGAGTCAAATTTCACTATTCACAAAATGATCATGAACTTCTGTGCAATATAATAACTATTAACATTGTTCCATTCTCCTGTATAATTTCTGAATTGAGTTTTTTATTCAACATTCAAATATGCTAGTTTCTGTTAAAACATGCTGACGCTAAAATGATGTCACGTTAACAGGCAATGACACCAATGCTTTTGTTGTGACCAAGAAAGAGCGCTACTATATTTTATCTTGTTTTAGATGAAGGGCATATTAGAATCGAAATAATGTATAGCAAAATCATGTTTTACTTAAATTAATCACTCAAAATCGATTATACGTTGCCAGAATAATTCACTCCGGCTACGCCCTTGTGAGATTATTCCTCGGATGTACAACCTCTTTTTCGTGTATTAATAGCGTTAAAACACAATTTTTCCATAAATTATTTCTTAAGTGAAATCACAGAAATAGGTAAGAGAGAATATTTGTTAAGATGTTTGAGTGGAATTACTGAGTGAACATCAGATGTAGTATGAGCTTTAGGAGTGGTGCAGCCGCTAGTGAAAATTTAAAATCTATTGTTCACTAGAGAAAAATGTTTCCATCTTGCACGTTAAACAAGAAAATTTTCTTTTTATTTCATGTCTTTCAAAATAAATGGTTGTTAGCAAATTCTACCAGTTATACACATGCAACATTGCATGGACTGGGAAAGTTCACATGCAAAATCAAGATGACACAATGTTAATTATTAGAGAAAAATTAAATAATTCTTCAAGTTTTTTAGACTTCTTTTATATTTTCATACGGTCAAGTTTATATCTTTATGTTTTGTAGGTACTTACATACTTTCATATGTTTACTGCAACTTTGGAAATTACACCGACGAGACATGAAAATGCAACAAACGTAGGCCTGGATATATTTTTTACTACAAAAAGCATCACCTTAAAATGTTCAACACATACACATCTCGATACTCTTTACCCATTGTGTTCAAATTTAATCAGCACAAGACTGTAAAATTAACACAATGGGTATAGAGTATCGAGATGTGTATGTAGAACATTTCAAGGTGGTGCTTTTTGTAGTAAAAAATATATACAGGCATGTTTATTGCGTTTTCATATCTCTTCAGTGTAATTCCAGTTATTTATAATTCATATTCTTATGCGCTCAAGTGTAGTTCCATAACAGTTAGAATTATACAAGAGCACCGCCTTGCGGGTGCTGACGCTCATCTGATTTTTTTTGTGTAATAGAAATATTGTCCTACCCATGATTTTCTAAGTCTAAAAAGGGCCATCATTCTTGCAAAAAGCAGGATAGAGTTATGTTTCTTGATGTACAGTGTCCACTTATGATGGTGAAAAACTGTTGCAAGTTTTAAAGCAATAGCTTTAATAGTTTATGAGAAAAGTTGACTTAAACATAATACTCAACCAAGAAAATGATTTTCTAAGTCCAAAAGGGGCAATAATTATTGCAAAAAGCAGGATGGAGTTATGTTGCTTGCTGTACAGGGTCAGCTTATGATGGTGAACAAGTGTTGCAAGTTTCAAAGCAATAGCTTTGATAGTTTAAGAGAAAAAGTTGACCTAAACATAAAACTTAACCAAGAAATCTGATATTTTCTAAGTCAAAAAGGGGCCATAAATCTTGCAAAAAGCAGGACGGAGTTATGTTTCTTGCTATACAGGGTCAACTTATGATGGTAAACAAGTGTTGCAAGTTTTAAAGCAATAGCTTTGATAGTTTAGGATAAAAGCTGACCTAAACATAAAACTTAACCAAGAAAACTGATTTTCTAAGTCCAAAAGGGGCAATAAATCTTGCAAAAAGCAAGATGGAGTTATGATTCTTGACGTACAGGGTCTGCTTATGATGGTGAACAAGTATTCCAAGTTTCAAAGCAATAGCTTTGATAGTTTAGGAGAAAGTTGACCTAAACATAAAACTTAACCAAGAAATCTGATATTTTCTAAGTACAAAAGGGGCCATAAATCTTGCAAAAAGCAAGATGGAGTTATGTTTCTTGCTATACAGGGTCAGCTTATGATGGTGAACAAGTATTCCAAGTTTCAAAGCAATAGCTTTGATAGTTTAGGAGAAAAGCTGACCTAAACATAAAACTTAACCAGGCAACGCCGACGCCGACGCCGACGCCGACAACCGCTCAAGTGATGACAATAACTCATCATTTTTTTTCAAAAAATCAGATGAGCTAAAAATGAAAATTGTTTTTTTTGGTTTTTTTTGGTGGGGTGTGACACCCGTGTGTGTGTGCGTGTGTGCGTGCGTGCGTGCGTGCGTGCGTGCGTGCGTGCGTGCGTGCGTGCGTGCGTGTGTGTAGAGAGGGGTGGGGTTACTACTATACTGACAAGTTCTCGATCATATCAAGACTTTTCAAGCTGTTGGCAAAGGAGGAGGGAGGAGGTCACCCCATCATCCCTGGCATTATTTCAGTGAAATTTTCAAAATATAATCCAGCTTTATATTTCAATAATTTACTTGAAAAAACATGAAACAAAAGCAATAAAAATGCAAGTGATATTATAATTTTATGTTTTTAAAACTTAAATTAGATAGAAGAATTTTTTTCGACCTTAAAATAGTAAAGCACAACACCTAAAAATCTTCCACATATATGAGCCGTGCCATGAGAAAACCAACAAGCGGCTTTGCGACCAGCATGGATCCAGACCAGCCTGCGCATCCGCGCAGTCTGGTCAGGATCATTGCTGTTCACATTTAAAGTCTATTGCAATTAGAGAAACTGTTAGCGAACAGCATGGATCCTGACCAGACTACGCGGATGTGCAGGCTGGTCTGGATCCATGCTGGTCGCAAAGCTACTATGTTGATTTTCTCATGGCACGGCTAATATATAGTTTACAGGCAGTATCAAGGGATTAAGCTAGAAATCTTACATATTTTTGGGAGCTCTGACTGTTAAAAATGCACCATTTGCATCAATTGGTGGTGGTTGAGTGAAAATGCGCTGTCTCGGAGTGAGATAGTAGCTTTCCTCTCCTGTGAAACCTGAAAATTGTAGTACAAAGCAAACTATGATGTTAGGTTTAGTAAATAACAAATCAGGAGTATTGTCACATGCGAGTGTTTACAAGGAGCATGTGGTTTCACTGTAACCAGTTCTAATAGTGCTGATAAATTTTTCATGTGTTGAAATTGAAATTTTCTGAGGTAAAAGTGTACCTCTAGGCAGACATCTTTGCAAAGGATCTTTGCAAAAACAGTGACCTGATCAGAGCAAGATGGATAAGCTTCTAACATAAATTATTCAACCCTGACTGGGTTTGAAATAATAATTTAAAGACATTCTAATGCAAACATATCTAAATCTTAATTTTGAGTAGGCATTAGGCTTATGTCGCCTAAAATATCCACATTACAGGCGCTTATCCAGCATAAGAGCAATTAAAACCAGATTATATAACTACTAGCAATCATAAACAAAATAATGCTTAAAAGATAAATTGTACTGCAAAAACTTGTAAACTGAACTGTTGATAAACTCTGATAATAAATTTCACAGCATTGATAACTTATAACACTGTGAATAATCAATCAAATTATATTGACTTTAATTTTTTTTAATCTAGAATTTGAAACCGTAGAGGTTTTGGCAGATTATCGATGTTCTCTAATTAAATGCAAATTTATTCCTATGCAAACTAATACACTGTCATATTTTGTTGGTATAAAGATTTTCATATTTATCTAGTCCATATTCAAATAAATCAGATAGCAATTTGGCTACCAAATTGGGGATAGAAACTGGAAAATGATAACATGAGGCTAGTTTGTGGATCAATATTTGACACACAAACAAACAAACATTTCTCATATATATATATATATATACTGAAAAATTAAAGCTAACAGTGTATGCCAGAAGAAATATTTGCTAAATAATTCTGTAAAAGTGTTTTGGTCCTTGCTAATATTCATCCCAGAAGATACTTTAAAGGCACTTACCTCCAGATCATAATTATGGCAAAAACAAAAGGAACTTTTTTGATATCAGAAATGATCATTGCTGTATTTCTTAAAAAAGCTTTGAAACTTAGTAACTGACAGATTAAATGTTATTGAAACACATAAGAATTAGTTGTTTTTACTATTTCTTCCACTGAAAATTGAAATGCCTATACAACTGGGTACCAAAGGTAAACTGCCTTAATCATAAAGCTGTATAGTAAGCGACTATTACCGTTAAGTACATATTCCTCCACCGTGTATTGGTCAAGAACACAGAAAAAACTTTATTGCCGCTGTGGCCCGGGTTTGATTCCCGACTCAAGCATGTTTTTTTTTTTCTTGATTTGGCATTTTTAAAATATTCTAGAAACTAAAACTCATGTTCTAATTTCATATAATATGACCAAACTTCAATTTTAATGGCAGATAATTTTTAACCAAAATCTGGAGGTAGGTGCCTTTAATGCACCCGTTTTGTTCATTTTAATAAAAAACAAAGTTAACTAGAACTATCACTAAAGGTGATGAATGTACCTCCCGCATGCACTGACACAGTACATTGCAATATGACGCACACAAGATTGCATAATTATGTGGACTGTATGTATATAGACTGTATGTATACAGTATAGTAACAAAAAACAAAGTCCCATAACTATGCAGAATATTTATCTAAAAGAATGTAACATGCACCATGCACAACTAGGGTTGGTACTGATCACTTGTGTGAAGTTTCATTAAATTGTGTGCAAGGGTTTGGTAGACTAGGCACGCACAAGATTGCATATGCAGACTGTATGTACATAGTATGTTAACAAGAAACAAAGTCCCATAACTGTGCAATTTTTGTCGCTGAAAGAACGTAACATGCCCCATGCACAACTACTGTTGTTACTGATCACTTGTGTGAAGTTTCATTAAATTGTATGAAGGGGATGAGGAGAGATGGTGCGCACAAGATTGTGTCTATGTATATAGTATAGTAACAAAAAAACAAAGTCCCATAACTCTGCAAATTTTTTTTCTAAAAGAACCTAACATTCCCCATGCAGAACTACTGTTGGTACTGATCACTTGTGTGAAGTTTCATTAAATTCTGTCAAGGGGATAAGGAGAGATGGTGCGCACAAGATTGCGTCTACTGACAGACGGACAGACAGACAGACAGACAGACAACCTGAAACCAGTATACCCCCCCTTACAACTTTGTTGTCGGGGGGTACAATAATGAGATATTTGCATAAAAGCTCCTAGCATAAAAAACTGCAAAATTTTATTAAGAAACAGCACTTAAATCATCTTCTTTGAAAAATTATAGCACAATGAAAATTAAATGCCATTCAAATAACATAGTATTACTCAAGAATGTAACATGTCTCATTCACAAATCACAACCAAATATCTAGTGCTTCTTTCTGGAGAGTAAAGGGCTATCTAAGGCCGTAGCAAGGCCAAATTCATGAATTTACCTGCTTAGCATGTACTGAGCCTATATTTTAATGACTTCAATCGAACTAAATGAAAGTTATGCTACCTTGAATTATACAATGCTTTCTAGTTGTGATTTAATCAATGACATAAAAAGAAAATAATCCGAACAATTTCTTATAGACAGAGAGCCAGGCTGTACCAACAGATCTTAAGTGATCGAACAATGTCTGAAACAGAGCTATGTATTTAAAATCAAATGCTTTTAAAACTGAATCATTGCCAATTTCACAATATAATACTAACTGGAATTTAAGTGGTTATGAAATTTCAGTTTTCTTTATAAGTATGACAAGTGCCATAAATCAGTCCTTATTAAATCTGACAAGCACTTTATGGAAAACTGGTTACAGGTACACAAGCATTTCAATTACGGACTATGAGCATGGGGGTCTACTTTAATTAACGTTTCTATAATTTAATGCACACTGGTCCTCTTAATGTCTCTTGAGTACTTCATGGAGGCCGTACAGGACCTATCATCTATAAAATATAGTTATAATAAAAACATTTTGAAATTGTAAGATCTGTTGCCTGGTATTATTTTTTCTTTGACTTGGTGCTAACTACCACTCAAGTGTAATGGATGCTTTTGATGAAGTTTCATCAATATATTTCAAGTCTCCAAACTATGAAATTTATAAATGTTTTTATCAGCAATGACTGTTTCATTTCAGAACATTTTAAAGAGTCATATTTCTTACGCAACATACCCTACTGTACCCATGAATAAGACTGCAGGTTGTACTTACTGTTTTTATAATTTTCATATATATATGAGGATGTAAGATGTTGAGCTGTTGGACTGTAGTTATTGCCGATAGAGTCACTGACATGTATATGATGTTTCTTCTCTTTGATTGGTGCAGCTTTCGTCCACGATCCACGCTCTAATATCTGTGGTTTTTCACTCAGCGCAGGCTGAAAGAGGTAATAGTTACACAATTTGTTCAATTACACTTTATAAATAAGACTTCTCCATTACAGAATTAAAACAATACTGGTAAAACCATGGATGCTCCCAAAAGTTTGTTTTTTACTTTTGTTATGTGGAGTAATCAAAGGGCAACAACAAAGTGAAAAATCATGCAACCGAAACATAAAGAAAATATGTACATCTCCTCTTAGAAGTGAAGCTTTCTGTGAAGTTTTGCTGAATTCCAGCCAGTGGTTGCTGAGAAATACTTTGGACAAGACTTGTAGGACCAATGGACAGCCAAAGCGGCTATATGCTTCCCACATCGGTGAGCATAAACAGGCTGAATGACCCAAGATACGCTGGCACAGAACGGAACACAACAACGTGTGTCCTTTGTAAGAACAAACATACGACAGATAAATGGACAGAGCCCTAAAACTTATCAATGGTCTGTTTAAACAGGTTTACATATTAAAAGTAGTACTTTCTCCTCACTGAAAATATTTTGATTTATGTTTTTCCATAGTTCATTTATAATATTGAAACTTCCACTGTTTCAAATAGTGTGATTTCATATTTCAATTTTCACCATTTCAAAATTACCCTGTCTTGAACATGAAAGAATATTAATTTAATACCTGACATGTGCTTCAGCATATTAGAATGTAAAAGAAATCTAAAAATGTTAAAGAATCATTTAAGTTATAACATTGTGTCATGAGTGTGACTTAACACCACCAGTATGATGTTGAGTTGGTTACAACTGGTATAATTTGGTAAAAACCATTTAAAGGCACTGACCTCTTTTATGCTACCAAGGGTGAAAGGCTTTAGTTTGAAGTCTTTTTCCTTTATAGGTTGTAAATTATGGAATATGCTTCCATCTCAAATAAGGAATCTGTCCAGCCTTGCTGTTTTCAAAAGTGCTTTTAAGGATCTTTTTTTTTTAAATATTAGATTACACATGCAGAATTTTGTCCTACTTTGCTAAACTTTGTACCTAGTCTTTAATTAAGTGCAATTCTTAATTTTTATCAATATCATGTTTCATGCCTCTCTATGTCCGAACATCACTAACAGGGACCACGATGGAAATAAGGGATTTCTTCCTTTTTTTGTGTTATCCCCGATATTGATTTACTGATATGGTTCATTACATATGCATATTTCATGAATTTTTTTTTTCCCTTGCTGATAAATCTTAATATCATATCATGAATGTGTATGTACCATTCATTGTCAATACTGAAATAACAAAACAAACCCCAGATTATACAACACCAAAAAGGAAATTTTTTTAGATGGTATATTTTAAAAAGGCTTATAAAACTTAGTCTGACAGATTATATGTGTATGTGTGGAACACATAAGAATTGGTTTGTTTTTACAATTTTCCACTCAAATTGAAGGTTTGTAACGGTTACCAGCGGTTAAAAATGCCTAATGATAAAGTTATCTAATGATCATAAGTATGTATCTCATGTGTATACTGGTCAAAACGCTGAAATTTTATTGGCACTGCAGCCCGGGCTCGATTTCATCAGGCTTTGTTTTCTTGATTGCATATCATGACATTTAGAAAGAAAAACTCATTTCTATGATTTATAATACCAAACCTCAATTTAAATGAAAGTCTTTTAGCAAAATGGAGTAGTGCTTCAAAGAAATTAATGAAATTTCTGTTTACATGTAAGATAAAAATATTCTTCTGGATGAACCGTTTTGAATTATGTTCACATCTCAAATAGAATCTGATCACCTTGATTATTGTAAAAAGTAGCTTTAACGTCCCGACTAATATCTTTAATAAAATTATATTACAAATGCAGAAATTTGATTACTTAGTGACAAGAGTCTAATTCTAACTTAGCCATTTAATTAGTAATTACTTATTTTTTAATCAATAATCATTGTTCATCATAATGTCCGTTTACTATCAATAATCTGGTCCAACTATAAATAAATTGCTATTCCTTGATTTGAATGTTCAATCCTCGATATGAATATAGATACCTGGTTGCATTACATAATTCATATTATCATAATTTTATTTTTATTTCCCTTCAGAAAATATAAATAATCATATCATGAATGTTGTCATTGTAGCCATGTTTGTCAATACTGAAATAAACAAAACAAAAAGACCTCCAGATCATACAACAACAAAAAAGGAAATTTTTTTAGATGGTTATATTTTTTAAAAAGGCTTTAAAACTTAGTTACTGACAGATTATATGTGTATGTGTGGAAACACATAAGAATTGGTTTGTTTTTACAATCTTTCCACTCAAAATTGAAGGTTTGTAACGGGATACCAGCGGTAAAGTGCCTTAATGATAAAGCTTTATACCTAATGATCAGTAAGTATGTATTTCTCTGTGGTATACTGGTCAAGAACGCTGGAAATTTTTTATTGCCACTGCAGCCCGGGCTCGATTTCAACTCAGGCATGTTGTTTTTCTTGATTTGGCATTATCATGACAGTTTAGAAAGAAAAACTCATGTTCTGATGTTCATAATATGACCAAACCTCAATTTAAATGAAAGGTCCTTTTTAGCAAAACTCTGGAGGTCAGTGCCTTCAAAAGAAATGAAATAAAAGAAGATTTGCTTGTTTTACATGTAAGATCAAAATATTTTTCACGGAGTGAACACTAGATTTTAAATTTTCACTCTCAACTCATGAAAATATTGAACCTTGTATTAACTCGGTGAAAAATATTTCAACTGTTCACCGAAATAACCAAATATCATTTAATAATATATGATATTTCTGTAAACAGAAAATTTAATACTTTGAGGAACCAATAGAGATCAAATACCTAAATTGGCCAGAGTAATTGATTACAATTTTTTTATCAATAAATTGTCCGCGTTTTCTATCAGAATAATTTCCAACTTATCAAATTAAATTGAACTATTCACGTTAGGATTACAATTTACGAATTTTTCATTGAATAAGATTATCCTGGTGTTTGTCATTACAGTAATTTTACTTTATTCAAACTTTTCATGTATATGATAATTTCTACAAATAATAATAAATTAGTACTTATTTACAATCAAATGTTCGCAATGATTGGCATTACAGAAGTATGTGTCACTGTAAAGAGTCAACATTATTTCTCACTGTCTTGTTACTTCACAACATTCTATCTGAATAAGAAATTTGAAGAATTTAAATGAGTTCTTTTAACTTTATACAACATTTTTTTCACTGACTATATCTCTCAAATAAAACTTAAAAAAATGGGATTCATATTTTATCAGATCTTTCTAAAGAAAACTAACACTTTATTTAACGCAATATAGGTTCAAGATCTCGAGAAAGGAAAAACATGAATAAAATTTGACTCTAGCTGAAAAACTGTACTTGAGATGAAGGTGTGTGTAATCTGGATACCGTTTTCATGGTGTGATAAATCAGTCGCGGTAAACTTTTCATTTATCCGAATCTATTTTTCTCTGATGAATGGTCATGGGGAATAATTTTTAACTTCAAATAAAATTAGTCCATTTAAATTCGGAATATTTTCACACATATAATATACCGCCATAAAAAGTAGTGCGGCGGCCACATGATGCCAGCACTGAAATTATTATCAGAACCAGATTGTAAATCGACATGTTTATTAATTCGCTCAACAGTTTGATACAAGTAGTCATGGTACCAGACAATCAGACTAGGACAATGCGTGTTTTTGATCCTTGCAGCAAACGCTTGGTTCTCATCGGCTGCAAGATTTCGGAAACTGATGACCATCTGCTTTGAATATCTGTAAACACCTCACGCTGACAATAATATTACTTACTTTAAGATCTGAATAAAAAGATGTAACATAATATCTCTTATTGAAAGACTCATTTTCTAGTTTATCTGTAAAATCAAATAAAAATTATCAAGTTTTAATAGTCCTAGAATAGGAAAACTAACTCTTTATTAGATACGTTATCAAATTTTTGCCTAACCCACGAATGCATGCCTCCATATCAATCTGACTAAAGTACATCTCCTATTACGCTACGCTTAGGATCTGAAGATGTGCTATTGATAGCCTCGTTCTGACGTCCCTTCCGCTAGCCAATCAGAGCCTTACTTATGACATGTTGTAAATCTATATTTAGCCTGGGTTTTTCATATTTACAATTCTTATGACTACGCCCTCGTGTTTTGAGAGAAATCATGTCATGGTACGGACTTGGTCACGTAAAGTATCAGACAGCCGGTTAGCTCAGTCGGTAGGGTGCTCGCCCTGTAAGCGAGGGGTCCTGGGTTCGAGCCCCGGATGACAGCACATTTTTCTTACTCTTTGACATTCCACACTATTTTGATAGTTCAGCCAAATGCTTGTTGAATCCAGTCGTCTGATTGGTTCAAATAAAATTAGATTTGCGAAAATAAAAATAGCAATATTGGAAATCCAAAATATACAGAAGACGAATGTGAATGGGTCATTCTCAGATCTTCGTTTAGAAGATCAAGTACTTTAGTCAGATTGGCCTCCATATCTACTTTACTACTTCAACTGTTAGGCTTAAAAAAAATTGTTTGTTTCCGGTAACATGCTAAAAAATTTAGGGTAGGTAGGTTGTTGTTTTTGGTGGGTGGATGGGCGGGGGTGAGGGTTATTAAGTGGGACTTTTTTGGAAATTATTTTTGTGTCAAAAAATGAATACAAATAAGGGGGTTATGCCTTTAGAGCATCAGTAAGTTGATTTCTAACTTCTCTGACCACGTTTAAAGGTGGATAATCAGATTTTGGCCATGTAACGGATTTGTTCGAAACTTTAGCATCTGATCATTTACACACATTTATGTTCACTTAACACTTAATACAAATTAGATTTTCACTGGAGGTATTTTTTAAAATTTCATTTTCCTATCCTTGTTGCCAGGATAGAGTTATTTTATCATAAGTAAAAATTTGATAAACATACTTTGCCTAAGGAAATGTATAAATATTAGACATATTGTAATATATTTGTAAAATATTTGCATTAAAAATTATGTATTTAGATGGAATTCATTAGAAATGCAAGTTTGAAAAATTATTATTATCTCCCTTTGCCTATCTTGGTTGCGCAACCAAGACAGATTGGAAATAAATGAATTCAGAAGCTACACACAGCTTTTAAACTTGCATTTGGTTCAGATTGTTCAATAGTTGATATGTCTATCAAATGCAAATGTAAAACTAGACATTGTATCGAAATAAAAAGAAATACCCAGCTTTTTATATACTTTCATATTAAAGGGGAGTAATTACAAAATTTTATAAAAATAATAAAATATACATTTCAAATAGGAATCTAACTCTATGTAATCGGTCTTTTTGTTCCTTAAATAATTCTCTACCAGAATATACAAAAAGTAAAAAATGTCATTAAATGCTGTTTAAATGTGATTGACCACCTTTAAAGCATAAAAAGTGCAGTTTTGCAACTTTTTGTTAAAAAGTTGAAAAAAAATTCTCCAAGGCCATAAAAATATCTAGGGTTGGGCCAAAAATTTAGGGTAGGTCTGGATACAGGAAACAAAGTTTTAACAATTTTTTTTACGCCTTATGATAAAAAAATCTTTTAAAGCAAGATTTATAGCATCCTCATAAGATATCACTTAAATCAATACTGCACAGTCATTCTGTAAATTAAAGTAAAAATGAGCCGTGCCATGGGAAAACCAACATAGTGGGTTTGCGAACAGCATGGATCCAGACCAGCCTGCGCATCCGCGCAGTCTGGTCAGGATCCATGCTGTTCGCTAAAGGTTTCTCTTATTGCAGTAGGCTTTAAAAGCATGGAGCCTGACCAGACTGCGCGGATGCGCAGTCTGGTCTGGATCCATGCTGGTCGCAAACCCACTATGTTGGTTTTCTCATGGCACGGCTCAAATGTTTTTTCAATTTTCCATAATTCTTCAGTCTATGTAAATTTCTTTCTGGAAAATTCTTTTACTTGTTTAAACTTTTCTTAATCTGTGGTTTTACTCTGGTTTTATAAAAAAAATCATAAACATTCCAGAGAACAGTTTTATGCTTGAATGAATGATAAATTATGTTTAAATAATTTCAGAAAAAAAAAAAAACAGGTGTATTTTTCATTTTTCAACAAGAGGACCTGGTGTCTATTGATAGACTGGCTCCCGTCCCTATGTTTGTTCTTATTTACATATATATGTTTATTCATTAAGAGGGAAGTAACTCCAGCAGGTTGTTTCTACATTGACTTTTTTATTGCCCCTGGCTCCGAACATAGGTTCAGACATCAGATAAAATGTGCTATTTTAGAGGCTAAAGATTTTCTTATTTTGCTTGCAGTATTTATATATATAAAAAAAAACATGCAGCCAGGGAGCCAGGCTAGTCTATTGACAGCACACTCAACTTTGATGATTCTTTCACCATGTTCACATAACACCAGCTCAAATACATTAAAGCTTAACACAATTTTCTACATTGAAAAAGGGGCAAAACTGTGTAAACTGTAAGTCGGAGATATGGAACCTGGCTCAGAATGGTCATTTCATGATCTTAAAGGCTTATGAACAATCTTAAAGTATTCAGTACAACACTGACTGAGATACCTGCTTACCTGCAACACTTTCACAATATTATCTAAGTTAAAAAGAGTCACAGTTTTGCCATAATGTAAATCAACAGTAATGAAACCTGCCAGGAAAGGTCTACCAAAGATCTACATGGTGCTTAATACATTTGGGTAATAGTTTTTAGGAAAAGCTGGCTAACTTATAAATCTTCTACAAAATTTCTATGTTAAAAAAGGGGCATAATTTTGTTAAAATGTTAACAAGAGTTATGACCTGCTCTGTGTGATCATCATCCTCCATGATGAGGAATACTTCTGATGAGTCTGAAGAATTCATTCAGTCAAGTAGTTTCTGAGAAACCTGCTTACAAGCGAAACTGTCATAAAATTACTTTTTTAAAAAGGGACATACTGGTTGGGAACAATTTCCGGACAGTACCAGTTTCCGGACACATGCAATATCCACTTTATTTCGTTGTTATTCATATAATCGTTTCAACTAGATCATTAAGATGTTTGTTCTTCATGTCTACAACAAACCACTAAATTATAAGGCTGTATGTTTGGGTTTGATGATAACTCATCTAAGTTTACAAAAGAACTTTCTGTCTTAACGGGGCATGAAGATAGCATTGCGCATGCGCAGTAGTTCACACTAGCCGATGCATCAAGAGGGGAAGAAATAATTAAACTACATAATGATTGTCTGCTGATAACATGTTCTACTTTAAGTTTCACAGTAAAAGTTACTTAGGATGCAGGGCTGTCGATTTTTGCACTAATTTTATTCTATATTTATTGGAATTATCAAGAATTCGTGTTAGACAGAATTCGAGTTTTTTATAGTCAACCTCGGTTTGCTTTCGTAGCTGCTATTGAAAGTCGGGATATGTTTCAAGTGCAATTTTGAAGAGATGAATGATAAAGTCTGTGTAGAAATAGTTTAATTACTTATTTTGATATCAAATTGACTGGTTTACCTGACAGGGAAAATAACTTCTTTGAGTGACCCAATTTGAGGCCCTATGGAACAAAAATTTTATGTCACAACGCGATGCTGGTTACAACATTGGATGCGGCAGGAGCTGAAGTTTGTGCAGTGTGGGCTTCATTTATGTCAAAAATTCTTTTAGGGAATAATGGAGCCAAAATACTGTGTCCGGAAAATGGTTCCCAACCAGTAATTTTGAAAACTTTCACCAAATTTCTATTTTAAAAAGTAGCATAATTTTGACAAAGCTAGAGTTTATGAAATTTGTACTGTGAGGTTACTTATCATGATTGAACCTTCAGCATAAAACTTTTGTGACACTGACTTTACATGGATGCTAGCTGACACAGACTTAAGGGTGACACTAAAAGCTCGATTTAATATTTGAAAAATTTCAAACAGTTCAGCTTAATTTCTTAAACATGATTTACTGTAATAAGTATGCAACCTAAGAAGTCATGTAACCGTATGATATATTTTTACATAAACAAGACCAATTTAAGCCTTTGTAGGTGTAAGATAAGCCTCTGTTAGACATAATAACCAACAAAATTCCCATTCTACAAAATCTATATAAAAATGGACACAGTACAAGATTACTAAGGTTAATCACTTTAACAGGTTAATTCCTTTCATAGTACTTATAGACCAAACAAAATAATTCTTCAAGGCATTAAATTCCAGACCACAAAAACAAACAAGAAAAAAGGTCAGTTAAAAAGATTTGTTATACTTTCTTTTTCCAACTGATACTGTGAAATCATTAATATTCGTGGGGGACTAATTTTCGTGAATTTCGTGGTTGAGTCAATCCACGAAATTAAATCCCAACGAACATGTAAAATTCCCGTTCATTTTATGTTTGAAAGTTGAAATCCCACGAATTCATATCCCTACGAAATTGCTGTTTTGACCAAAACCACGAAATTTCATGCCCATGAAATTAAATGATTTCACAGTACCCAATTTATAAGAAAGTTTGGCACAATATAAGGGGGCACTGACTATGAGAACAAGGGTTCAAATTCAGCTCCAAGATCTCTACCAATCATCATGAGACTTGATGCTATCATTTATAACCCCAAAGACACCTGTGAAGTTTCAATTTAATTTCTAAGTCCAAAAGGGGGCATAATTTTGTCAAAATGCAGGTCAGAGTTATGGGACTTGATGCTATTGCCTAGTTTTATAACCCCAAAGACACCTGTAAAGTTTCAATTTAATATCTGTATTAGTTTTTGAGATAGTAACTTGCATGCAAAACTTTACCCAGGATTTAATAAGTCAACAAGAGCTGTCGGAGGACAGCAACGCTCGACTATTCAACAGCCATGTCAACTTAATTAATACGGAAGTCGAAAAAGGGGCATAATTTTGTAAAAATGGGAAAAAGGGTTACGGAACCTTCACAGTGCTTATCAGCTCATAAAGTGAACAAGTGCGTGAAGTTCAATCCTTTCCCATAGGTGGATACTGAAATACCAGCTTACATACAAAAACTTAACCAAAAACTGCTAAGTCGAAAAAGGGGCATAATTTTGAAAAAAAATGCAAAGTAGAGTTATGGGACCTACACAGTGTATGTCAGATCATGACAGTGAACAAGTGTGTGAAGTTTCAATCCATTCCCATTAGTGGGTACTGAGATACCAGCTTACATGCAAAACCTTAACCAAGAATTTTTAAGTCGAAAAAGGGGCATAATTTTGTAAAAAAGGCAAAATAGAGTTATGGAACCTGTGCAATGTAGGTCAGTTTATCACAGTGAATAAGTGTGTGAAGTTTCAATCCATTCCCACAAGTGGTTACTGAGATACCAGCTTACATACAAAACCTTAACCAACAAATTCCAAGTCAGAAAGGGGCATAATTTTGTAAAAAAGCAAAATAGAGTTATGGAACCCTTGCAATGTAGGTCAGTTTATCACAGTGAATAAGTGTGTGAAGTTTCAATCCATTCCCACAAGTGGTTACTGAGATACCAGCTTACATACAAAATCTTAACCAAGAATTTCTAAGTCGAAAAAGGGGCATAATTTTGTAAAAAAGCAAATTAGAGTTATGGAACCTTTGCAATGTAGGTCAGTTTATCACAGTGAATAAGAGTGAAGTTTCAATCCATTCCCACAAGTGGTTACTGAGATATCAGCTTACATACAAAACCTTAACCAAATCGGGACGCTGACGCTGACGCCGACGCATGGGTGAGTCCACTAGCTCTACTATTCTTTGAATAGTCGAGCTAAAAAGGGGGCATAATTTGGCTAAAATACATGTCAGTGTTATGGGATTTGACCTAGTGAGGTTGGTAATTGACCTAGAAAAAGAAACAAGAGCTGTCCGTAAGACAGCACCCTCGATTTTTCTCAGTGTTTGACTGTAAATTAGAGCTTTGCCAGTAAAAGGGGCTTAACTGAATCAAATATATAATCAGAGTTATGGGGACTGTTTCTTCTTGTGTAGACTTTGAAAGAAAATAACTATTTTAAGTTTCAGGTCAAAGCTTTGAAAGTAACAGAGATATTTGACTATCAAAAACTTAACGAAAAAAATGTTAAGTTAAAAAGGGGCATAACTCTGTCAAAATTCAAATCAGAGTTATTGGGATTGTTTCTCCTGGTGTAGACTTTGATTGTAAATAACTGTTTTAAGTTTCAAATCAATAGCTTTGATAGTAACAGAGATATTTGACTTTATCAAAAACTTTAAGTTTAACCAATGCCTACACTGATGCCAGGGCGAGTGCAATAGCTCTTCTTTTTCTTCGAAAAGTAAAGCTTAAAGTAAGTTTCAAAGCTATAGCCATATGTACTTGCATGCAAAACTTTAACCAAGGTGTGACGCTGATGCCAACGTCAGGGTGAGTAGAATAGCTAGACTATTCTTCCAACAGTCGAGCTAAAATGAAGACATGATGTTAAAGGTATGTTAAACTACTTGACAGTGAGTCGCCTTATCTAAGTGAAAGGGAGTCTCTTCATAAATCACTGTGAAAACAAGATTTAAAATATATATAAACAAAAGCTCATTTAAAAAACTTTACCTAATACAAATGTCTAAGATTTGTTGAAAGGTTGTTGTAAGTTTTTAAGTAGGTGTCTTATCTGTTTTAAGCAACGTTTAACAACATACATGGTCTTAAGTACCATGTACTTTGGTACTTGCATATATTAATAATATTATTTTGAGTTCAGATTCAAAACCAAGTTACTTAAAACAATCTTGTATATCGGGTTAAGTTGTTTTAAAAACTGCTACTTGGGTTTCTAACTTTCTACTTGGGTAACTGGTAGTCATGTCTACATTGGATGGGTGAGGTTTGGGAAAGGAGTGTTACATTGAAACTATCCTCAATCTTAGTAAGAAATACAACAATCTACCTATGCGAGCATATTTTGTTTTAAATTGTATTCTATCAATGGAGAACAATGAGTAAAATTTGAGAAAACTTATGTTGCATTATATATCTGAAATTTCTCTTGTTAGTCAGAATGCTATTTCCCATTTAAACAGTAAGAAGTTTCATAAAAAATCTACATTGTTTGAGTTCGAGTTTTTCTATACATGGAAACCAAAATTGATCTTCCAATATACTCCAATAATGAAACCTTGCTAGACGTAAAAAACAAATTCATATCAGTCCCACGATACATCAAGCATATGACCCTATGTTTTTTATTGCCTGAATTTCTTTAACTATGAAAAAATCAGTGTTAAAGTGAATTCTACACTAAAGAAAAGAGAAAGTGTTGATCAAAATGTGCAAAACTGCAATAAGCAATTATGCAATTTTTAAGATCATTTCATTTACATGTAATGTAATTAAAAATCAAAGGCATTTATCTTTGTGTCTCCGTTTACATCACAGAAAATGACATCTAAAAAATCAAAAAAAAGCTTTCAAACTACTTCAAAAGCAAGGAATAATTAAAGTTTTCAAAAGCCAGAAATACTATACCACACATTGTTGTATACCCACTTGTAATTGTAAAAAATAATTTTCTCTCTTTAAATGGGTATTTGTACATGAAAATGTGATTTTGATCAGAAATATAATTACATATACAAAATGTACAGTGATTTGACACTGTGGTCAACTTGACAATGCACGTATTGTTACACTGTTCTCTAAAATTATAAAATAAATGCGACAGGATCTTTGAAATGAAGAAATCACACATTCAAGTCTTTGTGTAAAAAAACAGTTATAGCCACCATTCATGCTTTACAAAACGAAAAAAAGAAGACTCTAGATATGTGTAATATATCATAAATGGTTATTTGCAGTTGAAAGGAGAAATAAATTAAAGTCCAAAATAAATATAAATAAATATTTGAATTATGGATTAATTTTCCATTTTTCTTTATATTACTTTGTTGGTTTTATGATTTGGATAAATATGCACTACTTATTTTCTTTGACTTTGTGGCAAAGGCACTTTCCGTTGGCAGTGTATATATAAAGATCAAACACAACTACTGTGTATTACTTACATGATCTCTCTTACTAGGATTGGGAAACTATAAGAAGTTTCATAACTCTTCTTTTTAGACAGAATTATATCTATTTGTTTCAATACCATTACCTTTATCTGTCACTGACAATATCTATGCCACTCATTAAAATGGAAAAGCAGTTAGACTACCCATATCATTGAGAATAGTTAAGTTGTTAGGGCTTTTTCCTGCAATTGATGTAAAATTAAAGATTTAAACTATTTTTATTCTATATAAGCAAGCATACTTCTCTAGCAGACAGGGGAGGTAAATGTTGTATCACACTTGGTCTGTATAACTTCTCAAACTCATTTGGCTCTGCCACTGCAAAACCATGTCTCTGAAATAATAAAACATACATACAGAAACAAACAGCGAGCTGTTGATGGAGAGATCTACTATCTTAAATGCATGATACCTGTGTGAGTGAGCTAAACTTTAGCATCGTTACTTTTGTGGCTTATATATTTCAGTGTACCGAATCAATTAGAAAATAATATTTCCATCCTGTGTATCCAGCCATTGCATTATAAACATATTAAAACCTGAAGTATAGGAACATTATAGGAACCAGAATTATTAATTTCTGTTTTATACTGGAACTGTCAATATTTGTTTTGATGTCTGGCATTTGCAAATACAATGTCATTAGCATGTGAAATTCGAAACCTTTTCCTTGGGGGATTTTGATTTCATTAGAAACTGGTATAAATTCAATACACAATTAAATGTGGCATCATTAAGGTGCTTTTACTCCAATCCTTTCCATCAACAGGATGTCCTAAAAAATTTAATCACAATAAAAGAGGAAGAATAAATTGAAATCCTGTCAATATTGAACAATACCTGATTAATGACCAGATTCAGAGGACAGCTTTCAATATTAACTAAATTGAAGACTAGGTAAAGAAATATAGGGAAAGATCACATGTGTTTACTTCACTTATTGCTTATCTGAATTCTTGCACTATTTTGCCTTGGGTTGTTTTTTTTTCTTTAAAAATGAATATTGCTGTTTTCCGCCACTGACACAATGGGCAAGGCCATTATATATAAAAGAAAATAATATAACAATTGTTTAAAATTATCATAATACCATAATTATGCTAAGGAGGTATTGGTCAGGCAAATTTCTTTCAGCTTTGTCTCTTACTTTAAAAACATAGAAAAGTCCATATATTCAACAAGGTCAAGATCAGGTTTAACAGGGTTCAAATTTAGACAAGCACACAAGCTAAATGCTAGTGGTATTTTAAAATAGCTAGTGGGTTTGAAATGTACAAGCTAATTTCAGCTAGTCAATAATATAACAAGCAAATGTAAGTAAAAAAAGTTTCAAAAAAGTAAGAAACAGGGATGATGCCAACGTTGTATAACACAAACATCCTGATAATGCTTGAGAGAATAATACAGGCTAAATATATTAACTCAAGAAAAAAAGTTATCATACAGAAAACTCCCACGAATATATGCCCATGTTCACTCAATATTAATGTTATATACCTTTTTCATTTAAACTGGAAGAGAAGTGTAGGAGGAATTATATACTCTTGTTAGCCTAAAAGGGGCCAACATCATCAACTAAAAAATGATAAACATACATGAACGTCTCCACAATAATATGTGAATGACCACTTTATGTTGATGGTGTATACAAAGTTTAATCTAAACAAGATTAAAACTTTAGGAAGAGTTGAGAATGCAAAAGTCAGATATAGCTGTAATTATAATATATTCTTAGACTTTAACTCCAAAAAACACAGGGATCCGTCACATGCTATGATAGGGAAACATTTTTATGATAAGAGGGGATTTTTTTTAAAATGATTTTTAGATGAAATTCAAGAACTTATATGTAAAAAAATCTCTCATAAAAATATAAACTGATCCCTATGGATGGAAAACACAAACAAACACAAGATCATGAACTTCTGACAATGAAGATGCCTCTCGCATCTTCGACAAGGCAAGCAGTCGAAGTTTTGAAGAGTAGCCCAGTCAAATTAGTCCATCTCTTGGTCCTGGTCCCGAGTCCTGACCAGCGGCTGGTTTCTAAATAATAATGCCGCTGGGTACCGAATCAGGAATTAAAACATTTTCCGGCCATTTCGTGCAAGGTAGGCCCTACAATATCATATTTGAAAATGGTGGCTTTGATATAAAGGGAAACAACTTATACTGGAAAACATTTCCTATAATACTACAGTACGCTCAAAGTTCTACGCTATTTAATTTATCAATAAAAAACAAAATCGAAATGATTCAGTGATATGGTCATGTAGGCCTATACAAGCCAGTTCATTAGGTTCTGTAATAATAACTAGAGTTCCGCTTTTTTTAAGGCAGTGGGTACATTTGACGAATCAATAAAAAGAATTATTACCTACATTGTACCACATTGTCACTGCAGCCTTACAGCCGTTGAAAGTCTTTCCGTAGGTACTTGAATGTGTAAATTATTATATTTTCTGTTTCTTTAGGATCATGCAGTCCATTCGTACTGCAGATTTCGTGCGCATTGATTAGCAACAATACAGGTTCGATTCCTGTTCGCAGCCAATATCCAGACTGGGTAATTTACTTAGGTTTGTACATTTTCTAGATCTATCGGTACTGACAGGATTCTTGAAGGGGATATGGGGTGGTGGGTAAATAAAAAATAAAATTGACGTCTGTAGTGGGCTCGACTGGAAATAAGTTATTGCATCAGTCTGGAAGTATGCGGAAACAAAGGAAACTAGCTAGTACAGTACCCGCACACAAGCACAATAACCATCGTGCCGTTCTTTAATTCAAATCTAAGTAAAACGGATCATCGATTAAGAAAGAACACATTTGTGGACAGAAGCAATTTTCTCGTGCCCGACGTGCCAAAATGACATGTACCTTCGCGTTAAAATCCTTAAATTAACGATGTTAACAGCAACTATATCCTGATAATGGTGGCCATTAATTTTAAGGAGATTAACCAACGTAAACGGAACTCTTGACCTTTTATCACGATGTTACACAATTATTAGCATTTACATTTCTCATAAAATAAATATTGACACATTTTATTTAACAATTAAATCGAAGGATATTTCCCTGTGGCACGGCCGATACACAAACAATGCCGACAAAGTAGGCTTCTGTGCTGGGGAAACTCTGAAACTCTGATATACACCAACGCAATACTTCTGTCGTATTTTCGATTGATTCATATTTTTTTTTTTTTTTTTTTTTTTTTTGCAAATCATTTATTTTCTGAATGACTATTATAGCTAGTTCTAAACCAGTGGGCAAATACAACGCAGGTAACAAAGGTGACGACATTTGACACAAATATACTTAATGATTATGATATTCCTTTTTGTACAGTTATGTTATACCTTTCATGTATATCATATTACTTAAGATTACTAATTCTGAAATTTAATAATCAATTTTCGCACCAATGAGTGTGAAAAAAAGGATTAAGATTTAACAAATGTTGATCAATTTGGTTTCCGTCTACTATAAAATGAAAAAAAAAAAAAAGACCCTTTTTTTCAATTCACCAAGACATTCTTTATCACCATTATTTCTATCCGATTTAGTGTGACATCTATCTATATAGTTTAATTCTTTAAACTATTCATAAAATTTCAAATATCCGCACTTTTATCACGAAGTATTAAACATTAATTTACCTGTTTATGAGGCATTTTTGCATCCTATATTTTATATCAAATTTCACTTTTTAAATCACACATCATCATATAATATAGTTTTAAATCCAAGTTATTAATCCCGAACACTTCAAAGCTCACTGTCACTTTTACCTTCTGTTTTCAATATTCACTGTACGCATGTGCTACGCCAAAAATCGATATAAACTACGGTACCCGGTATCGTCGGTCGTTATACAAAAAAATGTACCAAAGACCGGTTGCGACAGTCCAACAAGAATACAAGAATAAAAAAAATGATACGAATGACACCATGAACACTCTAGTTTAGGCAATACCAAATTAGATCTATGTTCAGCGTCCTGGGGCTGGTAGGTTCCCGGCTGTTTGATCGAAATATTGTTAAAACGCCAGTAATGACGTATAAAAGAAATCACAATCGTCATGCCATTTCTTTTCATGACAAAATTACTACTAACATTAGTTTTATACTATTCTAATGAAATAATTATATACATGTTCTAATTGCTTAAAACATATATTGTTAAAACTCTATTTTCTAAAATCTATCTGAAAGTAACTATAGTTTTTGGCTTTTCTCTGTCTGGTAGATAGGTTTCGAAAAATGATGGGGACGCTAAGCGAAGATCCTATTTGGTATGGCTTTGACAGGAAACAGTAACCGCGTACTTCCGGAGAGTGACAATGTTAAAACAATGTAAACAATAAACTAACATGTAGGAGCATTATTTGGCACTAACAATAGATAAAGCATCAAGTGCTTTACTTATTTTTTTTATTATTATTATTTATTTATTTATTTTATTTTTTTTGTAAATCATAATGGAGAAAATTTCGTTTCTTTAATTTTTTGAAAGTTTACGTGTTTATTAATTTAAGTTCAGAATTTTGGCCTTCACACACTTAAAACAGGTCGGTGTGTTTTATATTTAAAGTGGTTACTATATAATCACAATTTTTCCTTTATAATGGTTTGACATTTTCCGACTTACTGTAGGTAATGTCTTCAAGACTATTTATAATGTCCGTTTGATAGATATGGTTTCGACTTATTTCTGGAAAAACGTCTTCTTTTTTGACATCAATCAAATATATATCGTATTGAATAAACTTTTATACTGGTATTACATAGACGTTGAACGTTGCCATTAACTACCCGTTTTAAATAAACTTTAATACTGGTAGGCCTATTATAGAGACCTACCCGATTTAAATATTCATAGTCGCATATACACAGGGGTGATAAAAAATTCGACCACCCGTCAACACCTGTTCGTATGTAAATTATTCACCGTGACAACTGTAAACAATATGGCGATCTTTATGGGTAAAATGAAATTCCGTATTGTTTACACTTTGAATTAAAGTCAGAAGACACTCTAGACGGAAGATAAAATGTTCTTAATTGCTATATACAAATTAATATCGAATCCGATTACGTTACAGTGAAATAGATTATATTTTCTCTCCTTGAAAAAATAAAAATAAGAAGGATCCCTCCAAGATGTACCGATAAAGTTGATTTTTTATTTTCTCAAAAATCCAGTGTTTTCTTTTTTTTTAACTGGTTTTTCTCTTTGTTCGATATAGATCTACGTATTGCCTCAAATTTTGGAAGTTTTCATCCCATTTGGAAATGATATTCTTTAAACTGTATTAAAAGGCTGTTTATTCGTTTATGGTAACGTTTGATATCGACAGTGGAACAGTTTTAATGTCCTTACCAGTCTTTTAACAAACATATTTGCCGCAACAAATTCCCTTTCATGTGGAACCATTGTGACCACTGTAAATTGAAGGTTTAAATTTTATTGTCATTATATTCTTACGCTGTATTCTGTCTATCTCGTGTAATGTCGTGGGTAACCCAGACGCCGACTATCTCTGAGGCAGCTGTGGCGCCAAGAAGCCAACGCAGAATGTGGTTCCGCCAACAGTGCCAGGGGGCTAGACCACCAACAGGTATTAGACAATGATTTATCTTCTGCTTGGACATGCACGGTTCATGACAACGTAATGCACGATCTGTAACAACGTAATGCATCGTCTGTGACAACGTAATGCACGATCTGTGACAACGTAATGCACGATCTGTAACAACGCAATGCATCGTCTGTGACAACGTAATGCACGATCTGTGAGAACGTAATGCAAGTTCTGTGACAACGTAATGCACGGTCTGTGACAACGTAATGCAAGGTCTGTCGGTCTGTGACAACGTAATGCACGGTCTGTGACAACGTAATGCACGATCTGTGACAACGTAATGCAAGGTCTGTGACAACATAATGCGCGATCTGTGACAACATAATGCAAGGCCTGTGACAACGTAATGCACGATCTGTGACAAGGTAATGCGCGATCTGTGACAACGTAATGCGCGAGCTGTGACAACGTAGTGCGCGATCTGTGACAACGTAGTGCACGATCTGTGACAACGTAGTGCACGATCTGTGACAACGTAATGCACGATCTGTGACAACGTAATGCAAGGTCTGTGACAACATAATGCGCGATCTGTGACAACGTAATGCAAAGTCTGTGACAACGTAATGCAAGGTCTGTGACAACGTAATGCACGATCTGTGACAATGTAGTGCACGATCTGTGACAACGTAGTGCACGATCTGTGACAAGGTAATGCACGATCTGTGACAACGTAATGCACGGTCTGTGACAACGTAATGCACGATCTGTGACAACCAATTGCACAGTCTGTGACAGCGTAATGCATGATTTATGACAACATAATGCACGGTCTGTGACAGCGTCTTGCATGATTTATGACAACGTAATGCACGGTCTGTGACAACGTACTGCACAGTCTGTGACAACGTAATGCACGATCTGGGACAGACTAAACCACTCGCGTATCTACAGTTTCCTTTGATTCTCATGACAATATCTTTCACCATAACCCTTCACCTGACCTCAAATCTTCAAAAACATAAATACGTTTCCAGACTAAAAATTACTAAACTGTCAATTAATTCATGACAAAAAATAAAACAAAACAAGAAATTCAATGTCATCCTGACATTGTGGCTACAAAAGAGTTCTGGCTAAAATGCATAAGACTTTGGATACACAGCATTTCGCTGAGAATGGTATTAAGCAACAGGTATGTAAAGTCAAACACAACTCTGTTATAAATTGTCATTGAGTATGGTAAGTATTTATTCCGGCAATAGTAATTTGTCATTTGGCAATTGTAAATATATGTTAAGATCCGCTTTTTTTCTCTCAAAAACTAACAAGAGGTATAGGTTTGAAACTTTTAACACTTTTTTATCATAATTAGCTGAGTAACCATAACTGTCAGATGACTTTTCTCAATTTTGGCCCTTTTTGTACTTAAAAAATTTGAATATCTTTATGTCCAACTTTCTTGAATACTATAACAGCAATAGCTTTAAAACTTTGCACACTTGTTAATCATCATTTTGCAACAACATTGTCCAAGAAACGTAAATTAGCTAGCATTTTATCAGATTTATGACCCTTTTTTACTTTGAAAATTGGAATTTCTTTGTTCAAATTTCTGTACAAGTCTGCTGTAGTTTTGAAACTTTGCAGACTTGTTTATCATTGGGTGAATATGTTGGCCCAGAACTACAACTCTGACATTTTTTGTCAGAATTGAGGCACTTTATGTGCTTAGAAAATAGGATTGTTTTTATTAAAATTCATGTTCAGCTCCATTTTTCTAGCTACAGCTTTGAAACTCCATACGTTTATTATCATTTGGTAGGTAAGTAGGTTAAAAACAATAACTCCATAACTCTTGAATTTCATCAGAATTATGGCCCTTATTTACTTAGAAAATTAGTATTTCTTGGTTATCTATTTTTTTAGGTTCACTTTTCTTGACTTCTAATGCTGAGTAAGAAGGCCATGAAACATGTGTTTTCTTGCTAACTGCTTTGTCAAGTATTTATAGACACACAGACATTGTTCTATTTTTTTTTTGTACATACACTTTAATAATAAAATGATTTAAAGATGAAGCATTACAAAAACTTTTCAATGGTGTGCAAAATATGTATTTCCAAACATTAACTGTTTATCTTTCCTTTTTTTTCATGAAAATCTTCCGTGATTAGGAAGATATGGAGTGGACATAAATGAAAGAAATCTGACCTTTGACCTGCATGACCTTGACCTTGGATTTCAAGAAATATATATTATGAAAATTAATAACTGTCTATGCAGTCTGAAGTTTCAACTGCAGTCAGTGAGAAACTGAAACGTTACATCTACACACAGACAAGTGACTTATAGAAGTGATTTTATGATCAAGTTTTTTTCTCCAACAATGGAACTAGGATTTCTATTTGTTTTATACATTCAATATTCCTTAGGCCTAAAAAAAAAATTCTTTGTTTCCGGTAACATGCTCAAAAAAGTTAGGGTAGGTAGGTCGGAAATTTTTTTTTTAGGGGGGAATTTTTTTTATTAAATAGACTTTTCGGAATTTTTTTTTTTGTCAAAAAATGATTACAAATAAGGGGGTTATGCCTTTAGAGCATCAGTAAGTTAATTTCTAACATCACTGGCCATTTTTAAAGCATAAAAAGTGCAGTTTTGCATCTTTTTGTTAAAAAGTTGAAAAAAATATTCTCCAAGGCCATAAAAACATTTAGGGTCGGGCCAAAAATTTAGGGTAGGTCGGGATACCGGAAACAAACAATTTTTTTTTTTACGCCTTAATTATATACTGAGCTAATACAACTAACTTTCAATGAAAAAAAGCCCAATAATTGGTCATTGGCTTATGCTTCAATCAAATGCAAAGGGAGATAAATCAAATCTAACTATACTGTATTCACAATCTGGCACAAGACCACAGTTATTTGCCCTTGGTTGACCACAATACGGAAGTGGTTACGCGGAAAATAGTTCCTCTGTTTGATGGTGAATATTGGTGAATTTTTGACTGAAAGACCTGCAATAGATGGCATGATTTAATAGAGGAGATATGAAATAGTAGGTACATGTACAATTTGACAGAATGTAAATGTCAGAATATGCATAACATGACTTTTTGATAGGGCCTGTTTTGCCTGTTTGCGGCCATCTAGAGAGTATTCTTCATACGCATGTGATTTGGTTCAAAATGGTGGAAAAAAGAGCCGGTCAACCCAATGTTTACTGTGGCTGGAATTTTTTCTCTTGGATAGTTCTGTTGAGTTCAGGTATTTTTATAGGGGTTGGAATGCATGCAAAATTGCTATAGTGTCCAGTGCCTATATAGAACATATAGTAAAAATAACTGTGGTCTTAGGCCTGATATGGTGGAAAATGTCAGAAAGTAAATTGTCAATATTTTTGTTATTTTTCAATCTACATGGCTGAAATTTTGACAGTGAATGGCTGGTAGGCATAGAAATCTGGTAAATATTTAGATTAATCATTACATTTGCTGAAATTGCTTCAGTTTGGATAAAAAGTATACATGCACTTGAAACTTGTGAAAAATCCTACTTTCAGTTTACATATTTCTGGATTTTTTCTAATTTTGCAGGTTTTCATGCATGAAATGCATTTTTATAAGTTCTTTGTTTGAAACCGGTATGAGGAAACAAAATGGGGTATTACAAATGCCGCGATATGATATTTTTTGATTTTTTAGAAATTTGAGCTGCGACTGATGAAATCTGACCTAAAGTCAGATATGTATTTTTTTCTATTCTTGTTTACATAAAATTGCTCTTTTGGTTACTTGAATTTACACATTACACACAGTCTGAATAGTGAAATATGTGTAATCATAATCTGTGCAAGAAAAATCAGTTCAAGGGCTTGAAAATTGGACAGATTAGGCCTGAAATTGGCATACTTTAATTGATTTTGAAGGAAAGCAGGCAGATTTTCACACACTAGACTTGCATATTGGTTTCCTTAATGATTAATTGAGCATAAATCATCATATCTGAGGTCCTGAATTGTATATTTACTTATTCTGTTGGATTTCTTACACTTTTAGTACCTAAAAACCTGAAATGAGAGCGCTCAGACAATGTGAAGTTTGTCGCATAGACGGGGATTGACCACCTTTGTACATATATGTCTACAGCTTCTCAGATTTGACCGAAGACAGTTGTTCGGTGTTGTGAATGGGTAAATAATTCCATTTTAGATGCTTTTAATCAAGATCAGGTACTTTCTGTGATTTTGTAAAATTTAATAGACTTTGTTAAATTGCATCGGCAAGCGAAAAAAAAGCCAGAAAATAGAATTGTAGTGGAATAACATTATTTCAGCCAGTTTTGCCATAATGACTACTTTCTAAATCCTGTGTGGTAGTGAGATAACATTTATACTCAGTTACCATGAAATTGGACAGGAATTTGTTCATAATAGTTGATGCAGTAAGCTGTATTCCCAGTGTGAATACTCATTTCAGATAGTAGCTAATTTCACCTGAAAATAGTAAACATTGCTTCAGATCTAGCAGTCAGTAAAGCAAGGAAACTGGACAGACTGCTTTGTGATTGACAGTTTTGTTATTCAGACTGTTTGTTATGACACATTTTACTTACATAAGACTTGAATTTGAGGTTTTATATTACATTATGACAGTTTCAGTATGGGGAAAGGAGACTGTGATATAAATATTCATAGAAAACTTGCTTTGAGGGGCATTTTTTAGCATTTCACACTTTCTTTGCAGTCAGATTGTTTTGAAATACAGTTTGCACATACATACAATCATGTAAACTGATTAAGTATTCATTCTAAGAAATTATGACTAGCTCGACTCATATTTCAGATGTTGTTCGGCCGAAGGCCTTCCAGTCACACAGAAGATCCTGGTTCGGTCACACGAAGGGTCACTTCCATTGGTATTAGTCACAGGAAAAATTAGGAGCACCAGTTGTAGTTTCTCAGGTTGATATCTATTAAGGTTTTTGCTGAAATTAAGCCAGTTTGGAACATTCAGCAGGCAGTGATGTACATTAAAATCATTCTTTATAGAGATAGGGGCTGTTTTGCCAGAATGCTCAGCTGTGATACACAGTGTAAGATTTTGTGCAGTGTAAATGGTCATGGTGTGCATGTTTCATTTACAGAGTGCACTGAATGCCTGTAAACTGTAAGATTTGAGTGAAGTATTCATTCCAGAAAGACTCATAAGCTTTTTAGTAAGCTCATATATTGGATTTTTCTGAGCTGTTTGGCTCATTTTACCTAGGGTAGCCATAAATGAATGATCGCTGAAAAGTATATGACACATATATGTACAAAAGCTATTCATTCTCATATTTGCCACATACTGGGCTGCTTAAAAAGGGCAAATTTGACAGCTACAGGATTTTTCTTAATTCACATTTTACTTTTTCGTGTGAGTAGACTCCGCGTTTTGACGTGCTTTTTGTAATATGAATAGTTTTCCTTAAAATTGGAACAGTGATATTGTAATCAGGCTTGAAGTGGCTCTTAATTTGGATAGATGTATATTAAGGAAACATGCTGTTTTTTATTTGGGGTGAAAATCTCATCAAACAAAAAAGTTATAGAATTTTGCGTTTTTTTCATCTGAAAAGTACGCGAACTTTTTTTTTGCTCAGATTTGACCGATACCATGTGTAACATTGGAAGCTGTCAAATTTTAGTGCATGGTTCAACAAAGGTGTAACTTTCAGATTTAATTTGCTATACATCTGAGATTATACTGGTAAAATATTTTTTAGTTTGGAGAGAAAAATAGGTCTAAATAGGCACAAGACCACAGTTATTTGCCCTTGGTTGACCACAATACGGAAGTGGTTACGCGGAAAATAGTTCCTCTGTTTGATGGTGAATATTGGTGAATTTTTGACTGAAAGACCTGCAATAGATGGCATGATTTAATAGAGGAGATATAAAATAGTAGGTACATGTACAATTTGACAGAATGTAAATGTCAGAATATGCATAACATGACTTTTTGATAGGGCCTGTTTTGCCTGTTTGCGGCCATCTAGAGAGTATTCTTCATACGCATGTGATTTGGTTCAAAATGGTGGAAAAAAGAGCCGGTCAACCCAATGTTTACTGTGGCTGGAATTTTTTCTCTTGGATAGTTCTGTTGAGTTCAGGTATTTTTATAGGGGTTGGAATGCATGCAAAATTGCTATAGTGTCCAGTGCCTATATAGAACATATAGTAAAAATAACTGTGGTCTTAGGCCATCTGCAGTTGTGGTTAATAAATTGTAGTATTTGGGAGTCAGTGAACCAACTTTAAGCACTCAACTATTTGAACATGTTTGCCAATAAATGACTGAAATGAATGTACAGATTTTTTCCAAGAAGCTGATGAAAAAAGAAAGGAACATGAAAGAAAGTTCCCAATTTATTAAACTGGTAGTTTGTGTTGTTTTGTTTTTTTAATCATTATTTGGGTTTATAGTCACATAAGCACAAATTATACTGAAACTTCTGTAGTTAGCTAAATTGCTATTAAATTTGTAGAATATCAGGAGAGGGGCAGACTGGGGATCGAGAATAAGTCAGTGTCTTGACTAGGTAAAAAACTGATGCTAGTTTTATGAAAATCTTCCGAGCAGTTAAGCAGATATGGAGTGGACACAAACTAAAGCTATTTGACCTGCAAGTGTGACCTTGACCTTGGACAATGCGAACTGCTTTAGCACTCGACATATCACGAGGAAAACAAATGATTTTATGAAAATCTTCTAAGTGGTGTAGTCAATATGGAGTATACACAATGTTAAGCTATTTAACCTTTGACCTCAAAGTGTTACCTTGACTCTGCACATCATCCTGATGAGGTTAATATTAGATGCAAATTTTATGAAAATCTTTCCTGCAGTTAAAAAGATGTGAATGGACACAAATAACAGATGGCCCAATAGACGGATGGACAAATGGACATGCTCTACTCCCAATATAGCCCTTTTATACTAAAATGTATCAAGGGGTATAATGAAGTCTACCTTTTCCAAAGAGCAGTTCTCATACCAGGTTTGGTGGTAACTGGGGCAAAAGTTATAAAGTGAAATTGAGGTACTTGTCATAAAACTTTAATTTGAAAGCAACCACAACACCAACATCACGGCGAGTACAGTAGCCCTATTTACTTTGTATAGTGTAGTTAAAAATTTAATTGTGCTGTAGTAGGAGAAACATGTAACAAGAAGGCCATTACAACACTCACCTAACCATGACCTTTTGACATGATTCACTGTATCATTAATATACAGCAATTCTCTTTTTAATAGTATGAACAACATTCACTGTGAAATATGGTAGATATGACCTTGGGAAGAATTTGTTTGAAGGTATTTTTTTGTAATTCCATCAGCCTCTACTTGCAGTCAAACATAACTACTTGAAAAATCTTGAGAAAGGTCAATCCAAGGATGTTACAGAGCAAGTTTGGTGAAGATCTGTCATACTTAATGATATTACATACATGTAGATTAAAAGGTTTTTCTATTTTTAGTTCTGATAATAGGGGTCATTGCATGGTTTGTAAGAGAAATTTGTTTACTGTTTTTCTAAGTTTTAGCTTAGACTGCTCCTAAATAGGATCAAGGAGAACCTTTGATACCGACTGGAGAGAGGTTTATATAAGGATGCTGCAGTCTAAAGCAGAACTTTTTAACGTACTTTACAAGGATGCTACAGACCAAGGTTGGTGAAGATCTATTACATGGTTGTTCAAAGAGTGTTCTATTTTAGCTTTGGTAGCATGGGACAAGCAATTTTGGGAAAGACCCTTACAAAGATGTTACAGAAATTTGGAAAAGATGACATGTGGTATGCGCGAAGAAGTGAATTACAGGATTTCTGTTTTTAACTCTGTCAGCCCCTAAAAGGGGCCAAGTGGAACAATTTAAACAAACATGAAGTCCACGCAGGATGCTACAGACAAAGTTTGGTGCAACTCTAACCAGTGGTTTCAGAGAAAGACGTTTAAGCAAACATCGTGAACCAAGATGACAGATGCAGGCTGACCATCAGACCATCAACCTATACTAGTAGCTCACCCTGAACAAAGATCAAGTGAGCTCAAATGCCAACACTCAAATAAATTCATTTTTTGTTTATTCAATTCATTTTTAAGCATCAGGACCACAAACAGAAGAATGATAAAACTTGAGAAATTTTCAGACTGAAAAATATTCAATGCAATGAAATAAATGCTATCAACATTTCACCAAATATTTGCAGAATGTCATACATGAATGTAACCTCTCAGTAATAAGTGATTTTCACTGTAATTTAAATTTCATCCAACACATGACCAGTTGAGAGGAATTTTAAATAAAGATCAAGTGTGAAATTTCATGTCTTTACACTTTTTGAACATTAAACCTATTTTATGAAGTGCAAACATTTATTTAACAACTTTAATATTAGTATACTGGTAACATATGTAAAATTCTGTTGTTCATAAACAAACAGCTTCTAAAACAATTTCTTCAAATGTTATCTCTACATCAGTAAACACCATTTGATGCTGGACTCTATCTTTCAGTTGAGCAAACCATTGGTCTACAAAAGGTCTACAAACAGAGTTAAGGCAAGATGGATAACTGAATGAATACAAACAATGACGATCTATTTTTGTTACTGATTTAGGCTTTGGTCCATTTTTCTGAAGACAATCAACTTTTACACTTGTCAGTTTTTCCATTGACAGACAATTATCTCCCTTGCCATCAAGATTGTCATACCAATAAACAACAGGATAGTTCAAAACCATACCAAATAAGCTGGATACATTACAAGAAGGATAGCAGTGGGGCAAAAGCTTCACCTTGTTGCAGTCCAGTACATCTATTATTTTATCAAGTTCTTCTTTTATGCCTGATGCAGTACTTTTGTCACTACGGATACACGGTTTGTTTTTAGACCCTGATACATCAATCAATGTCTCATTACAGTCACTAAAATATGCACTTTTCCTCAATTCTTCAACATTAACAATTAAGCAATCCATACCAATCTCTAACACATTCAGATTATTTTTAATTAGATGTTGTTGTTTCAAATCTTGCAGTAACTCTTTAATCTTTTCACCATTAGGCTGTCCTATATCATACAGATACCCTGGTTTAATCCCTATGTCCACCGCTGTTATGTCCACCATCAAACTCTCGGTATGTCGAACTACCTTTCTGCCCAGATGTTTAGTAATGCTAGTTCTCCAAATTTCCATTTCCATGGTTCAACTTTACATTTTTCATAAAATTCTGCATGGCACTTACATATAGTTTATTGTCATATCTTTACTGAATAGTCTACAACTTCAGTTAGCTGAATATAAAGTAAACTGCTGTCATTCTGCTTGATCTTCTTGGTAATATTGTACACTATTTTAAGCAAAAATATACGCAAATTATCCTAATTCACATACAGGGAGGCTGCCATCCTGTAATTATTTTTCCTGTTCCACTTCTATAACCATAGATCTACTGTTACATGCCATGGCCATTAAATGTGCAGAAACCTGAAATAACAATGGAATTAAAGTGTTGCCTAATTCAATACTATTTTTTTGATGACTTTTCAGTAGTTTACTAAACAAGAAGGCCATGATGGCCCTATATCGCTCACCTGTTATCATTGCACTTGAGGACAAGAAGGTCCTCAGAAAAAATATCGAAGTCCAAAGGACAGGAACAACAAAGGAAAGAAATTTAACCAAAAAGAAAAACAAGAGCTGTCGGAGGACAGCAACGCTCGACTATTCAACAGCCTTGTCGACTGAATGAATAAGGAAGTCGAAAAAGGGACATAATTTAGTAAAAAAGCAAAATAGGCTTATGGAACCTGCATAGTGCTTATCAGCTCATGACAGTGGACACGTGTGTGAAGTTTCAATCCATTCCCATTAGTGGGTACTGAGATACCAGCTTACATATAGGAATTTAACCAAAAACTCCTAAGTTGAAAAAGGGGCATAATTTTGTAAAATGCAAAGTTGAGTTATTGACCCTTTGCATTGCATGTCATATCATGACAGTGAACAAGTGTGTGAAATTTCAATCCTTTCCCATTAGTGGATACTGAGATACCAGCTAACATACAAAAACTTAACCAAAAATTTCTATGCTGAAAAAGGGGCATAATTTTGAAAAAAAGCAAAATAAAGTTATGGGACCTGCTTTGTGCATGTCAGATTATCATGACAGTGAATAAGTGTGTAAAGTTTCAATCCATTCCAATTAGAGAGTACTGAGATACCAGCTTACATACAAAACCTTAACCAAAAAGTTCTAAGTCAAAAAAGGGGCATAATTTTGTAAAAAAGCAATATAGAGTTATGGAACCTGTGCAATGTAAGTCAGTTTATCACAGTAAATAAGTGTGTGAAGTTTCAATCCATTCCCAAAAGTGGTTACTGAGATACCAGCTTACATACAAAAACTTAACCAAATCGGGACGCGGACGCCTGGGCGAGTCCAATAGCTCTACTATTCTATGAATAGTCGAGCTAAAAATAAGTTTCAAATCTATATGCCTTTTAGTAATAGCTGTATGTACTTGCACGCAAAACTTTAACCAGAATTTGCTAAGTCCAAAAGGGGGCATAATTTGGCCAAAATGAAGGTCAGAGTTATGGGACTTGCTGCTATCAACTAGTTTTATAACCCCGAAGACACATGTGAAGTTTCAAATCAATATCTGCATTAGTTTTGGAGATAAAAACTTGCATGTAAAACTTTAACCAAAATTTTCTAAGTCTAAAAGGGGGCATAATTTGCTCAAAAAACATGTCAGAGCTATGGAACTTGACCCAGTGAGGTTGGTAATTGATCTAGAAAAAGAAAAAATAAGTTTCAAATCTATATGCCTTTTAGAAATTGCTGTATGTACTTGCACGCAAAACTTTAACCAGAATTTTCTAAGTCCGAAAGGGGGCATAATTCGGCCAAAATGAAGGTCAGAGTTATGAGACTTGCTGCTATCAACTAGTTTTATAACCCCGAAGACACATGTGAAGTTTCAAATCAATATCAGCATTAGTTTTGGAGATAATAACTTGCATGTAAAACTTTAACCAAAATTTTCTAAGTCTAAAAGGGGGCATAATTTGCTCAAAATACATGTCAGAGTTATGGGTCTTGACCCAGTGAGGTTGGTAATTGATCTAGAGAAAGAAAAAATAAGTTTCAAATCTATATGCCTTTTAGAAATTGCTGTATGTACTTGCACGCAAAACTTTAACCAGAATTTTCTAAGTCCAAAAGGGGGCATAATTTGGCAAAAATGAAAGTCAGAGTTATGGGACTTGCTGCTATCAACTAGTTTTATAACCCCGAAGACACATGTGAAGTTTCAAATCAATATCTGCATTAGTTTTGGAGATAGTAACTTGCATGTAAAACTTTAACCAAAATTTTCTAAGTCCAAAAGGGGGCATAATTTGCTCAAAATACATGTCAGAGTTATGGGACTTGACCCAGAGAGGTTGGTAATTGACCTAGAAAAAGAAAAAATAAGTTTCAAAGCTATATGCCTTTAATTGATGGCTGTATGTACTTGCATGCAAAAACTTAACCAAGGTGTGACGCCGATGCCGACGCTGACACCGACGCCAGCGCCGGGGTGAGTAGAATAGCTAGACTATTCTTCGAATAGTCAAGCTAAAAAATTCTTACAAGGTACAGATATGTCAAAATACACCTAAAAATTGGAGGTACCATCCATGTTGTACCACAGAAAAGAAGTCTTGGTTTTTCCCTATGGCCAATAATAAAAAAAGTTACTAAAAATAAGCTACTTATAGTAACGTAAAAGGGAAGTAATTAAAAAGAAAATTATTGTAAGTGAACAAAAGAAGGATCTGCCAAATAAATCTGTTGACATAAATGAAATTTCAGATCAGTATCTTCATTAGTTACGGAGATATACCCATTTTAATTTGAAACAAGCAAATTCGATGAATTGGTATCCCCCGCCGGAAGGGTTTGTGGTCAGGAATGGCAAAAAAATATATCCGGCAAAATGTTAAGGATGTTACTAAGAAGCAAAAGAAGCAAATAATTTCATTTGTCAAAATCAATTTAACAGAAAATGAATGCTATTTTTTGGTTGGGGGAGGAGGGGCAGCGGGGGTGACTGGGTGAGGATACAAAACATCGATTATTGTCATTGATCATCGATGTTGATTATAAATATTGAAATATGGATGGAAAATTGAAAATGAAAAAAAAAAAAAATATGTGTGTGTGTGGGGGCGGGGGGGGGAATGACTGGGTGAAGGAGTGAGGTGGGGGAACAGTACAACTTTGTATGTTGATAAATATTCATGAAAGTCTGAAAAAAAAATGATAATAAAAAGGAAAGAATTTTTTTTTTGGGGGGGGGGGAGGTTGGTTGGGGGAGGGGGTGTGACGAAAGCAAGGTGGTGACGAGGTGTGGGTACACAACTTCACATGTTTATAATAAATGTTCACGGAAAAGAATGAAAGAAGTTTTATGAAATTCTACCAATTGATTGGTTTGTTATGTACAAATCTGTAGATTTTCAAATAATTAAAGGGCAATAACTCTTAGGAAAATTGACCAATTGAAAAAAAAAATGACATACATCATCAAAGTATGTTGATTCATATTTATTTTAAGTTTCATGAAATTCTACCAGCTTGTTACTGAGAAATGGCTGCAGACGTGGATTTTTCAGTAAATAAAGGGCAATAACTCCAAGGGAAATTGACCAATCCAAAAAAAAACTTGATGGACATCACTGCAGTATGTTGGTTCATATTTATTTCAAGTTTCATGAAATTCCACCTGCTAGTTACTGAGAAATGGCTGCGGACGGACATTTTTGGGCATTTTTCATTATATCAAGGGCAATAACTCTAAGGGAAATCGACCAATCAAAAAAAAAACTTGACGGGCATCATCGCAGTATGTTGGTTCATGTTTATTTCAAGTTTCATGAAATTCTACCAGCTAGTTACTGAGAAATGGCTGCGGACGGACACACGCACCACGCACGCACGGATGCACGGACGTGACGGACAGACAACACCATTTCAATACCCCCCTCCCGATTTCATCGGCGGGGGATAATAAAGGTAGGTAATTTGACATAAAATCAGTCCATAGTTATCTACCCTGATTGGCTCAGTCCAACTAATGACAATAATGAAATTTCAAATAAGTCCTATAAGTACTTACTGATATAAATCCATTTTGACTACAATCAGGGGAGGTAATCAGATATAAAATAACTCTGGACCCTACGATTGGATCTGATTTGTCATGGAATCCAAGATTTATTGTTGTTGAAGGTATTTTGGAAGTTTGTATCAAATAAAACCATAAATGAAGTCTCTATATAGCTGCAAAAGCCAAAATAGCCAATTTTGGACCTTTAAGGGGCCATAACTCTGGAACCCATGAAGGAATCTGGCCAGTTCAAGAAAGGAACCAAGATCTTGTGGTGATACAAGTTGTGTGCAAGTTTGGTTAAAATCAAATCAAAAATGAAGTTGCTATTGTGCAGACAAGGCCAAAATAGCTAATTTTGACCCTTTCAGGGGCCATACCTCTCAAACCCATTATGGGATCAGGCCAGTTCAACAAAGGAACTGAGATCTTATGGCAACACAACTTTTGTGCATGTTTGATTAAATTCAAATCATAAATGAAGCAGCTATTGTGCAGACAAGGTCAAAATAGCTAATTCTGGCCCTTTCAGGGGCCATAACTCTGGAACCCATAATGGAATCTAGCCAGTTCAAGAAAGGAACCAAGTTCTTATAGTGATACAAGTTGTGTGCAAGTTTGGTTAAAATCATATCATAAATGAAGCTGCTATTGTGCAGACAAGGTCAAAATAGCTAATTCTGGCCCTTTCAGGGGCCATAACTCTGGAGCCCATTATGGGATCTGGCCAGTTCAACAAAGGAACTGAGATCTTATGGCAACACAACTTTTGTGCATGTTTGATTAAATTCAAATCATAAATGAAGCTGCTATTGTGAAGACAAGGTCAAAATAGCTAATTCTGGCCCTTTCAGGGGCCATAACTCTGGAACCAATAATGGAATCTAGCCAGTTCAAGAAAGGAACCAAGTTCTTATAGTGATACAAGTTGTGTGCAAGTTTGGTTAAAATAAAATCATAAATGAAGCTGCTATTGTGCAGACAAGGTCAAAATAGCTAATTCTAGCCTTTCAGGGGCCATAACTCTGGAACCCATAATGGAATCTGGCCAGTTCAAGAAAGGAACCAAGATCTTATGGTGATACAAGTTGTGTGCCAGTTTGGTAAAAATCAAGTCATAAATGAAGCTGCTATTGTGCAGACAAGGTCAAAATAGCTTATTTTGGCCCTTTCAGGGGCCATAACTCTTGAACCCAGAATGGGATCTGGCTAGTTCAAGAAAGGAACCGAGATCTTATGGTGATACAAGTTGTGTGCAAGTTTGGTTAAAATAAAATCATAAATGAAACCACTATCGTGCTGACAAGAAATTGTGGACAGACGACGGACGAAGGGCGATCACAAAAGCTCCCCCTGTCACTACGTGACAGGTGAGCTAAAAAAAAAAAATTCAGAGAGTTATTAGCACATGACCATTGTTCAACACTTTCTGTTTCTTATCTACAACATAGACATCATAAAGATATCTAATTCATAGCAACTGGCAGGACCAAATTTATTTATTTGGGTTTTACAGCGCACCAACACAATATAGGTTATATTTGTGTCAAACAGGACTACAGATTTTGGTTTCATATCTCATTTACATCGGAATAAAAACATGAGGTATGGAATCAAAATTTGCATACCTGCTGGAATCACAGAGTTATAGCAAAACAAAGAGTGTTAAGACCCCATTAGTCGCCTCTTACGATCATGCATGGGTAAGGCAGTGGTTCCAATTCTTTTCATACACAGATCGTCCCAGAACCACAGGGGGCGGCAGGACTCAAAGAGGGATCTTTGAGCTAGGGGTCCAGATTTTGCGCATGACATGTTGTCTCATCATGGGGAACATTTGTGACAAGTACCGTTATGGAACAGACACAAAATTGCGGATGGACAGATGGACTGTATGACTGACAGACGGAAAAGTGCAATCCTACAGTCCCTGTAACTGGTTTTTAACCAGTAGTCGACTAATAATTCTAAGGTTAATCTTCTACCAAACAAAAACAACAACAGAAAATGTCCAGTATTCTGAGACTAACAGATGAAAACCTCTCTTCTTCAACTAGTAGCAATTAAACAAACATCAAACTTCATAATGTTATGGTAGAAAGATTGAAAGTTGTATATATACCTGAAGCACCCTAAAGGCACACGCTCTTCCCCTGTAATTGCCATAAAAACTTAGTGATGACCATAGTTTCGTCAAAAATCTGTAGAGACAGAATACATGCACACAAATTATAGTAAAAACTAGCGAAACACACCTTAAAATCAATCAAAGTGATACAGATTAATGTCATTAACATTTTTTTCTAACCCTTAAAACTATTTCCTAAATAAGCAAAACTGCTGTGTGGGGCAATATACTGTAAACTCATTTAATTTTGTGGGCATTAACTTCTTTGTTTTGTCAAACAAAGAACTATTTCATGGGGACATGAATATGTGAACTTAAAATTCTAAACATAAGTTAAATAGAAAATTTGCCTATTCGCCATACTTTGACTTTTGACCTAGTGACCTCAAAATTAATAGGGGTCATAGGTCAAGTGGTACGACCAAGGGTTACAAGTACAGCACCATCACAAAAAAAGTCCTTTAAGCATACAATCAAAGGCCTGAAGGGCCTGAGTCGGCTAATGATTGATGTACTGACAGTATAGTCTACCAGTTTCAGTTTGTTTTTAGTTTCTTTCTTAAAATTTCATAACACAGCTCGATATTTACCCAAAATATTATATCCGGATACGATTACACTTTTCTCCAGTTTCAACAATATATTTTACAAATTGTGATGATACGAAGACATTTAGCAGCAATTGGCAGTATCTGACATTGAAGTTTACGGTTAAATTACCTCTTATTTAAATCTTTTCATAAAAAAGTTGTTTCGTTTCGTGAAAGCAGCCAAACATAGACGATCTACTTTCAATTTCAAAAACTACTAGAAAATACAATTTAATGTTTCGCCGATTTGTTTATTTCTCGAAAAATAAGAATTAAAATCATTTTTAATATCAGTAGTAACTAAACAAACCAGTAAGAGCTTCTTCTTCCGATAATTTATCCGTTTACTGACTGCAAAATTCAACCCACGCAAAGTTTATAGAAATCATACGATGCGTGTTTACGTTCAATGTGGGAGAATTAAGGCTGATCGGCTATGTTACCTAACGCATCCAGACGATTCAGATTTTGTTTTTAAAAAAAAATTGTGTGCGTTTCTGTAATTTTATATACGTTTTTATACGCTTAGAAATTATTAGACATGCGTATTTGCATTATTTCTATACGTAATTTACGCTAATACGCATCTTATCTGGAGCCCTGTGGAACTATTTTTTGTCTTTCACTGGATGTTACCCAAGCTTTGTAAGCCTGCGCAATTCTTAAAATGCACATTTATGCTTAATGAGTTACATTCGAGTATTGCACAATTACAAGTCATAAATATGACAGATTACATCGTATATTGGTCATAGCAAAGGGAATTGACACAACTTAACTTCATTCATGCAGTGAACTGTTTGAAGTTTGAGAAATCTAATGGAACTACATCCCTTCACGTGTTATTCGGTCCATTTAGAGAATCGCTGAACAGCAAGGACTCGTCAAAAGGCTTTCAGCCTTTAGCCGACTCAAAATATGGTCATAACTGTTTCATTATAGCCTGTATATATTGCATACATATTTCATTTCAAACAGACACCTGCCAACTTGACACAGCTACTTCATAGCTCTGTTTTGCAATACAGAACTGTTAAAATGGCATACTGCAGGAATCTGGCTTGTTCTACAGTGATATACAAGGAATTAACAGCTAGATAACACCACCTGCATCTTACCTGTGGTATATTCTAACAACTGCTGTTCTGTCAGCTTGGTCGTATCTCAATATGTCAATCAAAGTCGATGCCCCAGCCTGAAAAATTGAAACTTACCCTAACTTTTTGTTTTACTTTTGTTGGCATTAGAGTCACAATGACACAATTATAAGGTCATATAGCCACCTGCCCAGCTTTTGATGGTGAAGAAAGGGCTCCCCCATGAAGAACCACCAACCTGTAAGCCAGCTGGATGGCTTCCTCATATAAAGATTTTTACACCCCAAGCGAGATTCTGGACCCACACTGGTCAAGGGCAAGTGATTTGAAGTCAGAGACCTTAACCACTTGGCCATGGAGGCTCACTGAGACTTTATCTTAAATGGAAATCATTTTTTCCTTCTCACACTACAAAGACTGTTATTGATTAAGAAGGTAAAGCTTAAAATTATTAGAACAAGAACTGCATTAACAAAATATGACATGTATTATTGATTGAAAACTAAAATAATGTGATATGAAACAGTAACAAACACTATTTAAATTGCCTGTAGAGTTAAATAAGTGTCAATTTGACCTTACCAGTCCGAACAGTGATGTTACAGCCTCTAGAATGATCTGCTTGAAATCTATAGCACTTATCTCTGGGCCCGCATCTTCAAAATCTCTGAAATATGATATTTGAGCCATGCCATGAGAAAACCAACATAGTGGCTCTGCGACCAACATGGATCTAGACCAGCCTGCGCATCCGCGCAGTCTGGTCAGGATCCATGCTGTTCGCTAACAGTTTCTCTAATTCCAATAGCTTTTGAAAGCGAACAGTATGGGTCTTGACCAGACTGTGCGGATGCACAGGCTGGTCTGGATCCATGCTGGTTGAAAAGCCACTATGTTGGTTTTCTTATGGCATGGCTCATTTGTTTAAACATTAAAATCTAAATGGTAACTACTACTATATGATTATGTACACTGATGTGTAATATGAAGTAAAATTCAATGTCCATATATGGCAGATATTTCAAAATATATTCATATATGAAAAGACATTGTGTCTAAACAACATTTGTCCTCCATCTCTGTTTCATGTGTGGAAGTTGGCAGTTACTTGCAGAGAACAGGTTTGTACTGGTACAGATTCCAGGAACACTGGTTAGGTTAACTGCGTGCCATTACATAACCGAAATACTGTTGAACAATGGTGTTAAAACCAAAACAAACAAATTTCATATATGCAATTTTGCATCAAAATATTAAGAGGTTCAACTATAATCATTTAACTCTTACCCTGCCATGTTTCTTAAATGGACTTGTCCATAATTCAATATCGGCAGTACCATTTATTATTCAAAGGGGTGTTCACTGAAAACTTACTGACTGAATAGCGAACAGTGCAGATCATGATCCGTGCAGGCTAATCTTGGTCTGCACTGGTCGCAAAGGCAGGCTAAGGGTTAATAAATTTGATCATTTGCCATAATCACTTTTTACTGAAAATACATGATTTTACTGATGTTGTTTAAAGGATGTTTGAAAAGTAGACTTAAATTGTTATACTTACAGTCTCACATTCAGGTAACAATAGTCTGTTGTTCCCTTGGTTACCAGTTTCTTGTACATCACCAGGTCTAAACACAAGAAAATAACAAGTGAAAATCTTAAGCTTACAAGTTTCCCAGGCATACAATTTCCAGTGTTTTCGCAACACTGTATGTTAAAATCGCAATTCAAATTTCCAAAGTGGAAGTACAAACATGGCTCGATACTAACAGTGTCAATTCTAGCAAGGGACACCCATTATTCAAAGCTAGGTGTTTCTCCAGGATACCTATTTTCAACAACGATAATAACAGCCACATTAAATGCGTGTACCCAGTTACATTCAAAGATTTCTTAATTCTAACAGAATATTCAACCAAAAAAGAATATGTTTTCATCTCACAATAACTGCTAAATCTTAAATTGTAGTAATTTCTTTTCCTACTTCAATTAAAACTCAGCAACAACCTATATCAGTTAATACAAAATAAAGCATATAGACGGTTGCAGAATTTAATTTGAAACATGAAAAGAAAATCAAATGAATATGATTTAAGATTTAGTTTAGTAGTTTGGCTGAGTACATTTTCATCCTTTCAAACCGGAGGGATCCCTTGTACTGGTGAGGGACACCAAATTCTACAGGTAGGGGGCACTCTGGGACACCACTGAAAAAAGTTAGTGTCAAGGTCTGACAAAATAAAGGAATTGGACCGAAATTTAATTTCAGGTGACTGCATGACCTCTTTTTGACAAGCTTTCATCAAATGAATAGGTCACAAAAATATAAACCACATACATGCAACTATGGCACTGTTATCAAATTAAGTGGTTGTAGATATAAAGGTCTCCTCTATTATTGCTCCTGACTTCTATCAACTACAGTATTTTTTTTTCTTCCATAACATCTTTCACATCATTTCATTTGAGCCTAATACTTGCCTCTGATTTTGAGAAACCAAGTTACATTTTATATATAAACTTGAATGGCTTCAGGAGCTATCTGCTATGAGCAAAACCTCACACTGACAATATCTTTATCAGATCAGATGGTTCCAACTTTGTTTGAACATTGAATTTCATGAAGAAGATACCAGTATGAACAAAATGATATATTTCTGGTCTTTTAGGTATGATTTAAATGAATCTCTACCTGGTATATACCCTATACAAGAGCTCCGCAAAGTGTTTGTAAAGTATATAAAGGTAATAGTCCAACTAACTATACGCGAGTCACGATATTGTGATAACTTTTTGCACAGGTCAATATCTCTCCTCCATGTACAACATAGGAAGGACATTTTCTGTGGTGAACCTTCCACGGCAATTTTTAAATCGCATTTTACTATTAAAAAAACAAAAAAATTAGTCAAATTTTACACGGTGGGGAAACCAAGAATGCAACGTCATCAAAACCCAGCGCAAAAGAGCTGACCACACACAAATTTACGTCGATTCAGGTCAGAAAAGTCTTGTAACTTTTTTATTACTACAGCTTTCGACTCGTGATAAAGAGCACCGTACCCAGCCTGAAGTAACTATTCTGCGGTAGTGTTCCATTTTGTACGTATAGTTTGGTTTTTGCTCGAAAACGCGAACAGTTGGCAAAGAGGGTATGAGCTGTACCACACTTTTGTCTAAGAAAGTCAGTTTTCACCGTATTTTCTTGAAATGAGGACAGATTTGACGCTCATTTAATATCAGTGACTAGCATAATAGTCAATCATTGTTTTATTTTGCTATTTTCAAGGATATTGACGATATTTGATTCAAAACAAACAACATTATTAAAATGAGAACATCCACACTGACGACTTTGTTGGAGAACATCCACACTATTATAATGCACTATTTAGAAAAATCTAAGACAAAACCGTTTTGTTTTAAAATCTGACATGTGAAAAAGTAAAGTAAAAGTGATAAGCTTCACAGCATTCAATCTGCGCGTCATTCGTTATTTTGTTTCGGATGACAGTGTTTGTTTCTTTTTATGACATAAATTTAATAATGTCAATTTGAAAATAATGTTGCAATCCGTAGGGCGTTTGATCTATATAAATATTTAGTAGAGTAGATTCTACATGAATAAGATCGTGTTATATATAATATAATATATAATATAAAAATGGAAAAGAAAACATAAATCTTTTTTCCACCTTTTTAGTGTTTGAAATTATTTTTCTCCAATGTCATTGCAGTATTTTTGGAATTATGGGGAAATTAATTTTGGTAAATCAACATTTACTTCCAGTCATTTATTAACCCGGTAAGTCACATACTGTACGCGGAGCTTAAATTTGTTAACAAAAAATAATTTTAAACACTAAACAGGTTAGTCAATAATTAGAAAAATAAAACTTCTCATTCCATTTAAATTATTTTGGCAACAATTACATATGCGAGATAACAAAGTATATGTATTTTTTTTTTTTGCCAAACCACAAACCTATACTTAAACACCCTTACAATTTTCCTGGCTGAACTATTATTAACGAAAAATACGGCTCAAGCTCTATAAAAGAGTTTGAAATTATTAAGATCTGCTAATATGAATAGGTGTCCGCAACTAGTAAACTTATTAATACAGTTGTAACAGTATTTAGTGTTTGAATATATTTTTTGTCCAATGGCATTGCAGTACATTTCAAATTATGGGAAATTTATTTTAATAAATCAGCATTTGATTGAAGTGCGATATTAGGGGCTAAGTTTCAGCCGGAAAACCTGCTCTGCGGGAACACTTAGTCACAGCGGAGGGAGAAAACTAAGGATGTGATGAGTGTGGAAATGTGTATAAATACTGACGAAAGTTTAAGGCGTTACATGAAAATCTTTCCCGTACGATGCCTAAGGTAGTTCTACAAGTTCGGATCCATTTTTTTCTTCACTGATTTGAAATTTGATTAAACTCCGATTTTTTCCAAATTATAGAATAAACATGCAACTTTTGGCAAATGTAATTTGATAGTGTCATGTGATTTTTCTGCTAAACAAAATGTTTTGACCTTAGGTAACTTTTTGTAATATGTGCCTATAGGAAATCATCTTTTCAAAAGTAAATTGCCCCCCAATGAAGCTTTTAATGAATCTTCTCAGTCGGAAATATAAGCTACGGTCTTACGTGTGCCTTTATTTAAGTTTATACAGAATTCATTTTAGGTCGATTGTGAAGGAAGTTCTACAACTTATATTAACCACTCTCGACCCCTCATTCCTGACTGGGCCAACCGCCACAAGGGTATGAGAGAAGAGGACAGTTTCCCTTTTAATGCTGAGCGCCAAGCAAGGGAGCTACTGATACCATTTTTCACGTCTTTGGTATGACGCGGCCGGGGATCGAACCCACGACCTTGCGCACTCGAAGCGGACGCTCTACCACTAGGCTATAGACGTTGCCTTTATTTTAAGAGATCAGCGCATTTCAAGCTGATTTAAAGACACTATTTAGAACTATTTAATGTTCGAACAATTTTAATATCAGGTTTTATCTTTAGAAATGTAATATTGTTATCATGGGATTGCCATTCAATAAATGAATTTCGGTTCCGTATGCAGAACCCAGGCTTTAGTCTACGTAATGATAATACATTGTATGCCTTTCTGCCGGTTTATCAAATGGGCATAATCACCTTGAGTGATAATGCCCTTTTTATGTATAAAGTTGGATTGTATTTAATATTTGAAAGAGACTTCCATTTGCTGAAATAAGATTTAAAATATCTTACAGTTATAATATTTAGTTAAAGTACTAACTATCCGTGTTTTATGCACTTTGGGATTGATATAGTTATAAACAAAATAACAATACAATAATTATTCCAATCCTTTATTTGCTTTTAAACTTTGTGTGCAGGACTTTTATGCAAATTTGTCTTGTTATCTTAAAATAATGTTTTTCCTAAGATGCAATCAATCTGAACACAGTGTCCTTATGCCACACTATACACAGAGATTAATGTTAGCCTAACATGTGCTCAGCCATTGCTATATGATTTGGCAGATCTATTTTAACTGGTCTATAGCCTCGCGGTAAATGGTTTGAACTGCTGATTGTATGTATAGACGACATTTGTTGTTGAACAACGTAGCTTGACTGCCTAAGACATAGCTTTTAAGAAGCATAACTGCAATAATGGTAATTAAGAGTGTGGATGTTCTCCAACAAAGTCGTCAGTGTGGATGTTCTCATTTTAATAATGTTGTTTGTTTTGAATCAAATATCGTCAGATATCCTTGTAAATAGCAAAATAAAACAACGGTTCACTATTATGCTAGTCACTGATATTAAATGAGCGTCAAATCTGTCCTCATTTCACGAAAATACGGTGAAAACTGACTTTCTTAGACAAAAGTGTGGTACAGCTCATACCCTCTTTGCCAACTGTTCGCGTTTTCGAGCAAAAACCAAGCTATACGTACAACATGGAACACTACCGCAGAATAGTATACTCCAGGCCGGGTACGGTGCTCTTTATCTCGAGTCGAAAGCTGCAGTAATAAAAAAGTTGCAAGACTTTTCTTACCTGAATCGACGTAAATTTGTGTGTGGCCAGCTCATTTGCGCTGCTTTTTGATGACGTTGCATTCTTGGTTTCCCCACCGTGTTTTAAGATACTGTGAAATCATTTAAATTCGCTGGCATGAAATTTCGCGCAAACGTGAAAAGGGACTGTTTCGCGCGGGCTTTAATTCGCGTATTTTCAATTTTAGAAATGAAGAAATAAAAGCAAAAAATAATAATAACGCAGTCTTAAATTCGCACATCGGTCCTAGCGCAAAATATGCGAAAATTCGTCCAAAAAATGATTTCACAGTACCTGGAAAAAATATCCATTTTTTCCTCCCATTCAATTAATGTTTATGTGAATATTTACTCATCAAAATTTTTGTGAATGAGTAAAATCTAAAAATGGCTAGGAGTAATTCTACTCCTGAAAATTTGTAAATGTAAAACAAAAACAGAAATCAGTTTTATAACCTATTTATTTGGTGCTACACCCATGAATTTGTTTGCAGTTCAGTTTCATTTCAGCAATCAAGATTTCGATTCTTTTTTTCCCTTGACTTGCTTTGGCTTCGCACTCTCTACTGACTCCTAAAGAATATATATTTAAATTTTAATATACCTTTAATTATGTTTTGGGGATCATTTTTTGTTGGTTTCAAGAATGCTTAGAGCACTTTTTACATTCTTAGAAAGAGACATTTTTTGTTGTTTACTCCGCACCGGGAGTTGATATTTCAAATCGACACCGCTTTAACATACACTACCATACCATCAATATTAATTCCCAACTGTTTGATTTATGCACAAATTGAGTGTATAATATAGTTTAACCTGAGTTTATAGAGTACCATTCAATGTGGGAGAATTAATGCCGACCGTGCTCTTGTTACAAAAAGCATCCGGATGGTTCAGATTTTGTTTACACCAGTAAAAAGTCTTTTTGTGCGTTTCTGTAGTTTCATACATGTTTTTATATGCTTAAAAATTATCAGACATGCGAATATGCTTTATTTCAAAGCGTAATTTACGCTAATACGCATCTTATATGGTGCCTTGGTTTACACACATTTTACATGGCTCCGCTTTGTGTCACATGATCGGTAATGACCAACCGCACTGTCAGCTGTACTGAGTGTAATGGCGGACATGTAAATACAGCGAGGTAGCCAAATGAAACATATAGTGTTTACGCTTTATTAACATGTTTTACTGTTATGTTTAAACCATATGTCACTGGGAAAATATGCCTGTGTCAAAGTCTGTGTTATTGTGTATCTTGTATCTGTATGTCATGTGTTAGTGTATTTCCTTTCATCAGTTCATCTCATTTCATTTTTCATCTATTCACTTTTCATTTCATTTCACCATCTCAGACTCCTAACCAAGGTGATGGACCTCATTCATACTTCATTAATTTCCATTCTGCACATTATTCACACTTTTCTATGCACCTGTGCACTGAAATTATAGAAGTTATGCAAGAGCCGAGTTTTTGTCATCACTCTGACAATTTAGTGCCTGGCCCTGGGTATATTTACAGGCTCCAATATCGTTTTATCGGCTGAATAATGCAGTGATTTATTGGAAATATTTAGTATGTATTCACACAAAATTTTAATTGCAGGTAAGTATCGATATCTTAAGTAAATAACATTAAAACTATATAAAATCATTACTTATTCATTAGGAAATCTATTACCGGATGGCTAGAACGCAGGGTAGGCGTCCAGTTACCGGACAGCTAGACACTTCCTATTTTGTTTTACCATTTCATCGTTTATGTATATGGCCTAATCCTGTTTTTACCTAAATCTATTTTCCCCACAGAAAATGTCTTTACTGGTTTTGACGTAAAGAGAGGGATTCTGTTCTATCACGACAATAGCTCAGAACAAAGAGCTATCAAAATAAATAGATCGGCAACTTGAAAGGCATACAGAGCAAATCTTGCCAACATCCCATGACAACTGAATGAGATCTCGTTTACCGGAAGTGACGCGTTCTCCGCGCGCCATTTTGCATGCAAAAGCCATTATTCATCGGTAAATTAATTATCACCGTATGACCACGCTTCTTTTGATGGCAAGAAACGTGTACTTTGTGTCTTAAATTAAGACTATTTCACATTAAACTAATGTTGTTTTAGAAGCTAAACATGTATTTTAAATGTAGTTTTAAAGGTAGCCTGGAGTTACCAGTATTGGTGGGAATAAGGATTCATCTCCTATGCATTTGTCTAAACTTGGGTTAAATATATCAAAATGAACTTATTTTGATACATTATTTACTAGTGCAACCTAAAGAGATCCAAAGTTTTTAAAACCACCTTTCAATTTAAAATCAGAGCCATTTTAATAACATGACCCAGGTATAAGCGGTATGTCTAAATGCTGTCACCTGAATCAGTCTACTCGTTGTCCATACGGTTAAGTGATATTTATATGGAAAAGTATGTCCAAAACATTAAAGTTATCATAAAAGCAATACTTCCTTATCATGAGAATGAATATATTTACTGATATTTGTAATATTTGTAACAAGTAAGGTTAACCATAACACTGGCAGTGAAAACCACCATGCAGTCTAGCCTGTTTGCAAGCAGCAGTATAAGAGGTAGATGATGGTGACATCCTTTATGATTACTGTTTACATTCTCCAAATTGAGTGAATACAAATGAGATGCAACTATTTACCTGCAATCTTTCCATTTCTGGCAGAAAAAACAAGATTTATTTACATTAACATGTGAAACAAATGGAAGTAAAACAGTACTTTTTACAACAAAAATATATAAGAAGATTAAATTTTGGGAATACCCTGTATGCTAATTCTGGATAATGCATATTATTTTTACATATATTTGTAATTTCGGCAGATCTTGAAACTACATCATACGAAATAATGTTTCAAATGGTTAAAAAGTGTGGGAAGTGGAGGAGATTTTGTAACAGTGGTAAAAAGTAATAAGAAATTCATGAAAATTTACACATGGGTATTTTAAATCATCATTACTTTTTATTTAAAATCACATTTTGCAAAGTTTGACAGCTGTGATGTAGTTAACAAGTTTACACAACCAGTGCAAAAACTTGTTATGTCATACGACTCCCTGTTCAAACAAGGAGCATGCTTAAACAAAATACACTGACTCTGATGAAGAAGTTTATACTTCTTTGCTCAGCATCAGTTTTGACGTCAAATTATTTAGACTAAAACAGGCTGGTAACATTGCCCGATCGGGCTTTCGACATAAAAACTAATATTACTTGAAAAATAATGAAGATATTTCTTTCAAACTTGGTCCATTTATTAAGCATAATATATGATGCATATTAAGATAGAAATAACTTTGTTGCCCCCCGTTTTGTTAGAATTATTTCCCTTTTTCGGATTTTTATGATGCATAATTTTTGAAGTCCAAAAAAAAAATGTTTTAATGCAATGTTTAAAACAGAAAAGGGCTCAGTGGCTTTCTATTTCTCCAAACTTGTGCGCAATTACCTTTATTCTATATATTTAGGGTTAATACTTTGTTTATAGTGCAGATGTATGAACAATTTTTTTACAACTAACGTTTTCTGTATTAATGTTGTAAGTGAAAGCACAGTAAAATGTACACATTCGTGTACTAGCGCAATAATTTACAGCATTAGAAATCCATTGAATCCTTTTTTGTTTTAAACTTAACATTAGAACATATTTTTTGGACTTCAAAAATTATGCGTCATAAAAATCTGAAAAGGGGAAATAATTCTACCAAAACTGAAGGCAACCAAGTTATTTTTATTTTAATTTGTATCATATGTAATGCTTAATAAATGGACCAAGTTTGAAAGAAATTTCTTTATTATTTTTCAAGAAATATTAGTTTTTATGTTGAAAGCCCAATCGGGCAATGTTACCAGCCTGTAAAAGGTAGAGCGCTTCTAACTGCGTCTGACAGTATAATCTTTTTTATCTCAGGTCTTATACTCATAACTCTGGGTCATTGCAGGTAGTAGTCCAAATAATTGTACTCGAGAGTTGAATATTGTTATATTTTTTTGACTTGTCGATATCCGCCTCCGAGTACAAACCAGAAAAGGTAAAGAATGTGATAGCACTGTCTTCTTCTTTGAGTAAAGAACACCCAATGGAATCCGTTGGGCGGGAATTATGTTATAATAATGCAACGGATAAAAAAAGAAAAACATACATAGAAAGCCTGTAATTTTTCCTTTTCAATGATGTATATACATGTATTATCGAGATTTCTTGAGAAAAATTCAAACAATGGCAGTTAAAAAAATACCAACGTTTAACACGAGTGTACTACATATTGGAAAATGGCCGATCACCGGTAAACACAGTATTACACGAAGCGTTTTCATTGGTCACGCCTCCGACCGCCACATGAAGACGATTGAAATGTTAGAGGTTTAAATTTTTTACAACAGAAATTCTTGATAAATATGTCCTGTTCTTATGTTTTTTATTTACTATTTATGATTTAAAACAACAGGTAAGATGTTAGGGCTAAAGAAAAATCGTGACTACTGATAAATCGCACAGGTGGCAGTATCATTGATTGGTCACCCCTTCCCCACCCTAAGACCCGTGATACAACCCTGAACAAACAATCTGACATTCTCGGGTGTTCCTTAATATCCCCACCCTACAAGACCCCTGATACAACCCTGAAAAAAAAATTTTCAACTATCAAAACAGTACTTATTAGAAGGTATAAAGTCTGCTATATGTCCATTTGCCAAACAATGTGGAACATATGATATCGTCGTTTCGGCGATTTTAATAGATGCATTCTGACGGCATATCCCTATGCCTATCATTCACTTAAATAAAAAGGTCTGCAATTCCACAGTTTACCTAATTCAGATCCAACGAATGACTATATTCTAGCAAAATATTTCATTTTCATGGTATTTTGAGTTGTTGGAAGCCATCTTGGATTTGGCAGTACCTGTGTTGTAATACACGATCTGATTGGACGAGCGTTTCAGTTTCAAGATGGCTTCCAACAACTCAAAATAATGTGAAATTGAAATATTTTGCTAGAATATAGTCATTCGCTGGATCTGAATTAGGTAAACCGTGAAATTGCAGACCTTTTTATTTAAGTGAATGATAGGCAAAGCAATATGCCGTCAGAATGCATCTAAATCGCCGAAACAACGATATCATAATGTTCCATTGTTTGGCAAATGGACATATAGCAGACTTCATACCTTCTAATAAGTACTGTTTTGATAGCTGTAAGTTGAATTTTTTTTCAGGGTTGTATCAGGGGTCTTGTAGGGTGGGGATATTAAGGAACACCTGAGAATGTCAGACTTTTTTTTCAGGGTTGTATCAGGGGTCTTAGGGCGGGGAGGGGTGACCAATGAATGATACTGCCACCTGTGATAAATCGTAATTTCAATCGACCACAGTTTCCACCACAGTTTTGATTGTTTCTGGTTGAGACCTCTAGCCTAGGTATAGTCCTATCAATAAGACCTGACATAACATATTTTAACATTTTGACGTCTATCGGTTATGTCAGGTCTTATCAGATCGCCATGTATAACATGTAGTGAGAAGCGAACACACTTCATGTCGCCTCTAATCTTCAAATTATGAACAACATAACCCAATCCGAAGTGAAAGAACACTACTTACACCGAAAATAATCCTTTTTTCAACTGCACATGTGAATAATTATAAAATAAAAGTTACTTTTCATATATAAATATCGAGTTGTTTCTCTCCACTGTATGTATTGCCGTGTATCTGTATTATGGTGTGCAACATTGCCGGTCTATTCCGAATGTTGTGTAAACACAGTTTATTTTGAGAATCAATTTTAGACAAAATATTTTCCCTCTGGATCAATTGGCAAATAGTTCACGTGGAAAATTGTTTTCGTCTAAGTCGATTCTAAATATATTATAACCTGCTGAATATGCTTGAAAAATGGCGGAATGTGTATTGAAAACTGAACACAATTGACATATATTGGATATGAGGGCTTTTAAAGGTAAATTTAAACGATATATTACTAGAATATGATAAATAACGGTAGGCTGGACTGTCTAAACCTGCGTATATCGTATATTTTTCGTGTGAGAAAATGCTACATTCTACTGATTAGGGCCCTTTAGACGTTACAATGCAGATTGAATATAAAATGTAAAATAATAAAATAATGAATGTTGAAGGTAAAATGAGCATGTACACGTCTAATATTTTGGACTAGCCTAGGTAGACAACGTAAAATATCAAAATGTAAAATCGGTCTACCCGAGGTCTCATTATTTAGACTATGCGGGTAGAAGAAGACGTTTTCGAAATGTAACTAAAAGATTACCATAGACTGTTGTGATGTTTTTATCTGTTATCCTGTTATCTGACCTGCAGCACGCTCTAAAATATTCCAATACAAATGGCGTGAATTTTTGCAAGGGAAGTAACCTTGTAAGATTATTGTAGTCTTGGCAAATTGTAGTTACTTCCCTTTAATATATGTCACATGATTCCGGCGGTTTTTTTAATACATTACACGATTACAATTTCAATTTTCACCATAGATCTACCTGATTTTTCTCCAACTTTTCTCTGTGTTGTCATGAAAGGGCATGGCAGACTAGAGAGAAATAGATCTATGAACCGATCGATTTGTAAATAGTTTATTATTAAAATGTAGATCTACTTTTGTAAAATATACTTCTTTGCCTATTAGATTCTCTATATGATATCTGTTAGTAAAACTCGTTCTTAATATGTCCCATTAAGAAATGTCCAAATAACACATAGATTTTCTATTTCAAGATGGCTTACGGTAAAAACTGAAACTGAATAATTTGATTAAACGCCTATTTCTACAGTGACATATTCAATGGCGTTGTACATAATAATTATAACAGTAATAAAAACGACAATATCAATAATAACAATCATAACAGCCTTATTCAAACAAAAAGTCATGACCGCACCCTTCCCCCTGTTGTTTTGTTTTACCCCTATTGTGAATACCAGGGCTTAATGCCTTACATGGTACGCCCAGACGGGCTGCATATAAAGACCCCCACCCCCTCTCCGGTTAATGGTGCCATCAGAGACTATTCACAAACAAACAAAATACTACACACTACCTTACACATAGAGTCTGTACCAACAATTACTTGTAATTTAACAAATACAAATGTTGAAAGTAATGACCTTCATGTTACAAAATTTAAAATCCATCACCTGCTGCTATCGCATATAAAACAGTTATCGAAAAAAAAAACCAAAAAACAATGACACGTAGAGTCTCTGAAATGCAGTGTCTAAAGATTTTTTGGAATGTGTCAAGTGATTTATTGTTGCGTAGTTCTAACGGCAGCTCATTCCACAGTTTTGGACCATTGTACAGAAACTTCTACCATTGAATGTTTTGCACTTGTTGTATGGAACAACATAACGGCATTCAAAATATTCTAATGATCTCAAACCTTGTCTTCTAGGAGTATACTCTGTAGGCAATTCTGTTAAATACATTGGTGCTCTGCCAGTGTGACAGCTCTACATGAAAGAAAGTATCTTGAACTCAATCCTTGCTTTCACCGTCAACCAATGTAGGTCATACAATGCTTGTTTAGAACTGTCAAATTTCCTCCTGTTAAGGACAAGTTTTGAGATCGTCAAAAAAAAATTGAAATGTTTTGAATACGTTGCATCTTACGCACCTCACCTTTAGCTACACCATACAGTATGACATTGCAGTAATCCAGATGTGAAATAAATAAGGACAAAACTAAAATTTCAGTGGCTGCTTTTGTTAAATATTTTCGGATGTTCTTAATTCGTAGGTAATTCAACATGACTGTACGACACTTGCGATTTACATGATCTTTAACAGTTCAAGGTTTCGTCAAGAAATACACCAAGATATCAAATTGTGCTTTCACGTTTGATATCATCACCAGCGATTTTAATCGAATTTGTAAAACATTTGTTCAATTGAGCTCTGCTACCAAACTGATAAATTCAGTTTTTGAAGTTGTTTCTATTCACCCAGTCATTGATTATAAATCCGCGCCGTTCAAGGTCTCCGATCGCTTGTGATTCTACGGAAACAGATGTGGGACGAAAGCTTTTATTTGCTATATGATCATCAGCAAAACCGTAGACTGATATGGATTTTGAAATGACATCAAAACGAGTTACAGCATAGGTGAGATGCAATCACGGACCAAGGCAACTATCTTGGGGCACACTGCATTCAAGATGACGGTCTGATGAATATACATTGTTTATATTAATCTTACAAGTACGAGGCCTTAAGTAGGAGTCTACCCATTAAAGAGCTGTTTCACAGACACTATACTGTGCTTTTAGGACATCTATAAGAATGTCGTGATCGACAGTGTCAAATGCCGCACTTAAGTCAATTGTCAAATGGTCTACTGATGCGTCTAGTGTGATGTGCTGTGTGTTGTGTGCTTGTCACCTTCCGCTTTCAGCCTCTGCCTCTGGCTAGCCCTTTGGGCAAAAAGGAAGCCGAGTGCGTAAGTCTTCACTGCCAGTACATAGCCTCTCTGTAGACAAGCCCTATGCAGTGCCTTCTCGTGGCGACACACGGATACTGAACACCCTGCGGCCTCAGGCAGAACTGTATAGGACTCGGAGGAGGTCTGCCACCAGACATGCGGAATGCAAGGCCCACCGGTGCGCGGATATGTCTTGCTGCCTATGAACAGATCCCCTGTGATTCCAGGGTAGGTCTTTTGGCTGGAATCTAAGGGAGAGGTAACCCCGCCATAAAAACTAGAGAGCTGAAGACAGATGTACCAGGCCAGTTGGCGCTCTCTAACAAACCATGGTACCATGCGTTTACTACACCATGACTACACAGTCACCTAGATTTAGTTGTGATGGCGCTGGTTCTTTGAGATCCTTCCAGGCAGAATCAGTGCTGGGCTCGGAGCTTCCACAGAGCCCACCTCATACTACTGGAGGTAACTCCCATCGCCTTAGAGCTAGGGGACGATGGAGGAAATCTACTGGCTACACGGGAACGAAAAAGAAGCCAATGCAACCTTTCAAGGTTATGCATTGGAATGCAAAAGGACTCCTCAATAAGAAAATGGACTTAGAGAACACCTTGTTTGATAAGGACACTCATGTCTGCTGCATCCAAGAGACTCACCTTAGCGAGGAAAAATCCTTCAAGGGTAGCGGCTACCAGTGCTTCCGTTGTGACAGGTTGGGTAGGAGCAAGGGAGGAATCCTAACACTGGTGAGAAACAACATAGCAGCAACGCAGATCACCGTGCACATGGATGACTCCGAGTATCAGGTGATACGCCTAAAACTTAGAGATGTGAGTTAAATGTTGTCAACCTCTACTCCCCAAATGACAAACCTCTATCCCTTGACACGATCCCAGTGCAGGACTCAAACTTCCTAGACATTGGCGACTTCAACAGCCACTCACAGAGCTGGGGATATGACCATATAGACAGGCGTGGAGAAGAAGTAGGGTCCTGGCAAGATGATCACAACCTGTTGCTGATCAACAACCCCGACGACCAGGACAATTTCTGTTCCAGACGTTGGCGCACCACTTCCACTCCTGATCTTGGTTTCTGCACTGAAGACATCCACAAGAATATTGCAAGAGAAGTAGGACAGCAACTAGGCGGTAGCGATCACCGTCCTGTTTACCTCATCTTGCAATATAGGACCATACAGGAACCAAGCTTACCTCGTTGGAACTACAAAAAGGCTGATTGGAAAAGATACAGAGAGCTTACAGATGAAACCTGCAGACAGATTCGTACTGAAGGCACGGACATCAACAAAGTCACAAAGGACTTCAATCCAGCCCTACTCCAGGCAGCCAAAAATGTATTCCTAGAGGTTCCAGGAGAGATTACAAGCTGTACTGGAACAAGGTACTAGAGGGCCTTCAGGAGGAGTTGTCAGAAGCCAGGCGAGAGGCTGAAACACAACCGTCCCAAACCAACAACCTAAAACTTCAAAAGGCAAAGGCCACGTTTCTGAGAGCAAAGATCCAGGCCAGAAGAGAGAGCTGGAAAGAAAAAACTGCCTCACTCAATTTAGAAAGAGACAGTACAAAGCTCTGGAAACTTACACGGCAATTGAATGATGAAGGCGGATGCGAAAGAGGCACTACATCTGTGGAAGAAAATGGTCCTTTGCTGACTGTAAAACAGGCTGCAAATAAGTTTACTGAAAACTACGAGGAAGTAAGCAACATCACAGTCAACAGAGAACGGCAAAGAGAAGTTAGAAGGGAGGAAAGAGAGAGAAGATCCAAAAAGTCTAAGGAAGAAGTGATGGAAGCAAGCCTCACACTAAATGAGCTACTTACAGCACTCAAGAAGTCAAAGCCAAGAAATCACCAGGACCAGACCACATCACCAATGAGATGCTGACCCATATGGGAAGGTTTGCTACGAAAACCCTTCTAGATGTCTTCAACCTGAGCTGGAAGGAGGGAAAACTTCCAAAGGTCTGGAGGGAGGCAATCATGGCACCTATCCTAAAACGTGGAAAGGACAAAAAGAAGGTAGCCAGCTATCGCCCTATTAGTCTCACCAGCACAGTGGGGAAGACCATGGAAAGCATCATAAACCAACGCATGAAGTGGTACTTGAAAGTTAACAATATCTTGGCCCACCAACAGGCTGGCTGCAGGTCATTCCGGTCAACAGAGGATCAAACAACATACCTTGCACAAGAAATCGAAAATGCCTTTCAGGCAAAAAAGGTTACTCTAGTGACATGGGTAGACCTTCAGACAGCATTTGACAAGGTATGGGTGGATGGTATTCTGGTGAAACTACAGAGGAATTGTGTTGGAGGCACCATGTACAGATGGATAAAGTCCTATCTCTTCAACCGAAGGGCTAGAGTGAACCCTGATGGAACCTCTAGTAATAAGTTTCTGCAGAGACATGGAGTTCCCCAAGGAGGAATACTCTCTCCTACTCTCTTTCTTCTCTTCATCAACGATCTGGTAGCTGAACTTCCAAGAGGAGTCAAAGCTGCTCTCTACGCGGATGACTTGGTGCTTTGGTGCTCAGAGGAATATGCAATAACTGCTAACTACAGAATGCAAGAAGCGACAGACAGGCTTTCAGCCTGGGCAGAAGAATGGTGTGTTCAGGTCAACATTGAGAAGTCCTGCACAACCCTGTTTTCACTGTCACCAAAGCCGACAGATGCTGGCTGTATTAGGATTTGTGACACCCCACTTGCAGAAGTTGAGGAGGCAACATATCTGGGAGTAACGTTCGACAGGCGCCTTACATGGAATACACATTTAACCAATGCAGAAAGCAAGGCACGAAAAAGAAAAAAGCTTCCCATTCTACGGAAACTTGCTGGTACAAATTGGGGAGCACACGAAAACGTACTCAAGACAGTATACCTTGGGACCATCAGACCAATCTTAGAGTATGGCTCCTCAGCTTGGATAACAGCGGTCAAGACAAATCAGACAAGGTGCAAAATCAGGCTCTCAGACTCATCACCGGAGCACTGAAATCAACACCCATTAAGGCCATGGAAGACGCTACTGCCATCCCTCCACTTGCCAAGAGAAGAGAGTCCAAAACCCTGGTACAAACCAGCAAATACAAATACCTGCCAGATCATCCCATGAAAGCCAAACTTGAAGGGCTTACAAAAAATCGTTTAAAAAGAGGTCGCTTTGTATATGAAGCCAAGAAGCTAAACAAAACCTATGCAGAGCATCTTGGACCACCCACTACTCCCTTCACTGTTCAAGATCTACCAGAACCATGGAATCATGACCAATCCATCTTGACTATACATACCAATGTTCCTGGTCTTCCCCCTGGTACTTCAGATGAAATTACCAAGCTATCCTTTACACAGGCCATGATCCAAGACACATACCCGTCAGAGACAAGGACACAGGTGTACACAGACGGCTCAGCCTCAGCTGCAATAAAAGACAGAGGAGCTAGCATCTTCATACTGTATACATCGGGAAGATCAGAGACAAATAGTATCCCAACCGGAAGGCACTGTACCAACTATAGAGCAGAGGTTGAGCCCATCAAACAAGCTATTAAACTCATTGAGGAGTCTCCAGAGAGCTGCCCCCAACGTGGTTATCTTCGCGGATGCTCTGTCAGTTCTCCAAGCACTGGAAAATTCCAAACAAACATCCATCTCCAGGGCACTGTTCAGTCTATGCAAAACAAGAGTTGTGTCCTTACAATGGATATCTGCACACTGTGGTGTACCTGGAAATAAGAATGCAGACAGATTAGCCAAGCTTGGAGCTACAGATAACCAGCCACAAAATGCCATTACTCACGAGGAGAAGGTGACAATGATCAAAGCACTGACAAAGCCAAAGCCAGCCACAGATGACTACCACCTACTAGACAGATGGGAACAAGTCATCATCTTTAGGCTTCGCACAGGACATAACAGGTTAAATGCCCACATGTGCACAAAGCTTAAATTGTCTCCCTCTCCGATGTGCCCCTGTGGTCTGGTACAGCAAACTGTTGAGCACATTCTGCAGAGATGTCCACGTCTGGAAAACCAAAGAAAAGTGTGTGGCCAAACAGCACCCGAATGAAAACCGAAGTGCACGGCAAGAAGGAGGACCTGAAGAAGACGGCATCTTTCATTGCTGAATCAGGGGTGACAGTGTAGGCGGTGAACGCCAAGAAGAAGAAGAAGTCAATTGAAATAAGGGCCGTGACTTCCTTTTTCTCCATACCGCTTTGAAGATCATTTATTAACCGAAGCAGCGCAGATTCACAGGAGTAGTATCTTCTATATGCAGACTGGTACTTTGGCAAAAGACTGTTTTGATTTACATGTTTGTTTAATCTGTAAAGAAAAGCTTTCTCAATAAGTTTTGATAGAAATGATAAATTACTCACAGGACGATAATTGGAAAGCTCTAGTTCAAGACCTGCTTTTTTAGCAAAGGTCTAACGGTAGAGACAAAGTGGGTGTTTTGTTTGTTAAATTGTGGCAGAGTCGATGGTAACTCGCAAAAGAAGTCATACACTTGTTTTTCCCCAAGCACTTCTCATATACTCTCTAAAGAGTGCTGTGTTGCACTTAAATCATATAACGTTTTGGTAACAATACTATATCTGAATTGCCTCAAAAACATACCATTGGTCTAGTAGCATTTTCACAATTCCTGTGCCCCCTACCTGTTTTGCGTTTTACCAAGCTGGTATGGTGAACTAGTCAACCTGATTTGCTCAGATTCGCTTGTCTCAAATGATTTTAAAACGCACCATTTTGCCTTACTGAATTTCTTCATTCCCCGGAAAAGACCCACGAACCCTTCTTATCTGTACTTGTAGGCGAGCAGTGTATACATTTCAACCTAATTTGCTCAGATTTTTTTGTCGAAGATGGCTCAAAATCATTTTGTCTTTTATACATGTAATTTGAAAAATTCTCGGGGAGGACCCAGAAACGGTAATCTCTACTTGTACTCAAATTATGCAGGTGACTATATAGCTTGTACATTTTAACCTGACTGGCTCAGATTTTTTGCCAGAGATGGTTGTACCGTTTTGTCTTTTATAATTTCAAAAATCCTCGGGAAGGACCTCAAAACCCTTATCTCTACTGGTACCCAAAATATGCAGGCGAGTAGTGTGTGTACATTTTAACTTGTTTTGCTCAGATTTTTTGTCAGAGATGGCCTAAAATGCACCATTTTGGCACCCCAATCCCTATCTCTGCTTATATTCCATTTATTAAGGCGAGCAGTGCGAACATTTCAATTTGATTTGCTCAGATTTTTTTTGTCGGAGATGACTTAAATTGCGCCATTTTGTCTTTTATATTTTCAAAATTTCTAGGAGAGAACATCGAACCCACATTCTCTACATGTGCTCATTTTTTGAAGGCGAGTAGTGGACATATTTCAACCAGATTTGCTCATATTTTTGAAATTGCTAAAAATACACCGTTTTGTATTGTATAATATCAAAATTTCTCTTGATTTGTTCAGATCTTTTCATCTGAAATGGGTTTAAATGTATCATTTTGCCTTGCTGAATTTTAAAATTTCCCGAGGAGTTCCCGGAAACCCTCAGCACCTCATGTAGGCCTACTCCAGTTACTCTAGCTAGTAGGATGTTCTTGCTCAGAATTTGTAAACTGAAAATGGCTTTAAAATACACCATTTTGTCGTGTAGAATTTTATTTCAGTCAGGGAAACCCCATGAAACCCCAACTTAACATGATACTTCAAAATGAAGAAAAATGTTCTTGATGGCTTGTAAACTCTCATTGTGTACATAGGCACCCGATTTTTTGGACTACGCTCCTGCACCGCAGAGCGCATATCGTAACATGTCTAGTTTTTTTAAGTAACAGGAGAAAATCTGTCATTTCTTAAACGGGAGATTTGTGGACTTTTCACCTTTTTATATAGGTAGGTTGAATTACAGTGCATGACATGTTACGATATATGTCGGCGCGCGCCCGCCCTGCGGTGCAGGAGCGTAGCCCAAAAAAATCGGGTGCCTATGATTGTGTACCTGGGCACATGTATACCGCACTAGATTCTATTTGAAGTATTTCCCGAAAATTTCTGCCTCGCCGATTTTTCAGGTAAATTCTAATTCGTTTAGAAAATAAATCACACTTATCTATCCGATGAGCCCTGGAAAATACTAGGGAGTATATCATTATTACCTCCCTTTACGCTTTACACTGGATATAATGCAGTATAAATATTGATGTTAATATTGTACAAATAAATGATTTAATATGAATCTTACGTTGAATTATAAAGATCTCAAAATATTTGAATATAATGTACCAAATTTTTGTATTTGATTAACGCTGCGGACAGATAAATTAATTTTGTTATATAAAATCATTTCTCCTTGTACAATTTGCCGGACTATCCACCTATACTATATACTTAGTCGCTCACTTAATTGACCTAAGTAATTAATTTTGTAGTCCACCTTCAGTGGGGACAGTAATCATCACAACTGTACCGTATTATACTGAAAACACATCGACGTGATATTTAGCGCCATGTACGCATCCAGAAATAGCTAATAAGAAAAACTTTTTTCTCTGACACTGTGCCAGTTTCATTTGAAATGTACAAGAAACCTAAATGCATGAAAAAATATAAGGTTTTAGCTTGATATCAACAGTTTCTAAGGTTTTATGGCATTTTCAGTACCATAAGACAAAGCGTCAGATTTTGTCAAAAATAGGTGTCGCGACATAATTTTGAAGCAGTTACACTAAATGCAGACTTGTTTTGCCCTGTTTTGACATTTTCTACTCTGATCTGCATACAAATTACACATTTAAACTGTTAAATATGTTCACTTTTACCTCTGATGGCCATAAATTAGCAATCAGCAGGCTATAAATATGCAGATTTTGAAAAAAATACACTAAAAACAGTGAAAATGTGATATTTTTGGATTTTATCCTCATTTTAAACAAAAATGCAATAAATTTGTCATTTTCTATCAAATTCTAATCAAAGTAGCCCATTTTCACCATCATCTTGCTAGATTTCAGATTTTACCAGTGTCATCTTATAGGTTATAACACACTAAATAGTTGTTGTTCTTTATTCTATATAATACTGACCTATTTCCAATGGCCGCAGCACACATCAGGACCCATTTTGAATGTCTGTAACCTACATTTTCTTGAAGAATATTGTCAGGGCTAAATAAAAATCAGAAGAAAAGTGGGGGTCATATTTGATGCAAGAAAAATAATTTCAGTCAAACACACAAACTGCAAAATCAGCTAAAAATGAGACCCCAAATTATATTGGTGGTGTATGATCTAGGTTTCCATGGAAAATTTTGTCATGTTGTTATTTCATTATGAAAATGCTACCTACATGTCAAGCATAGATCTGTCATGTGATTTCAGCAAAAAAAAAAAAAAAAAAAAAATAGCAAAGAAAATAAGGAAAATAGTTCTACAGAGCAAAAAAACTGAGGACTATTTGTATTCGCCATTTTTTTCGCGCCATTTTTCTATTTAGTGTCTGTATGCCCAAATTTGAAAAACATGTTTAAAAGGAAATGTCATATAGCACAGCTGTCTTGATTAATTTACACACATACTCAGTTGATTATCCGCTTTGCAGAATAATTCGCCATCATTTTCGCCCAAATTAAACTCTTCCGCAAGACGTATTACCATTTCCGGTCCTGTTGTGTATAAATAAAGGAGCGTGACATCCTACCATTTGGCGCCATGCATGCGCGAAGAAACAGGTCTATCATAATTGATAAATTTTACAATAAAAGACATAATAGAATCGAAATAATTTATAACAATACAGTGTTTTAACACTGGTTTATACACTCGGGCGGTTATACGTCGGGCGTACACGCCCTCGTGAAATTATTCCGCGGCGGACGTATTAACCTCTTTCCGTGTATTAATTACGTTAAAACACGGATTTTCTATACATATATGCCCTTAATCTAAAACTGTGGACAAAATATAGTAACGCTCTTTCTACGTCGCAACAAAAACATTCACGTCTTCGCACGTTAACGTGACGTCATTTTAGCGGAAGCGTGTTTTAACAGAAGCAAGTATATTAGAATTATATGACTAACAATACTTTTATCATCCGTGACAACGATAATATGTTAACGTCACGTCGACGTGGTATTTAGCGCCATATATGCATCGAGAAACAGCGCTTTTAAATTTGATAAAAAAAATTACTTAAAATATGTTTAAAACGAATTCTAATATCACCAGTAATATTAAATCATCACAACGATATTATGTTGGCGTCACGTCGACGTGATATTTAGCGCCATGTACGCATCGAGAAATAGCGCTTTCAAATTCGATCAAATATTCTACTTAATAGCATGTTTTAAAGGAAACGTCACACTGTACAATTGTCTTGATTAATTTACACACATACTGAGTTGGTTATTCGCTTTGCAGAATAATTCGCCATCATTTTCACCCAAATTGAATTATTCCGCACGACGTATTACCATTTCCGGTCCTGGCGTGTATAAACTAAGAAGCGTGACGAGCAACTACTTGGCGCCATGCATGCGCGAAGAAGCAGTTCTACCATATTTGATATAGCTTTTACAATAAAAGACATATTAGAATCGAAACAAGTGTTTGAACACTATTTATACACTCGGGCGGTTATACCGTATAATACTTTGTTCGAAATTATTGCGCCCAACGTGTAACCGCCCATCGTGTATAAATAGTGTTAAAACACGGTTTTGATATAAATTATTTCTTAAAAAATGTAGGGATAACGCATGTTTTTGTATTTGTTTTTTTTTTTTCGTGTTATAACAACTGCTCCCGAGGAATTCTGAAGATGTTATAACACGAAAATGAACATGCGCTAACGCTATTTCTAGCCGAAGAAACGCTCAAGAAGGCTAGGTACTACACTGCTGCACCTGGCATAGACTGGTCCCAGTCCTTACATTTGCCAGTCATAGTCTCTTCTGTGTACTCTCTCCGTTCTGTATTCTCTCTCTGTAAACACGAAATAGGTTTAGAATATAAAATAGTATACATTGAATAAATAGTATAGTATATTCTATGAATTATTAGAAACTATATAGATCTAGATTCTAGTACTATTTCTACGTCGCAATTAAAAAAACTCCTATATATATTCAATTTACTAATAGTTTTTCTGAGCATTGATAGAATATGTTTTTTTTTAAAACGTGCTGAAATGGCAACGATCGTGCTCAGTTTGTTTTAAAAGACGAAAATAGATTGGCTGAAGGTTGGCAGGGGCGGATTGGGAGGGGGTGGGGCGCTGGTCCCAGTCAACCCCCAAGTGTCTGTGAGAGGATGACAGACCATAAAATAAATCATCCTGATAAGCCAAAATTTTCAGTAAGGCTACGTTTCTATATTATCTCCCTTTATACCTAATATTCATATAAACAGTAGTCGACGGTGACCTTAATTTTGTATTAATATTTAGTTCTACTGTTTATATTTCATAAATAATACAATATTATGAAGATTTTTGTAAAAATCTTCCAACTTAAAATATTTAAAATTTTTGATGGATATTAATATCTACTTTACTATATATAACAATTGTATCTATTGTACGTTACGGACCATCCACCTATACTATATACTTAGTCGCTCACTTAATTGACCTAAGTAAGTAATTTTGAAGTCCACCCTCAGTGGGGACAACAATAAAAATACACAGTAAACAGGAAAAAGAATAGAATAGAACACAACATATAGTTATATAGTTTATTGATCAGACTTAAACCAACAAGGTTCATCATCCACATACAATTTTACATATGATCACGTAACACATACAATTATACAATGAACAAATACACTAAGACGTATAATTATCTGACACATCATTAGACTTGAACATTAAGTACATTTTTACGAATTTCAAAAGCTTTACATAAATAATTACACAAATTGCGTACTATTTTACGTTGTTTACAATCCAGTAATTCAATGAATTTGAACATGCTAGGTTTTTTCATATAAATACTACGAAATATATTCATTTCTAAATTCTCTGTATCTATCACACTCTATGACAAAATGATATTCATCTTCTATGATATTTTTCTGGCATACCCGACACCAACGTTCATTACGTTCAAGTCTGTTCAAGTCTATTTCTACCATATCTCGCTGCTTCTACTTTAAGTCTATGTGCAGATATTCTTAATTGTGTTTTGTTATTATATCAAGATATTGTTCATACTTTAACTCTTGTTTTTTTTTTGTTTTTTTTTTTTAAACTTTGTGTATACTGTCAAACAATTATTTGTTTGAAGGTTTTCGTGCCATTCTTGTAAGTAACAGTCAAAAAGTTTCTGTTTAAACATAGGTATGAAAGTCTTGTCATTAACAAATCGACGACACAAAAGCATCAAATAGTTGACGATATGTTTTCAATGAGAAACTAAAATTCTTGATTTTATTTAACAACACATTCATTGCCTTAAATGCTTTACCAGACAACATTATTTGATTATAATTGAATGACCCTGATGCACTGAATACTACACATAGGTAATTGAATTCTGTCACTATTTCAAGAGATTTTCTGTCATAAGTCCATTGGTCATCTCTCTTTTAACTGACCCCTTCTTTTGAACACCATAATTTTTTGTCTTTTCAGTGTTAACACTTAAACCCCATTTATCACAATACAACTTAAGCATGTAAAACCTTTGTTGTAAGTCAGTTCTGTTACAGAAAGTATTGAAAAGCAAATGACTGAAATGACGTCAAATAAAGTTGACGTCACGTCACCGAGTCTTCTTATTTGACGGAAAAAATAATTTTATGAATTAACTAAGCCGTTATGTAATGCGCATTGGTAAATTCTGTCGAATTAAATTTTTACTAATTATTTAACGCAGAGGCGATCACTTTTACTAACAGAGCGATTGTTTTGCCTTTCTTATGATATAAGCATATAAACAATCGTATTTCTAAAACGAATTTCATGAAACATTGAAGTGTAAGAAAATTACAAATTCCCGATATTCGCCAACAACGTACGCAAGATGAAAATAAAGCATGCAAAATGTGCATTTTATGCAACTTATTATTTAAACTGAAAATTCAGTATAGATGAAACACAATAATTTGATTTTATCCTATCATATTATATTCCAATACTGAGAGGGTAGCCCCTACCCAACACGCTAAAATTGAATATCTGACCTATACGTAGCCCAAGAGGCTGGCCCTCTTTCCCATAAAATCTTAAGTTGAGTAAGTACAGAATTGCGGGAGAGGGTACCCTCCGCCCCCCCCCCCCACCCCCACTCACTTTCGTACCCCTATACACACATAGACTGAAACGGAATATTCACTCTGAAAGTTGCGGAGGATAGTATCCCTTCCTCAACAGACTGAAACAGGATGGCTTCACCAAAAATGACGGGAAAGGGTCAGGTCACTCAATCGAAAATTCTTCACCAAGAGAAAACTGATCCCTTCCTCAAAAGTCAACACCAGTCATTCTAGGAGAGAGTTGTCTCGTGGCTTCCGCCACAAAACTGAAATTGAATCTCTACTCTGAAAGTGTTGGGAGAAGGTGGTTCCTTTATAAGTGTGGCTGGCAAGGGTATACAGAACGTGACGAGAGAGGATGACACGGCAGTCACTGATTTTTTTTCACGGTCACGGGATATCCGAACGCGTAAAATCCGACGACTGTATATAAGTAATTTGTCTCTTTAAGGATTGGGGAACATGCTGGGAGTCAAATATGATGTAAAAACAATAAAAATTAGAACAGGAAAATACCACCTGATCTGAACCAAAACCGGAAGATCATATCTGATTTTAAAATCAGGCTACATATCGCCCTGACATGTTAAAGAATGTAATTAAATCACTGATTCAATCAACTGATTGCGTGCAAAGATGTCATTTTGTCCTGACTACTCCGATTAATATCATTGCTTTAAAAAGATACTATTTTCGTTAGCTTTACCTGTTTATGTTGTTGTATATATATCACAGGTTGCGGCGATTTGCAAGATGCCCTTACCGTGTAGGTTCAATTACTCGTTCATTCAAGCGACATCCACTTCCTTTTGTTTTGTGCTTTCTAAGGACAGTGATGAGGCAGGAGGGCGTGGCTTGGCAAAAGTTAAATAGTGGGCATCTTTTATCTATGGGGTCGGGACAGAACCCTTGGAAAAATTTGAAATTCTAGATTGCCCTTGGTGCATTCGATGTGTGCGTGCGTGCGCGCGTGTGTGTGAGAGAGAGGGAGGAGGGGTGGACTCATTTTTGAGAGGGAGAGGGGTGGAATCATTTTAAGGCATAATTTGACGAAAACTAAGGTAAATAATTTTGCAGTTTTTAATATGCTAAAAAGTATTTTCCATGTATGTTCTCATAAAAAACTTCAATGCAGAATACATATAACTGAAAACTACTTACTATAAAAACGGTCCAAGCAGTCTATTAAACACGCAATAAATCTGACTACCATAACGGGTACCAGTTCAAAAAGAATATTTAATACTGCACCTCTATGATAACCATGGTTCGACTGCACATTTCTGACTCGACAATTGTACGCTATTCATATTTAACAATTGGTAATTATCGTTTCTTATTGCAGATACACCCTGCATGTTATGTTTTCTTCGACACTATAGAGGTCAGTTTCATACCTTCACTTACAATTTTATACCTGCAAGCACTTTTGAAAGACTAAAGACCTACCTAAAGGTGATAAATTGTACGTGCAGGTATTTTTTTTGTACGTGCATGCATAAATTTCATCTATTCAGTCATTTACATAAAAGACATATTAGACTCGAAATAATATGTAGCACAACCATATTTTAACATATCTCAGCACAATGAATCGGTTATACGCCCTAAAGGTAACAAATTGTACGTGCAGGAACTTTTTGTACGTGCATGCATAAAATTGTACATGTAGGTTGTAAAATTATACCTGTACCCAATGGTATGTCGTAAAATAGAGAGATATCGCAAGTTGGCTCCCCGTGCCTATGTTCTCCATTGTAAAGACGTCAGTGTGTCTAATGTCATTTGGTCCTTCACATCTGATACATGTGATGAAGTTGTCAGTTACTTGCGGAGACAGGCCAGTACTGATGCGCCAGGAACATTGGTAACGTTAACTGACTCAATATGAAATCAGTAAAAAGATCCTGTCGGCAAATAGAACGCAATCGCAGACTTTGACTGAAGCTCTGGAAATCATATTAATTCTACCGGCGTTGTATATCACCATTATAAAATGTTAAATTTCACCGGGGTCAACAACTAAGATTACTTAATCGAAATGTTAACATGTCTTTTCTGCATGCACGTACTTTTATTTCCACGTAACTCCATTATCTTGTGTTGATCTATCTGATGATGATGTGGACGTTCGGAGACTACCAATTTTGCATGATTGGACACGTAGATCTTGTTAGCTTGAGAGGTGAACGACACTTGATTTTCCCACGTTTTGTTATAACTGAACAATCAAGAATCGTTCACCCCTGAAGCTCACTAGATCTACGTGTCCGATCAAGCAAAATTGGTAGTCTCCGAACGTCAATATCATCATCATCATCATCAACAACAACAACAACAACAACGACGACGATATCAGCATCTTCATCAACATCAACATCAACAACGGCATTAGCACCACTTCATCTTCATCTTCATCACACAGTAATTTTGCTTTCAAAGTACCGTCAATATGAACTAACATTTCATTGCAGCAGACTGCTTGTCAAAGTTATTAACTGATTTCCATACAACATTATACCATTACTCCGATATGAAAAAGTTGAACTGGGATCAAATGTCATTGTTCAGAGAGTGAATAATTTCAATTTAGATATCAAAACCCGCATAATACGTGGCGTGCGCAATGAAAATCCAAATATTAGAAGTCGGAACTTCAGAAAAGAATAGAGCATAACATAACAGAACAGTTCGGTTCTGTCCTGTTTCTGGTTAGCGTCATAGTTTATTGGGGATTGCACGAGTATGGTAGGTTTTTCATTGCAAAGTCCATGAAAAACTGATGTATCGTGACATTATCCGATCAAACACCGGCATTCAGCAATCTCAAGGAAGAGAACACTGTCTTAAGCAATGCACGCAGGAGCACACCCCCCCCCCCCAAAAAAAAAAACAAACAAACAAAAAACAACATGATTTTTGCCCCATCCATATGAAACGGAATTATAATTCTATAGGGAGACTTCAGATAAAAATACAATTTATGTTAACCCTTACCCTGCTGAATTTATAAAATGAACTTGCCCGTCTTTCAATTTGGACAGTACCATTAACTATTAAAAGGATTGCATACCAAAAAGATACTGACTGAATGACAAACAGTGCAGATCACGATCGGACAGCATGGATGTGCAGGCTGATCATGATCTACACTGATCGCAAAGGCAGAATCAATCGTGTCCAACATGGTAAGTGTTAAACACGTACCTAACAGCTCGTGTATTGGGCTCGGCTGAGGGACTTAAAAGTTTCAATAGAGAAAGAGATTTAGATGTAATCGAGTAACTAAAATAAGCTTTGAATTCTCTTTACAATATTTAAATGATTTTTTTATAAACTAAACAGACTTACTAAGCAAATGAAAACAAAATTTAGATAAAAAAAGTTTATTCACCTCTTTATGAATTGATATATACGAAAATGTTTGTAGTTGAGAGAAAAAAAGTGTTTACACTAAAAACAATGACAAGAAAAAATATGTTGTCTGATTGAGACCAAAGTTGATATAATATACTTATTTACATAACCTGTGATGGGGTTGACCAGCGTGAGATTTGGAGATATTTTATGACTTGACTATAGGGCCACAATTATGGGCAGTAATTTCGATTCGTCTATCACATAAACTGTGAACTTTCTTTATTTACATGTTATTAGTACAATCTTGAGTTCGTACATTTTAGTTTAACGAGTTTTTTATATGTCAAACTGCGGGTTGTATTGTATATTGGAAATAAAAAAAAACGTTTTGACCCCTGAACGAGAGGACTGCGGTTTATATGACATACTGTTGTATTCTTTAAGGACCATAATATGTTTGGACATGGGGGGTATAATATCATATTCTTAGTTGAGCATGATGGGTAAGTGATGTTTTTTCTTTTTATATTTTTCTGTAAAAATATAATTAATTACCACAAACTAAACGAATGAAGACTACAGAGTTTTAAGTAGACTAGCCACTAGACTGATAATAACTATATTTCTACATTTTTCCCTTTTTTGACAAACTCAAATTCATAGAGACAAAACCAGTCTATTTTAGAGATTTTCACACAGGACTGATGTTGAAATTATCATGATATTGGACATAGGATATAGACTGGCTCAGTTCACTACATTCAATCATAAAAATGTAAAAAGATATATCATAGTCTAGGAGCTAGTCTAAGTTTTAAGCAAATGCAGTTAATCTTTTAATGAACTGTTATGTATGGTTTTGTTTAAAGTTTCACCAGGTAGTTTGTGAAAAATATATTCATGGAATCATTTGGAAAATACAATGGATTCTTGCTGATTTTGCGTGTTTCGTAACTAATTACTCTACATATGTCAATGTTTGAAAAAATTAACTTAAAATACTTTTAATCATGTTATACCTTATGCTATATTACTCAATGTTAAACATATTTCCAAGACACTTCTTTTATATGCATGCAAATAACATTTTGTTGACAAACATAAACCAATGTAATCCGTGATAAGACTGGTTGCGCATTCTTCTTGAATTGCAAATGAGCCGCCAGCATGGATCCAGAGCAGCCTGCGCAGCAGGCTTTAAGAAAACGAACGTCGAGCTATTACTAGGCCATAATTTTTTATGAATGACGTTTATCTTTTTTTAAAAAGTTCTAATAAGAAAAATCCATGCACACATCCGTAAAAACACATAAATCTGACGTCACGTCGACGTATTGTTTGGCGCTATACAGGGGCAGAGAAGGGGTGCTACTTAATTTGATCAACCATTTTATATAAAGAACGTTTTAGAATCGAACTGAATTCACTCACACTGAATAGGATATAAGGCGCGAAAAAAAACTCATTACACGTCTACACACTACCGCGGAACGTATTACGTTTGGTATTTTGACGTCACGTCGACCTACTTTATTGGCGTTATCCGTGCGCCATGTACCGCATTCATCTACTCATTTACATAAAATACATATTAAACTCGAAATAATATGTAGTACAACCATGTTGTAACATATCTCTACAATTTGAACTCTCGAGAAATTATTCCACTAGCGTATAATCTCATCCTACTGCTTCGATATGATAATACATGGTTCTGTTGTATTATTTCTTAACAAAAAGAAAGAAGCTGAACTTTTCTGTTTTCTAAAACTTGCAGCGAACTATATTGCTGTACGACTCCATCCTTGTTAGTTTTCATTTCTAGTAGAAAGAAGTTTGACATGTTTTGCTGAACGTTACTAAAATATAATACCAACAAGTAACGAAAAAGTATAGGTCAAATTGTTTACTTTTGAGATATTAATACACCAAAATAAGGTATTGTTTAGAAGTCAATGCACTTCTAATATACATGTACTGTACTATTTACATGATGAAATATTTACATGATGTAAAATCTGCATCCGTGCAGGACCATACTTCGCACGAGATGTATCACTTGCTATTTTGTATTGTGCATGTGAACGGCGTGTCGGCGAGTATTTGCAAAACACAAAATATATGTACTAAAAGCCCTTAACCCTTACCCATTGAGTTTATAGTTTAACAAAGATAAAAGAGAACACTTTCAATACCCCAATATCATTTTGTGGGGAAAAAAACTTGCATAATCGGACATTCCTAAGATAACTGGAACATGTTCTTTCTTGTTATTTCTTGACAAAAATGCATAGCATAGTGAGATCAGATAAGAGATATGATAAGAAATACGTGTATTATAATGACTTGTACATTCACATATTTATATGGATACTGAGCACTCGGCGCAGTGGACCTACGTGTAGTAAATAAACTGTATGAAATTGACAAGATATAGCACAAAACAGCAAACATTATAATTGAGCCGTGCCATGGGAAAACCAACATAGTGGGTTTGCGACCAGCATGGATCCAGACCAGCCTGCGCATCCATGCTATTCGCTAATGGTTTCTCTAATTACAATAGTCTTTGAAAGCGAACAGCATGGATCCTGACCAGACTGCGCGGATGCGCAGGCTGGTCTGGATCCATGCTGGTCGCAAAGCCACTATGTTGGCTTTCTCATGGCGCGGCTCATATGGTTTTATAAGCTTTAATTAATTGTTTAAAGTTAAAATGGTAAAGTTACATGTAGACTAGCACCTGTAGTAGACTATGATATATCTTTTTGAATGTAGTGAACTGAGCAAGTCTATATCCTATGTCCAATATCACAATTCTAACATCATTCCTCTGTGAAAATCTCTAAAATAGACTGGCCTTTGTCTCTATTTTCCTAATTAAAAACTGTATGGCGCCAAATTTGAACTTTCATTACATATACATGAATATGTATAAAGGATATTGTACATACTGAAACTTTAGTTCAATCTTAGTTTTTATGAAGACTGATTTGGAATACCCGAGTTCACTGTATTAAGTTTATATTTAACTATAAAATAACAACATTACTGGAGTGTGCTGTTGTACTTTGCTAATATTTTCAATGATTACAAGCACTTTAAATGTAATCTATAAAAATAGCATTTGTATAATAGATTTGTCCACTGCATTTTCCAGCTTCCCAGCATGATGTTATAGTTAGATTACGAAATACCATAATTAATTTGAAACCCAAACAGAATAACTTTTTTGTCCTAAATACTTTAAGACGTAACGTATTTTGTGTCCGTCCATTTACCATTGTTGCTGAAACAGTACGCCCTTTACCTGGCGTAAACAAGGTAACCGAATCCGAACTTTAATCAAATTATTGCGTGCTTTCCTTATAAATATCTTCCAACTAGACTGACACAATTATTGTAAATATAACCGTTAAACGATTTCATGCGAAATTAGAGTTTTATAAAAGGATATATTATCCCTAAAAGAAGACAGGATTTAGAGAGAGTATGCACAGCGGAAATGAATGTGAGTTCAGTGTTTCATTTTCTTTCTTTTTTTTTTAAATGAAAGAATGGATTAATAACATAATTTCCCAGTCATTTATTTAGGGCGGCAGATGTACATGTACTTGGTGACTTTTACTAATGCAGCTAAAGTTTGATTTTTGACAGGAAGCAGTTTATTTCAGAGTAAAATATTGTAACTGATAATGCATTCCGACATGATACCCCATGCACAATCATGACCACAGTATATATGCATATAACGGGACATTAACAGGTTATAGCTCATGCCACAACGCTCCCTTGTTATGACCTACCGCGTGTAATGAATAACGCATGGTCCGTTTGAAATGTGCAGTGGTCCAGTTTTGAAACTGTCTGATTACAAAACCAGGGGTCACAAGTTTGACACCCTTTCCTCTGCCTTAACTAACTAACACTGGAATAAGAATCCGTATCTGGTACGCTAAAGAACCAGAGAAGCTTCTGGAATTGAAGTCTATCTTGCACTATCCTCCAACTAAAAATATCAACAGTATTCTGGAGGAGTCACCCATATGGGTTACCGGTGGCGGCTATAAGTAAACACGCACACACATACACACGCACACATACCAACCTTACATACATAAAATACTTCAGTCATTGAAAATGCAGTTTATGATATTTTATGTTACAGGGAAGCAGTTTCGAATAATGACCCGGTTTTTTTTCAATATCTAGGGTACTTCGTTGAAAGTGTTTTAATATTAATGCATTAAGTACTGACAGTTGAGTTTCAAACATGCATGTAGTTATTAATAGCAGATGCAAATATTTGGCTATACCTAGATCCACATTATTTTTGACCCGCTTTTCCTCCTAAAACTCACTGTGTGGATAAGGGTTGATCTACATGAAAACATCTATATTTTAGGTACACAAACGAGTGTATGTATGTGTTGTAAATACAGAATAAATGCCAAAATTTCTTTGATTTTAAGAGGGAGTGGGGATAAGGTCTTAACTGATAGCACACGTTACTGGCATATTACAGAATAAAACACCAGTGCTGCTAATATTCAAACAGAAATCTACGTGTGTCCGGGACGTGCTTCAAAATTACGAAATACCACCCCCCCCCCACCCCACCCCCTATCTTATGGTTGGAAGGTAGAATATTGTCCGTCAGACTTAGTTGTCATGTAACTATAACACAAAATTTAATATTAAATATGTCATACATCATGTTTTTGTTTTTGGTAGATTAGATGGTCATAAAAGGGTTTCAATAAAAGTTTTTATTCTTTCGAAACAATTATGTTTTGCTTGGCACTCATTATATTTTTTACTTGATTTCATACCAATACTGTAGGCATGTGAATCTTTCTTACACACTAGTTTCCCTTGCATTATAAAATGATCTTGTTTCCTCCCTCATAAAGGACACGGTTACGTGACTTCAGGTATTGAAAACTGTGTCAAATACTTTTCAATTTAATCATAACACGAACTAAATTTGTATTTAAATGTCCTTGTGGCCGATTACCACCCATAATACAACAATAAGTATTACGCTGCCTGATCAGATACAGACATCAAATGGCTCCAGATGTAATATCGCGGTTATAAACGTTTGGTTGATTATGACGTTGCTGCAGTAAAATGGCTATAAAATGAACAAATGAAATAGCAATAGCAATTGATAATAAAAACAATTATCTATTGACTTTTCAATATCATATGTTGTGCTCTGTGTTTTATATATAGATTTAGATACGAGTCCTTTTAATTATGAAATACAACAACGCAGTGGTATACCGCTTTAAAATAATTTTATTTGTTAAGCTTAACGCCACATTAACTTTTTAAAACGAGATGAGGAATCCCCTTAACTATAATAAAATTAACACAGCTAACAAGATAAACCCACACATTTCATCATTATCGTCTTCGTGACAAATTATATGCACATTTCTATATCAATCGAAAGGTTTTTTAAAGAAAAAATAAAGAGACGCACGTACATTCCTCGGGAATATTTAATAAAATTTTGTGCATTTTATTCAGCCAACATGAATGCTAATGATATTGAAAAAAATGACATTATTAAATTAGAGTTTTATACGCTATGTATGCCCACGACTATATAAATACGTACACTCAATGACCCAGCACGAATTTAATATAGGAGCCAGGTGTTTTAAGATATTGAAAACACAGTCCAATCTAACAATTTTTCATTAAAGTTTAAATTAACTGCAGGTATGAAGAACGACCATACATTGCTTCCCACTCAAGAAAGGAAAATAATTGTCAATAAATCAAGATTCAGCTGAGGCTGAATGCTAAAAGATATGAAAGTTTTGTAAAATGAAACCTGGCTAAAATTAGTAAAACATTAGGTCGCTTTGACATAACTTAATATTATTATAGAAATATAATGAAAATGTATACACACATTTACAACTACAATTTTTGGTATTTCATGCCATTTACACTGATTGATGTTTCAATAAATGCGAATTTACTGTAGTGTACAGGAGAAATACTATTTTGATTATTGTTTTTTACTATTGAAAGGTGATATATTTTTCTTTTCGTTTAAGGTTTTCACACCCATTAGTGACTATATATCATCACAGAAGTATGCAAACAATAGGAGAGGTTGTGAGAAATGCTTTACTTGTATCAAACAGTTATACAAAACAGCCGTGCTAACTCCTGATATACTAATAATTGCTTTGATGATATGAAAGGATTGAATGCAATACGTCATAACAGAATATTTTGGCAGAGATATAACAGTAACGGTGATTGTGAATCTATGTTCAAACAAGGTGTTTGTCAATAATAATTGGCATATATCGCGTTCCGGAGACAATCTTTAAAATCGGGACAAGTAACTGAATGGTAATATCGTTTCAGGAACACGCTCTGCCAGTGTCAAATCAGTGGATAAATCTAAGGAATAAAAGCATTGGCATGTTCATGCAATAAATGATATAAGAATACAAACCGATGAATAAATATGTCTAGAAGAAAGGTTACACGTCAAAAACCAGTGCATCTGGATAATTTCCGGAGCGAATATGATGCCAGAACAAATGTTGGTGGTAAAATAATAAATTCTTATAGAGGATCTAAAATAGAAAATTGCTTTAGAGATATAGAAAATACACTAAACACATACCCAGTTGGGTATGTTAAAGTCAATAAACACGGACTGGACAGTGGTATATTCCACGCCGATATTCCACAACACGATGAAGGTGAATATGTTACATTGGTAGCTGGCCAAATTGACAAAGCCAAAGGAAATATTTTGTTAGGAACTTTTTCAAAGGAGAGATTTAACAATTCTGAGAGAGATCCGGACTGTTGGCACGGACAGAAGGAAAACATCTCGCCTATAAATGAACCAGGACAACCTGGGGACAGTTTTAGTGACGATAGTGATGTGTATGTTATTCTGCGTGGTGACAATGTCGCATCCGACGATTCTTCTTCAGTAGAGCAAAACAAGCTGCACCCTAATGTAGAAGGTAAAACTAATAATTTAGAGACCTTGGTTTTTCGTGGCTCACAATATCAGACTGATAAATTGACCGCCAAGGCTTTAACAGAGCCTTTGTCGCCGCAGTTAAGATATCAGCCGTATCTAAAAATAGAACCTTTCTCTGATACAGAAAGTTTAGTAAGTGCTGCGGTGAATCAGAAAGAGTACCTAAAACAGCTGAGAGAGTTTGGGCAATCTGTGGACGGTGCTGCTTGGAAAAGAAAGTTGTGGCAAATGGAAGATAAGAAAACCGGAACCGGGCTCTCGCCACAAGAGGGCACTGATATTCCTGAATCTGGTAAATCTAATGAGATTGCAAGTACTGCGGATGGAAAATCTTTACCGGTAAAAGACGCCAGTGATAATTGTGACACCACTCGGCCACATGTTAAAATAGCAGAAAATAGCGATAACGTGCTATTAGAAGACATTATTCAGGACTTTCTTCAATATTTTCAATCAAAGAGACATTCTGTGAAAACGCATCGAGAATCTATTCATACAGAGAATAAATGTGATCAAATACCAGAAAATGAAGGTTGCAAGGTAACAGACGATTCACAGGACAAACTGGATATAGGTCAAGCTTCAATGAATACAGGTAAGGAATCTAGAGTTTTACTTTACTGTCGGCGTTTTTAAGTTATCATTGTGAAAACTGACCATCTTATTAATCATTTATGGTTATGATAGAAATGTCTGTATTGTTTATGCGGCTTTGTGGACTTAGTTATAATATAATACATGAGCGCCGCTGTGCAAAAACCACCAATGATCAATGCTTTGCGACCAGTATGGATCCAAATCAGCCTGCACATCCATTCAGACTGATCTGAACCCATACTGTTGGTTAAACAGATGCATACAAGTGCTAAAACAGAAAAAACAAACAGTATGGGTGCGGGGATAAACGAACACTGATCAAATGCAAGAGAATGACGTTGTTGTACTATTATCAACGAAAACTGTTTTGCCTACGCAAAGAACACACTTTTCTTCAGTTTCCGGTTGTCCCTAAAGTGGATAATATTCATCAAAATCTCACGTTATTTTTTGTGATTTACGTGACAAATCTTTAATAAATGATTAACCACCGCCCCCCCCCCCCCCCCCCCCCCCCCCCCTCCCCCACCAGCTTTGGTGACAGCACTAATAAAACTGGTTCTGGCATTTACTCACTCTTGACCTACTGGTCTGAACCATGTCCCTCCCAGGGGGTACATTTTGAAGTATTTGAACTTCGTTTTTACAAAGCATGCATTTGTATGCTAGTTCGACCTAGTATTATTAAGTGTTTGTTTTGGTTATATGAACGATATCTATAAAAATATCAAAGTAGGTTCCTTGCGTTTGTAAAGCTTTGTAACATATTAAGAATCTAATTTAAATACTTGACATGAAAACTTACTGTTATATTGTGGGATAATCTAGCATTAATGATTTGGATAAATATTTACTAATCTCGGCTCAAAAAGTTGAGATAACATCTTTTAATGACTGAACCCTTTGAAAAAGGAATTATAAAATATTTTATATCATAATGACCGTTATTGAAATAATATATTCTCTTAGAAGGTATTACTAGAGGGTGGTTATACACTATGTTTATTCAACTTCTTAATAAGTATCTTATTTTAAACTGTCGACGGAGAACATGCTGATCACACTCTATTTGGGAAAAAAATGTAGGTTAAAGAAATTTAGGTGGTGGTGAGGGGGTGGGGGATAGGGCAACAAGGTTAGCTGACTGCATGAAAAGAATTTGGGTGACATGAAACCGCCATACCCCGGTGAAGTCTTGTGTAAAAAAATCCCAAATTTATTAACACAAAGTAAACACAAAAATGTGCGCCTGCACACGCACGCACGCATGCACGCGCGCACATAAACAGGTTTTCAGAATATAAGCTAAAGCAACTAGACAAATAGAATTATACATCTATTTATTTGTTTCGTCTAACAAAGCGTTTTGCGCAGTTTCTGGTAAAGTTGGGGAAATACCAGTTCATGTAAACTTTACGTGCTTCTTTTAACAACTCTAATTATCCTAGAAAAGCCACACAGTATTTCCTTCTAGGTTCGTGTTTGTCCATTTAACGAGCTATTTATGATCGTATGATATTGTGGCAGCTGCCGACAGAGGAGATGTTCTTTTTATAGATATAAATATTAACGTTTGTTACGTACTAAATTTCATCTTAATCGTATGGATATGCATTACATGGATATAAGAGTTATGAATTGTAGGATGAAAGAAATCTTTAATCTTACAAGTATGTACTTTGTAAATACATGTAAACATCATAAGTTAACACATGCAATCCAATTTTTTTTTTATTTAAGTCGACTCAGTTTAGGTCATATTGCGACTAGCCAGCATTACTAGTATGTCAGGAAAGGGTGGGCACTGGCCTTTGGTTAACCAGCATATGAAATCTATTATACACCTAAAATGGGGTTTGAACAAAGTTTTATGTACTAATGTCCAGTGCATCTATGTATTCAGAATATTCGTAGCTGTCCGATTTGTTTCGTCCGAATTACATTGCATGCTGGTACAAATCTTCTAAAGTATTCGCGGTTTTATTTTGAAATACTGTAATCATCTTACAGGGTAATCATTTAAAGACAGACTGTCTTTGTAGTAAGGTGCACATTGATAAATACATGATATAAATACTATATGAGCCGTGCCATGGGAAAATCAACATAGTGGGTTTGCGACCATCATGGATCCAGACCAGCTGTTCGCTAATGGTTTCTATAATTGCAGTGGGCTTTGAAAGCGAACAGCATTGATCCTGACCAGACTGCGCGGATGCGCAGGCTGGTCTGGATCCATGCTGGTCGCAAAGCTATTATGTTGGTTTTCTCATGGCACGGCTCATATAGGATTGCCGGTTACATTCTGCGTTGGTTTTTCAAATAATAATTCTGATTTCCATTTAATCCTGTAATTCATATATTTCGAGATATGAAATGTATAAATCTTGCAAGATATATGTAAAGCTTTGTCAAGAACCTTTTTGAACAATTCATATAAGTACATTTGTAAGTTAGCAAGTAAATATGTAATTATGATGACAGGTGTATAACAATTAACAAACGCTTAGAAACACTCAGTCAAATGAACCTATAGGTCACTTAAGTCTGTATACATGTATATGATTAAATAGTATTACATACAACTGTTGTATCGGGATATCTAACGCCTAGTTTCCATCAAGATGAAATGAAGGCTAGTATACATTATCTACATGAAGTGGACATGCGCATATTTTCGGGTCTCTCAGGCCCATCTTTTGTTTTTCTGTATTTATTCAGGCTTTGAAATGTTACATTGTGTACATTTTCCAAAACTTGAAGTGGACTTGCACATATTGAACAGACCTCTAAGTCCAATTATTTGTCTGGAGTTATGGCTTCTTTTTGGACTTTGAAATATTACTGCCGAATATTGTGAATGTATGCTCAACTCCCCGAACAGTTTCCGCCAAATTCAAATGGAATTTGGTATACATAATCAGCGTCAGTTAAACATGTCAATTTTGTATGGAGCTTTGCGTCTTTAATTATGTCCTTTCTGACTTTATTCTATTAAGCATTTTCAGGAGGCATGTGTCCTTCAATGTTGGTATCATTTTTGTTTATTTATATAAATATAACGATAGAAAGTCTGACATGTATAAAGCACGCAGCTGTTTTTTGAACCAATCATAACATGTTGTTTAATTTTGTTTATCCTGGTGTTTTATTCTTGAAGAGGTATTTTCATGAAATATTCGTATCGTAAATGACAATGGTGAAAAAAGTGTCTTACTTTCAAGACAATGTGCATATAAATATTAATGAAAATAAAAGACACATTTGATGCTTTCTTGAGCTCTTAGAACCGGCCATCAATGTAATCAAATAGTTGGATAAATGTTTGGATTAGGTGTCTTTGGAAAATAAATGTTACTTGTATGTCTAGACTCAAAAGATACGATATTCATTACAAGTTCGGGTGTGTAATGAAAACAAGATGCTTGGAAAAATGGGGAAAAGTCGGTAGAGAGAGAGAAGCAAGTTGCCGACGTTCAGTTTCAGTTTGAATTAATGCCATTTCTACGTTTACTTTCGGCAAAACAATCAGTTTTGACCTCCTGCATTTTATTTTCTTTTGCAAATGCTGCATTTTCTTATACAATATGACTGACTAAAAGTTCAATTAATAGTGACATTAAGTCGACCTTATAGTAACTATTCTCTTAATCCCCGTGGTATTTTATTTACCCTACATATTTTTGACTTTATAAATCATGTTCAATTAGGCTAATCCAATGATTTCTAAATCCTATTAGGAAAGAAATGTCGCTCAAAGCAAGATATATTTAGAAATATTTGCTATGACCTCAAGATAAACCGATTTCTCTGGAAACGGCCCTTTTAAGGCGACACACATAGCACGTTAAATTACTGAATTTATTGACTTCAGTAGATAACAAAATACATCACATCGAAAGCAAATTTGCGGGTGTGAGAGTAGACTAAAAGGTTTAGTTGAGAACGAAATTATGTTTAACAATATAGAGTTATCAATCAAGTACTACACATATTCTAAGAAATAATGTACTAACTTCAGTTACAGATTGTTTTGCTGTCTTTTAGAGTGATTCTGACAGAGGGTTTAGGTATAAGATATGCACAGCATAATTATAAGATATGCACAGCATATATAGTGCCGGAATAAAATTTATGGGATGTTTGAAAAATTGATCAACATTGAATAAACAAATGAACAATTTTGATAAACAATCTGCTGAGTGAGTTTCTCTGTCAACGACAGCTCTGATAGCATAAATGCATCTAAGTGTTTTTTTTTCTAATAGGTGTAAAGGATTCTTATAGGCACACGTAATTCTGTGTATCATTTTGTTTTGCAGATGTGGTGCAACTTTGTCTAACGAGCATCTCTGTCTCTGTATGAAAACCTCCTTGAAATAATGAATTGATTTCTTAAAATTACTTCGCGTATTATTTTATTTGATCTTTCCCGTGCCTGTATCTTAGATGAATCAGATCCATTAATTGCAAGAACCTCGTGCCAAGTCTGGGGCAGATTTTACCAGAGGCGTATTCAATAAAACTGAAAAAAATCTAACAGACACGTAAGGAAATTTTCCAGATGAACAAATATTTGTATATATACATCATAACAGAGCTAAAATAAAACAGTATTTATAATTAGACTAATAGGAGTAAACTCCCTGTCTTTCAAATACAAACATTTTATAAAACTTTCCATAAGATTTCTTAATGTGTCGCTGTGATACGCAGTGCCTCTGTTATCTTCCTAAAGATAACATATTTTTCTTTGAAATTCGTTCGTGCATTTGCCTGAAATAGATCGCAGCCAACTTACCCAAAATAACCGATAAAATATGTCATCGGTTTTGTTCTAAATATATTTCATTTTTTTTAGATTTAAAACAAAATGTTAAATTGTGTAAAAATGTGTAAAATGTCCTTGAAATATCTTTATTGTGTTTTGGAGTTCAGCGCAACTTTATTACAATAGCTGATAGTAGGCACTGTTTTAGTACTGCAGAAAATTTGACCAGAATATTTAAAATGTTTTATGGGAAAAAAAGACTAAATGAGAATAAATTTGTTCTATCCTTACTGTGAAAATGCAAATTTTAAATACTACTGTTATTTTTTTTAATATTTCACAGTTGTTTTATCAAAATGATTCCCAAGATTCTGTACATCTGTTGAAAAGGACAGAATAAAGATAGGTCATCAATATAATTTTAACGAATAAAGTTGACGTTTTATCTAAAAGCACAATGTATAGAAATTTTTGGAGTTCAAAATTTGACAGAAACTACCTTTTCCACTTTCCTACTTTCCTTTTTGGTTAAAGATCCTAAGATTTGATTTATTATTATTATAATACTAGATTTATATAGCGCCCTTTTCATGATCAATTTCACGTTCAAAGGCGCTTTACATAGTTCAAATGCAGCCACACAGGGCGCATAATTCATCCTCTACTAGTACAGACACAGAGCGATCTGACCAGAGAGACAGAGCGAGACAAAGCCCCCACGACAGAGAGATCGGAAATCAGATACAGGCTTGTCCGGCTAACCTAGCGAATAGACAGCCTGGTTCTTTAACGTGCCCAGTTTATAGCACTGATGTGCGTGAAATTAGCCAGAGCAGCCAGAGTAGCCAGAGTTCAGCCAGAGTTTAGCCAGAGTAGCCAGACTTCAGCCAGAGTTCAGCCAGAGTTCAGCCAGAGTTAAGCCAGAGCAGCCAGAGAAGTCAGAACTCTGGTTACTCTGGCTAGCCAGAGTAGCCAGAGTTCAGCCAGAGAAGTCATACTCTGGTTACTCTGGCTGACCAGAGTAGCCAGAGTTCAGCCAGAGAAGTCATAACTCTGGTTACAGTCCTACTAAAATGTCCAAGATTTCAATTTCTCCCAGAATTTCTGGTCAGAGGGTTAATGATTGGCGTGAAATTATAATAACATGGAATGCCAGAGAGTAACAAATAGTATCTTTAGATTGGCTTTTAATAGCCCTATCAAATTACCGGCACTCTTCTCCTTGGCCAGCTTATAATATTGAGATGAACATTAGGTCAGGTGGTTTTATTGCATGAGGAATCAAGAAAAAGATACAATTGTTGTATTTTGAATGAAATGTTGAAGGAAATTTCACACACTTGAAATTCAAGTAATACATATGAACCTATGGAAGTTAATAAAATTAATCTTACAATTAGCAGTTCATATTGGGGTTATAGTTTAAAGGCCCAGTAATACTTTGAATGTAATAATTACAAACAGAATTTATTTTACCTAGAAAGTTATAAACTTTCTGACGAAATTGGCCTTTATTTGCTCAGAACATAATTTAGCGTTGCTTTTTAAAAGTTTAAATTATAAATCTGAAATATAGCATGTTGTATTTTATTTCAATGATATTGCAAAACAGAGAGAAATGTCTTCTGTATGTATGAAACCCATGATTACAATAGGTAACCGTTAAAGCCCTGCTCCCGTGCTACCTTTTAATCTTGAATTGTCACTGAAAAAGCATGAAAATCCTAACTATGAACAGTGACTGCTGTCAAAATTAAGTCTATTTTATATGTATAGGATAGACAATGAGTGCCGTTGTCTACGTGATATATACAACGAGCAAAGCGAGTTGTATATATCCCGTAGACAACGGCACGAGTTGTCTATCCGACTAAGACCACGTGACATAAAAACTGCAATTATTGAAAACTCTCCCAGGCGTTCAATAGAAATTAGGATTAACGTGTTTTTATAAAAGTAATATCATCTTTGTACAGTTAGCGCTTAATTGTCAGTAGGGCATATGAAATAATGCAGGTTATTTGTATAAATTCAGTTTTACTCAAATACCGGATTTACTAAGATTTAACGTTCATTAACACTTTGAGTCATTTGCAATCACAAAATTAATGCTAAACAGTTAAGTATGGATTTCTCAAAAATACACAAAATTGGACTGCATGCTGAACAATTAGTTTTTGTGAGGAGTTTGCATGTTGGTGAAACACGATGACAGAGAAGATAGCCAGGTTATTTATTTTTTTAGTTAGTTTTTTTGTTTTTGTTTACTTTGTTTATCAGGATATAGTTAGTGGGTAGATGCTCGTAGGACTAGGAATACCTCTTACTATATCCTGCCCTTCTTGTAAGAATGATGTAGTTGTTTTACTTTCTAACTGGGCCAAGTTGTTCGAAACTTTAACGGGCTGTAATTTAGTTTAGTTTAGTTTAGTTTATACTAATTTGTTTTAGCTCGATTGTGATGAAAGCTTTAACTGTTTAAGCTTATTGTAACCACTCTCGAGTCTGTTTCCTATGAAAACTAGTACTGGGGTTATATGAGAAGTCATGGTCGTGACCCCAATGATGCTCGAACCCACGACCACTGCATTAAGCTGTTAAACTAACCGCCTGTTAAATTTCTATTCAAGATACTAGTCTTGGTGGGTGAGAAACACTAGTATGATATTTTAATTTAAAATTGCTGTAAAGATGATTTAGTGTTTATAATCCTTAACAAGTACATTTGATTTTCTAAGTTTTCTAAACTGTCGAAATCTACTGATAAAGTTAATCGACCGTTAAGTCAATCGCCTGTACTGGATCCAGTTGTTTGCAAATGTAAGGATCGTGCTGACATGTCTTTTTTATAACAAGTGAACATAAAAAGTTACAACTGTTGGAAACATTTCAGTGAATGTGTAAATTACGTTTTTACCCAGTTGTTTCTACACTACAAATATGTAGTTTATTGTAATTCAATTTTATTGATATCTAATAACATGGGGTCATTTTCACGATATTAATATTTAGACGTTGTCAACTGAATTTACCTCCAAGTCAGTCTTATTTTTTTTATCCCATTGATAACTGGTGAGAATATTGCAAGGTCATTTAACTCCGGCGTTCGTCTGTATTGTTAGATGGTAAATTGACACGAAATTCACGCGTTTTTTGCCCAAGTTTCCCGCGATATATATACAACGCTACTGTTGTATATGAAATATAGACAGGTACGAGTCTGCTTTGCGATTGGCTATTTACGGATTATCGTGGTCTAAAAAATTCTATATTAAATACCTGTGGTTTTGCGTGCTAAAGTGTTGCACGTGGCCGTTACAGCTGTTGCCTATTGTAATCATGGGTGGCATACACACTAAAGAATTTGAATAGTAGCGGAGCAGGTCTTTTACTGTTTTCTATGAAGAGACAACTAAAATTTCACAGAAAAATATATGGTAACATGCTGTAGGTTAATCTTAAGTGTTACTTGACCTTTAGAAAAGAAAACAATCATGTCATGATTATATGAAAAAAGCACTGCCTCAACTGGGAATCGATCAAACATAACATTAAAAAAGAACTGTCTGATAATGGCACGGACCGTAGGACACAATTTTCAAGTCGACAGTAAATGATTAACTTTATTTTATAGCTCTTTGGAAATGATGAAAAAAAAAACATTCCCTGCTTTGTAGACAACAATATATATAAGACTTCTATAAATTTCTGCTGATTAGTAAAAAGGCATAAAACTTGTGGTGGGTAATTCATGTAAGATAAGGTCAAATAGCAGGTAATTAATGTGAGGATGTCGGCCAGCACAGCAGGCCATGGAGATTTATGGGGTATTAACAGTTACAGATTATTTGCCTAGCTGAATAGCCCCTGCTAGATTTTAGTAACCTTCTGGGACATTTTGGTAGGACTGGTTACTCTGGCTGGCCAGAGTAGCTAAAGTTCAGCCAGAGTAGCCAGAACTCTGTTTACTCTGACTGGCCAGAGAAGCCAGAGTAGCCAGAACTCTGTTTACTCTGACTGGCCAGAGTAGCCAGAGTTCAGCAAGAAAAGCCAGAGTTTCTAGGATGTTAAAACGTTCTGGCTACTCTGGTCAGCCATAGTATCCAGAATAGCCCGTGTCACCTGGACTGTATTTGTTCTGGTTAGTCTGGCTGAGTTTCTAGGATTTTAAGAGTAGCTAGAGTAACCTGGTTCACAAAACATTTTCCGTCTTAGCTGAGTTTGATTATGAAACTTAATATGTCATTTCTATCTAAATAGCATGTTTAAACTGAATTTCAAGTTAATTACTAATTTCAAGTGGCTATTTAGAGTAGCCAGAGTAGTCAGAACTCTGGTTACTCTGGAGTAGCCAGAGCAGCCAGAACTCTTGTAGCCAGAGTTCATTCATAGTAGCAAGAGTTTCTAGGATTTTAACATGCTCTGACTACTCTGGTCAGCCAGAGTATCCGGAGTAGCCCTAGTCACCAGGATTTCATTTGCTCTGGTTACTTTAGCTGGCCAGAGTAGCCAGAGTTTCTAGGATTTTAACATGTTTTTGCTACTCTGGTCAGCCAGAGTAGCCAGAGTAACCAGGTCTCATGTTCACAAAAGTTTTTCAGTCTTAGCTGAATTTGATTATGAAATCTAATAATTGAACCTTGACATGAGAAAACAAACATAGTGGCTTTGCGTCTCGCAGTTTTGTCAGGATCCATGCTGTTCGCTTTTAAAGCGTATTTGACTTGGAGAAACTGTTAGCGAACTGCATGGATCCTGACCAGCCTGCGCGGATCTATTCTGGTCTCAAGCCCACTATGTTGGTTTTCTTATGGCGCGACTCATATTTCATTTCTATCTAAATAGCATGTTTAAAACTGAATTTCAAGTTAATAATTATTTTCAAGTGGCTGTTTAGAGTAGTCAGAGTAGCCAGAACTATGGTCACTATGGCTGGCCATAGTAGCCAGAGTTCAGCCAAAGTTTAGCCAGAGTAGCCAGAATTCTGGTTACTCTGGCTGGCCAGAATAGCAAGAGTTCAGCCAGAGTAGCCGAGTTACCAGGATTTCAATTGCTCTGGCTACTTTGGCTAGCCAAATCAGCCAGAATTTCCGAGATGTCCATTGGTTCTAGCTACCCTGGCTAGCCAGAATAGCCAGAGAAAATATATACTGTAATACCTATTGCAAAATGACCCTTTTGGTAGTCTCAGGTTTGATTTTTTAGTGTTTTATATGTATCAAGTGATTCATGAAACGGACTTCAAAGAATTGTCTTATTTTTCAGACAGCAGCCAGAGTAGCCAGACGTTCTAGGACTTTAATATGTTCTAGCTACTCTGGTCAGCCAGAGTAGTCAGAGTGACCATGATTTCTTTTGCTCTGCTACTCTCCCTAGCCAGAACAGCCAGAATTTCCGAGATGGCAATTGGTACTAGCTACCCTGCTAATCAGAAATAGCCAAAGAAAATACAGTAAAACCTGTTGCCAGAGTAGCCAGAGTAATTAGAACACTGGTTACTGTGGCTGACCAGGACAGCCTGTTTCATAATTTTCACATAGTCTGGCTACTCTGGCTGGCCAGAGTAACCAAGAATAACTAAAATGCGCACGGGTTCTGGTTACTCTGGCTGGCCAGAACAGCCAGAGAAAATACAGACAAACATACCACACTACCACAAGGTTTCCAAAGGGACTTTGCTGCACCCCAGCGCTAAATTCTGCCTCCCACGAAGGGTAGATACGACGAAGCGACACCGATCCATCTTCGATCTTCAGTATTTATACGGCTGTATGCCATACCACACTGGACTGTGATTTAGTGCACTGCGACATGGCCGTCATGGTCTTTTGTTTTGAATTGACCCATTCTGGATCTTATTCATGGCATATTTTATCCCCAGTGTATTGCCTCATATTCATTCTGTTGAAAAAATGGCACCAAATTGAAAGTAAAAAACACAGGTACTCGAAACGGTTATGGGTGTAAAGCCAGTAAATGCATTTTTTTTCGCAAAGTGGCGTGTTACGTGGTTTTTAAAGAGCTGTCTTGGTCAAAAACACGTGTACGGACCCAGTCACGTGAAATCCTTTAGTATCGCTTCCGTGTGTGTCGGAGTTGGTGTCACACTTATATTTGGAATTTTCTTTGAACAGAAAACTATCATGGTGCCCAACTCTGGCTGTGTATTTCTCCCGTAATCGCGCATAGGAGTGAATCAGTCCCTACTGTGCCAAATATTAGGATAGGCGCAAATTGTATTGAGAAACTTCTGAGCAACCTGAACCCGCAGGAGGACAACTGTCCTGACAAAATCAAGCCTATAAGTCTTAAAACACTCTCTGTAGAACTATCCCCCATCCTTGAGGTCATATTACAGAAATCCCTGGAGGAAGGATCACTTCCATCCCAGTGGAAATCCGCATATGTTGTCCCCATTTTTAAAAAAGGTGATAGGTCAAATCCAGTAAATTACAGGCCAATTTAATTAGCATGTGTCCTTTGCAAAGTTCTTGAACACATTGTTTCCTCATCTATTGTTAAGCACTTCACCATCCATGGTATTCTGTATGACCTACAGCATGCATTTAGGGAAAAAAGATCATGTGTTACCCAGTTAGTTATTTTAGTAAATGATCTGGTCACTTCAGTATACAAAAAAGTAGATATTATACTATTAGATTTTAGTAAGGCTTTCGACAAGGTTAGCCATGAGAAAGTTCTTCTAAAATTGCATGAATACGGAGTCAGAGGAAACACACTAAGATGGGTCAAAGGCTTCTTAGATAATAGGATCCAATCAGAATCTAAAGTTAACAATTACAAATTGTGAATTTTACTATGACTGTCATAACCCACAAGGTCCAAGTAAGAGATCCAGGACCTTATTCAGGACCATATGGGTCCTCTTGTTTATATTGATATCATAAACAATTGCAGTGAATTCCATATAACTTTGAATGCAAAAATAAAGAATATTTATTTGAAGGCTTCTGGTTTTGTATTTATTTAACTTCAGTGTTTGCCTTGAATTTGTACCAAATAAATTAACTTGAAGACATAATATAAAGAAATTGGAGAATAAATTTTTTTATACTTGTTGACAGCAACCAATTCCTGAAATTTGCATTTTAAAGTTGTGGAAAGTTGACGAAATGTTGACATGTGACCACATATACTTAAAGCGGCTTAATAACGGTATTTCATCTAAACCCTTGGAAAAAAGGTAGATACCTGTGACATGCCAATCAAAACGCAAAATGTCATTCAAAATTGATTGTGGTCACCTTATGCCATCAGACAATCAACATTCCATGTTGTATTAACTCGGTATTACTCAGTATGAAACGATATTGACTGTGTTTGGATTAAACAGTTATAGGACAGCTAACTGATAAGTAAGACAATTCTTTGAAGTCCGTTTGATGAATCACTTGATACATGAAACACTAAAAAAAAACAGAGGTTACAAAAAGGGTCATTTCGCAACATGTTAAAGGCCTAGAAACTCTGGCTACTCTAGCAGAAGTCCGTTTAATGAATCACTTGATACATAAAACACAAAAAATTCAACCTTGAGAGAATCAAAATAGTCAACAATCTTCTCAAACCTTTCCAATATAGCTTTCGTTCCAAAAATAGCTGTGAGGCTCAACTATTATCCTTTACACAAGAAACATTTGACAATCTCCAATCTGGAAACAAACATGTCTCACTGTAATGGATTTCTCGAAAGCTTTCGACAAGATCGATCACCAACTCCTTCTCTATAAAATCGTGAAAATTTTTGTCTACAGAATCTCTCTATCCCGGATTCAATCTTTCCTTAGTAACCGTTTTTAATCTGTAGTAGTTGAAGGCTTACACTCTTCTACCAGTTCTATCAGGGGGTTCCTCAAGGTTCAGTGTTGGGTCCTTGTCTCTTCCATTGTTTTATCAATGACCTTCCTGACTCTGTTAAAGGTAGAATACACCTATTTGCTGATGATACTATCATATACCTCAACATAGACTCGTTAATAGACTCTTACAAAGTTCAAGATGATTTGACAAAATTAGAAGAATGGGAACGTAATTGGTTTTTGGAATTCAATTCTGATAAATGCGAAGTAATATGAATCTCAAAAAAAAGAGAGAAAAAAATATCATCTTTCCATATAAATTACTTAATCAAGAACTAAAAACTACAGAAAATGCTTGATATCTTGGGATTACTATTAGTTATGTCTTAACATTGAAACACATATTGAAATTACATCTTCAAAAGCTAGTAATACTCTCAGATTTATAAAAAAATATGTACAATGTAATAACATTAATATTAAAGAAACTGCCTAAAAACATACGTTCGCCCGCAATTAGAATACTGTAAGATCATATTGCATCCATTGCAGAAAAACTTAGTATATAAGATTATTATCATTATTATATTATTATTATTATCATCATCATCATCATCATCATCATCATCATCATTATTATTATTATTATTATTATTATTAATCCAAATTTGTTGAGTGCCCATTTAATATAAAATATACGTTCAAGGGCGCTTAACAATTAAACATGTGACATATCGCAGATATGTAGGAAAATCACAAAAACATGGCATATGCAATATTAAAACTGAAACTGACTGATTTGATTAATGGTTATTTGTACAACATTATTCGGGATGCATGTATTCTTCTATGTTCTAGTGTCGGCCATTTAAGTTTCAAGCATTGATGTTACGCTGCTTTGGTATGAGTAGCCAGAACATGTTAAAATCCTAATAAAGTCTTGTTACTCTGGCTGATCTCTGCCTACTCAGGCCAGCCAGAGTAACCAGAGTTCTGGCTACTCTGGCTGAACTCTGCCTACTCTGGCTACGATAAATAGCCAATTGAAAAAAGTTATTAACTTGAAATTCAGTTTTAAACATGCTATTTAGAGAGAAATAACATATTAAGTTTCAAGATCGAATTCTGCTAAGACTGTAAATGTTTTGCGAACACGGGACCTGGTTACTCTGGCTACTCTGGCTGACCAGAATAGCCAGAACATGTTAAAACCCTAGAAACTCTGGCTACTCTGGCCAGCCAGAGTAACCAGAGCTACTTTAATTAACCACTCGAAAATAGTTATTAACTTGAAATTCAGTTTTAAAAATGCTATTTATATAGAAATGACATACTAGTATTAAGTTTCATAATCAAACTCTGGCTACTCTGGCTGAACTCTGGCTACTCTGTTAGAAACAGCCAGAGTAACCAGAGCAAATGATATCCTGGTGTCTCGGGCTACTGTGGCTACTTTAGCTGACCAGAGTAGCCAGAACATGTTAAAAATCTAGAAACTCTGCCTACTCTGGTTGAATTCACTTCAAATGAACAATGAAATGTAACCTGAAAAAACATCTTAACGGCAACATATAATTGTTCACTCGCCTTAGGAATATTTTGCATAGTCATGTTACTTAAGCAATACCAATAATCTGTAAGTTCTGACGATACTATAGCAAACAATTGCTTGTTTTGTTTACAAAGCCGAGCAGGATGGCGCCTTGCAACGACAAGTTGGACCACAACCCAAACAGACAGATTGGGGAAAGAACACTGATAAATAGTTCAGTTTATTAGCAATAGACAAAATGATTTCCTGGTCTATGGTGATGTCGAACAAATAGTACAAGTGGCAACTCCGTGGTTATAAAGTTGATCTGAAAACGAAATCATTGATTAACACTTGACTGATAGTAAAACGAGTCACAAAGCTAATATTGTTCTTGGCAATCTGGGAAAATTATATTTAATTTCCCTGTAATAAAACACTGATAAACTTTTGTAAGAGCAAAATTAAAAAATCAAGGATGGAAGTTCTTCTGTGCATACCTTAGATGTTAATATGTTGTTCCTGAACATACTAAAATGATATATTTCATTGGAGGGTATATTGTGACGTTTGAGAGATATTAGATTTCAAAGATATTAGACTATCAAGCGGAGCGAAAATGACACCAACGAAATGGTATATTAGACAATTCACAGGAGTGTATCATTGCCAAGCAAAATGTTTCTGATAATTGTCGAATACGCATTTAATACTGTTTAGCTTAATATTGCTTTACATATCGAAATTTTGTCCTCGTGATTTTTTTTTTATTTTCTCTGGAAAACGTAATTAGAAATTAGAATATAGAGATCAGCTTACATATGCCATTTGGTATTAACGGGAAAAACTTGATTCCAAGGAAATGCACATATCAGTTAAAGGAAAAAAAACAACAACAATTATTTACACTAGCAAATAGTGATTCTGATAAACAAAGCTTGGGCTGCGAGATATCAACTGGCAAAATGTATACATGCTAATCTTGAAATAGTTGTTTAAAAATGTCACATAATAAGCTTGGTATTGAAACACAAGCAAGAAGAATTGCAGGTCGGAACGATAACCATCTCGGATAAACAGAAAGTTATTTCATAGACTTCATAAACTTTTACAAGATAGTGTAGGGGCCAAAATAACATGGAATTCAGATGATAGTACACAGCTAAGCAGTCTGCATGAATGCAAAGGTAAACTTCATTGTAAATATTTTTTTTAAAATAAATTTCTTTAGTTTATTTCATCAGACAAAAGGTAAGAAATGTAACAGTTCTGAACAAAAGTGATGCTACTTCATGTGTCATTTTGAATGATAAACACCACAAATTGTTCTGTGTAAATTTATTCACTTAAACTTCCGTGTACTTCTACAAAGGTACTTATATCAAATAAAATGACACGTGCAAAAGTGGCACGTGCAGTGTCTACATATTTGCGATGCTTTTCAGACCTTGTCTTCAACGAAACCTACATAATGTCAGTCACATCTATTCCAGCTTCATATTCGTGATGAATGCAATAAATTGAAATAAAATGATGTACTATTGTCGCAATGCAAGGTATAAAGAAAAAATGAGACACTACAGAGCTGTAGTTTTATAGCAAAGAAGTAGTGTTTTAATGGACCTCATGCTACAAAACTAGACGGTACTTATTTCAAAATGTACTTGTTTCAAAACTAGTCTTGGTAGTAAATGTCGTAGTCTAATAAAACATCAGAATTTCTTTTCTGTAATTACTTTTATTAGGTTTTTGTCTGATTGTTTGGGATGTTTTGTTGTGAGAAAGGACATGTGTTGGTAAAGTGTGTCATTACGTCATTCTCTTACATTTGTGCGACAACTTGGTGAATACGACAAGTGTCTCCAGTTTATCAACACTAGGCTGTTTAACCCTTACCTTGCTAAATTTCTATACTGATCTTATCCATCTTTCAATTTGAACAGTACCATTAACTGTTAGTTTTTTCCGTGTACTGGACTATAAATTATTCAAAAGGGGTGCTTACCGAAAAGACGCTGACGGAATGGCGATTAGTGCAGATCACGATCAGACTGCACGGATCATGACCTACACTTGTCGCAAAGGAAGTACTTATAGTGTACAGCATGATTTAGGGTTAACTAAAATCTTGCAGGATACGTTTCTGCTCTGATGCAATTTATTCTTAAAGTGATTCGCTTTAAGCTTGTGGTCAACACTAATTTCAAATTAATTGTTATACTAACTGAAGGGTACAAGGACCACTATATGGGGACTTTCAGATGTGATATTGTGCAACTGTTGTATTGTGTAACTTTTGTTGATTTCAGCTTTTACGACGGAATTAGCATAGCAAACACTGATATCTTTCTCTCATTGTTTCAGTTTGATATTTCCTTTCTCTTTCTAACGTCAATAATTTAAGTTATACTATATGTAAGTAAAAATTTGGAGGGTTGGAAAGACGTCACTTTCATTCCCACAACATGCGTGATTTGTCTTCTTTGTATGACATAACGATACTACCACCGAACGTGTTACAGCCCTTTGATGCATATGATGAATATTTTCAGGTCATCATTTCATTAGTTTTTAGATTTAGTCAATTCTTGCTTGTATAGTTTAATTTGAAGAAAATTTGCTTTTTAAAGCAATTTTTGATCTCTTCAACCACCTTTTATCTCTGATGTAACGTGACAAGTAGAATAAAAACGAAATATCGTTCACATACTTTGATGTAATTTAGACACCAGCAAGTTCATTCGAGCAACAAAATCAAGTATTAGCGCATTATTTCATCTGCTACTTACCGAATTCTTGCTTTGTATTACACATAGAATAATGTATATTTTTGGAGCACAGGAATTCAGCGTCTGTGGTCTGCCTTACATAACTATAAAAAAGCTTGCGTTTGACATGCTTTTGTCTGCAATTAATGTGCTGCCAGAAGAGAATTATTTCAACAAGTGTTTACATAGGAATTAATTACATTGATCTAAATCAGTTTTTTTTTTCTGACACAAGTAACTTCCGTGTTGTATCAGTTCGCCATGTACTATCCTAAACTAAAATACAGAACCATTATAGCATACCAGAGGTCTACCATGTACCCAATCTGACTAAAGTACTTGATCTTCTAAACGAAGATCTGAGAACGACCCATTCACATTCGTCTTCTGTAGATCTTGGATTTCCAGTATTGCTATTTTTATTTTATCCAATCAGACGACTGTCGAATGTCAAAGAGTAAGAAAAATGTGCTGTCATTCCAGGGCTCGAACCCGGGACCCCTCGCTTACAAAGCAAGTGGCCTACCGACTGAGCTAGGCGGCTGTCTGATACATTACGACATAAGAATTGTAAATAGCAAAAGTCAAGGCTACAGGTAGATTTGCAAGATGTTGTAAGTTAGGCTCTGATTGGCTAGCGAAAGCGTCGTCAGAACGAGGCAATGGATAGGTCGTTCTCAGATCCTATGCGTAGCATAATAGGAGATGTACTTTAGTCAGACTGACCATGTACCTTGGTTGATCCTGGGACAGTGACGAACCTCGAATGGATAAAAAAATGCTTAAGCACTATATAAGAACTGTAATGTTAGCGTAAATCAATCAAAATGCATTTTACTTAACTTAGAAAAAAAAAAACAATTTAAGGCCTTAAAAGAAGGCTTAATTGAATCCGCTTTGCCATTCATTTGACAGGTCTGTTATAAGTCGCATCATGTTTAATCATATTAAAAGTCATATATCATAATACATCAGTAATCCTTCTTACCTTTGTTTAGATTATTTTAATCTGTTGACTTAGGTAATCGCTTTCAATTAATAAAATACACAGATTTATGAATAAATTTAAATAGAGAATAATAACGCAAGTGTGACAAATATATGTACACGTTACTTAGATTGCACAACTTACGGTTACGCCAATTGCAATTAAGGATCTATACTATAAACATTACTTTTTATATTGACAAATACATTTGCTATGGAAAAAAAAAAGCGGGAACGATAATTGCTGAACCTTTATTTAGTTTAACTGGTTTTCTCTCTAGATTAAAGGCAGTAAAGGGCATATGTATCCGATAAAAGTTCAAAAGTGCTCGTACACTTATCGCTAAACCGTGATTTTATAAAAAGAAAATTGTTTTTCATATTTTGAAGTCGATAACTAACTTAAGTCATGTTTTTAGTTACCTACTGTTTCACGCTTTTTCGCTAATTCAGAACAATGTAGGAAAGCAAGTAATGTATTAATTGCTATTCCCAGTCTGAAATACAATGACGTGGGTCTCGCGCGGATATTGGTATTAGCATGAAGTATATAAGCGTAAAATGTGGTAATTTGGATATTTAACCAGTAATCTAAATTGGTAATTGTGGGTGAAAGGACTGACATATTGACAGACTAAAATTTATAGCACTTGGGTGTTGAAATGAAAAAAATATTGTCTTTTAGATAAATAGCTGTGAGAACTTACGTTAGCAGCGGGAAAAACTTTCGGATATATTTAAATTGTGTAATAATTCCTGTATAAAGTGTCGGAAGTTTTGCAAAACCATTTTATTAACCGTGTCACGTATTCATTGAAAGTCGAGGATATATACAGCTATACCCATATTCATAACTAAGTAAGCAGTGCTTATTTTTCATAATTTGGCCAGTATGGTTACTGGTATCTTGGGTTTTACATTGGCTCTGATGTCGATGTAATTTGAATTTACTAAGTGCAAATATAGATGCTCTTCAGTTAGATTTAGAACCAGACCAAGTGTTGGCTGAAACTTTTTTAAACCACACTTTAAATTCTTAGAGTGTCTAAATGAACATATTTTACATTGTTTTTTTTTTTCATATGAACAAATACATAGCGTTACCACTACCATTTATGTAATCTCCGGGGAAAGTAAATATTTTATAGTTGAAATAAATAGACTTGATTATTTCTTTAAAATTATTATCTCTATGGAAGTGTATGTAGAGTCCAAATGGCAAATACTCACGCAATCTATTTGATAAAATTTGACAGATAAGGGAATAGATTATCAGAGTATTGAGATTTCTTCATACTTAATATTTACCATTTCATGCAGCTGGACAGTGAGAGTTTAAAAGAAATATACGGGAAATGTATCGTAGATTTCATTTGTAAGTGGTTTAGAGCTGCAAGCAGACCTTTGATTGACTCATCATCGCGGTCGGGTTTTTTTATATTATTTTGTAAATTTCAATTCGAAGTGAAAGTTAGTTATGTTTGCTGCTCTGTGTAAATATTCTCAAGAGGGTCTGAGCAGTACTTTGTAATTAATAAATTTGGAACTTGTTTTATTGGATCTCTTTGGGTGTTCTAGTGAATGTCTTAATTAGAGTCACTTCGAATATAAAAATATCGAAGACAATGTCGATGACACTCGTGGGTGAAGTAAGAAATGAACAGTACCGTAACGGAAGGCGACGCGTGACGTTTCCGCCCAAGACAGTACCATCTGGCACCATAATGAACCTATATGAACGGCGAGCGAGTATGTCTGCTTTAGGTGAATGTGAAAAAAGGACGTGTAGATACAGTACACCGCTTAATGTTTTACATAGTTCTGGAATAGTTGCGAACAAGTGCAGAAAATATGATTTAAACAAAGGATACCACAGTGGCACACACACAAACTGTTTTAAAGATAATGAAACAAATGATGCAGAGAGTCAGTATAATGTAAATAATACACCTAAGGAATTTACTTCCCGTTTGAGGAAAAGAATCCGAAGTCATGAAGATAATAATCCTAGAATTTATAAACAATTATTACACAACACACAGAGACGAGTGCTGAATGAATGGATGAATGAAAAATTAAGACAGAGTTTAGATGATGTTACTGAACTTGAAGACCCGTTTGAGGAACCAGGGAAAGGTAAGAGTCCTCATTGTGCTGCATACTTTATATTGCACGTTAAATGACACACATTTAGTGTGACCGTCTTTTGTTTTATAAATAATTTTACATCCAGTTTTCTAATACACAAGTTAAAAGCGTCAACATAATTTATTTACATTATTCCAATAACAACATTTTATGTTCAAATATGTCGAAACCGTTGTTGTAATTTTAAATTACGCCTGATAAAAGATGTTCAAAAATTACGTACAAAATGTAAGTGCAAGGATTTATAGGTGGCTAATAGCATAAACATGTCGACAATCTTATCATTTCGTCCAACTTTGAACTTCTACCATACATTTCGGATAATATGTAAAAAGGGAATGGTTACATAATCAGAAATTTCAGTGTCCTCGAATAAATATTTCTTGCATTGTTGAAGCAAATACTTGCATTTCGAAAGTTCTCTTACCCGTGTATTAAAGTTTTTATCTAAGAGGAAAAAGCTACCACACAAAGCTTTGAGAAGCTTCCCCTGCTGCACTATAATCTTTGCAATATTTTCATGAAATACACAACTGGAGTCTGCAAACCAAATCAACATGTCATTCCGTTAAAATGCACCCGTGTTCTCGTTCGCCTTTGACCCCGAGTTTCCAAAAGGTTTACTGTGAATATCGCCTTCCAAATATCGAACCTTGCATCGCAAACACCAAACTTTTGTTAATGATTTCGCAAATGACTTTCCAGTAGGAATGACACATCAAAATAAAGTCTCAATTATAAAATGCATAAAATATATATATTCATAATGTTTACCTTTATTTTTGAAAGGTTAAACATCATGTGATGAATATAAAAAATCAGGTTAGTTTTCGTTAACACACAGCAGTATTCACAGCACTGTGGTCACATCGTCATATTATTTGGCGCCATGTATGCTACTGTTATTTGAACTACTGTCTTTGCAAAAGACCTTCCAAAATCTAAATGATGTAGAAGAATTGCGTTACACTTAAATTCACACAAATTTAGCAGGGTAAAGGTTTAAAGTGACAAAGAATACGTCCGACAGGTATATGACTCGTCCAACATAAGGGGCACCTTGCCATATTTCCATATAGTTTAATTATTACATCCATTCAAATACAATGTACATGTATAAGAAAATAGCTGAGTTGATACATGCTGATAGTAATACTGACTGAATTATATCTGGTTTCTACTTATTTACTTGTATGTTATCATAGATGTCTGAAAGTACAAATCGTCAACAGTTACTAACGGTGTCTGTCGGACAACAAACGTTGTAACGTCGTACCACTGTAACGGTCAGTTTTTTCCCCAGTCAGTTTCTTCCCCGGGGGAAAGAACTGACCAGTCAGTTCTTTCCCCGGGGAAAAATCTGACTGGTCAGTTCTTTCCCCCCCTAGTCAATTCCCCCCCCCCCCCCAATTGCAACTGGTTACTTTTGATCATTCTTATGGGGGGAAAGAACTAACTAGTCAATTTTTCCCCCCTTCTCGATTTTCTGAGCTAGTCAATTATTTCCCCTGTTAGTGAACTGGAACTGGTTATTCTTGGTTATTCTTAACTAGACATATAATAATCAGTTATGAAAAACTGCATAACTTCACAAAGTTAAAGTGAAGGTATTGTTATCATTTAATGTACATGTAGAAGTATTTTAAGCAAAAATATTTTTGAGTCATCCTCATCCTTACTTATAACTAGTCATTCTGGCTTTTATATGTGTACACTGTCATATAAAGAAAAGATGCCTTGTCAACACTTGATTCTTAAACTTAATTGGGGTTATATGTTTTAACTACTTGTTCTGATTTTATATGTGTACCTAAATGAAAGGATGCCTTATCAACTCCATTTTTTAAAAACGTTTTTGGGGTTATAATGAATCATTTTCTCCTGTGACATATAATAATCAGCCATGAAACACTGCATAACTTAACAAAGTTAAAGTGAAGGTATTGTTAAGTTCTTTTATCATTTTAATGTACATACAGAAGTATTTTAAGCACAAATATCTTTGAGTCAGCCCTATCCTAACTAGTCATTCTGGCTTTTATATGTGCACATTGTCATATAAAAAAAGATGCCTTATCAACACTTATTTCTTAAACATATTTGTGGTTATATGTATATATAAAATAACTACTATTTCTGATTTTATATGTGTACCTGAATGAAAGGATGCCTTATCAACTCCAATCTTTTAACATTTTTGGGGTTATAATGAATCATTTTCTCCTGTGACATATAATAATCAGTTATGAAACACTGCATAACTTAACAAAGTGTATGTTTTGTTAATTTCTTTATCATTTAATGTACATATATATTTTAAATACATATATTTTTGAGACAGCCTCATCCCCACTTGGTATAACTAGTCATTTTGGTTTTATATGTGTACATATCATGAAATGATGCCTTATCAAGACTATTTCTAAAACTTATTTGGTGTCATCATTTTCGTTCTGACATATAAAATCGATTGTGAAACACTGTAAAATATCACAAAGTTAAAACGAAGGTTTTAAGATTGACTGTGTATTTCCATTTATACATGTACTTACTTTGTTTCTTTATCATTTTAATGTACAAATAGAAGTATTTTAGCTTTGCATCAATGTTATTGAGAAAGCCACAAGCTCACTTAGTACAGTAACTGTCATATTGTATAACTACTCATTCTGGTTTTATATGTGTCTAAAGAAAAGATGCCTTATCAATTTTTCTATCAACTTCTTTGGAATTATAATGCATCATTTTCTCCTGTTACATGTAAAAGTCTATTATGAAGCACTGTATTATATGACATGTTCATGATTTAAAATAGTAATTTAAATTCTTTATAAAGGAGTACTTCCAAAACATCATATGCATGGCTTGATCCAGGAGGCGGGGTTATACCCCCTTTGAATGACTTGAATGCTCCTCAAAAAATGAAAAAAGTGGGTTAAAAGTGTCATGAAATGAACCCCCCTTCATTAAATTATTTATTACACTCAAATGACTTGCTCATTTTGGAACAATCATACAGTATAATCAGGCCCTGTAGGCGCAAAACCTGAGTTTGAGGTTTTAATATCAGTTTTACTAAATCTTCAAGGTTAAATTCAAACTGAGAGTGACCATCAATACTGATGTACCTCTTTAAAATAGTTATTAACTTAAAATTTAGTTTTAAATGTGCAATTTAGATATATATGACAAATAAAGTTTCATCATAAAACTCAGCTGAGACTGAACATGTGTTGTGATCATGGGGCAAGAATTTGTTATGTGTTTTATATGTACCTGCAAGTATAAAAGAGATGCCTTATCAACCACAATTGATGAATTTATTTGGGGTTATAATGCACTTTCTTCCCTTGTGGCATGTAAAAATCTATTATGATTCATTTTAATACTATCTTCATTCTACTGTAAATTCTATTTCTGATATAAGTAAATATTGAATTGAATAACACAATAATAAATGAGTATTCTTTATTCTTGTTCTTTGTTTTCCTTGATGAGGCTCCCATCTGCCTTTTTATTAGCCCACCATCATCAGATGGTGGGCTATTCAAATCACTCTGCGTCAGTGGTCCATCCGTCAAGTCCATCCATTAACAGTTTCACGATATCGCATCTCCTCAGAAACTACTGGGGGGATTTTTTACCAAACTTTGTTAGAATGATGTATTGGTACCCTAGATGTGTCCCCCTGAAAATCAGACTGGTTCAAAAAATTTTGAGTGAGTTTTTGTTAAAATTGGCATTTTGTTAAAATTGATTTCTAATATAATTTTATATCCAGAGGCCCTCAAGTGGTTGTTTTTTATGGCCTTACCTGTAGAAGGGTCATAAAGTCTGCAGACACTAAATTAAATGAGATAATGATTCAAGTTGTTCATTATTTTCTTATTACACCTCAGCAATGAATGGACTACCCTAGTAGGCTGATGATTAATTTGTTTAGTACTCAAACTTCTGGGTTTAATTGTTAGTTATATTATAAGTAATTGTATGTGCATTCTTTGTTTCCATAATAAGAAAAAATAGCAATTGCATACAACTCATTAATGGTGCCATCTCTCTTGTTTATCGCATAGTGCGGCAATTTTCCTTTGATCTTTGCAGCATGTTATACATAGTAACACACATTATTACTACAAAACTGTGCTGATATCTTACAAAACTGTTGCGATATATATCAACACGGAAATCTCTATGGAGTTTCATAAGAAAAAAAGTGTTCCGATATATATCAGCACAGTAAAACTGTTCCGATATATATCGGAACACTTTTTCTCTAGTGAGGTCCTATCAAGGGAGTATAATTTTTTCCTTTCAAAGAAAAGATGATTTTAGCTCCAATTTACAGTTCACAGAGAAAGAATTGTCACAAACACCTACATTTATAAAGTAAAAGAATAAATAAACTAGAATATTTCAAAAACTTGATAGTTATTGCCAAATTCAGAAATACATATATATGAAATATATGAAATTCTGAGATTTCTCAAATGTTTCTTTTTCTTTGATTTTTTTTTTTACAAACAAAACAACAAGTTTTACAATATGTCTGGCCAATGAAATACAAATATTTAAAACCAATGCAGAAATTTGTTGGGTACTTTTATCTGGGGAACACATTTTCTAAAACAGAAGTTTTAGTGTTTCAGTCAGCGAGGCGCAGAAAGGGAATCAAAATAGTAAAAATAATAATAAACAAATTTAAATGAAAATAATATATAAATTTTAATGATAAACTATGCGATAAAACAGTTATAATATGTAGTGCTCGTGTGTTACCAGGATATATCAGAGCTAGGGGTACATCTCGTTATTTTTCTCTTCACAAATCTGTCTCGGCCTACCGGCCTCGACGATATGTGCAGAGAAAAATACCCTCGATGTACCCCTAGCTCTGATATATCCTGGTAACACACTCTCACACATACTATAACAATTACTTAGGGTATGGGTTTAATGATAAGTTATAATATAACGATTTTCAGCTAGTCTTGAAATTTGGAACATTCAAAAATGACCGGTCATTCCTTTCCCCCCTGGCCTGTACTTTACCTTCAGGTGGGGGAAGAAAAGGACTGCCCAGTCAGTTTCTTCCCCCACCAAACAGAGCCAGTACTGGCTAGGGGGGAAAGAACTGACTGGTCAATTTCTTCCCCAACCTGAAGATAAAGCACAGGCTGGGGGGAAAGAACTGACTGGTCAGTTTCTTCCCCCACCTGATAGGTCAAGTACTGGCTAGGGGGGAAAGAACTGACTGGTCAATTCCTTCCCCAACCTGACAGGTCAAGTACTGGCTAGGGGGGAAAGAACTGACTGGTCAGTTTCTTCCCCCACCTGATAGGTCAAGTACTGGCTAGGGGGGAGAGAACTGACTGGTCACTTTCTTCCCCCACCTCACAGGTCAAGTACTGGCTAGGGGGGAAAGAACTGACCGGTCAGTTTCTTCCTCCACCTGACGGGTCAAGTACTGGCTAGGGGGGAAAGAACTGACTGGTCAATTTCTTCTCCCACCTGACAGGTCAAGTACTGGCTAGGGGGGAAAGAACTGACCAGTCAATTTCTTCCCCCACCTGAAGATAAAGTACAGGCTAGGGGGGAAAGAACTGACCGGTCAATTTCTTCCCCTACCTGACAGGTCAAGTACTGGCTAGGGGGGAAAGAACTGACTGGTCAATTTCTTCCCCAACCTGAAGATAAAGCACAGGCTAGGGGGGAAAGAACTGACTGGTCAGTTTCTTCCCCCACCTGATAGGTCAAGTACTGGCTAGGGGGGGAAAGAACTGACCAGTCAATTTCTCCCCCCCACCTGACAGGTCAAGTACTGGCTAGGGGGGGGGGAAAGAACTGACTGGTCTATTTCTTCCCCCACCAGAAGATAAAGTACAGGCTAGGTGGGAAAGAACTGACTGGTCAATTTCTTCCCCTACCTGACAGGTCAAGTACTGGCTAGGGGGGAAAGAACTAACTGGTCAATTTCTTCCCCAACCTGAAGATAAAGCACAGGCTGGGGGGAAAGAACTGACTGGTCAATTTCTTCCCCTACCTGACAGGTCAAGTACTGGCTAGGGGGGAAAGAACTGACTGGTCAATTTCTTCCCCAACCTGAAGATAAAGCACAGGCTGGGGGGAAAGAACTAACTGGTCAGTTTCTTCCCCCACCTGATAGGTCAAGTACTGGCTAGGGGGGAAAGAACTGACCAGTCAATTTCTCCCTCCACCTGACATGTCAAGTACTGTCTAGGGGGGAAAGAACTGACTGGTCAATTTCTTCCCCCACCTGAAGATAAAGTACAGGCTAGGGGGGAAAGAACTGACCGGTCAATTTCTTCCCCCACCTGACAGGTCAAGTACTGGCTAGGGGGGAAAGAACTGACTGGTCAATTTCTTCCCCCACCTGAAGATAAAGTACAGGCTAGGGGGGAAAGAACTGACCGGTCAGTTTCTTCCTCCACCTGACGGGTCAAGTACTGGCTAGGGGGGAAAGAACTGACTTGTCAATTTCTTCCCCCACCTGACAGGTCAAGTACTGGCTAGGGGGGAAAGAACTGACCGGTCAATTTCTTCCCCCACCTGACAGGTCAAGTACTGGCTAGGGGGGGGGGGAAAGAACTGACCGGTCAATTTCTTCCCCCACCTGACAGGTCAAGTACTGGCTAGGGGGGAAAGAACTGACCAGTCAATTTCTTCCCCCACCTGAAGATAAAGTACAGGCTAGGGGGAAAGAACTGACCGGTCAATTTCTTCCCCCACCTGACAGGTCAAGTACTGGCTAGGGGGGAAAGAACTGACCGGTCAATTTCTTCCCCCACCTGACAGGTCAAGTACTGGCTAGGGGGGAAAGAACTGACCGGTCAATTTCTTCCCCCACCTGACAGGTCAAGTACAGGCTAGGGGGGAAAGAACTGACCGGTCAATTTCTTCCCCCACCCGACAGGTCAAATACTGGCTAGGGGGGAAAGAACTGACTGGTGAATTTCTTTTACCACCTGACAGGTCAAGTACTGGCTAGCGGAGAAAGAAATGACCAGTCAATTTCTTCCCCCACCTGACAGGCCAAGAACTGGCTAGGGGGGAAAGAACTGACTGGTCAATTTCTTCCCCCACCTGAAAATAAAGTACAGGCAGGGGGGGGGGGGGAAAGAACTGACCGGTCAATTTCTTCCCCCTCCTGATAGGTAAAGTACTGGCTAGGGGGGAAAGACCTGACCAGTCAATTTCTTCTCCCACTTAACAGGTCAGAAAAAAGTATATGCTAGGGGGAAAAGAACAGACTGGTCAATTTCTTTCCCCGCACCTGACAGATATTGAATAGTAATGGCAATCAAACAGAAGTTAAAAAATTTGATTTGCCAAAAAAAAAAAAAAAAAAAAACCTTGATTAAAAGTTACAAAAAAAGAAACATATAGGTTTATTCAAATGAAAAACAATACCTGTTTCATCTGAAATTTAAAGGAAAATGAATAGACATTTGTATCTCTAATAACAATATCGAAAGAAACCAGTACTTGAAGGGAAAACTTGACTAGGGGGAAAAACTGACCAGTCAGTTTTTTCCCCCGAGGAAAAATCTGACTAACTAGTCAGTTTCTTCCCCTTTCAGAAAAGCAATTCCAAGGGGGGAAAAACTGACTAGGGGGGGGGGGGGAAGAAACTGACTAGTCAGTTTTTTCCCCGGGGGAAAGAATTGACTAGTCAGTTTTTTCCCCGGGGAAAGAACTGACTGGGGGAAAAACTGGGCTGTTACACCACAACGCACGCTTTCCATACGTAACGTCCGATTGACATTCGGAAAGCTCGGTCTTCGTGACATCATTGTTTTATACGTGTAACATAGGTTTAATGTTCCGAGGCAGACACAATTAACTCACTTTCGGCCTTCACATAAAAATCTCTGTATCGCTCGCGGTAGTTCAATTACCCATTTATAATTTGAGCCGTACCATGAGAAAACCAACATAGTGGCTTTGCGACCAGCATGGATCCAGACCAGCCTGCGCATCCGCACAGTCTGGTCAGGATCAGTACTGTTCGCAAGCAGTTTCTCTAATTGCAATAGGCTTTGAAAGCGAACAGCATGGATCCTGACCCTAGGCTGGTCTGGATCCATGCTGGTCGCAAAGCCACTATGTTGATTTTCTCATGGCGTGGCTCATTTTATTTCACGAATCATATTGGCATGATGAGGACAGAAATGCTACTCAAAGCAGGTCATTATAGAAAGATTTTTCATGAACTCGAGATAAAATAACTTTCCTCGGAATAGGTGGCTGCTGCAGAGTTAAGCGGGGACACGATAAGAACATTGATGTAATGAATAAATGAATTTAAAACACCAGAGGCACATTAGCGGACAAAACTAGAGTACCTACGGGAATATATACCATTTAAAAAGTAACTTAGCAAGATAGAATCCGAAATTTCGTTCAAGACACCAATCATAGCAGTATTCTATGGAATATTAATACACAAACAAGCGCTTGTTAGCAGTAGTATATTGCAAATGTGTACAACTGCTTCGTTTTAGTAAAATTGAAAGTACATGTACGGCAAACATCAAAAGACGGCGCGCGGTGTCTTCCGCAGCCAATTTCATTTACCGTTTTTAAGAAATAAAGTTTGCAAGGCGATTCAGTTATTAGATCTGAAGGGAAATGTGTGTTTCAAATACAATTTTTAATGCAATTTGATTTCAGTCCAATCTTGACAACACATGTAGAATTAATAATTGAATCTTTCGTCGTGCAAAATGGTCTGTAACACCAGTACATGTTATTGCGTACAAATGTACATGTATATATATTTATTCACAATCTAAGAAATTCTGAGGATACATATATGTATATGGAAAGAAAGATTTCTCTTCTGCTTTCAAAATGATTTGAAAAAGGTGTATTATTCGAAATACTCGAATATTCTCCAATTGTTGTAATAATGAATTTAGCTATAAGTTACTGTTATTGTCTGTGCCTTTAATTGAAAAAAAAAAACAACAACAAAAAAGAAAACAAAAACAAAAAAAAAACAAAAAAAATAACAAAAAAAACAACGTAGGTATTAAAACTAAGAAAAACTGTATGGCCTAGTTTTGTTGATGTGTAGACGTTATATAATTAAACTGCATCCGCGCAGTCTGGTCAGGATCCATGCTGTTCGCTAACGGTTTCTCTAATCGCAGTCTGGTCAGGGTCCATGCTGTACGCTAACGGTTTCTCTAATCGCAGTCTGGTCAGGATCCATGCTGTACGCTAACGGTTTCTCCAATCGCAGTCTGGTCAGGATCCATGCTGTACGCTAACGGTTTCTCTTATCGCAGTCTGGTCAGGATCCATGCTGTACGCTAACGGTTTCTCTAATCGCAGTCTGGTCAGGATCCATGCTGTACGCTAACGGTTTCTCTAATCGCAGTCTGGTCAGGATCCATGCTGTACGCTAACGGTTTCTCTAATCGCAGTCTGGTCAGGGTCCATGCTGTTCGCTAACGGTTTCTCTAATCGCAGTCTGGTCAGGATCCATGCTGTTCGCTAACGGCTTCTCTAATCGCAGTCTGGTCAGGATCCATGCTGTTCGCTAACGGTTTCTCTAATCGCAGTCTGGTCAGGATCCATGCTGTTCGCTAACGGTTTCTTTAATTGCAATAGGCAATGAATGTGAACAGCATGGATCCTGACCAGACTGCGCGGATGCGCATGCTGGTCTGGATCCATGCTGGTCACAAAGCAACTATGTTGGCTTTCTCATGGCACGGCTCATTTCTGGTACAGTGTTTACAAATTGACACTCCCTTAAACCAGTAGGGTAAAATCTTCGAGTACCACGTAACAACGCCTAAGTCGAATCGAATTCAGACTCTCATTAATTAATAAACGGCATCATTGAACGCACAATTAAATGTCCAAACAAGACAGTTATATTAATGTCCTGGAGTAACGGTGGCTGTTAGAAAGGTCATTTCATTATTTACAGCAAATCAATGACTAGAGTTGCGATTTGATTAATCAAAGTTGAATCCTAACAAGATAATATCAATGACGCCATTAAGAGGTAGTTGAGAAGAAAATTACACAAAGGCTGCCTTTTAGAAAACAATAGAGGATTACACCTAACAATGTTACATTATTTAGTAGTTCTGCACGTTTGATAAATCGAAAGGCATGACGGAAGGTCACTTATCTGGATAATAGAAGCCTAGACATGGCACAATCCTTCGTATAAATGTCATCTCGTGCATTTATATCATTGGCAACATCACTTTCTTCATAAAGATAAAACAATATCAATAAAAATATCGACACGTGAAATAATTCTAAAAAATGTCTTCAAATAGTCTTGAAATTTGTGGAGCTCGGTAGATAGAGTCAAATGTCTAAGAAATAATGCACTTACCTATAAATTTTACTTGTCCATTTATTACAGTATGCTAATTTACATGTGTAAAAAGTTCATTTAGATCTACATTGTAAAACATGTTTATGCGTAACAATCGTGACAGTCCCATAGACTTCCATTATGGAAACTTGCTTAAGGTCCAAAGTTTTCACAGTGTCTAGCAAAAAGAAAAAAGAAAAAAAAAAGCAAACACATGACTCAATCTTTTTTATTCGGCGAATTTTATATGTATCTTCTGAAGTTATAAAAATCGGGGTTTAATTATCCGAACGTGCAGAACGACCTTAATATAAGTAAATCATGAGTTGCGGCCAATTGATGACCTACAGCAGTTGCTTGTGATATATCCTAGCACGTAACATATATATCCAAAATGCGTTCTTTTCATTGATAAAATATTGTTGGGCGCCAGTGTCACCGATGTGGCTTTTAGCGTATCGGCCTGTGCCATAGTACATATTATCGTGGTAGTGAGATCTACATGTATACGATGGCTTTTATCATAGGTGGGCCGTAGGTTCTCGTCGCAAGGTAGAGAAACAACAGGATCAGTAAAATATATGTCAATAATATATTTTATTAGATAAATAACAGCTGCATTGAACGATAGATGTACATGCATCAATCATAAACATGGTCATCGTCAGCACCAACTTGAATGAGGCAACAGTATTCCTCCTGTTCTGGGTTAACTATCCTCATAGATCTCACAGTCTTACCCTGTAGTATCCCAATGTCTTCTACCAGCTCCTCATTTACTGGGGCAGTTCCAGTTGGGAGTTTTTTTGATGTTTTCAGCACGAAGTTTGGCGCTTTTCCTGGACAGGGTATATTCCACTTCATCCCCTAATTCCAGATCATTAGTAGAGCCCTCAAAAGCACTAAAGTGGAAGAAGTCTTCTTTGTCATGGTTCACATTCTCAATGAAGCCATAGTTGTCCTTCAGTGTTACTATAAATCCTTGACATCTACCCGTCAGATTACGTAGCATCGATCGTACTTTCACAGCCATACGTACTGGACCTCCAGGTCTCCTCTGCCCTCCAATGTTGAAATCCATTTTATCACCAAATCTAGGTATGTTCCTTACATCAGTAACACCCTTGATATAGTAGACAATTTTGTGTATAGCACCATCCATGTCAAATATAATACTGCCTGTGTCCTCCTTACCATTTTTGCTTGGCCTTCTACTGTTACAAGGTTCCTTCTCTATTGTACCAATATATTTCTCTGGTTTCACAACAACTGAGCCAACAGAACCCTTTGGTATGCCTCTAATTCTACAAGCTACCTGTCTGCTGGGGGTCGTGGGATCCTGAGTAACAGTAAATTCTACTACGTCCTGGCATTTGGACTCTGATTTAGAGTCTAGGATCTCACTAAAGTGGAAGAACATGCGAGCATCACGCTCTGCACACTGTATAAATCCATAACCCTTCTTCAGACTTACAATTGTTCCAGTTTCTCTTCTCTCAGTTGTTTTGTCGAAAATTTCACTGAGCAACTTAATCCTGGTAGCTCTCTGTAGTTTATCTCGGCGATCTGTAGCGATACTGAAAACACGTCTCCCTGCAACAGGGTGTACTCCCCGTCATGATCTTTGTCCCCGTATGGTATGTTTGTATGTCGTTTTGGAGTATCATACTGAATTCGGCCTCCCAGTGGATCACACGCTCTCTTATTTGACTTCAATGTTTTTACAATCTTTCCTTCCTTTGTTTCTATTGAAATATCTTCAAATATTACAGTTCCAGAAGGCAACGGTATAATGTTCACTGCCACCTCTTTACCATTTCTGGTCTGTATCTCAAACTCTATATAATTCTCTAGAAACAGTTCATTAATGTTGCCCATGTATTCACTGTAGTGAAAGAAGATCTTCTTGACAACATCCGCACGCCCAATAAAACTAAACGAGTCCTTCATAGAACATACAACACCCTGGTACTTCTTAAGTTTCGGTTCAACAAGTTCCAACTTCCTAGCATGCAAGTTACCGATCCTTTTATCTGTTGCAATGAATAATGCGACTTGATCGCCAGGTTTGATCTGTGTACTTACAGTGCTATCGACTATATCATCCAATCCACAAGGTAGGAAAAAACATTCCCCATTGTGCTCATATGTTACACGTCCCAGACCATTTGTTGAGTCTACTGTGGAACCATTTTTATGCTTAGCTGATTTTGCCTCCTGTACTACACTGCCAATATATCGTTCTTGACTGAATACTTCACACGAAACAAGACTTGCATCTTCTTTCATCCTGTGACATTTGGCGCCCAACGTGGAACCGTGACGGCATTACACTGGTTAGTCTCCGACGCCTGTAATTGCTTATATATAAAGTACCCGCTGAAATTCGAGGACGAAATTCAAAATGATAGGGAAGTATGTCACGGTATAGAACTTGAATATTAAAACGGGGAGAAAGTGTGTAGGCGGCCGGGTAGCTCAGTCGGTAGAGCATCGGAACGGTATTCCGAGGCCGCGGGTTCGAATCCCGGTCTGGCTGCACATTATTCTCATCCTGTGACACACACTTGTTGCATTCAAGTTCACATGCTACTCCCCAGCCCCCTTCCCTCAGAAAGGCGGAGTGTTTCCTAGGTGATGTCACTAGTTTGGCTGCGAATGTTTGCATACAAATCAACGGTTGTGCATTTTACCGGACAATGCTCATGGAAAACGAGCATTGTAGCCCGACGTTAGAACATTTTCTGTTACAACAACCATCGTTAATAGAAATACTGTTAATTAATAAGGAATTAATCAAAATGATGCTGTAAATGTAAGATATGAATCGTGGATTTTAGAAATGTTCATAAAAAGGAGAAATGTATTTAACTGATGATTAACAAAGCTATCTGTACAAACTATATAAAGAATTGTATCAGAAAACCAGGAAGCACTATGCACTCTCATTCTTAGATTTTGTAAATATACCAACACTAATTACACTGCATTGATAAACATACCGCAGTCATCAGTTTACGCAATCGTCTTCATTTGTTTGTCGTTGCGATCGACAACAGTAACTGGTTGTTCTGTATTTAAATGTTATATATCGTTCTGAAATATATGTTCCTCAGTGCAGGCACACCCTTAACAGTGTCAAAACGACATTCTGCGTATGTACAAAATCAAAGATGAATACAACATCCATGAGAAGCATTTATAAACTCCTGTTCGTGGTAGAAACAGTAAACTGATATAACAAAATTATGATGTCAATTCCTACGATTAAGGCTTTAGTACAAACAAATGAGACCGCATAGGTCTGTTAGTATACCTTTCCAAAGATTTTACAGAGAGAGAATGACGTCATTGTTATGGGGTTCACTTTTGGAATTATAATTCTTTTTTATAGTGTCCAGTTAAATATTTCTGCAACCGTATGTCATTGTTGTCCGTATATCATTTCGATTACATACAGCTAAATGAATACAGTTTCGCTCTAATAATTATTTATATGTCCACTTAATAACTCTTTATAAAATGTGAACATTTTCCGAATTTTAGTTTCACAGATGAATTGTGGTGGCTGTGCTTGATTTTAGTCAAACAAACACACTCTGTAATCATATATAATTAGTAAATAATAACCTAAATTCTTGTTGTGATGTTTGACCATGTGAAAATATTTACATTGCTTCATCATTTGCAACCATAAACCTATACGACAGTTGTGTTTACAATTCCAAATGTGGCGTGAAAGAAATAAAGCAATACTGTATTGAATGTGAGCATAATAATTCCGCTTTTATATTAAATACATGGTTGTGTTATGTGTCCAGGTGGAGGCATTTGGTCCGAGAGCTCACGGACGTTTATTGTAACAATTGAGGCCAAAAGAAGTTTATACGTTTTTGGAAACAGTATGTCATATCCTCCATGAAAACCCATTTCTTAAGTGTCAAAGCCGTGCCTATCTATATTTTGTTCACTTATGTTGGTGATAGGGGAGGTAAAACTCACTTGTTAAAATTTGGGGGAAGGGTAAAGTTTACGACTGTTTAATTACAGTAACTATCCTATTGTCAGTAAATGTATACATGCCATCAAATGTCAGCAAAAAGAAATTCATCAAAAAGGAATGAAGGGCAAACTTGATATTTAAGGTCAAAGGTCAAATTTATATACAAATCAGAAAAACTGGCATATTTGAAATTTATTTTTATTCTTAAAAATTAGTTTGTTATCATAAGTCACTCAGTTTTACTTATGTAATGTGTATATATCAGCCAAAGTCAGAAATGCAAATCTTATTGCAAAACGTCAAAGTCAACCCTGATAATTGAAGGTCAAAGTTCATTTTCATGCAAAAATGTGAAAAATGTTTCCTTTACTTTTTTAATCTGTTTAATATGTATCCACATTATTAGTCACTGAAGTTAATTCGTTTTAATGTCTGTATGCCAGGCAAAGTCAGCAGTGCAGATGTAACCCTAAAACTGCCATGGGTAAAGCTTATATCAAAGGTCAAAGATCAAATTTGTGTGAAAAATTGCATGAATAGCTTCCTGTTTGAAATATAGATGCTATTTCTAATCATTATTAATAATTGCTTGTGATTTATTTTAATGTATATATGTCCCACAATGTCAGTAATAAAGATATCGTCTGAAATCAGACAAGTTCAAATGTGATATTAAGTGTCAAAGGTCATTTTCATGTAAAACAAATGAAAAAATGGCTCTTTAACTTTCTTGTTGATAATATTTCGTCGATATTAGTCAACGATATCAGTTCATTTTAATGTGTAAATGTTAGGCGATGTCTAGTATGCACATATAATTTCAAAAGATTCTAGGTCAACCATAATATCAAAGGTCAAAGGTAAAAAAAGTGAGTAAAATGTTGCAATAATATCACCTGTTTGTAATAATTTGTATTTGTTTTGTCATTTTAGTAACTGATCGTTGTTCATTTTACTGTATATATGTCAGACGATGTCATGGAAGAGAAAATAAGTCAAGGTCAAACCTGGTATTGGAGGTCGAGTGTCACGTTTGTATAAAAAATCACAAAATTTACCATACTTATTACTTTGATCAAAAATAGCTTGTTGTTATAATTCACTGTTTGCAATTTACTTTAATGTATACATGTCAATCAAGGTCAGGAATGTAGGTCTTATTCTTATAAGTCAAAGGCAATCCTATTATCAAAGGTCAAAGGTCAAATTTGTGTAAGAATTCGCAAAATAACTAGAATTTTGCAATGATTTTTCTTTATTGTGTAGGTTATTTTTGTCACTACTAGTAAAACTTATAAGTATTCATTTTAAAGTATATACAACAGACAATATTACTGTTGAAATAATAATGAAAAATAAGTCAAGGTCAAACCTGACGTTAAAGGTCAGTGGTCATTTTCATGTAAAAATTCAAAATACAGCATTTTTTAATTTCTTCTTCGTTACAAATTATCTTGTCATTTTGTTCATTGAAAATAATTTTGTCTTGTGTTTATTTGTAAATCAATGTCAGCAATGCAGATCTAATTTCAAAAACAGTGATTGGTAAAACTTATATCAAAGGTAAAAGGTGAAATTTGCGTGAAAGATTGCAAAAAAAAAAAGCATTTTAGCAATATTTTTCATTGTTTAAAGGCATTTTTGTCATTATTAGTATGTTATGGTTATTCCTTGAAGTTTCATACATGTATATATATGGGTCTATGTCAACAATGAAGATATTATGTAACATGAGTCTAGGTCAGCCCTGATGTTAAAGTTTAAAACTCATTTTCAGGTAATAAATTCAAAAGATAGCACTGTTATTTTATTTCTTTGTTCAAACATAACTTGTTATAACTTGATGTTAATTCATTTTAATGTTAGCCTTTACTTACTAACTTCCTTACTGCCTTCTATCTTCTTATGGCCGTTTTATATCTTATGATTAGATGCGGCAATGAACTGCACCGTATTCTGTAGGTCGCTGGCATCTCTCCACGGCTTGGTCTCAAATGGGATGTCTCTTGGCCAAACTTTTTTTTGCGTGCTTCTTCCAGATAGGAACAGCTCTGCAGAATGGAATGTAAAACGGTGTTTGTTCCTCTGATCCGCACTGACATTTAGCTTTCTATGCAACTCCCAGCCTCTTCATATGTTTTCTCAGGCCACAGTCTTCAGTGCGAAGACGAAAGACAGTTAATTGGCTGTTTAGCTTGTGTAGACAGTCCTGATTAGGCAGGTAACCTCCATTTATGTTCTTCCAGTCTGATGCAAAGCTGTTCTTCCACAGAGTCTGAGCTTCTCTGAATGAAGTTGAAGGTTGGGGCTGTATTTGCCTGGTTGCTGTCTTTGCAAGTTTGTGCGCATCTTCATTTCCAGCTATGCTCACATGTGCATGAATCTATCGAAATGCTATATTGTTGCTCTCAGGCAGGAGATTGATGTTTTTCAACAGCTGTCTGATTAAGTTGTCTGATGGACCAGCTGAGAGAGCCTGAAGAGCTGACTTGGGGTCTGTAAGGAATATATTGTCCCTTTTCTCCTCGCTCATACAGTTCGAGTGTCGCCGATGTGAAAGCTTGCATCTGGATTTGTTGTTGGAGCATCTCTTGCCGTCTGGATGAGAGAGTATGAAGGAGGAGCTGTGTGAAAATTTGATGTAGGCACCACTCCCAGCTTTCTGAACTGCCTTTTCCACTGATCAATCGGTATATACTTGGATCCAAGAGTGTGCTGGATAGCGGTTATTGATCATTTCTAGCGTAAGAGATTGTTGGTAAGCCTGATGTTGCTTTCCATTTTCTTCTACTCCTGGCACCTCCAATCTGATTTTGCGAGCACATTGTCTGGGAACCCATTCATTGGGCTCGAGCGGCTCTACCTCTGTGTCCAGTGCTGCTGCTTTCCCTTTTTGCAGTTCTTTGACGATGTGGTTAAGACTCCGTCTTTTCAGTCTGTTCTTGGTTCTGCTCTCGAGTTTTGAGTGGAGTGGGTGGGATACTAGTCTCTTTGCCTTCTCTGCATGCACAAAAGTTTTGTACTCTTGTCTTGTCTCTTATGGCTCAGGGTTGACTGTCTTTTCCGTTTATTTCATTGGAGTTGTTTTCATTGCCCCGGGATCCTCAGACCTGAAATTTAACCTTGTCCAGTTTATCTTTACTGACTTTGGAAGCAGGTACCTATGAGGTTGATGCTTATTCTGCTATGGGCCGTACGTTGCCTGTGTAGACTTGCAGAGGATCTTTGCATTTATTCCCCAACGTGTTCCAGCCAGTTGTTTTCATAATGGAGAGTTTTTTAAGGCCCTCTCCTTTGACCTTTAATGTCAGATTTGACCTTGGCTAATTTTTCATTATTATTTCAAGAATGATATCATCTGTTATATATACTTTAAAATGAATAATAATTAGTTAATAGTTTTGAAATACCCTCAAAAAATAATGAAAAATCATTTCAAAAATACTGGGGTTTTTTTGGGCTAATATTCACGCAAATTTTACCTTTGACCTTTGATAATAGGTTTGGCTTTTCCTTTATTTGGATAAAACCTACATTCCTGACCTTGCTTGACATGTATACATTAAAATAAATTGCTAACAGAAAATTCTAACAGCGCTATTATTTTTGAACACAGTAATGAGTAAGTATGCTACATTTTAATCTTTTAAACAAAAATGACCCCTGATCTCTAATACCAGGTTCGACCTTGTCTTATTTTCTCTTCCATGACATCGTCTGACGTATATACAGTAAAATGAACAACGATCAATTACTAAAATGACAAAACAAATACTTTTAAACAATAAACATTATTATAAACAGGTGATATTATTGCAACAGTTTACTCATTTTTTTATCTTTAACCTTTGAAATTATGATTGACCTTGAATGTTTTGAAATGATATGTGCATACTAGACGTCGCCTACATTTTATACATTAAAATGAATTGATATTGTTGATTAATATCGACAAAATATCATTAACAAGAAGAAAAGTTAAAGAGCTATTTTTTCATTCTTTTACTTGAAAATGACCTTTGACCCTTAATATCACATTTGAACTTGTCTGATTTTAGACGATATCTTTATTACTGACATTGTGGGACATATATACATTAAAATAAATCACGAGCAATTACAAATAATGATCAGAAATAGCTGTTATATTTCAAACAGGAAACTATTCATGCAATTTTTCACACAAGTTTGACCTTTGACTTTTGATATAAGCTTTACCCTTGGCAGTTTTTGGGTTACCTTTGCCTGACATACAGAAATTAAAACGAATTAACTTCAGTGACTAACAATGTGAATACATATTAAAAACGTTAGAAAAAGTAAATGTAACATTTTTCATATTTATGCATGAAAATGAACTTTGACCTTCAATTATCATGGTAGACCTTGATGTTTTGCAATAAGATTTGCATTTCTGACTTTGGCTGGTATATACACATTACATATATAAAGCTGAGTGACTTATGATAACACACTAATTTTTAAGAATAAAAATAAATTTCAAATATGCCAGTTTTTTTCTGATTTGTACATAAATTTGACCTTTGACCTTAAATATCAAGTTTGCCCTTCATTCTTTTTTGATGAATTTCTTTTTGCTGACATTGGTTGACATATATACATTTACTGACAATCATATAACTACTGTAATTACACAGTGAAAAAACTGGTAGACGTAAACTTTACCCTACCCCCTAATTTTTTACAAGTAAGTTTTACCTCCCCTTTCACAAACATAAGTGAACAAAATATAGATAGGCACGGCTTTGACACTTAAGAAATTGGTTTTCATGGAGGATATGAAATACTGTTTCCAAAAATGTATAAACTTCTTTTAGCCTCAGTTGTTGCAATAAAAGTCCGTGAGCTCTCGGACCAAATTGTTTCAATGCCTTCTGCCAAGGCACTGAGTACTTGTGTATGTGGTTTGGTAGGTTTACCTATTATATATATATATATATATATATATATATATATATATATATATATATATATATATATATATATATATATATATATATAGTTTTACAAAAACATTTCTTGCGTGACTTGTTGCCTGATATACCAGGCGAGTATATGGTGTAATTACGTTGTTCTTTAGCTTTGGAATATGGCGAAGATTAAGAGTGATGCACGGTATGCTCGTTACATAAATCGGTTTAAATTCTCTAGTGATGCTCTGCCACAGAATGCCCCACCTTTATTTGTTTACTTTATACTTATTGTTATATTCTTTTACCATGTCTATGTCTTATTGTACATATGTCGAATATTTACACATCTATGTACACTCTGGTGTAATGTTTCGATTGTTTGTGTGTTTTTGGATGGAATATGGCAATTTTGTTGGTTCTCATTTCTTTGTAAATTGTTTCATGTTGATTATTATGCTGGCAATAGAGTGGCATTGTTTTATGACATTGCATGCGATTATCATGCTAGAATTTAACTATGTGCTTACCTGTTGACTTAATAAATCTCTTTCTATTGGTGTATTTGAACATAAACTGCTATGAAAGTATACTTTGATTTGAAATTGTTTGATGAATTTGTATACGCTGTCTTGTCTTATGAAAGTTAAATGGATTTTATGTACGTCCGAAGGGACGTATTATGTCATGACGACGTTGTCCGTCTGTCTGTATGTCCGTCCGTCCGTTAGCAATTTCGTTTTCGCTGCGTAACTCTTGAACCCCTTGAAGGATTTCGAAGAAACTTGGCACAAATGTTCACCACATCGAGACGACGTGCAGAGCTCATGTTTCGGATGGCTCGCTTCAAGGTCAAGGTCACACTTAGGGGCCAAAGGTTATACCTTCAGGCTATATTGCTCCGTATTGCGGTGTTCTTGTTGAACGGATAAAACATTTACTAGTATTGCAATGATTTATAAATGGTTTAAGTAGCCCAAACTTTGCTGAATGTAATGTAATAAAAGTTCATGCAACACACCTCCACTATAACATGATACATATCATAACCTTATTTAACAAGAGCTGTCCGTAAGACAGCCAAGCTCGACTATTCGAAATATTGTCCCAGAAGCAGGAAAATATTACCCAAAAAGGTTAAATATCAAAAGAGTTTTAAGTTCAAAAGGGGGAATAATTTGACCAAAATGCATATCAGTTATGGGACTTGCTGCTATCAACTAGTTTTATAACCCCGAAGGCACATGTGAAGTTTCAATTCAATATCTGCATTAGTTTTGGAGATAGAAACTTGCATGTAAAACTTTAACAAGAATTTTCAAAGTCCAAAAGGGGGCATAATTTGCCCAAAATACATTCCAGAGTTATGGGACTTGATCCAGTGAGGTTAGTAATTGATCTAGAAAAAGAAAAAATAAGTTTCAAATCTATATGCCTTTTACTAATAGCTGTATGTACTTGCACGCAAAACTTTAACCGGAGTTTGCTAAGTCCAAAAGGGGACATAATTTGGCCAAAATGAAGGTCAGAATTATGGGACTTGCTGCTATCAACTAGATTTATAACCCCGAAGACACATGTGAAGTTTCAAATCAATATCTGCATTGGTTTTGGAGATAATAACTTGCATGTAAAACTTTAACCAAAATTTTCTAAGTCTAAAAGGGGGCATAATTTGCTCAAAAAACACGTCAGAGTTATGTGACTTGACCCAGTGAGGTTGGTAATTGATCTAGAAAAAGAAAAAATAAGTTTGAAATCTATATGCCTTTTAGAAATAGCTGTATGTACTTGCACGCAAAACTTTAACCAGAATTTTCAAAGTCCAAAAGGGGGCATAATTTGGCCAAAATGAAAATCAGAGTTATGGGACTTGCTGCTATCAACTAGTTTTATAACCCCGAAGACACATGTGAAGTTTCAAATCAATATCTGCATTTGTTTTGGAGATAGTAACTTGCATGTAAAACTTTAACCAAAATTTTCTAAGTCCAAAAGGGGGCATAATTTGCTCAAAATACATGTCAGAGTTATGGGACTTGACCCAGAGAGGTTGGTAATTGACCTAGAAAAAGAAAAAATAAGTTTCAAAGCTATATGCCTTTAATTGATGGCTGTATGTACTTGCATGCAAAAACTTAACCAAGGTGTGACGCCGACGCCGACGCCAGGGTGAGTAGAAAAAATGAGAACCTTTAATAAACATAATATTTATTTTAGCCTAGTCTAACTATATATAGATGTGGAAAAAATATTTGTTGTGAACACTGAACTTTTTATTTCGTTACTTAATGGCCTCTAGCACTATAGCAGTATAACGATATTTCTCCTATATGTCAATGCACGTACATTGATCGGTACACAGAGTGATAATAGATTGTTTAACAAAGCGATTTAATTGTACATGAAACAGGATTGTATAGTTTTGATTAACAATACATTTGTAAATTCTTGAACGTTACATGCAATTTTCGCTGTAAATGAGAAACTGTTTAAAATACACTGATCTGTAAAATGTGATTATTTGGATATATTTAACCAGTTATTCTAATTTGTAATTGTCAGTGAAAGCAGTGACATATTGATAGATGGACAGTGTTAACTAAAAGTAATATCATTTTGCATGCTCAGTACGTATCTATTGGTAGCATAATAATTTACAATAAAAATTAGTCATACGTTAATTGGATACATAATATTATAAGTTACATGTTTATTTGCCAGGTGAAAACATAAATGAGCCGTGCCATGAGAAAATCAACATAGTGGGTTTGCGACCAGCATGGATCCAGACCAGCCTGCGCATCCGCGCAGTCTGGTTAGGATCCATGCTGTTCGCTTTCAAAGCCTATTGCAATTAGAGAAACCGATAGCGAACAGCATGGATCCTGACCAGACTGCGCGGATGCGCAGGCTGGTCTGGATCCATGCTGTTCGCTAACCCACTATGTTGGTTTTCTCATGGCACGGCTTAAATAAGACATTTAAACTACTTTTATAACGAACAAGGAAACGTTTTTAATTTTAAATGTATGGAGTACTTTCATGTTATTTAATCTAATATAACGTGTTTGAGAAAATGTGTTATTAATGGTAAAAAGAAACGAGTGATTGGAATCTTTATATTTTTATATTACTGTATAGTAACGGAAATGCGGATTCTAACACCTATATATTATAAATTTAAGTACTAGGTAATTCTTTAAACGAATCCTCAGCATTTTGTAAATACCCATTAGTTTACATTTTTATGTAAAATACAAGATATCAATTACTAATTCGAAATTAACAGCTAAAACCTACATTCATAAATTGTTCTGACGTGAACTAGGTTTAACATTTTACTTACATGTGGATTTTTTTTCGTAGCAATATATAAATTTTAAAAAGCATACCATTACAGATGAATATATTTTTTTCAAATGATCAAATTTAGGTTTATCTTCTCAGTTAAACTTAGAAGGCGGTTTAAAGATTACAATTTACATTTAACAATCGGCGCAAATTTAAAGCTTCATCAAGTATATAAATAATTGTAGCACATTATAGTACATTTCAATCCGACTATAATAGCTCGTTATGAAAAGTGCATTTACTATTAATTCACAGTAAATATTGTCCCTACTTAGGTATTAAACCGACTTTAACCTAAAAACACAATTTTCCTTTAAACAAGGTATTTTAACCGAATTTAACCTAAATACACAATTATCCTTAAAGCATGTTATCTAAGTGAAAGTGAAGTGAGCGTATAGTCCAAATGGCAAAATGCTAACTTGATAGTATTTGGATGATAATTGAATATGTTATAGCAAGTACTGACAATTCTTGGTACTCATATTGCAGAGAAGTTAACTATACCACAGGACACTGGTGCATAAATAGAACTATTATGGAAAACATTTCTTTCAATCAGTATCGTATGTTTCGTTTGGTAGCGGTACAGGTCATTGATTTACTCTGCCAGAAGATATTCGAATAGCTCATTATCGCGGGATGTTCTACTTCATTGTCTCTTAAAACCATTGACAAAATGTATGTAAACTTAATTTCAAAAGTTAATGGTATTTAATGCATTATATTGAAAAAATCTGAACAGTGCCACTATATCTTCACAGAATTTCTTATGTAATGTTTCGAAAATATTGGAAAAAACTGTTTGGATATTATAGTGAAAGGCTCAATTAGAATAATTTTAAAGACAGAAGTACAAAAGAAAATGTCGGTCAGACTTCAGACTGAAGTAGACATTAAGCAAGACCATAGTGGTGAAGTTATACCCGATACTGTATCAGCTGACAGGATAATGAAAGTGTATGAACGGCGGCGAGCAAGTATGTCGGCGTTTTGTAAGGAAGCAAGAAGCTCATTTAGGTACAGTTCACCACTCAATGTATTAGCTAGTTCTGGAACAGGTGCGAAGAAAAGCAGAAAATATAATTCAAACAAATGTGCCGGCAGTAGCAGACAAACAAAAGGGTGTATAAATGATGCAGAGAGTCAGTGTAAATTAGATAATAAATCACCAGAATTTGTGAACCGGTTAAGGAAAAGAATAATTAGTTACAATGAGAATAACCACCATAATTATGAAAATATATTACACAACACACAGGGGCGAGTGCTAAATGAATGGATGAATGAAAAATTAAAACAAAGTTTAGCTGATGTGACCGAGATTGAAAGCCCGTTTGAGGAGGAGAAAGATGAAGGTAAGAGTTCTTTGTGGTGCTCTGTATTTCCGGGAATTCTATCCTTACCTTTTACCTTTTCTTATATATAATGTATGTACAGAACTACTTGTGTGGGCACGAGTTGGCTACTTTTTGTCATTTTGACACCAACATTAAAAAAAAGATTTTATTTTGAAATGGATTGTTACATGTTTGGGAATGTGTAATTTTACCCGATATTTGCAATTTCAAAATCACAGTTTGGCCAAAAGTTGACATTACTGAAAATATTTACAAGCCAGTAAAACGATCCTACTAACTAAACTCTTCGGTAACCGTTAGAATGATTTATAGTTGATATTTGGACATGCTACATAATAAAGCCCCGATTCAAGAATTTTAAGCGGTTATAATGAAATATTGAATCATGATGGAAACATTTGCACTTTGGTGTTAATTGTTTTCTTTCATTGTACTAAAGAATATTTTTATTATAAATTGTTATTTTTTTTCCATTTTCTCATTCCCTTCTTGATATTGTAATACATTTAAAGTTGTTGCACAAAATCTTTTATTCTGCAAATACAAATCGTAGTTTAAAGCATTGGTAATGGTGAATACATAATAATCATGTTCTCTGTATCAAGGAAAACAGTAGGTGGCATAATGAAGTGTTAACGTGCAGATTTCACTTCATAGCTGACCAGACATTGAAACCTCATAATTATGCATGGAAAAGTAGCTTTTGTCATTACAAGTCTTGGCAGTAGTGTAGTTAATCGTAACCATATATATTAACGTGCGATCGTCTCGTAGAATAAGACGAAAACATCGTCCTCAAACCATACTAGTAATGTATACTTCCCTCTGCAAATTGGCAATTTTACACGTCACATTATTCAGTTAAGTAACGACCAACCAGATAATTAAATCCTTTCTGCATGCTCACTTAGAAGATTATAGTGTTACCCTAATTAAATAATCAGTTTGCGGTGAGAGTAACGCACCCATCAGAATGCTTTTGTTTAAGCCAACGTCTAAATATAGCTTTAGTTTAATGGTAAGATGTAGTCAAGTGACAAAGGCGTTAAACCCGACATTTGAATAAACACTTTGACCGTTTCTTATAATAATTCAGGTAAACGTACTTGACGCATTTTAACTAGTCTACAGTTAGGGTGGGAAACTAGAAAAACTGAAAAATATTCGCAGGATTTGCAAAAATCAACTTAAAAGCAAAACATTGATCGGAACGCTGACAAGACGTACTATTGTTGTAAAGTACGGACTTTAAGAGTAGGACATGATCATTGCTCTATATTTATCACTAAAGTATTTCTCATTTTGTGGGGCCTCCTTGCCCGAATGATTAAGACCTCTTTCTTAAAATCAGTTACCCTCACCGATGTGGGTGTGAACGTCGCATGGGATGTAGTATTCTTCATGTCAGAAATCCATCCTGGCTTACATAAGGTAGGTGCCCGCCAATGATAAAATAACGCCTGGAGGGGCACAGTGGATCTTTCTTTAGCAGCAAAAGCTGAAAAATCGCCATAATTATGACCTATAATTGTGTCCGTGTGATGTTAAATCCGCCTCCACCACAGACAAATCTTATTTTATCTTATCTGGCTCTTCTAATAACAAGAAACGGAACTACGGTTGTTTAAATGCGATATACATGTTTTTGACAGTGTATACTGGGACAAGTAGAGTATTGCTAACAATCTTTAGCAAGATATATGCCTGTACGTCCTAAATACACACAATATAATATTGCCAGTTGTCATTGTACGGTAGATCTTAGTTTCCATACCTAGGAATCATTCTTTCAGTGTTTATATCATTCGTCATCAATATGAACATATGGTTGATTATGTTCATCATCCAGTATCTGCATCTATATTGAATCATATCTGCTCCTATTTACTGTGACATTCCATAAAAACTAAAAACCTTGATTTCTTTTGTATTTTGCCATTTCTAATTTTAGTTGTTTACAAATTATATTGTTGATCAATATCGCTCAAATTTGTCTATATTCAATGAATGGTCTTTACTTTCCTAGTTTAATGAATATTTCAAAGTTTTACCACTTTGCTGCGGCAGTTATTCCAAAACAAACGGTTATTTGTGTGGCTGGATGTGTAGAAATCGTCATAAAATTAAATCAAAAGATAACTAATTGAAATATATGACTTTTCAGTAATAACATGAACATGAACATATACCCTTTGAAAATGTTTAAATACATGACATCGCAATAATATCTGTTGTCGTTATATAACATGTATCATTTGTGTTACAAATGGTAATGGAATGCTTACGAACATTAATATGCTTATTGAAATTTTCTGCAATGATACATTTGTCATAGCTTGATGCTACTTTCTGTCTATGCCAGACAAGCTTTCCCGACCCAAGTTCCGTAAAACACACCTTTTGTACAGCTCGTCTCGTCTCGTCTTGTCTAAAATTTAGTGAAAGAATGCTGTCGGATATGCTTTCAGACAGTGCAAAACATAGACATTTTTGTACAGGTGAATCTAGATTACCCATAATTATTTACGATGTAACATCCCTAAGGGTTAAACAAGTCATTTTAGCATTGGTCTCTATTTGACAAGTGCAACTTTCACTTATTTGATAGAATTAGACATTTTAGTAAATTACATATCAAAATGGTGATTTTAATGGAAATTAATATGGTTAAGTTATTACCTAGATAAAACGAGGAAACAATGAGCGTTTGTCACGAACGATATCTGTTACAAAAGCTCTCGAATTAACTGCAATTTGCACTGTGTCACTAAAGAAACATATATCATCAAAGAAAACAGAGTTCTAGAACATAATATTCAAGACAACTTTTTAGACTGTGGTTGATTTTCTGTGAGCACGAAAGAGAAAATAAGATAATCAAATTAATCGAATTAAACACGCATAGTCTGTGCTAAAAGTAATTACGCCGCAAGCAATAATTTCAAACGTTATGCGATAACACCAGTATCCATCTTGTAAGAACAGAACGAAACTCAGTGAGGATTTTTTTTCCATTTAAAACTGCATACTTTTATTATCAAGTCTCCCTAACATTTTGCTAGGGAACATGTTGGTATGTGTTATTGTTTGCCCGTCCGCCGGTCGGTCGTTACGTCACAGATAGTGTTAGCTCAGTATCTTTTGACCCCGGGAACGATGTTAAGATTATTTTCTTCTTAATATATACTCAGTTCCAAAAGAAAGTGTGCACTTTTTAAGTTTAATTATTTAAAAAAATTCCCCGACGTTTTTGTTTCATTTTTTTCATACACTAACGCTCAGGTATAACTCAAAATCTAAAATGCACACCAATTTGTTTAAGAATTGATTTAAATTTTGATACTAAACGTTATAAGTTTTCGTGAAAATAACCGAGAAAAAATAACAGAAAACTAAGTGCACACTTTCTTTTGGAACTGAGTGTATTAACTATAATATGAGACTACATTCAGAACAGAATGTAACTTCTGTTTATATCAATGTCAGTGTCGCACGAGTAGGTCATAGGTCAATTAACGATTATTTCCTGTCTGGTGTGTGTCGTCATAATCCATAAAAGGATTTAACATTGCTACATAATGTTAACTATGTTACGATGACATGCCGAATGTAGTATTCGTGACTGTCGGTTTAAAGTCAAAGTCGCATTTCAAAATCAGAATTCAAGAATGTGTGTTCTGTATCGTCATAATGCGTACAGTATACATCATTCAGTCATATATTAAACGTTAAATAGGAAATATTTTATGTTCGCAATTATCATTTTATCCTCTGGAAGAATTATCAAACGATTACCACATACATTTACATATGTTTACGCGATTTTCGGTCATTTCTAGTAAAGGATACACAATGAGATCGATCAAAAATTACAAAGCAATTAGATCTATTTGTGTCCATTCTATATATTTTCATCTAATAATATGATCTAAGACATTTTAATTTGACTATCTTCCATATGGACAGTTCTAATGTATCTGTTCACCATTCTGTTCTTTACCATTCCATTTAATTGAAGTCTTTTTGTGGGAGAGAAATGCTTTATTATCAAAAGAGGTCTCTGCTTTTTATTTAAGAAAGCAGAAATTATTGAGACCTCAATCGAATAACTGCGACATTATTACTTAGTTGTTTTTAAAAAGCACTACACGTGTTTGTTCATCATATGATTAGATATTGTTAACTGTACTCGATGACTAGATCCTGATTCCGTTTTGCTAAATCAATTGCGAAAAGACAAAATCTGTTTACGTCAGCATTGATTTCTTCTACCACAGCTTTAAGTGGACAGGGTGAGACTATCTGTAACATTTGTTAACACTTTTAAGGTATCCCTCAAACAGTTCTATGAAGACAATCTGAAACAAACAACATTCATATAAAACTGTAGACCTTGAATAAAATAACAGTTTTATAGTCTTTGTTGCTGATCTGTGTCCTTGTTTTTAAGTATGCATGAGAAAGACCAAGCTGACAGCGAAATCATTTCTTATTTAAATTAACATATAACACCGTAAGACGCATTTAACTGAAAAGCTTGTAAGATATTTGTCTGCTTTGTTTGCAAAATATCCATGTATAAAATTGCGCATGCAGAAGTCTTAGTTTAACTCGGTATATATGCATCTTTAATATCTTGTCAAATTCATTTCCCAATATCAGGCAATTCTCTTGAGGTTTCTTTGTTTTATACATGCCTGTGTTACAAATGTTTTGTTTTATGCTTGTATAAACAACTCTTTATCTCTACTGCACAGGAGTCCTTTATTCGACGCCGCCACAAGGCGGCGTTGAGTATATGGGATACACTTTTAGGCTGAACACCACTAAATCCAGCTGTTCTTTATTTCATATAAAATCTACTTACTTCATAACGGTTTTTCGACATTTTCTAGCATATCAGATTTTCAGAGACTTATTCCCATAAAGAACTAGATCGCTACTTTAGAAAACCAAAAAGAAAAGGGGGTGTTAACTTTTATATAAGAAAACTACAGTTCGTTAAATACAACCCGCTGAATTTACTACTTTTCGCTTCTTTCAATTTCTCTTTACTGGTCATTAAATTCTTACACCGCCATTTTTACCTAGCATGCGATAGGAACATGCCGATTTCAATAGAATGTAAAGTGATACATACTGAAACGCGGTAGGGTAAAAGTAAGCACGTTGCTGCCGAGAAAATGCACTAGGAAAGGAAAAAATGATCAGTACTATTTATATTGGACTACTTGTGAGATCTAGACCTGCGGAGGCTTACATTCTATTTGGTAGTGATCAGCCTTTATTTTGGGCCATGTAAAGATGGCAGTGAATAGTTTCGAAACGATAAACAGAACACAGTGAATAGTATGTTAAAGGACCCACGATATTGCACAATAGATTTTAGTGAATAAACCAAAAATGGCGTAAAGAAAACATTAAAAATGTATGTAATGCAAATTATTATGTGATGTAAAACAATGTTATTTGTCATTCCCCTCCTTATTTGTAGAACAGAAAATATTATTTTTATTTAAACATTCGTCAAAATGTCCATCCGATTTATTGATAAGGGAGGTTACTCTAAGTAACGTTTTCCGAAAGAGCAATGTTTTCCAAATATCCAATAAATTGTAGGAAATGACATTACCAGATCAGTGAAACTTTTGCTGACCTTAGTTGGTGAAATAATTTAGTTTTGTATGTAAAGGGATCACCTACTCGCAATGTCAAGGTCGTTGCAGGTACAAGGCCGTCGCGGGCGGTCCGGCCGGTCCGGCCATGGCCGGACCACTTTTTTGGCCGAGCATGACCAGTTGTTTTTTCGCATAAAATTTCAGCTTTTGCTTAGATTAAAAGTGCCGAAATATTGCCTTGCTAATTATCCGCAACGAGCGGTATCTGTCATAATTGCCCGCGGGGTGTGAAAACTTCGGCGCACTTCGTGTCAAAAGTATCGACCCTGCTTGATTGGATTAATCATAATTAAACGCTTATCTGATATATCTTTAATCCGGTATGATCTAAAGGGCATTTTTTTATAATCTATAATAATTGTTCTGATGAAAAAAGAAAATAGTCGCATGTTTAAAAAAATTAGAAAAGATGTGTTTTTCGTGGTATAATAAAACAAAACTAACCGAAAGCTAATTTCTTCTAATTATTTTGAATAATCTTAAATAATTGCTTTAAATCAAATAAAATGCTTACGTACATCTCAACTATATAAAATAATATAAACTTCGTTTCTATCTTCTCTAAATTCTGAAACCGTATGCTTAACTCGTTGCTTAACGTATTGCTGCAAAATGGACATACCTGAAATTCCAAAACAACCTGGCAGAGGATTTGTACTGCATGGCAATACTTCTTCATCATATTTATTCTTGACTGTTTCTAACAGTGTATAACATTTATTGTGTTGCTAATGTTGATAATTTGTAACCAGTCAGTCTAATACATTAATGATTAGGTAATTTCTCATATTGCAGTAAATGTACTTCAGACACAACACTTGGCGGCGTCTTTGATGATTGCATCAATGAATTTCCTTGTCTCATCATGTACATTACCTGCAGAGACAGGAGGAGCTCATTGCATCCTTTATCAAGTCATATATGGTCTGCTCCTACAAAAGAAGTCCCACACACTTTTGATTGTGCAGACACACTATATAAAATAAAGTTCACTCGAATAGTTTATATCTACGTTGGAATTGTAGACACAAATCATTTATATGAATGCATCGTACTAAAATGTACATGACAAGTTTTATGCACAAATAACGGGTTTAAACTCCGGGAAAAGTGTTTTGCACTCGACAGTTCTAAGGTGATGCACCAATAGTTTTGTCCTCGTTGCATTTGAAGTTTATATAACGTCGGATCAATAGACAACACGGACTGCAAAACTCTTGTGCGATAAACTAGGTATCCGGTAACAGATACATACCTGTGCTTATTTTATTTTCTTGTACAGACTTTTCTTTATGATTCACCTCGTGTACATGTTAACAATGTACACTTATACCCTATTGTTGGAGGACGCGGGCTTTGTAATGGTATATTTTATATTATATGCTACATAGAAGAATAATACATGTTAAGATTTTATGATTATAATCTGTATGTATAAAATGAAATAACTTCCATGAACTCATCATATTTCCCTACTTCGTATGCTGTAAAAGGCTATATGTTTATCACATTTTATCAAGTCTGAAAAGTACGCATGTGAAAATAGACCGTTTCACAATCATACTGTTTGTCATAGGATCTGTTTGACGTAGTATGATTTATGTAATGAGCTTTAGAACTGTACAACAAATAAAAGCTCTCAGTTCCCGAGATAAGTTATAGTTTTACTGACATGTTAACAGACAGTGAAGTTCTACTAATAAGCCCATTTAGCGATAATTCACTTCCGAGTGATTGATTCAGTGAGACTTGACTTTTTCGCATTATCAAATGTATACTAAAGCTTGTTTACTTTTTATACATACGATTTGTTATTAAGAATTGTATTTAATCAGTGTAACTCATGTTGGCATAGTATAAAACTATGATTTATGAGTAAAATTCCAACTACATGCCATTGTAGAACACTAAACATCTTATAGTAATCATAACAAGTGAACAACAATTCATTTCTGGAGTAATCTATGTTTGTCCTTAGTATGCCAAGTTGTACAAATCGCAAACACATGCTTACAGGAATGACAGTATGTGCCATACTTTGCAATCACAGGATTTGATAGGCTAATTAAGCACTGACAGTTATGAAACATAACCTCAATTAGTCTATCAGTAGGGAATGCGTTCTTTTTGTATAAACAATTTACTATATAACTACTTTGCATGCGTGCATTTTTTGTAAACGGGCAATCCGAATCTAATTTCCAGGGGATTATTTGCATATAGAAGACAGGTGTCTGTTGTGACGAATATCTAATTGTTTCAACAGTGCCTGAATTATATACGGTTCATGTTTGTTATGTCTGTAAATCGAGAAAAAGCGCATTCCACCCATGTCCAAAGAAAAATGGTAACGGATCATAATAATGAGCCACTAAATGTAGAACGTAGAAAATATTATAGAACATGTTTCAAGGTAGTGAAATAAACAAATCAAGCATAAAACATGACGCATTGGAAGAAGTAAATTCACTGACTTCAACACATTGATGGCAATCTCTTTGCATGTGTGGTCTTATGTCCGAACAAAGTACAACTACTTCAGAAAAATACCAAACAACAACACGAACAGTAAAAAGGAAGAACACTCCATTTTAAAAAACTTATGAACTGAAAACATATCCCCTTTCAAATATGCCGAGTATTCAATGACAAACTGTAAGAAAAAAAAACAAAGATAACAATTTATGATAAATTTTACATTCGGAAACTGGATGAATCATTTATGAATTCAGACAAAATGAGCAAAAATGGCAAATTGAAGTACACCGACCCAATGACAACATTATAAAGGTTATAACAATACAATTAAATAATTAAGTTATGATATATATAAGAGGAAGATAAATTGATGTTGGACTATATTTCGTGATATTTAACAGACCATTGGTAAATACATAAATTTAAATATAAAAATCGAAATCTGAATTCATTTAACATGTAAAATTTAATCGAATGTAAAATAGAATATGACGCTGTTATTTTTAACCATTCTCAGATTAAAAAATGTCAGCACCTCTGTATGTAATTTGAAGAAACAAAAGGGTTATTTGAAACTTTTGTTATGAACTTCAGAACTTTTGCCTTTCTGGCTCTGTCATCGTTTTATTCATTTGGCCTATCAAGGAAAATTAAAAACCTAGTAACTTTCTTCTTTTGTATTGATTAACGATGCATTAACACATCTGTCAGTATTTAGCCTATAAGACAGTTCAAGAAAATTATAAGTCGGTTTGAGGCCATCAGTACTTTGCATATAACATAAGATCATATTTCAAGCAAGAACGGACCTTTGTGCTCCAAATGAATGAAAAACGTATTGTTTACAATAAATTGATGTCGTTGTCTTAAAACATGACCACAAACAATATGCTACAGCAGATAAATATGCGAGATTAATCGCTAAATTTACTATATCATGGTAAATTCTTTTTTTTTCTTTTCTGCTTTGTTAAACATTTGCGTCTTGGCGAAGATGCGCACTGATAACATTTTACATTTAAAATGTTTTAATAACTTCCGCCAGCTAACACTAAGGACATAAATAACTATATAATTTAACTAATTTAAGTTTAGTTTCCTTAACGTTTGAATTTAAGATGGTTATTATCAATACACATTAAATGGAGTAGAAACGTTTTTCTTTTTCGTTTAAATTAATACAATTTCATTTAAACCGAGTGTTCAAAATGCAGCAGACGAAATTAAAAGTACTGTATGATATTGTGAGAATACTGAAATGACCTGAGTAGTAGAACGAAACGTCTTCTTTATAAATAAAGTGCACTGCACAACTCAGTGTGAAACTTTTATCTCTTAAGAAGCAAACAACTTGAAATCATATTCTGTGGTCAAAACAACTGTGTTTATAAATATATGGATATAATATGGGAAAGATATTCAGTGAAAATCAACGAGCTATTTAAACATTTTAATAAAGTAACGCATATGTATTACGTGCGGGAAGTATAAGGAGAGATTAAAGTAGCCTCCGAAGATACAATTGATACATGTATATCAGTTATTGAAATGGCGCAGTTCAGTAGCCCATTGAATATTGGTCGAAGAGCAAGTAGGACAGAAGAAAAGCTTCACATATTTGAGGGGAAATTATTGAGACGCAGTAGATCCCACCTAGATCCGGTCAGACAGATAAGAATAAAAGAGAACGAATACATTCAGAAACGCTTTAGGCATTGTATACATAGAAGCTCTTGTGAGGATGTTGAGGATTTCAATCAGTGCAAAAAGTGTAATAACACAGCTATATCTACCGACGTGCCAGGAAAGGAAATCAGACAAGAAGTTCAGTCTCTGTCAGACGAAGGCAATGATATCAAAAGTAAAGAGAAAATGAAAAGTCGTGATGAAGGATCAGATGGCCTTAGAGATGTAAACAAAAAAGGTAAACATATGAAAGATAAATACGGATCAGTATTTGATAAATCATATACTTTTAGTTATGTGCACATATGACGCAGATCTAACAGTAACAAGATGCAACCTCAGTAGAGCAACATCCTTTGGGAGACACAAATATTGACTGTTATGCAGAGATTGTTGTTCTGGAGAGGTAAATTTGATGGTATATTTCAGCTTAGGGGAATCTTGATGATATTGTTATAGAGAGGTTTTGCTTAAAATACAGCCGCTCTATAGAGATTGTACAGTAGTAACAACTATGTTTAAGGAACGCATCCCAATGGTATCATCTGACTTACATTTGACATTTTCTAGTTGTTATCTTTTTCTACAGCTTTAACAGTGTGTTCGCATGAGGTGACCGTATTCCATGTCTGTCAGTAGATTGATGCTGAATAGGTGAATGCGAGAAGAAATTTTGATACTTTGCTTGAAATGAAAACATATTCAGTATTTCGAATTGCTACATATTATACATAAAAGTTCTTAGCCATATTTATGTTAAAAGACATCAGACAATAGCTTGATCCCTGTTAGGCTGTTAAATACATTTAATCAAAGTGTTACTGCGGGAAACAGTTTCCGATTAAAGGGAGTACTGATCGTGCATGAACATCTATTGTACACATTTCCCATCATACAAAATGTCTCAGGTATCATATGAGCTTTAAATATACTCCCAAAGCACACTAATTTTTGTTTTGATTTGGATTTGTCTACATTTTCATGGTCATTTTTCAAGATGACTGTTAAAAAGCATATATATTTGTCTGGTAAAAGGGTACATGCCCGTCGTCAACTTCGTGAGAAAATGAAATTGTTACCAGTGAAACTGGTCGATTGCTATTTACAGCTTGTATGATGAATGAACTGTACATGTTTGAAAGTAGAACATGATTTTACGTGTAGTCTGTTTGTGATTTGATCCTTTGCTTTACATAGCTCTCTGTCTCGACTTTCATATTACATGTTTTCACGTTATAGTGTACTTTTGTCTGTCCATGTAGTAACAATGACTTATTGTACCGAAGTTATCAATCTGAATACGATTATTCTTTTTCGTTTAAGATTTATTTATATCAAAATCTAATATTTAAGTATTACTATAATGGCAAATATATGTTGTGCATAATGATAACACCACTGGACCAAATCTCTTTATAGTTTATGAAAATAAGTAATACGATGCCAGTACTAGTTGTCGACACGGTGGGTAATGTGTTAACAGAGATTCCGATCAGCAATTACCTTCAGTGTATTCACAAGTTAGCGCAGCTTATTTAGATAATGTAAAGTAGTAAGTAATATATCATAGTCTTTAACCATTGTACCATGAAATAGTTTGCTGATACGCGGTTATGTCAATTATGTTCTTTTTTAATTTTCAAGTATAAAGAATGAGATTTTGGAACACACACGTACTCTGTTTTTAGAGGTAGGAGAATTTCAATTGTCATAATTATTAAGACATAGTATAATCATTTAGTTTAACGTATTTTAGTTTGTGGAACTTTTTGACAACTTGGATTTGATAAAACCCTAAGAGGCTTGTTATAACTAGAGCTTAAAACTCACTATTTTATTTATTTGCGTGGATCAATGAAATTATTGAAAGTAGGCTTTTACTTGTTGGGTTTAAAGCCACACCGGCACTTTATTATGTTAAAAGGCCACTTTTCAAGATTTTGATGATGAAGACCGCAGGAGATTCTACGGGCATATTATTCCAGGTGTGGGTGGGTACCATTGAACCTTCTGTACCAGCTGGATGAAAAGTCTACTCCATAAGTGAGGGTTCGGTAAGGGGCACGTTTTTCGAAGCTTCGAAGCCAGCGACCTCAACCTTTTGGCCACAGAGGCCCCTAAAATATAAAAAAGTCGAAACTGACATTGGACTAATTTGATATCTGTATATAATTGATCTAGCACACATGTGCCAAAATGGAAGTATACCATCTTCAAGCAAGAATCTAAAATTGGAAAATAATCACGAACGCAATATTGTAACATGCTCGTCATGCTCTAGTGTTCTCCTACAGTTAACAGTTATATACATGTATTGACTAAACAATATACGTTCCATAATTTCCTTATTTATAAAACGTATGGAATATTTAAGATTGCTGTTTTAAAAAAAAATATATCTTGAAATTGTGTATCTCGAAACATTTTGATTTCAAATTGAATTTAAATTTCAAAATGAGGTGGTGCGAAAAATTAATCAATGGGCACATTTCAATTTGCTGTTCGCATTTTAGATATATGTACGTTCAAAAAGGAAACACCTCCCAATGACGTTTCAGAAACTGGAAACAATGCAAATAATGATATGCGATTAAATAACATGTTGTGATAGAAGTGGTGTGAGGGGAAAAACAGAAATATTTCCGACTATTCAGACAAGGTGGTGTTACACCTAGGTATCGATCATTCATAATACTGTTACGTACAAACAGTATGAGTTATTTCTTCGTTGGAGATACCAACAACTTATTTATTAAAATTGTATCGATAGTTTTTGTTCGAGAACAATGAACCTTATTGAGGTCTGTAAATTGTCTGATTTCATCCGATTGCAGACAAATTGCTTTGTTTTGTTGCAATAAAATGTAAATTACAAATAAATGTCACTTGTAAAAGAAAATTGTCGAAATATTCCAAAGTTTTCTGTGCAGTATGATTTAGTTTGATATTTCTTCACGTATTTTAACCTCCTGCATTGTAGGATAAAATCATTGGTCCTATAGCAGATATATTGGTAGACACACTGAGAAAAGTACTTTTCAGCGTATCAGTGGATCAAATGTATCAGTATATAAAAGTTTAAATGTATTGTCTCAAAATGTATCATATACCCGTGAACAGCAGAATACATTTATGATTTAAACCTTTGGTTATGGAGATAAATCTTACATATCATGCTTTCGTATGTTTCATAAAATTGGTTGCAGAGGTTAATCTTACATATATACCAGGATCTCATACGATACATAGCATTGGTGATAAAGATTAATCTTCATATATTCCATGCTGGCGTACATACAATAGCACCGATTTTAGAGATTAATCTTCATATATGCCATGCTGTCGTACATACAATAGCACCGATTTTAGAGATTAATCTTCATATATCCCATGCTGTCGTACATACAATAGCACCGATTTTAGAGATTAATCTTCATATATCCCATGCTGGCGTACATACAATAGCACCGATTTTAGAGATTAATCTTCATATATCCCATGCTGGCGTACATACAATAGCACCGATTTTAGTTATTAATCTTCATATATCCCATGCTGTCGTACATACAATAGCACCGATTTTAGAGATTAATCTTCATATATCCCATGCTGGCGTACATACAATAGCACCGATTTTAGTTATTAATCTTCATATATCCCATGCTGTCGTACATACAATAGCACCGATTTTAGAGATTAATCTTCATATATCCCATGCTGTCGTACATACAATAGCACCGATTTTAGAGATTAATCTTCATATATCCCATGCTGGCGTACATACAATAGCACCGATTTTAGTTATTAATCTTCATATATCCCATGCTATCGTACATACAATAGCAATGATTTTAGAGATTAATCTTCATATATCCCATGCTGGCGTACATACAATAGCATCGATTTTAGAGATTAATCTTCATATATCCCATGCTATCGTACATACAATAGCACCGATTTTAGTTATTAATCTTCATATATCCCATGATGTCGTACATACAATAGCAACGATTTTAGAGATAACTCTTACATAAATAAATGCTGTCTAACATTACATAGCGTCAGTTGTAGAGACTGATTTTACATACATACCATACTCATGTACGTCACATGGCAAGGATCAGATAAATCTTACATAAATACAATAGCATCGGTTGTAGATATTGATTTTACTTATATACCAATCATGTACGTCACATAACATGGATTAGAGAAAAATCTTACATAAATACAATAGCATCAATTGTAGATATTGATTTTACTTTTATACCAATCACGTACGTCACATAACATGGATTAGAGAAAAATCTTACATAAATACAATAGCATTAATTGTAGATATTGATTTTACATATATACCAATCACGTACGGCACATAACACGGATTAGAGATAAGTCTTACATTATATCTTACATATATACCATGCTCTCCTACGTTATACAGCATGGATTGAAAAGCATTAATCCTAAATAAATATCCTACTCTCTCATGCTTTTGTAAGTCATGAGATGTAGATACAATAATTATGTTCGTGAGAGTTAATGATATGTATAACACCCCTCGCGCTCTGTAGTTCTTGTTTAGACGGGACTGTTTTACTCAGAGCACGATCCCGAAGGACTAAAAATATAACAACATTGTGTCTTCAAGGACGGGAGACTTAACGGTCGCTGCATGGTTCAAAAAGGCTTCTGTTGTGACAGTTGATTAAAGTCTTCAAGAAATCCATGGAAACATTAAACGCAACCAAGATCAGTAAAGCACACGCGGTGTGATTAAAGTTAGCTCATAAGATGTAATGAAAGTCCAACACTATTCAAGCTCCCTAGCACCGGCTTAAGCAGAACTCTTATTATTCAGCCGTTGAATGTAACAGACAATATAACAACACTCAGACAAAGTACTGTTAAATGTTCAAGTTACGTCTGAGACAATAGTCCTTTTCACAAGTACTTTGTGTAACATATCAATTATTTGCACGTGCATACTGCAGGTTTTTGTCGTTCATTGGCCGACAAGTTAATTAACCTCGAAGTTCAAGTTACGACAATGTGTACAAGGTCAGTTGACGAAAATCCATATTCAGGTGATTGATTTATGACATAATACATAACACTTCACTGTTTAGTTACATAAAAGTACTACAATTTGCTATTGTCATATCTTATATCGGTATTATACTTTTGCAAGAAACATACAAATCAGATTTTATCATTGAAACACATGTTGGCAATGTTTAAAAGGGTAATCGCATTTATGAATCAAATTGCAGATACACGGGAAGAAAGCCAATGATCAAACCAACCAAACAACTGATAAAATAATTGAAATAATCAATTATTGTAATACTTGTAATGTTTTACAATAAGCATTTTAAAATCATTATCATGTTAAGGTAATTACTTATATAATAACCTGTACAAATTGTTAATACATGTGCCGTGCCATGGGAAAACCAACATAGTGGCTTTGCGACCTTCGCTTTTAAAGCCTACTGCAATTAGAGAAACCGTTAGCGAACAACATGGATCCTGACCAGACTGCGCGGACCAGACTGCGCGGATGCGCAGGCTGGTCTGGATCCATGCTGGTCGCAAAGCCACTATGTTGGTTTTTCTCATGGAGCGGCTCACATGTTAGCAGGCAAGACATTTATGAAACATAAACACAGTCGTTTAGCAGAGAATGTGTTGTTTATATGAACGATTATATGGATAATTACTTTGCATGTAGGCCATAATGTTTGTGTATCTCATCTTACAAAACAATCCGAATCTTATTTACCGGGAATCACTGGCAATGTAAGACAGGTGTCTGTTGTGACGAACGTCTAATTGCTTCAAGTGTTTTGTTATGTCTGTTAATGAAGAAATAAAAGGCACATTCCACATGTGCCGAAGGAGAATGGTTATTATGCATTGCTATGATCTTTTTTATTTAGAACGTAGAACGGTTAAAGAAAAGAAAAATCACTACAAGAACATAATGCAAACAATCAAAATAATACGTTCGTTTTAAACAAATCTAGCAAGAGACAAGATTAAGAAATAAATACTCTGCGACTTGTATGGCTACTGTCAATATGGCAGTTCCAACAGAGTTTGCCCTTTAAAACCTTTAAAATGGAAATATGAAAATGATAAGAAACAGAGACTCTACATTTTGAAAGAACAATGGATAACTCACCTTAAACTCTGCCAGATCTTTCAACTGACAAAAATACACGCAATTTAGATTACGATAAGGTGCTTAATGATGTCACAATACTGGGTGAAGTTTTTGAATCATTTGAAATAACTGTTTCAGAACATGCATCCGAAGGCACTTCTGAAGGTAAAATGCATTACAATTTGTATAGAGGAATGAATATTTGGCGTAAATATAGATGTAAGCAATATGTTTACTTTATTTCGAAACCATTCTATTCAGTGAGGTGGAAACGATATAATATTCTCAGAATTTACCATTTTTCAGCTCGACTATTCGAAGAATAGTCTAGCTATTCTACTCACCCTGGCGTCGGCGTGGGCGTCACACCTTGGTTAAGTTTTTGCATGCAAGTACATACAGCTATCATTTAAAGGCATATAGCTTTGAAACTTATTTTTGTCTTTTTCTATGTCAATTACCAACCTCACTGGGTCAAGTTCCATAACTCTGATATATATTTTGAGCAAATTATGCCCCCTTTTGGACTTAGAAAATTCTGGTTAAAGTTTTACATGCAAGTTACTATCTCCAAAACTAATGCAGATATTGAATTGAAACTTCACATGTGTCTTCGGGGTTAAAAAAATAGTTGATAGCGCCAAGTCCCATTACTCTGACCTTCATTTTGGCCAAATTATGCCCCCTTTTGGACTTCGAAAATTCTGGTTAAAGTTTTGCGTGCAAGTACATACTGCTATTACTAAAAGGCATATAGATTTGATACTTATTTTTTCTTTTCTAGATAAATTACCAACCTCACTGGGTCAAGTTCCATAACTCTGACGTGTATTTTGGGCAAATTATGCCCCCTTTTGGACTTAGAAAATCTTGGTTAAAGTTTTACATGCAAGTTACTATCTTCGGGGTTATAAAACTAGTTGATAGCATCAAGTCCCATAACTCCGACCTGCATTTTAGCCAAATTATGCCCCCTTTTGGACTTAGAAAATCCTTGTAAAAGTTTTGCGTGCAAGTATACAGCTATTACCAAAAGGCATATAGATTTGAAATTTAATTTTTCTTTTTCTAGATCAATTACCAACTTCACTTGGTCAAGTCCCATAACTCTGACATGTATTTTGGGCTAATTATGCCCCCTTTTGGACTTAGAAAATTCTGCTTAAAGGTTTACATGCAAGTTACTATCTCCAAAACTAATACAGATATTGAATTGAAACTTCTCATGTATGTGCTTCGGGATTATAAAACTAGTTGATAGCATCAAGTCCCATAACTCTGAAGTGCATTTTGGTCAAATTATGTCCCCTTTTGAACTTAAAACTCTTTTGATATTTAACATTTTGGGTAATATTTTCCTGCGTCTGGGACAATATTTCGAATAGTCGAGCTTGGCTGTCTTACGGACAGCTCTTGTTAGACTCAAATATTAAGACGGAGTTTTTGGCGCTTTCTGTCATTGCATCTGCTTTTAGATCTCGACTCGAAATCTTCTGAGTATTTCGTTATTATGAATTGCTACCGTCGCTTGGAAATAAACGTCTTTTTTCAAGCAGTCTTTGATTAGATTCAGAATAGTTTTATTTCATGTTTTTGTGTCTATAAACATGATAAAATGTTTACGATGCCATTATTTGCAATCTTTTTAACACAAAGAAATTATTTGCAGACGACATAAACAGACAATTGAATGGAATAAATGTAAAAATCAATGTAAAAGATGAGTAAACAACTGAGTTATTTTCTAGAGTATTCAGCTTTAACAAAGTAAATATCCCGAGACGATTCTAAGAAAAGAGCAAAATGGCGGAAATTGTTATGTTAAATTCAATAATGCAGGAAATGTAATTTGTATCTTCGATTTCATCCTGTAGATTTTATTCAGAGTAGACTGGAATATGTATCACAATAATAAAAGTTGAGTCCATAAATTAATTTTTGCTTTAAGTTATACATTTTTTAGTCATTTCTACTGTCACTGTCTCATATGTTAGAAATTACACAAAATTGATGAATATTTGAGCCGCGCCATGAGAAAATCAACACAGTGGCTTTGTGACCAGCATGGATCCAGACAAGCCTGCGCACCCGCGCAGTCTGGTCAGGATCCATGCTGTTCGCTAACAGTTTCTCTAATCCCAATAGGCTTTGAAAGCGAACAGCATGGATCCTGACCAGACTGCGCGGATGCGCAGGCTGCTCTAGATCCATGCTGGTCGCAAAGCCACTATGTTGGTTTTCTCATGGCGCGGCTCATTTCATAACGATTAGACTTCATATTATGACTAAAGGACACTGCGCACTAGAATCTATATTCTCACCGATGAAACGAATGTACACGACAAAAAGATAAATAAGCTTAACTTGTATATGCATATTTCCATAGTTCAGTGCTTTATTACTTAGGTTTGTGCACAAATAACGGAAACTACTTAGTGGTGGTTTGAACGAAAGACCCGTGGTGACATTTCAACTTCATTATTTCACGATTTCTGCTTCCTGATTTCACGATTTCCACTTCATGAATTCACGAATTCACGATTTCTTCTTCCTGATTTCACGATTTCCACTTCATGAATTCACGATTTCACGATTTCCACTATATGAAGTGCTTTATTACTTAGGTTTGTGAAATCGTGAAATCGTGAATTCGTGAAGTGGAAATTGTGAAATCGTGAATTCGTGAAGTGGAAATCGTGAATTCGTGAATTCATGAAGTGGAAATCGTGAATTCAGGAAGCAGAAATCGTGAAATCGTGAATTCATGAAGTGGAAATCGTGAAATCAAGAAATCGTGAAGTTTTTTCGTGAAATCGTGAATTCATGAAATCGTGAATTCATGAAGTGGAAATCGTGAAATCGTGAATTCATGAAGTGGAAATCGTGAATTCAGGAAGCAGAAATCGTGAATTCATGAAGTGGAAATCGTGAAATCAAGAAATCGTGAAAACATGAAATCGTGAAATCAAGAAATCGTGAAGTTTTTTCGTGAAATCGTGAATTCGTGAAATCGTGAATTCATGAAGTGGAAATCGTGAAATCAGGAAGCAGAAATCGTGAATTCGTGAATTCATGAAGTGGAAATCGTGAAATCATGAAGCAGAAATCGTGAAATAATGAAGTTGAAATGTCACCACGGGTCTTTCGTAGGTTTGACAGTTCTAATACGGTGTCCACACCGTTTCTTTGTGTGCTTTGTTCTGTCTTTCTTGACTTCATAGGTGTATTTTTGTGTACAGTTCTAACGTCTCATCCGTATATACGCTACAGCAAGGTGTTTTTTGGACGCTTTGTTTCTTGACCTTGGTTATTCCTTTTGGATCTTTGTCCATGGTTTATGTATGTTTGTATTTATGAATATTATATGGTTAAACGTCTCAAACAACATCACTTCTACATGTGATTTTGCTCGGCAAAATATCGTTGCTGTTACCATTGTTGTGTGTCATTTGATCTTTCAAAAGTAATGTGAGTTACCAACAAACTTTCCAGTGTTGTGGTCTTACCTTTTTCAGTGAGTAACAATGCGTGCACGTGTCAAAGCATTATAATTCTAACTAGTATGATTTTTCTCTACAGTTAGATTAATCTATGTTAATACTATCCGTAGTTTGTCTTTTATTTCTAACAGATGCATTTTGAAACCAACATGAACCAATGTACAACGGACGATTGAAATAATGGCGTTAAACCCAAACGAACGAACAAACAAACAATTAATAAATGGTAAATTGCCAGAAAACAGTACAACAAACATTATCTTACACAGATAATTGCTAAAATGTCCCACAGTTGTTTATATTTTTGTTTATTTTTCTGCTTTGTTAAACATTTGAGATTTATCGCAGAAATTTTATTTAAACTGTTTAACTTCCGTCAATTCAAACAATGATCACAGTTATATTATGTAACTCATTTCAATTTACTTCCTTTTCTATCTTGAACGTTTTAATCTCAAACAGTTAATACAAATCGCGGTAAATTAAGAAGAAACCAAAGGATGTTTAAAGTAAGGTATTAACCTGACAAAATATTGATTTGTGTATTACATCTGGAAGTTGCTAGACTTGTTTTTCATAAAATTGAGTGCAATACAAAATTCAAATTTTGATAGATGTTATGCTTTTGATATACAACTTTAAATAATATGACATTTTGTGATTATAATACTGTGTTAATAAATATCCAGGTATAAATTGAGAAGGGTATTCATTGGACATAACACAAGATATCTAAATTCATAAATATTGTGTGCGGGAAATATTGAAATATATCTAATGTTGAAATGGCGCAGAACTATAGTCCATTGAATATTGGTAGAAGAGCAAGCAGGATTGAAGAAAAACTTTACATAATTGAGGGGCTATTAATTATTGGGTCACAGTAGATCCCACCTGGATTCGGTTAGACAGATAAAGATTTAAGCATTGTATACATAGAACTTCTTGTGGCGATGTAGAGGATTTCAGACAGTGCAATAAGTGTAACAATACAACGATATCTACGTGTGTTCTAGGAAAAGAAAACATACAGTTCGAATTCGACAAATTTGTAATAAATGAAAGCATGGATACGAAAAGTAAACTGAAAGTAAATAGTTGTGATGAAGCCTCAAAATCTGCAAATGATGAAAAAGACGAAGGTAAAACATATACATGTTAACTTATTTTAGGACAATTAGTTTAAAGTAAATTATGTACATGTACTTCAGTATGGACGATTTAACCTAAGAAATCGTTTCACGTGTAAGTTGTTGTTTCTTGTCGCGCAGCAAGTGTGTGATATGACGGGTTAAATTCATCAGCAATAAAGTCCTCAGTAATCGTCTATACCAGCTCTTTCTGACCAAATTATTTACATGTCGATAGCTTAGTGCCTCGTATTTATATATCCATATCCAGCATATTTCCAAGGGGTGGACTTTCCTTTCAAAATGGGTTCTGAACATCTGTCGTTTTCTTTTGTTGCAAACAGTTCCATGCATCCTTTGAGCCGCTCGGTGAATATAACTTTTTTCGGGTTGATAAATCCTGATATCAACCTATGAAAAAGTCAATAATTGTTTTATTACATGAATAGATGTATAGTCAGTATTGTTATTAAAAATAGATCGGAGTAGTAGCTCCTACTACTTCGATCTATTTTTTATTATCGTACTATTTATAACCCAAGATAAGTTGATATGATATGTACTCATTACTTTTCGAACCGTTTTCAGCCAATCAGAGAAACAATAGAATACAGTCATGTAATACTTCCTATTGTGTTTTAATTATCAGTAAAATAACAAATTGGCATTTATTTAGGTATAAGCTTTAATCACTTGGAGAATCTTTTATACAAAATTATTATATTGCCAGTTAGACACCGATCTGCATTTTGAAAGTTCAGGGGTGGTGTAGCACCTTTAAGGATAGAAACTGGTCGCTATGAAGGTTTAAAATATGGGGACAGACACTGTCCATTTTGTAATAGTGTAAAGCCTGAAAAGAATGTGATATGTATAGGGATTTTAGAGCTGAACTGTTCGCTAAAGCCAGTAGTCTGAACAATGCTTTCATGTTAATGTCAGATTGTGATAAATTGAAATTCTTATTTTCCAACCAAGAACTTGTTAGAGTGATTGCCAAAACCTGTCATAGTATTTTAACAAGAAGGACATCAGTCCTGTGTAAATAATAATATACTTTTTATTATGAGCTTTTGAGAAATATGTGTTATGAGCTTTTGAGAAATATGTGTTATTTCCCTTTAATAGCTCGACTTTTCTAAGAAAAAGTAGAGCTTTTGCACTCACCCCGGCATCTACGTCTCTGTCGCTGTTGGTTAAAGTTTCTGATGAAGTCAATTGTCTCTGTTACTATCAAAGCTTCTGATTTGAAACTTGAAATACATTTACTATCTGGTCTACACCAGGAGAAACAGTCCCAAAAACTATGATTTTAATTTTGTCAGAGTTATGCCCCTTTTTAACTTAGAAATTTTAGGTTAAACTTTTTGGTTGGTTGATTGTATTGTGCTTCAAACGCCGTTTTTCAACAGTATTTCAATTATGTAACGGCGGGCAGCCTAACCAGAGTTCCTAGATTCTGTACCAGTACAAACCTATTATCCGCAAGTAACTGCCAACTTCCCCACATGAATCAGAGGTGGAGGACGAATGATTTCAGACACAATGTCATGTATCAAATCGTCACGGAGAACATACGCCTCGCCCAGGGTTCGAACTCGCGACCTCGCGATCCGTAGATCTGCGCTCTCCCTATTGAGCTAAGCGGGCGGGCTAAAAGTTTTTGAGATAGTCTAATGTCTCTGTTACTATCAAACCTTTTGACTTGTAACTTAAAATAGTTATTTACTATCTAAGTCTATACCAGGAGAAACAATCCCCCCAAAAATAGTTATTTCTATCATAGTCTATGCTAGGTGAAACAATCATGACAACATATTTGGAATTTACACCGTTCTGAAAATGTTCGGATTAAAAATGTTTTATTTGCCAGATTTAGTGTTAAGCAAATTTAGAGATAGCTTCCAGAAGTCCTGGCGTTCATTTGGCATTTTGATAAAGTTGTGCTAACATACTGGTGCTTAAGTGTTATAACACACTCTTCTTGTCACTTAAAATTTAAAAAAAATCAAGAATTTTGAGACAAATTAATTCGATTTCAAATGTAATTCATCCCCGGGGATGTTTTTAAAGTTTAACAATGTAAACTTGATAAAATATCTTACATAATACGTAATACTTTAAATTGAACTTTAACTTCCAAAGGTAGGGAAAAGGTGAATTTTGGATTTTACTCCCACTTCTAGTAATACATGTTCTGCAGAATTGGAGATTGATGCAAGTGTATGGTAAAACATTATTACCCAACAACTATGTGTGAATCTCGAAAAACCTCACATTTACGTTCTTTAACATTGGCACACGAGTGATACTGTGGTGAATCAAACAACAGCAAAATGTCCGAAAAGTGGTACACATTTCGTTGAACGAATACTGACGTTGTTAGTGTGGCAAGAAGAGAAACAATAAAACAATACAGAAATTACTTTCTTATTACTTAGACTCAGCGGTGTTAGATATTTACAATACTGTTACTTTAAAACATATATGGCGTCTGCCATTTGTTATTTCTTCATTGAAGAGAGATCACATCTTTACTTGTTGATATTGTAGTGACAACTTCTTGCAAAGATAGGGCACCCGATTTTGTATAATTTTGTAGTTTTTACCTAACTTATATCTACCATACTGTATTTAGCAAACGTTTTGGGTTACATATTATCGCAGACATACTGCTTTCTTACGCAACCTTATACTGTAAATTATAAATATCCTTTGTAAAAAAAAAATTCCTTAATTTGTCTGCCGATATTCTATCTGCACGATAATAGATACAAGTATATCTTGCTGATATGACTTCAATAATTTTCGTCTCCTTCACGTTTTGATAAATCCTTTGAACAGCATGGTCCCATACGAAATATTTCGGTAGGCAGACTAGAAAGCTTTTCCCAGAGTATTTGTTTTCAAAGCGCCACGTAAAATTGATCCGATACATGAGTATAAACATTTGAGACATAAAATATAAAATATACAGTGACATCTGTGCTTCATTGACACTTGCTCACCAAATCCAATTTTCAATCCGGATGTTACCAGCCGGTGCACAAAAATGTATTTCACTCAATTTACTTCCTTGATATCTACAGCCATATACAAAAGAATACATCTAGGGTATTAACTGCGGTGATAAATCTTACATACATATTATACACTCGCATGCTCTTTTGGAATTTATCTTTGTTAGACTAATTACATAATTACTAACGAAAATGGCTTTTCACGTGCATGGCTGTATATAATACTATAATGGTGAATCACAGCGTTTAATAACATGTTGTTAAATTAATTAATGTTTTATGTTTTGTTTATATTAAACTATGCCATTAAGAAATGCTTCCTGCAATCCAAATCACGAGGTTCCGAAAATTTAAATATATACAAGAAATAAAAGAAGGACAAAAATCCAGCGATAATGACTTGATTATATCCACAAAAGTACACATTTAAAGTAAAACGCACAGACTATGAGGACAAACAAATGTTAAAAATATAAGTAGATACAAGTTGCTTTATGTAACTTAAAGATATATTTGAGCAAAATTTCGTATTTAACAACATAAACAACTTCATATAGTTTAAATAAACTTAAAATTAACTTTATGTGTTTTAACGGTTTAAAATAGAATATACATGTATAGATGATCACAGTATAAATGTGTACCACTATTAAAAACTGGATCAATTGTTATTGCATGACATTTAGTTATGAATGTTGTTCTATATGCAAACTTAATTTATATTTTTGGTAATGTTAAATACATTTTATGCGGATTTTATACATTCGATGTAAATATCTAAAGATGAAATATCGTAGTAAAAGATGACCATAGGATATCTTTAAATATACAAACATCGCGACGTATCCGTGTGTAGAAGATAGCAAAACCAACGTTTCTTTTTATATCATAAAGAATAGGCTGTAAATGGTATAAGGTAAGCACAGATATTTGAATACTATGCTTTAAAATTGTGCGTTCTGAATGTTCCAGTAATAATAAAAAATAATAATGTGTATACTGTGCATGCTGTTACATTTTTGGATTATTTATCAATCTTACAAAACATGTATTCATTTTTCTTTAGTAAGCATGTTACAAAGATGTAATAATTACTATCGATGTAAGTTTGTGACACGAACTACATGTTTTCTATGATTTGACTGTGGGTCGATATCTGACCGCAAAAATATAGAGCGTTTCCCTTTTTTCGGCGACGCCGTCTAAATTCGTTTTCGTTACCTATGCCACGTGACTTCAGTTTGCAAATCAAACTACTTGATAACGCATTATAGATAACTTATCAAAATGGAAGATTTATGCAACACTCTGCCTGATTGGACGAGAGTGTCAATTTCTTTCACTCTGTTGATTGTGCTACGCTGAGTGAAATGATTATCCTAAACGACGCTGTTCACAGTTTTAAAGCTAATTTTGGCTAAGTATATTTAGCAAGAATATTGATATATCTCAAAATGATAAGTAAGTTTAATAAATATGATAAAAACCTGTTCAAATACCAACGTATATCAAATTAAAGAAAGAGCTGAATACGTTCTGAGTATCACATGAATAAGGGTGTGATAAGAGTCTTTAATGTAGATAAGTGCTTTTTAAAAGATTTTCCTTGTTACAATTGTCGTCTGTATATAAAAAGGTTTCTTGCTTTTTTGTTTGCTTTGATATATTTGTTATAAATTATTAAACTGATTTATTATATAAGAATATTTTTCTTTAGTATGGTATGCAAATATTGAACTCATTTGAAATCTGTTGTATTATATATATGCTATATAATGACTGAATTTCATTACACTGAAATGAGGTACGCTGCATACAGTTTATCTATGTGATATGACTACGGTCAAACTTTGCTTATGAAACAGAAATATTGAAATAATTACAACTGTATGTTTTGCTTGACCTTCACTTTTTTATAGGTGTGACGTCATTGTCCAAAGATTCATGAATAACGAATATGCATTTGTTACAGCGGGATCAGTTGGCCTATTTTAGAAATAAATAAAAATAATAAATAAAAAAATCCTTTAATTGATTTTTTCTTATGTATTCTAATCAAACTTGATTTGTAGCATCTTTATTAGGCCCGCAGCCAACTTTGTTCAGCTGGGACATTTAACCCCTTTTAGGGGCTGCTAGAGCTAAAACTAGAAATGTCTTTATACAGCGTCTCATGAACAGCTTGGTGGATCTTTGTCATACTGTGTCTGGAGCATCATTATAAGGTCCTCTTCCAAATTTATTTATATAGGAACTTGGGCCCTATTAGGGACCACTATAGCTAAAAGTAGATATGCCTTTCTTCGCATTAACTATAAAATGTAATGGATTTTTATCAAACTCGATGTGTAACAATATCGTAAGGTCTCCTGCTATTTTGTTACAAATGGGGATAGGGACCAATTTAGCTAAAAATATAAACACGTTTAATGACTTCTTCTCATGAACCGCTTCATGAATCTTCATCAAACTACTGCTGTAATTATTCGTCTAAGGATAAACGAAACAAAATTGCAACCCTACGAAACCTTTGCGAAAAATTAAAAGAGAACCATTTAAATTGTTAAAGTGCGGTGTTTAGTTTTGCAATTTGATAAATGTTAGATGAAAGATGAATGTTAGATGAAAAATTCATAAACTTCTTTCCTTATTACAATTCGCCGACCATCACTTTTAAAGATATTTCTTGTTTAGCGGTATTTTTGCAGAAGTGGCACCAGATTACTGTTCCAGTGACAAAGTCTCCGCCAAAATCATAGATGTCTGTAAATCTAATGGATCTAGGTGTTTTTACACCTGAGTAACAAGACGGCTTTTCGAAAACTGTGAAAAAAATATCTTTTTTAAATATAACAATGACAAAAGTGTACTTACTTCCATGTTACAGCTGACTTCAGTTGTTATATTTTAGACTTCGCGAATGTTCTTCAATAAACCTAGGATCCGAACCCGAAAAAAAAAACAACACCAAATACCTTTCATGTATATATTACGGATAGATTAAATACCCGTTCTTAAATAACTTCCCGAACTACAAGAAACGGGTGTTGTACTTTAATTGCTTATATCTAAATGGTTACCGCATTAGATATTTTATAAACTGTATAATATATTTGACAAGGACATTCCAAGCAAAATTTACTAGAACCTGATAGATTTATAAAAAAAGTAAAAAGATTAAGAACTTTCATTTCCGTGCCTTTATTTGGACACAGTACGCGTTCGTTTCATTATCTAGAATCCGAATCAGAGTCCAACATCCAGTTAGAAACCGACAAGAACATTGGAACTAAAGATGAACTCAAAATAATTCAATTTGATAAACAGTTGGGTAGGAATAGGTAATCCAATAATGCGTTTGATCATTTAATATGAAAGAAAGATCAAAACAAACCAGAAAACGGTATGCGTTCAGTTATTTAAAGGCAAAAAAACTTCATTATTAATAAGAGGAAAAGATGTCAAAGTATAAAAATAAATCAGATCGAATGTTCCCTCTTTATGTTTTATCATTATTGCAAGATACACAGATATTTTACAAATAGCCTTCAGTGCGATAAAAAAAATAAAGAAAAAATATAAAAATATTCAACAGATTTAATTCTACCAATATTACATTAGTAAAATTAGTATTGTTGCTATGTAACTTTACCTTTAGCCTGCTGGCGGCAAGTGGATTTGCCTCTGCGACCAGGGCAAACCAAGATCATGGTCTGCACTGTTTCAGTGAACATCCCTTTGAATAAGTGGTACTGCCAAAACTGAATGATGGACTATTACATTTTAGAAATTTAGCAGGGTAAGGCTAAGCAATGTTTTCATTATTAGAACATGCGCAGTAAATATTGTCATTACTATGAACTAGAGTTCCTCATTAGGAAGTGAAGTGCTAGACTATGATAGACTAGATTCATCTGAAAACACAAATCCAGACTACTTATTTACTTTTAAATATTTTATTTTGTTTAGTCAGGCTACTTATTTACTTTATTATGTCCCCCACCCCCTAGTATTGTTTTGCCTACGCCGTCTGTCTGCCCGTCCGTCCGTCCGTCTGTCTGTCCGTCCGCATTAAGCTTGTCCGGCTTTCACAGGTGAAACTGCCGGCTTCACAAAATGGCCGCAAGAGCTAAAGATAGAAAAATCTTGTCCGGCTTTCACAGGTCAAACTGATGGCTGGATTTCGACGAAACTTCACAGGAGTGATCAGTACCAACCCTAGTTATGCACATTGCTGTCACGTTCCGCTTTGCTGCCCAAAATGGCCACCAGAGCTAAAAATAGAAAAATCTTTTCCGGCTTCCACAGGTCAAACTGCTGGACAGATTTCGACGAAACTTCACAGGAGTGATCAGTACCAACCCCAGTTGTGCATATCGCTGGCACGTTCAAAATGGCCACCAGAGCTAAAAATAGAATACATAGGGGGGAGGTATGTTTTTGTGACAAAAGCACCTTCTAGTTTTTAGTTTTACTGGTGCCAAGTTATTTTTTATTTTTGAGTTTAATTGTTTTTACAGTAGACAAGTACTGTAGGCTTGCCTTTACTACTGTGGCTTTCCCTTACACTGACACGCACATGCATAATTACAAGGCTGCCGATTTACTTAAGAAGCGCTTTTTACGAAGAACTTAACGGAAAAACTTTTTTTATAGCTTTGTTTAGTGCTTTTAGCACTGTCATGGATCTGAGTGATTATAGTTACCCATTAAGTCAATCCACACCCCTAGAGCTTTTTGTTACGAGTTTTGCGTAGGCGGTACTTCTGCACACACGGATATTTTGTCTCGTTGTCACGTACGGATTATGATTTGACAATTTGTATGCTCTGTAGTTGTTTGAATTAAATCTGACGATTCGTACTTCCGTGTTTGTTAGTCTGAGGATTTGGTGGTCTCCTTGGGAAGGTCAAATTAATTTGGCCTTGCCTTGGAATCCGTTTTATCGTTCAGTTGAGAAGTTGTGAAGTGTTCAGCCGAGCATATTGTAACCGATCTATTAGCAATTAAACGTCGGTACAGTACCCGTTTCTTGTAATCCATTAAGTTATTCCAGACCGGGTACTTAATCTATGAGTAATATATACTTTAAAAAGAACAACATATGGAATGCAAGAATGAAAGCAACTTCGCACAAACGTGTTAGAAAAGTAACTAAATAGCATAGTACGAACGAATCAAGTTTACTTCTCAATATATGTAAATTCAGAGTCTTTATTCTGAACGGCAAATTGGATGTATGGTGTCTGCGTACAAATTACTCGTTTATTCTAATGGGTCTACTGATTTGTTTCAAAAGACTTATGCTAGGGAGAACGGTACATGCCTTGTATGTAATTTCAATAGAGCATTTTGCACTATCAACATCGTTAAACATTGTACCATGTGATCTTCTGACGAATTGTGTAAAGTCTTGTGTGTAGACACCCTCCTCTAAATAGTCGAAAAGAATAATTTGCAAAGTTACATTTTATGCTTGCTGTCGAAATGACTTCTTTACTTTTTTCGCCTATAATCTGTAGTTTCATATACCATTAATTATGTAGCATAGAAACTCTGAGTTAACCGTATGGAATCAGTTTTACTAGTAAATCAGTTTATTAGACAATGTATTAGCCGCGCCATGAGAAAACCAACATAGTGGCTTTGCGACCAGCATGGATCCAGACCAGCCTGCGCATTTGCGCAGTCTGGTCAGGATCCATGCTGTTCGCTGACGGTTTCTCTAATTGCAATAGGTTTTGAAAGCGAACAGCATGGATCCTGACCAGACTGCGCGGATGTCTGGACCGCGCAGGCTGGTCTGGATCCATGCTGGTCGCAAAGCCACTATGTTGGTTTTCTCATGCCATGGCTCATATATACAGTCATTGTCTAGGATTAAAGATTTAGATCCCGCACATCAATTATCTATAGTTTTGAGAGCATGATGGCATAAGAGTATCAATTTGATTGTGTAATTAAGGTAATCAGAGCTAGAAGGTCTTATCGACTTTTTTTTCTGGTGATGAGATACTACAAGGGTTTTCTAGAAAATTTCTTAAGTGCTTTATGGAAAGAAAGGATATACTAGCAATTATTTTCGAGTCTCTGAGATTGAGCATTAAGCATGTAATTCATCTGTCCTTAATAGATATAGACAAATACTAGATTAGATATACTAGAATTTCATGTTACTGGAATGTTTCATTTATAGTGTGATTACTAAGATCAATCAAAATAGTGAATCAATTCTCTTCTTTGTAAAAATAAACAGATCAAAATACCGACGAACGTACTATATTGATTATTAATATAAAATTTTGGATTCATTTCTTTCAACAATCATAAACGTAGCTTTTTCTTAAAGTAATCTCTAGTCTACTCGTGTTATATGCAAAGTAATACGTATTTTTCAATTGTTAGTTTACTGGCGCCAAACCCTACTTTTTAATCCCGACCATGCTCCAGTGATTATGTTTATTCCCTATCAGCATGGTTTTACCCACTGGAACACATTATAAAACAGAAATATGTTCATGTTAAGATACATATAAATTAAAACCTTTGGAACTGTAAACATTAAATGCATTAACAATAAAAGGCACGTGAAAAACGTGAACAAAGAATGATCGTGCCTGCTTCATATGTATAGAGTTAAAATACAAACAAAAAACGCTCGTTCTTTGGTCAGGTACTAATACGCACGGAGGGGTACCTGGGTTCTTCCTCCACAATCAAAAGCTGGAAAGTCATCATATGACCTATAATTATGTCGGTGTGACGTTAAACACAACAAAAACAAACAAAAAACAACAAAGACTCGTCCGTCTCTCTGTATTGTATACACGTCTTCGCTTTTACTTGTATCGTTATATTATTATTTTCCCGAATTTACGAAAGAGAATATGTCTGTACACAAGAAGATACTCTAGTTATTAGATGGCTTATATACATTCCAATTTATCTTCTTACTTTATTCAACCTGATTGCTTGTTTTCCAATTAGCGGCCAAGGCAGGCTTATACAGCCAGTTTACTGGCAAGTGTCCTCAGCTTTGATTACTTGGAAAGAAGACATGATTGATTGAATTTATCGATAAAACTGACTTTCAGCTTCCCTATTTTTGTCATAAACAATGTTTTCGTGTTATCCTTTGACTTAAGAGAATGCGATTATTTTCACAATAATGGAAATTTAAATTGGGTAAATTACAGTTATATTTTCCCATTTGTTTCGTGTTAACACTTTAGCTTCTTTATCCAGAGTGGAATATTACATGACAAAGGTAAAAAGTTTTTTTTTTATATAAACTTTCGTTTTATGTTTTGATTACAATAAAGTCTTGTATACTCAACAAAACAAATAAAGGTCGACATGCTATGTGCATGTATGAAACCCGAGAAAACAGATTTTGAGCAGGTAGAGCGGAATCATCTTACGATTGGCCGGGTATAGGGATTCCAACTGCACTATAGACACATGATCACCATGTATTGCAGAGGTGCTTGACGTATTTCCTGTTAGACGAAATGTCTGCACGGGTTGGGAGTTATTGGCGAAAACTGCTAAATTCACACTTAAAATTTGTTTTCAACGGAACTGCATATACATGATCATAGTAAATTGTGTGTTCGTGTATGTGTATGTCTGTGTGTGTCCCGCCGTTACATAACTGAAATACTGTGGCGTTAAACCCAACACAAATGTGCATGTGTGTGACACATTTTAGAGTCAACTCAAGCATCACAAAGTTAAATGTTGTTCGGTATCATAATGGAATGATATAATATGGTGATTTCTCACTATGCTGTTACATACTTCCTTTTGGTTAGTATTTATATAACCCCAGATATACTCGTACAGGTACTTTTCATCATATATCTTAAATATCTGAAGTAACATTTAGCAAATGAATTGCATTTTCATAATTCACCATTCATTTAAAAAATGTTATATACATGCAATAATGCAATACAAATATTCTACTTATATCAAAGTATTATCGCTGCATTATTTGTCACAACTATGTATGTAAGGAATGTTTCGCACATGCATCTCGAAAAAGAAAAGCGATAAGCTAAAATTTTTGCTGTAACAATTTTAACATATACGCATCATTATCAGATTGACAAAAAAAAAAATACGTAATTGTTCTAAAAGAACCTTCCATTATGAGAGAAGAGATAGTTCATGATATATTTGCTGTGATGTTGAGCCTATCGGTGTGTCAAATTATTTCTCTGAAATCTGTAAGTTACCGTGTAGATGATAACAGATAAAAGCAAACAGTCAAAGTCGGCATACAGTTAAGTTCGATGGTCGGTGTATTTTCCTAAGTGAAACCTGACAGAGGTTTGATGAGGCGACATGTCCACAGAGAGGAAGACTTAAATTAATTTACTTTGATATATCTATGTTTGACTTTCATGTTTTGCTGACATATTTTGTTTGGTTGCAATACAAATCCTCAAGCAGTTTACTGTCTTTTCCGCCACTAAAATGGCAGCTCTTAGGATCTTTAAAGGCCTTTGTTATGAAGAACTGCAAGACAAAAGTTACTGTTTATTTTGGTTACGGAGTTACCTCTTCCCAATCCTGTCTACGAAAGGAAAGAATAATACTATTAGAGAGTCTATTCACTGACAAAATTCTTCATTCACAGTGGCAACGGAAGCTTACTTCTATGAAATGTATTCTTTGAGAAGAAATTGTTCCATCTACGAAGCTTTAGGCGGAGAATACCCTATTGAAGTCTGCTGACCATTTTGCCGTATAAGTGTATCCTTGTTGTGTGTCGCTCCCGGAGAACATACACACACTGATATATAAAATAAATTCATATGCCGATCAAGTTTTGCTGTGAATAGAAACAGGAACTGTCATAAACATTCAGCATTTGGTGTTAAGTCTAAAGTTAAGCAGGTTAAAAGGAAATTTTATTCTACTCTGTGGAATAACGGATATTTAAAAAACTTTAGAGGCATATGAATACGTCTAACTGCATTGATTTTTTAGATAATTATAAAAAGTCATATACAATTAAATGTAAGTCGTGACAAACTGAAAGCAACAAGTGTCTTTCTTTATCACTGAAGTAGCTTTTTATGGTATTTATTGAATTCAGTTGTTTAAAAACAATAGTATTGTGTTACAGATGTCACGCGTGTTAAACTAGAGTTTCGTTAAAGTAAGACAATTCTACTGTGACGTATCTGTTTTGCATATGCTGGTGCCAATACTTTTACAAGAACAAGATTTAATACACTACTTAATAAAATATAAAAAAAAGAGCACAGACCAACATTATATCCAAGAAATTCTGTATCTAACTTATCTAGAAGGAAGGATAATATTCGATATACTGTTTGCGCGAGAAACAGATATAAAATATGCGCTCTGGAGAGTTACAATCTATACAGCATGACACCAAACACAGTGCCAAAATGTTATCCAACTGAAACATGATTATTGTAAATAGTGAAATTATTTTATTACTTTAAAATGACGCTTTCTTAAATGTTGATTACAAAAGATAAAGGATTGTATTATAAAGGGAGATTTCAAGATATCGTGCTCACAATAAATATGTCAAATTAGGACATGGTGAGCTTTTATCAGATTATCGTGGATGATAAAACTTTTAAAGAGCAACCCGACCTACTTGTTTATATGTGCTTAGTGATTTTCACATTAGAAAGGAGTTAATTTTAAAATGGTTCCATAGTTGTTAAGGAGATTTTTTATCTAAAACGTTTGAAAACTATGTGTTCGTTGTAAGTATCACCGAGTACACAATGTGGAAGACACGAAGGAATATAACATAATGTATGCGAAATCTATTTCTAAAAAAGACACATATAGTTACAATAAAGAAAATATCAACATGACGATGTCATTTACCGTAACATAACTGAAATCTAATAAAGCGGGACTTTAATTATAAATTCGTAAAATGTGTCCGCTCAAAAAGTACATGCAGTTCGATCACACAGGAATATATTGTTTGAAAATTTAGGCAAAGAAAAGAAAATGTTGAATATGCATAAGAGGAAGAATATATTTTTAGCATGACCAAGAGATAAAATCTATAAAAAAAATGTATACACGTGTCAATGAGAATTTGCATCCCCGGCGCGCAAGCACGTGTGGTGGAAAAAATGAACGGAGCTATAGCAACGACTATAGTGAAACTTTAAATATAAGTAGACGAGCAACGAAATATGAAAACAGTGAACGTACTTATGGTTCGCTTAATAATTTTAATAAGTCATCTGATATATACAAAAGTCATGACCAAAAGATTCTAAATAGGCGTACTAATAAAGTGGATGCAACCCAGTCACAAGCTTTCAATTATGAAAATAATTCAGAAATGAAAGAAAGCATTTACGGATTGAATGATAAAAATGGAAGTAATAACAATTTAATGACAAAGGCTCGACGGCTGGTCTTACAAAAATGGATGGCAGGGAAACTTAGAGGCAACCCTGAATATATTACTATTCATGAAGTTTTGCACGAGGACGAAGGTAAAATACTGAAATATAATATCTATTTGTATTTGGATACATATTTACACTTCCCGTAAATTAACCCCAGACTGTTATTTTAGACTTTATATATATACTAGATTCTATTTGCTCAGCTAATTCGGCATTAATAAGTTATAAAGGTATGTATATACTTTGATAACTAATTAATGCGGATTTTTTACTGCACGTAAGCTGAACAAATAGTCAACGATTTGCTGAAGTAGAACTACGCTTTGTATTTCAAAACACGTTCCAGACAAAATAAATATGTGCGAAAGACTTAACATAAGAAAATGGCCCCCAATTTTTGTGTAATTTCGAAATGACAGCCAAAACCTGGGTTTATTGCACTGATGTCGTATCTAATAATACTGCAATACAAAGCCTGAACATTTTAGTTACAGTTGCAATAATTGTCTCAAAGTTACCGCCGGTGTAGATATGTTTTGCCTTTCTTTGTACAAAAAGACCAACCATCAGGCTTTCATCTTCTAAATTCGTTTTAAGGGAGCCCTCCATCGTGAAAAGTTTTGTCGTCAGTTTGAACATTGAGAAGTAGTTATTGTTGAAAATCGGAAGTAATTCATGATGGACGTCTCCATTTAAAACGAAATTTTAAAGATGACAATTCGATATTTGGTGTATTTTATTCATAAAACGACGAAAATGTCTGTCCCTGTGGTAATTTGAGAATTACCCAAGGTTGTACATTATTAGTCATATTATGTGTATTTAAAGCAAGTCGTCAGTTTACAAGTTGCTTTTATCCTTTACATTTTCCGAAAGTAGGATATTTTCCTAAGTGAGCCTTACGGTCCCCTTTATCACTGCAGTTAGACACTAGCCATATGTACTCGCGCTCTTCATTGTACCTTAGAGTAAATGGGCGGTGAATAAGTACTTTGAAACAAAGATATGTTCATATATTCTTCATTCTTTGTCATTAAAAACTATTTACAGTGAGGTATACGTATAAAACTACTTTTTTTCAACAAACATCTCAAAGGCTTAGCCTTGCATTTTTTATCATTTAGAAACGTGTAAAGTGGCGCGCACAGCTTCCATAATACTAAACTCATTACAAAAAAATGCTTATCAAAATCAACAAGTATCTTTCTCCCTATTGAAAATAGTGGCATACACAGCAATTAACAAATATTCAGTTTATGATCAGAAGCTAGAAAAAAAACCGGCTATGGTGCAATACAAAAAGGAAAAAATAGAAAGCATATTATAACATTAATGTGTAAAAAGCATATTATAACATTAATGTGTAACACTATTTTCCTGTATAAACTGTTACGTCGGCATTTGTATCAGGTAAATAGACGGCTTTGTTTAAACAATAAACTAAAATCTTATTTGCTCCAAAGAGATAGTATTAAGTAATTCGTTTTCTAATGAAGGTTTTCTAAAACTGTTATTGTGCTACCTTATTTAGCCATTTAGATACAAGTGATCTCTATCGCTATAAGTTAGAAATATAATTGACAAGTTAATGGTCTGTGTTGTCAATAATTATATGTAATATTGTAATATGGTAAAGACGTATATCAAATCGACAAAATATGCATTTCTAAATGTTTCTGTTGATTGATAGTGAATACACGTGACATTTTTATGAAACCACATACATGACTTAGAAAATGCAAGACTGTAAGGCGACATTTGACTACTCCAATCATCACAAACAGCACTGAGACATTAAATTTTTAGTAATCTCAATGAAAATCGAGAATAATCATTTAATTAGAAGCGCAGATTCATGTGCTATATAAATTGATTAACCTTTAGTCTGCTAAACTGCTAAAATTGACTGGCCCGTCATTCAATTTGGGCAGTGCCATTTATTATTCGAAAGGGTGTTCACTGAAAATATACTGCCTGAATAGCGAACAGTGCAGACAATGATCATCCTGGTCTGCACTAATCGGAAGGGTAGAATCACTTGCCCCATAAGAACTAATTAAGAGTACTTTATTCTGTTTGGCAAAGAAAAGCAAGTGGTAAACCTACCACAAAATATGTAAACAAAGAATCAAAAGCACATGAGAAACGCACCATGAGAAAAACCAACATAGTGCGTTTGCGACCAGCATGGATCCAGACCAGCCTGCGCATCCGCACAGTCTGGTCAGGATCCATGCTGTTCGCTTTCAAAGTCTACTTCATGGAGAAACTGTTAGCGAACAGCATGGATCCTGACTAGTCTGCGTGGATGCGCGGGCTGGTCTTGATCCATGCTGGTCGCAAACCCACTATGGTGGTTTTCTCATGGCACGGCTCATATTTATTATCAATATATAGTAATATCTCTATCAGTGCAAAGGGTAATGTGTCATGTATCGCAAGTGTGCTCGCACGTGTTTGTAAATAAAATATTCATGCTTCCTAAGTCATTACGTCTTTCACTTAAACAACCGGTGTAAATTTTACTTTACCGTAATAATGTTTGAGAATATTTCAAGGTTTCTTTAAAGATGCTACCACTTCAAGAAACCATACAGCAGGTTACCCACTTTCATAGTAGACCATTTTATTAACAGCGAAAACCATTAAATGCAACGTGAAGGCATTACGATTTTCAAACCACTCTTTTTTGTCTAGCTTGCTTAAATATTTTTCGCTAAAAGCACTTCGTTATTTTAAATCTGTAATTCAGAATAAATCTTGTTCCAATAATGCAGTCGTTTCAGTTGCAAATAGCTCGTAAATATAGATGGAAACGATCTATAAAGATATCCTATCAAAACTGCTTTTTTCTAATGATCTTCGGCATTCGGAATGTATGTAATTATTTCGGAAGTTTTACAAAAATAAGACGTGATTCGGTAACTTCTACTAATAATGTTTATATTATTTATTTACTTCTGTCCGCGACATTGTAAATTGTTCTTGCTTTAACTGTCCGTTGGCTACACAAAGGCGTGTACACATCCGTTTAAATATATTATTTTAGTTGTTCAAAATAATATTTTACAAAACAGACTTAATATTATTTTTATGCATGGTATAAATGAAAAAAGTACATTGTCACAGAGATCTGTGTAAATGAGAAATATACATTTGCAGAAGCCGTACCCATGAGGAAGTACAGTTACAAACGCCTGCAAAATGACAGCAGTACATTTACAAAGCCTGTATAATTGGGAAAAGTACATTTACAGAGGCCTGTATAAATGGGAAAAGTACATCTACAGATGTCTGTATAAATGGGAAAAGTGCATTTTCACATGCTTGCATAAATGAGAAAGGTGCATTGACAGACACCTGTCTAAATGAGAAAAGTACATTTTCAGAGGCCTGTACGAATGAGAAAAGTATATTTACAGAGGCCTGTGTAAATGGGAAAAATACATTTATAGAAGCCTGCATAAATAAGAAAAAAGGATCTGCAGCATTGTGTATAAATGAAAAAGATGCGTACAGTATAATGTATCATAAATGAAACAAAAAGATGTAGTTTGTGGAACTGTAAATAAATAAGAAAAGTACTTTTGCATCTGCACTACAATGTGTCAATGGTAAAAGTGCATATATATGTCAGTGTATTGAGTGAATATATAGTACACAAAACAGTATACAAAGCAGAAGAGATTTTATGTAATATAAGGACAGAAAAAGATGGGAAAACAGCATCGACAGTGCAGTGTATATATTATGTGAAATGGTATAAAGTACGTCTGCAGTACAGTGTATTAAGAATAAAGTACATCTTCAGTACATTGTTAAAATGGCAAAAAATACATAAAATAGAATAAATAGCCTTTCTTGTCGAAACATAAAAAATTCTACTTTCTTTTACTATAATTATAAACAAGTCAATGTGACCAATGTCTCCTATACTATAAACGACGTCGACGAAGCTTAGGCCACAAATGATGTCCCAGTGTATAGCCGAGCAATTTTATCAATGATATATTAACAAAACGTAGAAGAAGTTGAAGTACTATTGAAAACGTACTTTTTGAAGGAAATTAAGTAATAGAAAGAGCATTGAAACTCGAGGGTAAACGATTTGTACGAGGGGGCGTAGCCCCCGAGTATAAATCGTTTACCCGAGAGTTTTAATGTTCTTTCTGTTTTGTATCATAGCCATCCATATATGGTAGTTGTAGGCGTTCCACACTGCCATATACAGCAGTTCAGTGAGTACTTAAAATCCTTGCTTTACAAATATGTAAAGCCCAGGTAAAATAAACCAATGCTAGAGCAGAAAATCAATAAAATACACCTCGCTATCTACTGTTCCAGACACGCTGGCATACTTTCCTATCCAACAGTGCGGTAACTAGCGTGCGGGTATTAAATACCTGCACACTTTTAGTTACCGCACCCTGTACTCAGAGTATACGAATTACCTGCACCAAATTTGTTAAGAAAAAACACTGAGCTATGATACAATTAGTTTTTGAAACTATATATTTCCTCCACACCTCTCTTCTTTCATTCTTTGACAGTGCGTTTGACGAGAGCAGCGAACTGATTTAATCAAATAACAGCATGTATAGCTGTCCTATAATTTCTGTCATAGCGAAATAATCAACAAACAACGTACATTGGCGAAAAGAATAATTTGAATTCGTATAGCATACTTAGCTATGCTGCGGGAATTGCGATCTGGCATAGTTAAACGAGTCGGTCTATGAGAATAAGAAATCATAATGCCCGCGTCTTGTTTTGAACTTACAGACATAACTGTTTCTACGAACTAGTACGATAATGTTAATATCTGGTGAAACCTATTAATGTTTCTACTAATGATGCTTATAATTTCTCACTACACAGGCTAGTATGTCAAAGAAATGACAACTGTAGTATCGTTTACTCTGTTACATGTATTGGTTTCTTGTGACATGACAGGACAGGACCGAACAGAACTACATGGTACATCGTCGCTGCATAATAAAGAACAGGACATGTACACCGTGACAATGTCATACAATAGCTCGGATCACAAGTTTTCTGATAAACTACGTAAGCAAAAATAGGATCAATAGGTTTTTTTCGTTAATTTTATTTGTATTTTCATCTGTTATGATTTTTAGTATGAAATTTAGCATACGCCTTCAAGGTACTGTACTACATTGACAAAGAGTTTCTGATTAAATGCTTGGTTTTTATACAAACTTTCTGCTAATTGTCTAAATTCTGGAAGAAATGTCATAATTAAAACGTATTTTATCAAATACCGAACAGTACATTTAACACTACTCGACATTTTTACGTTTTTCAATTTTTCATTGAAGACAAATCTAAAAGATTTCGAACATTCGTATGATTGATAATGCTGTATTGTATAATGCGAATGTATTAAAGGAAAACTTTTCAGTATGAAGGGTTATTCAGTCTTTTGTGACTTGTCATGAATAGCTTGAAATTGATAAATTATAGATAGTGACGTAGGTCAAAAACACGTTTTAAAAGGGTCATTATTGATTGCTATATATTTACGTGGCAATATAATTGTAATGCTTTGAAAGATAAGCTTTTGTTTTATTTATCAAGATTATGTTAAAAAAAATCTAGTACGGCAGTGAAAACATGAGCTTAAGTTTGACAAGTATGGCAAAAACTGGGTTTGACATTCGTCTACTTTTCGGATTGTGAGGCATAGCCTAAAGTTATAAGTTTGAAATATGTCTTGCAATAATTATGATGTTAACACAATTAATTTGGCTTTGTTGTCTTGTCCATATTCTTCATTTCTGTGCAATTTCACAAATAGCCAAGCGAGCATGCAGGATATTTTGAAATCCCCAAACGCCACACTTGCGTACCATGTGAAAATAGAACTTCGTTCGTTTCCTAAAAGTTCGCTTGTTGTTGTTGTTTCTGTGTGGACATAAAAGTTTTATTTTGAATGTAAAAATACATGGGTTATCAAATTTGGGTACGAAAGAGCCTTATTTGTCAAAGGAAAAAGAGCAATATCGAGTATATCTATTTGTCAAAGATGTACATTATTCATAGCATTTTCCTAGACGCTGTCTTCTAACAGTTACGTCTCTCAGATAATATTTCATTGAAAAATATTATATCATGTCGATATGTCACGAAGTTGCCATTTTATATTGTCTTAAATTGCAACATTATTTTCTTAATATTTATTAGTTTACATTTTTGAGAAGCTACAGAGAAATAAAACGGTGACATTTCGAATGAAGATCGTCGTGGGTTTTAATGCAGTCATTATAATTTATTTTGAACAGTTTTGTTGCTTTACAGTACATATCCAGTGTTCTACGTCATGTGATTTCATCCATGTATATTTTTGCAAGATGATCTTTAACGTCGTTTTAGCATCTGTTTTTCCCTATAATATAATATTTATAGTGTATATAATATTGCTATCGCTTGTTATCAGTAACAATTTATAACATTATCATTCCATTGACAGTTTTTACGAAAACTACAATTTTCTGCAGTTTTCGCGGAATTGAGAGACCACACAAAAACTACAGTAAAATGTACAAAATAATATAGGCAAAAACAACAACAACCAACCATTCTTGATCACTCTTGTTTACCAAACTGGTTATACTTGTTCACCAGATCTGTTCTTGTTAACAACAACCAGCAGTGGTTATTACTCTTGTTCGTCAAATATAGCCTTTTTAACAACCAACCAATTTTTATTACTCCTATTCCCCACATCTTTTATTGTTGTGCACCAAATATGTCTTTGCAAACAATGACCAACCGTTCTTAATGATTCTTGTTCACCAAATCTGTCTTGACAAACGAGAATCAGCTCCTCTTGATTGTTCCAGACATTGCAATTTAACATGCAAAATGCGATTGAAAAATTACATAACTATAATCTAATTCCCTTTGAGTTCTTTTTTATCTTCAGCAGGAGTCCAAAACTTAGCAGTCATACAAACTGGTGTCCGGAGAATAATGGATGAGAAAATGTTAGTTGCTTTAGTGTCTCTGCGAGAGCTAGGGTAATTTTGTCACATGTTACGTTTCACCTACATATAAAATGCAATGTTTCTGATGAAAAGAGTATCAAAACGCATAACTAATAGATGAGTTTCAGTGTTCCGTTACTGAGTAATTTGATTGAAAAAGAGTATTGTAGAGTAGGTATCAGAATTCAAGCCACAAATGAATGTCTATTCCATCAGTGTTCCCAAGCTGCACATGGCAAGTGGCACATTATATATATATTTTACCACTGCAGAAGAAACATGCATTGAGACAGAGAGAGAGAGAGAGAGAAAGAGAGAGAGATAGGTTCAAGGGTCTATAAAGCAAAAATGTACCTTAATGAAATATGTCGACATAAACAGAACATAATCTTTCAGTTATTATAAATAATTGTATCTCACTATTGCCTTCTTATCATGAATTGACGTTAAATATATGAGAAATGTCTGATACAAATTGATTCCAGCGAAGAACAGCACGTTCTTCAAGTAAACTAATTAGTCTCGGTGATATTTAATTTTCTTCCCATATATTATTTTGAAATGGATCATTTTGACAGCCAGTCTGGCGGAAACAACAAATTGATATCTATATCTGTCAAGTAATTTCATTAACAATAAGTTGGGGTTGTGTGAGAGGAAGTCTGTGAAAAATGTGCGTACGGTTTGAAACAGTGCAGGCTATCATAGACACTGCTTAAGAAGTATTACTTTGTCTCTAATTGTTTCCAAGGTGGAACACGCGCGTCAACACAACAAAACGAAAGTTTTGAATTTTACTTTTGGCGTTTGCGTCAAGACGACACAACGAGATGTGTTACATTAACCGCGCGCATGCAAACGCGACCGACCGAAATGTCCTAAAATTGCTATGACATCCTGTCAAGATAGCATGTTTCTTCTGAGTTTCTTGAAATCACATCATAGCAGCAAAGGATAACAACAACTAAATGAGACCTACATCAAGGCTCGTTTACGTAGTACTTTACGGTAGTTTTAATTTTTAAGATTTGAAGAGAATGCCTTAATAACAGACATGTCAAATAAGAAACAGTCTCTGTAACTTGATACAGGATCAATTTGATTGAGTGTTGAAGTGTCCATAAAGAAACTTTAACTGATCGAAATTAAAACTAAGGTTAACTTGAGATTGTCCATTAACTGGATGACCTATGTTAAAATGCAATATATCTGGACAAAGGACAAAGGACTTGTTGAGAAACAACACTTGGCAGAACAATCTGTTGATATCACAGGAAACGTGCATAGAGTCCGTGCAAGTGGTGAAAGAGATTAATGCTGTTGTAGCTACAGCTACAGCACACTCATAAATGTCAATCAAGAAGACAGGAAACGTGAAGTCCAAAAAATACACTGTATGATTTCTATAACGCACATATTCAAGATATGTGTATTTGAAAATTACTCTTTATGCATTAAGACGAACATGTTTTAGTTAAATCAGTATGGCTATATATAAGTACCCATTCCTCGTACTTTTTTCATTTTTACCCTGCTATAAAGTAAATTATATTAGAAATTATGAACTACCCGCTAAAATATCTTGCTAGCTAGGAGATGGCGTAGATAAATAAAACGCTCAAAATATATTTTCTCTGTATGCCTTTGTTTTCAACGCTATTTAGGATAAACAATCAGTTTGAAAAATATCTTTTTTCTCGCTATATATCAATTTGACGTTTATCATTTCTGACAGCACGTATGTTAGGAGCAACAAATTAATTGAATAAGGTATATGTCTCGGGTAACAATAAGATGATTGAAATCAAAATGTTGATATACAATAGCGTGTACAAAAGACATGTCCAATATTACCCTATCACAGCTCTCCGCCAATTGGTTCTGATGAGAAAAACGATAGCGGTCACTAAGGGAATGTCAGGTTCTATTTATTTTAGTTAATTATATGTCATCCTGCAAATATAAGAAATCCAAAGGTAAGATTTGTTAAAATAATTCCTTATTTGGTAGAGCGTCCGCTTCGAGCGCGGGAGGTCGTGGGTTCGATCCCCGGCCGCGTCATACCAAAGACGTGAAAAATGGTACCAGTAGCTCCCTTGCTTGGCGCTCAGCATTAAAAGGGAAACTGGCCTCTTCTCTCATACCCTCGTGGCGATGGATACCATCAGGAATGAGGTGTCGAGAGTGATTAATATAAGTTGTAGAACTTCCTTCACAATCGACCTAAAATAAATTATGTATAAACTAAAATAATTCCTTTTCGCAAAAGACAAATTCATGTTGGACAGGATGTACACATAAACAAGTTTCCTATACAAATGAGATGCATCTGACGTCGAGTCATTAAGGTCAAATCAGTTGCCCTCACTGGTATGGGTTCGAAGCCTCGTTTGGGCTCTAGAATTCTTTATTGTGTGGGAGTAATCTAGCTTGCAGAAGGCCGATAGTTCTGCCAGGGTGCCCGACCATGTCTGAAGTAGTGCTTGGAGTGGCACTTTCACCACCAGGTCAAGTTATGACCTATAATTATTTACGACTGTCGATAAATCCAACAAAAACAAAACAAATTTTATACAAATACAACCTTATAATACAATATTGAATCATGTAAGACGGAAAGAGCATCCCTCTACGCCTGTCTCTTATGTGATGATATAGAGGGGAAATACAAAGTTATATATCATGTTATTTTGTCTTGTAGTTGCCATGTTAAATGGTGTCGTGCTGAAACAAGAATTTATTACTTTGATTTTTACTGTTTATTGGCATGTTGCGAGTGACGGCGAGAAAAATGAAAATAACAATACAAAATAAGCTGATGTGGAAATTGCAGTGTACTATTCTAACATTTTTTGTGTAAAGTTTTATTAATTTGTTTTTATTTCAAAAGTAACATACTTTTACATGTACACTTGTAATCATGCTGGCGGAACGTATGTTTTTTATGAATATTAAATGAGCGATTGTAATTTTTAATGCAAGAACGAAAAGGTCGGTTGTTATTCAAATTATGCTATTTATTTGATATTCTTTTTTTATTTTTTTAGTTGTCGTAATTACTACTACTGTTACTGCTGCTGTTGCTATTTTACCGACAACAATAATAACTGTAACTATTGTACAGACAGCTAGGACAAAGCAAACAAATTAAGGTGTTGCCTAAACACGTCAATCTTATATGAGATATATAGAGAATATTAGGTTACTGTTTGATAAATTTAGATTTATTAGGCGAGTTGAAGAAAATATATTAGGCGAGGCTCTCCCGAGCCATATATTTTTTCGTAGACGCGCCTAATAAATTTAAATTTTTTCAGACAGTAATCTAATATTCTATTTATCCTACCTGCTCAGAAAATTCGGAAAAGGTCATTGGAAAGAGCAACAGCGTGCAGACTTGACGTCATATAATATGACGTTTGCAAGTGTAATTCAGTTTGTGGAAAATTGAAAAAAAAATGCAATAATTTTTTTGTTTCTGGATAAAAGCTTGTGATTTTACCACTTATTTTCTTAGTTAGAACATTTCCAATACAATGATAACAGTTTCAATGAAAAATTCGGGAAAAAAATGTTTTCAAAATTTCCGGCTGAAGTACTGTAAAAGTGTAAAATAGCAATAACTTTTTTGTTTCAGGATAAAAACATTTGATTTGACCACTCATTTTCCAAGTTCAGACATTTCCAATACAATGGTGATGATTTAAAAGTGTGTGAAGTTGGCGAGAAGTTCGACATTCGACATTGAACATTCGATCTCAGAACGACATTGGACATTTGAAGCGTGAAGTTGGCAATAAGTTAAGTTTTCGACATTGAACATTCGACATTCGAATCCAGAACGACATTGGACATTCAATTTTAGAACGACATTAGACATTCGAATCCAGAACGACATTGGACATTCGAATCCAGAACGACATTGGACATTCGATACCAGAACGACATTGGACATTAGATTTCAGAACGATATTGGACATTCGATTTCAGAACGACATTCGACATTCGATACCAGAACGACATTTGACATTCGATTTCAGAACGACATTGGACATTTGATACCAGATCGACATTGGACATTCGATTTCAGAACGACATTCGACATTCGATACCAGAACGACATTGGACATTTGATACCAGATCTACATTCGACATTCGATTTTAGAACGACATTGGACATTCGATTTCAGAACGACATTGGACATTCGATTTCAGAACGACATTGGACATTTGATACCAGATCGACATTGGACATTCGATTTCAGAACGACATTCGACATTCGATACCAGAACGACATTGGACATTTGATACCAGATCTACATTCGACATTCGATTTAAGAACGGCATTCGACATTCGATTTCAGAACGACATTGGACATTGGACATTCGATTTCAGAATGACATTGGACATTTGATACCAGATCGACATTGGATATTCGATTTCAGAACGACATTGGACATTAGATACCAGAACGACATTCGACATTCGATTTCAGATCGACATTGAACATTCGATTTCAGAACGACATTCGACATTCGATACCAGAACGACATTCGACATTCGATACGAGAACGACATTGGACATTTGATACCAGATCTACATTGGACATTCGATTTCAGAACGACATTGGACATTCGATTTCAGAACGACATTCGACACCAGAACGACATTCGACATTCGATACGAGAACGACATTGGACATTTGATACCAGATCTACATTGGACATTCGATTTCAGAACGACATTGGACATTCGATTTCAGAAAGACATTGGACATTGGACATTCGATTTCAGAACGACATTCGACATTCGATTTCAAAACGACATTGGACATTTGATACCAGATCGGCATTGGACATTCGATTTCAGAACGACATTCGGCATTCGATACCAGAACGACATTGGACATTCGATTTCAAAACGACATTGGACATTCGATTACAGAACGACATTGGACATTTGATACCAGATCGACATTGGACATTCGATTTCAGAACGACATTCGACACCAGAACGACATTGGACATTCGATTTCAGAACGACATTGGACATTTGATACTAGAACGACATTGGACATTCGATTTCAGAACGACATTGGACATTTGATACCAGAACGACATTGGACATTCCATTTCAGAACGACATTGGACATTCCATTTCAGAACGACATTAGACATTGGATTTCAGAACGACATTGTACATTCGAATCCAAAACGACATTGGACATTCGAATCAAAAACGAAAATTGGCTAAAAGTAGCATCTTAAGTAAGTAGGTCTTCGTCCTTGAAAGGCCAGGCGGCCTTTAAATTGTTAATGATGTTATATATCTGTTTTTTTGCGTATCTGTAAGTTTTTTTTTGTATTTATTACTTGCGAGTTCAAAACGAGCTGTCGACACATATCTTTTTTTTATTTTCATTCTTATTGCGTTGTTTGTTTTATATGTATAAACATGATGGAAAATGAACACAAGAATGACACCTCTGGTAATGAGTTATTTATGGTTTATAGGCATTTATCTCATCTAAGCTGAGCAAAGATTTTGTTTATAAACACAGGTGCCCTGAAGCTGGACAAATGGCCACCGGATTGACTGCACCGGGGCAAAGCGGGTGGGCACGAATGGGAAAAATTAAGCAAAATAATTCAAAGCAGTAAATATTGAAGTCCAGGCAATAAAATATGTTACGTACTTTTTGAATTCTGATTCATAATACAATAAAAAGAAATTCTGTTGGGGTTCGAACCCACAGGTTGTGTGCATGTCGTGTATCAGGGGCAATCGCACTTACCAATACGCTGAGCAGTCTTTGATCGCAAACTGGTTAATTTCTTACATTACATACCTATTTCTTACGTAAATCATCAGCCGACATTATCCGAAAACCAGATCCACCTTAGTTAATGAACTCGCTCAAAGGTCATTTTTGAATGTCAAAGTATATCTATAACTCGGCTGAATTTCAGACTCAGTTTATACGTACTTACCTTAGTAGTAGTAATGGGAGGAAACACTGTGTCGCATTTTTCGTTAGTACAGTTAGAAAGGGTAACTTCCTTCAGGTGCTGGGAAATGATTATGACACGGCATATTGTGTTTACGTTTACAATATCTACACAAAACCGAGCAAAAAAAGTAAATTTACTATTCAGCCATATATTTTCTCTTCGCTATTAACAATTGTGGAAGCAATTGTGTCTTAAGCAGCGAAATATCCCGGTTAGCCAATAAACCTTACAACAATACATTTGAAGCGGGTCCACGGGGCCTTGTCTTTAGTATGGATCTAGTAAGCTGCCGTGGATAAAGTCGGTGTTAGAAGGGCCAGCATAGCTATCCCTGGAAACCTCTAAATGTTAGTCTTCTGGCAGTAGCATAATATTTAGAACACTTAAAACTGTGATAAGATGCATAATTTTAATGCTTATTATAATATATAGCGTACACTGACAGAGTAGTTTCACATTTTGATTTTGCTGTTAGTAACATAACTATACAGGCAACTAATACAATTGCTTTAAATATTGTTTACACTAGCATTAACGTATGAAGAAAAAAAACATTAAAACATTCGTTAAAATTTCAGCACATAAAATACTTTTCACGTGCAGTGACATACTAGTATATAGAGCAGATGCAGCCAGCTGTCAAAAGGACTAACATTTATGATACTTTAAAAAAATTGATTGCAGCAAACATTTCTGCCAAGTTATTTCAGAACATCACCATCCATTGCTAAATAACAGCCCAGATACGAGAAGCTGTACTAACTTGTGACCTCACCTTTCCAGTACTTACATTTGACAGACTATCCCACTGAGGCAAACACTTATTTATGAATCCCTCAATTTTCATTACTAAATTACAGCACGGACAAGGAAAACTGCAATTCTTTGACCTTTGACCTCTAAGTATAGAAATGACATTTAAGCTACTAATCTATTTGTTGCTTATACCGCATCATTACAGAATGAAATATTTTACACTGACACAAGAAATATATAGAAAACTGACGAATAATATATGTATACACCTGTTACCAAATACATCCTGGCCAAATATTTACCTTTTCAATAGACTAATGTCTTTAAATGAGAAGAAACAGTATTAAGAATTTGCAAATACGTGAAAAAGGCATATAATGTAAGAAATCAAGACTTAACAATCCTGTACACTTCAAAATCTGTGACAGTGAAGAAGCTTTCTAAAACGATAACAAATATCGTTCTGGAAGCGAATGTCGAATATTGTTCTGAAATCGAATGTCCAATGTCGTCCTGAAATCGAATGTCCAATGTCGTTCCGAAATCGAATGTCCAATGTAGTTCTGGTATCAAATGTCCAATGTCGTTCTGAAATCGAATGTCTAATGTTCTGGAAGCGAATGTCCAATGTCGTTCTGAAAACGAATGTCCAATGTCGTTCTGGTATCGAATGTCCAATGTCATTCTGGTATCGAATGTCCGATGTCGTTCTGGTATAGAATGTCCAATGTTGTTCTGAAAACGAATGTCCAATGTCGTTCTGAAATCGAATGTCCAATGTCGTTCTGGTATCGAATGTCGAATGTCGTTCTGAAATTGAATGTCCAATGTCGTTCTGAAAACGAATGTCGAATGTCGTTCTGAAATCGAATGTCGAATGTCGTTCTGGTATCGAATGTCGAATGTCGTTCTGAAATTGAATGTCCAATGTCGTTCTGAAAACGAATGTCCAATGTCGTTCTGAAATTGAATGTCGAATGTCGTTCTGAAATCGAATGTCCAATGTCGTTCTGATATCGAATGTCGAATGTCGTTCTGAAATCGAATATCCAATGTCGATCTGGTATCAAATGTCCAATGTCGTTCTGAAATCGAATGTCCAATGTCCAATGTCGTTCTGAAATCGAATGTCGAATGCCGTTCTTAAATCGAATGTCGAATGTAGATCTGGTATCAAATGTCCAATGTCGTTCTGGCATCGAATGTCCAATGTCGTTCTGAAATCGAATGTCCAATGTCGTTCTGAAAACGAATGTCCAGTGTCGTTCTGAAATCGAATGTCCAATGTCGTTCTGGTATCGAATGTCCGATGTCGTTCTGAAATTGAATGTCCAATGTCGTTCCGAAAACGAATGTCCAATGTCGTTCTGAAATCGAATGTCGAATGTCGTTCTGGTATCGAATGTCGAATGTCATTCTGAAATTGAATGTCCAATGTCGTTCTGAAAACGAATGTCCAATGTCGTTCTGAAATTGAATGTCGAATGTCGTTCTGAAATCGAATGTCCAATGTCGTTCTGGTATCGAATGTCGAATGTCGTTCTGAAATTGAATGTCGAATGTCGTTCTGAAAACGAATGTCCAATGTCGTTCTGAAATCGAATGTCCAATGTCGTTCTGGTATCGAATGTCCAATGTCGTTCTGAAATGGAATGTCCAATGTCGTTCTGAAAACGAATGTCGAATGTCGTTCTGAAAACGAATGTCCAATATCGTTCTGAAATCGAATGTCGAATGTCGTTCTGAAATCGAATGTCCAATGTCGTTCTGAAAACGAGTGTCCAATGTCGTTCTGAAAACGAATGTCCAATGTTGTTCGGCAATCGAATATCCAATGTCGTTCTGGTATCGAATGTCGAATGTCGTTCTGAAATTGAATGTCCAATGTCGTTCTGAAAACGAATGCCCAATGTCGTTCTGAAATCGAATGGCCAATGTCGTTCTGGTATCGAATGTCGAATGTCGTTCTGGTATCGAATGTCCAATGTCATTTTGAAATTGAATGTCTAATGTCCTTTTCAGTTTCAATGTCCAGTGTCGTTCTGAGATCGAATGTTCAATGTCGAAAGTTTAACTTATTGCCAACTTCGCGCTTCAAATGTTGAATGTTGTTCTAATATCCAATGTTCAATGTCGAATGTCGAACTTCTCGCCAACTTCACACACTTATGATTTAAATGCAAAATTTTGATAAAATATGTGATTTCAAAAGTTCCCGCAAAAGTGATATCTTGACACTGACTAGATAAAGCAAAGTTTATTAGGCAGGCCGATTTTATGCCATATCTTGTATGATGATAGGATAAAGATTACATTCCTTATCAGTTTCAGCTTTATTGGCATATCGGCATATACAATATACCTTTGGCCATTTACTGAAATAAAAAGGATGGCCAAGATATCAAAAAAATACACAGTAAAAACAACTATAGGTTCTAAATATATATATATATATATTAACCATTAAGAAGCAGCAATATCTGTAAGTGTTTCCTTTCTTAATTGCATAGCATAATATACATATTTGGCTGTATTTCTAATAATTGTATTATTACTTGAAGAAAATGTCCTTGTAAATTTATTTATACACGCAAATGACTGACCAATACCATACTTTTGACGAAGATTTCTGTAAATTGGACAGCATAACAGAAAATGATATTCTGATTTTACATTTTGTGTACAAAGTTTACAAACACGTAAGTTTCTTTCAACTCCTGAAAATCTTCCGCTTAGCTCAGTAGGTAGAGCGTTGGTCTACAGATCGCTGGGTCGTGAGTTCGATCCTCGGGCGGGGTGTATGTTCTTCGTGACTATTTGATAAACGACATTGTGTCTTAAGGATGTAGGAGCGAATTTTTTCTAACGCAAAGAATTTTTTCATACTCTGTGAGCTTGAAGAACATTTGTTTCCAAGACAAACAAGAAAAGAAAAAACATAGGTCACCGAACTCGTTTTAATTTTATAGGGCATTTTCTTCACCCACTGCTTAAGCATTTCTGAAATTTTGTAAAATTAGAAAAATGGTGGTACTTTATAAAACATATAATATCCCACTTAATGTATAGGGATTTCGGGTGTTACAGGTTAATATGAATACAAGATGATGCCAGTATTATATAAGCATAAATATCACTAACATTTTATTTCATTTTCACATATTGACATAATTACCCCACCCACTTTATTGTCAATTGAAAAAAACGTATTTAGATCTACAAAATAAATTCTGACCTTAAGATTTTCAAAATATTTTGCAGCTTTAATGACCCACAAAAATGCTTCAAAACGGAAAGAAAAAAAGCTAGGGTCACCGTGCATCTAAGAGATTTATTAAGAAAAAACTGCTAAAAATTGGTTAATTTTGATATTTTTTGTTCTTTTTGTTTTAATATATGTTTTCTAGATACTATAATGTGCTATCTTGAAAACTTTTATTTCAATTATAGCTCATTATTATATGTATCAGTCAGGAAAATTTCAAAACCAAACCTTATCTACTTTAATAGATATTAGATATTACCTACCCCTACCCCATTGTAAATCTTACGTCAATTTTAGGTTAATACCAGCCAAAAATAAGGGTGAAATTTTTTTTTTCGCAAAAAGTAGAATCTATTTGCTTAAATGGTACATTATTAGCCACATTTTAATTATCTATCATTAATTTTTGGCAAAACTTTTGTTAGAAAGCACTCTTCGGAGAAACATTTTTCAAAATGGCGGATATCCTGAAAAAAACGCTCGTACATCCTTAAATCAGTAGTCCTCCACCTCTGATTCATGTGGGGAAGTTGGCAGTTACTTGCGGAGAACAGGTTTGTACTGGTTTAGAATCCAGGAACACTGGTTAGGTTAACTGCTCGCCGGTACATGACTGAAATACTGTCGAAAAATGGCGTTAAACCCAAAACAAACAAATCCACTTTCAATTTCAAGATAATAAGAACAAAGCCTAAAACGAGACATTTCTTTTCTATGTAAATCATTATCTACTACATCTAAATATTTTTTTTTCAAATTTGTACACCGTTTTAAACTTTCTATAATAAAACAATTTGTACTGGTTATTTATCACATCATTCCAGTCTTGTACATACTGATCACGTAATCTTTGTTTTAACATTGGCATATAATTAATATCATAGTTCTGATTATTCCGCAGAAATCCTAAGATATCCAGTTGTCTTTTAACAGCTGAAGCCCAAGTAGATTCAATATTCAATATTGTTATTTAACAAATCACACTGTTCTATACAAATTTTGTGTACAAGTGACTGGGGAGTTTTCATTATATTTAACCAATACTTTAGAGACCGCTCTTTACATATAACAGACAGAGGGAAACGACCAAGCCCACCAAGAACAGCCGCACTGGAAATCTGAGGACGAACCGCTAGAATGATTTTACAGAACCTGAGATGAATTTTGTCGATTTCCTTGTATTTATATATTCCCCATACTTCTGAACCATACAGAATTATTGAAGTTACAAGAGAATCGAACAAAGACAATTTTGTTTTAATGTCCATCTTAATTCGATTAAATACAGACAACAGGTTATTATATGCTTTCAGAGTCTGGTCATTTAGAATCTTCACAGCATTTGACATAGTACCTGTGTAATTAAATTTCACTCCAAGATAGCAAAAAGAATCTACTATTTCGACATGTTCTCCATTTATAAACCATCTACAATTTCTAGATTTTCTCTTTTAAAATTATACAAATTTTAGTTTTATTATCATTCATTTTCAACCCCCATTTGCGTGAATATTCAAAAAGATATTGAGTTGGAGCTGAAGAGTATCAGGATTGGTAATAAATAATGCAAAGCCTTTGTTCTTTGCATGCGTTAATCTTTTTGAAGTTTGGTCTAAATCGTTGACTGCCAAAGTTAAAATGACGTTCATCTCTACACAGAGGAGGAATAAGAGTAACGTTCTCTTAGTGCTAATCACTTTAGATTTACATTAGTGACAGAGTGTCCTAAAATCATAGGTTTCTGTCAGTCAAACGAGTTTAATAACTGTCCATTGTCAATCACAAAGAACTGAGCACTTTCGTCAGCATTGTGCCATGAAATTGTCAGTAATAGTTTTGTCCCTACTTATTCGCTGTCCACTTGATAACGTACTTTACTTTGCCATCATGGTATCATAATTGGAAGCGTCTCATTTCAAATGTGATTTGATTCTATTCTTAAGGATGTCAAATCTACTGAATATTTTACATAAGTATCTTTTCATATTGAATAATTCGAGTTTAATGAAATAATAAAATGCAAGGCTTCTTCGAACACCTTTCTTTCATTTTTAGCTTGACAGTTTGAAGAAAAGATAGATTCGTTACATTCACCCATGCATCGGCATAGGTGCCGGCGTCCCGATTTGGTTAAGTTTTGCGTATAAGCGTGGATCTCCGTATTCACATATTGGAATTGAAAAATTTCAAACATTTACACAGGTTCCATAATTCTGTTCTGCATTTTTACAAAGTTATACCTCTTTCTCGGCTTAGCAATAATTTTGGTGTATTCTGTTATATTTTAAGCATCGTAATGAGGAAGCTCTATGTCTTAGACTTGTTGCCCCTTTTACACTTGTTTATGTCTTATTGTCCCTTTTACACTTGTTTATGTCTTGTTGTCCCTTTTACACTTGTGTCTAGGCTTTCATAATTTTGCCAATGTTTTAATTACAAGGATTTTGAATAGTCGAGCGTTGCTGTACTCAGTATTCAACGACTTTAACCTTTAGCCTGCTAAGTTTCTACAATGGACTGGTCCATCATTCAATTTGGGCAATACCATTTATTATTCGAAAGGATGTTCACTGAAAATTTACTGGCTGAATAACGAACAGTGCAGAGCATGATCTTGGTCTGCGCAAAGGCAGAATCGCTTGCCGCCAGCAGGCTAATGGTTAATAAATTGAATGTAGAAAGGATCAATGTAAAAGTATATATATCACATGTGACCTTTTCTGCTGAAATATCTTGTGGTTACAACTATATTTTCAAAATGATACAGCTTAGGCGTAATATAGTTGCTCTCCTCTTTGTAAATAACATGGTAACATTTACAGATTTATTAACTAGAGCCAACAGAAGGAAACAGAGATTTGATACTTTTGTGTCGAGTGACCATGCACATGCCTATTAAAACGACCATGACTTCTACTTAACAAAGAAACTAGCAGCAATGTTAGCAAATAAGGCAATCACCGTAACAGTGCCGCAAAAAACCTAAAGCTGAAGTAGCATGACCTTCTTAGAACTCATTAATTCTTTCGATATCTTTGGGGAGTCCAAAACTTGTCAATTACTACGGAATAATTGAATACGAGGGTGATTATGTTTAGAACAAACGGGACATATTTGTTGTGACAGTATCGATGACAGAAATAAAAGGAAGTTAGTTAGCTATAGATTGTCTTGCAGGACAACCCTATTGTGCTGCGTGACTATTACAAAATGACTGTGTGCACTTAATTATTATTGTTAAAGGCACTGACCTCCAGATTTCGACTAAAATTATCTTTCTTTAATACTGAAGTTTGGTCATATTATGAACATTAGATTATGAGCTATCTGAAAAATTTCAAATCAAGAAAAAAGAGATGCCCGCGTCGGGAATCGAACCCGCGCCGCCGCGGCATTGATGAAAAACTTGATTACTGTCTTTATCATTACCGCCACGGAGGCTTAATATGTGTTAAATGCGTTACAAACGCTTTTCGATTTTCATTGTAAAAATTATAAAAGAAAAACCCAACTAATTCTCATGTGTTTCCAAAACATATAGTCTTTCAGTCTTTCTGTAATTAAGTTTCAAAGCATTCTTAAGAAATATAGATAGCATCCTCCACCTCTGATTTATATACAAACAAATGAATTAATTTACTGATACCTATTTTTTATTTTGTCGAACGATATGGAGGCCAGTGCCTTTAAAATACAATATTTCTGTTGTTATTTTCCTAAAGCAAAAGAACGAAATATGATAACGCGCTTCAATGTTTTTTTTTTCTGAAAAAGAAGTATTGTTATAATGTTTATAACATTAAAATACTACTCTTATACTGTAAATGTTGATTGTTATGACTCAAGGACACATTCTATCAGTTTTTGCGCATTTCTCTCCAATCCCCATGCTGTGCGCAGTTTTACATAAAGATGTTTATCATGTTTATCTTGAATATATTATCTACTTCGCATGATACTGCAATAATAATGAATATGTTCTGCGCAGTTTGAGAGTAACTGCCTTTTTAGAATTGTCCTGTGCATTTTAAGAATACTACTAATGCCCGGCAACTCTAGAATTGTGCAAGAGAGCATAACTTTGGAAGTATTTAATGGCAGTAGTCGGGATGACAGAAAAGATTAACAGACTGAAGAAAACAAAAATAATATAACGCTGAACTATCACATTACCACATAATAATATCACTAATTAACATAATAGGGAAAAGAATCTATGAATTCCATAAGAAAGTGCGAAAATACGCAAAGATACTTAACAGGAATAAAATAATTCTTGTGTTTCCTTTTAATTATCACTAAGGCATTTGTCTGGTGTTTAGAAACGAGAAAAGTCCATCTGGGTCTAGAAGGACACTAAAGCCACAAATACCTAGCAAATTTGGTTGCTTGAATACAATGAAAAGAAATTATTAGCTGTAGAATATCTTATCTAATTGTATTATCTTGTTTTCATTTACTTTGCTGTCAGTTTGTCTGAATGAAAAAAAAAAACAAACAACAATTAGTACGAAATAAAAGTATACCTTTAAAATTGTCAAATTCTGATAAATTCGGTATACTTTCTAGTTAATATATTTATCCCCCGCCGATGAAATCGGGAGGGGGCGGGTATTGAAATGGCGTTGTCCGTCCGTCACGTCCGTGCATCCGTGCGTGCGTGCGTCCGTCCGCAGCCATATCTCAGTAACTAGCAGGTAGAATTTCATGAAACTTGAAATAAACATGAACCAACATACTGCAATGATGCCCGTCAAGTTTTTTTTTTTTTGATTGGTCAATTTTCTTTAGAGTTATTGCCCTTGATTTAATGAAAAATTTACAAAAATGTCCGCCCGCAGCCATTTCTCAGTAACTATCATGTAGAATTTCATAAAACTTGAAATAAACATGCACCAAGATATACTGCGATGATGCCCGTCAATTTTTTTTCCCCTAACAGTTATTGCCCTTGATTTAATGAAAAATCCACGTCTGCAACAATTCCTCAGTAACAAGCTGGTAGAATTTCATGAAACTTGAAATAAATATGAACCAACATACTTCGATGATGCCTGTCATTTTTTTAATTGGTCAATTTTTCCTAGAGTTATTGCCCTTTAACTGTTTAAAAATCTACAGATTTGTACATAACAAACAAACCAATTGGTAGAATTTCATTAAACGTCTTTCATTCTTTTCCATGAACATTTATTATAAACATGTGAAGTTGTGTACCCACACCTGGTCACCACCTTGCCTTGGTCACACCCCCTTCCCCCCCCCCCCCCCCCCCCCCCAAAAAAAAGATAATTTTTCATTCCTTTATTATTTTTTTCAAACCTTCCAGGTTCTTCCAATCCCCCACCTCACTCCTCCACCCAGTCATGCCCACCACCCCAAGCATTCATCCCCCCGCCCCCCCCCCCCCCCTCCCATTTTTTTTCATTTTTAATTTTCCATCAATATTTATAATCAACATAATTATGATGTTTTGTTAACTCACCCAGTCACCCCCGCCCCCGCCCCCTCCCCACCAAAAATAGCATTCATTTTCTGTTAAATTGATTTTGACTAATGAAATTATTTGCCTATCAGTAACATCCTTAACTTTTTGCCGGATATACTGTTTTGCTGTTCCTCACCACAAACCCTTTCGGCGGGGGATACCAATTCATCGAATTTGCTTGTTTTCTTCCTCTTTCCGTGTGTGAACTAATCAGTTGTTGACGTATTGACAGCACGTCTGCTGGAAAACACAACATACCAATATTCATCTATACCGAGTAATTTCAATAACAAAAATACGATGTTACCATTAGGAAACAAAGAAAATACCAGTCTGTAAAATATTCCACAGAAGCTAGGTCGGGCAGTAATGAATAACAGCTTGAATGTACCGGTATGATTTGGTCATAAAGTTTAAAGTTGAGCCACTGAATGTTGAGTCTGAAAATGCATTTATTTTATTTTCTCTTTATTTGTTTATTTAGAAATACTTTAAAAAACTATTGTTCTGATTTAAATAGTAATTATTTCCATGACATATTTGTTGCATTTTTATACAAGTTAATACTTTGCTATATCGTATGAGTTAAGATACACAGCAAAGCAAAGGAACAAAATACAATCTGCAAAATGTGATGTCAGAATAGTAGGATGCCGCGGAGACGATATGAAAGAATATTTACGATAATTATTTATATACTTTCCTATACCCTTTACGACAATTACATTCACATTTAAGTATCAATATCTACGTCTAAGTAATCAATAAAGAAAAACAACGTAACATCTCTGTTTGGAACAATTTCCAGTGTTTGTGCTTCCACGAATTTGTATGAAATTTTATTTGTCTCTAGGGTCTTCCATTCAACGCTTTTACATGTCTGGATCAGCTCAGCAACAAACCTTACCACTTAATATTATTTGCACGAACATATGAACGTAGAAGAAAAATTTAGTCAATTGAAATTGATTGCTCCTCTCCTGCAGTAAATTTACTGCATTTGAAAAGTTATTCACAATGTGTACTGCAAAGATTAAGGACGTTCCTTGAATTGACTAAATGAAGCAGTATTGTATGCAAAGAATAGACTGAGAAACGACTGATTAACTAATGCAAACCTTTTGACAGTCATCAATTTTAAGGATTTGTATCATTTGAAACGTCATTGATCACAGATATGAGAAATAGAGTGTTTCAAAATAAGATTTATTTGCTTGAAGTGTGGTTTCGTTTGTTAAATTGTTGCTATATTTTTGAAATAAAAATACCATATGAAGCTAATATGTTCTTATATTTTCGAAAAATTCAGATTCTTTTTCACGCAACTACATGTGTCTATATGTACAGCATCATAGCAAAAGCTAAACCATTTTACATTTTGGCAATAAAACAGTTATTTCAAAATATGTCCGGTTGAATTAGTTTGATATAATAATAGCTATATGAGCCGTGCCATGAGAAAACCAGCGCAGGCTGGTCTGGATCCATGCTGGTCGCAAACCCACTATGTTGGTTTTCTCATGGCACGGCTCATATTTACTTTTTAAATATTTGTTTTGCATGGGATAGGGAGATATTTTTTATTAAGACAAAAAGTACATTTGATGGACACATTCTATATTAATGTTTTCGTGATACTCTCATATTCTAATAAAACACATCAACGTATCGTCACATTTTAATGAAGTAGAGATTGTACGTGTAACATGGCTTGGTGAGATATATTACTACATTTATCTTCGTAAAAAGTCAATATCGGACGGTTTCCCTTTTGGAGATTTCCATAAAAATGACACTAGATATGTGACAACATACCGGTAATGATGCTAGATCTCATCTACATTAATGACAACGTTTCCACGAAGATCACAATTTCTTTTTTTTGTCAAACTGACAGGTTTGACTGATCACCCTGTATAAGCAACGGAATATTCTAAACTCTACAATGTGAATGAACGACAGTTTCATACTGCGTTATCTCCACTTTATTTTTTTGATACTTGATGACATGATCATCTTTGTACAGCGATGGAAGAACACCCTATCTTACTTTAAAAGTCTTTTAACAAAATATCTGAGAATACTTTCAAAATATCTAAACTGTGTATTGCAGTGCTCGCAAACTTGACGTAGATAAGTCGTAGATCAAATTCAAATATACAAATACTTGACACATATTCATGTTGTATGCTTTTGCAAACAACATCATTCTGTCGGCAAACACTTTGGAAGATATCTTGTTCAATTTTATATTATATCAAGTTGAAATTAATATATATATTTTTGTTGATAGCGCGATAGAAGATGTGTCTCTGCCAAGTTATGTCAGTAACAATAATAATGCTAGACAAAAATGCTAATGTGAGAAAATAACATATCCATCCTATAATATCCGCTCATAGCTCATGACAACGATTTTATATTGAGAAATTTACACTGGTCACAGAGAAATTTTATTTTGATATTTAAGTAATTTACTGAGGGTTAGATCTTCAAGGATTGGTAAAGTTAAGACAACTCATACAATTATCTTTATAATATCTTAACCGATGGTATATATTTGAAACCAATATATAGTAGTCCATAGTGTTCATAAATAAGTGTAACTTTTAGCGAGTAAAGACTGAAAAGTGTGCAAGGAGAGTTAGAGGTTTCGAACTACCCTCATATATGTCTTTATCAAATGTATTATACCAAAGATGTGGTATAAAGCTTTCATTACTTATATTCCAAATCTTTTTCACACTGTGGAGTTATGATGTATCCCCTCGTACCCTATAAGAGTTGTATGTATCGTTAGTCCTTCTGTTGAATCACATCTTTACCGTCATTCTGAGAAAACCCAAATTTCCATTGAAAATGGTATTGAACTATTTGTCAGGAACATCTTGGGCAAATTTATTAAAGGATATATTTATGATCAATTATGATTGTGTTAGGTTCACATTGAAAATCTGATTCGTGCACGGTGTTCAGTTTTCGCTGTGATCCCATCCTGTTGAAGTAGAAACCAGGTAGTCGACGGTATCCAGTTTCCTCTGTGTCCTTTCCTGTTGCTGTGGAAACCAGGTAGCAGTCAAGTTTCCGCTGGGATCCCATCCTGTTGAAGTGGAAGGTGTGAAAAATAGAATCATTTGCCCGTTGCATTTAATTCTACAAAGTTATTATCTGTATATTTTTGTACTAAATTACACGTGTCATACTTCTAATACAGTAATTTACGGGGAAAGTATATGTATTAAAGTATGAACTACACTTCAACGATGTTTGCAAGATACGATTCTGCTATTCCCTTAAATTATAGTGTATACATGTGAAGAAACTGATAAAACACGTTGTTAACGGATTGATAATAAAAGCAAATGTATCTTTTTATATTGGTAATAAGAATAAAAAGTATCGAAAGCAAGTCAATATAGCTGATTGTTTTGAGACTTCTGTTATAAATTCATTATTATCATTTTTTTAATTTCTTATTTTTTTAATCTTGATTTTGGTATTATCATTATTATGTATTTTTATAACTACTACTGCCCCCAAAAGTTGAAAGAACGTTGAACTCTATGCACGTCCCTACATGAGGATTTTTGTCCTGGTGTTAATGATCTTAGATTAACAACCGTGACAAAGTGTCTGCGAAAATCATAGGTATTATCAGGAGGCAGTAACTTTTATAAACTAAATTATCAAAGCAGATTGATTATCATTAATAGATTTGAACCAACTTATTTGGAGTCTTTAAAGGTTTCCCGTACTCTTGGAAAACTATCTTGCTTCGCTTGACTTCTGTATGATTAGGAGCACTTTTGAATTTCATCCTGTAAACAAGAATATCAAACATAGTGTATTTTGGTTTGTTTTGTTTTCCTTTTATAGTTTTCCTGTGGAAACAATTATATTTCCAAATGGACACATACTTAGGCATACATGGAAACATCAGTATAGTAAAGAATACACCATTTTGTTTCGTTGTATCTTTGCAAGAAATCATATGGTAACGATTGAAGAAATACGTATAGTTATAAAGTGTATTGATTATAGCCAAAAATGATGTTTTTGTGTCTATGCCAACAACAATGCTAATCGACGACGACGAAATTCCTTGTATTTAATCAAGAAACAGGTGACAAAGTAAGTAAAATTATTGCAACAACATAATAATGCCAAACAGCAGCTCTGACCCAGAGCTAAAATAGCGTAATGGTCATAGAACTCGTTAATTCTTTCTATCTTGGTCAGTCCAACAGTTGTCAATTACGGGCCTCTCGTGTCTAGAGAATAATTGAATGCGAGAGTGATTATGTTTTAGAACAAACGGGACATACTTTTGTGACAGTACAAATGACATAAGTACAAGGAAGATTATAAGCTATAGATTTTCTTGCAGAATATTCCTTTGTTATTGAAATCTCGTCACGACTGACTGTTAAGACTAAATCATTAGTTTGATATTTCTGTTGCTTTCTTGTTAGTTCTGAACTGAAAGGGTGTGACGTTAATCCGTATTGTTTTAACAACGCATCATTGTTTTTCTGAATCAACGTTCCGTCAGCTTCCGGACATTTTTGTCAACGCCAATAGGAGGATCACATCCAACAAAAACAAAGATCTATTATGAATAGGCATGTTCAAGAAATGCAGCCTCCCTATAAAGAAAGTCTAAAGCAATTAATGTATGGATATTTAAAAATTGACATTTACAAAATGGAAGAAAAAAACCCTAAGTATAACAATTACAAACATGGACAAATAGACAAATATAGGACAACGGTATGGTCAGCGGCACAAAATAGCCGTATATTTGTAATTTCGAAGTCTAAAAGTGAGGGCAAATGGTTACAGAATGTCTTAATTATTGTACTTTGTTGTCCATGTTTCTTGTTGCGAAATGAAAACAACAAAGGTATGAAACAAACCTATAACAGAAAACAAAAGAATCTAATTACTTTGGAAAGTTTTCTATTATAATACTAGATTTCTTCCCGTATATAGATTATTCTGTTTTTGACATCTTGTCAGCGCGTCTGGTAGAAGAAACATATTGAATAAAAACAACAACAAACAGAATACCAATATACATCTGTATGGAGTAATTGCAATAACAAAAATATGGTGTTCTTTGAAACAAAACAAATAAAACACACACAAAAAACAACAACACCAATTTGTGAAATGTCCTGCAGAAACTCTGTCCAGTTGGTTGACGGCTTGAGTGTTGGCAATTGACGTCAGAATAGTAAGTCTAACAAGCATTTCATGTTCGTAAATGAATCGATATGAATTGGATTGCAATGAACAATTATATCTAAACAAAGACCATACATGATACGCTATGACTGTGATATCAACGGTCATTTGGTATTTTGTTGATAAAAAAGTAGTACAGAATAAACGGCCACATATTACACCCTTCAGCTACGTAAATTCTATCTCATTTCTATCCGGGGCACATTTTTGTGTGTGAATTATCAACAGTTGTGGAAGTAGCCAGTGAAAACAGTAAGGCCCTACTATTGCCTTCTTGCCCATGTAAGTATTGGTCTTGGCATTCAAACATTATACTTCTGTAGGCAATCATTATATTAGTCTAGAAATATAAATGATCAATAGATTGAAATGCCTAAACGTGTCAATTTCGAACAATTCACAGCGATTATTTTCAGCATTAACAGACGCATATGAAAATTCATTTGCCTCTGGTGACTTCGAATGTTGTTACTTGTTGTGATCAGCTGAACAACAAACCGCTGCACTTAATGTTATTCTAGCAACGGGAGCGGATCAAATTTATTAGAACATGTGAACATTAAATCTGGCAGAAATATTGTATTAATCGAAATTGATTGTACCTCTCATAAGGTAAATCTTACTTTATATGAAAAGATATCAGTTCATTACTAGCAAATTACACTTTGTTAAAGATGGCAACTTAATGAAGCAGTATTGTGTGACGAGAATATGCAAACGTTCCGACGTCTCCAATGTTTGTATACATGTATCATTTGAAATGTAACGAATGAAAGAAAACTTGGCATTTTTTCATAGTGGTTCTTACCCATTTTATCACGCTACGTAAAATAACATATTTCATAAACTATTTTGTGATCGGGTTAGAGAAGTACATTTTATTAAGAAATGAACAACAGCTGTCTCTATTGGTGACAAATGACCCGAAGTAGGCCCAAGAATGCCACAGTTGTATGCGCAAAAAATCACATATCATTTTGTGACTGACCTTGACCTAAGAGGCCTGGGTCATAAGCGTGACACATCTTCTCAATATGGTTAACATTTGTGTCAAATTATTTTCATATCCCTTGATAAATGGCAGAGTTATGGACCGGACAAGAAACAGACCAAGTTAACCTTTGACCTCTTAGTGTGACCTTGACCTTGGAGCTAGGGGTCTGGGTCTTGCTCATGACACGTCGTCTCATTATGAGGAAAATTTATTTCAAGTAATTTCAATATCCCTTGATGAATGGCAGAGTTATGGACCGGACACGAAACAAACCCTGTTAACCTTGGACTTCTTGCGCATGACACGTCGTCTCATTATGGTAAACATTTATGCCAAGTTATTTCAAAATCCCTTCATGGATGGCAGAGTTATGGACCGGACACGGAACAGACCATGTTAACCTATGACCTCAAAGTGTGACCTTGACCTTGGAGCTAGGGGTCTGGGTCTTGCACATGACACGTCGTCTCATTATGGTGAACATTTATGCCAAGTTATTTCAAAATCCCTTCATGAATGGAAGAGTTACAGCCCGGACAAGAATTTACCGGACGCACACACGGACGCACGGACGCAAGGACGGACGGACAGTGCGATTTTAATATGCCCACCTTTGGGGGCATAAAAACAGGTGTTTATATATTCACTACAGTAAAATGCGTCGTACCACATCATTCTGTTGAACACATTTAATTTTGTAGGTTTATCACGTACTCTCATATTCTCGAAATACATCCGCATTTTATTGTTAAAAACATACTGATTTAAACAATTTTGTAAACATGTTTTTATACATAACATCTGAAATTTAACTGTGACCGCCTGTGTAAATATTAAATACCTAGCAAAAAGGTGTTCGAATGACAGTGGTACACTTACAGAACAGATAAATTGCATTTATTATTTTAACAGTCTCAAAGATTACGCATATTTTGAACAAAGTATCTGGCACAAATCGAGCTTTGTTTTTAATGCATTTGTAAACAATTCTAAAATCGTTTGTCCTTACGGATGTCTTAATATTGTAGACTGGTCTATTCCAGTCGTTAAGCCTTACTAATGTGCATACTATTTCCATCTTGAGGGAGTAACTGGGAGAGAGAAGTTATATAGAACTTATCAAGAAGTGTTTTGAAAAGAGCCATGTTTCTTCTGATATATCATTTAACATAAAACCATATCTAACTTAAAAAAAGCTTACTGTATTATCGTTTCATTTGAATAGAAAGTGATGTTATTTAAATCAGCGAATGTTTACCTTTAGGCTAACTCTCATGTATCGCAAACAAATAATGACAGAAGCTGAATAGTACGTTTAAGCAATGTCTACCCGTTTTCTTCCCGCAAATTTTTACCCGATTCTTTCTGCCAATTTCTACTCGTTTTCTTCCCGCCAGTTCTACCTGTTTTCTTCCCGCCAATGTCTATCAGTTTTCTCTTTACTATCATATTTGCGGTTGCATGACGACCTTGAATAATTGTTTCGCTATCTTAAAAAAGTATTGAAGCATCTTTTGATTCAGTGTTGAACGATGATGACCGTAACGTCAAAAAAAAAAAAAAAAAAAGAAAAAGAAAAAAAAAGCAGAACCAGAATGTAATCTATGCTATTCTTGCTGACCTACATATTTATGCGGATAAAAAGATTTCACAGTTTTTATGCATGAATTACACAGTCGTATTGTACAAATTTAGATGTAACTTCGATAAGTTTGTATAATGTCATATATTTATATAATTGCTTATTAAAGATGTAAAATATTTTATGACAAAATTATAACATAGCAGAAGAATAATTCGGTTATATTGTCACTGTAAAGCGATCCCTGTCTAGCGCTAAATCTAGCGTAAAGAGTGTCTGCTGTCATATTAAGGGGATAAAGAAATTAGAAAATATTTATATTTGGTATTGTCAGTATCATTTCACCTTTAAAGATCAAGGAAACATTTTGAAAAATTCATTTTTGATTAAATGCTTAGTTATGGCTTTACTACCTCACAATGAGACAGAAAATGGAATATTATGCACAACCCTCTGTTATTTCAGGATATTGTTATTTTAACGGTTAGTAATAACTTTTGTTTTATTGTAACGATTGCCGTGACATTTTTACCGTTTGTAAATTGTGATATCACATGTAGGGAGATTGTTTTCTTTCATATGTTGATGTCACGTTTGTGCCTTTTCGCAAACGTAATAACTGTGATCTTTTAAAGATGCGCATCAGCTTACAGTGTAAAGTTTCAACTTATTCTGACTATATCTGTGTCAAGTTTTTGTCTTAGATATATATATATAATTCCAAGGAATAACAGCAGTAGACTTATGAGTTTTTTCAATAATTCTAATTTTTCACTATTAAAAATTGAAAAAAAAAAAACACTCAGAAGTCTACTGCTGTTATTCCTTGGAAATTGAACTTATATATATGAGTTGCCTTCTGTGTTAATTAATAAGATAAGTTAATGTAAATGTTGGTTTCATTGAACATTTAATAGTCATGAATAGGAAGTCCATACATACTTTTGAAAATTGTTCTGGATAAAGATGATTAAAGTTATCTGAATATGTCGTAAATCCTCTGCTAATAGTAAATGAATATATACTGAGTACATGTACAATGATACCCGCCCAGGCAACATTGAAAAGTTGGGACACACAAAACTGTAAAACTATAAGAAGTCTAAAGGTTCGATATGCTGATCATGAAGTCTGTAAAATTCGGTCTTTTCCAATATTTTTTTGTAAGTTACATAAAAAAAGATATCTCCTTATTCTGCCAGACTTTAGACGAGTTGTATTACATCTATCACGAATATTAGTCACTGGAAATCCAAAATACGATCTTAGACTATTTCTTGTAGTGGTACTTTTTTCCCATTTTATCACCTCTTTTATTATGCAATACATGAACACCTGTTTAACAAGGTACAAACTTCATACAAGAATAAAATGAATTTGAAATAGGTATGCATTAATTTTAGATCGTCCTAGTAAAAATGGCATTTATTATCAACCACTTGGATGATATGTTCTTGTAATTGAAAAGAGTAACCATTATTTTCTTACAGTCAAAACTGATTATAAAGATTACCTTTTGGAAATGAAAATAGTAGTTTTTTGTTGACAGGTAGTCTCTTAACACATGTGCATTTATGCTCCTTACTGTTTAAGGTGATCAGTCACATTTGAGTAGCATTTTACGACATTTTTAAGTTTTCATCTAATCTGTTAAGGATTTATTTAAGGAACAAAAAGGCACATTGCATAAGTTAGATCCCTCACTCGAAATGCAATCATGAAATTGTGTAATTACCTCCCTTTAATATTTAAGTACCTGGATTATTTCTTTAGAGTTCAATACAATTTCTAGTTTTACATTTGCATTTGATAAATATGCTGATATTTCAACTGCCTGAAACGAAAGATAAGTTTTAAAACAGCTTGTACCTTTGGAATTCATCTCTTTTCAATCTACCAGTATCTTATAGGTAAAGGGAGGTAATAATAATTTTATAAACTTGCATTTCTAATGAATTCTGGCGGAATATATATACTGTTGTATGCAAATCTTTTACAAATTCCATACAGTAGTGCTTATATTCATATGATTCGTTAGGCAAAATATGTTTATTATATTGAAACTTGTGCTAAAATAATGCTATATCGGTGTTGGGCAACCGGGATAGGAAAACCAGACTTTAAAAGTTCTTCCAGTGAAAATCTAACATGTATTAAGATCTCATTGAACACAAATAAGTGTAAATGATAATTTTTTTTAATTTTGAACAAATCCATTGGTTGACCAAAATCTTATTAGACACCAGGAAGTAGAGGCTGTATAGTAAAGATCTTTCTTTCTAACACAGGTTTGATTGATCTTTTTCGGAACATATAACTGTGTTTTTTAAGTTCGATTTGCAGAAATTGATCAGATATAACCTGAATAAGAAAACCAATTTTATAAATAATTACTTCTAATGTAATCTATTCACTTGTCAACATTTACATTGCCTTGAAGAAAGCCGTAAAGAATTAGAAATAAACTGATTCATTTAACATTGTTAGTGTTTAGACTTTTAAATGCATACAACTGTTACAGAATCACTCAAAGCCTTAACCTAAAGTTGACCTATATTTGTCTCCGACTTGGCGCTGTATTGCAATTCATACTCAAAACATTACAAATCTTTTAAATAAAAGTCGTTATATATTATACAAATATTTGCTACGGGTGGACAAAATTAATGTTCCGTTGCTTCTATTGTCGTATTAACTGAAGTAGCTTTTCGCAACTATGTTCAAAGTACCATATATCACTTGTTTAAAGTAATTTTTCTTGTAACAATTTTTAAAAGAGCCTACATATTTAAATATACGTAAATCATAATGTAAAATGAGTGACACTGACGTAGATATAACATGTAGTTATGAAATTATAACCGCTAAGAGATATGTACTTTTACTAACTTTTCTTCTTTTCTGGATACGGTGCTTGATCCGTTAGAACTACGTGAACCCATTTTTATTAAATTTGGTAGGTTTATGACAACTTAGTTATAATTGTAATTTCAAGTAATGTTTGAAAAGTGTTATTTATCAGCACTGAAGCTAGAAGACTTCAATGCTTTTTTTCACGAAATATTGGTATATATCTAAAATTTTAAGTTTTTTATTCTTACCTTTAATGAGTTTTATTAAAGCAATAAATAGTAATTTTGACATTTTATTAGGAGTTGAATTGGTTGATAAATTACAACGAAACAGATCAGGTATTCATTGAAGATGACTTCGTAACATCTCAATGACGATATATTGTGATAGAAATATGTTTTATCACTTTAAGTGCTTAACAGATTTCTGTATTTTTTCTAGTCATGATACTCTATGTTTTCTTTTCTCAATATGTAATATAGATGTATCTATTAGGTAACCTCTTCGTGTAACGCGATTCATGGGTTTGCAAAAGGTCCCAATGTGGGTTATACTCGTCTAAATGCACACAAAATAGCATTACTTTTTTACAGTAGCATGCCCGAACAGTACGTGTTTTCCGTTTTATGGGTATCAGAAGATATGTAATTCCCCTTTTGATGAAAATACATTTGCTTATTAGTCCCGTACCGGCGGAACACCGGAGGGGACTATATGAATGCCCTCCGTCCGTCCGCCAATCAGGACACTGCACTCAAGCTAGGTTCATAAAACTATGTAGACTATGCAGGTACACGACTTATGAGTGTATGTCATATGTCGGGTCATTATTGAAGGTGAAGTAAAAATTATTTTTGCTCCATAACTCAAAGTTTTATATAGCTTAATGTATTATCTTAGTGCTACACAAAAATGTTTCCCTTGATGAGACAATGTGTCAACACATGTTCTATGCTTGTCGGAAAGGTCAAGGTCACTGTTTAAGGTCAAGTAAACAATTGTTTCCGATCCATAACTTTTAATTGCATCAAATGATTTTTTATTACTACACAGAAATGTTCCCCTTGATAAGACGATGTGTTGACATGGTTGTCGGTCAAAGGTCAAGATCACTATTGAAAGTTTTCCACCGGTAGGGGACCTCCGTATTGCCACTGCAATACTCGGTCACATGTTTTAATATAGAATATACTTAAAGTCAGGAAACTTGTATAATCGTGTCGGTTAAGTTTTGAATTTTACACACAGAAATATTCGTAGCTATAATTAGCTGTAATTTAATGTTCTTTTTTTTTTAATTTAGGATGCCATTTTATTCATGTTATTTTGTGAATGACGACAGTTCGAATGGTCAGTTTAACGGAAAGGGCCGCTCTTGAAAAAAAAATCGCTTTTCGCCTTTCTATACAAAACATAGACTATACAAAGCAATAAGTGTTAATACTCGTATACATGTACAGACTTAAGTGACTATTTTAAACTTCTAGGTCGTTATATAATGTTATCATCCAGCCGCTGTAGAAGTATAAAAATGAATCTACCCTTAGTCAATCATTAGTTCCTTTAGAATAAATATCTCTGCCATTAGATCCTCTCAAGACCATGTTTGAGCCTTTCTTCATCGTAATAACATTATGTTGATCTAAAGCGTTCACTATGGATTGACTGTGGCTAAATGCACACTGTCCTTGCAAAATTGAAATTGGACTTACAAAGTCTGTTGAGATCAAATAATCTGTAATAAAGTTTATTTCTGTCTTTATAATGACACTGATAATTTCTAAGAAAACCATTCCCTCTGCTCATATCAACACGTTAGAGTCAGAGATAAGAGATATTATATTCTTTTCAGAAAGTGCTATCTGAGAGAATTTAATGGCACCTTTTTTAGTTATCATGCGATACTTCAAATTTAATTTCATAGAATCCTAAAATATTTACACTGTTGATATTGGCGTACTTAACAAATGCTACTTCAATGCATTACAGTTAATTAATTGTCATATTGGATCATATCTTATTTCCTTTTGAGAATAAAGCGTTGCTATAGGTCGAAACTTTCTTTTTATCAATAGAAAAGAAGAAAAGACCCATTGCGTGATGCGTTTATAACAGGGTATCGATTTGTAAATAAAACCATAACTATATTTTTGTATAAATATTCTAACATTTGTGTTTACCGTACTGCTTCAAGGGCACAATGTATGGTCTTGTTAAAATATTTAAAAAAGAGAAATCTTTCCTTTCAGTAGCTTGCGTGGTCTGGAATACTTGAACTTTCTTTTATCAATTAAAAAGAACTGATTTTTTATACCAAACCAGACCTTGATTTTAAAGGCAACACCACTTATCATATTATAACTACATATCTGACGGTGTTACACGTATTATTGTAATCGCTTTCATCCTCGGCTTTTCAATGCATCATTAATTTATCAGATACTCATTTATTTCTGATTTCAATTATATAATTGCTTTAGATATAAAACAGAACATTGTATAAGATTTTCAGATAGATATTCACCGATTGTTACTATTTACAGTCGGTTTATCGAGTGTGTGTAGCTGTGAAACACCATGATACACCCGTATACCCATATCCTTCTTTTGTAATTCATTTGTGTAATTGTTTATGACGTTAGAGTTATTTGAACAGCAAATGGATGTTATATCAAACGCGGAAAATTATTTTACCAGACAAAATGTGACATGCAACACTTCACAAATACGCTTAAACGATTTTAATGAGTGTTGTCTTTTGATAAAATCATTTGGATGTTATAGTATGAATCAGGATGACAATGGAGAATAAAGGTGATTTTATTTTATTTTATTAAAAGTGAAATATGAATTTCGGTTTATAAAGAAAGATTTTTTTATTTGCTTGAGAATTTTAAATGTTTTAAGAACTACTACTTTTAAATTCCAGTCGTCATTTTATTATTTCACAATTAGGAATATATGCTTATTTGTGAACAGTATATTATTTCAGAGATTCTCATTACCTACGTCACTCATTTGTACGTAGACTGGCATCAGTCGTTAGAGTCATTAAATGTAAAGCACTTGGCCATAAAATCCTCTCTGATACCACTTTCTGATAAAATTTACAATATCTCTAGCCTCTGTCTTTGTTGAGATAAGCCACAGTAAAAGTGAGCCACAGAAAAGTTGATATATATTTAAAAAAAAAAAAAAAAAAAATGGCAAATGTTTAATCTCAACAGACTGTGTAAGTCTAATTTGTACGTTTCGGATGCTATCATTATATTTGTTTTAGCTTCATTATACATCTTCGGTTTTTACAATTAAGTATTTACAGTAATAATTCATCAATTGCATCACCCTTATAGTTGCTCGTTTCTCTTTATAAAAAAACGAGTATGATATCAAATACCTATAATATCCATTTTTGGCGGCCTGAAAAAAGAAGAAGAGAATTTGAACTATTTTTCACGAAATGTGAAATTTTATGTAATGATATTTTTTTTAAGTTCATCATTTTTTTTAAAAATATAAATGATAGAAGTATGACGTTCATAAATTAAATATTTAATGGTACTGTGTGCTGTGTCTGAGCAGGGGTGTGATTGTTGATGAAAAAAACAAACAACGCCGGAGTCTGCGTCAAACACTATCGTGCTTGGAGCAACACTGTGGTTTCAACTGTTATGTTTTATATATGAGCCGTGCCATGGGAAAACCAACATAGTGGGTATGCGACCAGCATGGATCCAGACTAGCCTGCGCATCCGCGCAGTCTGGTCAGGATCCATGCTGTTCGCTAATAGTTTCTCCAATTCCAATAGGCTTTAAAAGCGAACAGCATGGAGCCTGACCAGACTGCGCGGATGCGCAGGCTGGTCTGGATCCATGCTGGTCGCATACCCACTATGTTGGTTTTCTCATGGCACGGCTCAATTATGTAAAAAAGATCATGTTCACATTTCAATAAATAGGGATGGACACAACCAGCGTGTCTGTAAAAACAGTGCGCAAAAGTACAGGAAAATACAATAATCAAGAACGCTTAAATGCATTAAAGTCAGAACAAACGATAGTGTTTTTTATTAAGATATATACTGATAAGGCGATTTTAGTTAAGTTGGTCTGCAGTTCGCAGTTCGCAGTTCGCGTTTCGAATTGCGAACTGCAAACTGGTCTGCAGTTCGCAGTTCGCAGTTCGCAGTTCGCGATTCGAATTGCGAACTGCAAACTGGTCTGCAGTTCGCGATTCGAATTGCGAACTGTAAACTGGTCTGCACTTTACGATTCAAATGTCAACGTGCAGTCTGATCAACAATGTCCTGCACATTGCAGACAAGAATGCATTTCACAGTTGGTCTGCAGTTCTCGTTTCGAATTGCGAACTGCAAACTGGTCTGCAGTTTGCGATTCGTGTTGCGAACTGCAAATTAGTCTGCAGTTTACGATTCAAATTTCAAAGTGTGCAGTCTGATCAGCACTGCCCGGCAAATTGTAGACAAGAATGCATTTCACATTTGGTCTGAAGTTAGCAGTTCGCGTTTCGAATTGCGAACTGCAAACTGGTCTGCAGTTCGCGATTCGAATTGCAAACTGTAAACTGTCTGCGCTTTACGATTCAAATGTCAACGTGCAGTCTTATCAACACTGTCCTGCGCATTGCAGACAAGAATGCATTTCACAGTTGGTCTGCAGTTCGCGTTTCGAATTGCGAACTGCAAACTGGTCTGCAGTTCGCGATTGTGTTGCGAACTGCAAACTAATCTGCAGTTTACGATTCAAATTTCAAAGTGCAGTCTGATCAGCACTGTCAGCGCATTGCGGACCAGAATGCATTTAATAATTAGTCTGCAGTTCTCATTTCGCGTTTCCAACTGCGAACTGGTCCGCGGTTCGCGTTCCAAATTGCAAACTGCAATCTTGTCTGCTGATTACAATAAAAATTTCAAAGTGCAGTCAGATCAGCACTTTCTTGCGCATTGCAGACAAGAATGCATTTCACAGTTGGTCGATAGTTCGCAGTTTGTGTTTCCAATTGTGAACTGCAAACTGGTCTGTAGTTCGCAGTTCGCGTTTCGAATTGCGAACTGCAAACTGGTCTGCAGTTCGCAGTTCGCAGTTCGCGATCTGAATTGCGAACTGCAAACGGTCTGCAGTTCGGGATTCGTATTTCGAACTGTAAACTGGGACACAATTTACGATTCAAATTTCAAAGTGCAGTCTGATCAGCACTGTCTAGCGCATTGCGGACAAGAATGCTTTTCATAATGCTATCACAATGCGTCTGTAAATGGCGGGCATGTCTTTTATACAAGACTTGGGGATTATTTCAGCACTCTTCAAAGCCCATTGGATCATTTAAACACTTTGATTGGTTACATTTTGCACAGACAAACAACACAACTCTCTTCTTACGCCATTTAAGGTATGTTGACCAATCATGCAGGTCTTAGTGCCGAGTGCATAATTGCGACTGCGACAAAAATGTCGTCGTTCCAATTAGTTATGGACAATTTAATTCAAATTACTTATCAATGGCACTGTACTGTAATAGAAATCACACAATGTAAAGCTGAATTATTTTACAGGAACAACGCACTACTGCAAAAGCTGCACAAGATTTTTTTATTTTATTTTTTATATGTCAGTTCATGTGTTTTATGACCTTTTAATAAGTCCTAAATACAATAGAAATGTATCTGAGTTAAAAACATTCCATAAGAAAAAATGTTATAACATCATGACATAAACGGGTTGGCTTTAAGCCATTCAAGAGTTACATTAGGCCATACTTGGCTGTAGACGATCCTTATATGGGTGTAAATGTCTTTACATTGAAACATGTTATAATATATATCAACTGATAAAATAAGATAAAATAATACAAAGTTTTCACCAAAAAAAATAATAAAAAATTCACGCGCTCTGTAAAGAAATACAAACTACAATATTAAAGATATTTCAAAATATTCCATTGCCACACCGACTGGTGAATTAATTGAAGTAATCATAAGAATTCTAAATGATTTTAATTCAGTTTTCTATGATTTTACTGTATTGCTCGTAAGAGTACATTAACTACTCTGAGCGTAGAAGGAATTTGGCAGTAAAAGGTACTAAGAGAACACAGTGAATTTCTTTCTCTCATTCTAGCTCTCCTTTATACTCATAAACAAACCAAGAAGATTGGTCATACAGGACGGATTACACCAAACCGGAAGTGACTACTCAGTGTTACATGTGAAGTAGTCCAAAATGTAGTTCCATGCTATGGATGAAGTCTGGTATAATGAGTGACATGAGGAGGTGACAGTTAAATTTTTGGCTTATGTTTATTGCTTATTGTATTGAGAATAGATCTAGACCATTTTCATTGTAAATTTCCTGGAATAAGTTTTATTCTTTGCGAAAAATGTCTACCTACGCGTAATTGCTAAACGCTGTTTTCATGGGGGCATTTTAAGAGGGTGATGTTCTCAGAACAGATTATTTTTCTTATATACAACATAACATGTCAATATTTTTCTACTTTTGATAAGAAGACATGCTATACTAAATGAACATATATGGTTTCATATCAATGAAATGCTCTAAAGTGCTGAAAATGAGGTCTGAATGTTTTGTTTTAATATGAAATAAATAGGAATTGAATTGGTAGAATGTAACCTACATGACAAGAATTCACAAAGACTGTACGGGCAAGGATGAAGTGCCTCGGACATCTCCGTTAATATTCGTAATAACACGTTCATTGCCGAGGATATCCAATTCAATTTAACAGCAGACGATACGCCAGGAAAGTATTAGTTCCCCGCTATGCGCGGCGCACGTCACTATTAAGTTTAAAGAACATGAAATGTTACATCCCGTGACAAACATGCTATAACTTCTACATGTTTTCATGTTTATATTTAAGCTTATCTATATTCGTCACGGTAATTGATACGGGCGGCTCCTCCATAAAAATGTTACTAAATTCATTGGAAAAAATCCTGCAAGATAGAGAAGCTCCATTTCAAGATATTCATTTTTCTTTACTTTTCCAGTTTGCAGATCGCATTTGAAAACGTGAACTGAGAACTGCAAACTGCAGACCAATTGTGAAATCATTCTTGTCTACATTTTGCTGGACAGTGCTGATCAGACTGCACTTTGAAATTTGAATCGTAAACTGCAGCACAGTGTACAGTTCTCAATACGAATCTCGAACTGCAGACCAGTTTTCATTCGAATTTGATCGCGAACTGCAGACCATTTTGCAGTTCGCAATTCGAATTGCGAACTGCGAACACGACCTGCAGGCCAGTTTGCAGTTTGCAATTCGAAGGGCAACTGCGTAACAGCGGACCAGTTTGCAGTTCGCAATTCGAATCGCGAACTGCGAATGCAGGCCAGTTTGCAGTTCGCAATTCGAAGACGAACTGCGAACTCGGACCAGTTTGAAGTTCACAATTCGAAACGCAAACTGCGAACTGTAGACCAACTGTGAAAGCATTCTTGTCTGCAGTTCTAATGGAGAGGAGGAAGTGCAGACTTTTCACATTTATTTTAGCAAACACTTGCTATTACTTTAAAGTTAAGAGTAACTTCAATTCATTTTCATTTGAATCTTGAACTGCAGACCAGTTTGCAGTTCGCAATTCGAATTATGAACTACGAATTGCGAACTGAGAACTGAGAACTCAGACAGTTTGCAGTTCGTAGTTCGAATCGAAAACTAGAGCCGCAGACTTGCCGACACTTTGCAGTTCTACTGAAGGGAGAAGTGCAGACCATTAACATTAATAAGCCGTGCCATGAGAAAATCAACATAGTGGGTTTGCGACCAGCATGGATCCAGACCAGCTTGCGCATCCGCGCAGTCTGGTCAGGATCCATGCTGTTCACTTTTAAAGCCTACTGCAATTAGAGAAACCATTAGCGAACAGCATGAATCCTGACCAGACTGAGCGGATGCGCAAGCTGGTCTGGATCCATGCTGGTCGCAAACCCACTATGTTGATTTTCTCATGGCACGGCTCAAAATTTTATATTTAGCAAATACTGACCTATTACTTAAAAGTATAAGAGTAACGTTCAAATATATTTTTATTTTGAATCTTGAACCGCAGACCAGTTTGCAGTTCGCAATTCGAATCACGAACTGCGAACTGCGAACTGCAGACCAGTTTGCAGTTCGCAATTCGAAACGCGACCTGCAGACCAGTTTGCAGTTCGCAATTTGAAACACAAACTGCGAACTATAGACCAACTGTAAAATGCATTCTTGTCTGCAATGCACAAGACAGTGCTGATCAGACTGCACTTTGAAATTTTTATTGTAATCAGCAGACAAGATTGCAGTTTGCAATTTGGAACGCGAACTGCGGACCAGTTTGCAGTTCGCAATTCGAAACGCGAACTGCTAACTTCAGACCAAATGTGAAATGCATTCTTGTCTACAATTTGCCGGGCAGTGCTGATCAGACTGCACACTTTGAAATTTGAATCGTAAATTGTAGCCCAGTTTACAGTTTGCAATACGAATCCCGAACTGCAGACCAGTTTGCAATTCGAATTCGAATCGCGAACTGCAGACCAGTTTGCAGTTCGCAATTCGAATCGCGAACTGCGAACTGCAGACCAGTTTGCAGTTTGCAATTCGAAACACAAACTGCGAACTATAGACCAACTGTGAAATGCGCAAGAAAGTGCTGATCAGACTGCACTTTGAAATTTTTATTGTAATCAGCCGACAAGATTGCAGTTTGCAATTCGGAACGCGAACCGCGGACCAGTTCGCAGTTGGAAACGCGAAATGAGAACTGCAGACTAATTATTAAATGCATTCTGGTCCGCAATGCGCTGGACAGTGCTGATCAGACTGCACACTTTGAAATTTGAATCGTAAATTGTAGCCCAGTTTACAGTTTGCAATACGAATCCCGAACTGCAGACCAGTTTGCAGTTCGAATTCGAATCGCGAACTGCAGACCAGTTTGCAGTTCGCAATTCGAATCGCGAACTGCGAACTGCAGACCAGTTTGCAGTTTGCAATTCGAAACACAAACTGCAAACTATAGACCAACTGTGAAATGCGCAAGAAAGTGCTGATCAGACTGCACTTTGAAATTTTTATTGTAATCAGCCGACAAGATTGCAGTTTGCAATTCGGAACGCGAACTGCGGACCAGTTTGCAGTTTGCAGTTGGAAACGCGAAATGCGAACTGCAGACTAATTATGAAATGCATTCTTGTCCGCAATGCGCTGGACAGTCAAGTCAAGTCAAGTCAAAAGTTTATGAATTGTAACAAAGGCCTCCGGCCAAAAATACACTACGTAATATATGGTAAGTAAATATATAAACAGTTGTGATCCCACAAAATGTAAACATATACAATCGGATAAGTTAAAATACATATTCATAGGTTCAGCACACAGTCGACTAGTAAACATAGGCTGCTGAATATCATATTTAACAGGTCAAACATTATTTAAGAGTTTCTCAAGATACAATGCTGTTAGATATAACACCTTTTCATTATCAAGCTAAGTATGTTATAAAAACTTTGTATACTTCTGTCAGATGAATACCAATTAAGAAGATACTGATTACGGATCTCACTAAATTTCTCACATTGAAAAAAAAGCATGATATTCACATTCAACAATACTAGTGTTACTTCTATTATAACAAAATTGGCAGATACGAAGATACGAGATTCAAAAGGTGTATTGTTGTGCCTACCAGTTTCAACATGCAGCTTATGGCTTGAACAACGAAATTTTGACATTGCTAGTCTGTATTTAAATGGCAAATTTATTGTAAGGTAACGTTCTGTATTTAATAAAGTTTTAAAATGTTTATAATGGTGACATCTACTTGATTCTTCGATAGACTCTTTCCAGTTTTGTTTATGACAATCCGTATGAGTCTTTGACGAAAAATACTAACGAAGTAGTCAATATTTCCAACATCATGTGAAATCCAACATAACCCAAACCATACAAAATAACAAGTGCTTGACCTGAGTAGCCCAGGTGATTCTACCTACGTTATCTAAAGATTTTAGCATAAAATAACACCGTTTAGGGTAGCTAGAGTTATCCATCTGTATTAATTAGCTGATCAGACTGCACTTTGAAATTTGAATCGTAAATTGTAGCCCAGTTTTACAGTTTGCAATACGAATCCCGAACTGCAGACCAGTTTGCAGTTCGAATTCAAATCGCGAACTGCAGACCAGTTTGCAGTTCGCAATTCGAACACAACCTGCGAACTATAGACCAACTGTGAAATGCATTCTTGTCTGCAATGCACAAGAAAGTGCTGATCAGACTGCACTTTGAAATTTTTATTGTAATCAGCAGACAAGATTGCAGTTTGCAATTCGGAACGCGAACTGCGGACCAGTTTGCAGTTCGCAGTTGGAAACGCGAAATGCAAACTGCGGACTAATTATGAAATGCATTCTTGTCCGCAATGCGCTGGACAGTGCTGATCAGACTGCACTTTGAAATTTGAATTGTAAACTGCAGCCCAGTTTACAGTTCGCAATATGAATCTCAAACTGCAGACCAGTTTGCAGTTCGAATTCCAATCGCGAATTGCAGACCAGTTTGCAGTTCGCAATTCGAAACGCGAACTGCAGACCAACTGTGAAATGCATTCTTGTCTGCAATGCGCAGGACAGTGTTGATCAGACTGCACGTTGACATTTGAATCGTAAAGCGCAGACCAGTTTACAGTTCGCAATTCGAATCGCGAACTGCAGACCAGTTTGCAGTTCGAATTTGAATCGCGAACTGCAGACCAGTTTGCAGTTCGCAATTCGAAACGCGAACTGCAGACCAACTGTGAAATGCATTCTTGTCTGCAATGCGCAGGACAGTGTTGATCAGACTGCACGTTGACATTTGAATCGTAAAGCGCAGACCAGTTTACAGTTTGCAATTCGAATCGCGAACTGCAGACCAGTTTGCAGTTCGCAATTCGAAACGCGAACTGCTAACATCAGACCAAATGTGAAATGCATTCTTGTCTACAATTTGCCGGGCAGTGCTGATCAGACTGCACACTTTGAAATTTGAATCGTAAACTGCAGACTAATTTGCAGTTCGCAACACGAATCGCAAACTGCAGACCAGTTTGCAGTTCGCAATTCGAAACGAGAACTGCAGACCAACTGTGAAATGCATTCTTGTCTGCAATGTGCAGGACATTGTTGATCAGACTGCACGTTGACATTTGAATCGTAAAGTGCAGACCAGTTTACAGTTCGCAATTCGAATCGTGAACTGCAGACCAGTTTGCAGTTCGCAATTCGAATCGCGAACTGCGAACTGCGAACTGCAGACCAGTTTGCAGTTCGCAATTCGAAACGCGAACTGCGAACTGCGAACTGCAGACCAACTTAACTAAAATGATAAGGCGGCAGATGGTTTTTATGGACACATTTAATGTACACTTCCTTTGTTTTATACATTGATAATCGACTTTCATAAATACGAGGCTATTAGAATAAAGAACTGAGAGCAATGTTTAAAGAGAACATATTTCATTCAAACTATCTTCTGTTTAAACAATTGGAAAACAGACCTATTTATCTAGATTGGTATATTGTACAGACACTTAAATACGTCACGTTAAAATGTTTTTATATTGACGTTGTGTCTGACGTTGGTGTAAAAACGTAACATGACGTGACGTTATTTTCTCTAACTGACGTCGCAGTATCTTAACTATTCTGTTATATACGATTAATTCATTCTTCTATATGCAGTATTTTTATTTGCTTTTGGAAGTCGATATAGATGCGCACGTGTTCGTGCGTACGTTTGTGTTCGTTGGTGTGTGATGACCGAAAGAAATGGCATAAAAAGTGAAATATCTAAAATCATTGCGAAAAATAACAAGAGTAAATAAACTTTTAGAAAGAAATCTTTGAGGTAATAAAACCATTAATTTTCTGAGAGAATGTGTTACAGCATGAAGGCATGCTGTGGTCAGTTGAGATCAGGGGGTAATTTCTTTACAATTAATGTCAATCACAGAAAAGTTCTCCAAGGCTACCAATCTCGGCCTTTAACACACCTTAAATGTGGTGTTTTGTTTGTAAGGCAGCTTCCTCGTTTTGAATATATTAAAATACCTTCATATTAAAATGTAATAGAAAAGTCTTTGAATGCCATGGAATTATTTAACTTTTTCTTTCATGAACACCATGACGTCATGATTTGCCCGTGCCATTGAAAAGACATGAAATAGAAAGTTCAACATTAAATATCAAATTAACGTTCACTCTTAAATACGATATTTTATATGTTTTCATTCTTGCCTCTCAGTAATGTTCACTAACGTCGTACAAAAACAAACAAATATTCTGTATTTCTTTCACATCGTTTTAATTGATACTTTTAAAGATACAGATACCTGAAAATAACGAAATCATAGTGTAACTATGAATGTTGGAACAGTTTGAAAGTGTTTTAGCTTAGCGTGGCGGATGGAGAATCAATGCACTTTTTTATTTAATAAAGAAGGAAAAAAACTTATTCATCCTTTTATTAGAAACAGTACTGTTTCTTTCCAGCAGTGTGTACTTTACTTTAAGGATATAAAATCAGACGCAGATATTATATTCTGCGTGTAATGCTTTAAAATTATCATATTATTATAACTACAAAATTCGACGTAGAATGAGGGTGGATAATTAAATTCAAAAATAATATTAGTTTGTATTTATGCGCATTTATGTGAAGCGGTTCGTTTATTTATATTGCATATACAGTCGTATCATTCATATGATAATATCAAATTAATGTAAATCTCGGTGAATTTCATCAGACAAAATTCAGATTTATGAGAACAGACATATTACAAAATTGCAATTATATCGATTTTATACACCTTTCAATAACGTATTAATCAATCACCTTTTCTGAGTTTTGCGGTTTACTACATTGCTTGACTTTTTGCTCCACCACATTGTCAGACACCTATTGGCATTTCCCGTTTTAGTTCCGGAAAATCATGATTTTTTTTTTTAATTTATTAAATGAAGAAAAAAAACGGAAAACTGATTGGAGTTATTAATGCAAAACATAATTGAGCCGCGCCATGGGAAAACCAACATAGCGGCTTTGCGACCAGCATGGATCCAGACCAGCCTGCGCATCCGCGCAGTCTGGTCAGAATCCATGCTGTTCGCTTTCATAACCAATTGCTATTAGAGAAACTGTTAGCGAACAACATGGACCCTGATCCGCGCAGGCTGGTCTGGATCCATGTTGGTCGCAAAGCCACTATGTTGGTTTTCCCATGGCACGGCTCATATATAAACCAAGAATACATAAATGCATTAAATATCATAACATTTAATATTGTGTAAAAACTAAACGAGTTGGCATGTTACACGGAAGCAAATAAATCTTTTACCTTGATATGAAGGTCATGTTTCAAATTTATATTACCTGACACGCGTGTGTTGTTATATACCCATTAATTCAGCATTATTAAATGGGTGCATATTGTGAGCTATTTGATACGGTACCTTTCAGACAAGAAATAAAGAACATTTTTATTTAAATACACCAGTCATATGAGCTTTATGTAAAAACGTAAGTTATTAACAGTGCAATGAATTAATTGCTGGTGACATTTTTTTTTTTAAATTTTAATTATATGGATAATATGTTTGTGGAGTAATTACAAACGTTTTTGCCTTTATTGAAATAACAAGTCCTTACACCTTTATATCCAAATGAACTTAAACCACGATATATGAGCCATGCCATGAGAAAACCAACATAGTGGGTATGCGACCAGCATGGATCCAGACCAGCCTGCGCATCCGCGCAGTCTGGTCAGGCTCCATGCTGTTCGCTTTTAAAGCCTATTGGAATTGGAGAAACTATTAGCGAACAGCATGGATCCTGACCAGACTGCGCGGATGCGCAGGCTGGTCTGGATCCATGCTGGTCGCATACCCACTATGTTGGTTTTCCCATGGCATGGCTCATATGTCTTAAATATCTGTGTATTAAAAGCCACTCTTGTTTAGCGCATCAGTTGGTATATAAAATTTTTACATAGACATACAAAAACCCCTGACTTAAAACGTAGACTTTAAATTACTGTTATTTTTTTCTATTCCCAGATAGTATTAGCGGCTAGAATTCTTTGATCGTATAAGATTATGCAACACCTACAGTTATTAAGAAAGTACACAGGACACCACATTTATCTTTATATCCTGTTTATAACATGGCATAGACACAGAGTTTTATAAGCAATCATCGTTCAATAAAAACTCGGTGACCTTTGAGAAATGTCGAACACACTGTAATACAAAATACAAGAGTTATGTTAATTAACCATTTTCGTGACACAGATACCCCTGTATAATTAGTTAGGTGTAACATGACCTATCTATTTGATCGACCTGAATACTTAAAATACTTTTGGATGAGCAAAAAGATCAAAGTATTTCGTAATGACCGCTCAAGGTAAAAATGATGGATGAAAGTATAATTTACAATTATCATTGTTTTAAGAATTTGTAAAACAAAGACATACAAAGTAACAAGTCTAATAACTTCCATTGGTAATTTTGTTGTGCAGTGAAAAATCAGAAAAAAATGTTAAAAGTCAGTTATCACAAAAATGTATATCTTTTTAATATAGAAATTACAATAAGGATAAATTATTCAATATGTTTATGTTGCTAAAATTTTAAATAATGAAAATTCTTTATGTTTTCATGACACTTGTCAAAACTTTATTGTTGTCTCAACTTTCACACATTTATGCACTTTAATCTTTGATTGTCCAGAATGTGCTAAAAGGTTTCTAAATCTATTTGTGATAGGGTCATTGTGACTGACTTGATATTTTATTTAAATGTTAAGACTTCCTGACTGATAAGGTGTTGATTGCTGTCAAAACTTCTTAATATTTCAAATACTTGTAATTTTATTACCCTGTATGCCTTTTTGAATTTGATTGGTTTATACTGTTAATTGCACTTACAATAATGATCATTTCAATTGGTTAGTTATGATATGCGGAGAAAAAATATATTTTGAAGACAGCAAGTTTGGGAGAATAACTTTGGATTTCTACGTAGAAACGCCGTGGTTTTCCACTAGAACATATGATATTTTAATATTTAAAGCGTTTTACTAATTGTTATATTCTACGGATATCCGTGTGAAAACTGTTAATTGTTACTTTAAACTGTGTGGTTTTCCTGTGAAGAAAAATAAAGAAGATAACCTGGAACCGTATTTTATTATTTGGACATAGTAAGTAATGCCATTAGTGCCATAACATCTATACCTATAACATACATAAAAAATTTCGGCATTACAATTTGCTCGCCTTGTATATTAAAAGGGAAAAACAATAGGAAAAAGTGTTCAAAGGTTTAGATAAATGCATCTACCAGTTTATGTCTTTTACTTATTAGTGTATTGTACTAGACACATCAGTCCAACTTATTCAAATTGTAATCCTACTTACTATAACGTTTTTCCCGTGACTGGGGAAAATGCAGTCTGTAATTTGAGGCCCTGCCTGACAGATATTTACTTGAAAACGAATAATTGTTAAAATTTCATATTAATGCAATTTTTTGCAAGCAAACAACGGTGGCCATAAAAGAACCACGGGTGTTATTTTTTTTTTCTTTTAAACGATTACTTACATATATAGCTTAAGTTTATATACGATTTATATATTTTCTTCCAATTTACAAATGCTAAAGGAAAAGGACATTAATGTTTATGCAGACCAAACACTGATCTGTCACTTGTGCCATTCACCGATGAAAATTATGTCTAACTATACACAAGGTTAACTTACAAGATTTTTCAGTTACATAACAGAATTCGGTTTAGAAAGATGTATTTTTAAAGAATGCAAGCTTGTATTTGACTATTTCAATGGCACGAGACTTTAGTAGTTACAGAACTTTTCAAGATGGTTCAAGGTTAAAGTCAGATGTTATGAAAACACTTGATCTCTGCGGCGACGTGGTCAAATATGTTGTAAATATGTTTATTATTTTCATCATTTGAACGATTTTAGAACAACAGCTAATGAGTCATAAAGTGCTAGCACTCAACCTTGTCTCCATTGTTTACATTTTTATATCACATTTCTACTCAATGAAAAAACAATGTCAATGAAAGTTGTTTATCTTAATATTCAAAGCCAATGCTGTCTCTCAAGGCTGCTAAAGTTCTGATTGTGTCGGCAGATATTAGATTTCCGTATTGTCGATAATGATCCATATAAACTAGAAAATCTTGAATAGTGACACAAACAACACTTTATGGGATGTTGTTAATTTTTCAAAGTATATCACTGTTTTTAAATAGAATAGGATGGTCTAAATCCTGGAGATAAGCAGAAATGGGTATCGTTCCTTATTGCCGATAGTGGGGTTGGTATAACAGACGTTTTAAAACAGCTTTTGAAAACGTAAAGTACTATTATTTGAACTTAAATGACGAACTTATTTTAAAGTTTCGAGTAAACCTGTTTGATCCACCACAAATTTTTATTGACTTTACGATTTTCAGGCAACTTGATTTAACTAATTTAAATATCCGCTGAAATCCTTCAAAGTGCAGACAACTCAGCGATGCTACAGTCATAGCTGTGATATTAGTACGGACATGTAAATGGTCAAGCGACGATCTTCGAAGTACATGTATTTTATTTCATACCGATAATTCATTGTTATTAACTGAGATGTCTCTTAAAATCGTGACCCGGGAGTATACAAGAAGACAAAAAAAAAAAACATACGCTTGTAATTAAGTTAAGCGTTCTGTCTGGTTATACGCTAGTTGAAAATATTGCGCCTTTGGGAGTACAAAAATTCGAACGTGGTCTGGTTTGGCTATACACTTAAGCATATGCGACGAGTCAATGAATAATATACTCATTAAGGAAATCTTAGATGTATATTAGATGCCAAGACAACACTCATCCAGTCCATTTAGTTCACTTGATTGTTCAGTTGTCTTGTAAAAATTTGAATATTCCTAGGATATATTGCTGTATGCGAATATATATGTAAATATACTCGAGCCACTGACAAACAGAAAATTATTATAAGTTTAACAGCGCGCTAACCAGGCGTTAGAAGAATGTTCTTTTCACCAGAAACGCTTTCCAATTTAAATGTTTACATCTGTGACGTGGGGAATAGTTTACATATTTATTACAGATTTTAGAAATAGCAAAGAAACATTATCATCTTATGATAGCAATATACTAAAAAGAAAGTTAAATGAATTACAAAGCATTGCAGAACTGCAAAGCGTCAGATAGATAGAGACTATTGAGTTACTTCTTTGTATATGATAACGCAGCTGGTGCTATTTTTATGGAAAGTTAGAACATGTCTTTGCCATTTGCAACAGAGATGTAGAAAAAAACAACACTATACATATTTTATTGAAATGTTTGTATTGTATCAACAATATCATCAAACTATGATCGTTTAGCAGACGATAAGAAGTAACGCACGTACGGCCATATTTACCGTATGTTTTAAATGATATACGAATAACTCAATTAAGGCGGTTTATATTTTACATATCCATAGAATTTAATATAAATTTACACATAAACATTGACCATTGCATATTATACAATGTCAATAAAACATTTTACTGTTATCTGTTACAGAGAACGGGTCACAAGTGCCTTACACAGAGAAATTAGACGACACACCCTCACCGCCGCCTAGACGCTCACATGCAGATAAATCACATGAGCATCGAAATCAGCATGGTGATCATGAATATCCATCAAGGAATTACACTGAAAGGAACTCTGCTGATTCCCATCAGTGTGATGTTGAAAAGACAGTAACTTCATCACGATCACCTTCCATTAGGAAAAGGGACATCATGATGCGGAGATATAATTCCACGTCCGTGTTACCAACAGTTACACCGGTCGACATGAATAAAAACCATCTAATGGAATCCAGCGGCGACTTCTCTGTTCCTGCAAATGGGCATTTTGATAATGAAATTAGGGAAAATTCGCTCGTAAATGGAAACAAGTCGGAATTTCACCCTGACGAAGACCAGTTTGACCACACACTTGCGCACATGGATATCGTGGGAGAAAGTTATGAGGCAAGGTATCCATGGCAACGTGATATATCAACGCAGTGCAACCTTTCTGGCTATAGAAATAGTGTAAGCAGCGGAAGTGTAAGTAGCGGAAGCGAATGGAGTAACTATACTGCAGCAAATAATCAAAATTGCAGCAACTATATTAATTCCAATTACATGAATAATAATAATAACCCAGCTCGAAGACAGTCAAGTGATAACATTCGCCGGAGACATCATGTCTTCAAAACTCGACGTCCACGTTCCATGACATGCTTGGAGTCAGACAATATTTATAACAATAATTCGGATATGTACCGTTCGGATTCAAATTTGAATTACAGACATGGACGTACATTGTCGGATATATGTATACCAAATTCACCTAACAGGAAGCGCATGCCACTACTGCTTGCAGACGATCCCGGGTCTGTGTCAGATCTGGAGTCAATCTTGGAGATTCCTCATGACGGGTAAGTGCAGGTTATATTAGTTTTACAATTTTGGCCTTACTGTAAATCGTTATATTCTTTTCGATATTAAGATAGATTTATTGTAAACAAGAAGCAACTGAATATGTACATCCTTGTCCGGAACTTATCAAGTGAACTTTTGCTTCTAGTATTCTAGATGTTTTACCTCTATGCTATACCGTGCGTACACTGTAATTCATTGCTAAAACGAAATAGACTTACAGCTTCAGAAAATGTGACGTTTAGAACAGACTAAAAGATAACAACATTTTGAAAACGTCTTTTAATTAGAAATCAGAATATTGCTTTTTTCTTCGATTTAAAGAATAATCTCTTTGTGAAATTATGAATTAATTGCAATGATGTACTTAATCTGCAATTGGCAACGTCATTTTTATGCATTTTTAATGGATAATTTCTTAAGGCATAGTGGTTGCACCCTGTAGAGTACTTTATTGATGTTATCATTAGTCAGTGTGGACGTTATGGCATGGCCTGAATGAAAGCGGTTGTTGAAACTGTTGTTTGTATTACGCAAACAACTTTTATATTTATTGCAGACTTCAATATCATATGATGTTACAAATAAACACTATCAGGCGTAGCGACCTTTTAAACACTTGCGTTTTCAAAGGCTGGTTGCCTTAAGAGTAGTTTACCTTCTAAAGATTGCCTGGAAAATCCTTTTTTATATAGGGATCAACTTTTTACCACTATCAGAAGTTAATTTGAATTAAAAATAGCTTCTTAAGTGAACAGAATTTTCGAAATTAATTTGTACATTTAGAAAATAAATGACCTGCATATTACCTCTTTGAACGATTCTGGCTTGTATACCATTTAGTTTACGTTAAGTTTTAGGGAAGGGAACCACAGACTGGTTCAAATCCAAAGTTGCCTTTATTTCTTGGCTACTAACAACGCGCATATCCTCTAGAATGTGTCAACATTTCGCACTGTATTATATTGTGTGTCCATTGTGTCCAGTGTGATCAGCCACTTCAGATTTTTTTTACGTATTTTTATAGAACAACACTTTTTTTCATACACCTACTTTTCATGAAAGATCTATCATAAACTGTCGAAAAACTAGAAAGAAAATAGGGAGTTGAATAGTTCCAAGTGCATACAATTCACTGCAGTCTGTGGCGGTATGCTGCCCTGAAAGATGCATATATGTTTTTGCCAGCACATTAAACCCCTACTTCAAGTCTCGATCAGCAAAACTTGCCATCTCTGGAATATAAACAAACAAAACAAACCCCTTTCTTTTCGCAGAATGTATTCTGAAAAAGTGTTACTGAAGCATGCACCCTTTCTACAAAATTGAGCAAAACATTAGGATCTGTTTACTTTAGAATTCTTTCGACAACAACAAGAAAGCACATTTTGACAGAATTACTCACCTTATTCCTTTTCATTTTGCTTCCTCTATGATGCCTTAAACCACATGCTCGTCGTAGATAATAAGTAACGTCCACTTTAATAAGCGACAAGTATTAAGAAGATAGATTAAACACATTTTATTTCAGAAATACATGAAACATTTACAAGGTAATAGTTGAGGAATTGGACAGAAAGCTATATTAGCTTACAGTTGTCCTCTCCTTGAAATGCAAACGAGGTTAGTTTGCAGTGCTACTACGGAACACCGGTGCGTCATGCTTGCCAGATGGAAAATGCCAAATATTAAATGCAAAATTTGCCAAATATTGACTGTCAAACAGTAATTTTCAAAAGATAATTGCTAATTGTTAATTGCAAAATAATAAAATGCTAAATGCATATTACTAAATGCTTATTAAAACAGGGAGCTGAATATAACAGTGTATGAATAAATCCTTCAAATATTCATTGGCCCTGGTTACATAACTTTTCTCGTTTAAAAGTTGTTGTTGTTTTTTTTTTTTCAAAATATTTTAGAGTAAACAACTTCGGTGCCATGTTCCCATGACCGATAGAACATGTTATTGCTTCAAATTAGACTGGTAGAACACTAAAAGTTTTCAAATAATTAAAATGACATTTATTAGTTTAAGAGATACAGAGAACGCCGCATAGCAGCATCGCCGCATAAACGTGTTTTTTTTTTCGTTTATGCGGTGATTTTCAACGCATAAACGTTTATGCGGCGACGCTCAACGCATAAAGTAGAAATTGCTTAAATGGGGCGCAACTGTGCCTTTTTTGCCACATAAAGAGGATTAACTTAACCATTTATTATAAAGCTAAAAAATAGAGTTCTAATATTTCAACAAAAACGATGGTGATGACGTTGTTGTTGATGATGATGATGATACTGGCGTCGGTAATGATGATGGTGGTGGGGATGATGATGATGGTGGTGGTTGTGATTGTGGAGATGATGGTGGTGGTTGTGATTGTGGAGATGATTGTGATGATGTTGTTGATTATGATGATGATTAAGAATACCGCGTAGCATATTACTGTCATTTTGAAAAAATACGGGAATGATGATGATAATTATGATGATGATGGTTGTGGGGATGATGATGGTGGTGGTGGTGGTTGTGATTGTGGTGATGATGATCGTGGTTGTGATGATGTTGTTGATTATGATGATGATTAAGATTAGGGCGTAGTATATTACTGTCATTTTGAAAAAATACGGGAAAAGTAGGCACGCAAATTGGTCAAATTTAAGGTAATATTTTAAAGTTGAGCCAAAATTGAAAGTTGAAAATAAATTATTACTCCCCTTGGAGTGTTCACATCTACATTTTCTTGGTTACAAATGACTAGTGCATAAAACACAATCAGTGACCCTATATCAGTCATCTGAGTCCTCTTGTTCAAGTGCCCAAAACTAATGTTGTGTTGAAATTTTTGGAAACAGTATAATCTTCAAAAGTTTTCCTTTCGTTGCCCTGGTAACCAGAGATATACGCTGATGACCTAGACGTGAATAAATTTCACAGTCGCACAATTACCAGTGGTTCTTGACAAGGAAATAATTCTTAGCTCATCTGAGCACAAAGAGCACATGTGGAGCTGTGAGGATTGTTGGATTTGTTTGTCCGTCGTTAACAACTGACTTTTCTAGAAACGTTTGAAATGACGTTGAAAGTGTGCATTGTCAAGGGTACATGCCCGTCAGTCTGACAAAAAGGCGAGAATATATGTTACGTCATACGACGATTCAATTTTCTGATTGTCCCAAATGACGGTGATGTGCGTTGTCGTAACATATATTCCCGCCTTAAGTTGGGCCAAACGCCATTTCAAACGTTTTCGCAGAAAGATCAATTGGTTTGGTCTACATTTAAACCGATCTTACTAAATCTTTGTCAGAATTTACGTCTCTAAAAGTCTAGTTCAAAGCTTGGTTAAGTGGACACAAAAAACTAAGTCCGATCTTGATGAAACTTTATCAACCACTATTGTACTAGTATGTGTTTTAAAGACGATTTCGGGAGTTTCAGGTTTTTTTCATATAGACAAAGAAGAAAAATTACAAACTGTTCCATAGAATTTTCCTTAACTTGGCATGATTATAGAAAATTACCTCAGGAAGAAATTTATGAGAAAAAAATCGGGGGTCACCGTCCTACTTTTTGAGTTATCTGCCCCTTAATCTGAGATTTTTACTATTTTAGGTCATTTTCAAGGGCAGATAACTTAAATTTGCGTCTAGTCATACCAGTTGTCATTTGAAATAAATGGTTCTTACTTTATTCCGTGTCATTGTACCAACTTTACAGAACTTTCATCAGACAGATATATTTCAATAGTCTCTTACGCGAACAAATAGATTTTTTTTCCAAATTATCTCCCTTTTTTCAAGGAAAAAAGCAATATGCTTACTCATTGAAGTATAGCAATAATTTTATTTGAAAGAATCATTTAAAACTTTGCAGAATGTCTGAAATTGAGATAACAAACAAGAATATGAAATTGTATGAAGTATCAGTAGGCTTGATTTTGAGTTATCTGCCCTTGAAAATGACATAAAATAGCAAAAATCTCAGATTCAAGGGCAGATAACTCAAAAAGTAGGACGGTGACCCCCGATTTTTTCTCATAAATTTCTTCCTGATGTGATTTTCTATAATCATACCAAGTTTAAAAAAAATCTATGGAACAGTTTGCAATTTTCCTTCTTTGTCTATATGAAAAAAACACGAAACTCCCGAAATCGTCTTTAATTGTTTTTTTATGCGGCAAAAGTGTGCCTTTTTGCCACATAAGAAAGTCCTGTTTATGCGTTGAAAATCACCGCATAAACGAAAAAAAAAAACACGTTTATGCGGCGATTCTGTTATGCGGCGTTACACAGCTCATTTGTTCGTAAGGTTAAAGAATTATACGATTCGCATTAAATTTTGTCTTTTGACAATAAACATTAACTATCTGACATTTAGCATTTAGCATTAAGTATACGATATGTAGCAGTTAGAATGTAATATTTAACATCACCAATTAAGTAATTGACATTTAGCATGAAACATTTGTATTTTTGCATCTGGCAATTGGCGTGGCACACAGGCCTTCCATATCGTGGTAAATGTGTGACAAATGCTAACTACCATATGCTTTACGCCATATACTAAGTGCTGAATGCCAGTTGCTAATTGACAAATATTAATTGCTAATAGCCAAATGATAAATGCTTATTGTCAACTTTTCTAATTTTATTAGTTTGTGTATCTCCCAAACTTTCAGATAATTGAAAACATATAATGTTCCGCAGTTATGTCACAAGGACTTAGGACTGATACTGTTTATCATAAAAAGAAAAAAAAATTAAAGAACGAAATGTCTGCTACAGAGGCCACTTTTTTAAAGAAAGGAAAAGTCTAAAAGAAGACCAATGGCTAAAGAAGACATTCTTGAGCTGATATATTCAGCTCATTCTAAATGAAAAATTAGTTACAAGCATTTGACATGCTTCGTTTTGCATTTTACAATTTACAGTTAGAATTCACCATTTTACAATTAACTTTTGGTAGTCAGTTTGACATTGAGCAGTTAGCGATTATGATTTGGCGTGAAGTATTCAGTATTTATAATTTGGCAATTAGCATGGCGCATCTGCCTCCAACAAGCTGCTGACACCTTGAAGTGCACCGTATAATTGATAACCTACTCTTTTAAAGTAAATCAATGCATGTTCTTATACGATAGCGCAACTTAATGATTTCCCTTTCCTAAATTGTTTATACAATGTATTAGTGGAAGAATAGCCAGCCAGCATGCGCTTGGTGCTGCTCTTACTAAGTAAGGGGCAGGGCGCATCGGTGTACAGTACGAACTTTTATTTTAAGCGTTATTCTGACTGTTTAAAACAACAGGATGTGTGTGTCTCTCGGTTTATGAAGTGTATTTTATTACTTTGGTATTTTACATTGTTCATGGGTCTCTTCCCAGAGGCCCACCGAGTCAGATATATATCTAACCTAATCTTTAACAGGCCAGCTGTAATACTTGTAAATGTCAGTTGCCATATTTCATGACAAAATTGTTACAGATGTAGTACCATTAACGTTTCCATTCAAAATGACAAAGCTCTCCTTGATTTTATTTACGGTATTGCTCACACGTGGACATTTCCCTAGCAGAGTCATCTCTGTCTATGTTCAGACTGTTTTATGTCTAGAAAATCCAATTATATAAATGAAACCTTAGAGTACTCTCCAGTGTGTTTAGTGCTGGGATAATCAAATGAAATAATATTGCTAAATTTGCTTCTCCTAGGATTCGCTTTACTGCATTTTATTAGGAGATGTAATTTTTCACTCTCAACTGGGGGAGATGTCATTTCCCTTGATTATAACTGTACAATAAAATATCTTTATATTCCGTATGAAAGCGGCACACTACGTATAAACGACAACTGTTGAGTTGCTATTATCCGGAGTGTGTTACTCGTTACCTCCCCTTATAATTACCTTGATATGTTATGTCGCGAAATGCTGCATGTTAAACCACATTTTAGTTCCAAAGAAATGTGTACATGTTTATGTCTCGATTTCATTCATGTGCAATACAGATGGTCAACAGAGAGTTCAAATCCGCAGTCTCGTTGGCATATAGAGCGCTTCTTGTTTTTAGTAGAAATAAAATAATTGACTCATAACTTTTTTTAGCCTGCCCACTTAGCTCAACATGGAGAGCGAAGACCTACGAATCTCGGGGTCGTGAGTTCGATCCCCGGGCGGGACGTTTGTTTTCCTTGGCGATTTGATGACATTGTGCCTCAAATCATTCGTCCTCCACCTCTGATTCATGTGAGGGAGTTGGCAGTTACGTGTGGAGAACAGGTTTGTACTGGTACAGAATCCAGGAACACTGGTAAGGTTAACTACACGCCGTTACATAACTGAAGTACTGTTGAAAAACTGCGTTTAAATCCAAAACAAACAAACAAAACAAATCCACTTTTTAATGTGCATGTAAACACAAGAATTTCAGCAATAACTAGAGTAATACGGCTACAGATGGTACTTTAACCAGCATTCCATGTTTCTTCAAGACAACATATTCAATAGGAAATTACGGCGGCTTTTTATGGTTTTCTCTGTCAAAGTGTATTTGAAAGAAACACCACAATCAATGGAAAAAGCAATCGCCATGAAAACGAATACTGGGTTAATATTTTAGTTTCGTCACGAGGTCAATGAACGTTTTTTTGTAAGACACAAGCATTGTCATACTCCATGATAACCAGCTTTAACCTATATTTTAGTTTGTTGATGTATTTTTGCGATTAAAGAAAGCAGTTTTCATTTCAATCAATATTGATACAATAAAAATTACCATTATGACTAGAGTTGAGACATGAATGGCGATCTACCTTGATATGAACAACCATTTGTAATCAAGCCCACCCATGCTGAAAAAAAAATCTTTTTCTATTTCGTCCTACATATCTCGAGCGGAGACTCTTTTGTGCTAGTTTATCTGTTTGTAAATGAGATAATAAGGAAGTAAGTATTGTATTATAGTGACATGTGTAGGACGTTTCACAAAACATAATTGAGCCGCACCATGAGAAAACCAACATAGTGGCATCCGCGCAGACTGGTCAGGGTCCATGCTGTTCGCTTTCAAAGCCTATTGCAATTAAAGAAAGCGTTAGCGATCAGCATGGATCCTGACCAGACTGCATCCAGGCTGGTCTGGATCCATGCTGGTCGCACACGCACTATGTTGGTTTTCTCATGGTGCAGCTCAATTATTACTAATAATAATCAGTTTAATGTTACACCTTGCTCCACGGAGCTATAAGGTACCTATAATAAGATATATGTAGTAATATTGTATCACATGAAATATGAATTATTATATACATATTAAAATCTGCTCTAGATTGTACAACAGTTTATAAATATGTCGATAGTCATTATTATTGTATAAAACTTCAATGTAATCACGTATTTAGTCATTGATTATACATTGTATTCTTTTCTATCATAGGTTTCCACAAGATATTTAGCTTTTGGAAAATGTGTGAAAATATAATTTCAGTTTATCAGTATTATTCATGCTAGTAAACTGTGTATCAGTTGGTCATAGATAGTATCTACCACGATATGACAGTAAATTGGACACTGACGTAGGTTGCATCTTCAGTTTGCTGATTATTACAAAAATGCTCTTGTGGCTCACCATTACACGGCCCCTTTATACTCTTAACGATATAACACCACATCTTGAGCTGACAAAGATCGTTCATGTTTTACATAGATTTAAAAACAAAAAATGACTTTTGATAAAAACTCGCTTTTAATTGCGAAATGCGAGATGCTTATTGCCAAGTGCTTATTTAAATAAAGAGTCACATGTATCAGTAGATGAATGCATCCTGCAATAGTCATTGACCATCTGTCAAAAACATCTGTCTGTACACTTTTTAGAGTAAAAGGTTTTTGTCCAGCGTTCCCATGACCGTTAGAAATTGGTCAAATCATAATGGTAAAACATTAGGTGTTTTCAAGTAATAAACAGGTACGTTCAATAGGTTAAAGATACAGATCATCAATACATAAAGTTTAAAACTGTTGACGATTAGTGTTTATCACTTGGCAACCAGCATTAGTAATTTACATTTCTTTTAAGTATTTGGCAGTTAGCATGGCGCAACAGCATTCAATAGGTTGCTGTGGCAAATGAATGACAAAAGTTCCATATATATAGTGCTGAATGGCAATCGCTAATTGTTAAATATCTATTGCTCATTGCCAAATCTCATTGCTTCTAACTTTATTAGTTACAGATATGTATTTATGAAAACATGTTCTATCGGTCACATGGGCGTGGGACTGAACTTGGTCAACTTAAAAAGTTAACAAAACAGTTTTTAAAAGAAAAAAGATCCAAGTACGAAAGCCAATGGTTAAAAATGCGTTTGTCAATTGATATATTCAGTTCTTTATCAATAATATTTGTTTATATGTTTTATCAACTTGATGGATACATTTTCTTACGAGAAAAACATTTGAGAGAAAAAGACAAATTATTATATACGAATATGACAGATGAATAGCAATACGACACTTTGTGTAAAACTTGCTTCCTGGAAAAACTATTTTGTAGACACAGTTATATGCGTCAACGGAACTGATGTCAGAGACACCTGTCAGTGACTAACACTTTATTATTGAAGAACATTTTCTGTTAGATACGACATCAAAAATAGGCTTAACATCAACTGTGTCGCTGAATATACGGAATAGTCTCTGACAATTTGACTTGAATGCAGAGATCGCAGTTTAATCCATGAAATAATGCAACCAAAGGCACATGCCGAACCCACGAGCAGACATACAAAAATCTATCACGTTATTACTTAGATAATTACTTTTAAGATTTAAGTTGCTATATCCTTGTGAAAGCAGATGAAAACAGATTTCTATGGAAACATGAAATTGAATGAATTTTATACAATGTGTATATGTCGAACTTTAGGTTAGCAATATATTTTATCATTATAATTGATGGAAATTTTAGACTTGATCCATGCAGTGTGTTACGTTATTCTCATTATTAAATTGAACTATATGGGCGTTATGGATTTCTCAGCGCACATGTCTCCGCTTGGCATTCATATTTTGGAGAATGTCTAAAACATGACATACTTTGTCATTATTTTCAAATTGTTGGTTTTGGGTTAAACGTTGCACCGACACAATTATAGGTCATATGGCGACTTTCCGCTTTGCATTATGCCATCACGGGCGGGAACCTGGATAGAACCACCGGCCTTCCGTAAGCCAGCTGTATGGCTTATCTCACATGAAGAAATAAATTCCCCGAGTGAGGCTCGAACCCATATCGATGAGGGGCAAGTGATTCGAAGTTAGTGACCTCTACTATTTGGCCACGGTGGCCCCACTTTGTCTTTAGGGTGTTATGCTCGTCAAATGACGAAATTGAATAGTGCTTGTATAAGCACTTTGTATGTAGTTAAAAGTTGAAAGAGGAATTCTAGAATGTTATGTACTAATAATTTCTTACAGGTTTGGAAAAGAAACGGTGAAAATAAAATTTATAACATAATACACAAAAAACAATCGTAACACATTAATCTGCTTGTGTGAAGTATATGTTGGCAACCCTTACATACAAGGAATTGATTCTACCCCTCTAAAAATACAGAAAACGAAAACCTCACACTGTTCAAATGCATACAAAAACGGCCGGACACTCCCTGCTGGGTGAGCCGCCCACACAGCAAAGTAACATGCACTTTAGCGTAATGAATTTTCATACGGGTTCCGCATGTCGCTGTTATTTCCACAGCAAACTTACGATGCCTTATTCAACATCATATCCAACATATCTACGCGCGCTTTAAACACGTATTCTTAAATTGGAAACATGGACGAATGAATACTAACTAACGTCCGGGATATTTTACTACAAGTTCATTAAATTTATTCATTGTTTTCTCATATCACACGTCAAGTTAAAATACCAACCTGGATGAGGGGATTGCTGTTTGTAGACAAATTCATGAATATCATCAGAATTGTCACGTTTGATCAATAGCAAATTAAGAGTATTCACAGAATTCCTAAACGCCGGTTATGTTTCTTACATGGAACCGAGGATCAAATTGTTATAGTATATACACTGAGTTAAAAGGATCAGGACTTATGTTTTGAGAACACTACTTTTATTAAATTATGTGTGCTCACATATTTTTCATAAAATGAGGATATATTAGTTATTTAGTCATAATTATCATTTTACTAGAAGACGCATATACGCTTGTATAAAGAGATTAAAGAGACGACGTAAAAACCGGTCAAAGGTAAGTGTGAGGATAATGAAAAATAAAGTAGCACAGTATGTTAAATAATTATAAACAGAGAACAGAACATGTTACAGAAAGATCAATACAGTAAACTTGATTAATTAAAGGCGATAACGTCATTAACTACATGCAAACTGTAGGGTTTCATGTAGGAAAGTGGAAACTTAGAACGAACTTCCAAGGATAGAAGATTTCGATGCCTTTTTCACAAACTAATTTAATATTATGATAACCGATCGCATCAGGTCTGAGGACGGTAAATCGTTAGTAATACTGTAGAGTTGTCCGCCATTGTAAGCGGGACCTTTTTGAGTCTTAAGGGTCTAAGTCAAATTATATTTACGTATTCACAATATGCAGGAAATGATTACAGTTGACGAATGTTTAAAATCATTAAAACCATTAAGAAAATATTTTTATAAGAGAATTTTTATACAAGGTTTTGTTCACTGAAGATTATAGTATTGCCATAATTGAGTCAAAATGGAGCTGAATGTCTTTGAAAATGCCTTACTGACTTTCTTATTTTCTTGATTTTGTGTCAGTTATCTTTAGTTTGAAAATTTTCATACTGTTTTGCAAGGAAGCATCATCTCAGAAAGAGTGTTTCGGAGGATAAAGACAGTAGCCAGGTGATAACATTTTGATAGAACATTTAAACGTAGGTCAAATGACGCAAGTACGCTCATTCTGAACTGTTATGAATATTATACATGTATGCCGTGTTTCTGTGTATTCACCGTAATGAGATTCCGTGGTATCAACGTCTGAACAAATTATGGTCATCATCAATACTTGATTTAGAATGACAGTAATTAAGGTCTGAAACACAGATTCACGTTGACTTCCTCAGGATTGTTAGTAATTGAGAATTAGTCTTCTTTTTGGAGTAATTTTCGTTTCCAATCAGACTCCTGCGTAAGAGTCACTGATACGGAAGAGCATTAGTGTCAGATACGAGTTATTTTCAAAAGTATGTAATTCAAATTTTTGAGATCAGTAACTCTAATTTCTAGATCCTTCACTCGAATGTCGAAATTTCAACCAATGTTTCCCGAAGTTTTAGACTTACATTTGTAGTAACTCGACATTCAGACGTACCAACCCAAAAGTGTCTAAAATGTCGAAATTTCGGCTTACCAACTACCAAATATGGACTTTAATCTATAAGTTCTGGACAAGACTATGCACCTTGGGTAGCCCTGGAGGTCTGTTAAAAGATATCGTGTTCGCACTATCATCATATTAATTATGTTTAAATTTGGATGGTCTTCGACCCCATTGGAGCCCCTATGACTGGAACATCTACCCTTATTATACACAAACATAAACACAAGAATGAAGGTTAAAGGTGAAGGTAACAGTTTGAAATCAAGATCGCTTACTCTGGGTAGCTCTGAAGGCTAGGGTATGTCATGCATGGATGTATGGTAGGATAGTTTTAAGTGAAGACTCTTGGCAACGTTTTACTTATATGTCAGGTACCTACACGTATATTATAGGGGTATTCACTTCACAAATTTACTGATGCTTTATATACAGCCTTTTATAAATCGCAGTGTGCTGGTCCCAACATTGCTGTAATTGAACCTAGTTTAACCATTGCCTTCTAGGTGAATGCCTCTTTCTGTCTTTTGTCAGTTTTGACGATTAAACAATCAGGTTATTAAGATAAGACTTTTCATATAAGACCAAACGCCTACCAACCTTTCTTAAAAGCTATTCAAAATTTGAGTAAGTTAGTTTCTAGAAAATAAATCCAAATTTCGAGTAAGTTTTCTCGAAAATTTGAGCTAGTATGTCGAAATGTTCCGAGTTACTCGTTTGAAAATTTCGTGTAAGTAAGTCGTCATTTCGACTAACGCTTCTTGGACTTAGTTTCTTCCGTATGCTGGAGATAATGGGCCAAAAATAGAACCAAAAATATAATGGGGGAAAAAATATTGAAAAAGGAGATAAACGCCAAGTTTAATTTCACGTATTGTATTTTTATCCATCTTCGTGTCATATTGACCAACCGTCTGTCAAGCCTAGAAATTGTCGTTTTAGATCCACTCTTTACAGATAGCTTTCTAACGTGTTTTTAACGAGCGGCAACTCGTGTGAATGGCCGGTTGTAGAGAGCTTGGCAAAATGACAGTGTATATTTCATGCTAGGATATTAGCAGACTGCATGGGAATTCTTTTTTCGTATGAAAATAATTCATATCTGCGGACTGTTTAAATTTGTAATCAATACATATTTGAGTATACATCATGCATTTTGAATGCACAGCGGCTCATGAATATTATGAATAAATAGTCTTAATGTGATGTTAGATTATTCAAAGATCAAAATTTTAACTAAAAGGGAATATTAGAACATGCTATCCAGTCAATACATATACCATAGTAATATTTGATATAACAAATCAATATGTATTGAGTGTTCACAAGGAATATATTTTATTCATTAAATGGAATTTAACAATATATTAACGATGCACATTTTTTGTGCTTCAGTGGTATCTGGTACTACTGATAAATGTGTTATGGTGCGACGTTTTTCATGACAAAAGCCAGGACTAAGGTATAAGTTGTAGCATTGTTGTTGTTAGAAGGAAGTGTATAAGTTGTAGCATTGCTGTTGTTAGAAGGACGTGTATAAGTTGTAGCATTGCTGTTGTTAGAAGGACGTGTATAAGTTGTAGCATTGCTGTTGTTAGAAGGAAGTGTATAAGTTGTAGCATTGCTGTTGTTAGAAGGACGTGTATAATTTGTAGCATTGCTGTTGTTAGAAGGAAGTGTATAAGTTGTAGCATTGCTGTTGTTAGAAGGAAGTGTATCAGTCGTAGCATTGCTGTTGTTAGAAGGAAGTGTATCAGTTGTAGCATTGCTGTTGTTAGAAGGAAGTGTATAAGTTGTAGCATTGCTGTTGTTAGAAGGAAGTGTATAAGTTGTAGCATTGCTGTTGTTAGAAGGAAGTGTATCAGTTGTAGCATTGCCGTTGTTAGAAGGAAGTGTATAAGTTGTAGCATTGCTGTTGTTAGAAGGAAGTGTATAAGTTGTAGCATTGCTGTTGTTAGAAGGAAGTGTATCAGTCGTAGCATTGCCGTTGTTAGAAGGAAGTGTATCAGTCGTAGCATTGCCGTTGTTAGAAGGAAGTGTATCAGTTGTAGCATTGCCGTTGTTAGAAGGAAGTGTATAAGTTGTAGCATTGCTGTTGTTAGAAGGAAGTGTATCAGTTGTAGCATTGCCGTTGTTAGAAGGAAGTGTATAAGTTGTAGCATTGCCGTTGTTAGAAGGAAGTGTATAAGTTAGAAGGAAGTGTATCAGTTGTAGCATTGCCGTTGTTAGAAGGAAGTGTATAAGTTGTAGCATTGCTGTTGTTAGAAGGAAGTGTATCAGTTGTAGCATTGCCGTTGTTAGAAGGAAGTGTATAAGTTGTAGCATTGCTGTTGTTAGAAGGAAGTGTATCAGTTGTAGCATTGCCGTTGTTAGAAGGAAGTGTATAAGTTGTAGCATTGCTGTTGTTAGAAGGAAGTGTATCAGTTGTAGCATTGCCGTTGTAGAAGGAAGTGAAATAAGTTGTAGCATTGCTGTTGTTAGAAGAAGTGTATCAGTTGTAGCATTGCCGTTGTTAGAAGGAAGTGTATAAGTTGTAGCATTGCTGTTGTTAGAAGGAAGTGTATCAGTTGTAGCATTGCCGTTGTTAGAAGGAAGTGTATAAGTTGTAGCATTGCCGTTGTTAGAAGGAAGTGTATCAGTTGTAGCATTGCCGTTGTTAGAAGGAAGTGTATAAGTTGTAGCATTGCCGTTGTTAGAAGGAAGTGTATCAGTCGTAGCATTGCCGTTGTTAGAAGGAAGTGTATAAGTTGTAGCATTGCCGTTGTTAGAAGGAAGTGTATCAGTTGTAGCATTGCCGTTGTTAGAAGGAAGTGTATAAGTCGTAGCATTGCCGTTGTTAGAAGGACGTGTATAAGTCGTAGCATTGCCGTTGTTAGAAGGACGTGTATAAGTCGTAGCATTGCCGTTGTTAGAAGGACGTGTATAAGTTGTAGCATTGCTGTTGTTAGAAGGAAGTGTATAAGTTGTAGCATTGCTGTTGTTAGAAGGACGTGTATAAGTTGTAGCATTGCCGTTGTTAGAAGGACGTGTATAAGTTGTAGCATTGCTGTTGTTAGAAGGAAGTGTATAAGTTGTAGCATTGCTGTTGTTAGAAGGAAGTGTATAAGTTGTAGCATTGCTGTTGTAAGAAGGAAGTGTATCAGTTGTAGCATTGCTGTTGTTAGAAGGAAGTGTATAAGTCGTAGCATTGCCGTTGTTAGAAGGACGTGTATAAGTTGTAGCATTGCTGTTGTTAGAAGGACGTGTATAAGTTGTAGCATTGCTGTTGTTAGAAGGACGTGTATAAGTTGTAGCATTGCTGTTGTTAGAAGGAAGTGTATCAGTCGTAGCATTGCCGTTGTTAGAAGGACGTGTATAAGTTGTAGCATTGCTGTTGTTAGAAGGAAGTGTATAAGTTGTAGCATTGCCGTTGTTAGAAGGACGTGTATCAGTTGTAGCATTGCTGTTGTTAGAAGGAAGTGTATAAGTTGTAGCATTGCTGTTGTTAGAAGGAAGTGTATCAGTTGTAGCATTGCCGTTGTTAGAAGGACGTGTATAAGTCGTAGCATTGCCGTTGTTAGAAGGACGTGTATAAGTTGTAGCATTGCTGTTGGTAGAAGGACGTGTATAAGTCGTAGCATTGCCGTTGTTAGAAGGACGTGTATAAGTTGTAGCATTGCTGTTGTTAGAAGAAGGTGTATAAAGCGACCTTTATATTTTTTGTAGCCTAACGTAGAATAAAGCTTTGACTCGGCATACGGAAACGAAAATCACGGAACACACAGCCTCAAGGATGAACACTCGAGACCACCTCGTTGTTTGCTGTTACTTTGTTACTGTTTTGATTAAATATCTAAACATCTGTATAAAAATATCCATTTCTAGCGTTACTGGTATAGCGATGCATTATGCAGTGTTTCAACTAAGGCGTAAAAAAATTGTTTGTTTCCGGTATCCCGACCTACCCTAAATTTTTGGCCCGACCCGAAATGTTTTTATGGCCTTGGAGAATATTTTTTTTAACTTTTTAACAAAAAGTTGCAAAACTGCACTTTTTATGCTTTAAACATGGCCAGTGATGTTAGAAATTAACTTACTGATGCTCTGAAGGCATAACCCCCTTATTCGTATTCATTTTTGACACAAAAAAAATTTCCGAAAAGTCTCCCTTAATAAAAAAAAATTCCAAAAAAAAAAATGTCCGACCTAGCTACCCTAATTTTTTTGAGCATGTTACCGGAAACAGGCCTAATCATTTGATCTATTGTACGCTAATCCTTTGGAAGCACAGAATGCGATTAAGCAATATAGTTACAGACTCGAATCGATCGAGTCTGTTCATGAGAGATAATGAAATGCGCAACACCCCTCGCTCCATCCCCAACCCCACCCCTCCTCAGCACCGGCTTAAGCGTTATTTTGTAATGAAGTAAAACTGAGTGTACTTGTACTCCTACGTAAGATAGGTTTTTATTCAGTTGAATATGAAACATGTTCAGAGATATTCTACAGGTGTAACAATTTGCATTGATTGCGTTTAGCACACCGCAGTAATTTCATTAGAACCAGATGAACAATTAATGCTGGGAACCAGACTATACATTTACACTAATTTGAAAGATTTCATATGTTTCGATGCTGAAATTTTGACCTTTTCGAATTATTCTTATGTATTCAAAAAAAAAAAAAAAAAAAAAACATGGCCGCGTATATGGTCTTGACAGATTAAACACTGTTATAGACATTTCTGTCATACCTTTGACTCTCTGTTTCTATTTCTGCTACGGAAACAGTATAAATGTATTATATATACGTATGTCGACATATCAGCATGATGAAGTGTGTTTGTTAGTCAATATCGCTCGAAAACCCGCCGGCATATTGATATGTCAAATGAAACGAACAGCAGATTTTATGAATTGTTTTAACTCTGTTTGAAATAAGTTCATGTATTATTTCGCACTGTTAACACGTGGTGCGTAAAATAAATTGTTTTTACACCTCCAGTAGACATCATACACAACTATTCAACGAGATGTGTTCATTTATAGGCAAACGTATAATTGTATATTAACTTAAGCGTAACAAATATTATTTTGTACTGCATTTAGTATGTTGGCGTATTTTTTCCGGGGATGGCGATGATAAAAGGTGTTAAATTTACAATGTCAAGGCAAAAGATATTTCTTAAAGCAGTGCAAATAGACATCTCAAATGTGGTATAACCACAATGGATTCTTTCCGTGTAATCGTGATAACTTTGACTGGATATAAATTTAGTATAAAGAGAATAAGATTCCGTTTATTCTCTATCATATATGACAAGTTATTTGTCAAGGAGTATCTTAACGTAGACGGAGAAAAAATAAACATATAAACACATTTGGGATCATTGTTAGAATATTTATTCCTTCAGTAGCTTAAGGTATCGTTGATTTTGTTTTGTAGAAATCCGGACAGAAATCATAGTGTGGGAGGGGAAAGTTTGTCAACTGACATATCATCTCATCTTAGACGACTCGAAGAGGTTCGAGGAAGTTTAGCTGACTTATCACGTGACAGCTCAGATCCGGCTAGTGTGTGGAATTCTTCTACTGGTGAACATCTTCGTAACGTATTGCTGTCACCAAGGGTATCACCGGAGATGTGGAGCGAAGTGCCTGAGGTGGTGGTAAACACTGAACGAGATGACTATAGTAAGTGAATGTTATATTTGCCTAGTAAACTGAAAACTGAAAAATATGTTATATGATGCAAGTTTATGCCTTCTTTGTATCGTTTTGTGAAATTTATGACGTATCATTTAGATTTTAGTAAGGGTTTCGTATCAATTCTGTCTTCTTACCAGTCAAAATTCTCTCATCTAAATCGAAATGCCGGACAATTTTGTACAGGTCCACTCCTTAAACGTGTTAAAGTTGCAGACTTGAAACTGTTTTAGATTGTTAACAAGAACTTTCCCCAGCGTAGTTTATCAATTATCTCTCTTTTAATGTGATAACAGTCAATTTTTGTTTTAATTGTTTTGGTAGCCATCAGAGATGTAGCCTTTGACTTAACTAGATATGTCAGTGGGTCAAGTGTATTAACTCAGTCATGGATTAAATTAGAATTAAGGCCCTTTTGTTCCTCAAAATTGGTGCAAACGTAAGTTTTACGACAGTTTTAGTTTCCTTTAGCACAATTGTTCTATTAAACAAATTCCGTGCCATTTTTTTTCGGGATAATTCCCCCAAGACACCAGATACAATAGTCTTTTCTTTGCGGTTTTTAAGGTGTTTTAAGTATTAATTTCTGTTTCAATTCCTACAGCGCATTGGCCACGTACAGTATTTTAGATCGCTTACTCATACAGGATAAAATATAAAAAAAACATTGTGTGTCAGAAGAAAACGTATATATCTCTGCGGTTCAGTATATATGCATCAGCTGTCGTTACTTGTTTTAGAACGGACTAACGTTAACACTATTAATTCTATTGATTTACATTACATGTAGAATTTTATTTTGATTGTCTAAATGAGGCTGCGTTATATATATTTATATACAGTTCTCGCGCTAGTTAAACAGAAGCAATACTGATACACCTCCGAACATTTACCTATACAGTTTTCAAATTCTAGCATAAGTAATGATATCTGTTAGGTTGCTTCACTCAAAGAAAGCATATCGTTTTAATATACATATCTCACATTTTCCATATATTAAAACGCATGTATTTAATGAACTCAGTTGATATTATGCTTGCAAAAGGTGATGAAATGCAATAACACCCTTTTGTATTTTATTATAAACATGATGCTGATTCTGTGAACCGAGAAAATGAACAGTATATTCCTGTCTCCCCTTGCACCCCTGGCTCAGAAAGTTAACTGGTCGTCTTTATTTTGAATAAAATGAGAAACATTCAAGTGCTACAGCACACATCAGATGCCTGTATTGCTCACCTGACCTAATTCTAACCCCTGATAAGTTAGATTGATTTCATAGTGACAAACATTTTTACAAAGTGTTATGAAGATCAAGCAGAAAATGCGACTTCTAGAGTATAATGATCGAGATTCAAACTTGACCTAAAGATCATCAAGAATAACATTCTGACCAAGTTCCGTGAAGATATGGTCATAAATGTGGCATCTAGGATGTTAACAAGCTTTTCATTTGGTTTGGACTGGTGAGCTAGTTTTTGACCAGAGAGGTCATAAAGACAAACATTCTGATCAGTTCTCATGAGTTATGAACTTAAACTTAGGTCTCTAGAGTGTTATCTTGTTGATTTAAACTGGTGACCTAGTTTTTGACCCCACCTGACTCAATTTTGGACTTTAGCTTAAGATTATTAAGATTAACATTCTGACCAAACATGTGGCCTCTAGATTGTTAACAAGCTTTACATTTGATTTGTCCTGGTGACCTAGTTTTTAACCCCACATAACCAAGATTTAACATTGACCTTACGATTATTAAGATTAACATTCTGAAGTTTCATGAAGATTTAGGCATAAATGTGGTCTAGAGTGTTAACAAGTTTTTCCTTTGATTTAACCTGGAGACCTAGTTTTGAACCCACATTACCCAGATTCCAGCTTGACCTAAAGATCATCAAGATGAACATTTTGACCAAGTTTTATGAAAATACGGTAATAAATGTGGCCTCTAGATGTAAGAAGTTTTTTCCTTTGATTTGACCTGGTGACCTAGTTTTTGACCCCCCTGACCCAGATTCGAACTTGACATAAATATCGTCAAGATTAACATTCTGAAAAAGTTTCATGAAGATATGATCATAAATTTGGTCTCTAGAGTGTTAACTAGCTTTTCCTTTGATTTGACCTGGTGACCTAGTTATTGACCCCCACATGAACCAGATTCAACCTTGACCTAGAATTCATCAAGACAAACATTCTTACCACTTCTCATGAGTATCAAGCTTAAAATTAGGTCTCTAAATTGTTAACAAGCTTTACCTTTAATTTGACCTGGTGACCTAGTGTTTGACCTCAAATAAACCAGATTCAAACTTGACCTAAAGATCATCAAGATTAACATTCTGACCAAGTTTAATAGAGATATTATTATAAATGTCGCCTCTACAGTGTTAACAAGCTTTTTATGTGATTGGACCTGGTGACCTAGTTTTTGATCCCGCATAACTCAGATCCGAACTTGACCTAAAGATTATCAAGATCATCATTCTAACCAAGTTTCAATTAGATATGGTCATAAATGTGGCCTCTAGAGTGTTAACTAGCTTTTCCTTTGATTTGACCTGGTGACCTAGTTTTTTACCTCACATGACCTAGATTCGAACTTGGCCTAAAGAGTATCAAGATGTACCTTCTGACCAAGCTTCATGAAGATACATTCAAAATGTGACCTGTAGGGTGTTAACTAGATTTTCCTTTTATTTGACTTGGTGACTTAGTTTTTGACCCCACTTGACCCACATTCGAACTTGGCCTAAAGATTATCAAAATTAACAGTGTGACAAAGATTCATGAAGATATGGTGATAAATATGGACTGTAGATTGTTAATTGGCTTTTCCTTTGATTTGACTTGGTGACCTTGTTTTTGACCCCCTGACCCAGATTCAAACTTGGCCTAAAGATTATCAAGATTAACATTCTGACTAATGTTTCATGAAGATACAGTCATAAATGTGACCTCTAGAGTTTTTCCTTTATTTTATTTTTTGACCTGGTGACCTAGGTTTTGACCCCACATGACACATATTCCAAATTGACCTAAAGATTATCAAGGGTAACATTCTGACCAAGTTTCATGAAGAGACAGTCATAAATATGGCCTTTAGAGTGTTAACAAGCTTTACCTTTGGTTTGAACTGGTGACTAAGTTTTTGATCCCACATAACCCAAATTTTAACTGTACCTAAAGATCATCAAGATTAACATTCTGACCAAGTTTCATAGAGATATTATCATAAATCTGGCCTCTAGAGTGTTAACAAGCTTTTCCTTTGACTTGACCTGGTGACCTAGGTTTTAACTTTGGTTACCACTACATTTGTCACCTAGGTCAACAAGGGCAAACCCTACATAATATTCTGCCCTTAGGTCACCTAGCCCTATTCCTTTTTGAGAGTGCGGACCCAATCATGTCAGACCAGCCATGTGTCTTAGGATTGAACGATTTTAGACAAAAGAATTTCTTTTGCTTTGAGAAATTAAAAGGTTTATCTGTTGGCCATCTACAAATATTATTTATAAGTAGATGTTACACCCTTGCACCACGATGAGGTCGATAGATACGCAGGGGGCTAGGACCAGCCGATTACCGGTCCAAATTAAGGGGAATCAAGAGCTCAACAAATCACAGAGCTAATCAAAATGAAAAAAATAAATAAAAGAAACAAAGCCAAATACATTCTCATTGCGTCCTGGCCGCACCATTAGGTTCACCGCGTGGAGCCTGTAGGGATGAAGGAGGTGCTGGGGGAGGGTGCCTTGCCACAATGGGGGTAGAATCTTTTAAGATTCTGAAGTCATTGAGGTTGTCCATCAAAAACTGGACAACTACATCAACTTCGCTCGACTCCCAGAAGCCGAACCCAGGCAAGCCACCTACCTTCAGTGTAATTGCATCCATCCCCCTAGCCATGACTAGATCATCCACGCACGGAAAATCTGCTGCTGTGACCAAGACGATCGACTTTGGTGCATCCATTTGGCTTAATCTCTGTCAGGGGAATGAAGAATGATGTATATAAAATGTAACTATGGGCGTTTGGAAGGTTACATTATTTACTGGGAATGCCAGGATGATCAAAACCAATATTCAACAGTGCGGACCCAACCAGATCGTACTAGCCATGTACATCACTAGTGTGTGGCATCATTGTTACCGCTTGTGAGCACTTGACCTTGCTATGAATGGGAAGAGATGAAAAATCTTGAACTGTCCTTGTGTATTCAAACTAACAAATGTTAGGTTGTGGGGACAATCTACAAAATAGTATTCCATTTTTCGACTTTTTGCAGTAGACATAGAACGAAAATATTTCAAAAGACAACATTAAACAAGTTAAAGCATAGCAAAAGTTCCTTCTAGGGCATATCTATATAAATATAAAATGATCATCTTGTAAAATTTTGGTTGCAATGTCTGTTTTATACTGCCAAAAAATTTCAAGTAAGTATTTACGCTAGTTATTTAACATAAATTGTTAAATCCAACAACAAATTAAATCTGTTACCACTTTCAGTAGAGTAAATACGGCAATAAGACACTGACCCGGTTAATCATTTACGATTCGATGCGTGAATTTGTTGCGCATAATTAGAGGGTCGCAATGGGGTTTGTTTTCATATATTAACTATGCATTTCAAGGTAACGATAATATTTAGTTGTTTACATTTAAATTTGCTGATATATGTCTATCTGGTCGACTGAATGTATATATGTTCCTCAAGAATGGAGGAAATAACATCCTCGGGTTTAGTAATATGTAATCCACGGAACGCGTTCAGTCAGAGTCGCCTCAATTAGGAAGAATAGTCTAACTTCAGAGGTTATTTCTAAGGTCACGGAGTTTTATTTGCCAGCTTGTAATGACAACAGCATTCGGTATCAGTAGCTCAGTCAAGTGTGACTTATTGAACTATAATATTCCTTCTCAACAGAAGGAATAATTAAAGTCTTAGCGAAAAAACGGTCATTCTTAAAAATGAAAAACTGATTTACAGTATTTTCGGCGTCAGGATTTATTGCATCTATAACCCGCCCGCTAAGTTAATAGGAAGAGCAAGATTTGCGGATCACGGGTTCGTGGGCTCTGTCCCTAGACAAGGGGTATGTTCTCCGTGACGATTCGTTAAAACACATTGTGTATGAAATCATTCGTCGTACACCCCATATTAATGTCAAGAAAATGGCTTTTACTTGTAGAGAACAGGTTCGAAGTCACTTAGATCATTTTTTAAAAATTAGTTTATACTAATTTGTTTTAGCTCGATTGTGATGAAAGCTTAAAATTTATTGTAACCACTCTCGAGTCCGCTTCCCGGAAAAACCAGTTCTGGTGTCATATGAGAAGTCATGGTCGTGACCCCAGTGGAGCTCGAACCCACGGCCTCTGGAATGAGCGGCCGACACTTTATCCACTAGACCACCGCTCCTCTTTCCGTGACATGTAATGTCATTGATACATCATATTGCTTTTATTCATTTTATGTATCATATTTCATGAATAAAATTGTGTTCCCTTGTATTATTTATTTTCTGAAAACGCTGGGGACACGTTTTTGCATGTTTATCTACGATATTCTCAAGCAATTTTTATTCGACTTTATCTACAACGTATTCAAGATTAACTGGTGTCAGTGGTGCTGGTCAAAATAAGTTACGAACCTACAGAATGTTTAAGAATGAGTGTAATGTAGAACCTTATTGTAAGTTGCTTATGCCTTTCTCTCATAGATCTGCATTGTCTAGATTCAGGTGCGGTGTTGCACCCATAAGACTCGAAACGGGTCGTTACGAAGGTTTAACAGAAAATCAACGATTGTGCCCATTTGGTTGTAATACTGTAGAATCAGAGATACATGTTATTCTATGCTGTCCGCTTTATACTGTTGAACGAAGACTTCTATTAGAAAAGGTCACTTCTATATTTGTAAACTTTGGGAGTCTAAATGACAATGATAAACTGGTTCTGTTATTCACACATCCAAATTTGATAAGAATAGTTGCAAAAACCTGTTATGATATACTTAAAAAAAGAAGTAATACTTTATATAATATAAACACAGTTTAATGTACCTGTATAGATAGGCTTTTATTTATTTATAAATTTTTTTTTTTTACTAAATTGTATGTAGATTCTTTTAAATAATTACAGTATTTTAGTGTTAAGTAAGAGATATCTGCTAATCTGTTCTCTACCAATCTGATTGGTGGGGATACTTGATTCTTTAAGCCATTTTTTACTAGCGCACATTTAGTGCACCTGTCTAATCTGGTTCAGTGTCTTATAACCCTTTTTTTTAATTAAATTTTAGGACACATCTTTGTGTTATGATTAGCAGACATGTCTTGCTTTTTACTGTAATATATGAGAATTGATTTATGTGAAATATGTGATATGTAGAAATTTTATATATATAGTCTCTTGTAATTCAAATTTGAGTGGCCATTTACTTGTGTTTTATTATGTATATGTCATGTTTTTATACTGTAAACATGTAAATGGATGAGACTGAAATAAACAATAAACAATAAACTATAAATTGGACTGCTTTCAATAAATGAACCATAAAAATCTGAAAAGTTTGATCAGATAAAATTTGGGAAAAAAGATGATATGGTCAGACTTAGGACTCTAACCCACAACCTCCTGAGATTGGCAGCTAAATGCGCAGGTAAATGCTTTGTCCGCACAGCTACATGCACATGCGACATTATATGAATTAAGAAATTTAACATATATGCAATTTAGGTACGGACACCGGAAATTTATTTACGGAACTATACGAATATTTATTAGTGGCAGATAAGTACTTACGGACAATACATGTATTATTATAGAAAAACTCATGACTCTTCCAAAAACTTAAGTTTGATCGGAATTATGCTAGATCGATATAAATAACGCCGTCCCAGTAATTAGAACTGAACACGATCGACAACGAATACGTTAGTATCTCAGACAGTCATACACTGTACTTACTTTGGCGGCGGGAAAAATGCACGTGCATTATACCATGGTTCTTGCATCATAATGACCGCGTGTAGGCAGTATAATGATTATGTTGAACTGTATTTCTTCGAAATGTAATAAAATGTTCTAGAATTTCTTTTTTTACGAGCGTTACTAGCTCTGGAATGTTGGGACTTTACGACACTTTTCTTTTCTAGTTCTTAATATGGTGATTTTATATTCAATGATGTTATGTTAAATTACCAGATTGACAATGACGACTTTGCCACTTATTCCAACGAAAAAAAAAAGAATGCCAGTCAACCAACCCACTGTTTGTGCTGAGTCGGAAGCAGCAAAAACATTTTAAGGCTCAACAATGTTTATTCCTTCCTCAGTGCACACCTTACTTCTTACAGGAGTCAATAAATACGTCATGCACTCAATGCTTTTAACCCTTACCCTGCTAAATTTCTATAATGAACTTATTCATCTTTCAGTTTGGACAGTACCATTAACTGTTAAAATGGGTGCTTACCAGAAATATACTTACTGAATGGCGAACAGTGCAGATCATGATCAGCCTGCACGGATGCCAGGCTGATCATTATCTACACTGGCCGCAAACGCAGAATAAATCGTGTCTAGCATGATAAGGGTTAAAGACATGGCTGTGTTAATGCACGAGACACAGATTATCTAGGGAATCGAGTGGGTTCGATTAATAAATATTTCATTAAAGAGATACATGTATCTTATTGTTTTTTAATAGTAATAGTAATAATTACAATAAATACGTTTACTTCCGGTAAAATCAGATGTCAGTTAAAAGTCCTAAAACAGGCTAAGCGACAGAATGAATTATGCTGGTACAGTCGGGCAGCGTTTTGATATTATGTGCAGTTTTTATCGTTTTTTTTCTTTCCATATATCTATATACATTTTTCATAAATTAATGCAAATGATCGAACTTGAGTAAATGATATCAGTGTCATAAAGTGACGAATTTGTTCTTTCTATATAAATATCCACGCTCTTCATTACTATATATTTTCTTCTTTCAGCAAATCGTTTACTTAAAGGATCACAATGCCTTTATTTATAATGCGGCTCAGAGCCTCATCTTTTGTAGTTAAGATATACAGATACTGCCTTATAACCCAGTATAATCGCTTCTCCCTTTAATAAACGTACTTCCTCATCTTTGATAAAAAAGGAAAAGCAAAAACCAGAAAGGAAAAAACATTTTTCTTTCATATTGTAAATATGTGCATGTACTACTGTATTGTTAGAGTATACAGTTATTTACAGTGTAAATGCTCTCACAATAATAAAGGCACCCCTTTCCTGTTTGTCATATAAAAGTGATTTATTTTCATACTGAATAGAATTTCATTAAACTTAATAATCGGAAAACATGACTCTCTTTAAAATGCTTTAAGCCTTGTTGTCTTCAGTCATATAATCTATTTAAATGGATAGTTAAAAAGTTGAATCTATTATTAATCCTAAAAATCTTACCCTTTTATATCTCTATTTGTACTCATGTAATAACTTGCAAAATAGTTCCGTAATTACTAGTGCTCCAGCTGGCTTACGGAAGGTCGGTGGTTCTACCCAGGTGCCTGCTCGTGATGAAATAACGCACGGAGGGGCATCTGGGGTCTTCCTCCACCATCAGAGCTGGAAAGTCGCCATATGACCTACATTGTGTCGGTGCGACGTTAAACCCAACAAAACAAAACAAATTAGTCACTAGTGCCAAACATAATGTAGTAACAGAGAACTTTGATTTTATAATTCCCATCGACCCATTTGCATGTACCATTTTCTTATAAATATTTTATGTTACAGTCGTGAAATTAATTGAAACATTTTAACACTTGTGTAATCTTTTTGAAAGATATCAGTAAATCTGTGAAAATCTAACATTTTCCATTTGTCTGCATGCAGTTAGAGTATCATTTATAGTAAATACACATGCAGGCTATATCATTACCAAGGAATGTACGAAAACTAACATTCTCTTTTTATATCAAACGTAAAAACACGGTAGGGATAATTGATAATACTTAATGTTTCCTATATATTTCTGTTGTCGTTTCTCGTTACAACCTAAACATTTAGCTGCACTTTTGAACAGACCGATCAACGGATTTTCTGTATAAAATGTGTTGTGTGTGTTGAAAGCAATGCCGTGTTCTGGTATTTCACCTGCGGTTTTGGTCATAGTTCAACCAAAGATTGTTAATGAACCTGTAATTAATAAATAATTGGTAGGCAAGAAACAACGTAATTAAATGATTAAGAATAAATTCCTGCTTATCCCCTGCGTATAGACGATGTTTTCTGACAAGGTTTATAACATTCTGAGGGGAGTAGCTAGAAGCTTTTGTTTAGTTCATACCAACGAATGTGTTTCCGAGCATCCAACGACCACCTTCAACATTTATTTTCCTAACCTAAAAGTACTAGTCGAATGTGTCATGCAGTCGTTGCATGTATGTTTTTACTGTTTTAGCACTAACTGCTCTATATAAAATAAACCAGTCATAGCCCTTATACAAAGCATTAATGTACATGGTACAAAAACAGTGATAATTCATTATAAAAATTAATGTTCTCAGTGTCTGTAGCCACTATATGAATAACAGTGTGGTTAGAAAAGTGCTTTACGATTCTTGCACTACAGTCTTCCGTTAGGGCCAGTGCCTGCTCCCTATGAACGCGAAGGGCGAAGGTACGATGGCGAAGCGCGACAGCACGATGGTGATAAAACGACAGTATGATGGCGAAGCGCGACAGTACGATGGTGACAGTCCGTCGTACTGTCGCGTTTCGCCATCGTACTGTCGCGTTTCACCATTTTTTCTCTGTATATATAAGGACCGACTTTAATTGAACTCTGTTTTGCATAGTATAGTCAACTCTGTCCATTTTAACGCTTAATGACACGGGTATTGTTGAAATGAATATCACCAGACCTGATGTTATTTAAATGAATATCCCCCGGCAGCTGTTATTCAAATGAAAATCTCCCGGCAGAGTGTCACTCAAATGAATATCATTTGGCATGATGATATTATATAAATATCATATGGCAGCGTGTGTGACACTGATATTGTCAACCCGAGGGCAGAATGTCACCCGAGGCGAGAGCCGCTCGCATTTCATCATTTTATTCAAGTTGTTTTATAAATTCAGTACAAAAAGACACTCATGTAATATTCTATATGTAATACACAGTCTTTAATTGCATAAACCAGCGGGCTAGCAGTTAACTTTTCCGCTGTTAATATAATTGATTAAAAGGGAAATTGTCATCTAATTCTGACAATCGACTTCCATATTTTGAGCAATGGATACGAAAACAGTTGAATAAAACCAGGGTGTTTATAGTTTTACTATACATTTCGTTGTAACGGACTCCCATCAACTATCACAAGATTACGGTTTTCTGTTTCATTAATGATATAACTTATTACAAAACGGAGATGACAACGACAAAATATCAACAAAAAAGAGAATAATAATCTGTTTAAAAATACCCTTTGTGGGTATATAAATAAAGTGTAAAGATGATAAAAAACTAATTCGATGTAGAACACATTTTTGACACGACCTGTTTTATGTATATCATTTATATATTATTAAATTTTATCACTTTTTTATATATATTACTTCGATTCTGCCAGATCTTAGAAGTATTCCTTCGCTCCAAACAATGAATTTTTCCAGCAATAAAACACTGTTTCGGATATATTATTTCTTAAATAAATAGCAGTCTTCTCTTTACTACAAATAAACTCAACAAATATATACATTTCGCCTTGTAGCGATGCACCCTGGCTACGAGAGGCCGTTTATTCCGATACACATTATACAACTATACAGTGTTATACAAATGATACCATAACTCATTGTGGCGCTCTCAATTTTCCACCTCACCGGAAAACACGACGTCCAGGAAAAACAGAATTTAGCTCTGAAAACCTGTGTCCAAAAAAACAACAAGTTCAGTGCCTTCCTCAGTGGTGTGTATGGACTTCACATATATTGTAAAATTAATTTGACCTGTCAAAAACTGCTCCCGGCCCCCACCAAATTCTGTTCATGCCTGTATAAGAATAACATGAACGCCAGAAACATGCCCCGACAGGACAACTAAATAGTACAATACAACAGTATTTAAAAATGTTATACAGTTTTTAAACAATTGCTAACATGAGCATATTGAAATCTAAAGCTTTTTTCATGTATGTAAATCACAGATGAAATTTTAATCTTAAAATTTCTAACGTTTGAAAACTTAATGTCCGTATTAAACGTACTACTGAGGTGCAGGCTAGAACTGACCAATTTTACATCAACATATCACATACCCGATACAAATGATTTCTATTGGACAAATTTTAGACAAAACAATGAACCATTGGCTACCCTTTCAATACCTCTTACTGAAGCGGTTTAATGAACCGTAACTTGCAGACATAACTTTTCCGCTATACTATGTAACGCGGAAAAGGTAAAATTATAGAAATCTCAGTATTTCCTATGGTGCATATTATTTGGAAGGGAGCCAACTCCGCCGTCCTTAATTACCAATTAACGATTATCTATCCTTTCCCGTCACTCTTGGAAAATTTGAAAGCAGGTACATTTTCGATTCTTAATTCATAGTATATGTGAATATTATACTTCCGATATCTGGAGTGTAATTCTTGTTTGTTTTTCAACATTTTTCCGAATTTCCGAATTATATTACATTATTACCGATAATTCCGGAAAAAAATATTCATATTGCATACTATTTCCGATTTTCCGGAATGTATACAAACTACAAACATTTTCTATATTATTTTCGATTTTCCGGAATTCTTACATGTCATTATTTCTGATTCTTCGGAATGACAAACTGTTTTACAATTCTTTAAAGTTGTAAAAAAGCCATGAACAATAAATGCCAAAACATTAAGTTTTACATATTAATACATTGTTTTAATTGAAGGAAGCTTAATGTTTTACCCCCATACCTTTCCTAATAAATAATAACAACATCAGCGCAGCATAATAATCTCGTGAATTATTTGTTAAAATGTTTTCATAATTATAAGTACAAGGACCATGACCATGATCTGTAGGTCCTAAGTGCACACATGCACACTAAAATCAGCACAGTATATTAACCCTTAGCCTGCTAAATTTCTAAAATGGACCGGTCCATCGTTCAATTTAGGCAATGACATTTATTATTCGAAGCGTTTTCAGTGAAAATTTACTGACTGAATAGCAAACAGTGCAGACCATGATCAGCCTGCACGAATGATCTTGGTATGCACTAGTCGCAAAGGCAGAACCACTTGCCACTTGCCACCAGCAGGCTAAAGGTTAATGGCGGCAAAATTGCGGAAAAAAACAACAAAAATTTGAAGTGACCATAATGCACTAAAGTTACTACATATGTGTATAATAAACATCAGTACAATATTTGCTTTCCTGGTAAAGTGCGTAAATCGTTTCGGAGTTGCGACAGCTCCAATAATTCCCGATGATTGAACAGACACAGAAAAGGTAAAATATGAGTTCAACACATTTCAAGAAATGATCCCTTTACAGGAAATAAATGTCATCGTTTCTCAACGATTTCGGAAAAAACAAAGGTTTCAGATTAACAGACTGAAATGGAATCTTTTGGCTAGCCAATGTTTCTAGTTATTAATCTCTGTATATAGTATGATAAATAGGCCCAACAAAAACTGATAAATAATTCTGTTGCTTAAGAATGTCTTTAATATCTGTCCTCTTTTTCAGTTAAAGGTTACATACCGTTTTTGTTCTACAACTACTTTTGAGAGAAGTTGAGTATTTTCTGATTATGTACTGCTATTTTCAGATCCTGGGGAGATGTTACGGTCTATGAACTGGAACTCAAATTTTCTCTCCGTCCCAAGAAAAGTAAGTTAACTTTGCCTCATTCTTGTCTGAGAACGTGCAAGCGTCTGATTCGGCTAACTATATCATCAATATGATACTGCGAGTTTTTGATATACATGTATGCAGTTATGTAATCAAATTCCATGTAAAGTAAAAGGCACACAGCCGATAGTTATTCGTAGTAAATTACTGCGCCATTGGTATATATTCAAAGTATGTTAAACTATTTTTACTGGGCATGAGTACTTGTAAGTTTGTGATCAAATTCACGGCTGCCTCAAAGGTGTTGATAGAGTAGGCGAAATGTTCCGGTCTATAACGATAATGATGTCAGAGGTGGTAAATTATTCCGCATAGAACTACATTGTACGCAGATAGATACGAACTAGCTGTGACAAAGTCTATTCCTGATTGATAAAGCACCTTCCAAAGAATCATTTTCACACTGACGCTAACTGTGGCAGGAAAATGATTGTACGTAAGAAAATTATACTTCGTGCCAAACTTTAGAATAAGTGATTTACGTTGCTTTAGAATAATATTATCGTGACCACTTGCAGGTGACGATAAACACAAATAGAATATTATGTTACCTTAGTGTAACAACAGTCATTAATTTACTCATCGGCCGATTGAATATTGTGTCAAACTCTCCAGTTCAGCCAAGAAAATCCTTGTTTAACCCTAACCCTGCTAAATTTCTAAAACGGACTGGCCCATCATTCAATTCATTCAATTTGGACAATACCATGTATTATTCGAAAGTGTGTTCACGACTGAATAGCGAACAGTGCAGACCATGATCAGCCTGCACGGATGTGCACGCTGATCTTGGTCTGCACTGGTCGCAAAGGCAGAACCACTTGCCGACAGCAGGCTAAAGGTTAAACATTCGATGATCTTACTTTCGCAAAAGCCATGATAAAAAAACACAGAACGCATCATTTGTTATTGGAACATGTTTTGATCAAATATTAATAAGATTTTTTATTTTTTGAACATATAGTCCTGAAGGATTGTACGCACTCCTACGCAAGCTTAATAGCAGATGCTGCGATACTAATTTCAAAATAAGTCGGCTTAAGATAAAAAGTCTAAAGGTTAATATGATTTGTAATATAACGGCGCCCTTATTGTTACAGGAGCTTTTTTCTGAAGCAATTTAGTATTATGTCTGGGAGCCTGTTATTTTTATGGAGATCTGTTGACTCCGGTATTAAATTAAAATACAATTAAATGATGAATGATTCAATCGCTATTCTTACTAGGTGCTGTTGCCTTTTTCCAGACTGAGTTTTACAAGTTCATATTTAGTCTGCCCAATGCCGAGCTATACACAGCTTATGCCACAAAGATGCGGCATTCCAGAGTACATCAACTCAACTCAATTCAACTAAACTCAAATTTATTCAGCAGTCGGCATCTATATACATATGATTCCATTAGCCATTCAAATATGATACAAAAGTGAAATGTGGCAAAGACAGTATCAGCAAATCAAGCATTTCACAAGTCTAAGATTACCTTAATTCATAAATAATACAGCTTACATATTACTATGGACAGTTTGTAAAAATTCGAATGCATTTTTATGTACTTAGCAATTTTTTGTTGCTTAACTTTTAAACTAACAAAATAATTAAATTTGCCTATAGTAGGCCAAGATATGTTATATGTTTAAAAACTTTCTTCGTGTGTGCATATATTTCGAACAAATAAATAAAGAATGATACTCTGTCTCAACTTTTCCATTATTACACAATTGGCATACTCTATCATTCCTATCAATACCATTAAAACGCTATATTTCAGTGTCAAAGTTACGTGCTGATAAACGAAATCTCGTATATCATACTACATGTATATCATTTTCATTAAAATGTTTGCTCTTCCAATAGCTGCCGTTAGTAGATGATTCTTCAGAAATCTATTACTCTAAAACTGTGCGACACTGGATCAAATGTCAGTGTGAAACTGTTAATATAAGGAATAGATTGTAACAATGTAGTTTTCTTGTTCAGTACGCATGCAGTACACTTTATGCAGCCCAGTTTATTTTTATTTCCATTTCTTGCTTATTACTAAATACTAGTGTATATAGGTTAAAGTATTCTACTCTGCTTTAAATAGACATCAACATAATACACATGCATGTCAATAATACACATGCATGTCATGGGTATTTACTTCCCGGAATAATTTGTATAATTCTTTTATCATATATTTCTGTTGCCCGTCGATAACACAACAAACTAAATATATGGACACTTCTGGATTTTCTTGCAAGCAGCTGGCTCTAAATGTTTTAAATATTGATAAACACTTTGTTTTTGCGTTTTACAGAATCTTCAATAATCCGATGTTTATTTTAAACAAAGTTTATTTATTTCTGTAAGCAAAGTGCGGAATGCAGAAAATAAACCATTAAATTTAACTCAAAAGAATTCAATCAACTACGACGACTGCATACAAAAGTATTTTAATTAAAACTCTGGAAAACGTCTGGTCAAATGGCATAACATGTCATTACCCTAACAAACACTCTTTATTTCTGTAAACAACTAATACTTCGGCAATGATTTCATTGCCAGTGATATATTTCACATTTTGCATTCCATCAAAACATTGCTATACACAACTTCGAACGTATATGTACACTAATTTGAAAGTACATGACTGTTTAGCTGATGCTTTTTTTTGCACGTTATTTTTTTCATAGATTTATCTTGTTGCGTCTGGGATTTCCGGGACTGGAAACTAACGATTGAAAATGCCCTTGGTTTTATCTATTTAAGATAGAGGAGGCCAGAAATATAAGGAAACACCATAATTATTGGCATGTTATTTCCTAAGAATTCCAATATTAAATTTTGTTAGTTAAAGTAATTTGACAGGCTTATACCCGTGAAATCTACGATTTTTCTTACGATTTGTGACGGATTGCACAAAATCGTATAAGTTGACCGATTCCCCACATTTACGAGCTATTTAAGAGCTGTTTAGGATCAAATTGCGATTTATTCCGAGTTATTACGATGCATTTACGACTACAATTACCGATTTGTTCCGAGTAATTACGGATCAATACGATCGTTTTACGAGCTATTTACGAGTTATATACGAGCTGTTGCGAGTGAATTACGGAATATCATGAGGCTCTAGATGTTTTAAATATTGATAAACACTTTGCTTACGAGTACATTACGATTTGTTTACGAGTAGTTGCGTGTTAGATACGAGTATTTACGAATATCATGTTTTTGCAATTTAAATTTGCACGAAGGCGAGCGTGCTCTCCTCTTCTTGTTGACTACCTTCTTTTTAGGTGGCATTGTTGCAGATATGATTGAGGTCTCACTCCTTTGACGTATTGACAGCAATTGAAAGGAATTGTCCGATTTGGCAGCTTTTATACCTCTCATAAATCGTAAAGCATACGTACGTACTCGTAAAGTACTCGTAAAGTGCCCGTAACAAATCGTAAACGCCTCGTACCGCATCGTGAAAGAAATCGTAAGAACTCGTAAACATATCGTAAACACATCGTATTTAATCGTAAAACAAAGTCTTTACGATACATTTACGAGCGCTTACGAGTGGTTTACGTGTTGTTTACGATACTTACGACTTGTTACGAGCTCTTTACGAGCTATTCACCGATAATTCAAATTGCGGACGATCGTAAGGAATTTTTGACATGTCAAAAATATTACCTCAACGTTCACGATTGCTTGCGATCGCCTGCGAGTAGTGCCGAGCTATTTACAACTACCGACGAGCTATTTACCATTGCGTGCGACTGCCTACGAGTTGGCAAATCATAAGGAATCGTAAGAAAAAATCGTAGATGTGAAGGAGGTATTAGCCGGGACCTTCATATTGTAAATGACTTTTGTATTTAGGCATATATTTCAGCGTGGCCGAATCAGATAGTAGTGATACTTGAAAAAATGTATGTAAGCACTAAGTTTCTTAGAAAATTTCCGAAACAATGATCATGGTTTTGATTTAAAATTTGATGAAAAAAAATCATTTATTTACATCGTCGCTGAGAGCAAAAGCAATACAAACATGTAAAAGTCAGCTGTAGAATATGTTAAATTAGAACTATTGCGACTGAAATATCATTTTCTGACGTTTTAGCACGTTTAACACACACACACACACACACATAAGTGTAAGGTTTACACGCGCATGAACACCAGAAAACATAAAATCCTATTGATACTTTCACATACAAATGGGTCTTGGCTTCCAAAGGCTTTCATACAAACTAAGATATATATTGAATCTTAACTCTGTTTATAACCACGCACTGATTTGTTTAGACTTGGTTGATTTCTTCGAGAAAGTAGGCTTACTCTTTTAACTATATAAGATGAATTACGAGATATGAAGCAACATCTTTATGTACTCAAGTCTCACAAACTGAGGAGATTTGTCTTTTTAGAAAACATTCTTGCGTGTCTGCCTTGTGTTTTGACTATCATATTTCACAGGAGGAAAGTCTTATACTTGTCAAAATGCTTTTAACCACCGGATTACCTTACCTGAAAGTTACTTGACACTAATGTGTCCATGCCTACCTACCCTGGAGAGACTTCGGAAACTGTATTTGTACTGCTGAGAAATTATCTTCTCTTATAAAACTTTAAATTATCTGGTTCAGCCTTCTTTGCAGGTGTCTGAATTTCTGTCTGAATATCTAGTATAATTTTCCTTACAATGAACGCAACAACAGTGGAAGGATAAATGTTTACACCGGCCTTCGCATTTTCCAAATTTTAATACAAATGATATCTGAGATATGCAATTAAAAAAACGCCTATCCATAAACGCCTTTTCTTTCAAATCTGATTTGTTCAGTTACTTCCTTGTAGTTTTTCAATTTAAGAGACAAAGATGTCTTCAATTATCCACCGTCGTTCTAATTAAGCAGTAATTTGATACTCATTGGATAATTCCTTGCTGTTTCTGTTTGTAAGAGGACAGTTATGCAGCTATTTTCATTTTTATATCACATATTGGACAAAGTGTGTGAAGTTGGCGAGAAGTTCGACATTCGACATTGAACATTCTATCTCAGAACGACATTTGACATTTGAAGCGTGAAGTTGGCAATAAGTTAAACTTTCGACATTGAACATTCGATCTCAGAACGACATTGGACATTCGATACCAGAACGACATTGGACATTCAATTTTAGAACATTAGACATTCGAATACAGAACGACATTGGACATTCCATTTTAGAACGACATTGGACATTCGAATCCAGAACGACATTGGACATTCAATTTTAGAACGACATTAGACATTCGAATCCAGAACGACATTGGACATTCGAATCCAGGACGACATTGGACATTCAATTTTAGAACGAGATTAGACATTCGAATCTAGAACGACATTGGACATTCGATACCAGAACGACATTGTACATTCGATTTCAGAACGACATTGGACATTCGATTTCAGAACGACATTGGACATTTGATACCAGATCGACATTGAACATTCGATTTCAGAACGAGATTCGACATTCGATACCAGAACGACATTCGACATTCGATACCAGAACGACATTGGATATTCGAGTTCAGAACGACATTGGACATTCGAATCCAGAACGACATTGGATATTCGATACCAGAACGACTTTGGACATTCGATTTCAGAACGACATTGGACATTCGATTTCAGAACGACATTCGACATTTGATACCAGATTGACATTGGACATTCGATTTCAGAACGACATTGGACATTTGATACCAGATCGACATTGGACATTCAATTTCAGAACTACATTCGACATTCGATACCAGAACGACATTCGACATTCGATACCAGAACGACATTGGACATTCGATACCAGAACGACATTAGACATTCGAACCTAGAACGACATTGGACATTCGAATCAAAAAAGACATTAGTAGTGTCAGTTGACACCGATTCCTGAAAGTCTGTGAATGCTCCTGAAATTGTCTCAGACCATTTAAAATGATTTTAAAAAGAAACAGGAACTACTTGGTTAGTGTTATCACTCCTGGTACCAGTTCTTGAAAGTCTGCGAGTCTTCCTAATGTGTCGAAGACCGTTCTGAATGGTTTAAAAGGACACGTGGATTGCTGGGTCGGTGCTTTCTACCTTGGCACTGATTCCTGAAAGTTTGCGAGTTCTCCTGAAAGTGTCGCAGACTATTCTAAATGATTGAAAAAGAAACATGGACTATTGTGACGATATTTTCTCCCTTGGAACCGTTTCCTGAAAGTCTTCGAGTTCTCCTGAAAGTGTCGTAGAACAATCTAAATTACTTAAAAAGAAACATGGACTATTGTGACCATGTTTTCTCCCTTGGAACCGTTTCCTTAAAGTCTGCGAGTGCTCCTGAAAGTGTCTCGATCAGACCATTCTAAATGATTGAAAAAGAATCATGGGCTATTGTGACGATATTTGCTCCCTTGGAACCGTTTCCTGAAAGTCTGAGAGTCCTCCTGAAAGTGTCACAGACCGTTTATAATCGGTTGAATTGATACAGAGGCTAATGGGACGGTGTTTTCTCACTTGGCATCTATTCTTGAAAGTCTGCGAGTGTTCCTGAAAGTGTCGCAGACCATTTTTAATGATTAAAAAAGAAACAAGAACTACTTGGTTAGTGTTATCTCTCTTGGTACTGGTTCTTGAAAGTCTGCGAGTCCTCCTGAAAATGTCACAGACCGTTCTTAATGGGTTGAAATGATAGTTCTTGTTTCTTTTGAAAGTTCACAAGAACTATCATTTCAACCCATTAAGAACGGTCTGTGACATTTTCAGGAGGACTCGCAGACTTTAAGGAAACGGTGCCAATGAAGAAAACATTTTCACAATAGTCCCTGTTTCTTTTTCAATAATTTAGAATGGTCTTCGACACTTTCAGGAGGACTCGCAGACTTTCAGGAAACGGTTCCAAGGGAGAAAAAATCGTCACAATAGTCCATGATTCTTTTTCAATCATTTAGAATGGTCTGCGACACTTTCAGGAGCACTCGCAAACTTTCAGGAATCGGTACCAAGGTAGAAAACACCGACCCAGCAATCCACGTGTCCTTTCAAACCATTCAGAACGGTCTTCGACACATTACGAGGACCCGTTGACTTTTAAGAACTGGTGCCAGGAGTGATAACACTAACCAAGTAGTTTCTGTTTCTTTTTAAATCATTTTAAACAGTCTGTGACACTTTCAGGAGCACTCACAGACTTTCAGGAATTGGTGCCAACTGACACTAATAATGTCGTTTTGGATTCGAATGTCCAATGTCGTTCTGGGTTCGTATGTCTAATGTTGTTCTGAAATCGAATGTCCAATGTCGTTCTGGTATCGAATGTCGAATGTCGTTCTGAAACCGAATGTCCAATGTCGATCTGGTATCGAATGTCGAATGTCGTTCTGAAACCGAATGTCCAATGTCGATCTGGTATCGAATGTCGAATGTCGTTCTGAAATCGAATGTCCAATGTCGTTCTGGTATCGAATGTCGAATGTCGTTCTGAAATCGAATGTCTAATGTCGATCTGGTATCGAATGTCGTTTTGAAATCGAATACTCAATGTCGATCTGGTATCGAATGTCGAATGTCGTTCTGAAATCGAATGTTCAATGTCGTTCTAGATGTGAATGTCCAATGTCGTTCTGAAATCGAATGTCGAATGTCGTTCTAGATGCGAATGTCGAATGTCGTTCTGAAATCGAATATCAAATGTCGTTCTGAAATCGAATGTCCAATGTTGCTCTGAAATCGAATGTCCAATGTCGTTCTGGTATCGAATGTCCAATGTCGTTCTGAAATCGAATGTCCAATGTCGTTCTGGTATCGAATGTCGAATGTCGTTCTGAAATCGAATGTCGAATGTCGTTCTGAAATCGAATGTCCAATGTCGTTCTGGTATCAAATGTCCAATGTCGTTTTGAGATCGAATGTTCAATGTCGAAAGTTTAACTTATTGCCAACTTCACGCTTCAAATGTCCAATGTCGTTCTGAGATAGAATGTTCAATGTCGAATGTCGAACTTCTCGCCAACTTCACAGACTTTATTGGACATGTGATATTTGCTTAATTAAAGCCATTAAGAATTTTATGAAGTCACTACATTGAAATGATCAAACACTTTAGTCGGGAAATGTTTTGTATTTGCTGTATGTTAATGTCATGCCATCTTTTGTAGTCACGTGGTTTAATCAGTAATTGGATCTTTATAAGGATCTTACATGCCTGCCTATGTAAGACAGGTTTTCCCTATCCGAGGGACAGTGTGGAATGAAAAACCGAGCGTTAGCGAGGTTTTTTATCCAAGCTGTCCCGAAGGTAGGGAAAATAAGTGTCTTACACAGACAGGCATGTTAGATCATTTTTCTTGCATATCACCTACAAAATAGATGACGAATAGATTTGGTTCTTTTCTGGCATTATTTATATAGTTTATGACGTCATAATAGTGCCAGTACTATGTGATGTCACCGGAGTGCACGCTATTTTAGACAAGGTTTTTCCCTAGAGAAAGACAGGAATATATTCCTGGGGCGTGCTTCGACAAATGTATACTTTCCCCGCTAGGTAGGCAAGAATATAGGATCTTACATGCCTGCCTGTGTAAGACGCGGTTTTCCCTACACGGGGGACAGTGTGGAATGGAAAACCGAGCGTTAGTGAGGTTTTTTATCCAAGCTGTTCCGAGAGTTGGGAGAACAGTAGTCTTACACAGGCAGACATGTTAGATCATTTTTCTTGCCTATCACATTCAAAATAGATTGTGAAGACAATAGATCTGGGTATTTCCTGACATTATTTATATAGTTTATGACGTCACAATAGTGCTAGTACTATGTGACGTCATCTTATTGCTCGCTTTTTTAGACAAGGTTTTTCCCAGGGAAAGACAGGAATATCTATCCCCGGCGCGTGCTCGGACAAATGTATATTTTCCCCGCTAGGTATGGCCTAGAATATTTAACGTTTCAGCAATAATTGATAACATCAGCTATATTTTCACATAATAAAAACCTATCCATTTATGGTTGATATTTACTTCCACATTCTTTTCGTTAAAATTCTTGTTTTATTTATGGTTAACGAAGCGGACTAAAACACCGAAATGAGGAGCAAGTTAGTATTTTTTTGGAAACGTCTTTTATGGGAGAACATTTTTAGCTCGACTATTCGAAGAATAAGTAGAGCTATCCTACTCACCACGGCGTCGGCGTCGGCGTCGGCGTCACACCCTGGTTAAGTTTTTCGTACCAGTCCACATTTTGACAAAGTCTTTTGAGATAAAGCTTTGAAACTTTCAACACTAGTTTACCATCACCATGTCCAGTTAAAGGCAAGAGTACATAACTCTGTCAAGCATTTTGACTGAATTATGGCCCCTTTTGACTTAGAAATCTTGGTTAAGTTTTTCGTACCAGTTCATGTTTTGACAAAGTCTTTTGAGATAAAGCTTTGAAACTTTCAACACTTGTTTACCATCACCATGTCCAGTTGTAGGCAAGAGTACATAACTCCATCAAGCATTTTTGTTGAATTATTGCCCCTTTTTGACTTAGAAATCTTGGTTAAGTTTTTTGTACCAGTCCACATTTTGACAAAGTCTTTTGAGATAAAGCTTTGAAACTTTCAACACTTGTTTACCATCACAATGTCCAGTTGTAGGCAAGAGTACATAACTCCATCAAGCATTTTGACTGAATTATGGCCCCTTTTGACTTAGAAATCTTGGTTAAGTTTTTTGTACCAGTTTGTATTTTGTGTAAAGTGTTTGACATATGGCTTTGAAACTTTTATATCTTGTTCAGTATAATAGTCTCTATCAATAGGCAAGAGTACGTAACTCTCTCGTCTTTTTTGGCTGAATTATTGCCCTTTTTGAACTTGGAAATTGGTTCTGTTTTGTGTATGTCCATGTTTTGTCAAGACTATTTGACATATGGCTTTAAAACTTTAAACACTCGTTTATCATTATGATTTCCATCTGTAGGCAAGAGTACATAACTCTGACAACTATTTTGACTGAATTATGGCCCTTTTTGGACTTTGAAATTTGTTCAGTTTTTCTTACAAGTCAGCGTTTTGTCAAAACTATTTGAACTGTGGCTTTGAAACTTTTAACACTAGTTTATCAACATGATTTCCATCTGTAGGCAAGAGTACATAACTCTGTCAACTATTTTGACTGAATTATGGCCCTTTTTGGACTTGGAAATTCGTTAAATTTTTCATATAAGTCCATGTTTTTCCTAACATATAACTTAACATATTTGCCATCATGGTCACACTTTGCCATTTAGTGCAAGACTAATCGAAATCCACAAATACAGGAGCATTTTTTTCTTAATTCATTTTTTTGTTTAGTCTGAAAATCTATGGAAATATTTTGACCCCATTCTTCAATCAATTCTTCGAATAGTCGAGCGCGCTGTCATCCGACAGCTCTTGTTTCAGGATGACATGATTCAAAACTTTAAAGGCCTCCAATTTTAATAGAAACACCGCTTAAAACATATATAATCTGTTATTTGAAAACAGTTTTTATCGTTCAGAAAACTTAAAATGATAAATTGAATTGCCAGAGAGTTACAGGTACAAGCGATTGAAGAAATTTCAAAATCTATTTCTTATTATCAGCAAATATTGAAAATAATGACATATGACTCAACAAAACGTTAAACAAGAAAAGGATAATGAGAAAAGAAAGTGACTTTTCACATCTTTTGTCTTTTATTTGAAAACGCGACTTCTCCGAAGGTCTTCACGCGAACCGAAATTCCATGGTTTATATCTTATATTAGTAGTATCATTTTTTTTTCATATTCACAACGGTTTAAGGAAGGTAAACATTTCTCTAACTACGAAATCGTCCATATACAGTCTAACCTTCTAAAGACCACCTCTGAACAGAGACCAACTGACTCTAATAACCACCTCTGAACAGAGACCAACTGGCTCTAAAGACAACCTCTGAACAGAGACCAACTGGCTCTAAAGGCCACCCCTGAACAGAGACCAGCTGGCTCTAAAGACCACCTCTGAACAGAGACCAACTGGCTCTAAAGACCACCTCTGAACAGAGACCAACTGGCTCTTAAGACCACCCCTGAACAGAGACCAGCTGGCTCTAAAGACCACATATGCTGTTTCCGATTTTAACATTTACAGTGTGTTTCAACCTGTGAATAAAGACCACCTCCCAATAAAGACCACCTTTTGGCTCTCCCAAGGTGGTTCTTTATAGACAGGTTTGACTGTATTGGTTGTATGAATAGTAAAAGTTCTGACGCCGCTTCAGAACACGCGCATAGACACCGTCAGGTAAAATGCACATGACCTGACGTATACATATTTGTGGACAATTTTGACCTCTAGAATTTGAATTCTTTTTTTCCAATAATTATGTTTCTTGTCAGTTGGTATACAATGTCGATATTTTGTTTCATAGAAGGAAATCATTTGTATTATTAATATGCAATTTATTTCTTTCTTTCTAGTAAAAGACAGGAGAATAACCATAACGTGCCGAGATCTGGTGCATATTATTTTATGTTTTGTTCTTCTGTGTTTGATTTACTGGCATACGTCTTGACGTTTATAATACTATTTGGAAAATCATTCGCCGTATATAAACTATTTTTGTATTCTTAGACTAGGAAATATAGATACATTAAGGTAACCTGACACTGACATGCTTCTCTTACGTAGATGATACCAATATAGAATCATCATTGAGCCGCACCATGAGAAAACCAACGTAGCATCGAAACACTAAAATTGAGCCGCACCATGAGAAAACCAACGTAGTGCATTTGCGACCAGCATGGATCCAGACACGTCTGCGTATCCGCGCAGTCTGGTCAGGATCCATGCTGTCCGGTAACAGTTTCTCAACTGCAATAGGATTTGAAAGCGAACAGCATGGATCCTGACCAGACTGCGCGGATGCGCAGGCTGGTCTGGATCCATGCTTGTCGCAAATGCGCTATGTTGGTTTTCTCATGGTGCGGCTCAATTTTAGTGTTTCGATGCTGTATGGTATAATCAATTGTGTGATCTCAAACGCCTGTAGAAATATTGCGAACATTAGATGTGTGCCGACTACCTATTTCATATATTATAATTATGACAACAGTTAGGTCCGAAGATGTAAAGGATATAAATCTTGAAGGAAATATACTGATACTATTTATGTTAACGTGAGTTGAAGGAAGTGACCGTGACATTGGCTTGTGGTATACGTCATAATTATACAACTGTCAAATGACTCCATTCACCGCAGGACTATTGTATTTTATTATTATATTTAAAAAAAAGTAGGATTAATGCATATTAAATTGCTACGGTAGTCTTGGAACATGGAAATTTAAGAAATTGATGCAAATTAAACATTCTAATAATGCCTCTCAGAGAAGATCAAATTAGAATCTTCAAGACAACTTGTATTTGTATATGCATTAGTTTATATAGTTGATGCAAAACTGTTTTACATTGGGAAATCAATTATTTCTATGTTGCAAAACATTCCCAAGGCCATGTAGTTTCATTATCTGAAATCGAAATAGTTTCTTCATTTACGCACCCAAGGGAACTCTTTAGGTCAAATCATTAACAGAACTCCATTATACTGAAACAGTTTTCATTTCATTTCATTTCAGCTCATGAGGCATAAAATAAATGTTTAAACGTCGCAATTAAGAAAATCAAATTCAAACTAGAGCTTCTTTTGAGAAAAGCGCATGTCTTCCACAACTGCTTAATCATCTAAATAATAAGTCAGTCTTTATACACTGTTTACTCACTACAAATATACCTGGCTGATTTTGGGTAATTCAAGGGCCATTAATCTGAAGTGCCTCGGGCGGTTTGGCTACTCAGTGAACTTTGCCGAGGAGTTATGGTCAAAAACATTTGGTTCAAGTTTGGTGAAGATCGGATGAAAACTGTTTGACTTAGAGCGCGGACAAGAGCAAAAAGGCCGATTTTCGGTAATTCAAGGGCCATAATTCCGAAGTGCATGGGCCGATTTGGCTAGTTATCGATCTTGGCCGAGGACTTATGGTTAAACACATTTTGTTAAAGTTTGGTTAAGATCGGAGGAGAAATCTTCAACTTAAATGCACACAAGAGTAAAAAGACCGATTTTCGGTAATTCAAGTGCCATAATTCCGAAGTGCCTGGGCCGATTTGGCTAGTTATCAAACCTGGCCGAGGTCAGACACATTTTATTCAAGTTTGACTAAGATCGGATGAGAAATGACTGGAGTACATCAATATGTCTCCCACACCACTGTGTGGCGGAAGACATAATTCTCCAAAATTCCATTGCATTTCATATAAAACAACTTTAATTGTGAATTTTTGTTGAATCATTGGCCATTACATTTTTTGCACAAGAAGAAGGAGAAGAGAACCACGGAAAGCCACCAAATTATGGATGCTAAAACTTTCTGATACGGAGGTCATAGCGTTTTAGCTCAGCTGATTTTTAAATTAATTTCGTCGTTGGGTTGAGTTTCTTTTATTTCGATAATGCTTTAGGAGCTTTAGATTTACACTTTGTTGAGTAAGAGGACCAAGGACCGTATGTCTCTCCTGCATTTTGTCAGAATTATGACGCTTTTATACTTACAAAATTAGTCTTTCGTTGTTAAAATATTAGTTAGTGTCCACATTTTTTGATAACTACATGATATTTAATTTTGAAACTACATGCGTTTTTGTCGTCATTAGACTGTCAAGTAAGTCAAAACTCTCTCTGGCATATTAACTGATAAAAAAGACTCAAAATTCATGCCTAGTCGAAATTCAACAATGTGAAAATTTGACTTTCGATCTTCAACTATTCCTTATTTCAACTGCACATCAAAATTCGATGTTTTTCTTACAATTTATTTTAATTGCCGAGTTAGCTCGAAATTCATTGACAATTTGATGGCTATACTTTTGAAAATTTTAATTTAATTCTTGTAATTGTCTAACAAAATTTATGCGGGCCTTGAAATTCAGCTTTTTGGAATTCTGAAACTGCGATCTTGTAACAGGCTCGAAATAAAGTTTAAGCTTTTTAAGTTTCTTTAAAATTTCGATTTTCGGCCGGGCTCGAAGTTCAATGCTGGCTCGAATGTAACACTAAAAATTTGACTTTGGGTCTTCGAATTAACTCAAAAGCAAATGGTAACTTGAAGTCTTCTTTTTGAAAATTAGAATTTCGACCCTCAAGTGGTTTTAAAATAAGCATTTAACTGATTATTGAGCTTCCGCTAATTTCATTTCAAAAACCCGAAAATTTCTGCAGCTTACCGGTCGAGAAGTCATCAGTCTTTGCCGTCAGGGAAGAATAACGGAAATATACGAGAACGATCGAGTCTTGCCGAGAATAAAAAAATACATATACGCAGTTTCAAAACGCTTTAAAAAGACAATTTTGTTCTTAAGCTAGATAGTTGAAGTAAATATTATAAAACAATAGCTAAACAAATATAGATTATCAACCCATTTGCAATTGTCATAAAGGCTTATTCCCGATCAAAAAGAAGTACCTTCAACAAGTTATCCGTTTTTAGCTCACCTGTCACGAAGTGACAAGGTGAGCTATTATGACCACTTGATGTCCGTCGTCGTCGTCGTGCGTCAACAATTTCTAAAAAAAATCTTCTTCTTGAAAACCACTGGGCAGAATTACACCAGACTTCACAAGAATGATCCTTGGGTGGCTCCCTTTTAAAATTATTCAAAGAATTGAATTTTATTTAGAACTCTGGTTGCCATGTCAACCGAAAGGAAAAACTTTAAAAATATTCTTGTCTAAAACCACAGGGCCTAGGGCTTTGATATCTGGGGTGTAGCATCATCTAGTGGTCCTCTACCAAAATTGTTCAAATTATTCACCAAGGGTTAAATATGGCCCCGCCCCGGGGGTCACATAGTTTATAAAGACTTATATAGGGAAAACTTTGTAAATCCTTTTGTTCAAAACCACATGGCCTAGGGCTTTGATATTTGGTATGTAGCATCATCTAGTGGTCCTCCTCTACCAAGATTGTTCAAATTATCCCCCTAGGGTCAAGTATGGCCCCGCCCCGGGGGTCACATAGTTTATATAGATTTATATAGGGAAAACTTTGAAAATCTTCTTCTACAAAACCACATGGCCTAGGGCTTTGATATTTGGTATGTAGCATCATCTAGTGGTCCTCTACAAAGATTGTTCAAATTATGCCCCTAGGGTCAAATATGGCCCCTGCCCCGGGGGTACAAGTTTTACATAGACTTATATAGGAAAAAGCTTTAAACATCTTCTTGTCTGAAACCATACGACCTAGGCTTTTGATATTTGGTATGACGCATTGTCTAGTAGTCCTCTACCAAAATTGTTAAAATTATGCCCCTGGGGTTAAAAGAGGCCCCGCCCTGGGGTCACTTAGTTATTATGTGAGTTATGTAGGAAAAATACTTAAAAAATCATCTGATCCTATTTCCAAGACAGTTTAATTATAACTACCTGATGACCCCAAGTAATATGATGTCACTTGACTGTAACCTTGACCTACTGACCTACTTTCTTGTTTTTTAAGATACAGCCTTGAAATTTTGATGACGTACACAGTTTTGCACACAAATCGTAAAACTGAATTTCATTGACCATGAATGTGACCTACTGACTTTCTTAATATTTTATCATCAGTTTGACATTTGAAACATGTAGCTCATATTACTCAGGTGAGCGATCCAGGGTCATCATGACCCTCTTGTTACTATATATTTTACTGTAGATAGACGCATAAAGTCTATGCAAAAACAAACATTCATACGAAAGACAATAATTATATTGAATATAATAATACTTTACACGATATCACTGTTACAGTACATTATTTCGATTCAAATATGCCCTTTATCTAAAACAGAAGATTAAATCGCAACAGAAGCATTGACGCGATCGCCCGTCAACGTGACGTCAGTTTAGCGTAAGCGTGTTTTAACGGAAACATGCATATTATAATTTTGAATAAAGGACACCTTTGCGTTATGTAAACATAATTTTACTCGTGTGAAACCTCGATGAATCTAACTTTACCGTGTGGGATATTTTACTTGTTACAAATTCGTGTTTGTACAGCTTTCACATTTTACGGTAGCAGGATTATATATTTAGAAAGCAGGTAAAATATTGACAAAAGTGCAACAGAGAACATCCAAAGGCACCAATACAGTGCGTCTTGAACCATAAAACACATTTTTAGCAAGTTTCGCAAGCTGTACATTCAAATGACACAAACAAGACGTCAACGTCATAATCTTTGTAGCCAAAATAAATAAATAGCTACAACTTGCAAACAAATTATCTTAGCTCAGCAATATTTTCAGTTGAATATTCACTTCAAATGTAGAACATCCTCATCCAGTGTGTTTTAACATTACAAAATATATACATTAATTGAGTATATAGAGCTGCGTCATGCAATAACAGTAACAGTCAAAGCCATGTTTACACTTGGCCTGTATAGCGTGCTATTTAGCAATATAACCCTATATTTCTCTAGTCATCTTTGCCTTTACGCGTATTCAGATGAAAAAACTCGGAGGCTGTTCCAGAGGATCATATTTCAAATTTCACATAACGTAAATGCGAATAATAATAGTGTTACAGCTTAATTTCAATTTGATAGTGCAATGATTTAATAAAATGTACATTTTAAGAGAGCAAGGACTTTGTTCAAGAATTTTGAAGTGATTGGTCTCGCGTGCTTACACACTACCTTGTAAACAATATGTTATAAACATTTTATTTTGAAAAAAAAAGAAGAAAACAGCGCGCTCTTTACACCATACTGTGCTGTTTTTATTTGGTTTAATTAAGATTTTCTAACGGAACACAACACTTTCATCGTGTGGTTTACAAATTATATTGATACTAAACAGGACTGCTATAGGCTGAAGAATTAATTACAACTGTTCTTGTGTTGTAGCTACATAATCTGGTCGGTAAATTTTTCTAGCGTTTAATTACACCCTGTCACGTTACGTATACCCTCTAAGGAATCTTTCCGTAATGGGTTTGGGAAAGATTCAACATTTTGAGATCTTCTTTAGACAATATGTGCAAGGATATCAGCTCTTACGCCATGCTTTTCATGTGACGATGATGTTAATTAATCTTACGTATGGGTCAAGGTCACGATTACTTGGTATATCGTGCTATATAACAATTCTGTATTTCTCTAGTGGTCTTACATAATTAATCAGCAATGTAAAAATAAAGCTAAATTGTGTTTGATATCTCAGTGGTATTAATGCAAAAAAGAATTTTTAGAATGTTGCAACATTAGCAATTTACCGATATGAGTTAAATGTATGTTTACGGTGTTTACTATATAAAAACAAGCCAGCCAATTATCTACAAACCGAAATTAATTACAGATTCGCTCATTTTACTAATAGAAATTGTCAGGCAACTCTAGGAAAGTTTTGTTCCGAAAAGCAGAAAATAAAATTTAATTTTCAATGTAGCTTTATTTCCATTTTATGTGGCTACTACATAAAACTATAAAACAGAAGTTCGCCAACACGCTGCTATTTTATCATGTGGGCGATATTGAAAATAATGGCATATGAATAAAAATGAAAACAACAAGAGAGTCTGTAACAGTGTATATTGAAATTAATTGAACTAGACAGTCCAGAGTTTTCTCCGCTGTTTGTTAACATGTATCATGACAGAAATGCGCATCAAAGATGCCGCCAGATCTCACAATGGAAGTTTATTGAGCTACTGCGCAACATTCGTGCAAAACCTTTGTTTTTATATAAGTAAACAAGAGATGTTTTATGTTTATTCAATGAAAACATGTTGCTGTGATATTGATTGAATTGAACTTTGTATAAAGCCATATCTACCGCAATATCATATGGATTCACCTGCCTTTTTAGTATATTTCTTAACATTATACAAAGAGTGAGCAGCAACGTTAAATGGGATAATGACAAAAGATTTTTGTAAGAAAATGTCAAGAAATGGAAATACGATAGGAGGATCATTTTGTAATGTGATACAAAACAGTTCTCAGTAAGCCAGTGTCCTCTAATACAGTTTCTGTTGTCAGAAAAGTATGCTAATAGGCTTTTGGATTTCCGTCCAAAGAGCTTTTGGAAATAATAATGAAAAATTGCTTTTCCGTTCAATGTATCAATACTTAGTGGATATTTTGTGTGCTGTATAAAAAGGACATTTGTGACACTGCAGTGAACATTGACAGAAATACACGAGGAAGAAATGTTTAGTCATTTCATGTTTTCAATTAAGCATAAATGGAATAATTGCTTTCTGTTGATTAATTTCAGTGATTTCATGAAAGATAAAAAAAGAAATAAGGTACATGTATACAGTATTCAAGAATTATACTTTGTGTTTATAAATGACTGAGTATCGTGATAGAATCACAGTTAATTAAACCGACAAGAATACATAGTCTGAATGTTTGGTTTTAACATGATAGAAAAACTCTCTGATGAATTGGACATGGATAAAATCGTATTAGAAATTGACACGTGCGGTTTGTATGTACATTAACATGACAATGCTTGTGCACAGATATTAATTACTTAAAATAAATTATGAAAAACAAATCGTGTATTGTGCGATTTAATTTCGGTGACTTTTGATAGACCGATTTGTTTCTATAGCATGTTAGAAGAGCTAAACCTTTAATCGCTTTAATTGTGGTACAAATCAAAATAAATTGTATATTGTAAAAAAAAAGATTGTAGCATGTATTGATCTGTTGATAGACAAATGCATTAAATACTATTTTATAAAACTGAAAAGTGTCTTGAATTTATAGAGTGCCTCCATTTCCGTTTTATGGTTATGCAGGAAGCAGCCATGCGCAGATAGTTATAGGAATTTTAGTGTGTGCCTATAATGTATGCTTAATGTGGTAAAATAAATAAAGAATATATACACATAAAAGACAACGGTAGTGGTATTGACAAAGTGGAAAAGGTGGAAATATGGTACAACAATCAGTTTTATTGTTTTGGATTCTATAGCTAGGATTTATTTTTTCACAAGCAATACAGTGATAATGTCATTAACAAGATCAAACAGAAAAAAGCAAATGAGATTGAAAAGAGGATATACGGTGGACCAGTCGTATTTTGATTCTACCAATACAATGAAGGAAAGAAAGGTAAAGTTCACCAAAGTTATTAATACATACTTATTCTGTTCCATATCGAAACTATACTTTTCTTAGTTCGTTTTTCAAGATTTAATATGTTCCGAATTAATATACTTAGTCTATATACGGTCATTTTGTCCAGTCGTATTTTTCAAAATGATGTAGCCTGATAAATGTAATAAACACATTTTATAATTTAATGAAAATAAGTTTATCGTACATACTGTTTTCGTAATGGAACTTTTATACAAATTTTGTATACGTTTAGAGCACACAGTTTATATTGAAATTGCGCCCTTTAGTACAGTGACTTCGAAATTACATTATATGTATAAATTCCGCCACCATGCAGAACTTATTTCATATGCTCCAGAAAATGTACCATTTCTCCATTTTTAACTTAAGTATATATAATCTAATTTTATTCTGCAAGTCAAATTATTCTAAGGTATTTCCCAGCAAACGTTGCAGCGAAAAATAGACCTGACTTAATTGTTCTAATGAGAGAACATTTGATTTTATACTTCCCTGCTTCAGAACAGAGAGATATTTAACTGCATGAGGGGTGAAATGCCATTTACAGTGACAGCATTTTAGTTTCAAAGAATATTTCCCTGAATTCGAATTAAATATTAAAAAATTCAAATGACCCAAAGCAGCACAAGTGTATTTGACGAGTATTTGGGATCAGAAAAAAAAACAACAACAAAGCAATAATCAATCGTGAAAAAAGTCTCTTTCAAACATTCTGCAGCCAATTTGCCAAATCTCGAAAGCTCTTGTTTGATCAGATCTGGAACATTTGATTATAGCCCGTAGGGACCAAAACAAATTTCAACAGACGAGTTTTTAACCAGGTTTTCAACGAAAACCTGAGTTATTAGATTGGGGTAGATGTCGGTCGGGCGGGCGGCGGCGGCGGCGTCAAACTGGTGTTTCCGGTCAATAACTTTTGTTTCGGTAAAGATATTTGAACAAAACTTGGTATGTATGTAGCTTATATCAAGACAAAGACTGGGATTGATTTTGGGGTTTCTGGGGTCAAGGTCAAGGTCACTGTTACTTAAAATAGAAAAGGGTTTCCGGTCAATAACTTAACTTAGGAATGAGCTATCATGATGAAACTTGGTGTATAGAAAACTTATATAAAGTTGTAGCTTGGGATTGATTTTGCGGTTTCTGGGATCAAGGTCAAGGTCATTGTTATTAAAAATAGGGTTAGGGTTAGGTTAGGGTTAGGGTTAGCATATCTTCTACATTCCTGGAGGGATTTTGATGAAAGTTGGCACAGTTGTTCACCATCATGAGACGGAGTGTCATGCGCAAGAACCAGGTCCCTAGGTCTAAGGTCAAGGTCACACTTAGAGGTCAAAGGATACAAGAATGAAAACTTTGTCCGGAGCATATCTTCTTCATGCATAGAGGGATTGTGATGTAACTTGGCACAATAATACACCATCATGAGACGAAGTGTCTTGCGCAGTTCCCTTCATTAGAATTACTTCCCTTTGTTGTTACTATAAATAGCTTATATTGTAACCTTTTCATTACTAGACGTAGGGAAAAACCGAGACCACTTTTCTGTAGTACAACATGCATGTTACATCCAATTTTGAGGTGTATTTTGACCAATCTCTGTATTTTTTTTTTTTTTTTTTTTTTTTTTTAAGATTAACTTCCCTGAGTTGTTACTATAAATAACTTATATTGTAACTTTTTTTATAATTGACCGTAGGGAAAAACCAAGACCACTTTTCTGTGGTACAACATAGTTGTTACTTTCTAATTTTAGGTGTATTTTAAGGTATCTCTACCTGGAAAGGAGTTTTTTTGTGGACTTATTAAAACAAAAGAATTACGATGATTACTAAACAACCACAAAATTAAAATTACATCTGCAAATACAGGTGCTAGAGTAAAGAAATTTGCTGTGACGGGCGTATATTGTGACATTCTGGCACTCTTGTTTATTCTTATGAAAAGTGTTGAAAACCTGGTTTCGTGGCATTGCCGCGTTTCTTGTTAACATTGTAAAAGAAGAACAATATATACTCGGGTGTTTTCCATTTGTTTTTAGCCATTACGGACCCCCCCCCCCCGCCCCCCCCCCCCCCCCCCCCCACCCCTCCAAAACACACGAAAAAGTAACTTGACTTTATTTGCTGTTTGATGGTTATAAATCTTTTACTCTTCGTAAATCATTTTTATGATAAAGACAAAAATGAAGATATTTTGAAAATTAAAAAGAATCTGTTACCAACCGTATAATTTATTCGAATAATATGTAACATAGATTGTATTGTCTGTAAAGGCAAATTAGACCCAAAACATGAACGGTTACTACATACAGTTTATGTAGATATAAAATAACACGTTTATGTGTATTAACAGTTACTATGCATAAGCTTTAAAACAGTACACACTGTATACACATATAGCCAATCTGACTAAAGTACTTGATCTTCTAAACGTAGCGTACTTTAGTCAGATTGCACATATAGCTAAACATAGTATAAATGTGTACAGCTGCTAAAAACTGGAAGTTTTTTTTCAACAATCGACTGTTGCTGCCTGGCATTTAATTATAAATGTAGCTCTGCAAACACATCATATCTATACACAAATGTATATCTAGCTAAGTTAAATATATTTAATAAGGATATTAAAAGTTGAGGTAAATACCTAAAGAAAAACTATTTTAGTGAACGATGGCCAATGGATATCTTTAATCAAAGAGAAATCAAGCAAACACAGACGGAAAAGGTGAATCAGATAGTAAGTTAATACATAACACGTTAGTTATGCAAAGTGTTGCAACGAGATAACTTTGGTATACAAAGATTTGGCATTCTTTATTTATGATAAATCAGATAAGTATAACGTTATGAATATGCCTTAATCAGATCTTTGTGGAACGATGGTACCAATGTTTATTATTGTATATTATAGTGCTGAAGGCTTTTACATAAGGTGTATTTCACCTATACATCATTATGACAAAAATAGAACAAAATAAATCAGAAAAGAACAAAATATATCTTTTATTGTTATACACAGGCTACAAAACATACATTTTGTAAAAATATATGTGAACAATTAATCGGTTAATGGTCTGTTGTTTTTCCATATTTGATGACAAGACATGCTGGTTCGGATCCATGCTTGCCGGCGGTAAAAAAAATTGGGCCAGTACCGGTCCAACAACAACAGATTACCGGGTAGTATAAGCCCTACCATTCAGTTGTACTTTGTGTATATGACCACAATACGTTCAAAAAGTATCAGCGCGTATGTATCCTTACACTTGTTCTTAGAAGTGCTCTATACATGCAATATAAAAAAGTGGCTTCTTCTTAGAATAATAGGTCAGTGTAAATATATAGCCAGCGATCTCATTATCCAATAAAGGAAGCCAGTTTTCCCAAGTAATGGTAAAATGAAATTAATGATTTAATTATCTTCTGTGTAGGGGCTTTTATGGGCAACATATGGTGTAAAGATACATTTGAAATGATGCATTAAGTGAATTACGAGTTGGCATTGTACACTGTATATCCTAGTTTATGATGTGGAGTTTTGCCATTGTTCCTGGTACTTAAATTCCACCTTCAGCTACAATATTCCTATTCAGGGTAATATGGTACGGTAAGCAATTACTGGAAGAAGTATATTGTTTCAGAGGCCTAATAATGAGAGGGGCATACAATAATCCTTGTCGCACTACCTAAAATTGAATGCATTTTTCGGCAACGACTTTGTAAAGTTTTATGTATCTCAATGAATTTAAGTTGAATACGGAAACAAAAATAGATATGAAAACATCGAGACAGTAGACATACAAAAAAGATTTGTTGGAATTCATTTACAATTAACGTTTACTAGGAGAAAAAAGGAAATATATCTGACTGTTTACTTAGTTTTGAAGAGAAATTTAGGGATTTTACTTTATGTAAGATAGGCAAATTAGGCGGCAGGACGTCCATTGAATGGCAGTTATGCACAGTTTCATCGGCTTTCACGAGTGTTTTTCTACGCATATAGATGTGTGTGTGTGTTTTTTTAAATAACACGTTAGGACATTAGCTAATTGCATTGAACAAATTAAGTACGAGCTTTAAACAAAATAAATTTGACGATATGATTTCACTTTAACATGTCGTATTTGAAATCAATGAAAACCATTTGTTTAATTGTAGAATTATGGCATTTGCCCATCATTAATGATGTGTTTTACGCTGTTTATTTGAACAAGCAGAATTTATGTGTTTAGGCGATATTCAGTACATGAAATGTGAAAACAGAAAAAAGCCGCGCCATGAGAAAACCAACATAGTGGCTTTGCGACCAGCATGGATCCAGACAAGCCTGCGCATCCGCGCAGTCTGGTCAGGATCAATGCTGTTCGCTAACAGTTTCTCTAATTGCAATGGGCTTTGAAAGCGAACAGCATGGATCCTGACCAGACTGCGCGGATGCGCAGGCTGGTCTGGATCCATGCTGGTCGCAAAGCCACTATGCTGGTTTTCCCATGGCACGGTTCAAATCATTTCCAATGCTGACAGAAATTTTTCTACACATGCATTTAAATATAACTACCAATGAATAATCTAGCCTGTCTGCTGCAAAGGGAAATATTGAACACGTTAGTTTTGAGCCAGTGGTTTTGACATTAGGTCGTGTTTAAAAACAACATTGAATTGCTTATAACTACCTCTGGTGTTCCTGTGATATATTCGTGATGAAGTTATGCTAAAATTCATATCCTTGTGGAAGAAATATAGACCATTTACTGCTTGTCTGATAACTAATGAAAGCTGTCAGCAAAATTGTTAGGACATTAAGTGATCATTCACAGTATTCATAAAGCAGTGCCTGCTGGTCTCAGTTTTCAAATTAATCAGCTTCCGGATTCCTTGTAGGTGTTTTCATGCTGAGAATCCTCGTATAGTTACAACATTATAGTATTCATTTCGTCAATAAACCGAAATTCTATTCTGTTAAATACATTAATCTCTGAAAACTTTATACTCCAACCATGATGTCGTTTGACATCTGGGAATGCTGTGATGGTATTGGCCGCATTATCATATAGACATCCTTTATAACTTCAAACATAACTTTTTTTGATAACTCACCGTCATTCTAAATTTTGTTTTTCTCAGTAGCTTAATGCATTTGTATAAAAATACAATATTGTCAGTTCGAATTTGACAGGTACTAATTGTACAGATCGGAATATATTAGCATATGTTACACGAATACCAATTTGACTGAAATAATTTCTAAGAAATCAAATTCAATATAATTTGTATATTCTGTTTCTGTTTGAAATGAAAATCCTTATTCTAACAGCTAATTTGTGTGTAATAAAAAATGAATATGTGCAGATCAAGTCTGTTTCAAACGTTCCTGTTCGTGTTTGTGAGAGTTTCGTTTTAGAAAACTCTGTGATTGGCTTACTTTGGAGGGAACATTTGTGCCATTTTTTAAACTGCAATTTGAATTGTTTAAATTGTCTATCGCTAGTTCTGATGATAATAACTTTGAACAGTAGTTTAATGTCGGCCATATTTCTTTCTCCTTATTCCAGTCTAGTCTTTGTCGAAGGTAAATGTGTACTCCATTATTGAACAAAAAATCACAGAGCCTATTCCACAATTTATCAATCTTATAATCTGAAAATTATATCCTATTTTATACAACGTTAAGTCATTAACATTACGACAATGTATTTGGCCATGCTTTCGCATGTATTATCACACATTGTAAAAATATGATGCTATTAATTTGATTTCATAATTGGCTTTTTTGTTCGGCCGTTGGTTGTCTTAATGGCAGCTTAGACAGTAAGGTACGAACCAAAAGTCAGGTTACGATTATTTTATCAGTTGATTTTCTAATACTTCTAAGAGTTCGGTGAAGAAATGCTTCATGTTTTATGCAGGGCTAAGTCAACGCAATACCGGCTTCAATTTTTACTCAATCCGCCTGTCAGGACTATGCGACTTTATAGACGTTCGTTTCTAAATCTAGTTATTCCTATAAAATTGCTGGAAGCCAATGTTTCGACCAACGGAATTGTCCGCTGCAGGTTTTCGTCAGTTAAACATCTTGTGATGATCAAAAGTTACTGAAGTTTATAGCTCTCTGTTAACACACGGTTTCTCTCCTGTTAAAACACCACCGAAAAGTGACAAGAACAGCAGTTTTATGCTAGAAAGACCAAGACAACACATTCTTTACTAGATTCGACCTTTATGTCTTCGTCAGAAATAACAAGGTACAAAAGAAACGACGTCACGTCCGTTTGGACGCGAATGTCAACGTGACAAAAAGCGCAAATATAGAATATATTTGTATTAATGTACATATAGATACGGATCATAATGATACAGCGGGTATTTATCGAAAACATGTTTCCGAAGTTTATAGCGTAATAAATGATTCATAATACATAAGTAAGTTATTTAGGTCTTCACGAGTCTTTAAAAAGCCAAGATGGCGTCGCTTTTTCTGCCAAGAATGGACCCTGATATGTGCTGAGTTTGTTGAAAATTCTGAAGTTGTATCTCTTTCGACCAAGTGGATTTACCATTCAAATTAAAGGAATCTGATATTTGCCCAGAATATCATGTATGTGTACGTATGAAGCAAAATACTGCCTATTTTATCCTCGTATAACTTCGGCAGTTATTGTAGTATTATGGCGAATATTGCGTAGTATGATAGTAACAAATTATTTATTTGCAGAGAGTTTTCATCATACACAAAAATAGAAGTGTTAATTTCACTGAGGCCCTATAACAAATACAGACAAACCATAACGACAGTTTTCCCATACATATCAAAAGACTGTAGTAATTTCATAAAGATGACTTGTAAATAGATATGAACACAAATATACTAAGTACAAAAGGAAGGTTTTTTTAAGTTCACAGAAAAGAAGCTGGTTTATATCTGGTAGAACATGCTCAATATAAATCGACCTGCACTGTTGGGATCTTTAAATGTTTCTTGTAGACGTTCTCTGCCTCCTTTCACTTTTTTTTGTTATGCCCCCTCTGTCTGTCGGTCTGTCCGCAATTTTCGTGTCCGGTCCATATCTTTGTCATCCATGGATGGATTTTCAAATAACTTGGCATAAATGTGTACCACAGTCAGACGACGTGTTGCGCGCAAGACCCAGGTCCGTACCTCAAAGGTCAAGGTCACACTTAGACGTTAAAGGTCATTTTTCATGATAGTGCATTGATGGGCGTGTCCGGTCCATATCTTTGTCATCCATGGATGGATTTTCAAGTAACTAAGCATAAATGTGTGGCACAGTAAGACGACGTGTCGCGCGCAGGACCAGGTCTGTAGCTCAAAGGTCAAGGTCACACTTAGACGTTAAAGGTCATATTTCATGATAGTGCATTGATGACGCCGTCCGGTCCATATCTTTGTCATCCATGCATGGATTTTAAAATTATTGGGCATGAATGTGTACCACAGTAAGACGACGTGTCGCGCGCAAGACCAAGGTCCGTAGCTCAAAAGGCAAGGTCACACTTAGACGTTAAAGGTCATATTTCATGATAGTGCAATGATGGGCATGTCCGGTCCATATCTTTGTCATTCATGCATGGATTTTAAAATAACTACGAATGAATGTGTGGCACAGTAAGACGACGTGTCGCGCGCAAGACCCAGGTCCGTAGGTCAAAGGTCCTAAACTCTAACATCGGCCATAACTATTCATTCAAAGTGCCATCGAGGGCATGTGTCATCCTATGGAGACAGCTCTTGTTATGTCTAGAACGAGAGACCTATGCAAAGCCTTGCATAAAATTGCAACATAAAATGTATAATACTTGTATCAGATCATGAATAATGTATGATTTAAAATGACAACCGTTATCTGATATTTGTGCGTTTAGAGTTTGGTGGAAAAGAGTTAATATTTTTTGCTACTTCCACTGCAAGACAAAATGAATGAGTTATCTAAATGTATTTCTTTGCATAATTTAGAACGTAAATTCTTTACAGTACGAGTACTTGTATCCAATGATTCTAGAGTATTCAGAATTGTATACAAATAAAAGATTAACATGTGATTGAAATACCACGCCTGTAAAACTAGCTTTAAGACTGTGTGTCACAGGAAAACGTGATCTTTTAATATCTCTAGCTGTTGAGTGATCTTTTAATATCTCAATCTGTCGAGATGAAAGTATAACTTACATTTTCTTACATGTTATATAGGTCACTTTTATCTGTCTGAAAGTGATATTTCAACAGAATTATTACTCTCTGCAGGACAATCACCTGCTAAACAAAGAATTGTACAGCAGACTTGTCGACAAAATCTTGCTTTCACTTCCTCTACATAGTAACGTCGAGCATTATTTCATTATTTACATGCATTTTCCGACAGCTTGATTGGGAAACGATCTTCTGCTTGCATGTATCGAGGTCGTTTTACATCTTGATCTGGCTTTTACATAGTACAGTAAATATTCTATAGACACGAACAAAATAATACAAGTGGTTGTCATTTAATCCGAGAAGAGAAGTCATTGACGTAATACATGTTTAATATTTTATATTGCAGCCACAACGTCGACTAAGCTCAGCGAGCTTGCAAAGTGGTTCAGATGAGAGCGATAATGAAATATCACCCCCAGTAGCTAGGAGAGGTCGCAGAGCAGCTATTGTAGACACAAAGGTAAAACTGTTAATTGTATTTTTTGAGAAACCCCAAACTTTGAAAGAATAATAGATATACAATTTCCACATTTTGATTTAATACGTGAATTTGTATCTGTTGCTGACAACAGGTTATTGCGCATGGATGCTAAATTACTGCGCAAGTAGCAAATCAAACAAGTTTTCCCTATATGAACTGCTGTATATGAAAATGGATCTTGGTTGTGATTTCTTGTCCTGTATTTATCTGATCCCTTATAGTTCGATGTAATAATTTTGAACTTATTTTTCAATTTCGAAATAATGATTCATAAAATAAGTAAAAGCCAACCAACTGTTAAAAGGACAAACGCAGCGTTTAAAGTGCTTTTAGAAGTAAATGCATTACTTAAGGCATGTAACAATTGCGACAACATTATGTACTCTCGTTAAACGAGCTGAGAATCTTTTATTTTCAGCGGATATTAGGCGCTTGATATGACTTTGAACAATTCATTCTTCTTACTTCTTCGTAATTCGGAAGAGAAACTTAAGTATTTCATATTCCAGCTCATAAGTCTTTGGACTTTCGTAAGCTGTGTTGTTAAATTAGTACTAAACAATAAATAACATACTAAAATAAATGATATTGGAAAATAGCAAAACACACGTGTTGCGTGGGATGTTATTATAAAACAAATCAGGTGCGTCTTGTCTAAGATAAAAATATAATTATAGTGCCATCTTTCATTAAACGTTGCAGAATTAAAAGCAATCAAATCGTCTTATCTGACCATAATACACAATAACGCGTGTCGTTAAATTGATCTGGTCTGAATCTAGAAAATCATAAACACCAAACACACACATCTACTTAGATTGGAAGGGAGACATACTGAGGATTACAATGTCTGCAAATGAAATTGTTGACTTTTTAAGGCGGTTAATGTAATCCTTTTGGGTAATGATTATTGACCAGCTGAATATAGCAGCCGATTTTATTGGTTAATAAACTGTAGAAGAACGTTTTTCAGTAAGTCAATACATTTTAACAAAATGTTGACATAGACAAAAAACTTTTGAAATTAGTGTTCCTATCAAAAGCAGAGGGACATTTTACTTTATCCGTCCATATCGTCTATCTAAACATTTCATAAAGCTAAACCTGAAGACATTACATAAAATGGCTTCGAATTTACATCATTATCACTAATTAATCTGAAATAAAATATAAATAGAACATATCTTTACTTGTGCAGAATCTGTCTGATATAACATATAAATAGAGCAAATCTATCCCCGTGTTAGAATCAATGTATTTCTTGTCATTGTATAACGACAAGGTTACCAAAGGTCACTCTAGTTTTCTGAGGTTTTCTCCAGCAATGTTTGATGTTGCTCATTATTGCAGATTTGTTGACAAAAGACTGGTTTCCTAGCAATCAATCGAGTACGTGTTTGCGGTCTTTGATCTCTACGTTAATAAGCTATTCAATGGCATGATGATTTCAAATGTTCCAGTTCAGATATATTGTCCTAAGAACAATAGATATGTTTAGAAGTAATGAATACCTTAGAATTTCTTTTGAGCTATTACCTACAAGCAGTATAAAGACTTATTGTTTTAATAGGAATTATTTCCAACCAGCAGTATAAAGACGTTTTTTTAAATAGCGACTATCTATACTCGTCATCGGCGCCTCAGAATTTAAAGTCTCAGCGTACACCGAACCCTGCAATATTCTTAGTTATTTTAGTTTGTTGTTGGGTTTAGTCTTATAGGTATGCGTCATATTGTGATTTTGTATCTTTGATGATTGATGAAAACCCCAGGTGCCCCTCCGTATGTTATTTCATCAGGGGATGGGGTTGATTGGGGCTGTTCAGGTTCTCCATTCACCATAGGTTATCTGAACTTCGGTACAGAGGCTTTATAATTCAGTCCTCGGGAGTACATAAAGTGGCTTTCCTATAGTTTTATTTTATTTGATTTAATGTCTGTTTAAATATATGGCTATGCAAAGTCTTGATGATACTTTAATCTTCTTGAAACTGCTTTTTTTCTCCCAATATTAGACCAAATACTGACATTTCGTCCACTAATTATATGAGAAAGATTTAAAACATTTTCATTTACAAGTTTGCTTTAGTTCATTCGTTGAGAATTTGAATCTCAATATCGCCTATCCTAAGCAGTCAATCATGCAGCAAATGAATCTGCTTTACTATCTCCATTTTTGTAACATGTTTTTTTTTTTTTTTTTGCTGAGCAATCGGCTTATGCTCCTTACTTTCATCTGAGAAGAACGTGACCTCTTTAGAAGTGTATTAACAATTTTACAAATCCAATGCACAATTTCTCATAAACCTTCAGAAACCTGTCAGTTTGTTGATTTGTGCAGTATTGAGCTGATGAATCTTGATTTAACTCTAATTTTTCTATCTAATTTTAATAAACGCGCGAGAGAAATGCCTTACTTGGTTCAAATATGCCTTTCTGTCAACAAATTCAGTTTTGAGTGGATTTTAGAACTATGGATATGGCTGATGAAGGTAGAGTTTTGGAACGTTTCTTGAATTCTGCTAATATTAATTTCGTTGCACTATAACTTAGTTTTATGACGAGTTGTGGTTATCAGCTAAAGGAATTATGTCCGAAGTCATATACCAAACTTTCATACTACTATACTCTCCTATTTCAAACAATAAATGAGCCATGCCATGAGAAAACCAACATAGTGGCTTTGCGACCAGCATGGATCCAGACCAGCCTGCGCATCCGCGCAGTCTGGTCAGGATCCATGCTGTTCGCTTTTAAAGCCGTTTGGAATTGGAGAAACTGTTAGCGAACAGCATGGATCCTGACCAGACTGCGCGGATGCGCAGGCTGGTCTGGATCCATGCTGGTCGCAAACCCACTATGTTGGTTTTCTCATGGTACGGCTCAAATATTTTGCAAGCTGCCAGATCAAATATTGAAAGAAAACATCATTACGCGTTTGCTTTGAAAATTGAATCTTCATATACATCAAATTCAGATTCCATCTTTCGACAGAAGCGTTGAAGTAATTCCTTCTTCCGACCGGACATATTTATGTTCAGGCCATTTCAGACCATACCTGTACAATATAATGTTAAGATTAGTTTCTAGGCTCTCAGACTAGTGCAGTTTCGAATTCGAATCATCAGTTTGTAATAAATATTCTGTTTTGTAATCCAAACATTGATTTGTGATGTACACAATATCTGTCACCCGTGCATCAGGTTTTGTCCGGGCACCCCTCAAACATGTGTGTAAGTATAATTGAGCCGTGCCATGAAGAAACCAACATAGTGGGTTTGCGACCAGCATGGATCCAGACCAGCCTGCGCATCCGCGCAGTCTGGTCAGAATCCATGATGTTCGCTAACAGTTTCTCTAATTGCAACAGGCTTTGAAAGCGAACAGCATGGATCCTGACCAGACTGCGCGGATGCGCAGGCTGGTCTGGATCTATGCTGGTCGCAAACCCACTATGTTGATTTTCCCATGGCACGGCTCATATATTAAAAGTGAGATGGAAGAGATATCTTACAATACATTTTTAAGTTACTTCAACAGTAGAGCACCTAAATAGTACCAAAAGTCTAGTGTTAAACTACAGTAATTTTGACTTGGGCCGCACTTTCATCATTATCGTTGCCTGTTAAAGACAATTTTCAGTAAGAAATAAATGCTGCTGTCCTAAGTACAGTGATAGAAGGTCTCATTATATAGGTTTTTCATTAACGATATATCGACAGTTTAAAAATGTTCTGTTAGAGAGAGCGTTAATATATTGTTTGTGCCATTAAATGGTTAGACAAGCCATCGCAGACATTTATTATCTTATTAAATCAAAGCTGATTTCCGCTACAGACCAACTTGCTCTACAGAAAAGTCTTTAGAATTGTTTATTGTTTGGAAAATGTTTGTTTATTGTCTGAACCAAATGGCAGTCTAATAGATAAAAAGCAAAATAGAAAAAGTGGAAACTCCACAGGTCGCCCAACAAAACAAAAACGAAAATGTTGCAGGCTCGGTTTGATTGAGCCTGTTCATGGACGGTAGTTAAAATGCATGCTACCGTCCACGCCCTCTAGCAAGCCTGAAAACTCGTAATTAAAAAGTATTCACCGAATCCAACTTTTCTGTCATTTTTTTCACAAAATAGATAGTAAACACAAATATCGCATTCATGAAAATTTGATCACTATTGATGTTAATATCTGTTGGTCTCTAGAAATAAAAACAAAATTTTCATTTGTTTTATCTGTAGTTTTGTGTCACATTTACACTGGTTTGGTTTTAGGGCTATAGCGAATTTTGAGTTGGAATGTGGAAGAGTAGCCAAGTTGTCTCTCTCGGCATTATTTCAGGAATAGGCGACCACATTGGCAAAACCACCGATCTTTTAATACCAAACAGATGGTAGCCTCATATAACGAGTGTTTATCGAACCCCAATCAATTGAAGTCAGTCACCTTTTCCCCCTCCGGCAACGGAGGGCTTATTTTTATCATTGTAGCCTACATCACTATGCAGAATGTATGTATCATGAATACACATATGAATATGAAATGTTAGGAACATTGCAAATGCAAAGACATGATTGATTTTTAGATTTATAAGAAAATTTCTGATGAAACGGTAGCAACTTTTGTCCGCCAGAATTCTTTTTCCAGTAAAGTAGAAGAAAATGCTAGTATTTATCAAAGCTAACAATTAGATACGTAGACGGAATTGACAAATTGGATCACGTGACTACCATAAGTGACAGGTCTTAGAACTGACCAAATATCGTTTTCTTAATAGCTTTTATCAAAGGCTTATATTATTGAACACTTTAGAAGCATTTTGTAGGACATGTCGTAGGAGGATAAAATAAGTACAAACATTGTATATTGATCTGTACACGGGCAAAAAATAAACAGTAGTCTGTATGTACAGATATTACATAGATATTTTTCAAATCTCCCGACATGTTTATTCAGAGAAAATTTAGAGAAATAATCTAAGAATAACTCTAAAAGAAAACTCAAATAGGTTCATCCGATTTTTCAATGCTGTTAGTTCATTGTCATGCGATGCCATACACGCTTTTACATGTCTTACACTGAAACTGTAATTTCTATGTGCAGAGGTCCTGCTTATTGTACTCAGACATACTTTATTATTCTAGCATTTTTGAAGTAGATTATTCTAAGAAATAGCAGTTACAAAGAAAAGATTGATGTATTTTCAATATCTTCTCGAGTTGTCAAATTTTATATACTGAAAGAAATCCTTGTTATAATTTCATGGTTTACTTTTTGTTTCGAGATTGGGTAGTAGAATAAAACTTTTATGTTTGATAAATTGATTCGAGAAAAGATACGAACTTGACGTTCTGTTAACTGTGCTTACAAATGTATCCTTCTGTTTCTTGAAGACAATGAAAAAAGTTTGTCTTAGGGTATGTGGTTCAACCTTTGAACTTTTGGACGTCAATCTGTATTGCTTTTTCAAAGTTCAAAAGTGTAAATATGTAATGCGATCAATCTAATTTTTTGTACAAAAAATCAGATTGTGCCGAGAGGTCTTACAAAAGTATTTCCTGATGGAATATTAAACAGTTGAAGAGCAACACCAGCTTTGACAAGTCCATGTTATTGTGGTGGCATATGGAGACGCCATATGGAATATTACAGGAAGGCTAGCTTGTTGTTCCTGGTAGAAAATAGAATTAATCTATACCGGAAAATAGATGTTTATTAGCTTGATAAGATATGCTGTTGTGACAGACGTTCAACAAGAGTGAAGATAAAGGTTTAATCAACAACCTTTCGGTTTCACGGGGAAGTTAATATGTTCATTATATCATTAAATGTTTGAACACAGAAACGCATTAGTTTTCTGATTAATTCGCAATTGATTACTAGTATTTAACCTTATTTCAATTCACTTTTCGCTGGCTGTCTCAGGTGTTTATAATAAAAAATGAAATGTAGAGTCCAAGCTTCATTCATAAAATGCAACCATCTATAAAGAACTAAACATTGAAATATACGTGCACACGGACTATGTTCGCATAACATAAATAAAGGGTACTGAAAATAACAAAAATACAGATCTAACAGAACGAACACACACGAACAAGGAACACAGCAGGGCACCGCCTTCGTACGGGTAGTTGGGGAGTTTAAATTGGCGCTGTACATCACCCTTGAATCCATCCATATTCGTATGTTACAGTGTCATTAAAATAACTTAATGCTAGGCGCATCCCTAGCGCAAGTCACTATTATCACTCACTGGAACATATCATTAGTCAAACATAGATTTGATATGTATTAATTAAAATCGTAAAAGAATACACTCGGTGATTTTTCAGAAGCCAGAGCATCAAGAAAAACAGTCGTATGTATATGAGATACTACGTGCTGTAACTGTAGATATGGAGGTAGTACTTCACCGGATAAACCTCCGTGGTTCGCTCGAATTGAAGTCAGTAACAGTATATAGTGCCATTCTCCCTCCTAGTAAAGGCAGTTTTCATGCCAGATATAATCTTTATTGAAGCCTGATTTTAAAGAGGTATTTCTACAGATAATTTCAAGCTACATGTAGTGATATGATTCTAAATTTATATTTAAGCTGTTGGGTTAAATGAAAGTGAAAGTAGGTATTTCCTGATATCTACTAATAGTACGCAATATTTTCATCACGTGTCGCGGTGACGTGACCATTGGTCAACCTCATACTTTGCTGTTTCTTTATTACCTAAAGATGGGGTTGTCTCACAAGAAGTGAAAGGCTGGAAATGCTGATATTATGTGTCCCCACTAGTGAGACATACTGTTTTTACCTTGTCCGTCCGACTGTCCGTTGCACTTCATTTCCGACCAATAACTGGTAAACTATGTGACCTATAACCTTTAAACTTTATAGGGTTATAGGGCTTACGGAGTACATGACCACCATTGTTTTTGGGGTCATTTGAACAAAGGTCAAGGTCACTGGGACCAAAACATGGAAAACCGTTTTCAATCCATAATTTGAGAATCACTTGACCCGGAACTTTGAAATTTCACGGGATGATTGGACATGCAGAGTACATGATCCCTATTGCATTTCAGTCACTGGGCCAACCATCAGTGTCTCTTTGACTTTTTGTTTATTACTACTATGCTTTGGGCACATGTGCTTTTCTTCAAAAATGTCTTCTAGTTTTTAAATAGAAAATAGTTACAGAGGCATTTAGTACATTTTAACTTGTATAGTCTTTATCCATTCCTACGATATAGCCAATAAGAAAATAATGATCCACGAACTTGGTAAACAGAATTTTCCGCGTAGGTTTAAACTCATTTAAAGTTCCTCAGGTGTATAGGAGTTAATTTAGATACTAGAGAATCAATTCTACTTTTCCAAGAAAAGCAAGAAGCGTAATATGATTAACAGTACTGAGAAGCATAAAACTGCCCTAGAATAATTTCAGAAACGCTTATGTTCTAGCAAGATCTGATTATAGCAAAACTGTAAAAAATTGTTTCTGTCCATACTTACCTGCCGGAATTGTGATTCCGACCTGTTCGTTTCAACAAAACGGTATTACGGATGGACATTTGTTTAAAAACAAGGGGGAAAAAGACAGTAACTTTCAAATGCAGTACTTTTATTAGTCCCCTTCTGGTTGAAAACCAGTTTCGGGGACTATAGGATTGCGCTTTTCCGTCCGTCGGTCCGTCCGTCCGCAATTTTGTGTCCGGTCTACAACTCTTCCAATCATCAAGGGATTTTAATATTACTTGGCACAAGTGTGCCAGATAATAAGACGATATGTTATGCGTAACACCAAGACATTTAGCTCAGGTCAAGCTCACACTTGGAGGTAAAATGTAATTAGTGTATTTTTTCTTTATGATGAATAACTCTTTCATCAGTTAAGGGATTTTAATATTACTTAGCACAAATGTTTCCCATATTAAGACAACGTGTCTTACGCAACACACTTATCACTTTCTCAAGGTCAAGGTCACAGTTGGAGGTCAAATGTTAGTACAGTTTTTTTTTCCATTCTGGTCCATAACTCTGTCATCCATTAAGGGATTTTAATATTATGTAACACACATGTTCCCCATAATGAGACAATGTGTCTTGTGCAATACCTAGACCCCTAGCTCAAAGGTCAAGCCCACACTTGAAGGTGAAAAATCAATATTGATATTTTCCTGTCCAGTCTGTAAAATATTTTAATGTAAGTGTCATTTGTCACATGGACCCGATCAAAATAATTTCTTGGTATATTTTCGTCAGAATTACTTCCCTTTAATATGATTTCTTACCTTTTTTCTGATAGTTTCCAACCGTTTCAAAATGAAATGTTATCAATATTGAAATTATTTACTTTTTATATTTGTAGATTTTATAAACAGTCAACAACTGTATATTGTCGTATATGCAAATTTTAATCCAAATGTTGTGTTATTTATAGTACAGTAGTATTCATACATCATTGACAAATATCAGATCATTATGTTATACTGCAGGAGAGAAAACTAGTTACCTTCCAGTAGGGGACTTTGTATTACATGACAACACTTCATTCACTTGTTTACCTTGCTTTCTATGCAGTAAGAAACTGACAAGCTGAGAAATAGCAAACATACTGCAGTTAGCGCAGCTATACTTTTTCTAAACATCAGTTTCCTTTCCTTCAGTATATATGTTATACTCTCTGTTTTGTTGTAAGTTAAGCTACAAGTCATCGAAAATAAATTTAAATCTAAATTAGCTTAGATTTGTAAGAATATTATGGAAGATGCGAAAACTTATGAAAACCATGGATCCTGTCATAAATGGATGTCACAAATGGATGTATTTGATTTTTATATAGAGTTTGGCCTAGGAGTTTGTTTACTTAAATGTATTATTATACATTATTATACTAAATACGAATTTACTTAAATTAACTGTCAGTGAATTTACTTAAATTAACTGTCAGTGAATTTACTTAAATTAACTGTCAGTGACATTTCCCTTAGTAAATACTGTTCTTTCAGTCTTTTGTTATATTGAACAGTAGCTAAGGGGTCGCTAACCATGTTTACATCAATAGACTTTTTTTCAGAACTATTTTATTAAATGTAATCGACAATATTATAAAATAAGACTGCTATGATGGCCCTAAATTGCTTATCTGAATAAAGTGATACACATTTTCTAAATAACTGAAGCATGTTTACGTTTTCCTCCTGGTGGTTATATATTATTTAAAGAAGTGCTGGGGGAGAGGGTAGGAAAGTATGTAAGTATGTATATATGTATGGGGTGGGAAAGGGGGTGGGGGTGGGGAGCGGACAGCGGAGGATGAGGGGTTGGGCCGGAGAGAGGTATAAAATGTATTCTATTTTGGTTAAGACATTTATCACAGAGTAAAAAAAAAACACAAACAGAATGTTATAGGAGAAAAGGTAGAATATTACGAAGCATAGGTTTCTGGTTGTTTTAATAGAGGGTTTTCAGAGGACAAGAGTTTTGAAGTTCTCACTTAATATATAAAGGACCAACAAGCTATTCCATTGTAGTGGAGATAAAAAGCAAAGTGTAATGATCCAGAACTGATTTTGTTCAGGTTCTGGTGATTAATATATACAAGTTTATATTATGATATATTATTATGTCATAGAATTTAAATGTTAAAATAACTGTGTTATAGCTTTTTTTATTGTATATCTTCATTTCGACTTGACTAAACAGGTCGTCTTTAACGTATTTACAGTAATAACAGGGAAGCACTCATTATTGTGTGGCAGTGATATGAAATCAAGTAACAACAATTGCTATTTTTAAAACGATTGCAGTTTCAGTCTTAAGGTCACTGTGATGTTGACCTTTAACATACTGACCCATTATACAAGAGGGTCATCTAGTGACCGCAAGTAATAATCCTATCATGTTTTACCATCGTGAAACTAAACGTTCTCTAGTTAATATTTGAAACCAGTTGGTCTACCAATAGACAGGCCGACTATGACCTAAAATATATATCTGCTCCTATTTTAACAGAACAAAAAAGATGAAAAAATCATCCTGAGCGACGGACAAAAATAAGGAATCTAACCTACATATTCCACACATTTCGTCGTTAACTGCATCATTCTGTTTAAAGTATTGCATGCTAGAATAAATAGGCGACAGACACAAATAAGAATGATCTATCTTCAATTTATGAGTTTAATATATTTTCCCGGAAAGAAATCTTTAAATGGAAACTAAAGAATCAACGTGTATGTTTTATGCGTCATTTATATACGACTGGGATAAATTCACATATTAAAAGACAATGCCATATATGCTCTAAGCTATATTTAGTGATAAAGCCGTAGAGAATAAAGTCTGTATTAATATATCTTTTCTGCAAGGTATACGTAACCGCGCGAAAAAATATACAAATTTAGCATGCAGCTGGCATAAAAGGTTAGTCTCTAATATATATCTACTGTGCAAATGGGGAAATTACAATAATAACTTGTCACGTGTTTACGTATCACGGAAGATGTACCACATTTAACACATACTGATGGTATTTGATGATGGTATTTGATTCATCTCAATATTTGAACGCGGATTTGTGGAAAGTATTCTTTAAGTTTCTGTAGTAACCACAGGTTTGTTTTATTTTTTCGGGAACATGTCACATTTAAAACTGGAGGCTTAAATGATAGTTTTTAGTGCTTGGTACTAGTAAATAATGTTTTTATATATTTTACAAACGTTCCCAGTATGGCAAACAGAAAATGCTAGAATTTGTCAAATTGTAAGATAAAGTACGTTAATTGACAAATTGGATCAAGTCACCATTCTAATTGACAGGTCTTAGAAGTGACCGGAGATCGTTTCTTAATAGCTTTCGTGAACGGCTTATTCTACTGGACAATGCAGGATATTTCTTAAGAGGATAAAAGAAGCGCAAAAGTAGGATCTTATTTTCTACGTATGAGCCACATAAGAAATTATTACTAAACTATTGTGTGGTTATTCGGTCGCCAGTTTTACATGTATTTAATGATGGTGGTTTGAAATGACATAATTATTTTATCTTTCCTCTTTATTTTGGCATTGAACATGCTATCTTTGTAACATTGTCTCTTCTTTCCATAGAGGAGGCCAAAGCTGAATATATGTACTAATCTTATATCCAGACTTTTGACGCCCCTTTAAAGTTTTGTCAGTGTTTTCAACATGTATGAAATTTCTCACACGTTTAGAGCAATGTGTTACAAGTTTAACAAAACTAAATGAAACTACAATATCATTTCTTATATTTAACTACTTCAGCCCAATTTTATAATCAATAAAAGGAAAGGGTAGATTCCCCGGAAGCACAGATCACCCCAAACACAGCCATATACAAACAAGAAATGTCTTTAAAAATTCAGAATTAAACAAAATGTATAGACAGAAAATATTTGGATATGCATATACGAACACATTATTCATTTGCAAATATTTCAACTAAGCAGCAAGTTTAAACGATCAGTAGGTATCCTTTCAGTGATAGAAGGTCAAAATGATTTGTTTAAAACTTTTCAGCTGTCCTACTTGGTGTTATTATTGTTTTTGTCTGCACTTGCCAGAGCGAGGCTCCAGTGGGGAAAGACCCCTGGTGTCAAATTATGTAGGGGATAACTCAGTTTCGTGAAATAATAAAAAAAATGTTTAATTTTCTGCTTTATTCTCACGAAGAACATGAATTTGCCATGTGTGCTAAACCGTGTACAGTCCGACACCGGGTACACTGAATCTACAGTTACAACCAGCCACAACTCATTCATCCATAAGCGAGGTACGCAACGGGGGAAGAAGTTTACTATCGATTTCTCTAGCGGTGATAAATTACTAAAAACTTTAAATTAGAATATATCATTTTAGTTTAGGGTAACAAAACTACTAAATATGTTCCATTTAATATGTGCCTACTGATAACCAATTTAAGACTTATCTTCTCAGCGCACACCTGTTCCGTGTCCCGATTACTACAGAATCTAGGTCAAAATCCATGTTATTCAGCTAACGCCGAAAAAATTCTGTGTTTAGAATTTTACAAAACTAGCACATTTCTTTATAAGGATAAAAGAAAATAACTTCTTTGTCTTGTCATACCCATCACATTGCTTTATCCAAAGCAATTTTCAATATACGATGGATTGTTGTCATATATAAGATTGCAAAATATGTGATAAGGCTTCAAAATGAGGAAGATATGCGCTTTGAAAGAAAATAGAAATATCTATGTACAGCATGAGAAAAAAAACATTATATTTGCGTATACAAAATTAACAGTAATATAAAGCAGATTGTTTGTTTGTTTGGAAATAATATTGCTGTGATAGACGCTTGATGTTAAAGGTTTCCAGTGCTTATCAAGTTTAAAATTTTCTTTGAACTTCTGTTTGTGGGAGAGTTAATATGTTCATTATATCATTAAATGTTCAGACACAGCAGTGCAAACATTGATTATCTTATTAAATGAATGTTGATTATTCGGAAAAATGACGGTCACAAACGCTGATCGTCTACTTGTTTTATTACCACTAACATGTAGGAAGTAGTTTTTGGGTAACGTATTACTCAGTCTACTTAACAAAGTTGTATGAAGACTAGAAACACACTGAAATGGGAAAAACAATTCTATTTATATTTGATTTTCATTAGGTGATTTTGATAAATTTCATATACGTATAGACATTTACATAGCAAACCGAATATTGTCGTTGCTGAGTTAATTATTTAGTATGATCGTTGCGAAAAATTCAGTGTCTAGTCATTATTGACAATCTAAAAATAGTGATATACAACATTGGTAAACAGGTTTTCTCCGTTTGAAGTTCCTTAAATATATAGAAGACAATTTAAAAACAAGAAAAAAATCAATTGTACTTCTAGAGAAAAGCAATAAGTATAATATGGTTAACAGTAATAACTTATCTCACAAGCCATGTTATTTCAAGGTCCTAGAACGTTTTAAGAAACACCAAAAACTTCATAGTAAAAGTTTAAGACTTAGATTTCTGTATATATTTGCACAACCGCTAACGTACTTCTTCTTGATTTGTATGAAAACTAAACACAGAATGAAATGTGGTATGTGACGTCCAGGTATTAAATGTATTCGATATTTTGATACAGCAAATGCGAGTATCAGTGTAAATTATTTGTCAAAGAGAAATATGTAAATTATATGTCATTTAAATCTGCAAAAACAAAACGTATAACGTTTGGCACATTTTGTACGTTTTACACATTCATTTATGCGCTATCTACCTTAATGGCATTGTCTTATTATTATTGTTTACATTGTTATTGTTATACTTTAATGTAGTTCTGTAAACACTTTCATCAGTATTACTGTTGCTGTTATTCTTGTAAATTAGTTAAAAGCTACACGTATCATTTATAAAATCAATTCTGTCAAGACTTCTGTCATAATTTTTTTCTAGATAAATGTACATTAACGATATTTTGCAAACTGGAAGTTGAATCGGCTGTCCAGTGCTTCAGAAATAAGTTTTTACCTACTTTCCTAACGAAGTTTTCGAGTATTGTAAGAGAAGAGGCACTTGTCAATTGATCAGATTTTATAATAAGATAAGTATATTATATTGATATATTGATACAAGTGTCCTTTATAATTGACAGGTCTTAGAAGAGGCCGAAAAGCGTTTCTTCACAGCTTTTATAAAAGCTTATTCTCGTGGACAGTTGAGAAGGGCATTTTGTATTTCTTAAAGAATAAAGGAAAGGCAAATGTAGAAACAAGCTATAAGAAATCGTTACTATTTTGACCAAGGTTTTATACTTTATTAAAGTCTCTTCCAGTACAGTGTCATAAAATACACAACACATATTAAACTTACAATACACATGATTGGCAATTCTATGTCTAGAATGACAAGAGACTATAGATTAAGATACATTACAAATTACACTATAAGAAATATATTTACATATACATTACTTGGTGCACCAAAATGCAAATTTTATCATATCTGTATTTACACGATAAAAGATAGATGACCAATGCTAATCAAAATATAAGAACTGCCATAAAAGTTAAATAGTTAAGACACTGAAGAATGTAAATCGGGGCCCTAATGCGCTTGATAAGAAACATTTTAAAATACCACGTATCATCCCTGATCAGATCAGGGGTGAACAGATTAGCATTGATTAACTACACTTATAATAAAACGTTACGTTCATTATTCATAAAACATTATTGTGACATTGTTTACAAGTAAATAAAAGACGACGTGGCAAAATATTAAAACAGGTTTTGGCACTATAACGTATCATTTCTTCTTTGGTGAACAAAAATTTCAATTGATCAGCTTTAGACATCGTACTAAAAGAAGTATCAACAGTATTTGCCTTTACAAATAATGATTGACGCAAGTCATCATACAAAAAGCAATCAAGAGGAACATGGCTCTCATCTTTAATATTGCTACAGAAAGGGCATTTTCGTTCCTTTACGCCTAATCCTTCATAACGCCCAGTTTCAATGCGTATTGGAGCGACCCCACAACGAAATTTGCTAAACGCTGCGCGATGTCGTGGAGACATAATAAGTTTACAATACCTTTCTGCGCGATATTCGCTTTTAAATAACCGGTAAGTACGCAATTTATTTCCACCTCGACCGGAAGAAACTGTAGCACTATTCAAAGATTCAAGCCAATTTGAACAGTGATTGACTTTTAATTTTTGCGTGACTAAGTTAACAACTGTTTGTTTAGGAGTAACAATACTGATATCACAATACTGGGGAACACCACAACTAGTCAGCATAGACTTTACATAAAAGAACCAATTTTTACACGACCTATTTGCCCTAGATGCAGACCAAAGTGCAACCCGCTTATTTATCCTACTCTCATGCATTTTGGACATTCTGGCCAAATGGATAGAAATGGACTTCCAGTGTCTTACATCTGGGGATACCCAACCCATTTCGCCCGATACCGCTATGTTCGGCGTGTATCTACCGACACCTAAAAAGAACCGCATCGCACGGTACTGAACCGCATTAATACAGGAGTATGAACGGTATCCCCAGATTGCAGAACCATAACTGACTATTGGCCAAACTGTAGAATCATACAAATGAGTATACACACTATAAGGCAGGCCGCCAACTGATTTACATTAAGCGATTAACAGACCAAGGGCACGACTTGCACTTTAGGCTACCACTTTTGCAGTTATATTATACTCCAAGTTTTCATGTAATAATAAACCCAAATATATATCTATCAACAACCTGTAGTATATCATCGCCACACATAAAAATACAAGTAGTTCTGTTAACAGACAATGCACAATTTTACTTTTACTGCAATTTATATACATATCATTTGTGTTGCACCAATCATGAAGTGCATTAATCAAAAGATGTAAATCTGATTCATTTTTTCCTAACAAAACAATATCGTCTGCATACAATAGTAAGCATATTTTCTCAGATCCATACTCAACACCAACATTTAAAGACTTTAAATAAATTGCTAGATCGTTTATATGCATGTTAAATAAAAGGGGAGATAATATACAACCCTGACGTAATCCCGACTTAACATTGAACTAGTCGGTATGTTTAGAGTTTACTCTAACACATGAATATACAGAAGTATACAATGATTGTACAGCAGATAACATTTTACCTTTATATTTTTAATACCAATATGAAATAGTTTCTTCCATAGTAAATCTCTATTTATATAATGATAAGCTTTTTTAAAATCAATAAAAGCTGAAAATGTAGACTGTTTAAGTTTTTTCCTTGTATCAATGATGTTGGTTAAATGTGACAAATGATCAATTGTACTTCTATTCTTTCTATATCCATTCTGCTCGTCGACAATAACGTTATTACTTTCAGCCCAACTACTAAGTCGTTTGTTTAAGACGTAACAATACAATTTATATACTGAACATGACAGAGTAATTCCCCTGTAAGACAAAGGACTTCTAGGGTCCAGACTAGCTGACTTTGGGATTGGGTTGATAACACTTTGTCCCCAAGCAGTAGGGAAAGTACCATTTTTAAAACAAACATTAAATAGAGCGTGTAAAAATAAAACTGCGGTGTCGTTTTGCAATGCTTCAGTTGGTATTCCATCAATACCACATGCTTTACCGTGTTTACCATCATCAACAGCCTTTTTTACTTCAAAAGCAGAAATATCTCTATTAAAAGTAAGACTATCATCATCAACATTTACAAAAGTGTGGTGTTCCCCAGGGCTAACTAAAACTGAATTGTTTAATAGCGAACTAAATTCTGTTTTCCATTTATTTAAAATATCTGTAGTATCAGATGACACAGTGCCGTCGTCAAGTACAACCTCATTAGGTATAGATTTCTTATTAGCATGTGCAATACCAATTTTACCAATACTTTTCCAAAAGCTTGTTTTATCAACATTACACTCATCCAATATATCCTGCTGAATAGTGTACCAATGACGACGCTTTGCTTTCTGAACTTCAGCATCAAACATTTTACGTAATTGGACATATTGTGCTTTAAAAGTAATTCTATTGGCTCTATTATTACAATTAAGCCAGCGCTTTTCTGCTACAGACAAATTAGACCAAAGCTCTGATAGCTGAGTGGTCCACCAGGGTTTACCTGGACGATGCTTTTTAGAACAGTTAACATGTCCAATTTTTATACGTTTGTATGGAATATTACTATACATAGCATTTTTAACAATATCACACCATTTATCAAAAGCAGAGTTTACATCGTTTCGCGTTCGCATACCACGTTCTAAAGTATCAATAGTATTATTAACATCCAGCAATATAGCATCATTGTACATAAAATCATTACTAAAATAACTTCTGTCAGATTTATCATATACTTCATGAGAACCATCAGTATGTTCAGAATTATTACCTGACATTTTACACAAAATATTCCAAGATAAAAGTGAATGATCAGGTATGGACGACGGAGCAAGACTTTTGATATTGCCACACTTATTAATAACATCTGATGTAAGACTCACGCAAAAGTCTGAAAACAGTGTATACTAGTATGCGGTACCAAACAATAGTCCACTACAGATGCCCCTTTTACAGATACAGATGTAAAATCATTTTTTACAAAGTTTCTACCATTTAATACACAAAAATTAGAGTTTACTAAAAACTCAATAAGAAGTTCACCATATGCATTTACAGTAAAATCTTTTACATCTCTACTAGATAAAGTATCGATACCAACAATGTGATCATCCAGATCGCCTATTCGACTATTCAAATCCCCACATATGAACATTTCACCTTGAGGTTGAAAAGTGTAAACATCAGTCAGCAATTTATCATAAAAACCATTTACATCAAAATAACGTGACGAGTTTTGTGGCGGTAGATAGCATACACAAGGAAATATATTCAAATTATCATATTTATGCGACAAATTTAGCCACAAGATACCCTCAAATGAATTTTCAGCTATAGTAATGTCAAATAATTCATACAGAGATTTCTTGATAAAAAATCCAACACCACCGGAGCCATTACGTGCATTTTTATGAATATGTTTTCTGTTAAAACCAATCCAGTTATAACCATCTAAATGAATTATATCAGTTTGAAATAAATGAGATTCGGCTATGCCTAAAATGTCAAAATTATTATCTAAAACACATTCGGATCTAAGATTAAAATTATCAGAGTTTCTATTAAAATTCCACCCTTTAACGTTCCAAAACCCGGCACGTAACTAATAGTCTCCTGGCATTGTTCCAACCCCGACGGCCGTAACTCCGACCGCCGCTACCACGACCGCCGTTACCACGAACGCCGCTACCATGCCCTGAACGTCGACCTCCGCGCACAGTAGTAAAGCCATCGTCACGGTTCCCGTAACCATGACCACGCTTGTCAGAATGGTACCCGCGATCCCTGCGATCACGAGAATCATCCCAGCTCCTATCATCTGCACGCTGATCACGTGCGGTGTCATCTGCACGCTGATCACGTGCTGCAGTGGAATCATCACGACGACTGCCCTGAGTGCCCTCACGCGAACTCCTATTTTCAGGACTAACACTGTCATCACGTGACCTTCGAGAAATCACACGTGACCCACGAACTGTGAGACCGTGGGACTTCATTGCGCTGAGAATGCTTCGGAAGTTGTTGGATAGGACACGGTCTGCCGGAGCCTGATCATGATGAATGAACACGCTTGAATATTGACTTGTAGATTTTAACGACTTTTTCTCAAACATAACTTTTCGTTTTTCATCATGCGATTTCAATTTTGCTATAATAACACCTGGCTTACTTGGAATGATAATGACCATGATAATTATACGGTTGATAGTTTTGTTATTATCAGTACTATTATTAATATTAATATATTACTTTGATAAATAATTATGATTTTTAATTATCACTGTTATGTCACCCGCATGTTGTGTAGGAGGTATATAAATTTTAATGCTGTCCGTCTGTCTGTCACAAACTCTTCGTACACCATTGGATGGATTTAAGTCCAAACTTCAGAAGAGTGATGATTGCCTTGCCAAGATGGCATATCGTAGGCGTGTTCCTGTTCGATACTTTTTAGCGGAGTTATGGCCCTTGATTGATCATATTGTATGATGTTTGACCACTTCTATATTATGGGGCTGATAACCGACATTCCTCACAGGAGTAATCAGTCTTCATAGTATCGGTATTTTCCATTTCGATGATTTTCAGCGGAGTTATGGCCCACGATTTCATATCAAATGTTATGATGGTTTAGCCACTTCTCTTATATAATAGGGCAGATTTTTAGCTAACCTTACAAGAGTGATCACTGCCAAATTTTATTATGCATATCATCGGCATATTTCGCTTCAGTCATTTTCAGGTGAGTTTAGATGGTCCTTTGTGTCAAATTTTATGATATTTTGCCGTCTTCTGTTATACCATTGGGCAGATTTCAACCAAACATTACAAAAGTTATCAGTGCCAAGCCTAGTTCTATATATATATCATCGGCATGTTCTGAGTCAGTGGTTTCAACAGAGTTAAGGCCCTTGATTTGTAATATTTCACAGTGTTTACACTTGCTGAATATAATTAGACTGAATTTCATCAAACCTCACACGTGATTAGCTGGAAACATAGTTGTGCATACTGTCGTCAGGTTCTGATTATAAGATTTTCAACGGAGTCATTACGCTTGATGTTTTAAATACTTTGATCTGTGCTACTTCTCCTATACCACTAGTTGGAATTCCACCAAACTCCACAGGAGTTACCACTGGCAAGTCAAGTTGTGTATATAGTTGGAATATTATGGTTCCGTTATTTTCTCTGGAGTTATGACCCTTGGTTTGTAGCATTTTACAATTTCTGCTTGGGAAGAGGTGGGAGACAAACATTTTTCATGAGAAACAATCTCTAGTTGCAATAGCAATTCATAGTTATAATAAAGATGATAACAATAATGTAATAATGAACGTGTGGCAGTATATTTGTATGTCTCGGTAATGATTGTATATTCTAATAAAATGCACAAGAAGATCATTTCGAAGCATAGATCGCAGCAAAAATTATTTACTTTATGTGTGATAATATAATTGAGCCGTGCCATGAGAAAACCAACATAGTGGATTTGCGACCAGCATGGATCCAGACCAGCCTGCGCATCCGCGCAGTCTGGTTAGGATCCATGCTGTTCGCTTTCAAAGCCTATTGCAATTAGAGAACCTGTTAGCGAACAGCATGGATCTTGACCAGACTGCGCGGATGTGCAAGCTGGTCTGGATCCATGCTGGTCGCAAACCCACTATGTTGATTTTCTCATGGCGTGGCTCATTATGTCATTAGAACATGATACAAGCAACCTATCTTTTTAGCTCACCTGTCACGTAGAGACAGGGTGAGCTTTTGTGATCGCCCTTCGTCCGTCGTCCGTCCGTCGTCCGTCCACAATTTCTTGTCTGTCACGATAGAGGTTTCATTTATGATTTTCTTTTAACCAAACTTGCACACAACTTGTATCACCATAAGATCTCGGTTCCTTTCTTGAACTGACCAGATCCCATTATGGGTTCCAGAGTTATGGCCCCTGAAAGGGCCAAAATGAGCTATTTTGACCTTGTCTGCACAATAGCAACTTTATTTATGATTTGATGTTTCCCAAACTGGCACACAACTTGTATCACCATAAGATCTCGGTTCCTTTCTTGAGCTGGCCAGATTCCATTATGGGTTCCAGAGTTATGGCCCCTGAAAGGGCCAAAATGAGCTATTTTGACCTTGTCTGCACAATAGCAGCTTTATTTATGATTTGATTTTTACCAAACTGGCACACAACTTGTATCACCATAAGATCTCGATTCCTTTCTTGAACTGGCCAGATTCCATAATGGGTTCCAGAGTTATGGCCCCTGAAAGGGCCAAAATGAGCTATTTTGACCTTGTCTGCACAATAGCAGCTTTATTTATGATTTGATTTTTACCAAACTGGCACACAACTTGTATCACCATAAGATCTCGATTCCTTTCTTGAACTGGCCAGATTCCATAATGGGTTCCAGAGTTATGGCCCCTGAAAGGGCCAAAATGAGCTATTTTGACCTTGTCTGCACAATAGCAGCTTCATTTATGATTTGATTTTTACGAAACTGGCACACAACTTGTATCACCATAAGATCTCGGTTCCTTACTTGAGCTGGCCAGATTCCATTATGGGTTCCAGAGTTATGGCCCCTGAAAGGTTCAAAATGAGCTATTTTGACCTTGTCTGCACAATAGCAGCTTTATTTATGACTCGATTTTTACCAAACTGGCACACAACTTGTATCACCATAAGATCTCGGTTCCTTTCTTGAACTGGCCAGAATCCTTAATGGGTTCCAGAGTTATGGCCCCTGAAAGGGCCAAAATGAGCTATTTTGACCTTGTCTGCACAGTACCAGCTTTATTTATGATTTGATTTTTACCAAACTGGCACACAACTTGTATCACCATAAGATCTCGGTTCCTTTCTTGAGCTGGCGAGATTCCATTATAGGTTCCAGAGTTATTGCCCCTGAAAGGGCCAAAATGAGCTATTTTGACCTTGTCTGCACAATAGCAGCTTTATTTATGATTTGATTTTTACGAAACTGGCACACAACTTGTATCACCATAAGATCTCGGTTCCTTTGTTGAACTGGCCAGATTCCGTAATGGGTTCCAGAGTTATGGCCCCTGAAAGGGCCAAAATGAGCTATTTTGACCTTGTCTGCACAATAGCAGCTTCATTTATGATTTGATTTTAATTAAACTGGCATACAACTTGTATCACCATAAGATCTTGGTTCCTGTCTTGAACTGGCGAGATTCCATTATGGGTTCCAGAGTTATGGCCCCTGAAAGGGCCAAAATTAGCTATTTTGACCTTGTCTGCGCAGTACCAGCTTTATTTATGATTTGATTTTTACCAAACTGGCACACAATTTGTATCACCATAAGATCTCGGTTCCTTTCTTGAACTGGCCAGATCCCATTATGGGTACCAGAGTTATGGCACCTGAAAGGGCCAAAATTAGCTATTTTGACCTTGTCTGCACAATAGCAGCTTCATTTATGATTCGATTTTAACCAAACTTGCACACAACTTGTATCACCACAAGATCTTGGTTCCTTTCTTGAACTGGCCAGATTTCTTCATGGGTTCCAGAGTTATGGCCCCTTAAATGTCCAGAACTGGCTATTTTGGCTTTTGCAGCCATATAGAGACTTGCATTTATGGTTTTATTTGATACAAACTTCCAAAATAACTTCAACAACAATAATTCTTGGATTCCATGACAAATCAGATCCAAGCGTAGGTTCAGAGTTATTTTATATCTGATTACCTCCCCTGATTGTAATCAAAATGGATTTATATCAGTAAGTACTTACAGTACTTATTTGAAATTTCATTATTGTCATTTGTTGGACTCAGCCAATCAGGGTAGATGACTATGGACTGATTTTATGTCAAATTACCTCCCTTTATTTCAAATTAAAATGGGTATATTTCCGTAACTAATGAAGATACTGATCTGAAATTTCATTTATGTCAACAGATTTATTTGGCAGATCCTTCTTTTGTTCACTTACAATAATTTTCTTTTTAATTACTTCCCTTTTACATTACTATAAATAGCTTATTTTTAGTAACTTTTTTATTATTGGCCGTAGGGAAAAACCGAGACCACTTTTCTGTGGTACAACATGGATGGTACCTCCAATTTGTAGGTGTATTTTGACATATCTGTACCTTGTAAGATTTTTTTTTTGGTTAAATTTCTTGCCTTTGTTGTTACTGTCCTTTGGACTTAGATATTTTTTCTGAGGACCTTCTTGTCCTCAAGTGCAATGATAACAGGTGAGCGATATAGGGCCATTATGGCCCTCTTGTTTGACAATTATGATGTCACACCTCATAACAATAGAATGTGTCACAGACAAAATCATTTTTACTCTAGACATTATAAAGTGAACTCTGCAAATTTAGTGAAATATATAATAAAAGGATAACCTATAAAAGTTTTACAACCTATTTCCAATCGAGTCCATTTAATACAAGCAGTGTCAAAAATAACATAATTGCGTTATCATTTATCAATGACTAAATATTGTAATTTACTTAGCAGTAGCAAAGTTCATACAAACTGATAAATTAATACACAGAACAAATCATATAACAGATGATATAATGTTTCAGTTTAGAATTTAATAAGATGGAATCCTGACTTTTCCTTCTGTTTCATAGCAACATTGTTCTAGTGTTCATTATCTTTTGTGGCAGACAGTTGCATTATTGCATTATAAAAATGCTATTGAAGTAAAAACCATCAACCGGGGGAAAGATGACAGTTACCAGCATTATTTCTCGTTCCATAAGAAAGCGTTTCTAACTTCAGTATAAAATGGTAGGAAAAACCGTTTATTGTTATAAAAATTGTACAAAATGATTAAGCCTAGCTACTTGATACTTGACAGAGGATTGAGAGTGTACCTTGTGACCATTTAAAGACTATTGAAAATGTTGTTCTTTTTTTTTGTAAATTCCTTGTGTTCACAGTAATAACACAGTCGGGGTACCAAGATGTAATGACAATGTATTGAAAACTATCCATTTTATACAGTTTTCAAAGTCCTTAACTAAAACATTACTTAAAGTATGAGTATGGTATTATCAACAGCAAACAAAATGTGGTTGCAGTTTTTCATGAAATAATAGCAAACAGTTTAATTGAGACTACGTACGAGAGGTAGTGAACAGAAGACAGGAAACAATACCCAACCAAATGAACTAAACGATGGACTATAATTACTTGCAGAGACTGCAAGTTCAAAATATAATAACTTTACGTAATACTAATTTATTTTAGCTCGATTTAATGGAAGCTTGGAGATTATTTGAATCATCCTCTAGAGTCTGCCTCCTAGTCTCATGTGAGGTGTGTTCGCGACCAGAGGGTTATTTATATCCTGATAAACATGATAATAATCCTAATTATTCAAAAAGGGCATATCATTTTAAGTGGCCAAGGATGAGTCACCGCACGGTCACATGTGGCATATTGTTTCTTGTAGCGGTAAAACTTCCCGGAGATTCAGAAAGGTTTTATATAGGCTTGGCAGACAGATAATTGTCGTGATAGACTCTGACAAAGTTTCATAATCTGTCAGGTGTTAATTTTTTTTGACAGTTTCTTTTCCGCGTTAAGTTAATATGTCCGTTATATCGTTACACGGCCAGACACAGTAGCGCAAATATCGAATCATGGTTGCTTTTTCGGAAACATAGCTGTCTCAGACACTAATCATTGTTTTGTTTTATGACTTTCTTGTCACGAAGTTTCAGTAAATCAGCCAAAGCTCTTCGGTTTTGCAAACTTTTGTTCAGACTTTAAATGAAAATCTCAATAAAACACTAGGAGTAGTTCAATGTACAATGTACGTTTTGTTAGTTCCGTTTTATTAGTGTTTTCTTAAATTGAGTCTGATATATTTCTTATATATACATAAATTTAAGGTTGCTGGTTCGAATGTAAATGTACATACTGCTGCTTACTACGTAAATAGTAATTATCTGTCCGATATAGACAGTCTGACAAATAACTATTTGCGAAATTGGTAAACAGACTTTCCGCGTAGGCGAAAGGTTTCTCAGGTGTTTTGTGAAAAAGACACTACGGAATTAATGCCGCAATATCAGGAAACTTGATAAACATGATGGGTTATGACCTAGACCAAAAACAAAACAAAACAAAAAAAAAACTGTTTAAAAGTTCTAAATTGTTTTTTGAACAATAAAAGCTTTTATAATATTTTTCATTCATATCATCAAATTTTCCAACGGCAGCGCTTGTTACGTAAGTAACAACAGTTATGAAATAAATACATAAAATATCAACTGCCAAACAAGTGTAAGGACTGCTAAAAAGAAAATGTTGTTTCTGGCTCGTGTGAAAAATGTCTTTCCTCGGGGTAATTATTGATGCGCCTAGAAGAAAATTGTGATTGTATTTCTGAAAAAAAAAATACTACAAGAAAAGTTTCAGGGGAATTTTTTAGTTATTGTGGTGTAGAATTTACATTCCAGTTTTGCGGTTCTGTTAAATCTATGCTTTTGTGAGAATAAGTAGTTTACCTTGGTGATAAAAAGATATTTGAAATCAAATCGCAGTAACGGCGTTTATGGACAAAGCTAAAAATCGAAAGACAAAGGGTATAGTTTCGTCCCTCGCAATTGTGCAATACAGCGTAACTAATTTGAAAACGTTCTACAAATTTTATTATTTACACGAAATGAACACTATACTTAAGCAGTTAGGGAAACAAGGCAAACGAGAAAAAATGATGAGATGTAACTTGTTTTATATGGACATTAAAACTCTTTGTGCCAGGTGTATAAGTCATTAATATTCCATTGAGATAGACAATGACTGCACGGTTTAAGTAGAACAGATTGGAAGATTTGGAAGAAGATGATGATAAAGCCTCAGGGAATACAGTCTGTAGGGATATTTTTCTTCAAAATATATCAATGCCTCGTGAAAAAATGTAGCATGCAACTATCAAAGCAATTTAAGGCAGTGATATGTTGTATCCACCATAAGAACGATAGACTGACAATTGAAATAAACTGATCACATAATCCCAAAAGAAGCAGCACTTCAAACATGTTAAGTTCTGCCTTACAAACACCTAAGCATAGGATACTATACGCTAAATTCTGTAAAAAAACATATTTAACGTCCCGTAAGTTTCTGGTATTTTCTTTGGTTGAAAAGTGATCTCATGGTAACCCCAAATATTTCTGTCGAGGGTCAGTGAATTTTCACTTTGTGTTAAGCTAAACGTAAGTTGTCAGTGAAACAAAGTAATCACTGGGATAGTTATTAATCCTGTATGGAACAAGTTGGAGTCAGCATGATAAATATGGGGACTCGGCTACGATTTCCTACATATTTCCTGGAGGGTCACTAGCAACCCTAGTATTTAAAAGTAGTACACACAATATCAAAGGTGTATAACGCTTTCATGTAATCTAGGTATAACTATGCTGCCAACTTCTAACAAAACTGTTAATGAGTCATAATGGAAATCAGCAATCATTGTTCATTATATTTTTAAAAATACTGATTGTCTCACAAGCTGTTCTTTGCAACGACAGTATATTTCTTTTGTAGAACTTTGGTGACGTGTCTCCTACGACATTATCCCCCGAGGTGTCACCCAGTAATTCTTGTGACGAAGGAGAATCAGGAAGGTTTGTATTATACAGATATAATTTATCCTTCCATAAAAATGACTTTTTAGTAACTACAAGAACACTAAGTGTTTACTTAAAACATGTAAAGGGCTGGTTAAAAACTTTCCTTAATACGTTATGTTGTTCTTCATTGTAACGGCTGATCCTGAAGAGTTTGTGTTCTTCAATGTCGAGTTACTGAATCGAAGTCAAAACATAACTAAAACTTTTACTGATAAGCTTGAGGGCATTTCTTTGCAAATTGGCATAAATATCAAAATACTTCATGTAATGTTTTTACACAACAGGTAAAAAACGCAATATTAAAAATACGTTTTGGCAGTATCGACATTACCTACACCAGAGTATCATGAGATACAGTATTGATTAATATTTTTATATGAAAATCAAAGAGTATAATTTATGCTTTTTGTGCCCTATCCTCCCCGGAAACTTCAGAAGTTCATGTACATTTGCCCTTGTCCGTACGTCTGTCCGGCCGTACGAATTTGTGCCATGCATATCTCAAAAAGTATTTAACATAGAATCATCAAACCTCACAGGATTATTATTCAGCATGTTAAATTGTACAACTAGTGTTTTGATTTTGATTTCACACAGCAAGACTAGAATTACGGTCCTAGACTTATACAATGACTGGAGTGCGGCCACCAGTGTCCTATGGACACACGTCTAGTTCTGTCATATGATGTAAGCTAGCTGCATTAGGGAGGTGCAAAACCTGGCCTTGACCATAAAATAGGAATTGAAACCAAAATTGTTTTAAATGGAAAAAAAAAATCAGTTGTAGAATAACGATTTATGAACTACACCAATGAAATTAAAGACTTGTTCAGATATACATAGTCGCGACATGTCTACAAAATATAATCCTGTAATGATTAAATTTGGATACGAATGTGGCTTCTAAACGTCGCTGGAGATTATGCAGTTCATTGTCGTTCTACAAAACAGTCGCTGCAGCTAGACATCTCCTCAAAAACGTTACTTCTTATTTAATCCCACGTGATTTCGTTAATGTAAATTTGGTGTTCTAGAGAAGTCCCTCGTGATTTATTTTGATTACTGTCGTTATTACCATTCTTGTACAAGCGATACATGAGAGAGAGCTTGTTTCAGCGAGAAAATATCGCAGCATCAGCTCGTGTATTGTTGCTTTTGAATGTATTTAAACGCCATAATAGACAGGAAAGACGTGTTAAAAAAGTAGAAATTTAAGTGTTCTTTACAATTGGAATGTGTTTATTTTATTTCTTTAGCAACGTCTGTTCACGTTGAAAGTAAGACGCGTGAAAATGGAAATAGCTTGGTCATGTCAACAGACGAAAAGCCATGTTTTTTTAATATTTGAATCTGGACAATGACTAAGTCGCATACAGATAAGAATACATGACTAGATATGATTACAGTATTAGACCAGTTTAAGACTGTGTAAAACTGACCTGTTTCTGTCCCATTTAAGTTTTGTTATAGAATTATATATGTTTGATTTTTTTTTATTTTGTTGAGTTTAACGTCGCACCGGCACAATTATAGGTCATATGGCGACTTTTCATCTTTGGTGGTAGAGGAAGACCCCAGGTGCCCCTCCGTGCATTATTTCATCACGAGCGGGCACTTAGGTAGAACCGACCTTTCGTAAGCCAGCTGGATGGCTTCCTCGCATGAAGAATTCAACGCCCCGACTGAGGCTCGAACCCACATCGATGAGGGGCAAGTGATTTGAAGTCAGCACCTTAACCACTCGGCCACGGAGGCCCCTTTGGTACGTTGGAGGTGCTTAACATTACCTAAGAGTGGCTCCACAAGGGTGTTGATTTGAAACATTTATTAATATCCTGTACCGTACATGTCTAGTAATTGCAAACATGTATCATAATGTGTAGGAAAAACGTTTATTGTCATAAAAAAACAACATTTGTGAAGTAATTTCAAGGGAGGCCACCTTCGTGAGACAACAGATCAGATGTAGGTTATTCACAAAAACAGGGAAAACAAAATGACGTCCTTTGAAGAAATTTTACAAAATCAGATGCCAAAATTTCAAACAGAGCATTAAATTGTAGTTTGACCTAATTTTCTGAAGGCAAAGAATAAAATTGAATAGACAGGCCAATGTGGCATTTTTCTGGAGTTCAGGATGTTCTAAATGAAATTCACGAGCTGTATTTGTTTTGGAAAACGAATTGAAATATATCGTAGGTGTTTTTTTAGACGTTTAAACGATTTATTGACTGACATTTAATTTGAATTCTTGATACTCTTAGAGAGAAAACAACTTTGCAGTAATAAGTCAAATTAAAATATAATAGAGAGATTCAATGTTACCGCGATTCATGGATTTGCAAGAAGTCCCAGTTTGGTTCATATCCGCCTGGAAGCACAAAAGTTGTATTTATTCATTAAATGCTCCCAAATCGTAGCGTGTTTTGGTTGAACTCCAATAGAACAAGTCCTTAAACATTAAACGTATCTTTATTTCCATATATTTCACAATTTCATTTTAGCTTTTTTTTTCAAACAGTAATATAGCGGAACGACTCCGGCGACGGCGAAGTTCGCATGATGTATCAATGAATGTATATCCTGGTGACCTTCTGGTACAGGAACATCATAAAAAGCTCATCAAACGAAATACTATCTCAGATTTCTACGCTGGACGAAATGGGTCGACTCCAGCTCTTAGCGAAGGTATATACTGCACTATTATAGCAGTCTTGGAGGAGCCATTTTGATTTGATTATGGTTCAATGTGTTGGACTAATTCCTTTTATTTCTAATTTGTCTGACATATCTGTTTGTGTTTTATTTATACTCCCATTTATACACAATTCTTTCTTTTGTATCGGTTCTCCTGTTCTGTGTTTTTGTAGATATAAAATTTAATTCTCTTCACCAAATGGAATTGCATGTTATATGCGTTTTGGGTAAAGTTTAACCACATCTTGTAAATGTCATCATTGCTTTATTAAGCATTTTGTCATTTCACTGCAATCATGCACCCACTTGAAAAATCTTGTTTGTACTTAAATTTCATCGGGCAGCTGGGACAAATAATACATCGGGATATAGCACATTGTGTCATTGCTTTCACGGGGGAGTTTTAACACTCAATTAAATGACGCGGAATCTTCAGTTTGTCGATTTCCAACATTTAGCAAAACAAATTTAAAAATTCTGCTTATCTGTCGAGTGTGAGAAACATGTTCGTAGCAGTAAATATTTACATGTATAATTGAAAATTTCAAGTTCTTGTTTACAAATTTTAACTACTCGTATTGTACAGGGTTAGAGTTCTTCAAAATTATTTCTTTTTGAGAAAAATGATATTTTCATTTAGATTAGCTGTTTAGTTCCGTCCCCGGTTGAACAAATGCAGTCTAGAAAGTGTCCATTTCTTTTTTATTTAACTGTACATATCTGTTAACAAACACATTTCATAGATATAATTATAAAGAATATTTGTTTCTACTACCTTAAAGAACTTCAGGTGTATGCACAACGTAGTTTTTAAAGCTGCGGATGCCTGTGGCATCGATCAGTTAAGTGGGGGACAAGGTACCAAATTCCTCAAAGTTAAAATGAGACAATTAAGAAAAAAGCAAAAGAGCAATTGTTGGGAAAAGGTTATGTTCAGTTATTGTTTCAATTGTTTTAAGAATAACAATTAATGGGACAAACATTAGGGCCTGAGCATAAATAGCCACCACATAATTGTCAAGGCGGGACATCCTTCCGTGCCTGCTTTGCATAACGCTAAAATAAAACAGTATTTAGTATTAATTTTACCATGGAAATGGTCTTTAAGCGGTCTTATCTTATTTGTCTTAACATCCAAATTTAAACTAATTTAAAATCTAGCAACATTCTATCTTAGAGACTCTGAATGAAATCCGCTTGCATCAATATCATCGTTGACATCATCATTTATTAGTGAAGCGGCCATTTGATCGTTTAACGAAGTAAAAGTAAAAGCAATTCTCAAATGCTGTCCCGTTAGGATTAATTATCTGGATATCCTTCATCACACTATCTCAAACAGAACTTAATTATATGGATATACGATCCCAAATGTGGAAATTAATTACCACATTTCCTTTATGTAGCTAAAAGCTATACATGTTCAATGAAATAGCATATAGCGCCTGTAGACTTCATAAAGAAAACGTGCTATTTGTATACATTGATCTGTTTATTTGTATGAATATTTTTGTGTCTTATCTATGCTGGATTTAAAGCTGATTGGCATGTCATTGCTTTCTAGTATAGACTTACAAAATGTACATAAATCCTTTGTGCAAATTTCGGATTTATCTGCCCGTCCATCTGTTCTAAACAAGACCTTATGTGTAAAAGTACAGTATACATATTGTCTCACTAATTTTTCAGATAACAAAAAGCAGCGTCAGCCATTTTCATTACTGAAATTGGTAAGTAACTCAACATATCTCTTAAGCCAGCTGTGGTGATTTATTGATTATAAGTTCACCTTCATTGACCTTTGAGATCGGAAACAGAGACGTAACGATAATAGTGATATCGTATACAAAAGGTTTAGTAAACAGTTATTGAAATCAATGTGGAATCGCCTGGTTCTGACAACTGTTAATACTTCCCTCTAAAATCCTTACAAATGCAACAGAATTATGTCTGCAACTTACTGCTCGTCTGTCAGTTTTACATTCAACATCTTTTAGTATTTCATGTTATTACTGCGTTTGTGATGCTGCGCAGTAAAAGCAGCTGTAAGCAGTAATTAGGCAGTAAATAGGCAGTAAATAGGCATATGCGTTGTTTAGGCTGACTGCAGTAAATAGGCATATGCGTTGTTTAGGCTGACTCCAGTAAATAGGCATATGCGTTGTTTAGGCTGACTGCAGTAAATAGGCATATGCGTTGTTTAGGCTGTCTGCAGTAAATAGGCATATGCGTTGTTTAAGCTGACTTTGCAACGAGATGGTTACCTTTAAATAAATACACCCATAAAATCATGAAAAATCGTTTGTTTTCAGTTATAGATTTATGTAAAGCTACCAAAAATATAGATTTAGATCTAGATGTACGACATGTGCAAAACTTTTTAAAATGAATGTAAATGTCAAGATTCTTCAAAGTTAAGTCCAGTTCACAGGTTTGAAATTTATATATTTCTATTTATATGTGCGCAATGATGTATGGATATGTTAAATTAATTGAGAAACATAAACGGCAATATCTGTGTCGTGATTATTGCGTGGTATTTGTTTATTCCAGATGAAGACAAGGAGTAAAGAATCTCTGCATTTAAATGATGTTCTTAAAGAATTAAAACCTTCTGAGTTTAAAGACAATCATCTTGCAGCATACAAGGTATCATTTGTCAAGCACATTTATGAACTTGCTAAAGACTGTAATTTTCCATAATCTGTTGACATGTTTTGCCAAGTTGGCGCACAAGGGTATCATATGCATGGAAATGATACGTGTAAAATAGAAATTTGCAATTTTGTACTCAATTTTCATAATCAGGAATACTTATATAGAACTTGTCTTTGAATATGATTATCAAGTATAGAGAATAAATTCCCTGCAGACACAATCGCAAACACAGGGTATGTAATACAAAATGATTGTGTCAGAAATGATCAGATTGAAGAAGTATTGTAAGAAAAAAACATGAGATATCCATTCATTATAATACTCGAAGAATTACTTGAAGAATTTGCTTTCAACAAATAACAAACTCTCCATCACATAGTCAGTACAATATATCAGATCGGCAACAAAAATGGCGTGAGAGATCAGTCTTTTCTTATCAAAAAAGGTTATTGTTATAATTAGAATATACTTCTTCTTCGGAAAGAAACAATGTTCACTTGCAATCCGTTTATCCATGTTTCTTGTTTTAAAATATGCGCTGAAATCAAACAGACAAAATCCATTTCAACACGCAGTCATAACTTGAATTATGCAACAGATAATTTCAGCTGTCAAAAGAGAAAGCTCCAGTATCATTTTTTTTAAAGATAACATTTATTTTGAAATACTGTACGCAATAACTTAATATTCAATTGAATTAAAAAATAGAGATGGCGGTTGTTTGGTTGATAGAAGAGCATGTTCAAACACGTTTTGTATTCATACGTTATAATGATACTAAAGCGGTTCTTCCATCAGTTAGATCTACATCGTTACTGGCAGATTATAAAAATATCAATGACTGGCAAAAGCTTTTGGATAAATGTTGTGATGCAATCAAAAGTTATTATTGAGATCATGTTGTCAGATGAAACAACTCTCGTTCAGATTACTATTTTATTTAGGAAAACTATAACCTAATCCGATTAACATAATTTTCTGGGAAAGAAATAAATATGTGAATTCTCTATAACTTCAGCATGAAAGAACAATCTCGCCTAGGCTATTAACTTGCCATTTCCTCCAAAGACATGAAGAAAATGATATTTATTTTTCTATACTGTGTTTTGTGTTTTTTAAAGAATGTGCATTGGACAGACCTCATTGCCAGTACAGACAAACAAAGCTCTGTAGCTGACACACTCAACATATCAGCAATGGAACGGAAACGACGTGAATCTGTCTGGGAACTGTTTAAAAGTGAATGCGTCTTCCTTATAGACCATCTCATGGTTCTCAAACATGTATGTATACTCTGGGTGATAACACTTTATTTTAAGAAATTGTCATTAAAGTTACTCGCCAACAATTTGGATGAAATTTTTTTTCAAAACGCTCATTTCCAGCAAGTTTTGCATAGAATGTATATATGACACTGAAAAATGATAAAGCGGGCGGAAATTAGTTAGATATTGGTACAAATGCTAGATGAATATAAATTTTCTGCATTATTTGAAAAGCGTTGCAACTGTTTACTACCATCTGCACACTATTTTGGTTATTCATAAGACTATCTTGCAAAAATTTTATGTCAGTAATATTTTACCACTGGTTACTTTCCGTGTACTCACGTTTAATTTATTTTTGAGTTAAATCATTTTACGCCTAAAATGTGTGGGTAAGTCTCTTTAAGAAAAATACGTTTATTCCTTTTAGAAGGTTGAACGTAAAACAGCTTAGTCATTTTTGTACTTCTGTATTTTCAAATTATTTAATATATCGTATGACTATTTCCTTCATTTCATTTGCAAGTTTGTCCACTGATGGTAATGTCTACAGAAGTACAATATGTAATTCTGGAGTTATATTGTCAGAATCTGTGTGTGGAATAACGCTTTTTTCCTTGGGGAATAATCTTTGGTACCGTGTAGTTACATTTAGACGTCGATTTTATAAAGACGTTTGTCGAAAGGAAATATCTGGGGAGAATGTCTGAAAAACGTTGAATTTATTAGCGGTAGATACGATTTGCACAACATATTATTAGATGAAATAATGGGATCTGTCTACACACTACACGCTATTGTGCTGATATTAATCCTGGTACAGTAAAGTCAAGAAGAAATGTGCATGCAGAAAAATCAATTTAAAATGAGATTATACCTTTTATCACACTTTAGGGAGGTATAAACTACATTAAATATGGAATTTTGAGTGATTTGCAGTGTTGTTTGGAAAAGTTATGCTCTCTTATAGTGACATTAATGTATTTATGGAAACGGAAGAAACCTCAAGCAAGCGTGAGAAATTTTGTATAAGTAAAATAAAGAGCGCAACTTCTCATGCTGAATAACATTCCTGTTGGTTTCTTGGCATGTGAAATACCTTCTCCTTGATGTATTATGAAACTTTACTTAGTCTTGCATTGTCAGCAAGTATTATGTGTAACAGTACAATAACAATGGTGCACCCAGTTTCAAAAAGTAACTATGAAAGTATACCAGCTTTAGAAAACTATAGAAATAAGAACCTAGGTTTGATGAATGTATGCAAGAAAAATCATGTTGCGAGACACAAGACTAGCTTGCCTTTTGGATTGATATCAAAAGTGTATATAGAATTTACCAGTAAGTGTGCAGTTTATCCATGTTTCCATCGTTTGATACGATGCTTAAATATTTTGTCTAACAATATAATAACATTATGTATCCAAATCAGATTCTGACCTTTCTTTTTATACTCGAGTGTACAACTTACTTGGTGTATGTATGTATAGCTGTTATATCAACCGTAAGTTGACTGTTGATGTGCCGCCTTTCTGTTTGATTTCAGTGTTTTCTAGAGCCTTTGAAGAAGTGCCAAGTGGAAGGTTTCCTTATGTACGCAGAACCATCGGAGATATTTAGCAATCTTGATGAACTCTGCTATGTAAGTCTTCGACTTCACTTATATCGGTCCTTTATACCGGGCATGTTGAAGAACCTGTCTGCCGATTCACAAAGAACTAGGCATATCTCTCTCTCTCTGTCTATCTGTTACAGGAGCTTTCTCTCGCTCTGTCTCTCTAGTCAGATTGCTCTGCGTCTGTATAAGTAGAGGATGATTTGGCGTCCTGAGTGGCTGCATTTGCGCTGTGTAAAGCGCCTTTGAACGACGTGTTTGTCATAAAAGGATGCTATATAAACCTAGTTTAATAATATAATAAACCTGGTATAATAATATGCCCTTTAAGGTATTAGATGAAATAAATATGCCAGGGCTTTTGTCTAAGAATTCATTGTTCATCGCAGATATGCAGTTTACTTGCTTCGTTATGTCATTTCATAAACGTTCATTTGCATATTGTTGCCCAGACACATAATTAGAATGGTCACCGTTCCAGCTGATACTGTCAGAGGGCGTTGATTTTTGAGACATATCATGCATAATTTTGTGCATAATATCGTTGCCCGATTGGAACGTTCCTTAACCTTTAGCCTGCTGGCGGCAAGTTATTTTGCCTTTGCGACCAGTGCAGACCAAGATCAGCCTGCACATCCATGGTCTGTACTGTTCGCTATTCAGTCAGTAAATTTTCAGTGAACACCCCTTCAAATGATAAATGGTACTACCTAAATTGAATGATGGACCAGTCCGTTTTAGAAACTTAGCATGGTAAAGGTTAACCTACATTTGCAATATTTTCTCGAGAAAATTACTCTTAAAAGTTTAATAATAGCTTTTTTTCTCGCATTTCTGGGTAAAGACGTTGAAAAATATCTATATATAAATTTCTGTTGTTTTGTAGATTCTAGATACGTTTTTTCAAAACCATTAATTTTTTCCTGCAAATTCACTTTTCACTATTTAGGTAGAGCAAGGTTGTACAATAAAACAAAAATGTTAAAAGTGCCCTACTATATTAAAAGATATAATGGCAAATCTGCATTTTTATCAGTGGAATTTGACAAGTTATCTTTCCCCATTTGAAATGGAGCTCTTTTTTACAAAGGCATAGCAGTCATTTGATTTTAGTGTAGATATATGACTAGTTAGTATTTATATCATTATTAATTTTGCTCTTCAAGCAATTAAAGTTCTGGAGATAAAGCAGATTTAGATGTATTCAAACAGGAGACATTTAAGCTGTTTTCAAATGGCAATTGTTGAATTTATTTTTCAAATTGAACGTGTTTCTTGAATTGCTTTCTTTGATATCACACAAACTGCCTGTTTTATCGTTGGACATCCCTCGTGACGCGTGTATCACTTTGCTCTAGATATAGTCATAACCAAAGCAGAATTCTGCTTAGAAACTATGAGCAGAATATATAAACTGATCAAACTTTATACAACTTGCGCTTGAACGCACGTTCTTTAATATTTCATTTCATCCTCATTTTTCAAAATACTGACTTATTTTTAATTTGTTTTGTTGACAGGTAAGCTATACATTCTGCAAAGACTTCATTGCCTCGTTATTAAAGGACATGAGCGCTACGGATTTCGGCTCTACGGCGGTGTTGATAAAAGCATTTCAAAGGGTAATTTTTTGTCGCTTATTATCGTAAGAATTATTCTACTTGAAAGCAGAAAGCAAAAATTATTTCAAAATTATTGAAATAAAATGGGTCTTTTAGAATCGTCTTAAAATAGACATAATTTACTTGCATTAAGTATGGAAAACAAATTAATTTGAGTTCGGAAACATAGTTGCCAACATAATTTTTGTTTTTGTCTGATCTAAAATATATGTGTTTTTCAGTTTTCCAAGCATTCCAAAGATGGGAGCGTTTACCACACATACTGCCTAAATTACACAAACGCTTTGTCATACCTTGAAAAGTTGCGGAAAAACGACGATTTTTGTGAATACGAAAAGGTTATATTTTTGTGTGTGTAAAATTGTGTCTGCATTGATAACCTTGATCTCTTCGAAAAGTGAAGAGAAGTTATCTTCTACGGGGACCCTCATAAAATGAATTTGTCGTATTTTGAGAAATTATATAATCAGTGACTTGTTCGTAATAAAGAGTTACATAGTCTGTTTTTGAAATTCAGTTAGCAAACCCCTATAATTGATAAAAACCTAGCTAAAATTTGTATCATAGGGGAGAATCATATTACGGAAAACATCAATTCGAAAAGTGGAGTTATGACGTTAAGAAAATTAATTTAAAACGTAGCTGACAGATAATAATTACAGTAAAAACAGAAAGAAAAGAGCTCAGAACAAACAGAAGGCAGCATTAACACATAAAATGATGCATAGAGCTTGCGTGTTCTAACTTTGTTAATAAAAAAAGCTGATATGTTGATATATTCCTTCTAAATTTCAGTGGTGCGAGCAAGACCAAAGATGCAATCGGTTACAGCTAGCCGATCTGTTGATAGGACCAATGCAGCATTGTACAAAATTGCCTTTGCTTCTGCATAACATACAGAAATATACAGAGGACCATGTAGAGAAAACACAGATTGTAGAGTCAATAGAGAAGGTGGAAATGTCGTTACGTAAGTCGTGCAATAACCTACAAATTGCAACGTTACGTATACGAAATGAAATGAAATAAAATATTTGATTTATTATGTTATGTTGATATTCTTGCAGGACGAAAACGTCGATTTTAATGGTTTATATTTTGATCATTGTTGAGTAATTATATTTCCTTAAATCTTTTGCTATCATTTAGTAACAAGATGAGAATAAAGCAGTTTGTAGTTTACTTAAGTAACATTTTATCTTGTCGAAGATGAAATTATTCAGAATAAACTACCTACGTGTTCTTTAATATGACCCAGGTGATGCATTTACATGATAATTTCTGGCCATTTGGGATATCATTCGCATTATTTAATGTTACTGTGTACTATTATTCTGCAGAGGTTAATGCTAGGAGCTTCGGGGTATCTCACTGCTGTTTTTATGTTTATCAACGTTTTGTGGCTCCAAATGGTCTTCTTATACATTTGATTGTTCTCTTAAAGGCACTTACTGTCCTGTCCGTTCGAAGAAAAATAGGTATCAGGAAATTAATGCTACTTTTCTTAAAAATGCTTTGAAATTTAATTACTGACAGACTATATATAATGGAAACACATGCAAATTAGTTGTTTTTGCTAATTTTTACACTGAAAATCGAAAAGCGTTTGTAACGCTTTACTCAAGTAAGTATAAATATCTATATTTAACGCTTTTGACCTCCGTGGCGGTATTGTTAAAGACAGCCGAAAAGTTTTTATTGCCGCGTCGGGTTCGATTCCCGACGCTTGCACCTTTTTTCTTGATTAGGCATTTTTAAGATAGTTTAGAAACAAAAATGCATATTCTGATGTTCATAATATGACCAAACTTCAATTTTAAAGAAAGATCATTTTTAGCCAAAGACCTTTAAATGTCTTAATTCCAGTATCAATCATAATCAATAACGGTTTGAATTTTATCACCAAAGACCTTTTTTATGAAAAACCTGTTTTTGTAATATCATTAAAAACTAACTAGTAACTATTTTGAAATTCGTTGTTCTTGGTAAAAGTTAACGACATCGTTTAGGCTATATGGCTACATTTCAAATTTTTCCTGGTTGAGGAAGACCCTAGGTGCCTCTCCAGACATTGTTTCAAGCATGGGCGTGGCACCTAGGTACAGCCACCAAAAGTCCATACGTCAGCTGCATGGCTTCCTAACACATTCCTAACAGAATTCTTGACCCTATGAGAGTTTTGAGCCCTAATCGTTAAGGGGCAGGTAAATGGAAGGTAACGGTCTTAACCATTCGAACACAACAGACTTGAAGCCATTCCTGACTTTTCGAATGGGGCAATTAACCGAGATACAAATATTTCTTGTATTTGTCTTAAATCCTCATTTCAGATGAAAACATTATTCATTTTAAAGTTGTTTTAGAAATCAAATAGCCAGACAGTTTGAGTGTCGTAAATTCGGAATGGTGCAATTTTTGTTTGAATTAATAGTCTTTGTCATTATTGCAGCAATTTACTCCAGACGGGGAAGCTGATACACCAAAACAACACGAAAGCAGTCACCTTATAGCAATAACTTTGCAATTCTATCTCCAGAAATAATACTTTTATTGCTTATTAAGTCGGATATTATTTATTCATCAGGACAACTTGAGGAGAAAATGAAATGGTTGAAGAATTTTGAGCGTGTCCAGGAAATCCAACGCCACCTTATCTGGCCATCAATTACTGATCTCGACTCACGAGCTTTCATTCCAGAGGTAATTTACATATACCATTGCAAATTGTGCATAATATTTTTGTTTTTGGAAAAATATGATATTGTTTTTCAAAGTCACGTGATTTCTTCACTAGAACGTTTTAAACTAGAACTTTAACGGTAATATACTAGTAATGAAAAGTGTTTGAGTTTGGTCAGCTTTCAAGTGTTTATCAATTGTTAATGTCTATTAATTCAAATAGATATCTTCTATTCCGTGATATCCGTTACAATTTAAAATAGTCGAAGTAACACCATCGAAAGTCTCGCAATTGACTTCTCAGGTCAGAACATATCTCTCTCAGTAAAATTTTAAGTTTTGACAACAGTATAAAATAATGTACAGAAAATCGCTACCACAATTTGACAAAGAAGACGAGGTTTCTGTTCCTTCGATTCCAGTGTACTATTTTATTCATTGTCATGTCACTTTATGTTCTTTGGATAAATCACTATCATAATGCCCTAAAATATGATTGACGACATTTAATAACATTGTATGTGTAATATATAGGACTTAAAGACATAGAAGTACATGTGTTTTATGTTTTTTTTTCTATTTAGTATTTAAAACCAAAACTATCAAGGCAGCCTTGTGAACGGTTGCTGGCCTGTCCTTCCAGACAGCTTATCCACGAAGGTGCAATTACACTTACAGGTAACCCTCTGCATATCTTTTCTCTTTGGTTATATATGAAACATTAGATGAATGCTCAGAAACTTTTTTCAAGAATATCTAAAAGAAACAAAGAATTATATTGCTGCGGAGTCCTTATATGACGGTATATGAAGTCAAGGAAACATATGACAAACCTGCCAATCAATTATCTGACTATTAATGTCTAATTATCTTATCTTGTCCGTTGTAAAAATGCTCAACGTCAAAAAAGGTGAAAAGGGACATTTTATAACCATGTTTAGGTGTTTTCGTCCATAATTATACCTGCGTTTTCCTTTCAAGTATAGCTGAAACACAATTCTTTAATTGCATTATTATTTTTTCAGTCTCTGTCATTTTTAGTACAGTAACAATATTTATTTATTTTCTTTGGTTTAACGTCACACCGACACAATTATAGGCCAGTACAGTAACAAGGAAAGAAATAAAGTGAATATCACATAACAATACAAAAGTATAATACTCAGATCACATTTGCTGCTTATAGATGTAGTTTTTAGTTGAGCAGAACACAAAGTACTCAACGTTAGATTTCGTCTGGCGTCAGTCTATTATTTATTCAAAACGACGTTCTTTCTGTATCTATAGAATGATCAATAATGAAATAATTAATGTTGCTATGAAATGTTGCAATTTTATGAGAAATCTTTAGTTAGATAATTATCTATATAAAGTATGTTGACTATCCAAAAGTTCTATACTGATATTACTTTCGTTTTTTTTCAGAATCTACAAAGTCATTTGATGCCTATTTGTTTTTATTCGACGACATTTTGCTCATTACCAAAATAAAGAAACCAAACCGAAAAGTAGGTTTCTTTTCTTGTAACTCATATTTGAATGAACAAATATGACTTGTTCATTTTCTCCCTTTACCTTCTTTAGATCTATACAAGAGCTATACTACTCTTTGCTCTGGTTAATACTAAATATAGTGTTGGGCAAAGTATAGATGCGTTAGATTTGTCACAGGCCTTACATTTGCCAGTCATAGTCTTTGCATATAGTTTATTTATCCCCCCCGCCAAAGCAGAAGGGGATATTAGAAATGCTCTCCGTCAGTGCGTCCGTCCGTGTGTGCGCAACGATCTTTTTCCGGAGCATAACTCCAAAAGTACTGGAGGGATTTTCTTCAGACTTCATACACTGATAGAACACATTGGGAGGAAGTGCAGTGTGCAAGAACAATAACTCTACCTTGCCTATTTTTTGAGTTATTCCTCTTTATCTTTTTTTCTTAAAAATTTTTGTCCGGAGCATAACTCCAAAAGTACTGGAGGGATTTTCTTCAAACTTCATACACTGATAGAACACATTGGGAGGAAGTGCAGTGTGCAAGAACAATAACTCTACCTTGCCTATTTTTTGAGTTATTCCCCTTTATCTTATTTTCTTAAAAAAATTTGTCCGTAGCATAACTCTAAAAGTACTGGAGGGATTTTCTTCAAACTTCATACTCTGATAGAATACATTGGGAGAAAGTGCATTGTGCAAGAACAATAACTCTAACTTGCCTATTTTATGAGTTATTCCCCTTTATCTTATTTTCTTGAAAAAATTTGTCCGGAGCATATCTTTTCCATGCATGGAGAGATTTTGATATATCTTGGCACAAATGTTCACCACCACGAGGCGGAGTGTCATGCGCAAAAACCAGGTCCCTAGGTCTAAGGTCAATGTCACACTTAGAGGTCAAAGGATACAAGAATGAAAACCTTGTCCGGAGCATTTCTTCTTCATGCATAAAGGGATTTTGATATAACTTGGCACAAATGTTCACCACCACGAGACAGAGTGTCATGCGCAAGATACAGGTCCCTAGGTCTAAGGTCAAGGTCACACTTAGAGGCCAAAGGTCAGATACAAGAATGACTTTGTCCGAAGCATTTCTTCTTCATGCATGGAGGGATTTTGATGTAACTTGGCACAATTATACACCATGAGACGAAGTGTCATGCGCAGTTCCCTTATTTAGAATTACTTCCCTTTGTTGTTACTTTAAATAGCTTTTATTGTAACTTTTTCATTACTACTCGTAGGGAAAAAGCGAGACCACTTTTCTGTAGTACAACATGCATGCTACATTCAATTTTGAGGTGTATTTTAACCAATCTCTACCTGGTAAACATTTTTGTGTGGACTTATAATTTTTTTTTAAGATTAACTTCTCTTAGTTGTTACTATAAATAACTTATATTGTAACATTTTTATAATTGACCGTAGGGAAAAAAACATGGATGTTACTTTCCAATTTTAGGTGTATTTTAAGATATCTCTACCTGGTAAGGAGTTTTTTTGTGGACTTAGAAAAACAAAAGACTTACAATGATTACTAAACAACCACAAAATTAAAATGCCATTTGCAAATACAGCTGCTAGAGTAAAGAAATTTGCTGTGACGGGCGTATATTGTGACATTCTGGCACTCTTGTTCCCTGTTAGCTTTCCATTCCTTCTTTTTACAGTAGCCATATAGAAAAACATCAAAGCTATACTGTTCATGGAAGTTAATAAAATTTAGCAGTAAACCACCTCACCACTGACTTATTCTTTCTTCCACATCTTTAAAACCTCTGATGCGGACCACAACTAAACGGTTCTTCAAAGCTTTCCCAAAGTTTAATACTTTCAGACACTAACTTGCCAGGAACTTTAGCTTTCAATTATAATATGCTTGGCGGGGGGATTGGCCATGTCTAATATGGCTCCTGTTTTAAATAACTTTCCGTCATAGTTATAACATGGTTAATTTCTCATGCTGCCGAATGCATGATAATATAGCCAGATCTTCAGCAGGTAGCAATCTATAAATGAAAGCTCTCTGAGTAGGAAATATAAATATATAAAACAATAAACTTATTATCAGACCAGTAGTTAATCTAATGGTGCATGTGTATAAATAAAACAATATGCTGAAGGTCATTTGTTTTGCAAATGGTTTTGTTATGTTAAACAGAAACAATCGTCATCAGATATCCATTCAGCTACGGGCCAACCAGACAATCAAATGTACACTGTTCACAGGCAGCCTATTGCATTGGACCGGCTAGGTGTTCATGATGTGATGCCACACGAAGCTGCCGGTACGTACAAATTTATCTATGCCTTGCATATTTCATAAGTGAATGAAATAAAGTTTTATACAAACAGTCTCGGACAATTTAATTCTTCACAGTAAAGGCGGAGAATTTGCATGAAACAGTGTGATCTGTTAATAGATCCGTATAGTACTGACGGTCGGTAATTTACGTTATTTTCTTCGTGTGTGTGTTCCACATTAACCGCTTGGTACGGAAACCATTGCTCGTATGAACTATATGTAAGACAGAAGAATGCCGAAATAACAAACGATGATACGTAACCTCACGGAAATTGCCGACTGTTGTTATAGATCCACTACCTTAATCTGTTCCTAGCAACAATCGCTTCATTGCATTCAAAAATGTGATAATTTGTTTAGTAATTCTAAGCAGTTGTGTTATGTGAAGATTACTGGAGTTATCAGGGGAGGTTAATGTGATGTGAATGCATCATGTTATCCTGCACAGGTTTACTTTTTCCTTTTGCTGGATTTTATATCGTACACATATGAAATGGCTTGCTGGTCAATAGTTAAAACTGTTTTTGACTTACCAGCCCAGTAAACGTGTTGAATATAGACTGGTCAGATAGCAAAAACAATTGACCAGCGGTTTATATAAGGAGTCATGTAATACTGTGTTCTCCTGAACTGTATCAAATGTATTTTACTTTTGTGTTACAGCTAATGGACTTAAGTGCGCCTTTGTGATAGTACAAATCAGTAGATTCCAACAGATTATTGACGTGTTCACGTTACAAGCAGCATCAGATGCTGTGAAGGTAGAATTTTACCTTTATTGTCATCTGTAGCCAATACGTAATGTAAAAATCTAAAATCTCACTTAAAGCTTGGACAGAATCTGTATCAGTGTATTGTTGAGGCTGTGATATTTATCTTATCTGACTTGATTTTCTAACCCTTGAAAATATTATAAAGTAGGCATTACCCGTATCAGACGGGCAGATGTTTGTTGTAGTCAAGTCATATGATCGCCATACCCTTTGTCTCCAAAGATATTTATTCCGTGAGGGGTTATGTCATTGGCATTATCCAAAGGTCGTGTTAAGTGCCCTTATGTTAGTCTCACAATGTAGAAAGTAAAATATGTGACCAAACGGCCAATAAAATATTGATATTCAAAAAATTTTTATTTTGTGAAATTATTGTGGACAGTAAGTTAAGTTTTTGAAAGAAAGTAGCATAATATACTATTTACTAATTGCAGGCGATACACTAACAAGTCGCTATCACAACGCTCTTCATCAAAGTAAAAATAATAAACAGAGGTTTTCAATTTGCAGGAATCATTTTAAGATCATATGTCTTGCGACAAGAACTATTGATGAAATAGTTTATTTTCTTTTGAAGGGAACTTGGATATCGCAAATTTTAGAGGTGAAGGCTCGTTGCCGTGCATGTAGCAACAACAAAGGGAATTCGTCAAAAGAAAACGAGGATCCAAGTCCTACAGGCTGTGGAAAGAAAGGGAGACATGGGAAGTCACTATCAATCGATGCAGTATTCTTATGACACTTTCCCTACCAAAGAGATAATTGGAAAGGCGGGATGACTATTGCTTCTATGCAGGAAGAGATACGTGATACATGAGATATAGAAATAAATCTGTCTGCATGATAGCATATGTCTTGCGACAAGACTCCCAGACATATTTTGTCGGCGCCAAATCCAGGAGATGATGTTTGTGTTCATATTTATAAAAATTATATGCCACAGTTTTGATGTTTTATCAATACTGGCTTAGAAAATATACGTTGTATATATAAGCCGTTGGCATGCTCTTTCATTCGAATCGTACCAATAGGTGAGATCATGACAGATACGGGTTGTATCGAAGAAAGTTTTAAAAAGCAGTTTGTATGCGAACTGTGATGTATACAGGAGGTAAACGGGAGCCGTTGGAGAGTTGTGCCGGTAATGAACGTTGCACGTTCATATTTTACATGTATACGCCCTGCTGTCTCTCTATCATTGCACCTTATTTTTGTGGAGACAAAAAATATTATGTTGTTTGTAATTTTGTTTTTATATCTGTGATAAAATATATTTAACTTTCTTATTGTTTATCCTTAAAGGTCTAAATGTGGGAAATTTGTGTTCATGATAATAGCATTTGAAGAGTTAAAACCTGTGATAAAATGTATATTTTATGAATATTATATCAGTTTGCAGGATTATTAGCGCAGAAGAATTTGTTATCTGATACTAAGTTATGCTGTTTCAGTCAGAATTATTCATAAACAAACCATAGCATTTGCAGAACATCGGGTAAAACTTAAAAAGATCCATGTAACTTTGAAGAATAAAAGGGGTTCTTTGTTAACAAGACATCATCGATCGGTTAACTGTCTTATTGTGTAAAGAAAGGGAGAACATATATTTTGTAACCAAACCCTGAACTGTTTTAATCTAAATGATTAAGATTTTCGCACATAATTCTGTTTAAACTGTTGATCTTACACTCAACTGCTTTGAAACTAATATTTGGGAACAACTATTTCAGAAAACAAATGCTAACCTGGAGTTACGTGATGCCCCGTACTCTTCTGATACAAGAATAAGGGATAGATAAATTATAGCGGAGACTGGTCATTTTAAAATGATGTATCACTTAAACTTATCTTAAAGATAGGACGGAGGACAGTTTTTTTTTTCTTTCTTAAATGGAAATATATTATGAAACGGACCCGTTGCCAATGGAAATATACTTGTACAGATTTATATCTATTATCAAATACTGTATAACAAATCTTATCATAAATAATTGCAAAGCAGTTAAATGTCCAAGACAAACTATGATTTATTGTATGTGATTGGTTGCCTTAAATGCAATGTAAGTATCTACAAATCTTTAGTATAAATGCCTGTGATGTACTCGGTTTTGTATTTGTTGCATTAAGTAAGCATTATTAAATTATTTCAATTCAACGGTCCATAACTGATGTTACCTATTGACGGTCTCGTAAATAAAATTATTTTATGAAACAGTTGTCGTTTTCATTACAATGTTACCAGAGACTAGTACTGCACTTACCATTGTAAAATATCTCGGAACTATTAGAATGGCCAAGGTCACATAGCAGCTGACTTGCAAGTCCGTTTTCATTTTGTCCTCTTCAACGGTAGAAAAAGCGGGGTTGGGGAGGAGGTTGGATGTATACTCGCTGGCAATTATTTGCGATTCTTCTGCTTTTTGATTAAAATTCAAGATGAATATCTAATAGGAAAATCTTCGTTCCAACAATGCAGTCTCCTCAAACTGCAACCTAAAGCATTTTCATTATGCCTTTGGACAACATTCGAAACATGTGCGTACTTGTGTTATTCCGTCATATTTCTTGTGCGTAAAGCTAAAAAGGTACACAAGTAGTTAACTAAAACACGTGTTTAAATGTTAAATACACTGTGCGGAAATAGATATTATAATGAATCTGTTTTCTACATATCTTATAAACAAATATTATATACCTTAAAGGCTGTCAAAAAAGCTGAAGATTAGTCCTTTGCTCTGTTATTTTTCTTGTCCTTTTGGACCATTAGAGTCCATTCCATGTACATATTTGTAGTTTACCTTAAATCTATACATTTTGCAACAACTGATGCTATAACGTTCTATTTATTTAAAGTTAAGCCTCAAAGACACATGCCAAATTCTACAATCCCGCTGAGTTTTTCACTTTTCGATATTGCTTAACAACTCTATGAATACTGGTTATATTAAACAAAATAAATCTAGAATATCTTGCTTTGGATCATTTGACTCTGACCAGAAAAAAGTAACAACACCAAGCCCCGAAAGAATCTATAATTTAATGAACAGAAAGTCGATGGTTTTACACATGGACATACATTTGTCTGAAATGATTACTGAGGTATCCATCTAAGATCTGGAACGTGGTTATATGTCTTGAACTGTGGCATTTAGAAAATATTACAAGTATGATATTGTCTAAGACAATATGATATTTAAAAATATAAAATGGAGAAATAAAAAGTAAAATAAATTTAGATAAAAAGAATTGTGCACACGGTTCTAAAATAATATTTAGCATGCTTGTTGCTCTACTACCATTTGCAAGATCTATCCTGCAAGACAGTTTGAATCAGAAATTGTAGTATTAGTAAAACAATGTAAATGTATTCGGACATATAGAGAATATTAGGTTACTGTCTTATAAATTTAAATTTATTAAGTGAGTCGGAGAAAATATAAAAGTCGAGGCTCTGCCGAGACTTTTATTTTTTCGTAGACGAACTTAATATATCTAAATTTATAAGACAGTAACCTAATGTTCTATTCATCCTACCTTCTGATCTAAAATCATTCTTTAATTAAAATTCAAAATCTACCACCAACTAGATCTGAGTCTGTCTTGCACAGAAATTAATACGCCCCACCATTACACAAACAGGTCTTTAAAATAAAAATATTATAAAATTAGAGCCGAAAAACAAAGGCTAACCTTGTTCTGCTTTGTGTCTGACTTCTCTGTTCTGCTGAACATTAAAGAATAATTTTAATTTGCTGCCAAGTGAAGTTTTGTCCGAAGTTCAGTTGAATGTCGGATTGCCCATCCTCACCAAGCAAACGATTGACGAGACATATACACGCCTTATCGCCGCTTGACAAAACGAATAGGCAAACCGTTTCCTCGATATTTTTATTCAATAACACTCCATTACTGATGCAATATATTTCTAGATTGACGAGTAGAAAGCTAAAATTCTGAACAAACGCTATACATGAGTCACTTTCCGTTTCTCCGAGCGTTTCCGTTATAAAAACTTTTTGTAGTAATTGCAAGTACGGTATGCATACACTATACATTTGTGATGGTCTCACATACCTAATAAAAGCGCGTTTATGAAAATAATTGCATAAATATGTCTTTTAGCAGTTATTCTCAAAAACAAGATGGCGTCGTTTTAAAAAAAAATCCAAAAAGTAGTCCGCCAAGCTTTATTTAGTCACTGACCAGATAAAGCAAAATTTATCTGACCCCTTGATTTTTGCCTTTATTTTGCATGAAGGTAGGATAAAAAATCTTTAAGATCATTTGGAAGCATAGACTGGAAGTCTAAATCAGAGATATTGAATGGTCTCCATGATGCCAAAGGACAGAAAATATAACACTGAATCCAGTTTTTCGGAGACTTTATACGAGCGCCACACGGCAAGTTATCAACGTTTGTATATATATCATCCAACATAGTCGTTTACTTATGTGGCATACATATTCAACAATCATACATGTATCTTCTGGTGTTGTGGAAGCAATAATGATAACTGTGATTTATGTGGTAAAAGATATATTTAATGTTTTTCCACTTTGTGAAAACACTCTGCTGTTTCTTTTCACGAACTTGCAGTGTTTTGAATAGCATTTCACTTTTTTAAATAATTTAAACGGAAAATACTACTTCATACAGTTCTCGTAAATTAACCGTCACGATCTGAGGCTTACTGGTTCCGGACTGGATTTATAACATTTTCGTTTGTAATTAGTTTATTCCTTGAATGTGTTTTCGGAATGTTCTTGTATGAACACTGAAAAGTTCTCCTAAAATGGGAACGTGTAATGTCAAAGCACAGAAACACTATAATTACGTTTAAATACACTTTAAATATTTGGAATAAAACTATTTTCTTCTCAGTGAATAATGAAGTCTGTTTGCCCTATATTGTACTTTGTACCAGAGACGCATATTAAACGTATTCAGGACTAGAACGAAATATGACGAACCAGTGGCCGTCCGCTTCAACACCAACCTTTCACACTACGGATGACTTCGCGGTGATGGGACTGGAAAAGCTACACGGCACGGACATGTACTTTTAATTATTATTTGATATAATATGTATAAAATGGACATTCATTGGTTACTAACTGATAAAAACACCCTCTCCGCGCAAACACAATATTGCTTTGACATAGCTGCCCCTGCTTTAAAGATGTACTGCAAGAGGCCTATTATTTAAAATTGGAACTTGAGATGAAGGGAAGTGGCGTAATTCCAAACTTTCAGTTGTTAATCATGTTCTGAAAGTTTTTAATACAAGCTCAATCGGATTATTTCTCTGATAAAGTAAATCTATATAGTTGTAACCAAAAAGGTCTATCGGAGATAATCAAATATCTAGGAGATGTCGGCCCTCAGAGTTATCATACAATGAATTTGCATAGAATTTTAGTGACTTTTTTCATAAATATACCAGAGATGAGATTACATTGCATAGCCAGAAAAACTTTGATCCGGTAGATTTAAATTGTACAGATTATCATAAAATGTGCACTGTCTAGTTTATTTCGCTCCTGCAACAACAAAAAATTACAAGAAATTACTAGTATACAAAAATTCTAACAATCCGTTGACGATAAACTCTTACCTACAAATGTCTTAAAAACAAGGACAAAAGTTCAACATGAAAAGCCACATTCAAAGATCGCAGCCGCCTATACAACACTCTTCGTGGAAATATGGGTTTGTGAAGCTATAAACACGTACACATTAGTTGTACACAGAAACTTAATTGCAGTTATAATGAGAAGTGATAGACAGAAAACATACAAGAAAAAGGAACACCGTAGGGTACCGTCTTGGAAAGGTCAGTGGAGTTTAAACAAGTTTAAAAATTTAATAGTTTAAATACATTCACGGTGATAGTATATACTTAAGAATACGCGCAATAGCTATTACGAAGTACAATTGCCTTGAAGACTGCAGGCCCGTGTCCAATATCATCCCTATTGAAACAACCTTCGGAAAGGTGTAAAGTGCCCGTTCAAGGCGGAATCTGTATTAAACCAAATTGCATCTGTATACAAAAGGTTTCATAAACTTATCCGGCTTTGACGTACAGAATGTCATCGTACAGTCTCTTGACAACATGCTGTAACATGGCTAGTGCTTTTTGGTGTGTCCACAGTTTTTGAGTCCCAGACAAAACACACAGACAACACAGATATTGAACATCGGCATATCTAAGTAAACGCTTTCTTGCACACCGGACTGGCGTTTCTTGCACACCGGACTGGCGTTTCCGGTAATTTTCCCCATGCCGGCAAAACCAATCTGGCATCCCCATGTTGTTAATGACAACTAGTGGTTCATGCACTGATAATTTATTGTTTATGTAAAATACGAAAAAGCAGGTACCTTGATAGTTTCTCTCCGTTCCTTATAGTATATTTCTCGATTCAAAATACATTACTTTACCATAAGAACATAACGTTACGCTACAAACGAAAAAACTAAAGTGGAACTTTGTTATTGTGCGTAACGCAAAACATCATGATGTCACTTCTGTTTACGAACGTTAATTTCCCGCGCTTAGTGTTCATTCTCTACTATAAGAAAGAGTGCTATAAGGAAAGTATTTCTACCTGTTATTTGTAAAATACGGTATGCAAGAAAAATAATCTTAGACTACCAGAATAAAATGCTAGCATGTATACGTTATGCAAGAAAAAATATCAGTCATGTGTTTACGAATCGGAAGGAAATATCCGTCCCTAGGCCACCTGCGCACGAGCGGTAATTCGGCAAGCCTCATTACCGCCTAATGTGCAGATGCTCTCGGGACTGATATTTCTATCCGATCCGTAAACACATGACAGATATTTTTCCGGTGATTTTACCCATGCCGGCAAAACCCATCTGGCACCCCCTATGTCAGACGACTCTCGTGCTGTTAATGACAACTAGTGGTTCATGCACTGATAAAATATTGTTTATGTAAAAATTCGAAAAAAACAGGTACCTTGATAGTTTCTCTCCGTTCCTTATAGAATATTTCTCGATTCAAAATATGTAACTTTACCGTAAGAACATAAGCAAGCCTCATTACCGCCCAATGCGCAGGTGCGCTCGGAACGGATATTTCTATCCGATTCGTAAACACATGACAGATATTATTGATCTTACAGTTATGCACTAAATACTTCGGTGTCATAATACAGATGTTTCATCATTTCTACGCTAGATTTCATACAGTTGCTGTGGCTAGGCATGATGCCTTTCAACACAACAATGGTTGTCTAGCTCATGTTATCTCGTAGATGCATTGTAACAAGCTGAAGCACAATGCTGATAAAACGTGAATAATGTTCATAACATCGAAGCATAAATCCAGGCGTATTGGTTCCATCAGGTTCTACGTGCATTCTCAAGCTAATATATGAGAAAAATAATAGAAGTGTACATAAAGGAACATAAGATCAAAAATCAAATGTGTCATCAGTTTTGCGAGAGTTTATGGCTGTTGGAGCTTAGTGAACAACATTCTAAGGTTATGAGGATCTCCTACAGTCAACACGAGGAAACTGATACGCTGGCTGCCTATTAAAATCCGCATTTGTTTTTATATACAACACTTCACAAAGGACAGATAAATCTCTTCATGCGAAATAGTAAAAGCTATAAGTCTTTGAATGTTTAATATTTATTTAAGGTTTATATTGGTATTTTGATATTCATGTATAGTTAATCTAATTAGCAGGATTAAAAAAATCGTTTCCATTGGTACCCTAGAATGTTTTCTGTAAAGCACTTTGAACGTGTTTTATTCAGAAAAGAAATGATACATGATAAATGTGGGATAATAAAATGAATTACGCTAACAGGACATATTTGTATTTGTTTCAGATGCGCATTTCAATTTTTCTGCGGATATTAATCAAGAGCCGAAGCATTTGAAGTATATTCATTAAATTTTGACAGGCAAAAGGTTTGCCCTTTGTCAGACATGTCTGTCAATGATCAATAACAAATTCAATCTTGGAGAGACACAAAACTTCCGGTAGGTCATGCACGAACGTGATAGAAAATTAGATTATTGTGCTGTAAATTACGCATAAAGTCGTCTAGCAAAGCAATCCAGTTAATTTTGTCATCCCATTCTATATCAAGGACATACAATCTAAGACGTTCAAAGCTTCGAAATATTAATCATTGTTAAAAAGGGACCAAGTACAAATAAAATATCATTTCAGTGCCAACGTAAAAATTTTAATTGAATTGCATTTAGTCAAAAGGTATGCATCAATTTAGATAGATATTTTATATTTCTTATACAGTGCAACCTCTGTAGAGCAACAACTTTTGGGAGATACAAATATTGACTGTTATGTAGAGGTTGTTGTTCTGGAGAGGTAAATTTGATAGTATATTTCAGCTTAGGGAAATTTTGATGATGTTGTTATAGAGAGGTTTTTGCTTAAGAAAGGGCCGTTCTGGGGATGTTGTACTGTTTTATACATTTGCTGGTGAATAGTCAAAGTGTCCGATGCATGTCATTACGTGATAGCAGAAATAATTTTCATATTTTTTCTTCAAGTTTCACTTTAGTCAAGTACAATCCAGTGTAGAAATATAGAACGGTCAATAGCACGATATATGTAAGTTATACATATAAGTGATGCAATAATGTATGGTACACAAACATTCAGTAGGTAAGAGCGTTGGTCTACGGATCGCGGGGTCGCGAGTTCGATCCTCGGGCGGGGCGTATGTTCTCCGTGGCTATTTCATAAACGACATTGTGTCTGAAATCATTAGTCCTCCACCTCTGATTCATGTGGGGAAGTTGGCAGCTACTTGCGGAGAACAGGTTTGTACTGGTACAGAATCCGGGAACACTGGTTAGGTTAACTGCCCGCCGTTATATAACTGAAATACTGTTGAAAAACGGCGTTAAACCCAAAACAAGCAAACAAGCAAGCACAAACATTAAATCAAAGTTTTATTATACAAAGTCGATTCTTCTTTTTCTTTTATATCCACATTAGGATTCTGAAAAACAAAAGCGTGACCTGGTCTGGTAATAAAATTTGGTCTCAACCTCATCTTAATCTTCACGTTTTATTAGTTTGGCAAATGTCTTAAAAATGCATGAGATCTTCTTTCACGGTAAGCAAAGTCTTGAATTAATGATTAATAAATGATTACCTCATTCCGACAGTGACGTGTAGTCAGATAACAATAAAAAGTAACTCCAATACAAATAAATGGCTAAACTCTGTATTTTTAGAAACTAATGGTTAGTAGACCGTATAGAATTGTAGTTTCAACATGGTGTCAAATATGGCGGCGGTCCACCTCTAGGGTGTTTAATGTTGCAGGTTTTTAAATGCTGAATTTGAGAAATAGTTTTTACAATTTAGTAGTTAAATATCTTCATAAAAGACAATGTAGATGTGTATAACGTAGAAATATAATGATTAACACTAAATAATGGGTAAATGCTATTTTTAAAAAGTTGTCATAATAATCTCCGACATCGTGTACGACTGGCTTATACGAACCCAGTATTTTACACTCATTATATATATGTCTTCGGTTTTTGTAAACGTTATTGTACGTTCTTGTCAGTCAGAAGTAGTTGCTAAGTTTCAAATGAATAACATAATACTTAAATTATTTGACTGGTTTTCAGATACCCCAATCCGACATGTTAATACTGACATTCTTGCATGGGCGAAAAGCACTAGAAACTTTTACATTATTCCCGTGTGTCATCTTCAGTTATATTTTTACATTATTCCAGTGTGTCATCTTCAGTTATATTTTGCATTAGGGGTGCATTAGCCCTTAATATGAAGTGAACTGCCTAGCCCTTGTACAAGAGTAGGATCTTATTAAATTATAACCTACCGGACTTCAGAAGTTTATTTGTTAGAGATGTAAACAAGGGGACAAAAATCCAGTATAACGCAGCGACTCCAAAACGAAACAAAACACATAATAGTGCTTGTATGTATGTGTAGATGACTCACATCTAGACAAAGTGAAACAAATATACATTGTACAACAGGAATTAAACAAAACAAATTAGCAATAGGATATAGCCTTTGAATGATCTGTGACGAGAACACAACTGGGAGTTCTATAACAGTTACTGGTCACCCACTCTAGACCTAACCGCTAGACCTAGAATTTATAGCGGCCCTCTCCTGTTGCCCGAACCCTGCTCATTTTAAGAAAGGTAAAGGGAGAGAGTTTTTTAAAAAGCTTATAGCTTTCTACTCAATCCTATATGTTTGTATATTTAACAATTTACTGTAACAGAGGTAATTATGTCAATAAAATACTGTTTAAACCAAAGGTAAAGGCATGGACAAAGGCGGAATGTCAGTCTGATCCATCAGCGGTTTCTTATCAACATGGGAACCATTGAAGACCAGTGGTATGGGAAAATGTGGAAGCTCGGCTCTTTAACTGTCCCTATCTTATTCCTTCATTTGCCTGTTTTGGCCTCAAGTATGTTTTACTTATTGTTTTCATTTTGGTATTATACATGTTAAAAATGCACACATCAATACACTGCTGTAGAGATTCGATTTGGGAGTACTGCGCTCAAACTTTATTTTTTGTTTTGTTCTTTGTTTTATATTAATTTTACTTTCAAAGCAAATGGTTAATTACAATCTAAATATACCCTCACCTTGCCTTGATCACTTTAAACAGTATTTGTCTAATAAGATCAGTAGTGCAAAAGTGATATTAGTCATACAATTAAGGTAAGTTCCCACAAACATGTGTCATATATCCAGCTTTTCGTCTAGTATAGTATAAAGTATACACAGATACATTGTTTTCAATGAATATACCTAGCCTTTTGACCATTCATTTGTGAAAATAATATGAGCCGTGCCATGGGAAAACCAACATAGTGGGTTTGCGACCAGCATGGATCCAGACCAGCCTGCGCATCCGCGCAGTCTGGTCAGGATCCATGCTGTTCGCTAACGGTTTCTCTAATTGCAGTAGACTTTTAAAGCGAACAGCATGGATCCTGACCAGACTGCGCGGATGCGCAGGCTGGTCTGGATCCCTGCTGGTCGCAAACCCACTATGTTGGTTTTCTCATGGCGCGGCTCATATGTTAAATTCATACGTTAGAGACCGTAATCCTAACCGCCGTAGAAATGGGTCAGTGCTACACTAGTGCTATCTGGATTATACGAATGTATAATAATTGATAATATAACAGTCAGTATAATTTCTAATACCTACTGGGCAATTAAATTTTGACTTCTCATATCTCATGATTCTGACTTCTTTCTGAGGGAATACCTAGCACATATACATTGGACTAACAAGTTTATTTTTGATCAACCATGTTGTTCACAGCTCATCAACCGTCAACATCAATGAGATAGATTTTATCAATTTTATGCAACGAGTTTATTAAATTCAATGTTGAAAGACGCAAATGTAACAACTAAACATGTTGAGAGCTTTTCCAACTGAAACATTTCTTCTTTCATTACCTATTAAAAAGACCAAGTTACTTCGACCAATGTCACCTGTACCTAAAACGACCTCAACGTCGAAGCTTTGTGTAAAACCAAAAGTACATAACGGCTTTATTTCACTCCCGCGACGTCAAAAATGTGATAAAGCTATTAATCTGAAACTTAAAACAGACTTGTAGGATTATTAGACATGTTCTCAAAAGTTTGACCTTCTTTTTTGACAAAACTATTTCCTTTCGGTACATGAAAAATATCCCAAATTGACGTTTCCTGTAATATGTCTGAAGTCTATGAATGTATTGCAATGAAACTCCAAACAAACCATTTTGATCATCATGCAAGTTCCGTAAATTGCCTTTTTTAACAATATTATTCCCCCCCCCCATGGACTTATAAAATGTGTTAAAATTGTTGTTTTCCTCGAATCTCCTTGACCATACCACAAGTTGTTATAACAAGTTCCATCAATTTCTAAGTTTCGTTTTTTTTCTGGAAACGTATTCTAAATTTCATAAATTTTACTCAATAGTTTTCATCAGAAAGTGTAATATAAATGTCAGTCTCGATATTCATATCGCTTGTTTGTGTGATAAAATTAGTCACAGACCAGTGTCAATTCTTAAATAAATGATGTTAATATTTAATTTATTACTAATCTATACTGGTGGTGCTTTCGTCGTGGTATGCAATTTACTTGGAAATATTTTTTTTTAATGTCACAAAAATACACATAAAAATTTTGTTTTTAGAAAAGAAGTGAACACTATTTCATAAGAATAAAGTAGATTTAGAATTTGTTCTAGAATTTTTAAATTTCGCCGCAATATTATTATGGTCTATTTCGATAGGGAGCGACAAAGACGTTACGTTACTTTGTTCTTTTTGTCAATATATTCACTGATTACGTTTTCGTTATGTTGTAAATTCTACATATTTAAGTGCGTGTGTTTTCTTTTTACTTTTGAAAAATGTGTTGAAGTGATACAGTGAGTTAATTTATATGATTGCATAAATTATTTATTTATGTTATAAATACCATATTGTTCATATTGTATCTTTACTTTTTTACATCAATGTTTATGCTTTACCGTTGGCGTTTGCAATATGACTTCTCCTCGGCGATATATGACCGTTTTGTGTCGATTCGCCGTAAAACCCAGCTCACTCACTCACTCACTCACTCACTCATATTGTTCTACGATTTACGCTAAATTTCGAAAAAAGTACTTTGTATGATTACCAAAATGACAGCTGTTTTGTTTCTTTATATAATCACCATTGCATTCAAACAGAAAAATCCTTTTGCTGTAGACTAATGGTCGCTAACATTGACATGTCTTAATATATGTTTTATTGTGGATTTGTGTCTAGTGATACGAAAGGTTTTCTTTATTTATTTCTTTCCGTCTGCCTGTCTGTTTATCTGTAATATGCATGTATGTCTTTTTATATGTCTATTTATGTTTCATATATTTAACCTTATAAATACTTAATTATCTTTATTATTTTTATAACTTTCTACCTTATGTATTGAGAGTAACGATTATTTTATTGAAGTATTCCACAATATTTGATTCACTAGTAAAGGCAGTGTCACCTGCGGAATATATCTAAGTACTACGTATTTCAAAGGAAAAGAAAAGATTTGAAAGGAAAAGAAAAGAAATTTACTTTGGTACTTGCTGTCGTTGTAAAATGTTTCAAGTGCGATATACGCTTTTATCTTTCATATGGAATTACTAATTCATTATGACATTGTCTATATTGTATAAGAGAAAATCATTCAAAAAGATCTAAATAATTATCTTGGATCAATCTTAAAAACAAGGAAGAATATTCAACAGGGAAAGCCACGTTCTAAAAAACGCAGCCTCCCCAAACGCGCACACGATCAATACACGCACACCACACACAAAGCAAACACACAAGGACAAAACAAACAAACAAAGGAACACATTGGGGCACCGCCTTGGAACGGTCAATAGCAAAACCACCACTGGGGATCTTAAACCGTTTTATGGTCCACCTAACCTCATTCTTACCCCCACCATGTTCCAAAGTCACAGGACAGTGTAAATAAAAGTTATCCCCGCCCGGTGAAACCCTAACATACGCAAAGGCAACAGAAGGCATGTAATGTAAAACGGCGATATATGACCATTTTGTGTCGATTCGCTGTAAAACCCAACTCACTCACTCACTCACTGACGGTATTTCTAAAGTCTTTGCCAATGTTTCAGTTGTTTAGACATAGATTTCCAGCAAAAGTATCAATGCTTCCTTTTGAAACTGAGGTATTGTGATCATACTGCGTCCGGCGTCCATGTGTCCGTCCGAGCGACTTAAAAGAAAAAGAGGGCCATCTAGCAGTAAAGAGAACAAAAGAGATCAATAGCTTCAATCCGTAAACAATAGAATAAAGGGCCAGGACCCCCTATTCAAACAAAAGAAAATAACGAAGAAATGGCCCCCTCTTCCATTTCGGTTGGATGTCCGTCCGTCGTCAACAATTGTGTTTAAAAGACATGTCCTAAACCACTGAACGGATTTTGATGAAACTTAGCATGGATGTTTCTTGGATAGTTCTCTACCAAATTTATTCAAACGGTTCTGCTTGGTTGCACATAGGAGCTGCCAGAGCTAAAAACAGAAAAAGCTTCACGGACACCTCCTCCTAAACCGGTGGTGTGATTTTGAAATGATTTCACTCAAATGGTCCTTATGTCACCCTCTACCAAGATTGTTCAAATTATTTTGATTCGTCACCAGGCTTCGTGGTTACTTTTCCCTATATATGTATATAGTCGAAACTTTAAAAATCTTCTTGTCTGAAACTGTACGGTCTGGGCTTTTGTTATTTGGTATGTTGCATTGCCTAGTAGTCATCTATCAAGATTGTTTGAATTATGCCCCTTGGGCGAAAAGAGGCCCCGTCTTGGGGGTCCCCAAGTTTTACATAGACTTGTATTGGAAACAAGCGGGTCATGAAGGCCCTGTATCGCTCACCTGACCTATTGACCTAAAGAAGATCAAGATTAACATTCTGACCAAGTTTCATTAAGATATGGTCATAGATGTGGCCTCTAAAGTGTTAACTAGCTTTTCCTTTGGTTTGACCTGGTGACCTAGTTTTTGACCCCACATAATTCAGACTTGAACTTGACCTAAAGATCATCAAGATTAACATTCTGACTATGTTTCATGAAGATAGTCATAAATGTGGCCTCTAGAATGCTAACAAGCTTTTCCTTTGATTTGACCTAGTGACCTAGTTTTTGACCCTACCTGACCAAGATTCGAACTTTACCTATAGATTATCAAGATTACTATTCTGAACAAGTTTCATTAAGATATGTCATAAACGTGGCCTCTACAGTGTTAAGTAGCTTTTTCTTTGATTTGACCTGGTGGCCTAGTTTTTGATCCTACATGGCCCAGATTCAAACTGGACCTTGAGATCACCAAGATTAACATTCCATCCAAGTTTCATGAAGATATAGTCATAAATTTGGCCTCTACAGTATAAACAATCTTTTCCTATGATCTGACCTGGTTACCTAGTTTTTGACCCCGGATGACCCAATATCGAACTTGTCTAAGATTTTATTGAGGGTAGCATTCTGACCAAGTTTCATAAAAGTTGGCCCAAAATTGTGACCTCTAGAGTGTAAGCAAGCTTTTCCTTTGATTTGACTTGGTGACCTAGTTTTTAACCCCAGGTGACCCAATATCAAACTGAGGGTAACATTCTGTCCATGTTTCATTAAAATTAGGCCAAAATTGTGACCTCTAGACTGTTAACAGTCAAATTGTTGACGACGACGGACGGCGGTTACAAAAGCTCACCTTGAGCACTTCGTGCTCAGGTGAGCTAAAAGCTTTAAAAAATCTTTTTGTCTGAAAGCCTTTGATATTTTGTGTGTAGCATTGCCTAGTGGTTGTCTACAAAGATTGTTCAAATTATGCCTCTGGGGTGAATAGAGGCCCAGCTCTGGGGGTCTCAAGTTTTACATAGACATATATATATAGGTAATCTCCTGAACCGATGGTCTGATTTTGAAATAATTTCACACAAATTGTTCTTATGTCATTCTCTACCAAGATTGTTATTATTATTTTGATTGGTCAAAAAAAAAAAAAAAAAAAAAAAAACACGGCCGCCAGAGGGCGTGGTCACTTTTCCCTATATGTATATAGTGGAATCTTTAAAAATCTTCTTGTGTGAAACTGTTAGCCCGATGTTAGAATAATTGTACATAAATGGTCCTTGTGTTATCCTAAATGATCCTTGTGTTATCCTTTATTCGTTTTCTTACTTTACACAGGTCAATTTTCAACGGGGTCAGTATTTAATATTACACCTGTATCCTGAAACCCAGTCGGCAATGCACTATAACTTGGGCTGACGTACCTGAAATACATAACATGCTTCAGTGCATCATTAAGCCCTCTTGAAAGGTGTAACAATTATTTGAACCCGTTTCCTGGTACATGAAAAATGACAAAACTGTTCTTTTGAATTTAATCGCCTTTGATGCCTTTATGTAAATTACCTGGAGGAAGTTTACATTTTACTGAACAGTGGTTGGTATTGAATGAAGGAATATGTATCATGGATGTATGTGTAAAACAATACCTCTGCAACGTAAGTTCATTTTGAAGTATGTTTTAAAGAGAAGAAAACGTTTGGTCATTGAGTATCCCCACACAACCTTTTTTCAAACACAACCTATTTTCGACCGCCTAGGACTTTGTATGATAAAAATCTTTGAAATTGTCTTTGATGTACTCTGAAAAAATATTCTGGCTTTCAAGTTTTGAAAAGAATCTGAATTTCATAGAAGTGAAAAAATATTGGCTACAAGTAAAATCCCAGGGCAGATAGACGTTCAAATGATCGGCTCCTTACAGTCTTTCCAAATAAAGAAAGTCTTAATTTAAACCTACTACTAGTGTTCTAGTTAAACAGAAAATTCATTCTTACAAAATGCAAAGAAAGTATTTTTCTTACTCGCTGATCTATGATAAAGAAGTGTACAAAACTTCAAAGCGCCAATGCTCGTAAAGTATTCTAGAAAATTGGACCTGAACACAAAATTAGTACAAAATGGGCCACAATTTTGACTAAATGTACGCGTAGGTTTCCTACTAACTCATCTAACTATGATGAACAATTGAACAAAGTATCAAAGCTAAAGCTCTTACAGTTCTAAGCAAGAGTGGACCAACACATCAATCTAAACACCAACACAATCGATTTTGTGGCAGCAATACATCGTTTTTAAATAAAGATTAAACGATCTAAAAATGAAAAGATACTTGAAGTATTAAAATGTGCAAACCAATTTTTGCAAGGTTGCAAATAGAATAGTGCAGCTGAGAAGTAAAGGATATTTACCATTTTAAATCATGAGGAGTCGTTACGCTTACCAAAAGCCCGCCCGCTTAGCTCAATAGGAAGAGCACAGATCTACGGATCGCGATCCCCAGGTGGCACGTATGTTCTACGTGACTAATTGATAAACATTGTGTCTGATATCATTCGACCTTCACCTCCGATTCATATGGGGAAGTTGGCAGTTGCTTGCAGAGAAAAGGTTTGTACTGGTACGGAATCCAGGAACACTGGTTAGGTTAGGTTAACTGCCTGCCGTTACCTAACTGAAATACTGTTGAAAAACGGCGTTAAACCCAAGACAAACAAACCTTTACCAAAACATTTTAAGGCTAGCCTAACTAAAGTATATTTGATTTATTTCCTGCACACCTGCATAGAGTATAGATGTGAAATTTGTGCTAATTTTCTCACTGCAAAATAAAAAGTGGAAACCCACAGGTCGTCCAACACGACAAAAGAAAAAGTTGCAGGCTCGGTTTGATTGAGCCTGTTATAGACGGTAGTGGAAATGCAAGCTACCGTCCACGCCCTCTAGACCCTGATTGAGCAGAACTCAACATTTACACATGTTATAAGTACCAGAATATAATTTAGAGAAATCCTCAGATTTATTTATTCGGCGGTGCTCATGGAACCTTCAATGATGCACAGAGTACAATTCCATGAAAAGCGGCGTATGGTTCCTCCCCACTCCCCCCACCCACTCCAAAAAAATGGCTTTGCCCTAATCGAGAAAACAATGGGCAGTACTAAACAAACTGAAATTTAGAGAGAGGGTCTGTGGTTATGGAGCCTGCGTATCGCGGAAACTGCACAAAGATAAAATTAAAAAACAGGCACCATATCCAAGGGTAAACCAATACAACAACTGCACTTAATTTTCCTCCGATATATGACCATTTTGTGTCGATTCGCCGTAAAGCCCAACTCACTCACTCACTACCGTTTTCAGAAATGTATTTAATTTTATCAGCCAAGTATTGATTTTGATCAATGCCTAGAAGATTAAAGGGGTGTGGCAAAATACCTTACATAATGGGGGTAGGGGGATGTAATGTGGCGTTGGATGTTTGGTTTGGGGGTTTTGTGGAGGCGGGTGATTGAATATTCAGGCATAGGCAGACACCTTAGTAAAACCACCGACCTGCCGTAAGCCAGCTGGATGAGTTCCTAAAAAGAAGAATTCTATAATCCAAGCGAGTGAATTTAAGTTAGTGTCATTAACCCCGTTTCAATCGTAAATTTCTCAACTTAAACGCGCAGTTCGGTGAATGGGTACCGAGTATATTGAACAAGCGATAATTTATCTTCCATCGTGCACCAGTCACATTGTCTCAATATTCCATATTGCTGAGATTATAAACATATTTTATGCTTTCGTCAACGTTACAGAAAAAATTTGCTTGACCTTCCCTAATGAACATCCGGTCTAGAGGTCTAGGCAGTGTGCACATGTTCGGCGAAATGTAAACAAACAAAAACAGTATTTAAAAAAAAATCACATTTTTACAATAAAACTCGAAATAATGAATGAAATTCATCTTGTATATGATCTTTAATTTGAAATCGTACATTGGTCTGCATCTGTTCTGTTTGTTTTATTCATTTTGCACATATATGCTGCATTTTCACATTTTAGCGAACACGTGTAGCAAAATGACGATTGACAAACATTTTCACGTTAGCCAGTCAGAATGGTTTTGTAATCTAGAAACACTTCAAAACCAAGTTATTGGTACGACTCACACCTTTAAAATACTCGAGGTCCGTGACTTTTACTGTTTTTACAAACGATTTATACACTTCATGCTCGATTTTCACTGTGAGCCGGACCTAGGGACAAGCTGAAGTTTTGCTGTGAAAATAAGGTTACTAAGCTATACATTTTCAGAAAAATCAGCTTGATACCAGGTCCGACTCATATTGAATTTCCATTTTTTTTCGCATTTTTAGCGCCACTTTTCTTTGAAGAAAATAGGATAACGTGCTCATCTCTAAGCAACCAAACATCCAACAGATACGCGGAAGTTTTGTTTTAATCTTGACGCTGATAACTAAAGGTTGATTTTATAAGAAAATTAAATGTTTAGAGCCGAGTTTAAAGCGAAAGTGAAACTGAAAGTAGATATTTCGATGATCAGTTACATGTTTTACATGAGAATAAACTGTATTTCGGCATTATATTCCAGTTGATCAAATATCTTTTTAGCGTAAAAAACAAAGACAAATGTCTTAGATAGACGTAACAATCAATTAATTTTTGTTCATTACCGACGTCTGGTCTTATATCTTGGTGGATTTTGAAAAATGTAGTTAATTACCAATGAAATGGTGTTATTTCACATGGATATTTAGTGGCCGCGGCCATTTTTGGTTCTTATCATTTCACGTTCAAAGTTTTAACTACTTACATTTCACAAGATCAAGCTCCAACTGTAGCTGGTCTATATAGATACATAGGCAGCTGTAAGGATAAAAATTTCCGTTTCATGTGCGATGTTGTCTTTAACTACGTGCTGGCAATATTTGCATTTCGTTGTGGTATAAGACGAAATAATACCGATTATATTATGGCTGGAAAAAGTAAATTCATGAAATTAATATATGGCTTATTTATTTATTTATTTGGGTTTTACGGCGCACCAACACAGTATAGGTTATATTATATGGCTTAAGCCATACAAATGATCACAGAACCCGTGTACAGGAAGCCAAAAACCCGTGTTCAGGAAGTCACGTGATGAAATAAACTTAACATTATAAAACAATAACAAAAAAAAAAAATAATTATCGGAACACCATGTACATTAATTAATAAAACAAAGAATTCGTTTATATTAGCTGCTGAATCCGTATGATAAACGGTCACGGGGAAGCTGAAGTTGAACAGATGAACAGAAATCATTTACCAATGTAAATTTCATTGACATTTATTTACAAGTTTTTTCAGCCCATATTGTAGGTGTTCTTCAAAAGCCCTCGTTTTTACCCCAACTTTTCAAAAAATGGTGGAGGTTGGATGTTGACAAAACATTTCATATTGCCAAGTACAAGTGAAAAGCGTTTAACAGAAGTTCCGTCTACGTTCGAAAATTCGGATAAATATGAAAAGAAGACGATTTAATACGCTTCTTTCTATAAATAAGCTGTTTAGCTCGTTCTAGCTACATAGCTCCGTCGGGTAATGAAACAAGACCTGTTTTACGCATATTGTTGTATGACAATCTGTATTTCCGATTTCGATAGATCATATAATGTCTTAGCTTCAGTTTGAGACCAATATCAGCTTTTAACGCACTTGTTTTATCGAGTTATACGAGTTCCAAGCAGACCGTGCTATCCTGCACGTGGTGTATTCTTGCACCGTGTGACGTCATAGAGTACTAGGTCGCGCGGCTTTATTCTATTTAAGTCCTCTCAGCATCTTTTTGATAACAGTAGCACCGGTCACTACATTGAAAATGTACCCTCATATGGAGGTTAGGACCCAATTTAGTTAACTAAACATTGAACCTGTCACTGATCCTAGATCTTTACCCATTTTCATATAAATCTAGTTTATCTGTTATACAGTTTAAAAACAAGGACGAATATTCAACATATTAACCCACTTTCGAACATGACCCGATCTGACAATGCACAATTTGGTTTAACCAGATTCTATTATAAGTTAATTACTGTCAGTTGACCCATGAAATTATAAAGGTGTACAGTAGGTCTTTAATAATATACATTGAACTGGACACATCTTTCTTGTCTCTGTAGATTAGAACCCAACCCAAATTTCTGACATTTAACGCCTGACTCATAGAAAGAAAAGAGAACATCATTCTCATTTTGGGGGACACAACAATAGTGAAAGCATGAGTAACATAGCTTTGCCTTGCATAGAAATTACATATTGTTATCCATTTTCCCTAATTGTGCATCTGTTCGATAATTTAGGACAAAAACATTAACTTCATTTTAGAGAATATAGCACAGTGATCAATGTCACCAAGAGCGACAGTAAGTTTTGATTACCATAATTCTCATGATGAGGAGAATTTATTTGTGTAATATTTACCTTTAAATGGTAGTATTACAAGAAATCATGAATGTTCTTTTTTATAAAGCCGTTCTGTTAGGTATGAAATACTTCAAGTGGTAGCTCTTCTGTTACACAAAATGTTAATATTCATCATAATTATATGACTTTAAATAAACACACTGTGACACACAATGCTTATTGTGCAGTTATCACAGTCAGTTACTATATCTGTATGACAAAACGAACAAATAGAAATTGAGCTTGTCAAGTTCGTTCAACAATTTATCGTTTTTTTTTTTCAAACCTTTGAGGTAAGTTTTGAAACAATCCTTTTTCATTGTTATACTTAATGTTCCCTATGAAGTCTCAATTTTAACATATCCTATAACTGACATGAAATGTTCTCTATCCATGGCATTGAGAGTATTTCAATTCAATCATTTATGCAGATCACATACTTCTCCTATCATGTAATTTGCATAATACGTTTAAGTGACACTTGTCAGTTTCGATTTAAACTAGAAGATGTTTTTGTAGAAAAGCGCATGTCTTCCCCAATGCATAGTCGTATAGACAAGATGTCAATAGGGGATATGAGCAAAGGTCAGAGACACGACGGTTGGAAGCAGGATCATCTACTTGGCCTATCCAGTCATCCAACGAAGTTTCAACATTCTGGGTCAAGTGGTTCTCAAGTTATTGATTGAAAAGAGTTTTCTATGTTCAGCCCCCTGTGACCTTGACATTTGAAGCAGTGACCCCAAGAACAAAAGGGATCATCTACTCTGTAAGTCCTATCACTCTATGCAATTTGAAGGTTCTTGGTCAAATGGTTCTCAAGTTATTGATGGGAAATGGATTTCCATGTTCTGTCCGCCGCGACCTTGAACTTTAATAGCGTGACCCCAAAAACAATAGGTGTTATCTACTCTGTAAGTCCTATCACCCTATAAAGTTTCAACATTCTGGATCAAGTGGTTCTCAAGTAATTGATTGAAATGTGTTTTCTATAATCAGCCCCCTGTGAACTTTACCTTTGATGGAGTGATCCCAAAATCAATAGGGGTCATTTACTCTGCATGCCCAATCATCCTGTGAAGTTTCACTATTCTGGGTCAAGTTGTTCTAAAGTTACTGACCGCAGATAGTTTTCCATGTTTAGGCCCTTGTGACCTTCATCTTTAATATATCAATAGGGTTCATCTACTTTGCATGTCTAACCATCCTATGACGTTTCAGCATTCTGGGTCAGGTGGTTCTCAAGTTATTGATGGGAAATGGTTTTCCATGTTCAGGCCCCTGTGACCTTGACCTTTATTAGTGACCCAAAAATCAATAGGGGTCATCTACTCTGCATGACTAATCATCCTATGAAGTTTCAACATTCTGGGTAAAGTGGTTCTCAAGTTATTGATGGAAAATGGTTTTCCATGTTCAGGCCCCTGTGACCTTGACCTTTATTAGTGACCCCAAAATCAATAGGGGTCATTTACTCTGCATGGTCAATCATCCTATGAAGTTTCAACATTCTGGGTCAAGTGGTTCTCAAGTTATTGATCGGAAATGGTTTTCCATGTTTAAGCTCCTGTGATCTTGACCTTTGATGGAGTGATCCCAAAACAATAGGGGTCGTCTGCTCCATAAGCTCTGCCACTCTATGACGTTTGAAGGTTCTAGGTCAAATGGTTCTCCAGTTTTTGATCTGAAATGAAGTGTGACGGACAGACGGAAGGACGGACAGGGTAAAAACAATATGTCTCCCTAACTGGGGGAGAAATAATAAGGCAACGTTCAAACTCCACAAAATCCAGTGAAGACCCAGTATTTATGCAACGTGAATTATGTACGACTGGTATTTTTGGTGCTGTAGCATTATCTACAATGATTAGATTTCATTTTACATCTGTTCGGGTGAATTCACATAGTAATAGGATTTTCAAGTTTCCTACTTTTTAGATATTTTTAGAACAGTATCATTAAACAGTGCGTAACTGACAAGTATATCTCGCCATTGTTTAAATGGCACGACGCATGCTGAAAGTTGATATTAACTTTGTAAATTAAAAAGATATTTATTTATGATTGGGCAGGATAATACAATCCAAATTCCAACGCTGGTCTGTACAAATACACATTCTCTTTAATAGGAAACAGATTAGTCTAAGACTTGTTCTTTTGCATGTATACCTTCTGTTTAATATTTTCGGACCTGGCATTCTTTTTTGATGTATCATTTCACATTGGCTATCCTTTTCAACGTGACTTAGAAATAAAAATCTATTACTGAACAAAAATATGTTACATAATGGTAAAAAGTAAACATGACTTTTTTGTGTAAGACACTTTCCCATTATTTCATTTATGTTTACAAAGTTCTTGCTAACTGTAGTCTCAAGCGCTTAACTTACTCCAGCCTTGATGGCTCATTCCTAGTTATATTTCCTATGATCTGAGACAAATTCTTCAGGTTCACCTTTTATATCATTTTAATGAACGATGTAATGTAATGAAAAGCGTCTACAGAGATAAATAATACATGTATATGACCCGACCGTGAGCAATCTTTGGAGAGAAATTGTCTATAGTGAAATATTGAAGATAGATAATATCTAAAGTTCAGGTCTAGACAATTTTGCCAAGTTGTCTGGTTCATAGATACTTTCAAGTCCAGCATTTTCATTTTATTGTCAATACTTCAGCACTATTACTTCCTCCTCATTTATCATATTTGTTGTATTTTCTGATATAAAAACACTTAAAACACGTTCTTTTTATTCTGGTAAGCACTCTGGACCAGACTAGTTATCTTAATGCAAATTTATCGATCATCATCCTGATGAAAGCTGAATGAAATTAAAACAAAAGTCATGCTGTAAATTATTTCTGAACCTATGTATGCATGAAATCAGTGCTATGCAAATGCGGAGTAAAGGTAACAACTATATTTCAGATATCCTTTCCGCACCTGTAACGTAATTAAACACAGTAGCGTCTGATGGCCCTTTCACGCTTCCGTAGAATCACCATTTATTATACGAAATTCATTTTGAAGATATTTCTGAAATGTCTAGGTCTGCAGCTCTCAAATACAGAAATATCTTACAACCGAGGCATATACTGACACTTTCAGACAACATCAACAGGACCTTTCGAGCGATTTGACGAAGTTCCAAAAATCTCTATGTACCCTTCCTCCGTTACGGACCCCTGTGGGATTAGTGTTTATCCCGAGCTGAAATATGTTTTCGTAGATGAAAAGCTGACAAGTCATGCTAAAGCCCAGGTAATTTCAAATCGTTAGAAACTGCTGAAAATTGACCCCCCATTAGCCAAAGAAAAAAAAAAAGAAGTCCACGCTCATACCCATGCGAGTGACCCCTGACTATCGGCCAATCCAAAGGCGACATTCGTTTTCAAGTTTAGTATGTCTACTTTCATTTTTTCTTTACTTCCGGAAATAGCTGAAGGTCGAGTGACGTCATTTTCTGTGTTGTCAAAAACATACATATGCCTGGCGAGATTGCATAAAAATGTGCCCGGTGTCCTAAAGATATGTAAATACTCAAAGTATATTGTTCATAATATTGCTGTGTGCTTTCTAGATATCTTCACATGTTTCAACGATTGCATACAATATGCAAGACTTTAATTAGATCTCTGAGCCCTCTGGTTTGTACAACTAGACTCAAGTGATGACGATATTCACGATCAATTATCATACTCATTTTCGTATTCAAATTACATTTGAATTTACCTGTAATTTGCATACGACAAAGTTCGACAGGACAATATACATATGTCATACACCACCTCAAAACGTAAAATAATTTCGAGAAAATAATATGTATTATTATACAGGACATTTAACATTTCGCTTAAACTATATATTTGATTTTTCTTTTAAAATGCAAAACCATTTTAACGGAAGAATCGGTCAGTAATGCTCTTATGACGCAGGAACATTGAGGCGACCATCCAAAATGTTGCTTTTGAACCCGCAATTTGTTTAGAAGAGTATATGTTGTCTATAAAACGCCACAGACACATTAGTTTTGAGATTTTTGTGTGATATAAAGGACCATATTTTACTTCTTTTATTTCATTTTTATAATAAGCAAAAAAAAAAAAAAAACTCATCAAAGATTAATATTTCTACATTATCTCATGTTAAGTTAGATGATGGTTTGACGCATAGAAATATCTTATTTGCAGGAAAAAACTTCAATTAAGATAAGCTTAAAACAAAGTTAAGCAAAGTCACTCCAAACATAATTTGCTACTATTATAATTCCCCTCGGGGGCTACAATAGCTTGAAGACTATATTTTCTAATCGAGAAGGAAGACAACACAGTTCTCTTTGACTGTTATATCAATCATTCGAAATTACAATGCTCTAATGATGTGGCAGCCTTCTTATATTATGAGCTAAGTGTCTGTATTCCAGAAGAAATATCATAAAAAGTGTTTACTGTCAACTAAATGAAATCTGAAAAGTAGATCCCTCGGAAGCATCGAGCATAAGGCAAAAGTGAATTTTCGAACATAATTTCTTTGACAACAATTCGTTTCGTCTTTTGTGTAGTGAAATAAACAGGCTGTGTTTTAAACAGTTTTCTAAACCATTCAAATTGTTCAGTATCCTTTAGTTCACAGATATAATCAGTATCCATAGCCATGATAACGGGAGGAACTTGAGAAAAATGTAGTAATTGATAAAAAACGTCATGTAATGATGAATGATCCAAGTATGTAACAGAAGAAACACAACAAAGCTCTGTTAGAAATAAGTTCCAGTCTATTCCCTTTTGGGATATTTTTCAAAAATAACTTTGCTCTACTGAATGGAAATTATTCATTAATACGTAAGGAAACATACTTGTGCAAGGATATGTAAATGCTTCAAAGCAGTGGGGCTAAAAGACCTGATTATCATGACATTTTTACCTATCCGCCAGACTGTATAAGCGCTGAACATCAAACTGTGGTTCATGGTAGATAGATCATAGCCTTTAAATATAACGTTTTGGAATTTTACCAAATACAAATGTATAAATGCCATGGCCTGACGACCGAATTGTCATCTAGAAATTTTATGACTGTACGTATTGTAATAAAAGACATAACATTTGCCACATAAATTTGATTTAACAAATAAATTTGATTTATTGATATCTTTCAAATCAATTGGACGACGGATAAAACTGTTGAAATATAAAAACGGTAAGAAACACAAAAAATGAGTTATTTCTCTGCTTTGTAGCTGTCTCAGTGAGTGAGTGAGTTGGGCTTTACGGCGAATCGACACAAAATGGTCATATATCGCCGAGAAGAAGTCATATTGCAAACGCCAACTGTAAAGCATAAACATTGATGTAAAATGTAAAGCATACTAAAAACATCCATGTAAAAATGTAAAGAACACTGAATAATGTAAAACATATCTAAAACATCCATGTAAAATTGTAAAGCATATCTAAAAACAGTTATGTAAAAATGTATGTACGCGTGTGTTAAAATATCAGCTGCAAACATAATAATATTGCAAGATGTAAATAAAAATAAGAAGTGTTAGATCTTTTGATATATTCCTATCTGCTTTAAAAACGATAAAATATTTCCGACTGAAGCGTTGTCAAATAACTCTTTCACAGGTCATGAAAAATAAGACAATAGTCTTAATTGTTTCCCGAGAGGCAGCAATTGTTAACTTTGTATGTTAAGTACTACTTTTCAAAGATATAAAATATTTGATTTGTATGTTTGGGTTTAAGGCCATTTTTCAACAGTACTTCAGTTTTGTAACGGTTGACAGTTAACGTCTTCTCCTTAAATAGCTGCCAATTTTCCCATATGAGTGAGAGGTAAAGAATGATTTCTGACACAATGTCTTGTATCAAATCATCACGGAGCAAAGAATCGAACTCTCGACCTTGTGATCCTTAGATGGGCGCTGTGTCCATTGAGCTAAGCAGGCGGGTTTGATACTAAAATATGACCTGAAAAATATATGTAGTCTACAACACATTTTAAATGCAAAGAAGGAAAACCTATTTAACGTATGCTATGACTGGCATGAAATGTTCTCCACTATCTATGAAATTGAGTGTTCTTTTTCAATCATCTATGCATATCACACACTTCTATCATGTGATTTACATAACACTTTTTAGTGACAATTGTCCATTTCAGTTAAAAAAAGCAACGTTCAACCGCCACATAATCCAGTGGAAACTCAAAATGTATGCATCATAAATACTTCAAGAATTGTGCATGGTTGGTATTGTTGGTGCTATTCTTTTGCTGGGTTTAACGTCGCACCGACACAATTATATGACGACTTTCCAGCTTTGATGGTGGAGGAAGACCCCGGGTGCCCCTCCGTGCATTATTTCATCACCAACCTTCCGTAAGCCAGCCGGATGGCTTCCTCACATGAAGAATTCAACGCCCCGAGTAAGGCTAGCAGCTGTAGTATTATCTACTATGACTGTATATAACTAGATTTCGTTTTGCATCTATTCAATAAGTTCGGGTGTATACACGTAATAACAAGGCAGTTAAGTTCTCTTCATTTTAGAGTGAGTTGGGTTTTACGGCGAATCGACACAAAATGGTCATATATCGCCGAGAAGAAGTTATTTTTCAAATAACTCTTTCAAAGATTGAACGTCATATGTACTGCGTTGTGAAGCAATTTATTTATTTTTATTTTTGTTGGGTTTAACGTCGCACAGACACAATTATAGGTCAAATGGCGACTTTCCAGCTTTTAATGGTGGAGGAAGACCCCAGGTGCCCCTCCGTGCATTATTTCATCACAAGCGGGCACCTGGGTAGAACCACCGACCTTCCGTAAGCCAGCAAACGCAATTTTGATTGATGAAGGTAGCTGACAGCAGCACAGCCAACTTTTGATTCATCTTTTGAATCGTCTGTATAAATTGCAAAATAGTCCTTGAAAGTTGACTTGATTTCATGAGATTTGGACTTGAATATTTCAGAGTTTGTTTCAGACTTTCTAAAAACAAAGAAAAATATCAAAGAGGGAATGCCACGCACCAAAAGCGCAACCTCAAAACGACCCCTCCAGCACGCAACCGCGTGCACCACACACACACTCAAAGCTTACACATCAGGACAAAACGAACAACACACACACACACACACACTCAAAGCCAACACATAAGGACAAGACGAATAATAAGCATACACACACGCGCGCACACAAAGTCAGTTTTCAAATCGAAAAGAACTGTAGGGGCATTAAGGGTCCATGGTGGTGTATCTGGAATTGAATTTTCTTTAATACGAGTTTTAGGCAAAAGGTTTTGAATCAGTATGTGATTGACTTGTTTAAATCGCTATTGCGACAGGCCAATATCCTGAAAGTCGATAGTTCCCTTTGTAAATTAAAAAGAGCTATCATAGTATGTTACAGTTACTGTAATGATTCGACATGACTGTTTGACGCTGACAAAAAAAACAAGGACAAAACATAACTAACGCTGGTTCTATTATTTCGGATTACTTTTATAAAAAAACATATATGTTTTAACTTTTTGCATGTACCTTCTGTTTAAACATATAATATTTTCGGAAACTGGCATTCTTTTATTTTTGTATTATTTCACATTTTAGAAATAAAGATAGATACTAAATAAATAACTTTTGATATAAAATTTAAGTAAACATGATTTATGCTATTTTAGTGTAGGAAACTTTTCTACCATTTCATTTTACCGTTGATTAACCACAGTATATCACGTTGTATACACAATTCATGGTTATGGCAGTCCCAGATGACATTTCTACAGCACTTTATCAATCCAAAGATATAAGTCAGTATCTTAATAAAGCATTCCTATTCAGATTTCCTATAGTCTGAGGAATATTTTTCTGCTTTTCGTTATAGATTCGTTTTAATGAGTGAAGTAGTTTAATGCTGCTGAAACATGAACTTAGGTTCTATATTATTGTATGGCGAGTAACTTGAATCCCAACAGAACATATTCTGAAATGATAAAAAGCTTTGCAGCAAATATAGGACGAGATCGTGAGAAATCGTTGAAGGAAAGTATGTATACAGTGACATATATAAAATCAATTATATAAGACTTATCAGCATTTGACGCCTACATTATATCAATGTTTTACGAAACTGACTAAATAGTACTAAAGCTTATACACCGAGTGCTTCTGTTGAACAACATTTGACCACTGATCACATCACTGAAAACAAAGACAGATATCAAACAGGGAATGCCACGTACCAAAATCGCAGCCTCCCCAAAATGAAACCTACAGCACGCAGACGCGCACACTACAAACACACATATACACGCGCACACACACAAAGGCAACACACGAGGACAAAACGAACAATCAAAGGAACACACACACACAAAGCCTACACAAGAGGACAAAACGAACAAACAAAGGAACATAGTGGGGCACCACCTTGGAACGGTCAGTGGCAAAAACACCACTGGGGAGCTTAAACCGGTTTATGATGCGCACCCAACCTCACTCTTACCCCCACCATGTTTCAAAGACACGGGACAGTGTAAATAAGAGTAATCCCCTCCAGGTGAATCTCTAACACACGTAATGGAAACAAAAAGGCATGGCATGTAAAACACAAAAATGCTATAAAAAGCAAACCTTTAGAACCAAAAACGTATGTACTCAATGCCTTTTCAGAAGACAGAGCAACAAGAGAAACACCCTTAAGGGCCCGACGAAACAGGCCAGAAGACAGATATCATAACAGTTCAGTCCTGGTAGGATTTAAAAACTGCTTATCATAGAGTCCTCCCCCTCTTCCGTCAGACACAATCAAAGAGGGAAGCGTAGTGTCCAACTGTAAACGGGTTGAACACTAAACATGCGGTATGTCTCAAAACAGTTGGATCGTAACCTCTTTTAATAAAACGTTTTATAATTTTACCAAATACATTTGGAAAATTACCATGACCCAAGATCTTACGAAGTTTGTTAAAAAAACAAAGACAAATATCAAACAGGGAATGCCACGTACCAAAATCGCAGCCTCCCAAAAAAGAAACCTACAGCACGCAGACGTGCACACCACAAACACATACACACATACAAAGCCAACACACGAGGACAAAACGAACAAACAAAGGAACACACACACATACAAACACACAAAGCCTACACAAGAGGCCAAAACGAACAAACAAAGGAACACATTGGGGCACCGCCTTGGAACGGTCAGTGGCAAAAACACCACTGGGGAGCTTAAACCGGTTTATGGTGCGCACCCAACCTCACTCTTACCCCCACCAAAGACACGGGACAGTGTAAATAAAAGTAATCCCCTCCAGGTGAATCTCTAACACACGTAATGGAAACAAAAAGGCATGGCAAGTAAAACACAAAAATGCTCGTGTATCAAAATATAAAAAGCAAACCTTTAGAACCAAAAACGTATGTACTCAATGCCTTTTCAGAAGACAGAGCAACAAGAGAAACACCCTTAAGGGCCCGGCGAAACAGGCCAGAAGACATATATCAAAACAGTTCAGTCCTGGTAGGATTTAAAAACTGCTTATCATAAAATCCTCCCCCTCTTCCGTCAGACACAATCAAAGAGGGAAGCGTAGTGTCCAACTGTAAACGGGTTGAACACTAAACATGCGGTATGTCTCAAAACAGTTGGATCGTAACCTCTTTTAATAAAACGTTTTATAATTTTACCAAATACATTTGGAAAATTACCATGACCCAAGATCTTACGAAGTTTGTTAAAAAAACAAAGACAAATATCAAACAGGGAATGCCACGTACCAAAATCGCAGCCTCCCAAAAAAGAAACCTACAGCACGCAGACGTGCACACCACAAACACATACACACATACAAAGCCAACACACGAGGACAAAACGAACAAACAAAGGAACACACACACATACAAACACACAAAGCCTACACAAGAGGCCAAAACGAACAAACAAAGGAACACATTGGGGCACCGCCTTGGAACGGTCAGTGGCAAAAACACCACTGGGGAGCTTAAACCGGTTTATGGTGCGCACCCAACCTCACTCTTACCCCCACCAAAGACACGGGACAGTGTAAATAAAAGTAATCCCCTCCAGGTGAATCTCTAACACACGTAATGGAAACAAAAAGGCATGGCAAGTAAAACACAAAAATGCTCGTGTATCAAAATATAAAAAGCAAACCTTTAGAACCAAAAACGTATGTACTCAATGCCTTTTCAGAAGACAGAGCAACAAGAGAAACACCCTTAAGGGCCCGGCGAAACAGGCCAGAAGACATATATCAAAACAGTTCAGTCCTGGTAGGATTTAAAAACTGCTTATCATAAAATCCTCCCCCTCTTCCGTCAGACACAATCAAAGAGGGAAGCGTAGTGTCCAACTGTAAACGGGTTGAACACTAAACATGCGGTATGTCTCAAAACAACCACATCCCCATAAAAAACGGGTTCAGAAATACCTTCTCGCAGAAGTGTCTTTAAATTACTATTGAATTTTAATTTTGAAGTTTCTAATTTAAATGTTCGTAAAAAATGGCCAGCAAATTAAACTTCCAACAATTTACTGGATTCTAAAATTACATAAACAACCATATAAAGCTCGTTTTATCGTTAATTTAAGCTCTTGTCCCACCAGAAATATTTCCAAGTTATTAACATCTGCTGTAAAAGCCCATGTGAATAGATATTGTAACAAAGTGTACGGAAATCAGTAAAAACTTATTTTGGTCGGTAAAAAATTCTGGCGAAATCCTGGATAAATTTAGAATGAATAATTACACGGTGTCTTAAGTCAGTACATACGAGTTTTCTACTTTGTTTACCACATAACCTAATAAATGAAAAACGAACTGCCCTAATTAAAAGCTCCCCCGTAATGGTTTTACCACTGACCGTTCCAAGGCGGTGCCCCACTGCGTTCCTTTAATTGTTTTGTCCTTGTGTGTTTGCTTTGTGTGTGTGGTGTGCGTGTGCGCGTTTGGGGAGGTTGCGTTTTTAGAACGCGGCTTTCCCTGTTGGATATTCTTCCTTGTGTTTTTTTGCCAGGGAAAATGCTACTTTTTCTCGCTTGCAATTTCAATATGTGGACCAGTGACGAAGTTTGTCAAGCCCTTTCCTTTTAATTGAACACTATTTACGTCCGGTTTGGGAATGCGGTTTTCAGAAAAGTACTTGGTATTCCAATGGGAACAAATTGTGCACCCCTTGTCGCAGGTTTGTTTTTATATTGTTATGAAAGGGATTTTATGTTGGGCCTTTCTCCAGATACACAGACAAGACATTATTATTGCTGTTAATAGTTCATCACGCTATCTAGGTGATATATTTGATATGGATAACCCATTTATTTTGCTCAGTTTCTGGATGCTATTTCCAAGGCGGTGCCCCACTGTGTTCCTGTTTGTTAGTTTTGTCCTTGTGTGTTGGCTTTATGTGCGCGCGTGTGTGTATGCTTATTGTTCGTCTTGTCCTTATGTGTTGGCTTTGGGTGTGTGTGTGTGTGTTGTTCGTTTTGTTCTAATGTGTAAGCTTTGAGTGTGTGTGTGGTGCACGCGTTTGCGTGCTGGGGGGTTCGTTTTGAGGAGGCTGCGCTTTTGGTGCGTGGCACTCCCTGTTTGATATTTTTCTTTGTTTTTATCCCCGGGAGCTGCAGTTAAATAAAACTAACTCAGATACTAATGCTTCATCTCTTGATTTACATCTTTGTATTGACGACGATTTTATACATACTAAAATTTATGACAAGAGGGATGATTTAAAGTTTTGTATTATAAATTTCCCCCATTTGGATGGGGATGTACCACAGGCTACACCTTATGGAATATATATTTCTCAGTTAATTGGGTTTGCAAGAGCGTGTAGACTTGTTTAGAATTTCAATGAAAGTATTCTAGATATTACAAATAAGATTCTTCAGCAGGGCTATCGTTATTATAAATTACGTTTTTTTCTTTTTGCTAAATTTTACTACCGTAATTCAGATTTGGTTTTAAAATACAACAGCAGTTTAAAAACGCTTCTGTAAGAAGGTATTTCAAAACCCGATTTTAACGGGGATGTGGTTTACAAACTTCGTAAGATCTTGGGTCATGGTAATTTTCCAAATGTATTTGGTAAAATTATACAACGTTTAAGAGGTTTTGAGACATACCGCATGTTTAGTGTTCAACTCGTTTACAGTTGGAGACTACGCTTCTCGAAAAGGGGGACAACTCTGATAAACAGTTTTAAATCCCAGCAGGACTGAATTGTTTTGATTTCCGTCTTCTGGCCTGTTTTGTCGGGTTTCGCTTGATGCTCGGTCTTCTGCAAAGGCATTAAATACATACGTTTTTAGTTCTTAAGGTTTACTTTTTATACAATTATACACGAGCATTTTAGTGCGTTACATGCCATGCCTTTTGTTTCCATTGTGTGTGTTAGATCACCCGGCGGGGATTACTTAAGAAATAATAAATCTGTTTCTATATTTTATCAGTTAATAAAATATGGGCAGGAGTTTGATGCGTAATAATTAAATCACGAGTCCGTAGCACGAGTGATTTAATTATCCGCATCCAAACGACTGCCCATGTTTTATTAATTGATAAAATTATCGGAACATATTTTATTATTTCGATTCTAACAACGCAAATAATTCGCATTTTACAGTACTACATTTTCAGCGTAATACGTCATTCGGGTCATATGATGTTACAATTTACCCCCTATGGTTAGAAAAAGTTGCATAGCCAATGTAACGTATAGATATTTGTTTCTTTTTATCAGAATTTTGAGAAGTATTTATAATTTAGTACTCTAACAGCTCGCAAACTAATTATGAAGAGAATCGTCAAATAAAGCGAGTTGACCAAAGGGGTCCGGCACATCAGTGGCCTAGAGCAATAATTATGTAAAAAATCATACTAATATAACTACTCCATAGACAAGGGTTTTTACCCCGCTGAAGCTGTTTTCAACTACTTTCTTTACATGGCCAGGAAAAAAATATTATCAGCTATTTTCCCATTCAAACATTGCATTCAGTTATTCAAATGAATCAACTTTTAAAATTACCTCAACATATTTTCATATATTTATCTGTTTTTCGACAATTCGACATCATACCGAACAATACACAGAGCGAATCCGAAGTCTAACAACATCGCGTAACAACGAATAAAGATATAAGCAGTCAGTAAAATCAACGTTCTGGACCATTCGCGAACAAAACAACCATTGCAATATGAGTTTTAACTAAAAACTACAAACTAACCGCCAAAGTTGTATTTACATAGCACCAATACCGGCCATAATCCTTGTTTCAAACTTTTTTCTTTGTAAAATATCTAACCGCTACCATTTTGCTTCGTACGTCATATGTTTGCACATACGCGCTCTGATTGGCGCACTACTTTTATCTGACCAATCGGCGACTAATTGTATTGCGGGTTTTTCCAGAGTCGCGTGATTTGTAATTTGACAGCTACTTTGATCAAATAAAAATAATAAGGTGTTGGAGACAACCTTGGCTTTACAGGAATTGAATTTTGCTGGTTAGATTATTGTTTTTATTCACCATTTGTATTGCAATGGTTGCTTTATCCGTGGAAGGTCTAGAATGTTGTCTTTACTGACTGCGTATAGCTTTATATGTTGTTATGCGATGTTGTTAGACTTCGCATTCGCTCTGTGTATTGTTCGGTATGATGTCGAATTGTCGAAAAACAGATAAATATATGAAAATATGTTGAGGTAATTTTAAAAGTTGATTCATTTGAATAACTGAATGCAATGTTTGAATGGGAAAATAGCTGATAATATTTTTTTCCTGGCCATGAAAAAAAGTAGTTGAAAACATAGCTTCAGCGGGGTAAAAACCCTTGTCTATTGAGTAGTTATATTAGTATGATTTTTTACATAATTTTTGCTCTAGAACTCAAATATAAGCCATTAAACTTAATCCACTGATGTGCCGGACCCCTTTGGAGTTGACCCTGTGTTACAAGTTACGAGCTTAACTTAACTTAACTTAACACGTCACATCATAATGACGTCATACTTTATGTCATACATTTATGACGTCACCGCTGAATCTTAATTAAGCTAATTGAATTCGCTTGTAGGGATCAAAACGTGTTTTACGGTCCTGCACATAAGTCAATATGACATTTTATCATATTTACGTTTTTGAGATGTTGTTTTCCACCGTTTGGCATTGAAATAATTTGTATGTAATGGAACTAATGAAGAATCTCTTATTTCACAATCATAGGGGGTGAAATGTAACAGCCAACCATATTTTATCGTAGATTCATGTATAGGCGATTTTGCAATATGTTTATATACCAATTGCTGCAGATCGTGTTAGAATTTTAATTATATTGTCCTGTGTCTTTGGAACATGTTGGAGGCACTGGGGTAAGATCGAGGTTTGGTGTGCACCAAACACGGTTGTGTTGTTCGTTTTGTCCTTATGTGTTGGCTTTGTGTGTGTGTGTGTGGTGCACGCGTCTGCGTGCTGGGGGTTTCGTTTTGAGGAGGCTACGTTTCTGGTGCGTGGCATTCCCTGTCTGATATTTTTCTTTGTTTTTTTTAAGCTCCCCAGTGGTGTTTTTACCATTGACTATTCCAAGGCGGTGCCCCACTGTGTTCCTTTGTTCGTTTTGTCTTCGTGTGTTTGCTTTGTATGGGAGCGCGTGTGCTGGTAGTGTGCACATCTGTCTACTGTCGAGATTCCTTTTGGGGAGGCTGCTTTTTTAACATAGCATTCCCTGTCTTGATATTTATCCTTTTTTTACAGTGCTGCCTCTGAAATATCACGACGTAGACACAAGACATGATATACCCCACTCAGTCACATTATTCCCACACCGGGCTGACCAGTCCTGGTACTATCCTCTTAATGCTAAGAAACAAGAGAACCATTTTTAACGTTTTTGGCATGACGCGGCCAGGAACCGAACCCATGACCTCCCGCACTCGAAGCGCTCTAAGATAGAAAAGGCAGGAGTTGTAGGTTTTCCTCCTTTGTGTTTTTATTTCTTTATTTCTGCGTCGTAATAAGGTATAACTAGTAGATCATATCTGATGCTTGACTTGTATCCATATGAGACGTGATCATATACCGCTTTCATATATCATTTGTATGTTTGCTTAGCACGTTGGTTAGCACAACCTTCGCTTGTCTTATTATCTGCTATTAATTTTTAAATCAAATTTTTAGTAACACGGTTTCATGCGGCTCATCTCAGTTGTTGAATATTGTTGTTGTATACTCATTTGTTGTAATTGCTGGTTCTTCAGAACACTATCATAAGCCAGTGTGCCTGTTATTAATCTCATGGTTCCCACTATAGATAAAGAAAAAGATTTTCATTTGGGAATTCGGAGATTCGAATCTCGAGTGAGATGTATTTTTACTGCAATGTTTGACTGGCGACGATGTATGTGTGGCTATTTATCCTTAAGCTCAAATTTATGTGTGGAAGTTGTCAGTTCCTTGAGAAAAACAGGTTAAAAATCCAGGAACACATGTTATGTTAACTGGCAGCCGCATTTTTAACTGAATGGCACAAGCTGACAAAAACAAAATATGTGGTACATTGTTTCATACAGTAGTTGTTTAATGTGTACAGAATTGATTAGGAGGAGACAAACCCTACGAAATATGTGTATCAAAAGTAGCTGTGCTGTATTAAGTTTTGTTTTGTTTTAAGATTTATTGTTAATTATGGTGTGTTAACACCGTGTTTTATTTTGTTTTACCATGCGGTAGAGTATTTTATCTGTTTTGCGATATATTGTTGAAAGGTTTTAAGTGTTTAGTAAATAGCCTACTTTTCATAGGCCTTGACATCTCGATTACAAACTATAGTATGTTTCATTTTTTGTGACTTAACTTCCTCGGGCATTTTTTTATAAAAGGGAGATATGATGAAGTTCGATAGAAATTTTCTGTTCTGAAAGTTGTATGACATAATGCTGTATATTTTGTTTACACCTTGTAATTGCTGAGAAAAAGTCATTAGATAAGAAAAGAGGCTGAGAGTTTTACTCAAAGAAAGACAAAATTCAGGATATTACTGTTTTAGTCAATGGGAAAACAGACTAATTTACTAACGTAAATATTTTGCTAAATTTTGCTATCGTAAGTCTGATTTGGTTTTAAAATTCAATAGTAATTTAAAGACACTTCTGCGAGAAAGTATTTCAAAACCCGTTTTTATGGGGATGCGGTTTACATGTGGCCCTTTTTGTTTCCATTACGTGTGTAAGAGATTCACCTGGAGGGGATTACTTTTATTTACACTGTCTCATGTCTTTGGAACATGGTGGGGGTAAGAGTGAGGTTAGGTGCACCATAAACCGGTTTAAGCTCCCCAGTGGTGTTTTTGCCACTGACCGTTCCAAGGCGGTGCCCCACTGTGTTCCTTTGTTTGTTCTTTCAAATTGACAGAGTTAAACATTTAGTTTTGAATACAACATCATTTTGACAAGTTCTCATGAAGTTCTCATGAAGAAAAAACATGAAATTTTTGGTGTTAACAACGTCTTTCTATTAGCTGATCTAGTGGTCAAAATTTATCTTTAAATCCTTGTTTCGAAACTGACCTAGATTTCACAGAGACAAGTATTCTGAGACAGTTTTATGAAAATGAAGCATAAAATTTGGGGATTTTGTTCTGCTAAAAATACCTTTCCTTCTTTAGTTTATTTCTCAGTCGTTTTGCTTCTATGGTTGTTGCAATCGCTTTCTATCTTCTCCGGTGTAAGTCCCTAAGCGTCATGCCAATGACTTCATTCACCTGTTAAAATTCATTAAATATATATGCTGACTTGAAATGTGACATCAAAATACCAAGAAATCATCAATTTCAACAACTGCATTATTCTAAATAATGGTGTGTATAAACTGCACTGTTTGCAACGGAAAATTTTAACAGAAAAGTGTGGCATATATTTAACTGTAAGACCCATAAAACCAGAAATAATATTGTTATATTTAAAAATTTGCAAGCATTATTTAATGTAAAATGGCAGTTGATAACACCTGAACACAAAGTTAATACAACAGTAACATATCATAAAAACAGCAACCAAACAATGTTTTATCATAAACCTTCACAAATTTTACTTATAGAAAACCCAGTGATAAAGGCCTCTGAACTACTTTTTAAGTATTTTTCCCATATAACCAATATACAAGTGACCTCAGGGCGGGCCTCTTTTCACCCCGGGGGCATAATTTGAACAATCTTCATAGAGGAACGATAGATGATGCCAAAGGTAGAGGTTCTATGCCTTGTGGTTTTAGACAAGAAGACATTTTAAGCTTCCCTTTCAGTTTTTAATTCTTTAAAGAAGTTTGAAATGGGACCACTTAAGGAACAACTCAAGAGGTCACAAAAGATCACCATTAGCCTTTGGCTCAGGTGAGCTTAAAAGACATCATGAAATCTCTGTTGCTTTCAAATTTTCATCATTTCCTCTAGGGAAGTAATTTTCATATTATAACATATTCAAAAATATTTTGTAATTTGGAAGGTCAAGATAAAAAAAAACAGTAATGTTTTGTTTTTTTCAAAGTTGGTGAAGCATGCCTATAAATTAAATATCTTTATACAAGAACAACAGCTATCAGTAAACTAATGTATGCTCCCAAATATATCACAAGAGTTGTGACAATGATTGAAAGACCAAAAACAGAACGATGTTATCTGTTGATTACTACTGATAAGTTCTAACTATTCATGCTTGAAACATAACTAAGCATGATTCATATTCACTTTTCAATGTTCTATTTCTGCATGAATTATTTCTTGCAATCATTACACTGGAAGCTGAAATTATTGTTGTATGTTAATGGATAGGGACCAATCATTGGGATCTTTTTTTACTTTACTCTAACTGTGAATTGTAATCTCAGTGAAACAGCTTTTTTTGCTGAAACTAAACATTTCTATGGTATGTGAGCTTGAATTATTTTACAATGTATGATGGTAAATATAAATCATGACATCTGGTTTGGTTCATATGTATAATAATATTCTGTGACAGTATGTTCACATTCACTTAAAAGTAATTTAAAATTGGAAACTATTTGAGCAGGTATCCAGAAAACGACAACATGGACTGATGGACAATGTAGCAACTACATATATAACACCCCTGAAAAATTAGTGTCAATTTAAAACAAAATTGAATGCAGAACCTGTATATTTTCATTACATAACTGTATCCAATAACTTTTTGTGCAACTGCTGCAGCCACTCTATATGGCAGACTTCCAGTTGAGCTGAAATGCTTATTTTGGGCCGCTTTATCAGCTACCATTTTATTGAAGGTTTCGTTGGCCTGTGTACTACTCAAGGTAGACAATTGAGCACTATGTTTCATATATGACAGAAACAGCTCTTTACAGAAGCCTGCAGTGCATCATCTTTGAGCGCTTTGCCATATGACAGGTACTTGTACACTGCTTTTATGTTGGTGATGTGTCTACACCATTCTTTGTCACAACTAGAATGACCGCCAAATGGATGAAGATACATATGTACATTGCAACCAGACCTCTTTCTATTGCTGCTGGATTTCCTCTACATTTCTTTAGCATCACATTAAAGTTATTCCGGAAGCATTTAATCACTGTGTAAGATGTTTTGTGATTTTATTTTCATAGAATATAAGGCATTTGATATCATCTGATTTGATATCCTGGGCCCAAGCGTTCTTGAGTTATGATCCGTAAACGGATTGGTCTACAAATCGACCGACCAACCAACATCTGCAAAACAATATACCCCTCCTTCTAACGAGGGCATAATAACTGAGATCTAGAGTAAAAGTGCACCAAAACTTTAAACCTGAAATTCTAAATAAAATGTGGTGATAATTCTTCATGAAATATTGGTGTGAGTGTTATGGTCCTTATGCAAGATGATGCCGGTGATGATGAGAAATAAATATCACACCCTATTACCTGATGTCCACCACGCCGAGGGATGCGGCTGCCACAGAGGTAGGAAATCAATAACGGTGAGTAGTGCTGTTAGTTTTTTGAGCTGTATTTTTTCATTTCGACTTTCCATAAGATATTCTAGTGCAGGCATATGTGTAAATGCCTAAATGTATTATATGATTTATCCTGGCCGCCAACTTTGTGAAATAAAATTGATGCGAAAATTATATTCAACGGCCAAGTTCGAAGTGTTTACAAAGTAATTTGATCGGGTTTACCGCAAACGTCAAACGATCAATCATCTGTGGATAATCCGCAAGTCCGTCCGTACGTCTACACCGACCTTGTGGTCCTTCAGAGGGACCCGGGTATGGTCACGTAATATACACTACCGCAGAGGGCATTTTTAAATGATGCCCATCACGCCGAGGAGTCATAATATAGGATGCTGATTATGGCAGAGGAAAATTTGCTGTAAAAACGTCTATTCTAGCCGCTTGTTTCGCTTTTAAGACCTGGGAGATCAAGGCATAATTTGCAGTATGCATTGTTTATCCCTTTCTTTAATATGCGCGTCACTGAATGGACAGCTTGGCAATTACTGTTATAGTGGAATTGTAGATATAGACAAGCAACAAAACTTCCATAAGCTGAAAACAAATGTTACTGATAAAGATCCAAGATACGTAATACAGAAGTCTGAAGCTTCGGGTTCCAAAAATCCCTCGGGATTCTGCAGATGTTTATACTACGAAAAAACAAGCGTTATTCCTACATTTTTCACCATTATTATTTTTCTTGTATATGCTAGATACCACCAATAATTTTCCCTATATTTAAACATTCCAACCGATACTGGCTTCAAAAAATCTTACGACAGTTTGCGAAGAACAAACAGCAATGTTTATCACTGTGTTACAGAGGCGTTCGGCATTAAAATTCATCCATTATTAAAGAAAGGGATAAACAATGCATACTGCAAATTATGCCTTGACCTCCCAGGTCTTAAAAGCGAAACAAACGGCTAGAATAGACGTTTTTACAGCAAATTTCCCTCTGCCTTAATCGGCATCCTATATTTTGACTCCTCGGCGTGATGAACTTCATTTAAAAATGCCCTCTGCGGTAAAGTGTATTATACGTAACCCGGGTCCCTCTGAAGGGCCACAAAGTCGATGTAGACGTACGGACGGAATTGAAACTTGCCAGGATTATCCACAGATGATTGATCGTTTGACGTGTGAGGTAAACCCAATCAAATTACTTTGCAACACTTCGAACTTGGTCGTTGAAAATGATTTTCACATCAATTTTAATAAACGTTTAATTTAAACAGCTGAATACTTCTTTATTTCACAAAGTGGGCGACCAGGATTAATCATATAATACGTTTAGGCATTTACACATACGCCTGTACCAGAATATCTTCATGGAAAGTCAAAATGAAAAAATACAGCTAAAAAAACTAACACAACTACTCACCGTTATTGATTTCCTACCTCTGTAGCAGCCGCATCCCTCTGCTTGGTGGACATCAGGTAATAGGGTGTGACTATTGTAAGTTTAAAGCAAGTCCATAAATAACAGTGATATGGAGAAAAAAGAGAAAGTGCATAAAAACTTGGTGGGGACGTTGAAAGATGCTGATGTCAGGGTCAGTAAGATAGCTCTCCATATACTGCGTATAGTCAAGCTAAAAAATAAAAGTAAAAGCAATAAAAGCTATTGTATTCTAAGTCTTTGTGTGCAGGTTGACCATGTGATGGACAAACACACAATTCTATTCTGAAATACAGAAAGTAGCATTGATAATTCATCTGAGTAAACTTATTTTAACCAATCATTAAAGATCTTTCTTTTCCTCCAAGAGATATCCTTAACATCAGACTGACCAAACCAAAAGTTGTCTACATCTTATGGGGTATATATTTCTCAATTTATTCGGTTTGCCAGAGCGTGTAGTCATGTCAAGCATTTCAATGAACGTAATCAATATATTACAAGTAAACTTCTTCAGCAAGGCTACCGTTATTACAAATTGCGTAAATATTTTACTAAATTTTATTATCGTAATTCTGATTTAGTTTTAAAATTCAATAGTAATTTAAAGACACTTCTCCGAGAAGGTATTTCTAAACCCGTTTTTTATGGGGATGTGGTTTACAAACTTCGTAAGATCTTGGGTCATGGTAATTTTCCAAATGTATTTGAAAAGATTATCAAACGTTTTATTAAAAGAGGTTACGACCCAACTGTTTTGAGACATACCGCATGTTTAGTGTTCAACCCGTTTACAGTTGGACACTACGCTTCCCTCTTTGATTGCGTCTGACGGAAGAGGGGGAGGACTCCATGATGATCAGTTTTTAAATCCTACCAGGACTTAACTGTTTTGATATTTATCTTCTGGCCGGTTTCGTCGGGCCCTTAAGGGTGTTTCTCTTGTTGCTCTGTCTTCTGAAAAGGCATTGAGTACATACGTTTTTGGTTCTTAAGGTTTGCTTTTTATATATTTATACACGAGCATTTTTGTGTTTTACATGCCATGCCTTTTTGTTTCCATTACGTGTGTTAGAGATTCACCTGGAGGGATTACTTTTATTTACACTGTCCCATGTCTTCGGAACATGGTGGGGGTAAGAGTGAGGTTGGGTGCGCACCATAAACCGGTTTAAGCTCCCCAGTGGTGTTTTTGCCACTGACCGTTCCAAGGCGGTGCCCCACTGTGTTCCTTTGTTTGTTCGTTTTGTCCTTGTGGATTGACTTTGTGTGCGCGCGTGTGTGTATGCTTATTGTTCGTCTTGTCCTTATGTGTTGGCTTTGGGTGTGTGTGTATGTGTGTGTTGATCGTTTTGTTCTGATGTGTAAGCTTTGAGTGTGTGTGTGGTGCACGCGTTTGCGTGCTTGGGGTTCGTTTTGAGGAGGCTGCGCTTTTGGTGCGTGTCACTCCCTGTTTGATATTTTTCTTTGTTTTTATGCACTACAGCTGATGCTTATAATACGTCTATACCATTTACTATACCTTATGTCATTTTTAAGGCAGGTGCAGGACAAACAGTATATACGGAATAAAAGATACTACCTGATAAGCTATCATATGATCTTCCACTTCCACGTTCTGCCATCCACAGTCAACACTGATTGTGCAGCCAGTGCTAGTTCCATGTCTGCAAAATGAAACATTTTCAAATCATATAGCAATAGCAGTTTCACTTCTTCTTACTCACTTAATGATTTTGACAAATAAGTCAAACATTTTAAAGAGGCAGTATTCAAGAAAATGTACTTAAGCAAAGTTTAAGCAAAAAGACGTATTTTATAGATATTGATAGACAAAACTTGTATATTAACCAAAAGTTCCATTTATTCAATACATAAAGGCCGGTAGTCTGACAAAATACAAGTCTTCTTCTTCTTCTTGGTGTTCACCACAAAATACAAGTACTAAGTTGTGATTCCTGGCCAACTTCATCTTTCTATAAGAAAATATTTTTTATGAAAGTAATTGGGCCCCCCGACTTAAAAAAACAAAAGTGTACGGTCATATCAAAGCAAATAGAGCACATACTTCTTCTGCACACCCAAGGCTAATATGGTTAGAACACACGTTTACAATATTCAACTTCATTATAAATTATGTGCGTTACCCCATATCTCACTGGGTGCAGTCTTCGCAATATATAACAAAGTGCCATGTTCTAATCCTTGTCTGGCTGTACCTTTTTCATCATGTTAAAAAAATGCAAAAGTTACAAAGTTTGTACAAATTTTTTTGTTTTTTCTCCTCTTCCTTCAGCGCTTCTTCCACACAAGCTTTTGCAGCATTCTCGATGGAAGAGCCGACAGCTACTTGGTTCTTTTTAATAGCGATGAAAGAGACAGACGGGATATTTAACGAAGCCAGTAAGCCATTGACTTGTCTCTCTCCAAGTCCGGAGTTTATCATACCTCAAGAAATCAGCATATAAGAACTTTGTTGAAAATTATCTGTCAATAATTAAGAAATTATAAAATATAGAAATCATATATTTCTCTTTAGTCTCATAAAGATCTGAAATGCATATGGGAAAATTAGACCCATCGTGAAAATCACCACAAAAGCCGATAATAAGTTTGGCCAGGTAAATCTGCTTTCGATACTGTTCGCTAATTTTCGCTAGTGTTCGGCCTATTCCGTATTTTAGGCCGATGTCTAACAAGTAATCCCTTTTTTTCCAGTGTACCGTTACATTAATACTTTTGATCATATGGATTAAGTCCAATTTACAGTGACTGAAATATCAGAAAATAATTTGGAACTTATCGGAACCTAAATGGTATTTTGTGGATTAATCAGAATACCTTTAAAACGGTATTCTCAACAAATTTGTAAAAATGATTTCTGCTCTCTTACAATCAGATGGAAGCTCGCTTTTATAATACTTTGTTTGGTAATCATAATTATGAAATAAAGGTTTTAAATTTTTTTTGTGTAATCAAATAACTGCACATTTATTATTACGTCGTGACCGGTGTCCAACTAGCTTAGAACCTTATACCAGCTCAAAGATCAAAATTCAACTTCATAACTTGTCGAATTTTGATCACAAGCTACCCCTGAATATCGAAAAACGTCAAATTTCAAAACAGCTTTTAATATCGGGCCAGCTCAATCATCAAAATTCATAATATTCCAAAAGCCAAATTTTGATCTTGTATTGAATGAACAGCCTGTTCAAAGATTGATATTGAACCTTATAAAGTCAAATATCGAGCAAGCAATTAGTGTCGAGCCAGCATGAAAATCATACTTCAAATTTTGAAAAGCTGAATTTCAATATAATACTGAAACTGCGAACTGCTCAAGGTCATAAATCAATGATTGAAAATCGTGCAAGGTCGGATATATCGAAGTTCAAGGTTTTCATAGATTATTCCTGGTATTATATTTCAGGCCTGCTCAAATTTTCAAAGCAATCGAATTTAAAACTGGGTTTAAATTTGAAACTGCTGGATTTCGATCTTCTTGGGAACCCCGTAGTCTGGCTACCGACTAGATAATCTTTTTTTTTTTAGAAAAAAAATCTGTAAATAATTCTGACTCCATCAGTCCTGGCTCTGATTATCTAATGTTTGAGAAGAAAAGGGACATAATTATACAAAATATGAATAGTCTCAAGAGTTCTCTCCTATGAACAAAACATAATGTCTGAACACAGACTAGGTCTACAGTATCGCATATTAGATGTGTTATCAGTCAATGATGTCTAGAAAAAGGTGGAAACCTATATTTTTTATTGGAAATTGATTTTTAGAAATCAGTTCGCAAAACCGTTTATACGATTCAAGATGGCAGATAGTTAATAAAATCTGTCAGATATGCGCGTCACTGAATGGACAGCTTGACAATTACTGTTATAGTGGAATTGTAGATATAGACAAGCAACACAACTTCCATAAGCTAAAAACAAATGTTACTGATAAAGATCAAAGATACGTAGAAGTCTGAAGCCTCGGGTACCAAAAAATCCCTCGGGATTCTGCAGATGTTATAACAAGAAAAAACAAGCGTTATTCCTACATTATTTACCATTATTATTTTTCTTGTATATGCTAGATACCACCAATAATTTTCCCATAGTTCTATATTTAAACATTCCAACCGATACTGGCTTCACAAAATCTTACGACAGTTTGCGAAGAACAAACAGCAATGTTTATCACTGTGTTACAGAGGCGTTCGGCATTGAAATTCACCAATTATTAAAGAAAGGGATAAACAATGCATACTGCAAATTATGCCTTGACCCCCCAGGTCTTAAAAGCGAAACAAACGGCTAGAATAGACGTTTTAACAGCAGATTTTCCTCTGCCATAATCGGCATCCTATATTTTGACTCCTCGGCGTCATGGGCATGATTTAAAATTGCCCTCTGCGGTAAAGTGACCATACCCGGGTCCCTCTGAAGGGTTACAAAGTCGGTGTAGACGTACGGACGGACTTGAAACTTGCGGATTATCCACAGATGTATGATCGTTTGACGTTTGAGGTAAACCCGATCAAATTACTTTGTAAACACTTCGTACTTGGCCGTTGAATATAATTTTCGCATCAATTTTATTTCACGAAGTTGGCGACCAGGATTAATCATATAACACATTTAGGCATTTACACGTATGCCTGCACCAGAATATCTTCATGGAAAGTCGAAATGAAAAAATACAGCTCAAAAAACTAACACCACTACTCACCGTTATTGATTGCCTACCTCTGTGGCAGCCGCATCCCTCGGCGTGGTGGACATCAGGTAATAGGTTGTGATAGTTATTTCTCATCATCACCGGCATCATCTTGCGTAAGGACCATAACACTCACACTAATATTTCATGAAGAATTATCACATTTTATTTAGAATTTCAGGTTTAAAGTTTTGGTGCACTTTTACTCTAGATCTCAGTTATTATGCCCTCGTTAGAAGGAGGGGTATATTGTTTAGCAGATGTTGGTTGGTCGGTCGATTTGTAGACCAATCCGTTTACGGATCATAACTCAAGAAGGCTTGGGCCCAGGATATCAAATCAGATGATATCAAATGCCTTATATTCTATGAAAAAAAAATCACAAAACATTATCTTACACTGATTAAATGCTTCCGGAATAACTTTAATGTGATGCTAAAGAAATGTAGAGGAAATCCAGCAGCAGCAGAAAGAGGTCTGGTTGCAATGTATCTTCATCCATTTGGCGGTCATTCTAGTTGTGACAAAGAATGGTGTAGACACATCACCAACATAAAAGCAGTGTACAAGTACCTGCCATATGGCAAAGCGCTCAAAGATGATGCACTGTAGCCTTCTGTAAAGAGGCTGTTTCTGTCATATATGAAACACAGTGCTCAATTGTCGACCTTGAGTAGTACACAGGCCAACGAAACCTTCAATAAAATGGTAGCTGATAAAGCGCCCCAAAATAAGCATTTCAGCTCAACTGGAAGTCTGTCATATAGAGTGGCTGCAACAGTTGCACAAAAAGTTATTGGACACAGTTATGTAATGATAGTAAGAAAATATACAGGTTCTGCATTCAGTTTTGTTTGAAATGGACACTGTAATTTTTCAGGGGTGTTATATATGTAGTTGCTGCCTTGTCCATCAATCCATGTTGTTGTTTTCTGGATACCTACTCAAATAGTTTCCAGTTTTAAATTACTTTTAAGTGAATGTGAACATACTGTCAGAATATTATAATACATATGAACCAAACCAGATGTCATGGTTTATATTTACCATCATACATTGTAAAATAATTCAATCTCACATACCATAGAAATGTTTAGTTTCAGCCAAAATAGCTGTTTCACTGAGATAACAATTCACAGTTAGAGTAAAGTAAAAAAAAATTCCCAATGATTGGTCCCTATCCATTAACATACAACAATAATTCCAGCTTCCAATGTAATGATTGCAAGAAATAATTCATGCAAAAAAAGAACATTGAAAAGTGAATATGAATTAATAGCTACTTCATGCTTAGTTATGTTTCATGCATGAATAGTTAGAACTTATCAGTATTAATCAACAGATAACATCGTTCTGTTTTGGGTCTTGCAATCATTGTCACAACTCTTGTGATATATTTGGGAGCATACATTAGTTTACTGATAGCTGTTGTTCTTGTATAAAGATATTTAATTTATAGGCATGCTTCACCAACTTTGAAAAAAAAAAACATTACTGTTTTTTTATCTTGACCTTCCAAATTACAAAATATTTTTGAATATGTTATAATATGAAAATTTCTACTTCCCTAGAGGAAATGATGAAAATTTGAAAGTAACAGAGATTCCATGATGTCTTTTAAGCTCATCTGAGCAAAAGGCTAATGGTGATCTTTTGTGACCTCTTGATGATAGTGGTCAGATATGCATAAAAATCTTCTACAAAAGCACTTGCCAGATTTAAACAAAACTTCACAGGAATGTTCCTTAAGTGGCCCCATTTCAAACTTCTTCAAAGAATTAAAAACTGAAAGGGAAGCTTAAAATGTTTTCTTGTCTAAAACCACAAGGCATAGAACCTCTACCTTTGGCATCTTCTAATGATCCTCTATGAAGATTGTTCAAATTATGCCCCCGGGGTGAAAAGAGGCCCGCCCTGAGATCACTTGTATATTGGTTATATGGGAAAAATACTTAAAAGTAGTTCAGAGGCATTTATCACTGGGTTTTTTATAAGTAAAATTTGTGAAGGTTTATAATAAAATAGAAAAAGTGGAAACTTCACAGGTCGCTCAACACAACAAAAACGAAAATGTTGCAGGCTCGGTTTGATTGAGCCTGTTCATGGACGGTAGTGGAAATGCATGCTACCGTCCACGCCCTCTAGCCCGGGTTGAGCAGAACTCGACATTTACACATGCTAAAAGTACAAATAACAATTTAGAGACACTCGCAGATGTGTTCATATGGCGGTGCACATGGAACCTTCAATGCTACACTAGGTCGTAATTCCATGAAAAGCGGCGTATGGTCCCCAGTTAAAATAATGGGTTTGCCCTAAAAGAGAAAACAATGAGCAGAACTAAACTAACTGGAATTTAGAAAGGGGACCTGAGGTTATGGAGCCTGCATATCACAACATTGTTTGGTTGCTGTTTTTGTGATATGTTACTGTTGTATTAACTTTGTGTTTATAGGGAGATTGATCATGACCGGCAGATGACCCCTATTGATTTTGAGGTCAGTAGGTCAAAGGTCAAGGTCACATAGAACCAGAACAGCAGAATCTTTGTTTACAGCAAACAAATAATTTCTGTTCCTTGTGCAGTGCAGTTACTGAATGCATTGAGGGGATATTTCATGTTCTACGAGCTCTCGTTTTTGATATTGTGTCCTTGGTAGACATCTGATTATTGTGTTATATGTAGTATAGAAAATAAGCCAACTCAATGTACTGGACTTTGTACTGTATTGCAAACTTCAAACAGGATTGTGACAACTGCAGTCCATCATGTAAACGTTGTTTCTGCTCATTACATGTTTAGCAATGCAGTTGCTGAATGATGATAATTAAAATACCCAAACTGTGCATAAAGTGTTGTGTTTTTCCTTGCTTATTTGAACAAGTATTGAATCTAGAGCCCTCTTTGAAAAAAAGTAACACTTTTTAGCTTGACTATTTAAAGTTATTGGACTCGCCCATGCATTGGTGTCAGTGATAGGAGTCCGCATTCTGATTTGTTTAAATTTCTTACTTCATAGGATTTTTGCATCTGATAAACCATATTGTTTTGGGGGCAATGGCAACTTATACAAAGAAAAAACACATATATTATGTCAAACAGTTCTAACCAGATGTCATTGTATATAAAAGACAAGAACAAATATTTTATTTTCATGAATAATTTGCGTACATAACTGCAATGAAGATGAAATAAAACTCAGTTAAATTTTGGATATAAAGGTTACAAATAATAAACTTCCATAACATGAATTTTAAAGATCACAGAAACCAGTTCTTGCAACATCTCAGTTATTTATAAAGACATATGTATTACTCAGTATATACACTATTTGAATTTGATAATCAATCCATTCAACATTTGATTATGTTAGTTATTACCATTGCAATATAAGAATGATTATTCAAATACACCATCTATGTCAAAAACACAATCATGTAATTCTCCCTGTTAAAAACTTGAAAGATTACTATTTATTGATAACATCATGAAACTGTAAATGATTCGAAGTTAATGTCTTAGCCTAAGAACATCAGTAAAATACAGTTATATGTCAGCTAAGTTAGGTCAACAATACAGTCTTCTAGATTCCTGACCTTCTCTGGAAGCTGCTGGTCATACAGACAAACCTGTATGTGTAAAAAATACTAAAGGGTCTTTTTGACAAATTGTCTCTCAGCAAAAAGTTTCTGTATAAAAAACAATTACTTATCACAAAGAAAAGTCCAAACACTGTCTTTTGAAATTTCAAGAGTGGTATTATAACAAGGGCTGTCATATATCACTGCTGGATAGTGAAACTGCACACATCTAAAGAAGCTTGAGCTGTCACTGGAGTGTTTAATGACTCTAATGGTGGATGAAGATATTACACAATAGCTTCAGTCTGTGTAAAAATGTTAAGTGATAACAGATATAAAGATAAAGTGATTCAAAACACTAGGAAAATATGATTCTAAGCAAAAAGGGGGCATTATTCAAGACATGTTGGTGCAAGAGTTATGCACCTTGTATCACATGATGTGGGTGATAAAGGAATAACTAATTCAAGTCTGGATTAATTCCATTTAGTAATAACCAAGATGTAGCAAAAAATGCATCAAAATTAATGTGAAGTCACTAGTAAAAAGGGGGATAATCAATCGAAATGAAATATTGGTGTGAGAGTTTTGCTCCTTATGTCAAATGATGTTGTTAAGGTGAAACAAGTATTGTAAGTTTGAATCAAATTCATTTAGTAATAACTAAGATAGAGCGAAAGTGCATCAAAACTTTAACCTGAAATTTGAAGTGAAAATGGAAGATAATTCATAAGTTATTTGTACCATAGTTATGAATCTTGTGTCTTATGATGTGGAAGATGATGTGGATCAACTATTTGAAGTTTGAATCAAATCTATTTAGTAATAACTAAGATAGAGCGAAGTACATAATAACTTTAACCTGAAATCCAATGTATAAAGGAGATAATTCAGAAATAACCATTTTACGTTTAAAGCAAATCCATCAGGTAAATACATAGATAAGGAGAAAAAAAGGGAATATGTAAAACATGTTTGGGACGCGGAAAGACGCCGGTGCCGACGCCGTGATGAGTTAGATAGCTCTCCATATACTTCATATAGTAAAGCTAAAAATGAAAGAAAACGTTTTCACTACTGAAACTTTCATTGTTTACACATGTGAAACGAAGTGCTGCCTTTAAAGTCAATGTTTGTACTCCGGTCTGGGAAATTGTTTACCTGTTTAGAAGATCCAGTTACTAGTACACATATATTACAGTCTTTACTGTTTCAAAAGCTGCATTCAAAATTTGTTATAATCTGTAACCAGTTGAGGATGAAATACAAAATATGTGGGTTTTTTTATAATGCATGAAAAGTCAACCAATCATTATCATAATTTTGTCAAAGAAATAACTATGCGATCAATTTTATCATTTCAGTTAAGTGGGTGGGATACAAAAAGTTTATTTCACGCAAAAGATATTTCTTATTTGTTTTCAAGGTTATCATGGCTTTTTTCACATAGTTAAAGACATAAATTCATTTTTTCGAAATCGTTTATTGTTTATGTTGATCTTAGTACTACAACATCTACACACAATAGAAATATTTTTTTAATTCTACAAATCGTTTTATTTACGAAAATAAGGTTAACTTAACACTCATAAGACGAACCCCTTATCATTCTTTTTTAAGAAAAGTTAGGATAAAATAACTGCAAAAGGCTTTTTATTGTAAAATCACAGTAAAATGTTTAAATATGAAATGATAAAAAGTTGAATTTTCCAAATTATTCACAATATACAATTTTACAAGTCGGTGGGATAATGAGAAAATAACATGTTTTCCTATTAAATGTACCCTTTTCCAAGTATATAAAATGTAAACATTATTCATTAACTGATTTGCGAAAGAGCTATTCCATTTGAACTTATTTCATGTGTTAAAATAAAACACTTGTTGAACCAGCTCACATTTAAGCTTACAAACTATCCTTTTAAAGGGGGTGTGCCAATACTACGGTAAATATCTAAAAAAAGAAAAAAACAAGCACACGACCATATGAATTTTATTTCACCCAGTTATTGAAAACACATCTAACTACAAGTCTGTGAAGTTTCTTTAAAATCTACATTGTGCCAAAAAATGCATAAATGTAGCAAAATTTGTATTTTCTTCATAGACTTTCATTGTAAAAAATGAAATGTGGCTCACTTTTTTAAAATAGCAAAAAAATAAGCACACGGATCTAACATTTTTTGGCTCTTATTTTTCTTATATCATATGTAAGTTTGGGAAAAACTAGGTCTTAAAAATCTACATTGTAGAATTATTTCTTTTGCCAAACGTGCAAAACTACCTTAACAAGAACCGCCAGTTTGTTCCCCGATAGTGGGTTTTACTAGCAGAAGTCTGCAAATGTCAATACGCAAAAACGTGCATTATCCAAATATAATAATTGCAACTGTATAAAGTTGTTTTAATAAATAAGAACTATTTTCCTTGATATAAGATTTTACTGAAAATTTACTGTCTGCTAGGTCATGAGATTGGTAAAGCCTAGTAATGTATCAATTTATATTCATAAGTTACTAAGTATAATTCCAGATTTCAATCTTGTTATCATAAACTCTGTTACCATGGTTACTAACCTGAAAAATCATTTAATGGTTTCCTTGAATAACAAATCCATTTTATCTAAATGGCAATCGTCATGGAACAATGCTTCATTCAATAAACTTCATGATATCAAACCTACTCTAGCGGAATGGCACCAAGGGAACAGATCTATTCGCAGGGAGGAAGTTGTTCTTTCTCGTTGTCGAATAGGGCCTACCCGTTTGACTCATTCCTATCTTTTGAACAAAGAAGATCAACCCGAATGTGTACCATGTCAAACACCGCTAACTATTAAACATATTTTAATCGGCTGTGTGGAATTTGCTACACAACGCGGTATATATTATGACTTTCAATCTTTGAAAGAGTTATTTGCAAACGTTTCAGTCGGAAATATTTTATCGTTTTTAAAGCAGATAGGAATTTATCAAAAAATCTAACATTTCATATTTTTATTTACATCTTTTGCAATATTATTATGGTTGTAGCTGATATTTTAACACATACGTATATACATCTTTACATAACTGATTTTAGATATGCTTTACATTTTTACATGGATGAGTTTAGACATGCTTTACATTATGCAGTGTGCTTTATATTTTTACATGGATGTTTTTAGGTGTTTTACATTTTTACATAAATGTTTATGCTTTACAGTTGGCGTTTGCCTATTGGCTTTTCTGATGATAATTCCATAGCCCGAATCCGGTGGTAATATTGCCGAATCACTAATGGTGGAAACTAGCTTAGTTTCACACACACAGAGGACTTCCGGATTCTGCTCCTGTAATACACTAGATAGCATTGCATGTTTATTGTCAGATACCAAACTGTTAGCATTCAGGCATAGGACTTTAATATGTTGCTTATTTTTCACTTTTTTGTGTTTTATGACCGTCCGATAAAGCAGAAAATCTGTTGATGTGTTCAGAGCAATTTCTCGGTTGATAAAGAATGAAGTCTGAAAATTGTATGTTACCACAGAGCGGGCATATCCTCAATGCTGTACTGCTAATAAGGTCATTGTACCTCTACACATTTGATGTGGCCAGGGAATGCCATGTACCAAACACGCAGCTTCCCCAGAACGAAACCCACGGCACGCAGACGTGCACACAACAAACACACACACATACACACACACTCGCACACAAAGCCAACACATGAGGACAAAACGAACAAACAAAGGAACACATTGGGGCACCGCCTTGGAACGGTCAGTGGTAAAAACACCACTGGGGAGCTTAAACCGGTTTAAGGTGCGCACCAAACTTCACTCTTACCCCCACCATGTTCCAAAGACACGGGAAAGGCGAATCTCTAACACACGTAATGAAAACAAAAAGGCATGGCATGTATAAAACAAAAACGCTCTTGTATAAATATATATCAAGCAAACTTTAAGCATCCATTTTACATGGATGATTTTAGATATGCTTTACGTTTACATTATTCATAGCGTGCTTTACATTTTAGCTCACCTGTCACAAAGTGACAAGGTGAGCTTTTGTGATCGCGCGGCGTCCGTCGTCCGTCCGTGCGTGCGTCCGTAAACTTTTGCTTGTGACCACTCTAGAGGTCACATTTTTCATGGGATCTTTATGAAAATTGGTCAGAAGTTCACCTTGATGATATCTAGGTCAATTTCGAAACTGGGTCACGTGCCGTCAAAAACTAGGTCAGTAGGTCTAAAGATAGAAAAACCTTGTGACCTCTCTAGAGGCCATATATTTCACAAGATCTTCATGAAAATTGGTCAGAATGTTCACCTTGATGATTTCTAGGTGAAGTTCGAAACTGGGTCACGTGGGGTCAAAAACTAGGTCAGTAGGTCTAAAAATAGAAAAACCTTGTGACCTCTCTAGAGGCCATATTTTTCATGAGATCTTCATGAATATTGGTCAGAATGTTCACCTTGATGATATCTAGGTCAAGTTTGAAACTGGGTCACGTGGGATCAAAAACTAGGTCATTAGGTCTAAAAATAGAAAAACCTTGTGACCTCTCTAGAGGCCATATTTCTCAATGTATCTTCATGAAAATTGGTCAGAATGTTCAGCTTGATGATATCTAGGTCAAGTTCGAAACTGGGTTACGTGGGGGTAAAAACTAGGTCAGTAGATCTAAAAATAGAAAAACCTTGTGACCTCTCTAGAGGCCATATTTTTCATGAGATCTTCATGAATATTGATCAGAATGTTCACCTTGATGATATCTAGGTCAAGTTCGATACTGGGTCATGTGGGATCAAAAACTAGGTCAGTAGGTCTAAAAATAGAAAAACCTTGTGACCACTCTAGAGGCCATATTTCTCAATGGATCTTCATGAAAATTGGTCAGAATGTTCACCTTGATGATATGTAGGTAAAGGTTGAAACTGGGTCACGTGCGGTCAAAAACTAGGTCAGTAGGTCTAAAAATAGAAAAACCTTGTGACCTCTCTAGGGGCCATATTTTTCAATGGATCTTCATGAAAATTGGTTAGAATGTTTACCTTGATGATATCTAGATCAAGTTCGAAACTGGGTCACGTGGGGGTAAAAACTAGGTCAGTAGATCTAAAAATAGAAAAACCTTGTGACCTCTCTAGAGGCCATATTTTTCATGAGATCTTCATGAATATTGGTCAGAAGGTTCATCTTGATGATATCTAGGTCAGGTTCGAAACTGGGTCACGTGGGGTCAAAAACTAGGTCAGTAGGTCTAAAAATAGAAAAACCTTGTGACGTCTCTAGAGGCCATATTTTTCATGAGATCTTCATGAAAATTGGTGAGACTGTTCAGCTTGATGATATCTAGGTCAGGTTCGTAACTGGGTCATGTGCCGTCAAAAACTCTAGAGGCCATATTTTTCACGAGATTTTCATGAAAATTGGTGAGAATGTTCACCTTGATGATATCTAGGTCAAGTTTAAAAGTGGGTCACGTGCCTTCAAAAACTAGGTCATTAGGTCAAATAATAGAAAAACCTTGTGACTTCTCTAGAGGCTATATTTTTCAATGGATCTTCATGAAAATTGGTCAGAATTTTTTATCTTGATGATATCTAGGTCACATGTGCTGAAAAACTAGGTCACTTTGTCAAATAATAGAAATAACGACGTCATACTCAGTTCAACACTGGGTCATGTGGGGATAGGTGAGCGATTCAGGACCATCATGGTCCTCTTGTTACATGGATGTTTTTAGGTATGCTTTACATTTTACATAAATATTTATGCTTTATAGTTTGCGTTTGCAATATGACTTCTCGGCGATATATGACCATTTTGTGTCGATTCGCCGTAAAACCCAACTCACTCACTCACTCACTCACTCACTTTAAGTCACTAAATTTCAAATGGCAACAACATTTGATTCAATACAAACAAAACTTTTATTTGTGGTGTGCGCCATTTGCATAACGTGACGTAAGATTTCCGTCCTTGTAGATTACGTGGTAAGCATTAAGTTTTATGTTGTTACGGCATCTAGAAATTACTCAAGGGTAATTTCAGGAAAATTGACCTTCTAACCGTCTAGATAACTTATATGAAAATATGTAAAACACTTTTCCTAAAATTACCCTGGATGCCGTAAGAACATAAAACTTAATGCTTACCACGTATTTCACAAGGGCGGGAATCTTATTTGTATGCACAGATGCCGTGCCGAGACAACACTTCACAAATATAATTATACTGGATATATATACATATACTGGATAACAAACAAAGAAAATCCTTAGAGAGGCTTCTTTTCCTAATACACTGGAACCTGAAATTCATTTCAGATACTGAAGGAAGTTAGATATTATGCGCAAACCATACACAATGGGACAATAATACCAACTTTACCGAGAAAATATATCAATTGCAAAAAATAATATTGTATATATATTTACTGCTGCCGTATATGTCTACAGTGTCAAGTAACTAAGACATTGCGGCTACGTTTGATGTCGATACATCTTGTTTATTCACTAGTTTGTATTTATAAGCCAGTATACAGAGATATATATTAGAACCACGCTGTCAATTTGTCAAAAATATTGCGTTACGAGAATTCAAGAATGTATAATTAAATGACAGATTTCCACATTATGATCGTTTTTTTTTTAAAAAAATCTCGTACAATATTTTTACTACCTACTTTCAGAAACGAGTTTGCCTTTGCATGCTCTGTACCAGAATCAGTGAATTTAATATATCAGGAGCACTGACGGTATTTCAAATGAAACTTAGAAGAATAGCGTTTCAGAAACGTCCCTGGACAAGGTGAATGTTACCTTTGAAGGGATTTTTTCAGATACCAGATAACTGTGAATAAAACGTTGTTCTGAATTCGGGATAGGTAGAAAGTGGAGATAGATCACCTAACCGCCGCTCGCTCTTAGCGTAAAAATCATATGTATTTATGACAGCAATAAAACTGCAATAGATAGCCACGAAGTTACAATGTCTGCCGCAACAATAAATGAAATGAAAGGCCACCTTTGAAATCTGCAGTGGAAAAGCAAAACAGTACATACTTTTATACACTGAACTAATAAGAGGATTTTCATTATGAAATATGAGCTTTCATTTCATCTTATTTGGATCATGCTATTTATTTTAGTGACTTATTACGTTTTAAAAACCTTACTTTATACTTTTTAAAAATAGAAATTGATTGCAACGAATACATTAAGTGTAAATTGGTCTTCTAGGGAGAAAGATAAGCTAAAGCAATGACTTGTATTTGAACATACGGTGTCTTTTTAAACAACACGATTCGTATGCACTTGAGAAGTTTATATACATTGTATATATATGTATATATATGTATAAGATGGACTATACAAGATTTCTTCGAAATTTTATTCTGTTATGGATATGGTTGTTGTATGTAATATGTATGTAATGCTATGTCAAGTCCCAGACACACTTTCAGATAATAAAGTCTAGGTATTACTAAAGTTTTAAAACTTAGTAAAACGGCAACATACGTAGAAAGACGTATTAGAAACGGCTATGCACGTAACGATGCTTTCCCTAGCACGTTTGTTATACCTCAGTCACACATACGGCGCGGATAGCTACGTCTAGCCACGGATAGAAACGTAGTAATCCGTATTGATCCGTACCTAAGCAGTACGGATTGCTACGGATTACTACTTTAAGGTACGACTCAGGTACGGATCGATACGGATTACTACGTTTCTATCCCTGGCAAAACGTAGCTATCCGCCCCGTATGTGTGACTGGGGTATTATGGACTGTTCAAAACAAACGTGGTTATTCTATATACGTACTATTAGCATACATAATAGTATACATAAACCCACTAAAACGTAGTCAAACCGTACTTAAACGTGGTAGAAACTCACAGAAACGTACTAAACCAAACCTGGTAGCCGCCTATTACGACGCATCATCTGGATTTAATACGTCTCCCCTATGTCCTGCTTCGTATTACTGTACATTATATTAGCGTTTGGTAGGTATTGCTTGCCACCGCTTTAAATTACTACGTATTACTTTAAATATGCTTCTAGTTTTTAGCTCACCTGGTGAGCTTTTGTGATCGCTTTTTGTCCGTTCACAATTTCTTGTGAACAAGATTGACTACATTTTACAATCAAGTTTAATCAAACTTCCACACAGCTTGTATTGGCATAATATCTCGGTTCCTTTCGAAAACTGGCCTGATCCCATCATGGGTTTTAGGGTTATGGCCCCTTCACGGGCCAAAATTTGCTATTTTGGGCTTGTGAACACGATAGAGACCACGTTTTGCAATCAACTTTAATTAAACTTGCTCAAAACTTGTATTGGCAAAATATCTCGGTTCCTTTCGAAACCTGGCAAGATCCCATCATGGGTTCCAGAGTTATGGTCCCTTAAAGGGCCAAAATTTGCTGTTTTTGGCTTGTGAACACGATAGAGACCACATTTTGCAACTTTTATCAAACTTGCACACAACTTGTATTGGCATAATATATCGGTTCCTATCGAAAACTGGCCAGATCCAATCATGGATTCCAGAGTTATGGCCCTTAAAGGGCCAAACTTTGCTATTTTTGACTTGTGAACACGATAGAGACCGCATTTTGCAACTTTAATCATACTTGCACAACTTGTATTGACATAATATCTAGGTTCCTTTCGAAAACTTGCCAGATCCCGTCATGGGTTCCTGAGTTATGCCATGTGGTTCTGGGACGATCTGTGTAATACTATGAAAAGAATTGGAACCACTGCCTTACCCTTGCATGAACGTAATAGGCGACTAATAGGGTCTTAACATTTGGTTTTGCTGTAACTCTGTGATTCCAGCAGGTATGCAAATTTTGATTCCATATCTCATGTTTTTATTTCGATGTAAATGAGATGTGAAACCAAAATTTGTAGTCCTGTTTGGCGCCATATAACCTATACTGTGTTGGTGCGCCGTAAAACCCAAATAAATAAATATGTCCTCCAAAGTTTACTATTTTGGCTTTTGCAGCCATATAGAGACTTGATACAAACTTGCAAAATATCTTTAACAACAATAACTCTTGGATTCCATGATGAATTTGTCAGATCCATTCATAAGGTCTGGAGTTACAGCCCTTGATTGACCCCTGAAAGAGCCAAAATTTGTTAATTTTTACCTTGTGAACACGATAGAAGTGACATTTTATATTTGACTTTAACCACACTTACACACAACGTAAGTCACAATAAGATCTCGGTTCCTTTCGAAAACCGGCTAGATTCCATCATGAGTTCTAGAGTTACTGCCCCTGAAATGGGCAAAATTTTCTATTTTGGCCCTTTCAGCCATGTAGAGGTTTCATTTAAGGTTGCTTTGATTTGATACAAACTTGCACAGAATGATTATCTTGATGATCTCTAGGCCTGGATCGGAACTGGGTCATTTCGGGTCAGACACTAGGTCATCAGGTCAAATCAAAGGAAAAGCTTGTTTAAACAATGTAGAGGCCACATTTATGACCCTGTCTTCATGAAACTTGGTCAGAATGTTTATCTTGATGATTTCTAGGCCAGTTTAAAACTGAGTAATATGGGGTCAAAAACTAGGTCACCCGGTCAAATCAAAGATAAAGATTGTTAACACTCTTGAGGCCACATTGATGACCCTATCTTCATGAAACTTGGTCAGAATGTTTATCTTGATACTTCCTAGGCCAAGTTTGAAACTGGGTCATATGGGATCAAAAACTTAGTCACCCGGTCAAATCAAAGGAAAAGCTTGTTAACACTCTTGTTCATTTGATGTGCAAGGAACTTGGTCAAAATGTTTGTCTGCATGAAATATCGGATGAATTTTTATCTGGGTCATGTGGGGTTAAAAACCTAGCTTGCCAGGTCAAATAAAAAAAATAAGTTGTTTACAACCTAGGGGGCACATTTTTGATTCTATCTTCATAAAATTTTTACACTGTTATGGTGTGTTACTCAGGTGAGCGACCTAGGGCCATCTTGGCCCTCCTGTTAACTTTATCAACTAACCTACGGTGAAAATGTACGGACTCGTTGGAAAACGCAGCGAACTCATCATTTGGAAAAGCATGTCAGTTTAGCAGATATATATAAACACGGTTATTATTTATAAATGCTATGGATGAACACATTCATTGTTACTAAATGAGCTATCAATGAATAAAGTGCTACAGTTTCTTTATAAGTAATTGTTCCACTCATTAAATTATACACATGTTTAAAATTGAACTGCGCCACTGACACGTTTTCCTAAACTAAAATAGGTATTTTCTCATTTGAAATGTGTTAGCACGGACATAAAATATTATTTTCACATTTTATGGGCGGCTGCGTTCTGCTGGAACTTTGTCCTTGTTAGTCCCCTACTGGTTAAAAACCAGTTTCGGGGACTATAGGAATGCACTTTTCCGTCCGTCATTCCGTCCGTCCGCAATTTTGTGTCCGGTCCATAACTGTCATCCATGAAGGGATTTCAATATTACTTGGCACAAATGTTTCCCATCATGAGACGATGTGTCATGCGCAGAACCCTGACCCACTTTCCTATTAGGTTCACAATTCTGCAATCCATGAAGGGATTTTAATATTACTTGGCACAAATGTACCTCATGATCAGACCATGTGTCATGCACAACTGTCAGCTCAAATGTCAAGGTCATACTTGGCCGTAAAATGTTAACATGGCATGAACAGGGTCTGTTTCCAGTTCGGTCCATAACTCTGCCATTCATGAAAGGATTTTAACATTACTTGACACAAGTGTTCACCATGATGGACCCCTTGCTCAAAGTTCAAGGTCACAATTAGAGGTCAAAGGTCAATAGGGTTTTTTTTTCTGTCCGGTCCAGAACTCTGTCATGCATCAAGGTATTACAATATTACTTGGTATAAATGTTCCCCATGATGAGATGACGTGTCATGCGCAACACCCAGAACCCTAGCCTAAAGGTCAAGGTCACACTTGGAGATCATGTCAGATTCAAGAATGACTATCCACAGCATTTCTTTTTCATGCATAGAGAGATTTTGATGTAACTTAGCACAAATGTTCACCACCATGAGGCATCCTTGTTTTTAGAATTACCTCCCTTTGTTATTACTTAAACTAGATTATAACAGTTTTATTACTGGCCGTAGGGAAATATCGAGACCACTTTTCTGTGGTACAATATGCATATTACAGCCAATATTTAGGTGTATTTTGTAGGTTTTTATATATAGGTAGTATAATATTGTTTATACACCATTGACAGATATCAGTTCATTATTTTATACTGCAGTAGAGAAAACCAGGTGCCTTCCAGTAGGAGACGTTGTATTGGATGGCAATACTTCATTCACTTGTTTATTCTCTCGAAATGAGTGATGTAAGCGATTTGAATTTTGATTAATAATAATAACTTTAAACAAATGAAACGCCCCCTCCCCGCTCACGTCAATCTGATAAGAAAAATAAGGGTATTTAACACACAAAAAAATCTTTCGTCTCCTTTACTTACTGACTGAAATTTCATCTCTGAATAAAAACATGTTATGAATATATTTTGTAACACTGGGTTTTCATGACCTGTCGAGATTTACTTTTCTACTATTTCCTTCAAATGTTTATTTCAAAAAAAGGTAGGACAGTCTTTACCACTGTATTTTAATGAAATTACAACATAATGTCCGGCGGGCGTAATGATTAATTTTTAAAGTTCCGTAAGACGCTATAATTGTAATTGTTTTAGATAATTGTGGCTAAATAGGTAAATATGATATCATTTTGAAATGTGAAAAGCAATTAATTCATTATTACGCTACACATTTCATAAATTATTGATACAATAAAATAAACACTTGTTGATTTTGTGTGGGCACTAACTTGAGCTCTAAGTATACATCCTTGTGTTATTGGCTTTCTATCCGTCTAGATAACTCTATTAAACAAAAGTTATAAAAACACTTTTCCTGAAAATTTCCCTTGAGTAATTTCTTGATGTCGTAAATACACAAAACTTAATATTAATCGTTTAATCTACTAGGCCAGAAATCTTAATTGTATGCACAGATACCGTGCCGAAACAACACTTTATAAACATTATACTTGATATAACAAAGAACGAAAATCCTTAGAGGCGTCATTTCCTTAATACACTGCTTCCTGAAGTTCATTGGAACAACTGAAGGAGATAAGATATTACGTGCAAACCAAACCATAAAATATAGGACAATAACACGAGCTTTACAGAGAAAGGATACAAATTTGCAAAAATACATAAATATATATGAGCCGCTCCATGATAAAACCAACATAGTACATTTGCGACCAGCATGGATCCAGACCAGCATGCGCATCCGCTTTCAAAGCCTATTGCAATTAGAGAAACTGTTAGCGAACAGCATGGATCCTGACCAGACTGCTCGGATGCGCAGGCTGGTCTGGATCCATGCTGGTCGCAAACGCACTATGTTGGTTTTCTCATGGTGCGGCTCATATTCTTTCTGGAGTGTCAGGTAATTAAAACATTGCGGCTATGTTTGATGTCAAATACATCTTGTTAATTCACCAGTTTGTATTTATTAGTTAGGTTATAGAATAGAAAAAGTGGACTTCACAGGTCGCTCATAGACTCATATATTAGAATCACGCTGTCAATTTGTCACTATATAAATCTGGTATAATAATAATAATAATAATTATTATTATAATAATTTGTCAAACAGATGTGAAAAAAGTATTCCCCAATGTATTATCAAATTATATATTGCCACATTATGCTTAGTTTTTTTTTATAAATATCGTATCACACAATATTTTCATTACCTACTTTCAGAATTCGCATGCTCTGCATTTAATATATCAAGAGACCGGGGATAGTTGTTACATTTTCCATATTTTATGGTTTATCGGATGAACTGATAAGCCGATTTTGCCCAGCTCACTATCTTTGTAAAGCTCAAGCATTGCAATTTTCATATCGGTACCGTTAAATCTAAAATAAATTATATTTCTATACGATAATGGTATCAGTATTATGTTGGTGAAATGTAACAACTAACCCCATTGTTGGTATAAATGTTTACAGAGTCGGTGGCAAATAGTTAATAAAACATATAATGTTTTTGGTGGCTGCTAGCTGCCACCAGTGTCAAAAAGAATACTCCGTTTGAGAAATCTTGTCAGTTCTTAAAAAACAGAAAAATATCAAACAGGGAATGCCACGCACCAAAAACGTAGCCTCCTCAAAACGAAACCCCCAGCACGCAGACGCGTGCAACACACACACACACACACACACACACACACACACACACAAAGCAAACACATAAGGACAAAACGAACAACACACACGCACACACAGCCATGTTGCACCTTAAATTGGTAGCAACGCGTTTTGGTAGTCACTACCAAAATCCGGCCGAGTTTTGGTAGTCACTACCAAAACGCGTTAGACTCAACGAAATCTGGTAGTTTACAGAATTGTAGTACCAAAATGCGTCGGATATGTACACATCCAACGAAAAATTGTATTAATAAAAATCTCATGATTTGCAAAAACAAGATATTTTGTGACAAATGGACAATATTATTTCAAAGGGTGTCATGATGGAACTTAATCGCTCATCCGACCTTGACCTTTCAATCTTGAAAACATATTCAGTCAAGCAGGACCATTGGCACACACGTGAGTCTTACTTTGACATATATCGAGAGATTCAAAGGAACTTGGCACAACTGTTTACCACAGTTATTTGATGCGTCGGATGCATGACCCGACCCTGGGACAGGTTTCACAAACGCTCATAAGTAAGTATAGACTGTATAGACTGTTTGAGGTTAAAATTCTAGCGATTCACGAGAAATGGTCACATAAGACGATTTGTATAATACCTTTAAAAGTATATGCAAGGTAGACATGCAACATTTATCCACCAAAATTCATCAGAAGTTTTCAGTGTTGTTTAATATAGTGAAGTGAAATGCAATTAAATAATCCAATCCCGTAGTGAATTTAATTCCGAGGGTTACCGATTAATTTATTCACCGAGAGTTATCGAGGGCATAACTTTCTGGTATGTTCACCTGGTGCTGGAAAAAACTTTTCGTACACACCGGGGAGTAGGACTGCCGTTGGACTGAATGCACAAAATGTACACTCCTGAATTGTTACATCTGTTTTAAAGTTGAGGTTCAGTTGCACATTAGCTAAGCGTCTGTCCATTACTCGACTAAATGTTGGTATCTTGGAAACATGAGCCTTATTATAATAACTGAATATTCAGGATAAATACTTTATGCGACTTGGAACGAGAACCATATATCACATTAGGACCTCCAAAGAGGTGGCGTCGGTACCAGCGTTCAAGTTGGCGTCCGCTTATAAATTTACATGTAATCAGATCCTTCGCCAGAGAATACTGAAAGTGTAGCACTAGAGAGTGCAGATCCTTCGCCAGAGAATACTGAAGATTTAGCGCTAGAGAGTGCAGTTCCTCCGCCAGATAATACTGATTCTTCGCCAGAGAATACTGAAAGATTAGCACCAGAGAGTGCAGATCCTTCGCTAGAGAATACTGAAAGTTTAGCGCTAGAGAGTGCAGATCCTTCGCCTGAGAATACTGATTCAGTGCCAGAGAGAGCAGATCCTTCGCCAGAGAACACTGAAAGTTTAGCACCGGAGAGTGAAGATCCTTTGCCAGAGAAAACTGAATTTTAGCTCCAGAGAGTGCAGATCCTTCGCCAGAGAACACTGAAAGTTTAGCACCAGAGAGTGAAGATCCTTTGCCAGAGAATACTGAAAGTTTAGCTCTAGAGAGTGCAGATCCTTCGCCAGAGAATACTGAAAGTTTAGTACCAGAGAGTGCAGATCCTTTGCCAGAGAATACTGATACAGTGCCAGAGAGAACAGATCCTTCGCCAGAGAATACTGAAAGTTAAGCGCCAGAGCGTACAGATTCTCATGATCCTCAGATAAAGTGTACCGATCCTCAGCCAGAGAATACAGATTCTCAGCCGGATACTTTAACTTTGCTACGATTAGTTGAGAGACAGCGTCATAGGAATAAAAAAATTGCGTACTCCTTCTATATTTCGCTTTGATATGCTACCATTGCACGTACAAATTCAAATAGTGAAAATTTGTCTGAAGGATAATCCATCAAATACGATTTGTTTTAAATCAAGTAGAGCATTTTTGAGAAATAATTAAGTTAACAGGAATTCTCAGACCCAGCATCTACCTTTCTGAAAGCATAGTAGAGGAAGTCCCGCAAAGAATCAACCTTTAGAGGAGTCTTTTAAAATGTGGAAGAAATAGCGGTTAATTTTAGAAATAAAAAATGTGATAAAGGAACTAAGATGGTCAAATACACTAGTCTTTGTTCAGTCTAACGCAATTTGGTAGTGACTACCAAAATTCGGTCGAACTTTGGTAGTGACTACCAAAACTACCGAATTTGGTAGTTTCTACCAAAATGCGTAGCTACCATTTTTGGGGCGCGGTAATGGAACGCATTTTGGTATTTTGTCTACATCAGGGGCTGGGCTCATTTTATGATACACACGAATGGGAGAGATAAAAGGGGAGATAACAAATCAGAAATGTTGAATTTTGAGCGTGCATAAGGGGTCTTAAACATATCTAAACGAAAATCAGAAATACGATATATATTATATATATCTTTTCATGTAGTTTTGAGGGATCTTATACGCAGCTTACTTCGCAGTAAGATAAACTGTCGTCATCATTATTTTCATCATCACCACAATCATCATTTTTCATTATTATCAGTTTCATTATCATCATTATCATCACTACCATTATCATCATCATACAGGTCGTCATAACCATTGATTAAATTTTATGAAAATTAAACAATTTCACAACACAAGCATATATACGTTACTTTGATTACAAAACATTTAAATAATTGTAGGGTATGCACTGTCAAGTTTAAGAATTAGAATGTATGCAAAACACAATCAAGAATTGTAAGAAATAGGAAAATGCTGATCATGTGATTAATATGTTTAATTCTACGGAAATGAATCATTTTTACAACACATGCAAAATATACGTTATTTTGATTACAAAACATTTAAACAATTGTAGGGTAGATCTATGCAAAGCTAAAGGAAAGCATTTAGTTTTTGCTGCTGGTTATCAAACTTGCGTGAGATATTATGCCCATAAATATTCTGACCAAGTTTGGTGAACAATAAAAAAAAGTTTGGTGAACATCTGACAAAAACTGCTCAATGTAAGAGAGCGGAAACTGTCAGCATTCACAATTTCGAGTTATTCGAGGGACATACCTCCAGGGCTACTTAGATGATCTGACTGGTTATAGATCTTGACCAAGATTTAATGCAAATCAGCATACTGACCAAGTTTGGTGGATATTGGAAAAGATTGCTTAAGTTTAAGAGTGGACGCTGCCAATACTTGCAATTTTGAGCAATTGAAAGGGCGAAACTCTAGAACTACTGGGACGATCCGGCTGATTATCGAACTTGGAGCCGCTCGCCCACCGCAGGTGTTCTCACAATGCGTCGTATACAAAATGAAGAAGAAAGCCAAAATCTGCGATAAATCATTAAGAAAAGTCATTCGCATATATGTACATAAATAATAAGATACATGACATTGTATACCTCATTGCCGAGCAAGCTTCAATTCTGAGTAAATTATATACTTCTTACCCATCTAAACACACAGAACCCACCATTTCCATGTGTTTCCCGAGGAGGACCCCAAAATACCACTCGCATGTATACATCAAAATAACGACGAAGAATTCAGTTTTGGAAAATTAGTCAAGTAGGCCCAGGCCCGCATTTTACCATTTTTTTACGTTGTGTTTCAAAGATATCTGTGATTTACTCTCGAAACCTCTCACCTTTAAAGAGAAAAAAAAACAAAACTTTTTTTGCCGGAAATATTTATCTGAGACCCCTTAACACGGCGCACAGAATTCACCCTTTATGTTTATGTGGGATGTTTTAAAAAATATTTTGGTAGAGGACCCACGTGCCTTCCTCACATATATACTCCGTTTCACACATAAAAACAACAAAACAATACAATGTTATTGCAAAGGAAACGTCGTTTGAGGCCCCTTTCACACTCTCAGGAATCTACATTTTGGTTGTTTTATACGAAAACTATATATCGAGAGAGGAACTACGAACACCCTCTCCGACCATTTTTATGAGACATTCACTCCTTTTATCACTCTCTTTTATGCGTAATGCCAAAAATGAGCTCAGTCCCCGGTGTAGAAAAAACTACCAAAATACGTTCCATTCTATGATCCTTAACACATCATATTACCATTGCAACGTATTTTGTCGCTACCAAAACTCGGCCGAATTTTGGTAGTGACTACCAAAACGCGTTGCTACCATTTTGAGGTGTAACACAGCCAACACATAAGACGAAACGAACAAACAAAGGAACACAGTGGGGCACCGCCTTGGAACGGTCAGTGGCAAAAGACCATCCTAACAACACAACCAAAAATAGTTCCAAGCTTTCCAGGTAAACAATTATCTACACAACGTGCAGAATATGCAAAGCTATAATATATACCATTTTAATGTAAATTCGGCGACTAAAATCAATACAAATTGAAGTCAAAGTTTTAATTAAAACAACCACGTGTATGAATACAAATATGCAAATTTATGGTCACGTGAATAAACGATGACCTCATTTCACCTGAACTGGAGCAATGAAATTGATAGTACTGCCCCAGAGGTCACGTAGCTTATAACGTAGAAAAGTTAGCTTATATATATAGAAACCTAGCCTGGGAATCCAGACTGACAATTCAAAAATGTTTCCTGACCGCAGTGTCACATGTATAAAAACAAAGAAAAATATCAAACAGGGAATGCCACGCACCAGAAACGCAGCCTTCTCAAAACGATACCCCCAGCACGCAGACGCGTGCACCACACACACATACACACACACACACACACCCAAAGCCAACACAGAAGGACAAAACGAACAACACACACGTACACAAAGCCAACACATAAGACGAAACGAACAAACAAAGGAACACAGTAGGGCACCGCCTTGGAACGGTCAGTGGCAAAAACACCACTGGGGAGCTTAAACCGGTTTATGGTGCACCTAACCTCCCGAAATCTAAGGCTTTATTTGATAAACAACAATGACTTCCGCTAGCAATAATTTGCGGCTAAAAATAGAAACGGAATTTCAGCGGAAAAATTTCCAAACATTTCCGGTCCGTAGACAATACCAGTTTGTACCTCTGATAGCTTTTCCAGCAAGTTGTAACACTTTTCAAATATGTCAGAACAAACTTAAATGTTCGTCATAGCTATCAAATTGTAAGATATTATATTAATGCAACCCTAGTGATCTAAGAATGTTACTGAATTTTCGACTGCATTTCAAGCACGCAAATATATGACCACATGTTAATTAGGCTATTTATAGAAAATCGATAATCAGCAGTGATATGGATTTTCTCAGGCGTTGATACTGCCGATTAACACTAATTAGAGCAAATTTAGTGAGATGATTTATGAACAGGACAGTACTTTATTGATATAACTTGAACATGTACATGTAGTTCATCGTTATATCACTATCAAGAACAAAATACACTAAAACATGCTTAGCAATACGAGAGTGAACAAAAATAAAAGAACATTCAGTTAAAATTCATTCGATATTGTTTGCATTGTGACCTGCCGTGAGAATCAAAGACATGCATGTTTTCTAAATAATATACCCTCACGGATAGTCTTCCTTTAGCAAATGTACAATATAAGATACTATATGTATGCATAGATACACATGTATTCGGTAAAATTTCGTCTGACAAAACACGAATTATCAACGTGGAAACCCACAGGTCGCCAAAGCTGAGAAGTGTTGCATGCTCGCTTTGACTAAGTGGTGCTACTGTATCACGAGTTCATCAACTTGTAAGCCCATGAAAGTGGGCGCAGCGATGATACTAATACTCGCCTTTTTGAAACTGCAATCTGTCAGACTGTAGCAAGTCGTCGGAAAACAGATTTGACCAACTTAAAAATTAAATTGTTTCAAGACAGATTCTGCTCCCTTCAGCTAAATCCATTCGAGTCGCACCATGAGAAAAACAACATAGTGCATTTGTGACCAGCATGGACCCAGATCAAACTGCGGATCCGCACACCACTCTGGTCAGGATCCTTGCTGTTCGCTAACGGTTTCTCTAGTTGCAATAGACTTTGAAAGCTAACAACATGGATTCTGACCAGACTGCGTGGATGCACAGGCTGGTCTGGATCTATGCTGGTCGCAAACGCACTATGCTGGTTTTCACATGGTGCGTCTCAATATGAGCCGCGCCATGAGAAAAACAACATAGTGGGTTTGCGATCAGCATGGATCCAGACCAACCTGCGCATCCGCGCAGTCTGGTCAGAATCCATGCTGTTAGTTTTCAAAGCCTACTGGAATTATAGAAACTGTTAGCGAACAGCATGGATCCTGACCAGACTGTGCGAATGCGCAGGCTGGTCTGGATCCATGCTGGTCGCAAACCCACTATGTTGGTTTTCTCATGGCGCGGCTCATATATCTGGATACAAATATATGTATAAAAATTAAAACGGTTTCGTTTCGCCAGTTACATATTTTCGACTTTGTTCTCGGTCTGACTAAAGTTGTAGGTTTGTCTGACCTAATGTCCAGCATTTTTGCGAAGCCTGCTGTTGTGTCTAGCGAACTTTTGAGTATAACAGATGGAGTGATAATTAATGTACCTCTAAAATACACTGGCTGCAGAACTGACATTCTTAGGTGCATTTGTGGTGCATGTTTGTGTTGTTTTCTTTCACAAAAGTCTTGTGAAAACCACAGCTATCTGATACGGACTAAATCAGTATGTATAATAATTCATGACAGACACTGCCCAAAAGCTTTAAAAAGAAATCTTAAAAGCTGAATGATTTGGAGAAAAACCTATATTATTTATTCATAGTAAAACATCTTCGATGTAATTTATTTTGTAGTTTTCGTCACAAATAATCCAAAAGGATCATAACTATTCGTTAAAGACTGAATCAGTGTGTGTGTAAACGATGACGTGCAGTGAAAAAGGATTAATTTTGAAACCAAAGCCGAATATTAAAAAAAAATGCAAAAAAATGTTTTTATGGTTTATATTAACAATTCCTCAGTTGTCACTTTCTTTGTAATATTTTAAACAGTGATTAGCAGCCACCATCAGCGCTTTGAGCGCTTTGATTCAAATTGTTTATAACTTTGCTGTGTGGGAAATTAGGATATTGTAAAACAATTAAAAGGCAATAATTCTCACATTAATAAAGTGATCATGTCTGATGTATCATTGTGCATGTACCATTACCTTGTAGTGATCTGTAATTGTGAAAAGTTTCATGAATTATCCATAAATAAGGGGGATAAGACAGTAATGAGATTTGAAAACGCAACACACATATGTCTGAATATTTATTTACTACAAAAAGCATCACCTTGAAATGTTCAACACATACACATCTCGATACTCTATACCTATAACCAGTGTGATAATTTTACGGTCTGTTGTGATGATTTATTTGCTTGTTTTGAGTTTAACGCCGTTTTTCAACGGTATTTCAGTCATGTAACGGCGGGCAGTTAACCTAACCAGTGTTCCTGGATTCTGATCCAGTTCAAACCTGTTCTCTGCAAGCAACTGCCAACTTCCCCACATGAATCAGAGGTGGAGGACTATAAGGTATACAGAGTCATTGTAATCTGTAATAGCGCTCAATATAGCTAGTGCCCGGCCGCTTAGCTCAGAAGGTAGAGCGTTTGGTCTACGGATCGCGGGGTCGCGAGTTCGATCCTCGGGCTGGGCCTATGTTCTCCGTGACTATTTGATAAACGACATTGTGTCTGAAATCATTAGTCCTCCACCTCTGATTCATGTGGGGAAGTTGGTAGTTACTTGCGGAGAACAGGCTTGTACTGGTACAGAATCCAGGAACACTGGTTAGGTTAACTGCCCGCCGTTACATGACTGAAATACTGTTGAAAACGGCGTTAAACCCAAAACAAAGCCAGTTACATTTCAGCCATTTAGAAAAGACTGACAACGATGTCCATCCCCAAGAACAGCTGCCGCCTCCGAGATCAACCGGGCATTTACTATGATAAGAGCTGTGTGATGATTACTAGTATGTGGCTCCGCTTCCCTTATCTCAATAACGATCTTCTCTCTGTGGTGAACTGGTAGTAATCTCTCAAGAATGTCTGCCGTAATGACTTGATTTGGTGATGTATATCCAATATTAAAGTCACCGGATCTAGTCACCTCACCCTCTTGACATATCAGCAAATGTCAGGATTATTGTAAACGTCTTTAACAACAGATTTGGTAGACCGTCCAGATCAGATTATGACCCGCCCGCTTAGCTCAGTAGGTAGAACGTCGGTCTACGGATCGCGGGGTCGCGTGTTCGATCCTCGGGCGGGGCGTATGTTCTCCATGACTATTTGATAAACAACATTGTGTCTGAAATCACTAGTCCTCCACCTCTGATTCATGTGGGGAAGTTGGCAGTTACTTGCGGAAAACAGGTTTGTACTAGTACAGAATCCAGGAACACTGGTTAGGTTAACTGCCCGCCATTACATGACTGAAATACTGTTGAAAAACGGCGTTAAACCCAAAACAAACAAACAAAAGGTCAGATTATGTGCAGTGTCAGTCATATTCGTTTTACGTTTGCAATTTCTCGCCTGGAAGGTATTATTAGTTTTAATTAGCCTACATAGCAGTTAGTGCCTAATTAAATCAAAGCGTAAATTGTATCTTCCGGACGGGTGACATCGCAAAAAAGTTCTAGGTAAGGACGGAGAGAAACCTATGTTACTAGATTTAATTCTTGGAATATGTTTGAAAGAGCTTGTGAAAATTTAAAAAAAAACATTTTATTATCATTCAAAATTAAAACACAATTGTTTTTCACAAAACAAGTATTTTTGCTCCCATATTTGTAACAAATAGGACCGGCATCATATTACTGAATAGGGTTGGGACATAGGAAACAAACATTTTTTCACGTTTACAAACTCAATACGTGGTAAATAAATTATCATCTACTGATTTACTATCATGAACTTGTGAAACAAGCGAATGGGGCAAGTTGTTACTCCAGTAATCACTGTAACAACATGCCCAAACCCTACCACACGTGATATCATCTAAGGTAGACAACCCAAGGAAAACATGTTACCTGTAATGAACTAACGATTTTAAGCACAATTCATTGTTAAGTCCAAAAAAAAAAATTGTTCAATTTTTCCTCAAAATTCGCTTATGCTTTGACCTACGACCACAAAAAAAAAAAAAGACAAATATCAAACAGGGAATGCCACGTACCAAAAACGCAGCCTCCCAAAAACGAAACCCACAGCACGCAGACGTGCACAACACACACACACACACACACACCAAGCCAACAGACGAGGACAAAACGAACAAACAAAGGAACACAGTGGGGCACCGCCTTGGAACGGTCTGTGGCAAAAACACCACTGGGGAGCTTAAACCGGTTTATGGTGCGCACCTCACTCTTACCCCCACCATGTTCCAAAGACACGGGACAGTGTAAATAAAAGTAATCCCGTGCAGGAGAATCCTTAACACACGTAATGGAAACAAAAAGGCATGGCATGTAAAACACAAAAATGCTTGTGTATAAATATATAAAAAGCAAATCTTAAGAACCAAAAACGTATGTACTCAATGCCTTTACAGAAGACAGAACACCAAGAGAAACAACCTTAAGGGCCCGACGAAACAGGTCAGAAGACAGATATCAAAACAGTTTAGTCCTGATGGTATTTAAAAACTGCTTATCATAGAGTCATCGCCCTCTTCCGTCAGACACAATCAGACACAAGACTTCTGTGGGTACCTGGACTAGAGAGCTACTAAGACTAAAATTCTTAGCTACACATCTACTGGCAAATATGCAATTCGGGCAGCATCCGTCGTTTTTAACTATAGCCCTTGTTTTCGTATTTTCGAAGCTACTGTCATGATATTTGAATCAAATGTGCAGTTCTGTAACAAAAACTTTTCTTCTAACAAGCTCTCGACGGGCTTACTTTGCGACTATGGCATCCTTGTATTTTGATTGTAAATCCCACCGTATTTAACAATCTACTGGTATCACATACATTGTACTTTCGCAATCTCATATTACGTATGATTGAAATTAGTATTCATTTGTTTGATAAAATGATTTTTTACTTAGAAAACACTGTGAAATGCATATCTGTATCATGAGAAAATGTAGGATATTTTTCCAAATTTACGCCAGAAATATTATAAGATTCTTTCACTGGTTGTAGGTGCAGATGGGAATTTCCGGTCTCGAGGGTAACTGTTTAGGCGGTTACGAGGCTCCAGCCGAGTGACCGCGTAAACAGTTACCCGAGAGCCGGATATTCCCATGTGCACCTACAGCCAGTGATAGAATCTTTTTCTTGCATACCATATTCAACAAAGAAGAGTGAAAGATAAATTCAAACAAATTATTTTCTTATAGTGCTTTTTTCTTATAGTAGCGTATTAACAAAGCGCGGGTACTTTACGTCCGTAAACAGGAAGTACATCATGACGTTACAGAGACGAAAACAACGTAAGAGTTCCGGTTTTGTTTTATCATCTGCAATGAAACGTTATGTTATTTCCTTAAAATAACGTTTTTAGCTCACCTATCACTTTGTGACAAGGTGAGCTTTTGTGATCGCGCAGCGTCCGTCATCCGTGCGTCAACTTTTGCTTGTGACCACTCTAGAGGTCACATTTTTCATGGGATCTTTATGAAAGTTGGTCAGAATGTTTATCTTGATGATATCTAGGTCAGGTTCGAATCTGGGTCACGTGCGGTCAAAAACTAGGTCAGTAGGTCTAAAAATAGAAAAACTTTGTGACCTCTCTAGAGGCCATATTTTTCATGAGATCTTCATGAAAATTGGTCAGAATGTTTGCCTTGATGATATCTAGATCAAGTTCGAAACTGATTTACGTAGGGTCAAAAACTAGGTCAGTAGGTTTAAAAATAGAAAAACCTTGTGACCTCTCTAGAGGCCAAATTTCTCAATGGATCTTCATGAAAATTGGTCAGAATGTTCACCTTGATAATATCTAGGTCAAATTTGAAACTGGGTTACGTGCGGTCAAAAACAAGGTCAGTATGTCTAAAAATAGAAAAACCTTGTGACCTCGCTAGAGGCCATATTTCTCAATGGATCTTCATGAAAATTGGTGAGAATATTCACCTTGATAATATCTAGCGCAAGTTCGAAACTGGGTCACGTGCGGTCAAAAACTATGTCAGTAGATCGGAAAATAGAAAAACTTTGTGACCTCTCTAAGGGCCATTTTTTTCATGGGCTCTTTATGAAAATTAGTGAGAATATTCACCTTGATGATATCTAGGTCAAGTTCGAAACTGGATTACGTGCGATCAATAACTAGGGCAGTAGATCTAAAAATAGAAAAACCTTGTGACCTCTCTAGAGGCCATATTTTTCAAGAGATCTTCATGAAAATTAATCAGAATGTTCATCATGATGATGTCTAGGTCAAGTTCGAAACAGGGTCACGTGCGATCAAAAACTAGGTCAGTAGGTCTAAAATTAGAAAAACCTTGTGACGTCTCTAGAGGCCATATTTCTCAATGGATCTTCATGAAAATTGGTAAGTGTTCAGCTTGATGATATCCAGATCAAGTTTATAACTGGGTCATGTGCGGTCAAACACTAGGTCAGTAGGTTGAAAAATAGAAAAACTTTGTGACCTCTCTAGAGGCCATATTTTTCATGAGATCTTCATGAAAACTTGTGAGAATGTTCACCTTGATGATATCTAGGTCGAGTTTAAAAGTGGGTCACGTGCCATCATAAACTAGGTCAGTAGGTCTAAAAATAGAAAAACCTTGTGACCTCTCTAGAGGCAATATTTTTCAATGGATCTTCATGACAATTGGTGAGAGTGTTCAGCTTGATGATATCTAGGTCAAGTTCGAAATTGGGTCATGTGCGATCAAAAACTAGGTCAGTAGGTTGAAAAATAGAAAAACCTTGTGACCTCTCTAGAGGCCATATTTTTCAATGGATCTTCATGAAAATTGGTCAGAATTTTTTATCTAGGTCAAGTTCAAAAGTGGGCCACGTGCCTTCATAAACTAGGTCAGAAGGTCTAAAAATAGAAAAACCTTGTGACCTCTCTAGAGGCCATATTTCTCAATGGATCTTCATGAAACTTGGTGAGAATATTCACCTTTATGATATCTAGGTCAAGTTAAAAAGTGGGTCACATGCCGTCCAAAACTAGGTCATTAGGTCAAATAATAGAAAAACCTTGTGACCTTTCTAGAGATCATACTTTTCAATGGATCTTTATGAAAATTGATCAGAATTTTTATTTTGATGACTAGGTCACTGTGTCAAATAATAGAAATAACGACATCATACTCAGTTCAACACTGGGTCATGTGGGGATAGGTGAGCGATTTAGGACCATCATGGTCCTCTTGTTTGTGTTTATGACGTCATTTATACACTGCTGAATTCTTCATTTAGTAAATAACCTTTTAAATAGATTAATTATAGTGCAAGATGTAAAACATTCTAATTTCTTTCATTATAGCTGGAAAAAATAGAGAAATTATTTTACAGAAATAAGTAGATACAGTTCAAATGTGTCTAGAAATTCAGTAAACCCCCCATTTGTTTTTTGTTGCCATGGAAACAAAATGGCTGCCATTTTGATCAAATATTTAAATGCTCATAAGTAGAGTTTGAAAATTCTTTCACTTCTTTAAGTGATTAAAGAAATCCCAGCAGATGGAATTAACATCAAAACAACATTGCCTTTCCCTTTAAAAACAGCCTTTTCACATGAACTGCTAGTCTTCATCAGACTTGGTTTGTGGCATTATTATAAGGTCCCCTCCCAAGTTTTGTTCAAATGGGGACACTTTACTCCTTTAAAGGGTCACTAGAACTAAAAATAGAAGTGCCATTATAAGACCTACTCATGAACTGCTCGATGGATCTTCATCAAACTTGGTCTGTAGCATCATTATAAGGTCCTCTCCCAAATTTATACAAATGAGGACAGTCGGTTCCTGTTTAGAGGCCAATAGAACTAAAAATAGAGAAATGCCTTCAAGAGACTTCTCATGAACTGCTTGATGGATCTTCATCAAACTTGATTTGTTTTTACGAAAATTTTTCAATTGGGGACACATGGCCCCTTTTAGGTGCTGCTAGAGCTAAATCTAGAAATACCTTTAAGCAACTTCTTTAAATGGATGGCTAGACGGATTTTCATCAGACTTTATATGTAGGATCATTATAAGGTCCTCTCTCAAATGTGTTTAAATGGGGGCAGTTGGCCCCTTTTAGGGGTTGCTAGGGCTAAAAGTAAATGACTACTTCTCATGAAGCACTCAATGGATCTTCGTCAAACCTGGTCTGTAGCATCAATATAAGCTCCTCATAAATGTGTTAAATTTGGGGTGCTTGGCCCCTTTAAGGGTCAGATGGTTACGGTCCGCTTCAGGTGAGCGACTTGGGCCCATTTGGGCCTTTTGTTATTTTAGAGGCTGCCAGAGCTTAAACTAGAAAAAACTTTGAACAGCTTTTGCTCATAAACTGCTAGATGGATCATCACCAAAGTCTGTCTTAAGCATCATTGTAAGGTCCTCGCTGAAGCTTTATCAAATACATCCGCTTGACTGATGTTAGGGGCCACCAGAGGTAAATATAGAAAAACCTTTAAACAACTTCTGAACTGCCTGATGAATCATCAGCAATCTTGGCCTGTATCACCTTGGAAAGGTCCTCTCAGGTTTATTCAAATGGTTCCACTTTACTGATTTAAGGAGCTGCAGAGCTAAAAACAGGAACCTTTTGTATTAAACACAGTTGTTACTATTCAATATTCAATGTGTCATACATATATTCAAGGGCAAATAATTTCAGGTGAGTGACTTGGGGCCACCATGACCCTCTTGTTTTTAGAGTCCGTAAGTTAAGATCACAGTGAACTATTAGTCTGAAAATTGTTTCCGAAAACATTTGGGAGTCAGTAAGTTAAGATCACAGTGAACTATTAGTCTGAAAATTGTTTCCGAAAACATTTGGGTCTATGACCATCAATTTAGCAAGATTGTCTGTGGTCAGTAGATGTCCCTTTTTAGCTCACCTGTCACATAGTGACAAGGTGAGCTTTTGTGATCACCCTTCGTCCGTCGTCTGTGCGAGCGTGCGTCAACAATTTCTTGTCTACACGATAGTGGTTTCATTATTGATTTTATTTTAACCAAACTTGCAAGATCTTGTTCCTTTCTTGAACTAGCCAGATCCCATTATGGGTTTCAGAGTTATGGCCCCTGAAATGGCCAGAATTAGCTATTTTGACCTTGTCTGCACAATAGCAGCTTCATTTATGATTTATTTTAACCAAACTTGCACACAACTTGTATCACCATAAGATCTTGGTTCCTTTCTTGAACTGGCGAGATTCCATTATGGGTTCCAGAGTTATGGCCCGTGAAAGGGCCAGAATTAGCTATTTTGACCTTGTCTGGATAATAGCAGCTTCATTTATGATTTGAATTTAATTAAACTTGCACAAAACTTGTGTCACCATAAGATCTCGGTTCCTTTCTTGAACCGGTGGGATCCCATAATGGGGTCCAGTGTTATGGCCCCTGAATGGGCCAAAATTAGCTATTTTGACCTTGTCTGTACAATAGCAGCTTCATTTATGATTTGATTTTAACCAAACTTGCACACAACTTGGATCACCACAAGATCTTGCCTCCTTTCTTGAACTGGCCAGATTCCATCTTGGATTCAAGAGTTATGGCCCCTTAAAGGTCCAAAATCGGCTATTTTGGCTTTTGCAGCCATATAGAGACTTCAATAGCTTATTTTTAGTAACTTTTTTATTATTGGCCATAGGGAAAAACCGAGACCACTTTTCTGTGGTACAACATGGATGGTACCTCCAATTTTTAGGTGTTTTTTTACCTATCTATACCTTGTAAGAATTTTTTTCTTCTTTTTGGTTTAATTTCTTCCCTTTGTTGTTCCTGTCCTTTGCATTTAGATATTTTTTCTGAAGACCTTCTTGTCCTCAAGTGCAATGATAACAGGTGAGCGATATAGGGCTATCATGGCCCTCTTGTTTTAATCGAGAAATATGTTATAAGGAACGAAGTAGACCTATCAAGGTATTTACTTTTTATCCCGTTTTACGAAAGACATTATTATTACTACACACATCTTCTGTACATATGTAGTTCGTTAAACGTCCTTTACAGCACGAGAGTCATCTTACACCCCCAGGGTGTAAGATGGAGTTTTCCAGCACCGGTGAAATCACCAGAAATCCCCGTCTGGTATGCAAGAAAGAACTTTCAATAACTATCTTGTTTTCTATTATCTGATGTTAATTAATGGAATTATTGAGAAGATCTTACTGAATTTGAAATGTATGACTTAATACGGAAAGACAATAGAAAATCTATAAATGGCTAACAAGCATATCATCTGAAGTTTTGTCGTGTCAGGAACTTTAAATAACAAAATATTGGAAATTGTTCCAAACTTCGAAAATAAAGTACGATATAAAGAAATCTCTAACAATTTGAAACTACAGGAAAATTGGTATTGAACGTTTCTTATACGTGTTATCAAAAAGACTTTTGCTACCGCCTAATGTTACTAAAAAAATTGTATTACCAAAGTCCTTTTGGTAAAGACTGAAGTAACTTGTTTAATTTCTGAATGCATTATGTATTTTGACAATGACACAAGTAGTTTCTTTTTTAAATGATGAATAGTCAATGTCCGTCTTCAAACGGATTGTCAATGACATTTGTGTGAAAACAATTAAGATAAAACTTTCTAACTGACATTTATTGTCTTTGCACACTACGAATGACGAAAAAAGAAACCTTCTAGCGTCGTTTTCCTGTTGACTTTACTTGATTAACAACACATAAAACTGAAACAACTGATCTTTAACTAGAAATATCGATTTGATAATCATCTTAGTTTTGCTTTGGCGCCAGTTCGTTCGTAGTTTTGTCTGTAGGAAATATTTGATCTTTCGTTGAGACAGTGCCTTGATATATGACTTTTTAGAAGTGGTTATAGATCAGTTTACATTAATTTCGTATTCGTATATTGAACTATGGCATAATTCTTTCATTCAAAAAAAAATATTTTGTATTTTCGTATGTTGACTGTGTCTCGTTCTTGTGGTATTTCCTGAATTTATGTATACATACATCATAAAGCAAATGCAAAGACATTATGTAAATCAATAACAATATTCATTCTCATGCAGTTCCTTAACCAGGAAATATCTTACAAAATGCAAGAGAGTTTGCCGTGATGTGTGCTATCGAAATGCTTTGTGGAATATTTTATTGGAATGGCTATGGTAAATTATCAGTTTTGAACCGGAAATGAGTATTTTCCAGACAAGCAGGAAACTATTGGGCATCAGTAAGACTGCTTCTTTTAATATGGACAACACCTAATTAGAACACTGCAAAAATGATATAATTGATGAGATATTTCCTTCTCCCATTTTTCAGAAATAAGTCATGCCATTGCGCAGTTACTCAATATATTTCTTTTGGTACTACAAATCTGTTTCTTTTAAATACATTACGTAAATCAAGAAAATATCTTACATGCAAGAGAGTTTGCCGTGATGTGTTCTATCGAAAAGCGGATCAAATGAATATATTTTCATTGTGTACTACAAATCTGTTTCTTTTAGAGAAAAGAAGCGAATGTTTTTGTAGACCTTTTTCTACATCGAGTTTTACGGTGCATATTTTGTTCCTTATTATTAAAAAAGTAACCGATTCGCAGACAGATACAGACGGCAGCTGAAAGCATTCAGAGAACTAGACATTGCTTTGAGTAAAAGCAAATGTCATTCTGATTCTGTAACGCTTCAATTATACAGAAAGGTGAATTGCACTATTCAGTCATAGTACAAAGATATGCACTTTGAGATAGACAAACAAACTAATGTGTCATGAGCTTAAAGATATTTTGCTAATCCTAAAGTTAGCATAAATTTCTAGGTAAAACAATTTCCTATCTATTCTCGATGGTGATGCATAATACCAATTATATTTCATATACTTATATCTCCCCAAACATATGAAGGCATAATAATATTAATTATTCAAATTGTCGTGTTCATGTAATATACCAAGTACTTATCTAAAAACAGAAATGACTTCTGATCTACAAAATATAGAGGTAATATATGCCGTGTCCTTTTTAGGCATAAAATTTGCAAGTTTATCCAATACCAGACCTCCACGGGTAAAACCTTTACTAAAATGCGATTCAACCGCAGGAGTCCAGACAAAATGCTGTGGCAGATTGACAGACAGACGGACAAGAAGAATCTCCCTACATATAGGGAGAGATAGTTATGAAGAAGTAAACTAATCATCCGATCAGTCTAAAATAGAATTTAGCTACATTGTTACATGGACTGTAATTTAATAGTTCCGTGTAATTCTCATTGTGTAACACAATGCAGTTCTGACGCACAAAAGTGCCTCATTATATTAGAAAAGACGATGGTTTGATTACAACGAGCGTAAATTACAAAATCCATAAAATGTATTAACCATTAAGTCGATTAAACATTAAAGTACAATAATTTCTTGAATTACAAATAAAAGGTTCATTCTTAATCTCGTGGCGGTTATTAATGCGATGAACACCAAGATAGGTTTTGTGCGCATGGAAATATCAGAGTATCTGAGAGTCAAGACAAAAAGTATGACAAGAAATTGTAAGAGATAAAATATTATTGTTACATTCATCAGAAAGAGCTTCTTTTTTTAAAAAAAAAGACAAAAAGAAATGGTGATACTTTATTCAAAGTAAATACATTTTGCTCCTACTACATTTCTATATTATTATTAGCCTTAACCGACGAAATCCAACTATTTTTATGTATAATTATCAGTATTTTGTAGACAATTGTCTTCCTTCCTTCTCAGAATGGTTCGTTTACATACCTGATTGTCATGATTTGATTTGATTGCACATAAACACAAGTGATATTGTGATATTCTCCAGACTGATGTGCAACTGTTTTCATAAATAATTTAAACAGATCCATGATTTTCAGTTCAAGTCGAAGGTAGAAATGAATCCGCATGTACACTTCGAAAGTGCTTACAAGTGACAAATTGGTCACAATACCAACTGTGCTATCGTAACAACTAAAGACACCTTGCGATATTAACTGTGATATACATGGCACGAAAAGCGAAATTATTACTTTGATAGCGACACTGACTATATGACCGTAGGGATAGTTTACAGTCATTCAATTGTACTTAGCATCAATCTCGAATCAGAATGGCTACCATTAAAGCGAATACGGACATGCGTAAGCAGGCTTCTTGGTAAAACATCTACATCTCAAAAAATGACTCAAGATATATCCTTTTTTCTGTATTACAAAATACTGATGTAACCAGTGTTCTTCTCTTCTCTGCCGTCAATTAATTAGGAAAATGTCAAGTCTAGCATGTTCTTGGTTGTTCTTAGCTTATACATTTAATGATTTTTACAGTTTCTGCACACATAATTCAAATTCTTTCCTTGAATTAGATGTTCGTGTTTAAAGGTGGCCAATCACATTTCAGCAACATTTTTTGGCAACAGAAACACCCATACACAGTATTAGATCCCTTTTATAAATGTATGTATTTTTGATGTTTATAAAAAGTTGTAGGTACCACCGCTATCAATATAATATTATTTAAGAAGCGGGGCATTTCGCTTTATTTCAGTATAACTTCTAGTTGCATATTTGCATTTGATGGATATCAGGATATTTAAACTGTCTTTAACGCAATTGCAAGTTCTATACTGTGTCTAGCTTCTGATTTTATCTCATTTCTTTTAATTCTATCTTAATTGCACAATAAAAATAGGCAAAGGAAGGTTATAACAATTGGTCAAATTTGCATTTCAAAGAAATTCTGTTAATCATATAGTTGTAAATGCAAACCTTTAACAAATAAAAGGCTACCGGTCTACTACATTGTTAAATGGACTGTAACTTAATTGTTCCGTGTAATACTCACTTTGTAACACCGCACAAGTGTGTCTCATAATACTAGAAAACGGCGATGGCTTGATTTAAACAAGCGTAAATTACAACAAAAACCATGAAGTCGATTAAACATTAAAGCACAAAAAACAATCCCGGCATTTCTAGAATAACAAATTAAAAGTTTTCTCCTTAATCCAGGAGTGGTTATTAAAGCGTTTGACCATGCAAGATAGTTCTGAGCATGGAAAAAGCAGAGTATCCGAGAGTAACGACAAAAAGTATGATCAGAAATTGTATTGTAATGTGTAATAATCAGTATTTTGTAGACAATTATTTTCCTGCTTTCACAGAATGGTTCGTTTACATATCTGATTGTCACATGATTTGGTTTGATTGCACTTCAACACAGGCGATATTGTGACATTCTCAATACTGATGTGCATCTTTATTCATAAATACTTTAAACAGATCCATGCTGTTCAGTTCAAGTTGAAGCTAGATACACTTCGAAAGTGCTTACCAGTGTCAAATGTGCTGTCTGTATTATTTCAATTAGAAATTAAATAATTTGGAGACAAAATATTAGCGTATTGCATAGTGTGTTTTGAATTGAACGTTTACCTAAATATACGCATGATTTTGAAATACAACTGTATCTGAACAACGGAAACATAAAAATACGTTTTAAGATTTAATTACGATATATACAACCATGAACACTTATACTGCAGACATTTGCACAACACTACATGATAAATATATTACATGAAACTACAAGAGTCATGATTCTTCAATTTGTTAGACCAGAGCATTAATTCTTTGATTTGTTTTATTATATCGTCTATTTTCTGAAAATATACAACTGTCCTAGTTTAAGTCAAGACACTTAAAAAATATTACAACAAAAATAAAGTTTATATTAGTAAACAATGGTCGCTTGTTCTGGTGTGGGTGTAACAATAACTGTTATTATTACATTGTACGGTACACATGACTATAGCGAGATGAGTTGGCCCAAAACTGTTTTAGATAATCTTAATAAAAGCTAACTTTGTCTGGAAATGTGATCCTTCATAACTTATTATCAAATAAGCAATTTTAGTTATTTCTCTTTCTCTTTCTCCTTCTCTTTTTCCTTTTGTTCCTTTTGGTCTTTCTGCCGACATACCAACACTGGGCATGGCGAGTGATGAACTATGTAATCGCTTACACTCCCCATTACAGTTCGTCGAAATTTGCCCATGCCTCTGGTTCCAGTGACTATAAAGCAGGCCTTAGACTTCTCCGCGAAATCCACAATGGCTTGTCCAGGCTTCATATCTCCTTCTAAACCAATGGCTTTGAATTCACCATTCATCTGTTAAAGGAAACACATTCAGATCTTAGTTCACTATTTTTTTTTTGTAAAATGTTTTGTATTTGGTTTGTGCTCCGGACAAGTGACTTTGATTTAATGACGATCTTTTTGTTAGAATTATTATTAGACTTGTAAATATTAGCAATATTTGTATTCGCTATACATTTTGTATGGAAAGAAAAAAAGCGATTATTTTCAACATTGGTGCTCAACAACGATCCTTTCCGTGAGAATCACGCGCAATCTGACGTGTTTTGTTTTTACACACAAAAAATCAGTATGGCGTCGTTCTAAATCATTTTTTTTTTCAAAACTAGAAACAAAGAAATTTAGAAAAGAATAACAAATTATAACTAAAACTAATTTTTCTGACGGTAAAGATCAAAATTGAATCGACAAGACGTTTTTCATTTTTCACTAAATTAAACTGTATCTTATAGAAAACCAGGAACTGTACTTTTCTTGGTAGGGAATAACAGAAGAACGTGGGTGGGTCTTTTTAGCTGTTTTATTAAGATAATTAGAAAGATCGATATCCTAACATTTATAGTTATTTCTGATACTCATGGAAAGCAAACCACTTATTTTTGAAGCAAGCTACCTAACAAATGTAAATATTAGGATGAAATGCTGAATTTTAGTGCGTTTCTACAGGTATACATAACATTGGCACTTGTTGCACATCATCCAAGAATCGTGTTTATGTCCGTGTAAATGTACAAGAAGTTTCTTTTAAAAAGATACGCATTAACCAATGCACACTTTAAATCGGGCATAGACTCTGCACTTCTATATACTATCTGGTATTTATAAAGCAAAATAAGATGTAGTTTTTACAGTAAAATTTTCATGTTTATTTTACAGAACACGTATTTTACATCATAATTATATTAATCGTAATCTAGGAAAATTTGAAAAAAGGAGGGGCCGAAAAGTGGGGAACGAAATGACCAATTTGAAATCGTCAAGGGATACCAAATGACCAAAATGGGGACGAGTTGACTGGGGGACGAGGTGACTGGGGGATGAGTTGACCGTACATCGTTTACGGGAGATCACTCCGTATCGTACTCTGCCGCAGTTTCACTACCGATGGGATTCAGATTTATGACGTAAGTTATTTCCACAGGAGTCTCCGCGGATTATACAGTCTAACAATACAGCTCAGAGCACATGCACATCACTTAAGAAAATATTATCTATTCCATTCGAAACCTTGTGGAATTTTCATCGAATAAAAATGTACAGTTTTAATCAGCTGTTACATGACCTTCACCCCAGGTATTTACAGGAAAAAAGGTGAATTCAATACCGGCCTGCGGCTGGAAAAATGGCATATAATTCTCTATTAAGATAGTGTATATAAACAGCGGTCAATTGCACTACTTAAATAGATGAAACAGCGGTTTAAAAGCAAATACACTTGTACATACGCCTGTATCTGTCATCCTTGATACGAATTTTGTTTTCAGAGAATCTAGCTTTTCATTGCATTCTTTGATCAGCTCGCTTACTCGACCGGGACCTGCTAATACAAAAATACAAAATATTTCTTCAGAAAATGCATACAAGGTTCCGTTTTTCTATTCAGATCATAGCAATTATATAGAGTCTTTATATATAAAATGTTAGCTATTACTGGTAGTTATATTTCACAAGCTCAATCGTTTTGCCCATGATAGCATACTCTCTAAACAAGGAAAACCTTGAGAAATATATCGCGAAGAATTATTCTTTTTAATACATATCAACAATAATGACATATATTAATATCTAAAAAAAATATATGAAGATTTTCGTACATTTAAAGACAAAAGTAAAACAATTATTTGATTTCAACGCTAGAACTACCGCTTAAACCATCCTTTTAATAATAAGATTTTCCCCTGCTTTCTCTTTGAATATCAGACACAGTCATACATATTATACATCAGACTATAGAACTATAAACAATAAAAATATATTCTAACTTCGAAACCTTTCACACCGTAACCTAGATACCAACCAGATAAACGTACACTCTGGGCTGAATATTCATGACAAAAGCCAGAATAAAACAGTAAGGGCTTCAGAAGGAGGTCTAAAGTACTTTGAATGATACCTATCAATTTCCTTCTTTATGTCGTAAAAACGATTACATCTATAGACGTCATTCCCAGTACGTTAGAGAGCATTTCAATGATATGAAAACTATATATAGTCGGATACTAAGATTAACTTCAAAATATCTGTGAATATTGATATGTTGTGCTTACTTAGCTATGAGTAAGTCACACATGAGAACAGAAGTTTGGGAATGGAATGTTTGCTTTATTTTTGCTGCCCATAGTACTCACTGTAATATTCAACGTACCGATCATCAGATAATCGCGGTTAGATTTAAAAATAAATTGACCTTTTTTTGTCTAGTTTTCTTATCAAATAGTTTTTATTAAAGTCATAAAACCAACACTTCTTCATTCTGAAATAAATTTAAGTGAAATAAATTTTTTAAGGGACTTTAAAGAGAAGAGAGTAAATCTTTTATTCTAAATCAATCTGTGCGTTCCCCGGCTTTTCATAAGATGTGAAATTTAACTTCTTTCAGCATTGTAGTCATAATTTTGTAATTTAGATCAGATATATTGTGTGCATTTATACCTGTACCCATAGAAAAGGAGGCAAATACTTTAAAACTACTTGCATAAGTAAAATTTATAAAACCGCTAGTGTAAATGCTGATACATTTGCTTCAGTTCAACAAGGATGTTCACAATACTAGTATATCTTTGATAATATGTTATAGTAAAAATATATTCAAAGTATGATGTATGAAATGATTACCTGTGTTTTAAATGGAATTATTGCACAAGTCACTGCCATCTTTAAAGGAAAGTTTAAAGTACAAAATGGAATTCTTTAATCAAAATGATGAAATAAGCACTCACTTATGAGAAAAAACAAAGAGTTTAAATTTCTAGAGAGACAGTTCACACTTGACCGCACTGTTTCATATAATAACAAGTGAATGAAGTATTGCCATGCAATACAAAGTCCCCTACTGGAAGGCACCTAATTTTTTCTACTGCAGTATAACATAATGAACTGATATCTGTCAAAGATGTATAAACAATATTGTACTACATATACAATATGTTATAACATTATAACAACACACTTGGATTAAAATGTGCATATATAAAAACCCACAGTTGTTTTCATATTGAATTTTTTGGCTGATTATAAAAATGTTATCATGTAAGTTATTTATAGTAACAACAAAGGGAAATTAATCTTTAAAAAAAAAAAAAAAAAAAAAAAAATAATATAAGTCCACAAGAAACTCTTTACCAGGTAGAGATAGGTCAAAATACACCTAAAAATTGGATGTAATATGCATGCTGTACCACAGAAAAGTGGTCTCGATTTTTCTCTACCGCCAGTAATAAAAAAGTTACAATAAAATCTATTTATAGTAACAACAAAGGGACGTAATTCTAAAAACAAGGGTGCCTCAGGATGGTGAACATTTGGTCCAAGTTACATCAAAATCCCTCCATGCATGAAGAAGAAATGTTCCGTACAAAGTCATTCTTGAATTTGACCTTTGACCTCAAAATATGACCTTGACCTTAGACCTAGGGACCTGGTTCTTGCGCATGACATGTTGTCTCATCCAGGGGAATATTTGTGCCAACTGATATCTAAATCCTGCTTTGCATGACAAAGTTATAGACCGGACAGGAAAAAAATCCTCTTGACCTTTGATCTCAAAGTGTGACCTTGACCTTTAAGCTAGGGTACTGGGTGTTGCGCATGACACGTCGTCTCATCATGGGAAACATTTGTGCCAAGTAATATTAAAATCCCTTCATGGATGGCAGAGTTATGGACGGGACAGGAAAAAAACTCTGTTGACCTTTGACCCCCAATTGTGACCTTGACCTTTGAGCTAGGGGTCCGGGATTTGCGCATGACACGTCGTCTCATCATGGGGAACACTTGTGCTAAGTAATATTAAAATCCCTTAATGAATGTCAGAGTTATGGACCGGACACGAAACAGACCCTGTTCATGCTATGTTAACATTTGACTGCTAAGTGTGACCTTGACCTTTGAGCTAGGGGTCTGAAAGTTGTGCATGACACATTGTCCTATTATGAGGTACATTTGTGCCAAGTAATATTAAAATCCCTTCATAGATGGGAGAGTTATGGACCGGACAGGAAAAAAAGCCTTGTTGACCTTTGACCTCCAATTGTGACCTTGACCTTTAACCTAGGGGTCCAGGTTTTGCGCATGACACGTCGTCTCCTCATGGGGAACATTTGTGCCAAGCAATATTAAAATCTCTTCATGGATGGGAGAGTTATGGACCGGACAGGAAAAAAGCCCTGTTGACCTTTGACCTCCAATTGTGACCTTGACCTTTGAGCTAGGGGTCCGGGATTTGCGCACGACACATTATCTCATCATGGGGAACATTTGTGCCAAGTAATACTAAAATCCCTTCAAGGATGGGAGAGTTGTGGACCGGACAGGAAAAAAGCCCTGTTGACCTTTGACCTCCTATTGTGACCTTGACCTTTGAGCTAGGGGTCTGGGTTTTGCGCATGACACGTCGTCTCATCATGGGGAACATTTGTGCCAAGTAATATTAAAATCCCTTCATGGATGACAGAGTTATGGACCGGACACGAAATTGCGGACGGACGGAATGACGGAAAGACGGAATGACGGAAAAGAGCATTCCTATAGTCCCCAAAACTGGTTTTCAACCAGTAGGGGACTAATAATTTAGTCTGTCGTTTCATAAACTTCTCATTTGGAGCAATCACTCTCTAATGAACGTATTTTAGAACACTTAATATTTAATGTCCATATCAAATAAATATAAAGTGAACCGCTGCCGTCATTTTCAATGTTCTTTTCTAAACGCATTTTTCTACATATTACAAATATTCAAAATGCATTTGCTTCTTTATTCATACATGTTTGTCTTCATGTATCGAAATTTTGAACATTCTGCAACACCGCATACATTTAAATATTGCACTGAACAACTACAAGATGAGCATTTTATACAGCTCCATACAATATTATATAAATGACACTAAACGCATTGGCGGCATTTGTGACTGGAAGGAATGAATACATGTTTTTTCTTTGAAGAATCGGGAATTTATGTGCTTGTATATATTTCATAAAAAATGCAAGTTTAGCATTTGTTTGGGCTCTATAAAATTGTGATAAATATCTTTTAAATTAGCATCTCCTACAAATTATTCATTGAAATCAACGATATTTTAGAGAAACGATCAATGTGCCATGTTCGACTTAAAATATTAGTACACTCTATTAGTATTGATAGTATGTAATTCTTTATGTTCAGCATCTTTGCTGTATCATGGAGCATTTATAATTCTATCTGAATCCGTTACCAAGGCGAGAAGAACATTTGCAAGGATGCACATACACAAAATTATTGAATTGAAACGCACATCTAGTAATCCAGTGAAATGTATGTGTGTGCTAGGCTTTAGCGTCTTTTTCAAAACCTTTTAAGTCATATAACCTCGTAGCAGTGAGCTCAATGCCCAACGCAGTAGACGCGTGAAATTATACCCCATGTTATATTATACTGACCAGTCTTAGCACTTAATGCTTGGCGCCAAGCGAGAAAGCTACTAGTACCATTTTTACATCTTTGGAATGGCGCAGCCAAGAAGCGAACTCACGACCTTCCGCACTCAAGACGAGCGCTCTACAACAAGGCTACAATGGCGGTAGTAATCCAATAAAGAACTGATTTCAAACATTAATAAAAATGATATACAACTGTACTCACTCATCATTGTAACATTTGTAAATGTCTCTGGACAATGGACAGCAATCACATTGTTCTCCGGTCTGTGAAAGTTCTTCACGTACCCTAAAAATAAAGAAAACCACGATTAATACGAAATCACAATGTACATTTTGATGTTACGCTACAGAGCAGTATTCACAACACACAAATTCGAAAATTTTGGTGCATCTGGTTGCTATTGTGATAGATCTACTTTTTCAGACGACAATATCGACTATTGTAAAACATTTTCACATGAACATGTATAAGAGTAAGCTACTATATACTGTCTTATTTTACACCAGCAACGTATAATGCAATATCGAAGTAACATAAATATGCCGTTGAGTGGAACAGTCAAAGCTAAACTCCTTCGCTAAACATTTTAAGCTAATTTTCTTCGATAAAATCGACGAAACCAGTGAACAGTAATCTTTCTCTGATTGTATTTTGGCATAATTATTATAAGTATAAACTAAATATATAATACAATAAGTTTATTTTGTAAGTGTTTCATGTGCCAAAATGAATTCAACAAAGCTGTATTTAGAAGAACAGCCCTGAAACACTATGAATGTATCCATCCTTGTTTTTTTTTTTTTTTTGTCAAAAACTACAAGATAGAAACAGTGTGACAACCATTAAGGCACAACGACAATCGTACTCCTTAGTGTTATGCGCAACGATTCGTATGTAAAATCGATCATAATTAACTGAAACTTCATTCCCCTCTTCAACACTAAGCAGAAAAATACCATAATTACTCTCTGCGAAACGAAGTTAAGTTAGTTGCTTTGGAAACATTTCAATGTCCTTAAGCAGGGTTATCATTTCCTTTCGATATGCTTCGATAAACCCTTTATCTATTAAATTTTTATTTCTTTGAAATAACTGTATTCAAATTCAAAGAAACAGTTACATAGATAGTTACATGAGCTGTATAGTTAGTCAATGTCGTGTAATCTAAATTTCAAGAAAATTGATTTTCTATGAAGTTGATGTTAAAAACCTGATATGATATTTCTAATAAATACCGTCGCTTTGCATCTCAAACACTATTCTAACACAACAGATTTGTTTTTCTGTAAAACAAGGAAAGCTGAAAATTATGTGTTATTATGCAACAATTTTTTTCTGACGTCACAGTAATTACGTCATAGCGTCAAACGGCATAGCGGTGAGCTGGAAATGAAACCAACAGAAAACAGACACATATTTGATGGATATCGAGGGATAATTTCACGTGATAAACCTTGATAACGTATTAGAATTGCAATAATATATCTCAAACAATGATTTTCTCATTTGTCGTTATAATTCGTATTATTATATCACTTGGTCTGCGCCCACACTCCTTACAATGATTTTGTTAAATGACAAATCACTGTTTGGGATATATCATTTCTTAAACATTTCATGTTTCTTTACAAAATGGTCTCATTTACCACTGTCAGTTTATTTTTGCATTACATAGTGTGTTTTTTCAAATGGTTTGTTAAGATTACTTGAAACTCAAAAAGTAAGATATAAATTCATCTGGAACATAGATAATTAGGAAATGTTTACTCAGCATAACTTGTCAGCCCTTGTTATTTAGTACACTATCACTACCATTAAATAAAATAGAGCTATTATAACAGTAGCTCGATCTGGGATGCTGTATTCGGCTCGAGTGGGTTTTTGCCTGATCGGATCTCACGAGTGTGATCCGACCTTGTAAAATCCACGAGAGCCGAATACAAAATCCCAGATCTAGCTACTGTTATAATGATCCTTTTATTATATACCTCTACCTTTTTGTTTGTTGTTTTGTTATTGAACGAAATCTTCAATGTTTATCGATATTAAAAAGGACCTAAGTGAACGTTTTTGATGTGCGCTATTTATAGAACTGTGTCAGGTTATGCATATGAGCGAAAGTAGTCCGGCAGCATACAATACAAAAGATATAATAAGGAATATAAAAGGTACAATAAGGAAATTATTTCTGCCTGTTCATATTTAATTGTGAAATACAAGCCGAGTTTTTACAGAATTTATATAGGTATATAATAAAGTCTCTTACTTGATATCATGAGCAGTATTCTTTCTTAAAATCCATTAACGCGTATCACTGGTTAATTTTGAAAGCATCTGCAAAGACGTTAATGCAGACTTCAACAAAATATTGACAATGTGTTGCATTTTTTCCATTACTGCTCATGAACAGACCCAATCACACCGAGTCTGCAATTTTCACTGTTTGCCTTGTTTTCGGTGCTTCCGAGGAATATACTTTTCAGATTTTATTTGAATATCAGTAGCAACGACAAACCAGCAAATTCTCATTAATAGAGTATCTTGAACTCTTTATCGTTTTATATTTCAATTCCATTGCCAAAACAATCCATAATTGTTTCTTCTGCAAAATAGGTTAAAGCACGACGGTATTCTCTCTTAATCTAATGGTATCCTGAATGTATACATTTCCAAAACTGGATATATTCTTGTGTTTTTAAATAATTTCATCTGTGCCCAAAGGTAATCAAGTGACTAATCGATAAAAGTCTGTTTCTGCCCTATTGACATGGCTGCGACTTGCAAATAATACTGACCAGACATATCTGACACCAATCAATAACAAATTAACTTTTGGAGTTAAAACAGCTTTTATCGTAGCTGCTACACGTAATGTATGCAATGTAATTCGGTGACCGTATTTACTACAATGTTCGTAGCTAGACAATTACATACTGTCTATCTTAATGTTTTATAACAGTTCCAAGGTTTTATATCACATTTCTGTGCTTAACGATTTGAATAGTCACATGACAGATATACAATTATTTGTTCACGACTTAAAATTATTAGTAATTTAGCTGCACTTTTCCTCGAGAAAATCCTTTTACTGAGTGAAACAAAAATCACATAATTACTTGAATTTCAACGACTTATATCTGTTACGCTTCCATACTGGAGTCATGATTATCTAGAAAACCAAGTAGAATAGCCAAATGTTCACTCTGATTGTTACAGAGTTACATTAATGTCAAACAAATCAAACTAATTCGCAAAAGCACAGACATCACTTGTATACCGTTATAAGCAAAATATAAGACTTTGCTTAAAAGAATGACCACACTGAGTGTATTTTGTACCCTTTAGTAGTTTAAGGCATTGAATTCGGCGGATCCTTTTTTTTGCAAGAAAGGACGCTACAGTACTTGCAGTTGTCCTGAGATACACAGTAAATTAAAATCATCAGTTACTCCATGTTCAGTTATAGGTGTTACTCAAAGTTAAGAAATGTTTAATATTACATTTGTTATTAAAGTGTACATACGAAACAATACAAAACTTCGAAGATACAACTGCTAACTTTGTTGAAAACAATACAGCAATTCTAGATATTCTGAAATTAATTGGACAATCATGGATGTTTAACAAATGAAAATTAATCTTTCTCAGAATTGAAAACTGTTTACGGAATTTAATTTGCTATATGAAATATACCCAAGAAACTGGAAATGAATATTCGTAGCTTTTGTTTTGGTAAGTAAGCAAATATCATCATGAGGGACTACTTTTGATCGATAGTGTCTGGACAGAAGGCAAATTATATACCAAGTGTCTATTACTTTTCTTGGAAACCTAATATCAAATGACAGAAGGAGATGAACAATTTATAGCAGCATATCATGAAAATTTCTATTCAATTATCATCTTCTGTCATCAAAACATCTCAAACCGAAACAATTAAAATAATTGTGCCAACATAAAACGTGATTAAATAATTAATTAATCAAATAAATGTAGATATATCATTAGTCTTTGATATAGTGTCAAACCTCTGTCCAAAATAAAATGTCTTTGACCGAAGTAAATAAATGCTTTTTGTCGAATAATTGTACGATGCACCGTTCGAATTAAAGTGTATTGTTTAGAAACGTTTGGATTTGTCAATTATATGATATACTGTTGAGTTATTGTGTTAAAGTGGTATTGTTTTAATGGTTATAGTAGCGCTGACAGTCTTGTTAAATTGATTTAAAACATATTCTTGAAATTGGTCTGTCTGCACTAGAAATAAATCTGATATCTTCCTCCATCACTGCAGTTGCAAATTAAAAATATGATCTAAATTGTGTAGATGTCACTTAACATATTTGGCTATATTAAACAAGTGTTGACTTGTTCTCCGCAGGTAATTGTAGGCACATTCATATACTAAGAAGACCATACTAGCTATGGCCAGTTTTATGCACTGGCTATTAAACCAAACGGTCTGACAAGCTGATATCATTTATCATTTTACAGATAACAACGAATGCCTTACAGTAAAATGAACGCAAAAATAACATTGAAACGAAAGGCCGTGATTTTCCTATAACACCTATATGATTTTCTCAGCTTGCTTGATCTTTTCTTTTGGTGAGGGTAACAAGTAAAATATCTGAATTTGAAAAGTATTTTGAAATAGAGGCAGTGTTTTTTGGCAAGAAGATTTCTAAAGTCTCCACTAATATACAGATGGGCAACGGGAAAGGTGGGGTGGGGCAAAATATAACAAAGGATACTAAAAGACAACTGCAAGAAATAAGATGAGGGAAATTTATTTGTTTGTTTTGTGTTTAACGCCGTTTTTCAACAGTATTTCAGTCATGTAACGGCGGGCAGTTAACCCAACCAGTGTTCCTGGATTCTGTACCAGTACAAACCTGTTCTCCGCAAGTAACTGCCAACTTCCCCACATGAATTATCAGAGTTGGAGGACGAATGATTTCAGACACAATGTCTTTTATCAAATCATCACGGAGAGTAATGGTAGGTGGGTTAGGTTTAATATATACAGGGGCGGGGTTAATGTAATACTAACAGACACTTTCGTATTACAAAAAAAAACTACAAAACCTAGGGGTGATACGGGATTAGTTAATTGTGTGCGTGTGTTTTAGGACGAGGGAGGAGGGGAGTAATGCGGGCAGGAGGGAAATAACACGATACTATGTGACAATATTGGGAAACGTTTGGGGGTTGTAGGTAGGTAACGTGGGCAGGCGCTTGAAGGAATGTGGTAAAGGGTTCCATACGTAATTTACTGTGAAATTGTCTTTGACTTTGGTGAGTGTTTTAGAGAAGATATTTCCAATTTTGCAATTAAATAGAAAAAAGTGGAAACTCCATATAAACTCCATACTTGAGCCACACTGGGAAGCTTTCCCAGCCCCTTGAGATCCTGTTGTAAAAGAAAGATAATGTGTTGAAGGAATTTGATAGAGAATCTTCCAAAGAACATTTATGAGAAAGCAAATCGAAACAGCGGTTTCAGAAGAGGAGATTTTCATTTTTTATAACGGCATATAGAAAATCGTGCAGTGCACGCATGGACGTAAGTGTATCTAAACAAAACAGAATAATCAGAAGGAATTTCGTAGATGTTCGCTCAAGAAACGTCTGTGACTTTTTTTTCAAAATCAGGCCAGCAATTTCTGAGGAGAAAATTTCGTAAGTTTCTCATTTTGGTTGCCATGATTATCGGAAATCGACATGGGAGAAGTAAATCTGAAGGAATCTTAGGACCACTCCTGGGATATATATGTTTTGTAGAAATTGGCTTAAAAGGTTAGATGTTGTTTGAAACAAAATGTTGCCGACGGATAACGACAGATATAGCTCACATTGAGCACTCTGAGCACAGCTGAACTGAAAAAAAGAAGAAATAGTCTATTAAATTGTAGTCGCCAATCATTTTCAGATAATAAAAGTATTAGGAGCAAACTCAAATAATCATTAAGATTGCTGGCATTGCGATTGATTTGGGTTTTCGTTTTCAATAAAAAAAATTAAACAATAACAACAACACATTAACTATTCATGACAAATCAATGCAAGATTATGACAGATGGAGATGTCATTTCAAGTAGGCAAATGGTGATATCAACCTCAGTTATACACAAATATCAAAGAGTTTCTTCCGTGCAAGACAAAATCTTTATTTTCCTCAAGAAAAACCTAACTGTACCTGTGTTACCCATATATCAAATAAAAACAATCAACAAAAAAGAACAACAGCAAAACATTACAAATGTGCGTTGATGAATAAAGCCTAAAAAACACACACATAATAGAAGACATAGCTTAGGCAAATCAAAATGCTATTAGTGCGTCTAGCAATATGAATTATTTCTGTTTGTTTTGCAGTCTTATTATTTAGACTTAAAGACACTTCATCTGTTTTACAGCATAGAAAACTGACTATTTCTCAGTAAGGAAAGAATCTTCTGAATGGTAAAGAGCAGTAGAAGCAAAACTTTAAAAACCGGAATTAATATCAAACAGGCAATGCCACGCACCAAAAACGCAGCCTCCCCAAAACGAAACCCTGCATGCGGACGCGGACACGACCAACACACACACAAACACACACACACACACACAAATTAAACGCACAAGGATAAAACGAACAAATAAAGGAACATTGATCATTTCATTTTTGAATAGAGACTGCCCTGCGATTAAAATTAATATATCTAGCATATTTTAAAACAGAAACCTTGTATTTTTATATAAGGTAACCTTCCTTAATCACAGTAGTTTGAAAACATAACAGACAATTGTAGGTATTAATAAAAGTCATCACTACATGTATTAACTGTCATTTGAAAGGCAACAGTTCGATGACATTTTGTTGTCTTCAGGCACTTTTATTAGGTTCTCATACAACCCCATGTATTGAGTTGATGTACATTGCTTTCAGGCTTTCACACAATAACATGATATTTTTATATGCTGAAGCTACATGTATAAGTACACATGGAACTAAGAATCACAAAATTCAAAAAAGGTTACGAAAACATAATTCATTCATTTGTTTCTTCGTAAATAAGTTTATATGAAAACGTTATGTTTGCTTCCTGAGACTTTGTACTTACACGGATAATGGTTATTTTCTCTTTTTAACGAAAGACAGTATGTAATAACACGAACAGTAGTTGTATATCTGACAGTCAAACATTCATCTGTGCTATTGTCAAACAATCTTATCAAACAATAGTCTTATACTATTCATGAAGTAAACAGCCCACTCTTTCAGGCAAGCATAAGGAATTGTCACCACTTACTCTGCTCGGAATTGAGTCTTATTGCGATATGAAACTGTCGTGCCAAGAAAACATTTCCCAGAAATATGCAAAAACAGTAGAAATAAAACGTATCTGCAAGGTTTCATGTTTCCTAATAGAAGTAACAGAAGAACAAAAGTGAAATGCATTGAAATTTACATACACATTATTATCATATCGCTTATTTAGTCAAAGGATTAATCAAGTATATTTGGCATAAATAAAATCTGTAAAAAAAAGATCGTAGAGACTATTTTCTATCTCGATAGCACATAAAGACAAGAACACAATTAATAATAATAATAATACGGTTGTTTAATGCAAAGTTCGTGAAATGTTTTCATAACATATCACTTCTTTTCCACAAAAGGCCGACTTATGCAACGAACAAATACAAATTTTGTCATAATAAAATTATTAGTTACCAGAGAATAGAAAATAATAAGATCAAGTATGTTACCGGAAATACCGTGGTATGTACTCCTAGATGTGCCACAGGTCTTTAGGCATTTACCAAACGAGCAATGTTAAATAAAGGGCAACACTATTTTTATACAGCTCTATTCAGGGAGATTGATTAACAAGTATAAGGCCTAGAGACAATCTAATTAGCCCGCCCGCTTAGCTCAGTAGGTAAGAGCGTTGGTCTACGGATCGCGGGGTCGCGAGTTCGATCCTCGGGCGGGGAGTATTTTCTCCGTGACTATTTGATAAACGACATTGTGTCTGAAATCATTAGTCCTCCACCACTGATTCATGTGGGGAAGTTGGCAGTTACTTGCGGAGAACAGGTTTGTACTGGTACAGAATCCAGTAACACTGGTTAGGTTAACTGCCCGCCGTTACATGACTGAAATACTGTTGAAAAACAGCGTTAAACCCAAAACAAACAAACAAACAATTTAATTAAGACCCAATTTAGCATTCATTGCCTTCGCATACACCGATTGATGAAAACTGAAACGTTCAAGTGCTGTTGTGTAGCTTTCGTTGCCTTTATTTGATTAACAACAAATTGACTGAAACATGAAAAGACAGGTCGATGACGAATGACCTCACTATATTTAGGTTTAAATTCATACTTAGGTTCGTATGAACAAATGTATGTGACTACTTTCTTTGAAGTAATGCCTAGAATATTTTTTAATCAGTTGGAGCAGTTCACACTCTATTTATTTGTTTAATTTGTTGGGATTTGGTAATACTGCATATACAGAAATATAAGATATCTCCTTTAAGACTTTGAACCGACTGCCGACAAAAGCAATATTATCAATATGGGAACGAGAAGTCCCATTTATGATTGCTTATGCACTACATACAAGATCGTAAAAGCTACACATACATCTTTGAAAACAGAATGGGATGCATGTCAAGTACATGTTTACACCATTTAAATGAAAACGTACAGAAAATATCTAATAAGTATAATAAGTTGCAACTTGAAACAAAGCAAACACTTTCAGACCAGATGAATGATTATAGATGTTGCTCAAAACAGAGTAACAACAGTCTCCGGATTAAGCCTTTTGCAAATTCAGCCAAATTCTGTTTTTAACTTTCCCTTTATTTGTGCTTCAAATGGCACTAAATACCTCTATTGAAAAAAGTGCTTAATATGAATTTTTATAGTTTCCTAGAAAACCATGCATCATATTGTTGGGGAAATTAACTGCCTTTGATCAACTGGCGTTAAAAGTGTCTCGACTGAAAGAAAATCGAATATCGTGGTGTATTCCTTTTCCTCGAAATTTTAGCTCAGTCGAGACCGGCTGATATATCTTCAGCATACATCAGCATTTGATGGAATGTTCTATTATTGTATCATCTTTATGTCTTCGAAATGGAGCAAAACATGCGCAATGCCTTCAATGATAAATCTACATGAAATTCATACATTGTGAAAGTTAAGGTTAGCAGCTAGCAGCAGATTCACATAAACAAAGACATTGAACTTTCGTGAACAAATGAAATAAAGACTTTAAAAACCGGTGGCAGTATGTGACATAGATCCCAAGTGAAATCATATTCCCTTTCTTTTAACTTAACTTTAATACGTCATGAGAATGTTCATGGAATAATTATTCATTGGTAACAGTCCGACGACATTACGCCGGGAAGATCACTAGTCTTTTTATTACCATTAAAGAAGGTATGAATATTTATACAGAGAAAAACAAAATCAACGGGTTTCCAAGAAACGTCATATAAATATATTTGACCTTCCTAAGCAGATCATAATCCCGTTGTTTTCAAATTACATTCATTACAAACAAATCTGACAGATACTGGTTGAGATATTTTTCAAATACGGAAAGGGGTGTGTGATACGTCAGTTATATATGAAATTGGATATTTTTTCTGTACAGGGCAATCTTTGTTTAAAATGAGAAATACCTCATAAGATGAAACAAAACAGATGACAGGACATTGACTGGAAAAATGCAGATGCACAAAATGAATGCAATCCTGCAATTGCGATCGATCAGGAGTAGAAACAAAGTTTATTAATTCTGGAACATCAGATTAAAATGTTTCATTTCGCTGAAGTACTTTGCATATGCATTACACTTACCCATGTCCCCGTATGATATTAGTTACTAGTCTTGCATAACGTTTGCATCTGGTGGTACATTTATTTAGAAACTAATAAAATATAATGAACGATCATGATCTGAGAAAGTAATGATTTCAACAACAGATATTATATATCTTAAGAAATACCTTTTATTGTCCTAAGTTTTTCTAATTTCAAAATTCAGTAAAAGTCATGACACAGTGTCGTTACAGGTCAATGACAAGTAAGGAAATTAATTTCAATTTTCGGATCATAGGAATTTTACCACAGTCAATGAAAAATAACTGCAAATAACTAATTAATTGATAAGAATAAGGAATGAAATATGACATATTCTGTGTTGGATCATAGAATCCTAAACTCTGTTTATAAAGAAGTAAATCAAAATTTGTTTAAAAAACTAATAAGTGTATCATGCACATGTTTCGCAATTAGTTTAGAAAAGGAAGGCAGACTTAAGATAGGTCTATAATTATTTACATTAACAATATCCCGTTTTTTACAATGGTTTAACCTTTGCCCTTTTCCTGACAATCAAGAAAATGGCTTCACTAAAGCTGCGATTTATAATAAATGAAATGCTATGAGATATAAATGGGGCAGACATTTTCAACAGTTTTGGTCCTATATTATCTAGACTTGTTGATCATGTTTTTGCAAAATAGTCTTGTACTTTAAAACCTTAAGGCAGATTTACAAGAATGAGGCCTAGTGACAATTTAATTAAGACCCAATTTTGCATTCATTGCCTTCGTATATATATATATATATATATAGTGATGAAAAATGAAACATTCAAGTGCTGTTCTGTAGTTTTCGTTGACTTTACTTGATTAACAACAAATTGACTGAAACGCAAAAAAGACAGGTCGACTACGAATGACCTCACATTACTTAGGTTTAAATTCATACTTAGGTTCGTTTGAACAAATGTATTTGACTACTTTCTTTGAGGCAATGCCTAGATATATTAATTTTGTGAAGTGGCAAGAGCAATTCACATAATATTTATTTCTTTGTTTTGTTAGGAATTATATTACACAACACTGCATAAATGTAATGTAAAAACCTCTTCCTAGGTCTCCGAACCGACTGCGGTTCGGACATGTGCTCCGACAAAAGCAACATTAACAATATGCCAACAATTGCTTATGCACTACATACACAATCGTTAAAGCTACAAATACTCTTATAAAAATGGCATGGGGTACATGTCAAGTACATTATTATATCATTAAAATAACAAAATTAGGAAAATATCTATTGCAATAAGTTGCAACTTGAAACTAAGTGACACTTCTCAAACCAGATGAATCAGTATAGATGCTGCTCGAAACTGCGAGTCAATTCTGAAAGCACAGTCTGGATTTAGTCTGCAAATCAAGACATTTTGCACAAAAGTACAGTTTGTTTTTAATTTTCCTTTGAATTGTGCTTCAAAAAGTACCAAACACCTTTTAAAACAAGAGTGCCAGAATGTCACAATATACGCCTGTCACAGCAAATTTCTTTACACTAGCACCTGTATTTGCATATGGAATTTTAATTTTGTAGTTGTTTACAATGTGTTTTTTAGAAATTATTGTAACACTTTTATTTTTCTAAGTCCACAAAAAAAAAATTACCTGGTAGAGATACCTTAAAATACACCCAAAATTTGAAAGTAACATCAATGTTTACCACAGAAAAGTGGTTCTGGTTTTTCCCTTCGGTCAATTATAAAAAAGTTACAATGCAAGTTAATTATAGTAACAACTAAGGGAAGTTAATCTTTAAAGAAAAAAAATTTGCAAGTCCGTACATAAATCCTTACCAGGTAGAGATAGCCAAAAATACACCTCAGAATTGGATGTAACATGCATGTTGTACTACAGAAAAGTGGTCTCGATTTTTCCCTACGACTAGTAATGAAAAAGTTACAATATAAGCTATTTATAGTAACAACAAAGGGAAGTAATTCAAAAGAAGGGACCAGTGATGACACTCCGTCTCATGATGGTGTACAATTGTGCCAAGTTACATCAAAATCCCTCCATGCATGAAGAAGAAATGCTCCGGACAAAGTCATTCTTGTATTTGACCTTTGGCCTCTAAGTGTGACCTTGACCTTAGACCTAGGGACCTGGTTCTTGCGCATGACACTCCGTCTCATGCTTGTGAACATTTGTGCCAAGTTACATCAAAATCCCTCCATGCATGAAGAAGAAATACTCCGGACAAAATTGTCATTATTGTATCCTTTGACCTCTAAGTGTGACCTTGACCTTAGACATAGGGACCTGGTTCTTGTGCATGACACCCCCTCTCATGATGATGAACAACTGTGCCAAGCTACATCAAAATCCCTCCATGCATGAAGAAGAAATACTCCGGACAAAGTTGTCATTCTTGTATCCTTTGACCTCTAAGTGTGACCTTGACCTTAGACCTAGGGACCTGGTTCTTGCGCACGACACTCCGTCTCATGATGATGAACAATTGTGCTAACTTTCATCAAAATCCCTCCATGCATGAAGAAGATATGCTCCGGACAAAGTCATTCTTGAATTTGACCTTTGACCTCTAAGTGTGACCTTGACCTTAGACCTAGGGACCTGGTTCTTGCGCATGACACTCCGTCTCATGATGGTGAACAACTGTGCCAAGTTTCATCAAAATCCCTCTATGCATGTTGAAGATATGATCCGGACAAAGTCTGTGGACGCCGCCCGCCCGCCCATCCGCCCGCCAGGGGCGTTCCCATAATACGTCCCGTTTTTCAAACGGGCGTATAAAAGGACTGTATATGAATATTAATAGTTTCCTACATGTAGAAAACCATGTATCATCTTGTTCCGGAAATTAACTGACGTTAAAATTGTCTTGACTGAAAGAACATTGAATACCGTGGAGAATTATTTTCTCACAATTTCAGCTCAGTCGAAACAGGCTGAATATCTATAGCATACCTCAGCATTTGATGGAAACTTCTATTATTGCACCATCCCTATGTCTTCAAAATGAAGCAAAACATGTGAAATGCCTTCAATGATAAATCTACATGTAATTTTTACATACATGTAAGTAAAGGTTAGAAGTAGAATCTCATATTAAAGACAATTTAACTTGCGTGAACATATGAAATGAAGCCTTTTTGTTTCCATTACGTGTGTTAGAGATTCACCTGGAGGGGATTACTTTTATTTACACTGTCCCGTGTCTTTGGAACATGGTGGGGATAAGAGTGAGGTTGGGTGCGCACCATAAACCAGTTTAAGCTCCCAAGTGGTGTTTTTGCCACTGACCGTTCCAAGGCGGTGCCCCACTGTGTTCCTTTGTTTGTTCGTTTTGTCCTAATGTGTTGGCTTTTTGTGTGTGTATGTGTATGTGTGTGTGTTTGTAGTGTGCGCGCCTGCGTGCTGTGGGTTTCGTTTTGGGGAGGCTGCGTTTTTGGTACGTGGCATTCCCTGTTTGATATTTGTCTTTGTTTTTTTTTTAATAATGTTATTGAAAACGGTGGTTGTTTCGCTAAAATGTTATGTGACATAGATCTAAAGCGGAATCATGTTCCTGTTAATTCTAATCCTCCGTAAGAATTGTCGTAGGCCTACTGCTGCCTGTTCATTCTTTCAAATGTTGGTAACAGTCCGATGAAATTACGTCAGGATGATCATTAGTCTTTTGTGTTACCATTATAGATATCGAAATAACGAAGACTGTTTATATAGAGAAAAACGAAATCAACGGGTTCCCAAGAAACGTCACATACAATATATTTGATCTTCCAAAGCAGATAGTCATTCCGTTATTTTAAAATTACATTCCTTTTGTGACAAAAATCTGACAGATATTGATGGATGTAACAGTCATTTATATATGAAATTGGATATTTTCTTCTGTACAGGGCAATCTTGGTTTATCATGAGAAGGTTGTAACTTGTGATGCCTCACATGGTGAAACAAAACTAGAGAGGATATCGACTGCAAAAAATGCAGATCGCCTCAGTTACGCAAAAAAATGAATGCAATCCTGTAATTGTGATCGATCAGGAATAGAAGCAAATGTATTCATTCTGAAAGATCACATTAAAACATTTTATTTTGCTTAAGTACTTGCGATGGTCTTTCTCTTACTTCTGTCCTCGTCTTTCATGACTTTTGCATCTGGTGGTAGTTTTATTGTAAAACTAATAAAATCAAGGAGTAAAATATGGCATATGCTGTGTTGGATCCAATAACGGGTCTGTCTGTAAACTATGATCTACACTTCCGTTCGGACTTCGTTAATTTAATTAGTTGTATGGCAGAAAGGTTGATCTTGTCACATTACCGCTTGATATACATGTTCTTTAGCAATGTTTCCCAGATTTCTAATTAAACATAAAGCAATACCACTGTTATCAAAATCAATGGTTGTATGATCTATTTAAATTTTAAAAATATAGTGACTGGTTTTAAATTTATCGTGAGAAAAGATTAAGATGGGTGTAATTTCCTTTCAATATATATTCTAATCACATTTAAAATTATTTTTGAACGAACTGTTAATAAACTTTCAACATAAAAGCAAATTTTAAATAGAAAAAAATGTAAAATTTCTAAACAATTTTACACTGGAAAAAGTACAATTTTGGCACGAAAATAAATGTTACAGATTATGTGCAGAAACAGTAGTGCTTTTCATGGTCATAAAAATTAGGAAAATTCATATTATTATTGATAAGGAAGGCCTATATAACGATGTTTAAACTATGAATTTGTAATTCAATCCAATATATTTATAGGTTATTCTTGCATAAAAACTACTTTTTTCAGTGGATCCGCCCACGTATAAACGGGAGAAAAATCGTTTGCAAACAAGGCAATTCACGTGCTGTTAATACATTTTTATTTTTGAAATGCTTTGCCAGGGATATATGTATGTATTTTTGCGCACACTGATATTTGGCATCTGCGTCTTGTTTCTTCCATAACAACCACTTCTTGTAGCATTATAGACACAATGTAATCCATAGTATGTTTAGCTGTATCTGTTTCCAACCCCAAACGTACTGCCCCCATCAATGTACGCACTAGCTTCTCTTAGAGTTCACTCCCTTTACAAAGCGTCTGTTCAGTTATTGTAAATAACTGTGAATAAATAAGTATCGCGTGTAACTTGTGCTATTGTTCGTTTTTAGGTATTATATTTATGATTTTGGTAAGTATCAGTCGGTATGTTTTTATCTAATTTCTCGAAGAATTTATATAAACAGCTTGAAAACTTGACACTACGTTCGTACTCATCCGTACTCCAACTGCGTGTCCGTACTCAATATAACTCGAATGTAAAGTTATTATTCTTGAAATTGTGATCGAGTCCACCAAATTGTGAAATGATATGAACAATTATTGGTAGTTTTATGTTTGTAATAATGAGAGATAAAAAAATAGCTTAAAAACCTTCAGGATGTGCTTTTGATAGTGTTGTTTATTTCCGGGCCCTGGATACGGATATTTAAAACATGTTTACCGTTTCCAAGAACAACTGGAATGGTAAATAAAAAATGTACCGGAATCGTCAAGTCATCACATATGAAAACAATACAAAAATCGTCGTGAAATATTTTTTTATGCAAGAATAGCGACAATACACGTTTGTTTTGTGTCCGAGACCGAAGGTCGAGGTCACAAACATATCCCAAGGGCTTCTGCAGACGTTAATACACAAAAAACGTGTATTATCCCTACATTAGATTTGTATCGAGAAATATGCATGAGTTCTGCAGCGGAAATACTGCGCGACTTTAGGAGCGCAATATTATTCCGCGAAAGAACGAGTGCATAATTATCGATGCAAATCAAATAACCTTTTTATTACATACGCATCTACACTTAAAATTATTATATATAGAATCTATTATATAAATCTGTTATTAGGCCTGAGCGAAATTGATAATTTCGTCGTTAAAGAACTTTTAAACGCGACAACATGAAACTGACGTCACAAATGACGTCACACACCCGACACGAAATTTGAACGTAAATATGGAAAAATGTTGACGTTTCAGGTTCCACTGAAAGTGAATGGAGTTTTTGAATGAAACTGACGTCACATGAAACTGACGTCACAAATGACGTCACACACCCGACACGAAATTTGAACGTCAATATGGAAAAATGTTGACGTTTCAGGTTTCATTGAAAGTGAATGGAGTTTTTGAATGAGTATGTAATAATTATTCATATTTCTAACTCTGTGTGCGTGCGTGTTCGTGTTTAACGTCTTTTTCAACAATTTTTCAGTCATATAAACGACGGTGTCTACTTGTAGCAGTGAGCACAATGCCCAACTTTATAGTGTTGCCTCACTGGAATATCACGCCGTAGACACGTGGCATGATACCCCACCCTGTCACATTATACAGACACCGGCGGACCAGTCCTTGCATTATCCTATTAATGCTGAGTGCCAAGCGAGGACGCTACTAGTACCATTTTTAATATTTCTAACTGAATATTGCAGAGGAGGGTAGTAATTAATAGCAAATAATGACACATCAGTAAGTTTTTAGAACAGAAACGTCATACATAACTACTTTATAAATAATCATCAGGCAAGCCGGTTGTGATTAATATATAATGAAATGTTAATATATATATTATGAGGTCCTGTAGAATGAATGGAAATCAATGGATTACTATAGCAACATCATGTGATAGAATATGCAGGGATGAAACATCTGTACCGTATGTAAACATTAAACGTAAACATCGTCAATAATCGTCTCATATAGGACTGTCAAGGTTTTTTTTTTCTTTTCCTGTGTCAGGTTTGTTTAATATTTATTTATGATCGTAGTCCGCTCAGGCCCTTGCTAGCGTGGGGTAGGGGATGGGGAGGGGGCGTTGGAGGCGATGCGCTTTTTATTATTTCATTACCTCCTTCAAAAGGAGTCAGCTTTGCTAGGCTTCGAGCATTTATTATGGAATTTAATAAATCATAGGCATTAAGATAATAACAATTTAAGTTATTCACCAAAAGACTTTTCAAAATCCTCATTAACTAGCACAAGTGTCACTTTACTAGGTTGGTACAAGTGTAAAACTATTTTGTCACTTATCTCCCAACTGGTCGGCATAGAAAAATAGCAAGGGAAAAATATTTTTTGGGAAACGCAAAAAATTGTTATTCAAGAGGAGTACCATGTTTTGCTCTGATGTAAATTGGACATGTAGTGTTCCTTTCCAACCAAAAAATAAAGTTAACTTTTCTTGTAAAATTAATCAAAATGTCATATAGGCCTATATCCGGCGTCTAAAGTAATCAATTAGATTATTTTGCTAAAAAGATTCCATGACACGTTCGCTCTCTATGAAATCACAAATGTCTTTGTAAATCCATTTATCAGGAAATAAAAGACAGAAAACTTCACATGCTATATAATTATCGATCCTTTGACAGAAACCAGACGTCAAATAGTAAAGGATATTCTGATAAAGACTTTCCTAACAGCTGATACAATGTAAAGCCAGCTAATCTGAGAAAATTATCTTCAGTAGTCATTACATGTTTGTATATATTGTGGTTTGTTCAGTCTTAAGTCACGCAATTATTGTTCATGTCATATAGTGACATTCAAACTTTAATGATGAGAAAAGGCCACAGTTCCCCCATTGGGTATTATCTCAGACATAGCCTGGCAGGAAGCCGCAGGTCAGCTGGGTGGCTTCCTCACCATGCAGGACCGGAAGCTTCATAGGTGGGGAGCAAGTAACATTAACTACTCCGTTATGCGAGTCCCTAATACCCCAGTCACACATACGGCGCAGATAACTACGTCTAGCCACGGATAGAAACGTAGTAATACTACCTAAAAGTAGTAACCCGTATCAATTCGTACCAATCCGTACAGCTCATGTACGGATCGATACGGATTACTACGTTTCTATCCGTAGCTAGGCGTAGCTATCCGCGCCGTATGTGTGACTGGGGTATAAAGTAGTGAGTACAATACACTTACTTCAGGGCTAATCAACCTCTAAATTTATTACCAAAATTTCGCAATTGTGTTTATCTTCTGTTCATATTCACTGTTACCTGATGTTAAAAAGGACATTCAAAACCGCTTACAGCAAAGCTAGAGTATAGTGCATGTTGATATCACAGTAAAATAAATGCGTTTAATTAAGCTTTCACTTGCCTCTGTCGCAGATAAAGCTAGGCTTTTTTAGGATGTGGACATGTTATACATAAAGAAACATGTGTCATTCTATTCAGTTGTCACAACACGAAGTTGTTTACAAGATACAACAAGAAATTAAATATGACGATAACACGGCTTTCTTCATATTTATTTATTTTAGTTTTTTTGTTTTTGTTTTTTTTTGTCATATCAAAATAAGCCAGTGTTATTTATAACATTATTAATGTATGTACAGAATTTGAACACTTCGTTTTAGTAAAAACGAAAAGAGTTAATACACAAATGCAATGAATATATATTTCTGGCTACGAAATCAATAAATGTAGAACCAGAGAACCAAAGTTATGTTTCTGTATTTAATGACAAATATATTCAAGAAATCCTATCACGTATATTACGTAAACACTTATAAATAAATGTTTATCAGATAGTTTTACTGTATTGAAATACATTGTACACTGAATATATCGAAAGAGCTCTCATAAATAGATTTATGTTTTTTATTCTCCAGAATATACAAATTTTGCTTTGTTCCAACTTAAGGTAGCTCTGCACGTTTGATAAACCAGAAGTGATGGCGTAACGTCATTTATCCGGAAAACGTTGAATAATGCCTGGATTTCGGGTACGGAAATGAAAAATCATTTTATGAAGTAATGGCAGTCCGTGAGTAAATTTATTACAATGGCACTGTTACTATCTTTCTAAACTTAAAATATGATATCAAAACATATGGCACGTTAAACAATTCAAAATAATGTCTTAAAATTAGTTTGGAATGTGCGGTTCTACACAGTTTTTTCGCCACATTAAAGACTATATGATTATTTACGACTGTGAGAAGTTTCATTTAAATCTACATTGTCGAAAAATTTCTATTCGCAACATTGTTATGAATGTTGTGATTTTCCCAAAGACTCCAATTATGAAAACTTGTATTAGGTCCAAATTTTTCAAATCAGTCTAGCAAAAAATCAAGCACACGACCCTATCTTTTTTATCTGCTGAATTTTCTAAGAATATTCTGAAGTTTTGAAAAATCAGGATTTAATCAAATTTTACATTGTAAAAAAAAATATGATCCAAACGTGCAGAACTACCTTAACGAAAGCAAGCGCGCAATCATTTCTAAGATTTGTAATATATCAAATGTATAGCTTTGCAGCAATATATAGGTACATAGTAACAATTATATGAAATTTATTACATAACAAGACAGACCTGACGCTGTAAATACCTTTTACTTGTAATTGACTTACTGAATGAAACCTAACGAGATACTAAACACCATTGAAAGCTTCTTAATGAACAAGTTGAGATCAATATCTATCAGATCATAGTATAAAAAGCGTTAACTGGAAATAGATATTATGCATATATAAACATTGCATTAAGTAATTCGATTTATTACTTACAATCAAAAGCCATTATTGCATTATCACTTCCATCAACACAAATAACCACTGTTCTTTCCTGACTAGCCATTGAAATGTTAATCTAGCCAATAAACGTAATGTCCAAACTATCACTATACAAAGCTAGCGTTCGAGTAAAAACAAATGCAATGAATGAGGCGTGAGTGACTAGCCGATCAATACACTCGACCTGGAAGCAGAAGATGCGACTGCAAATCAAAATCACATGTCTTCTACCGTCCATCAATAAATTGATCACCTGTCCGGTAACTACTCACTCGGACGTAATGATCAGGTATTCATTGGAATTATAACGTAAGGTAATATTCCGGCAATAATTCATAAACCTTGATTGGATGCCATACGATATCTTGCTTATACACAGTTAACATGAAATATAGCGTATGATATCTTTTGGCATCTGGGGCGTGTAATACTTACCAGACGAAATGCCAGTTCGGAACAGAGACAATACTGCATATTTCAAAAGGAAGAACTTTAATCAAATTGCAAAGATACGAACGAAACTGTACTAAGATGGCATTTCATGCCTTGTGAATTTTTGTTCGCTGAATTCTTCAAAGATTTGTATATTTCTCACTATATTCAGAAAGTAAGGTACATAAAAATAAAAACGTGGAAAACCACAGGTCGCCCAACACGACATAAACGAAAATGTTGCAGGCTCGGTTTGATTGAGCCTGTTCATGGATATCTAATAAGATCAAACAAAAATCAACCATTACAATATATAAAAAGACATCTTTCCTGAAAGAGAATGAGATGTCTAACCTAGCTTACAGCGTGGAGTAATCACTATACACAAATGTTTTAATTGCATAATATACACTTTTCCTTGAAGCAAATGACGTTTTTATTTTAAAATTTTCATCATATTTTTGAAGAGCAGATCCTTGCGTTGTTTTCTTTTATATTCATTTAATAAATACTCATGTAATATTCCATTTATCATAAATTACAATGTAGTTTTCATTTTGCTGAAGAATTGAGTTTTCTTCTATCGTTACCAAATGTAGGCTGGCGCCCGCATTCATCAACGTATTAAATCTGAAATGCTAAATTTACTGTTTGCTCTAACATTGTCAAGCTAGCACAGAGATTATTGAAACTGTGCATGGGTTTTTTCTTCTGTTACTACAGACAGCTCTGTAAAATGCAGTTTGTATTGTTATGACAACTTAAATATTTGCCATGCTTGACTTAACGCGTTGATAAATATAGACCCAAGCCATTTTGACCAACGTCTTAACTGTAAACTACGACACAATACTAGTAAAACCAATAATATGGCACGCCTTTTTCTATTAGAATTCCGCTTGATCTGAAGGTAGGGGGTGTGAGGGGTGTTGCACATTTCATTAAGTCTCTCGAACAGACTCAATGAAACCAAGGCTGTTGAGATGTTGACTTGTTTGGTTGCGTTCTATGCTTCCAAAGGGTTTTTTAAAACTCTGTAACAACAGTGGTCTTCAAGTGCATTGTGGCCACTGAAAAAGTCTCCCCTCGCTTGGACTTAGTGTTGTTATATTTGTTTATGTTATTTTCTCTTGTCCTTCCGGATCGAGGAGAAAAATCTCTTTGTTTTTCGTAATAGAATTCCAGTTAAGCCGGTGCTTGGAGCGTGTAGGATGTTTAAGAAGAAATTCAATCAAACTACATCTGCTATTAAATTGTTTGGTTGCGTTTTATTTTTCCAAAATAATTCTTTCACAGACTTTATCAACTATTCTAATATGCTTTTCTCTGTTAAAACACTCTTACGATATATTAATAATGTCACGTGAACGTGCGGTTACGTCGATGTTTTTGTTGCGACCAAGAAACCTACTGTTTTATAATAAGGGCATATTAGAATCGAAATAATTTATAGCAAAAGAGTGTTTTAACACTATACACTCGGGCAGTAATACGTCGTACAAATAATTTCACGAGGACGTATAACCGCCCATCGTACATAAATAGTGTTAAAACACTCTTTTGCTATAAATTATTACTTAACCACAACAGCAGTATCTAAGTGCCGTATGACAGCTGTGAAAACGTCTCCCCGTACTTGGACTCAGTGCCGTTACATCTTATTATCCTTTGGAATCCAGGGGAACATTTAATGTTTCTGTAATAGAATTCCGCTTAAGCCGATGCAAACGAATGTGGGTGTGTTGCACATTTCATTACTTCACATGAAACAGACTCGGATAAACCGAGTCTACTATTATATTGTTTGGATGCATTTTATGCTTCCAATGGATTTGTTCACATATATTTTATTCATTCAATTGTTTCATTTCTTCAGTAAAATACGTGGGCTACAATCCATATCTGTTACATTGTGAGTGGCATAGCTTTGCCGATCTACTTTTATATTGTGTTTCTACTTCGAATGGGATACAATGGTAGTCGCGATTAATTCTTTTTACCTTTTTACTTTTTTTGAGTCAAATAATGGTACGTAACAAGAGTTTCAAAACGTTACGTCAGCATACCAAAGTAACTTTTTCAGACCTATGAACAAACATAGAATGTATTTATTAAAATGTAGGAACAAATGAGAAAAGTACGCCAAAATGTAAGGTAATGTTAATGACATAATTTCACTTGACGTTGGTATTGTTTATACCTATTGTACAGAAAGCAGCCTAACATATTAAAGTCCAAACACTTTGTAACTGTTTGGACTACGCTGGGACTCTACCTGCATTTTTCTAGTTAATAATGGAAACTCATCGTTCCGCTTTCAGGTCTTATTGTATACCTAAATTGAAATAATTTATTCAATGATAATATAATAATAGCATTATACGATATCTTAAGAACTATATACTTACAATTATTCCATTAGAGAAGTATCTATGGAAACATAATGAAAGGGGAATAACATACAATATGTTTGTCATCGCATTCCTTCTATATAACATTTTAAGGGAGGCCACACTACCATACTTACGGTGCAATCTGTGTCTGTTTTTAAACCCCTTTTACAGATTGCCTTACATTAGAAACAAAGAAAAACAAGGTATTGCCAGTGGAAGTTCTTACGAACGTCCGATTCGTTAGGATAGACGAGTTAAAAATAACAAAGAAATTCCATTTCATATATTCAACCGTGATGTACAGTCACCACTTGCTGTTCCAAATAACACATTATCTTTTTTCAACATAGTACGAAATGGATTTTTTTAAATCTCATTTGTCCGTTCGTCATTTCATTTGCAAATATACGCAAGATCATTATATGTGCGTATTTAAAATAACAAAAATGAATACAGTATAGCGGAGCATGATTTATAGGCTGGAAAATGTACGGTAAAATGACCTTTCTACTTTTTGATTATGTTTTGTTTTAGCTTGAGCTCACGTTTTTCTTATACAAGAAACATTAAAATATGGAACCCTGAGTTAAGGTTACAAAACGCAATCTTTAATGTTTACAAACATGATGTTTACGAAAACGAACTGTAGCAAATATAATATCTCGTTGATAGCGTGATGTTTACACATATAATACCTATAAATCGATGTCAAATGATGCATAGGGAATTAAACATTTTGTAATTTGTGAAAAGATCAGATATTTATATTAGCTTGTTTAATTGTTTGTTTTGGGTTTAACGCCATTTTCAACAGTATTTCAGTTATGTAACGGCGGGCAGTTAACCTAACCAGTGTTCCTGGATTCTGTACCAGTATAAACCTGTTCTCCGCAAGTAACTGCCAACTTCTCAAAATGAATCAGGGGTGGAGGACGAATGATTTGAGACAAAATGTTTTTTATCAAATCGTGACGGAGAACATACGCCTCGCCCAGAGCTCGAAGACGCGACCACGCGATCCTTCGATCTGCGCTCTCTTTATTGAGATAACCGGGCGTGATTGTTTAATAGTATATGTTGACAACATGAAAAATGGATGCGTCCTCCCTCTTGCGCGGGAATCACTTTTCTTTGTGAGTCAGGACAAAAGACTTGTTTATCAGACTTGTTTATCATGAAACGGATGAATTAAAATCATTCTGCATAAATACCTTTATTTTCAGTTTCTGTATCACCATACCAATATGACTTGTTAAAATTAAGAAAGGTGCAGTTCTATCTCTAAAGAACTGACCTTTTTCAAATACCTATATTTTCGCGTCTTTGATTGATTGGAAACACTTTAGCCAGACAACTTTCATGAATAATTCATGTACGAGCATTAGACCTTTTCTTAACGGGGTTACAATTTTATTGATTTTATACATTTCGTAACTGGACGAAAATTAACAAGACTAGTAATAAGCAGGCTTTACACAAAGATATCAAATGTGTATCTTTCACTAAAATATCTTAAATCTATATACTAACCTGAAATGTAGGACTTCATCCTAAAATGAATTTAAGATTTAGCCTAAACTGAACTGTTTTTACAGATCTTTTCACAGTTAGTATTTATGCTTGTTAAAAGGCATTCTGTTTTTATAGCGAGTCAACTATGTTTTACACGTTTTAGGCATGCACTATTGAAATCCTAATACACAGGACTATTTAGAGATTCAACATATAAATTTTATGTCAACAATGGTATTATGAACTAATTGTTCAGATATTTGAATACGAGTTGAAGTCTAATAATAAATGCTTACAATTGACCAGATTAACTCAAATCCTATTTTACTTCTACAAATTACGAAAACTGTTCTTTGATTAGTTTTTTTAGTAGAGAGAAAAAAAGAAACACCAAAACGAACAATCTAAGTAAAATGTCTTACTCGAAAGACTTTCCAATTTTCTACAATATAGAAATAATAATATAACATTCTACGATTGCACAGTTTAGAAGCGGTATATGCCCTATGCATATTGAAACTTGGAGGATCTCAATGTCTGGCTTTATGATTTTGTGAGAATAATGCTATAGAAAACGAATTAGTTACATTTCCTAGTCGAATTTCCAAAATATATAAATAAGTAAAGCCATATGCTACTGGCCTTCTGTCCATAATATTTAGCAACAACACCTTAAACGTATTGTTCTTCGTCTAGGTGTCAAAATTATCCTCAGAGACCACCAATTCAAAAAAGTACAGGGAACTTACTGGGAATGAGGTAAGTGTATACCTGGGAATAAGGTAACGTCTGTACGTTCTGACTGGTCAGTCATGTAAACAAACCCAGGAAGTGATTATTTTTTTAAAATTTATATTTTTTCACTGCATTTACAGTAATTTATTATACATTTTGACAAAATTTGCTACATTTTATGTGTACTGAAAAAAAGTGTTATCAAACGAAGTTCTCCCGCCATGTCGATGATGTAAACAGGGGGTCATCTCATTCACACGAAAATTACTTAAATAAAGTATCACTATTAATATGTTTTTCGTCCGATATTTTGGTAGAACTAAGTTCTTAAAAAACTTGTAATTAGATATACATGTTTCGATGTATGGAAGGCCGTACACGCCATAATGTTACAATGTAAGTCTATGGGAAAACAATTGGTGGTCTCTAACCTAATAAATAGCTGTTTTTACGATGAACTAGAAGGTGCTTTCGTAGACGCGCATGTCTCCCCCAATCCACAGTGGTAACAGGAAAGAAGTCAATAGGGGATGGAGCGAAAGTCAAAGAGACACTGATGGTTGGCTGCAATAGGGATTATCTACTCGGCATGTCCAATTATCATAGGAAGTTTCAACATGGGCCTAGTGGTTCTCAAGTTATGGATTGGAAACGGTTTTCCATGTTCTGGCCCCTGTGACATTGACCTCCGATCGAGTTACCCCAAAATCAATAAGGGTCATGTCCAATCATTCTATGAAGTTTCAACATACTGGGTCAAGTGGTTCTTAAGTTATTTATGGGAAAGTGTTTCCCATGTTCAGGCCCATATGACCATGACCTTTGCTCAAGTAACTCTAAAACCTATAAGGGTCATCTACTCTGTAAGTCCCATCATTCTATAAAGTTTAAAGGTTCTGGTTCAAATGGTTCTCAATTAATTGATCGGAATTCGTTTTCCAAGTTCTGGTCGATCTTTGATCAAGTGACCCAAACATCAATAGCGGTCATCTGCTCTACATGTCCAAGCATCCTATGAAGTTTCAACATTCTGGATCAAGTGGTTCTCAATGTATAGATTAGAAACGGTTTTGCATGTTCAGGCTCCTGTGAACTTGACCTTTGATCTAGTAACCTGAAAAATAATTGGGGTCATCTACTATGAAAGTCGTATCGCCTCATGAAGTTGAAGGTTTTGGGTCAAATGTTTCTTCAGTTATTGATCGAAAATGAAGTGAGACAGACGGATAGCCCCTGTGACCTTGACCTTTGATGGAGTGACACCCCCACAAAAATATATAGGGGTCATCTACTCGCTATGCCCTATGACTTTGATGGAGTGCCCTAAAAACAATAGGGGTCCTCTATTTCATTAGCCCTGCCACCTTATGAAGTTTGAAGGTTCTAGTTCAAATGATTCCTCGGTTATTGATCGGAAATGAAGTGTGACAGACGGACTGACAGGGCAAAAACAATATGTATCCCCCAGTGTGTGTGGGGGGGGGGGGGGGGGGGGGGGGTTGAGAGAGACATAATTAAGGTTACATGGCTGGATGGATATCAATGTCAATTGGCTGTCAAACAGATTCCGTTACTTTACTAACGTCATGTTCTCATCATTACGTGATTGCCATGGTTTGGCCTGTTACGGCATTATCCAAATGTTACCTTTCAGCAGCATTACAATTAAGACTGGTGAAACTGTCATTTAGAGTCATAATTCATAAAAGAACAGGTTCAAGCTATTGCCCTGAAGCCTAACTTAAAATCAGAACAATTGCTTTCGTAATCATTTTATGTGCAATAAATAATATTTCGGTTATAACATTCGTCATCCGCTAACCATATGTACGTCAGTTTCGGGACAGGCAAAATATTTCTAAACACAGGATAAAACGTTACGGTATTGATTTTCTTTTAGAAATAATTATACCTCAGTAACAAAAAACAATCATATGAAACATAAAATGAAATTGTAATTACATGCAGAATATTTTCATTTTCTCGTGTATTAACAATACGATTTAGAAAAAAGCAAGAACAGATTATCAGTAGGAATAGGCAACGTCCAAAGAACGAAACTCATTCAAAGCTAAGCCTTATGAATTGATGTGTACATTATGGAACACATCTTAAAAAACTCTTACTCTTAATAATGTTCCAAATGAACAGCAAAGTTTACACAAAATGTTTTACATGAACCAAATTGTTTTTGAATTTAAAAAATTCTTTACTAAAATTTATTTCAGAAGGAGGAAGCTTCAGCTTTATGGTTTAAATAAAACTATTCAATGAGACTGCCTGACAAAATAAGGCTATAATGATAAGGATAATTTTAACATAATCGGTTAAGTTCCATGAAGGCTATTTTGAGCACATCAAAGGCAGCTTACATTTTGTCGTACATACGTTTATCTTGTACAACAAATATACTAGTAAGCAAACAGTGTCTTCGTTAAAACATAAAGTGGGTATAAATGCTACTGAACTAACATTTTACATCTTTCATGTTTAGAGACTATTCTACCATGAACAAAGTCATACAAATTATCAAATCAAATATATACTGGCAACAAGTAACAGTAATCTCAACAGTTGAATCCCTTCCATACAGCATGATATGTAACACAGATTATATGTACTCAGAATATTTATTCATTTTTACAAAAGTATGCTATATATGTGTATAATCATAGGTTAATCAAACAAAAATTTCGTACAAAAGTAATAATAGGCAATCAAGAAGCACGTCGGAAAGATAATATCTTCAATTTTCTCCCAGTTTTGGAGACAATGATGCTGTGTAAATCAGCAACTGGTTCGTGATAAAATGAGATGATTTAATACTAGACTTGTGATTAAGTCTTTCAGGAAATTGCTTTACATGTGCTTAAGACATGCATTTATGACGTCAAACGTTTATATGGTATTCTCCTAAAATTCTGAAATGCAGTTATCGCTTTTGTTCCTAAGTCAAAACAACATTTATTAGAACATTAATTACTAATTCTATAGTACAGACAAATTTACTGAGAAGGAAGATATTTGAACGAATGCCATTTATGATATTTGTAAAGTGTTTAAAATATCAAAGTGACTTTGTTATATCTAGAAATCTGATTAATGTTTACATATCTATCTCCTTTTTGCCTGAAAGTGAATGCTTAATCTTTCCTGAACTTAAAAAAGCCAATTCAGTATTTCCTAAAATGTCATATCCGTCCTGATACTACGCAAGTTTCTGCTCCTTATGATTGTCACAAATTGACATACGGGCCTTATTTTATCTGTAGTGTAAATGCAGGTATTGCATCATCTTTTTGTAAATTTTTGAGTTATTGAGGTAAATGTCAGATTTCACGCATAAAATACCTCTCATGTTTTTCTGTATTTCATAACTTAAATTTCCATGTAAATTTCATTAAATTCGGTTCAGTAATAAGAAAGTTGATATTTTATAAACTTCAGTAATTTATGTTTTTATCCCCAAAACCACTATAATGGACCTCAAATTGTCAATTTCAATCCGCGCCAAAGTAGTTAGATTCCCCGGCTATATCGTGAATCCCGTGGAAATACAAATAGTCAAGAGTTTACGCATAGGCCGTGAATCCCATGAAATTTAGTATTTAGCGGGACATCACCCTTTAAATAGACTGGACTAGATATGCCTTGCACACACCACCTTCCGACATTATAGACGAATCTATGTCTGAATTATTTTCTTGCTAGAAATTTATGCTCGATCAAGGTAAGAAATTTATTTGTTAGATTTTTGTATGATTTTTGCATTACGATTTTTATTTGGTAAATTTTTGTGCATTCTACAGAATTCTGTAACATTTACTTTTCGGCATATGATTTTAGACAGTTTCGGTATGTCAGGATAATTTATTAAATTTTTCAGACTTTTGTAAATTATTTCGAAAGAGGAATCTAAAATGTTTCATTTATATATAAGATGTAAAATTTGTACTGAAATTTGTAACATGATATTTATAAAGTACTTTGTTTCAAAAACATATGTCAAACATTTCGTTATTATGGAACGCCATTACTGCATTGAATTATGTATAAATCTATATGGCAAGTCTAGTACCTTGTATGTAATATATTATTGTAACTTGTAATTGTGTGCCAGTCTATAGCACATCTAATTAATGTCCGTTGTAGTGTATGGCATTAGATATTATATTGATGCCAACTATGATATAACGTTTGATTTACATTTAATTTTGTTAATTTGTAGTTGTAAATAATAGCTGCAGTTTATCATGTCCGTATCTATAATGTTTCATCATATACTTTTCATCTCTTTTTCATACTTTAACTTTAGTCTTTTAAGTAAGTAATTTTTGTAATAATGGAAGTAATAAGTGACGTATTTTAATCACGTGACGTCTGAACTTGGTAGCACATATGTTATGTATAAGTAGCACGTATTATTTATGGGAGCCTACGGAGGTATGGTGTACCCAAAGGAGCAGTTATATGCCCTGACTTATTTGTTTTGCTATGGTGCTTACCATATGTTATATATTTTAGCTTCTTCCGCCAGACGATTTTTCCTGGTGATGTCATAACCCGGAAGTACAATGCCCGAGGTTCACTTGTCTTCACTCGCCTGGATGTGATTTTCCCAGCGCAGAGCTTTCGTCCCATGGTTGTGCCGTAAACCGCAAAGACGCTGATTTTTGTTATCCTCTGAAGTCAGCTCAGGGATGCAATCACCTACCACCATAGGGAGCCAATACGGAATCAACGTATTCACGGTTTAAAGGGACTTTATTTCAAGATACGTGTTGATATTGTTTGTGCTACATAAAGTTCGCAATTAAATTAAAGAACTGTGTCACGTCACTTTAAAATGGAACTGTAAGAACTCTGTATCTGGTGATACTGAACTTTGATTTATTTTTCTTTCTTTCTTATAATCAGTTTTTTTTTTATCATCTATTCATTGTTAATAATCATCTTATGTAAATAAATTTGTAAATATTGTAAAGGGTGTTAAATTGTTTTGATGGTTACTGTCGCCGGTGCGGCCTTTCCTGTCACAATGATTCCCTTTTATGTGGTCTGTCATAATCATCTGGCATTGTTTTCAAATATGCATTAAATGTGTTTTTATTTAATGAATAGCATCGTTTCAGTTTTACTGGAATGTCAATCATGACGGACGCTTTTTATCTGTATAGAATTGGTGCCTTATACTGAACAATACGATACAGATACTTTTTTCTGTAACAATTATAACATTTTTGGGGCTAAGATGTTGCTATTTATTTGCTTACTGCTTATAACATTCGAAATATGTTATAATTTTAGCATTATTAATTAAATAGACAAATTCTTAAAAAAGAAAGGCATAATGTTCATTTAGAATAATGTTTCAGTGCCTTTAAAAAGGTATATTATCAATGTACCTGTTACTGATTTTCTGTCAGACCTTATTTGTTACTGTAACTGCGAATCAATCAGGGATATGGTAAATTCGCGCTGGACAAAGGCCTTAATAAGACTTTCTGGAAGACTTCTTACAGCTGTAATAAACTTTTACATATTTTATTACGGGTTCGACAGATTGAATTCCCATGATATTCTTTACGTAGGCACAAACGTAATAATCATGCAATACGATGCGTTATAGTAAATGTTGACACGGACAATTAGGGAATGTAATTATTTACTTCTAAAACAAAACTGAACCTTCTTAAAAATCTACGATATATCATATGTATAGTTAAAACTTTTACCTCTAGAATATTACAGTGTACTACAATGTGTCATTTTTTACATTGATCGAAATATTTAATTTCATCTTTGAACAGATAAAACAGACTGGATCATACAGTTCATAAAGGTCGCTAGAGAGAATTAAATATCTCACCAACATACCGGCATGTGTATTTCCGTGCTTGAGTGAACCCTGTCACTGATTTGTTGAAAACTGACATGTTTCAATTCTATTACATTTTAATATGGCAGAGCCTCGCATTATTCAACAGGTTTATTCTTTTGTTTCTTTTTTGTATTGTTTAACGTCGCATCGACAGAATTATAGGTCATATTGCGACTTATAGCTTTGATGGTGGAGGAAGACTCCAGACGCCCATCCATTTCATCTCGAGTGTACAACTGGGTAGAGCCACTGACCTTCAGTAAGCCAGCTGGTTGAAATCAAGATTTCAACGCCCAGAGTGGGGCTTGAACCCACATCGGTAAGGGGCAGGTGATCCTAAGTCAGCGACCTCAATCACTCGGCCACGGAAGCCGTCTTCAGCTGGTGTAAAAAAAACTCAACATGAAAATACACTAACGTAATTATCTAGTTGTTTCTAAAACAAGAATTCTAATTCTGTATATTTCGAGTTATTATCCCCCGACGAAAGTAGGAGGGATATAGTTTTGGCGTTGTCCGTCCGTCCGTCTTTCCGTCCGTCCGTCCGGAGCCATATCTAGGAAATGGTTGGGAGTATTTATTTAAAACTTCATATACATGTTCACCACTATGAGTTCTTTGGCCAGTCAAGTTTCAGTCAGATTGCCCAAGTAAAACCAGAGTTATGGCCCTTAGAAGTTTCTAGTGTTAACTATATAGGGTACTATAAATATGGCAATTTCTGCATCATAACTTTTGATATATTTGACCTAGAACTATGAAACTTAAACAGAATTTAGATCACCATAATATGGTTGTGTACACACAATTTCATTCAGATTTATTTGTAAATTAAGAGTTATTGCCCTTTAATTGTATAAAAATCCACATATTTGTACATAACAAACTTACCATTTGGTGGAATTTCATTGAATTCCTTTCATTCTTTTCCATCAACATTTATTGTAAACATGTGAAGTTGTGTACCCACACCTGGTCACCCCTTACCTTGATCACATCCCCCCCCCACCCCCCCCCCCCCCCCCCCCCCCCCCCCCCCTATCCCCCCCCCCCCCCCCCCCCCCACCACCAGAAAAAATAAAAAATCATTCCTTATTTTAGATTTTTTCAAACAAACTTCATATACATGTTCACCACTATGACGTTATGGGGCCCATCAAGTTTCAGACAGATTGCCCAAGTAACACCAGAGTTATGGCCCTTAGAAGTTTCTAGTGTTAACTATATAGGGTACTATAGATATGGCAATTTCTGCATCATAACTTTTGATATATTTGACCTAGAACTATGAAACTTTAACAGAATTTAGAGCACTATATTGTGGTTGTGCACAGACAATTTTGTACGGATTTCTTTTGTAACTTCAGAGTTATTGCCCTTTAATTGTCTAAAAATCCACACATTTGTACATAACAAACTTACCATTTGGCAGGATTTCATTAAATTTCTTTCATTCTTTTCTGTGAACATTTATTATAAACATGTGAAGTTGCGCACCCACACCTGGTCACCCACTTGCCTTGGTCACACCCATCCCCCCCTCCCCCCCCCCCCCCCCCCCCCCCCCAAAAAAAATATTTTTCATTTTTTATTTTAGATTTTCTTCAAACCTTCCAAGTTGTACCATTCCCCCACCTCACTTCTCCACCCAGTCATGCCCACCTCTGCCCGTTCAAATGTACATGTTAAACAGCAACACCTGGTGCCAAACCACTCAAAGACAATATTTCGTTCCAGTTAAACTTCTAGCTCACATTTCAATTAACTGCATTTAATTTTAAAAGCTAAGCTTATTACAGTAAGCATATCCCATTCAAAATAAATTCTTTAGTCGGGATCAAAGTATCATACATTTATTATGTACTCTTTAATTAAACATTTGTTTTCTGTTAAACTGATTTTGACTAATGAAATTATTTGATTCTTATTAACATCCTTAACTTTTTGCCGGATATATCTTTTTGCCATTCCTCACCACAAACCCTTTCGGCGGGGGATACAAATTCATCGAATTTGCTTGTCTGTTTTTAAAACGGATAACTGGAATGTAATATTTTTGATACTGATCGAAATGTTTTATTAAATCTCTAAACAGATAAAACAAAACTAAACATAGAGCTTATAAAGTAAAAAGATTTGATTAGGTTCAGTGATTCGTGCGAAAAATAAAGTATCACTATTCACATGTTTGATGGAACTAAGGCCGTTCTTAAAATGTAATCAGTATAATGTTTCGTTCTGTGGAAGGCCGTACGTACCATAATGTTATAACTGAAGTTTATTGGAAAACATTTGTGGTCTCTAACAAAATAATGAAATGAAATAGAAATATATGTCGTATGTGTCTTTTAAACATCACTAGATGTCTGGCATCAATTTCTGTTATGCTCATCTATTTCTCGAACTGAGATTAAAATGTGTTGCAATGTCCGTATTTCAAAATTTATTATTACAATAAAAAGAAAATTCATTTGTTTTCAAATACTGAACAATGAATGTGTATAATATTGTTCAAGTTGATTAGATAACTCAAGTAGGGCTTTATTTATTCTGGCTCCCTAGCTGTATGATTATTTTTATAGATACCGCAAACATATTATAAGTAAATTTTAAGCCTCTAAGGTAGCATATTATATCTAATGGCTAAACCATACCTATGTTCGGAGCCAGGGGCAATAATAAATGCCAATATAGAAACAACCTGTTTGAGTTTCTTCCACTGTTAATGAAGAAAACTTGTATATGAAAAATATAACAGAGCAAACACAGGGAGTGGAGCTAGTCTAGGCTTTATTTTACAGACATATATCTGTTTTTGAATTTCACATACATCTCAAATTTATTTGAATAAACGGTTAAGAGTTTTCATGGCCATTCTAAAAAGTTGGGTGAGGATATCTTCTCATAGATCAGTTAGATTGTCTGGACAAGACAACACACTTTTTAAGTGCGAGAACTTGCTTTTATTTTGACGTCTTAGAAGATCAATACCATTGAAAAAAAAAAAAATATATATATATATATTTTTTTTTTCGGGCCCTACTGAAAGGTGACCCCCTTTATTTGCCTCGTCAAATGACTAGTAAGGGTCGAAGCACATCCCCTAGTAGTCTTACAAATTACAAGATATTATAACATTATAACAATAGTAGGTACATGTTATGTGCAAGTACATTTCTGTAATAGGGGTTTTATTTCTTGCTTGAATAGAAAAGCAATAGAGCCCAATTTACTTTTTTCCAATGATGATAGAAAAGAAAATTTAAACGTTAAAAAAAAACTAAGTTAATTTCTTTTCCTAAAGATATGTTTTTGTAAAATGATAATAAAAAAATATATATGTGCCAAAATCTAATAAATTTTAAAAATCTGAAAATGTATGCATGATAAAGTAGTGGGGAAAATTTGTTAACATTGCTTTTGAACTAAGGAAAGAAATTAAAAATACCCTGCAGTAACATTAGTTATCATATTTTCATTAGTTATCATATTTTCATGGGGCTGAAGCTTAATGTGTTTAATTATTATTCAACTTTACAATATTACACACTGTATTAGATCAATTGCAAACATCATATGAAACAGACAGAGCTAATAGAAAACATAACTGAGCCGATATGAGAAAAACAGGGCCAATACGGAATTCAAGCATTTTGATTGGTTCAAAAGAGAGGGCCAATACGGAGAAGCCACTTCCGTTAGATTTTTAAATGACGCCATTTTGTTTTACATCAGAGTTAGATTACATTTTTTTTTCACATTTTGACAAAAAATCATCAAACATGTTCATTTAATAACCAAGTATGGCTGAGCGGGATGTACGTCTTCACAGATTACAACGATACTTTCGCTTATTCGGTATTGTGTAAAATGCAGGTGTATCCTGTCAGAAATTCTGGCAGTTGTCAAGGAAAATAATAAGAAAATATGGAAACTCAGATTAATTAAAAGGACGAGACTTATCTTTAACAGACATTTTGATAGTGTGGACTATTTGTGCAATGATAAATAGCGATTCAAATGCTCGAAAGTGGATGAATAAATTGGCGAACAAGAGTGTCAGTTGTGAACTGCAAACAACTTCGGATAAGAATTAAACGAGGCATGGGACTATATAATATGTGCTTGGTTGATTGTATTATCTTGATCAACACATATGTGTATAATTTTGTGTCTCGTTGCTTGCAGCCTAAAAAGAAATGACTTTTAAAGCAGTTTTCGTCACAGTTCAAATAATAAGATACTCGCTAAAGAAAATACATAGGAATTCCAAAACAATAAGGTAAGTTCTAGTTACTCTTGATTATGTCGCATTAAAAATATCTCTCAAAATTATTCTCAAGTACCTACGTACAACTCATTCTGTTTTACTGGCGAAAATGATCGTGGTTTCTAAAATACGTCTAAACAACTTGTCAAGATTTTTCACCTGAAAGTGCATAGCTGACAGAGTTCTTACGGTGTTACCGTCAACAATTGAAAGTTGAATAATAATATTATCATTAATTAAGCGATTTCATATTGGCCTAGTTATCTGTCCTCGGGTAGTCGTATTGGCACTCGGCCTGCGGCCTCAGGCCAATACGACAACCCTTGGACAAATAACAAGGCCAATATGAAATTGCTTGATTAATAACATTATATTACAAGCGGGCCGTAAAATATAAATATACTATTTCCACCATACCCGTGTTTTTCATTTTCTTTTATGCTACATAGTCCCTTATTCAGTCATATTCCTATAATCCTATCCACTGTATCGTTATCTCATTCCGTCTTATACTGTTAGTTACTAACCTATATTAACTATTCACCCATGACGTTACCTATTGTGCTCAGGTGACAAATGCAATGCTTTGTTGCACTTGTTACGAAAGACCCGTGGTGACATTTCAACTTCATTATTTCACGATTTCTGCTTCCTGATTTCACGATTTCCACTTCATGAATTCACGATTTTTTCCTCCTGATTTCACGATTTCCACTTCATGAATTTACGATTTCACGATTTCCACTTCATGAATTCACGATTTCCACTTCATGAATTCACGATTTCCACTTCATGAATTCACGATAAAACTTCACGATTTCTTGATTTCACGACTTCACGATTTCCACTTGATGAATTCACGATTTCTGCTTCCTGAATTCACGATTTCCACTTCATGAATTCACGATTTCCACTTCTCGAATTCACGATTTCACAATTTCCACTTCATGAATTCACGATTTCCACTTCACGATTTCACAATTTCCACTTCATGAATTCACGATTTCACCATTGAAATCGTGAAGTGGAAATGGTGAAATCGTGAATTCATGAAGTGGAAATTGTGAATCGTGAATTCGTGAATTCATGAAGTGGAAATCGTGAATATAGGAAGCAGAAATCGTGAATTCATGAAGTGGAAATCGTGAAATCAAGAAATCGTGAAGTTTTTTCGTGAAATCGTGAATTCATGAAATCGTGAATTCATGAAGTGGAAATCGTGAATTCAGGAAGCAGAAATCGTGAATTCATGAAGTGGAAATCAAGAAATCGTGAAGTTTTTTCGTGAAATCGTGAATTCATGAAGTGGAAATCGTGAAATCAGGAAGCAGAAATCGTGAATTCGTGAATTCATGAAGTGGAAATCGTGAAATCAAGAAGCAGAAATCGTGAAATAATGAAGTTGAAATGTCACTACGGGTCTTTCGTAACTTGTCATTAGATCATTGTATGCAACGTTCTGTTTATGCATTACATGCATTTACTTATTATTAAATATCTTTGATATTTACATTTGCAGGTTAGTACATTATCTCAACCTTTTGATTATCTGTTTTAAGAATATCAAATAGCAGCACTTACTAATTATTGAATACATATGCATATGTATATTAGGCAGCTGTACATTCAGGTATTTTTCTATGTTAGTTCAGTACACGGATTTGGGTCACCTTAGTCTGGAGTTGTTTACTTGTTTTAGTCAGTCACTGTATTGTTTTAATAAGAAATGCAATGCTTTTGTTGCACTTGTCATTTGATCATTGTATGCAACGTTCTGTTTATGCACGTCCACACAGACGAACCCATATATTTAATGGGATCCGGACATTTGCCCCCCAGGACATTTGCCCCCCAATGAAAAAGTGGACAGCCGGACATTTGCCCCCCAGTTGAAATGGTAGATAGGACATTTGCCCCCCAGTGCTTATTTCTGAAATGGACATTTGCCCCCAATAGTTTTGTCCCCCAGTGATTTTTTGGGAACTTGATACAAGACATACGTCATATTTTAGGGGACAATGGCTTTGTTTTATACCATTTTGTAGTAGATAATTGCCAAATTAACAAGTTTGAGTGTTAAAAACAATGCACTAATTAAGAAATTTTAACACTATTATGAGCACTAGTATTACTCAATAATAGGCTATTATTTACCTTAACACTTGAAAGCAATTAACATATTTATCAAATTATTATCAATAAAACACTTTATTTTTACTGAAAATTGCCTTTTAGAGTAATTTTGATAATAAAACAACCAAAAATACAGTTATATATACTGGCATATAGGACAAAAATATTGGGGGGGGGGGGGGGGGCAAATGTCCATTCCAAAACTAAGCAATGGGGGGCAAATGTCCTATCTGCCATTTCAACTGGGGGGGGGGGGGGGGCAAATGTCCAGCAGTTCATTTTTTCATTGGGGGGCAAATGTCCTGGGGGGCAAAAGTCCTACAATCATATTTAATGCCGGCTTTGGGCTACGCCGACATTTTCTCGATATAGTTTGCATTATAAATGTACAGAATTATACCACTTTGTGTATACGTTCTCTTCGCGCATATACCAAACGTTTCTTTTTGTTAACGTTTTCATGTATGTGTGACAAAAATAATAGCCTATCCATTTCCAAACGGAACAGACACCATATTGCTACAGCTCAATTGAACGGTAATTGTTTTTTGACCTTGTGTTTCGTTTTGACACGACCAACATTATTATATACTCGTACATACAATATGTATATGAATGTAAATAGCCTATAGTATATAACATATTTAAAGGACAAATGCTGCCAGTTTACTCATTTATTACGAAACAATAGCATAATAATCATGTTAAACGATAGAGAAATTGTGTCTTTTTTCAGTCAAAAATCATTGACGCTGAGTAATTGATTGTGTTTTTGACCACCAGTAATTGACTGCGTTTCGATGAATACAGGTTATTAGGTTGGTCGGCTACTAAAGACAGTTTGCAGTCAAATTACTTTATGTCACGTTCTCACCATTACTTAATTTACACGGTTTGTCCCTATTGCGGTAACTCATCAAAGGGATTACCATTTAGCCGCATTACAGTTATTATATGAGTAATAGGGCGGATATTTCTTTCATTTAGAATTATGATTCTTTCAGAGTAACTAAACACGTTAAAATTTCTACCAAGAATCCTAACATATAATGACTGCGCATTGTCAATCATTGAAATATAGTTACAACCCATCGGTGGCATATGGCATATAAAAAATGATTACCTGCAGTACTGAGAATATAATCAAATGAATGCGTAAGAGGTTATTCATCTAGTTAGTAGAGGAGAGTGATTATTCATCAAGAATTGTAAGTTTATATTGTCAAGAGTCAAAATGCAATTAAAGTCTGGTAATGTGTGTTTGATTTATAGTAACTGAACACGTATAATATGAGTTTAACAAGAACACTGGATTCAGAGATATCAGTGTATGCCTTATCTAACAACATATTGTCGCGACTGGTATTTAAATCTTAGCCAACGATTATGCCTCTCAACAAAACTTCTAATCTTGAGATTTACGGCTGATTAAGCATGTACTGTATTTCTGAGTACAAATGTAAAATGTGACATTCCCTTTAATTATAACCACGGGTGCCTTGCGGCTGGAAGTACAGACACCGTTTTGACTAGCCGCCCTTATTTGATTTTTTTTTACATACACGGTCACCAAATAACCAACAACATTCGATTTAAATGCTTTTTTAAAATATCCAGAATTTTCCAGTGATATTAAAACAAGAGCTGCAACGCTCGACTATTTAACAGCCTTGTCGCTTGAATGAATAAGAAAGTCGAAAAAGGGGCATAATTTAGTAAAAAAGGAAAATAGGGTTATGGAACCTGCAAAGTGCTTATCAGCTCATGACAGTGGACAAGTGTATGAAGTTTCAATCCATTCCCATTAGTGGGTACTGAGATACCAGCTTACATATAAGAATTTAACCCAAAAACTCCTAAGCTGAAAAAGGGGCATAATTTTGTAAAATGCAAAGTTCAGTTATTGATCCTTTGCACTGCATGTCATATCATGACAGTGAACTAGTGTGTGAAGTTTCAATCCTTTCCCATTAGTGGATACTGAGATACCAGCTTACATACAAAAACTTAACCAAAAATTTCTATGTTGAAAAAGGGGCATAATTTTGTAAAAAAGCAAAATAAAGTTATGGGACCTGCTTTGTGCATGTGAGATCATGACAGTGAACAAGTGTGTGAAGTTTCAATCCATTCCCATTAGTGAGTACTGAGATACCAGCTTACATACAAAACCTTAACCAAACAATTCTAAGTCGAAAAAGGGGCATAATTTTGTAAAAAAGCAAAATAGAGTTATGGAACCTGTGCAATGTACGTCAGTTTATCACAGTAAATAAGTGTGTGAAGTTTCAATCCATTCCCACAGGTGGTTACTGAGATACCAGCTTACATACAAAACCTTAACCAAAAATTTCTAAGTCAAAAAAGGGGCATAATTTTGTAAAAAAGCAAAACAGAGTTATGGAACCTGTGCAATGTAAGTCAGTTTATCACAGTGAATAAGTGTGTGAAGTTTCAATCCATTCCCACAAGTGGTTGCTGAGATACCAGCTTACATACAAAAACTTAACCAAATCGGGACGCCGACGCGGACGCCGACGCATGGGCGAGTCCAATAGCTCTACTATTCTATGAATAGCCGAGCTAAAAATGACAAAGTAGCTCTCGCGCCATTTTTTCAACCACCGGACGTAGATTGAGTCCGGCTCGGAAGTGAAAACACATGCGCACGCCGTGAATCTCGCTCTTTTTACGTTTCCGTGCGGATTTTGTTGTTTCATTTCTAAGCCGGATTCAATCCACTTCCGTTGGTTGAAAAAATAGCGTCAGGACTACCTTGTCATTTTTCTAAATTTCATCGGCAAATTCTTAATATTTTAAAGAAGCATTTAGTTCAAAAGCTGTGGGTTATTTGATGACTATAAATGTAAAGAATATAACGGTCAAATCACGGCGGGTAGTCAACACAGCAGCTTTATTTCCAGTCACAGAATACCTGTGGCAAAAATGTACCGACACAGGCAAACTTTTAATGACAAAGGCAGAGGCAGCAGAGTATTACTGACAAAGGTAGACCAATACTGACAAAGAAAGAAGAAAATATTACATATTGCTTAAGTTGTCTTCCTTTGAACAGAAAGTCAAACAAAAAGGCGATAATTAGGTTAGCCATTCTACAATCAAAACAACGTCTATGGTGTCACTGTCGTACAATTGCATACGGACCTTATGGCCACTTATACGTTGTCAATATATTCAAAGGACAGGTTCATTTCCTGTCTTTTGACCGGAATGTCAGAGCTATAAAAATATATACCTATCGCATTTTCATTATTTAACTAGTATCGAACACGTTAAAACGAATACAGAAAGAGACAAGTGAATATTTGCGCATTGCTATTTCCAGCAAATCGAGTTTACTTAAGCCGTAACAATCAGACCGCTTCTTACACGGCAATAACAAGCCGCCCCAAAGCGCCATGCTGCACTTCGAACAAGACTTTTTATACATTTAATGAAATGAAAGTTGGCGTCCGGAATATATTTTGTTAATATGTTTAATATGCACATTGGTGTAATTATACCTTATATGTACCTTAATTTTATGTTTTGCTTTATTTATCTGTTGTTTTTGCACTAATGTTAGAGCCTTTCTCAGCGGGGATTTTATTTACATTGTGTTGTTTAACTTGTTGGAAAAGTGCGAGGTGGGCAGTTTCCTTTATATAGGTTACTGACCGTTCCAAGGCGGTGCCCCTATTTTCAACTGGTTGTTTTGTCTGTCTTGTATTGTCTGTTGCGTATGTTTTCTTGTTTGTTGTAAGCGTTTTTCCTCCGCCTCACTCCCCCTATTGCCCTCTCCTTTTCCTTGCATTTACGCTACTTTTTGCATCCCCTTCCTCTTTACTTTTAGTAAGTTTTCGTGGCTCCCCCTTCTTTTGGCAGCCGAAACCTAAGACGGTACTTGTTTTTTCCTACTTGTGTGAGTGCGTTTGTATGCTTGTGAGTTTATAACGGTGCCCTACTGTTTTCTTTATTTTTTCTATGTTATTCAGTTGATCGTAGTTGTGTGTTTATCTTTGGTATATGAGTGTCTGTGCTAGTGAGGTTTACGTTGGAGTGCGACTGTTTTTAAGTAACATGGCATTCCCTTGTATATTCGTCCTTGTTCAACTTTCTCCTTCGGGTTGCCCACCCCCCCCCCCCCCCCCCCCCCTTACCGTTTCCTTCCCCTCCATCTATATTTAGCATAAATTAATATGTACTTGTTGGATGTTTGAAGCAACCCGTCTGAGATATTTTTCCATGACAGCTTCTTTTTGTTGTGGGCCTACCTTGCAAATGCGTGGCTCTGGGGCTGTGTTTTTTGGTGCTCTGTGCTTCCGAGAAATCTACTGTTACCTATAATCTTTCGATTGTTTTTTTTTTTTCACATTTGAAGTCTTCTATGAATATCTTCAGGGATTTACTGTAAGCTGTAATTATACGCGCTAATGGTATGCGCTAATGTGTTTCCTTATTTAGATTAAATGCACATACAGTGTCCGTGAATCAGTGTTAAAAACACTATATATTACAAGTAAACTTCTTCAGCAAGGCTACCGTTATTACAAATTGCGTAAATATTTTGCTAAATTTTACTATCGTAATTCTGATTTAGTTTTAAAATTCAATAGTAATTTAAAGACACTTTTGCGAGAAGGTATTTCTAAACCCGTTTTTTATGGGGATGTGGTTTACAAACTTCGTAAGATCTTGGGTCATGGTAATTTTCCAAATGTATTTGGTAAAATTATAAAACGTTTTATTAGCTCATCTGATTTTTTGAAAAAAAATGATGAGTTATTGTCATCACTTGAGCGGTTGTCGGCGTCGGCGTCTGCGTCGGCGTTGCCTGGTTAAGTTTTATGTTTAGGTCAGCTTTTCTCCTAAACTATCAAAGCTATTGCTTTGAAACTTGGAATACTTGTTCACCATCATAAGCTGACCCTGTATAGCAAGAAACATAACTCCATCTTGCTTTTTGCAAGATTTATGGCCCCTTTTGTACTTAGAAAATATCAGATTTCTTGGTTAAGTTTTATGTTTAGGTCAACTTTTCTCCTAAACTATCAAAGCTTTTGCTTTGAAACTTGGAATACTTGTTCACCATCATAAGCAGACCCTGTACATCAAGAAACATAACTCCATCTTGCTTTTTGCAAGAATTATTGCCCCTTTTGGACTTAGAAAATCAGTTTTCTTGGTTAAGTTTTATGTTTAGGTCAGCTTTTATCCTAAACTATCAAAGCTATTCCTTTAAAACTTGCAACACTTGTTCACCATCATAAGCTGACCCTGTACAGCAAGAAACATAACTCCATCCTGCTTTTTGCAAGATTTATGGCCCCTTTTGGACTTAGAAAATATCAGATTTCTTGGTTAAGTTTTATGTTTAGGTCAACTTTTTCTCTTAAACTATCAAAGCTATTGCTTTAAAACTTGCAACTCTTGTTCACCATCATAAGCTGACCCTGTACAGCAAGCAACATAACTCCATCTTGCTTTTTGCAATAATTATTGCCCCTTTTGGACTTAGAAAAATCATTTTCTTGGTTGAATATTATGTTTAAGTCAACTTTTCTCATAAACTATCAAAGCTATTGCTTTAAAACTTGCAACAGTTTTTCACCATCATAAGTGGACACTGTACATCAAGAAACATAACTCTATCCTGCTTTTTGCAAGAGTGATGGCCCTTTTTAGACTTAGAAAATCATGGGTAGGACAATATTTCTATTATACAAAAAAAAATCAGATGAGCGTCAGCACCCGCAAGGCGGTGCTCTTGTTAGAAGAGGTTACGACCCAACTGTTTTGAGACATACCGCATGTTTAGTGTTTAACCCGTTTACAGTTGGACACTACGCTTCCCTCTTTGCTTGTGTCTGACGGAAGAGGGGGAGGACTCTATGATAAGCAGTTTTTAAATCCTACCAGGACTAAACTATTTTGATATCTGTCTTCTGGTCTGTTTCGTCGGGCCCTTAAGGGTGTTTCTCTTGTTGCTCTGTCTTCTGAAAAGGCATTGAGTACGTACGTTTTTGGTTCTAAAAGTTTGCTTTTTATATTTTCATACACGAGCATTTTTGCGTTTTACATGCCATGCCTTTTTGTTTCCATTACGTGTGTTAGAGATTCACCTGGAGGGGATTACTTTTATTTGCACTGTCCCGTGTCTTTGGAACATGGTGGGGGTAAGAGTGAGGTTTGGTGCGCACCATAAGCCGGTTTAAGCTCCCCAGTGGTGTTTTTGCCACTGACCGTTCCAAGGCGGTGCCCCACTGTGTTTCTTTGTTTGTTCGTTTTGTCCTCATGTGTAGGCTTTGTGTGTGTGCGCGTGTATGTGTGTGTGTTCCTTTGTTTGTTCGTTTTGTCCTCGTGTGTTGGTTTTGTGTGTGTGTGTGTTTGTGGTGTGCACGTCTGCGTGCTGTAGGTTTCGTTTTGGGGAGGCTGCGATTTTGGTACGTGGCATTCCCTGTTTGATATTTGTCTTTGTTTTTTTACAGATAATATTTTAAATACCGGTACAGTAAAGTTGATCAGGTTATAATACTTTTAATGATATAAAACAGTAAAATTCTCATATTATGCAAATAGAAATAATAATCAACAATTATAATATCTTAAAATACAGATATGCAAACTTACGTGATTGTATTTATGAGACATAAATGATATTTTTGTTCTACTTTAGTTTGAATTGCTCAATAAATTTTCAAGATAAAGCTTTTATATCTTCGTAGATTACATAAAATTTACAATTTACGCAGTCTTTTTCAGTGCACTTGCTTCCTTTGACGTGAACAGTTTGAATGGGATATCATTAATATTTCGATTATAACATTCGACATCCGCTAACTAAACTAAATATGTACATGTCAATTTTAGAAAGTGAACAGGCATAATATGTCTTAAAGTCATCTCACAAACACAGAACCGGAACTGAAACCGACAAAAACGACTGTGTGTCTGAAATCATTAGTCCTCCACCTCTGATTCATGTGGGGAAGTTGGCAGTTTCTTGCGGTAAACAGGTTTGTACTGGTACAGAACCCAGGAAAACTGGTTAGGTTAACTGCCTGCCATTACATGACTGAAATACTGTTGAAAAACGGCGTTAAACCCAAAACAAACAAACAGATTATCCAGTTCAATTGTTCAAGCAAACACATTTCCATTCGTGACATACTCTAAGCTAAACCCTTGCTGAATAAAATAAGTGACATGTTTTTTTCGAGAGTATTCCGGCAATAGTTTGCACTGATACAGAAGGTGGTAACTGAAGTAAGCAGGTGGTAATTGAAACTCCTTGAAGTATAAATACGTAATTTAATCACACACCAGACCTTATACAAAATTGCTATTAGTTATAACACTAGATCAAAGGTTGAATCGTTCTGGAAAATATTTCGTCACGTGATTAAAACATGCATTTATGACGTCTAAACGCCTTATATGGTATTCTCTTAAATTGTCTGAAATGCAGTTACCAACTTCGATAAATCTGAAAGGTCCTCTCAATCAAAGAAAACATTACTTAGAGACATTAATGACTGAAATAATACTGACAGTTCATTCGTATAGTATCTTCTATGCAACTGTTGCTCATACAGACAGTACTGTACTGGAGCAAGAATAAACAAATATAACGGAACAATATATGAACCAATGACGCATTGTTCGACCTCTGTTATGAGAATTGTAACTTAGTCTCGTCATTATATATCTGTCGTTCAGAATGAAAATGATGCATTGCTAAATTAAGTACATGTTGTATGGAAGAGTTGCATTTATAAAGTAGCAAAAGTTCTTTGAAATATGTTTTAACGAGCATATAGAACAGAATAAGTGCAGTACAGTAAAACTCTGATTCTGATGGCTTGTTTCTGATTGTTTTTAAAGATTAAGGCAGTTTCTTATTTGGTTAAGGCAGTTTCTTATTTGGCAGTGTGTCAAACTTTTTGACTTCAGATTGCATATACTTCCTATATTAACATTGAACAAATAGTGACATCTTTAAAAAATCAAGTTGATCTGCACCCCATGCGTCTTGAGTGTTTTATTAATCAGACATAAGAATAAAAAGGCAAAAACATGAAACATTATTTGTTATATCCGAGCTTTCATATTATCCGTGTCCGTTTTATCTGAGATTTACTGTACACAAAATTACATACTAAATTTCACCAGCAGCAAGGACAGTCATTGTCATTACAAAAAAAGGCTTCACTGTTTCAAGCACACTACATGAGATATGGGGCTCTGAGTAAATTTTTAATATATCGTTGACTATATGGCAATTTGCAGTATAATTTTTCGCACAACCCTACGTTGGCTTAATCATGATTACGCGGAAACGCATATCTATTTTTCAAGATTTTACTTTTAAATTTAGCGATTGCATTAGATGAGTTAATGTGCCAAATCATTTTAAAATGGTCAATATTGTAAATAACTGATTCTCAATTTAAAATGAAAAACACAGAAACGTTAAGGAAGAATATTATAACTCGTTTTGCTTGCGCCGAATGCAGCGCTTACATTAATCAAGTGCACTATCAATGGATAAGACCAAATAAATTAGGCTACACTTATTTTGATCGTCAAGGATAATAGTCTGTGTTTTCAATAAATATTTAAATATTCATCGATCAGAAAACTGAGTTTGCGCAAACAGCGGAAACGTTGTTTAATGAAAGTGAATTATCTTAACATTTTGGCGTATTTCTTTGTTGCCTTTTTCAATGAAACATAGTAATTGGCCGAATTTTAGATTTAAACTATTTCGCAGTTTATTTCGTGCGCAATGTGTTCCTTTGATGATCTACAATTTTATTTTCATGACAGGTATATTTTGGGGTAATACAAAAGTTTGATAAAATACTTCTCGACAAGAAGTATGTTCTGTCTACTTGATATGAAACTGAAGCCACATATGAAAATGATTATATTATGTTTCACGTTATTAATTTTTTGGTGTTTTTGACACAAGAATTAATAATCGATCAATCATGAATAAAATATTCGCCATTTAAATATGATATACCACTAAAATGCATCTAAATCAATCGCTAAGGCAATATCATGTTTTACTGCAAACATAATATGTACGATTTAGTGCGATCATGATTTCGCCGACTCAGAGGTATACGAAAAAATATCTTATTTACCTAATAGTTAAATTTTGAGACAGACTTGTATATCTCCATTTTGTCTAAAAGTGAAACTAAGGTTCAACTCCCCTTTACCAACCTATTTAAATTAATCCCAAACTGTCATAGCTACATCATAATTTCTCAGACACTTTAACACTATTTCTGTTACCTATGATTCCCCTTTTTATGTGGTCTGTCATAAATGTCTGACGTTGTTTCCCAATATAGCTAAAATGATCGTCACAAGATCGATACGAGCGTCGTCTCTGTTTTACTGAACTGAAACCTTTTAATCCTGACATGAGCTTTCCATCTATAAAGAATTTATGGCTACAGACAAAAATATGTAATAAATTTTATATTAGGCCTTTGAATAACGTAGTGACCATGATCAAGCTATTGTGAGCCTTAGACGTTGATATTTATAGGTCACTAGCTTTGTATTCGGAAATATGCACGAGTTCTTCCGCGGAAATATTGCGCGACTTTAGGAGCGCAATATTCTTCCGCTGAAGAACGAGTGCATATTTCCCGAAGCAAAGATAATAACCTTTTTATTACATACGCATCTACAGGTATGAATATTATGTAAATATCATAAATATGTTCAATAGCTTGAATAGGACTGATAATACTGAACTAAATAAAAAAAAATAGTGCAACAACACTCACTGAATTACGTCACGCACCCGATATGAAATTCAGGCGTCAGTGTGTGGAAAAATATTGACATTTCCAATACCAGTGTAACTTAACGGGGAATAGAAACGAGTATGTAATAAAAAATTGTATACATCTTAGAACCTTCGACATAAGTACAATTCTTGCTAATTAAAATGGCACATCTGCATAATGTTCTTTTAAAAAGTTACAATTATGTTTCAGAGCCGGGTAATAACATTGACTTACCTTTAACTGATTTTCTGTCACAATTAATTCGCTTCTGTAACAGTAAATCAATAACATAAGACATACTGGGATATGGTAATTTCGCAACGAAAATTTATCTCCTCTTTTCATGCCTTAATAAGACTTTCTGGAAGACGTTTTATAGTTATAATAAGCTTTATCATAACAAGCGTTACATATTTTATTCCTTGTCCGACAGATTTAATTCCCTTGAATGTTTTTATACAGGCACTAAGGCAACAACTATGTTAATCGGCGAGTTATAAATCACATCAATGCAGACTGATGTCCTGGACCAATAAATATTGAGACGGACATTAGGGAAATCAGACTACGTACATTGAACAAAAAACGCAATGTTTGTTTTGTTTTCTTTTTAAACTTTCAATTCTAGAATATCAAAGTATAAAATGTATAATTTTTAATAACTGTTCCATATATATTCACATACTACAAAGGAATAAGTTGATCAGTCATAATTTGTATACGACTAATTAAATGGCCAAGTGGTCTTGACATTCTACACATTTTAATGTGTTTTATTCTTATATATATTGTCATGTTTTTGTCAAGACGTCACGTAGAACATACGCCTCGCCCGTGGATCAAACTTATGACCCCGCGATCTGTGATTTTCCAACTGAGCTAAGCGGACCGGCTAAGAACGTTTCATTTTATTGTTTTTTCTATAACCAAGCCCGGCACGAAAATGTCTTGATAAATTACAAACACTTAAACTCTTAATCACTCAAACGAAAAACAAAAACAAAGTATATTTGAAACTGATATCAGAAGAAAAGCATTTAAAAAAGAAACGTTCAAATGGGGGGCAAAAACCGCCATGGTGAATCATGTGGTATGGCCTTACGGAGAAGTGACTGGCATAGATTTTTAGAATGTTTTAAGAAGGAATTTGACTGAGAAAAACAAGACTTTGTTTTCTAAAATTTACCGATGCCTTCTGAATCTAAGCTTTACACATATAATTACGCGTTCTCTTTTGACTTTATCCCCATTTTTTAACACTATTTCAGGTATGTAACGGCTGATGATAAATGGAACAGATATGCGTTCATTCTTTACCAGTACTAACTTGTTCCGCAAGTACTGACAAGTTCTCCAAATGAAGGAGGTGAAAGATGAATGCTTTCAGACACATCTTTTTATGAAATTATCATCGAGAACGCCACGCAGGAGGATCAAAATCATAACCCCTCGATCCGGAAATATGCGCTCTCCCTATTGCATTAAGCCGACGAGAACTTACTAATCTGATAAATAATCAAGAAATGCAAATACGTCAACATCAAAATATGACTGCAGTATAATTATCGTTTGGACTGTAAATATTGATATTTAGTGGTTCACGTTACACTGATTACTTTATTGGATATTGCAATATGACTAAAATTGCATCATATAAAATATCTCACTTTTGATGTCTGCTTAATTGGAAAAAAAAGTACAAGCACAGATATTTAATTAATGGAGACTTTTTTCAGCAACTCCTAATGGACAAAATGTGTTTTCATTCGTCTAACATTAAACAATTCTAGTGTTTCGCTGGTACTAAATAAACTTCAAAGCTAACCTCGTAGGCCTAATAAATGCAGTAATTTCTAACAATAATTGCCTATTGATTTATACAATTACACGTAAAGGAAAACTTTTTAAAAGATTAACAAACTTCAAACTTGATATATTATAACTGATCGGATAAAAAATAATAAGGAATGCAAATATCACTGCAAGTGAAAATGTTCTTCATTTCTTTGCCTTACATTTTAAGTGAAGTTTTATTCCAATTCAGTTTAATACCGCATCTGTATGTATCTACATTTAGTCTAATGTATATTCAAAAAGAGGTGAGCTTTTCATATAATTGACTATGTATTGATACCAAAATGTTATTTTAAGAACATTTGCTAGTCTTAGAAGCACAGAACATAACCAAGCAAAATAACAGCAGACTTTATTTGATTGTGTCAAATCATTGAACAGCGGTCCTCACGAGCGGAAATGCTTGAAGAAATATATCCTAACAACACTGAATCCAAGTACGGAGCGAGATTTTACAGAATTTACTCTGAAACTTTTATTGTTAGTTAATCATTTCACACCGAAGTATGTATGCAGTTGGGAGAAGTTATTACATATCTATAATCTGACTTTGATTTATGCTCAAATGTTCATGCTCTGTCGGTCAATATATAATAGAACCATTTACAGTGATATACATTTTGTATTTTGTATACTATACAGATTTATTGTCCTCTGTTGTACGATTTTCTGTTCCGTGGCAAAGAACGAATGCCTGCTAGTCTTTTCTGGTCGCGCCACATTAAGCGGCCTTCGTTGTGACCCCGGACAGTTCTGACGGCATTTGATGAAAGTTTGCTATACATAAGAATAGTCACCTAGAAGTGGACACCTTATGAAAAAGTAAAGACTTGATCTGCTTAAACGTGACAGCGTTGCTACAAGAAACAAACATCAAACGTGCGTAAGTCTGGATAATACAATGTCCGATTATTATTTAAGGTATTAGGTCACTAATAGTAATGTTTACAAAATGGCCTTTGCTTGGTATATTCTGAAAGGTAACCGTATTTTGCACTATTTTGCAAATTTTAAACAACTTTTACCGTGCCGTTTTTTATAAATTTTGAATAACTTACGGTATCTCCTCAAGCTCAAGTAGAGACAAATTTCAAAGTGATAGCCACTATTTAAAACGTTTGCAGAGAACTCATTTTACCATTAATTTCAATAGAAGAAACATTAAACTATTGGTAACCAATTATAAAACACAAAATAAAAATGTTTATATCATTTTTTCTATGGTGTCTCAAGTAAACAGATTTAATGAGACAGAATTCATACTTCAACATTGAAAAAATAAGGTCAAATGATGTGTTTCTGTTTTGAATTTTGCTTACTCCATTTAAAAATAACCTTAGAGAAGACGTAAAACCTACCTAAATTTCTTCCACAATATATAATCTAAGAGTGAAAGCAAAATAGAGAACTTTCACCGTGCGTAACTCAATATTTTTAAAGATGTGTAACTCTACCCCTTCTGTTTAAGTAGTAAATTCTCTTTGAACACCAAAAAATCGCTTATAAGATTCATCTTTTTCCATTTTTGTACAAAACATCAATAATAAGTCTTGAAAGAAGTAAAAACTTACTAGTAAAAAAGGAAAATAAAGAGAAAAAAAATTTGGTCTCGGTAGGGCTTGAACCTACGCACCCCTAAGAATTGCAGTAAAAGTAGGTTTATGGTAGGAATTAAATACTGTTCAAAAAGGAGGTTCTCTATTAATGATCTAATACCTTAAGCTAACCATTAAACGAATATGTCAATCAACTGATCTTGCAGGCTGGATATTGATCTTTTTACACAATTTTAGTTCAAGTGCACCCGGACATTATAAACAAATATTAGAGTTACGTATAAATATAAACAATGTAGAATGATGACCTTTTTTAATGAATTTTTAACAGCGTCCACGATAGTTTAATTATCAATTATAATTGTTTTTTTTTAATTAAATTGGAAATAATATGTAATACGTTTAAGCCATAGACGATTTTACAAAATAGTACAAATGAATTACAAGCTTTAACATAAACTTTGAGTCCTTTAATTTCACCCAAACGTGAAACTTGTATAACAAAAAAAGTAATTTGGAGAGTAAACTTTAGACGTATACTTATGTTCTGCAACAGCAATTGTTTTCATAATATCTGGCGATTTCATTACTACAGAAAAAAACTATCGATGGCAGGGAAACCGTAAGAGTCGAAAGACTAATACATATACCAATCGTGTGCTCCTTTTGGAATTAACACTAGCATACAAAAGATTGGATTTTTATGACAGTTAATCAATTTGTCTGGATGTGGCGCTGTATTTACGTTTGCGCTAAACATATCGACAACTCCAATGGTGGCAAGCATTATTTCTACACAGACTCACACCCCTTTTGCATTATTTTATGGATTACATACAAATAATGTCAAGTGTAACAAAGACTTTAATCTTTAATCTAAAACACAGCAATACACCGAATGTAAACTTACCGTATATGTAGTTTTATCAAAACATATAAAAACAACATTTGTAACTCTTCTTTCTTTACGTACACCCAAAAACGGTACATATGACAAAATGTCCAAACATACGCTGATTTCTATTATAACATATTTTTTTTAGCAGATCGACAGCAACAATCACAATAAACGCATACTGACCAAGAAACACTTTAACATGTGGTTAAACTAGAAGATGCTTTTAAAGAAAAGCGCATATCTCCCCCAGTGCATAGTCGTAATAGGCAAGAAGTCAACAGGGGACAGGAGCCAAAGTCAAAGAGACACTGATAGTTGGCTGCAATAGGTATCATCTACTTGGCATGTCTAATCATCCTATACAGTTTCAACATTCTAGGGTTCCCAAGTTATTGATCGGAAATGGTTTTCCATGTTCAGGCCCCTGTGACCTTGACCTTTAATAAAGTGACCCCAAAATCAATAGGAGTCATCTACTCTGCATGTCCTATCATCTCATAAAGTTTCAAAATTCTTTGTCAAGTGGTTCTCGAATTATTGATCGGAAATGGTTTTCCATGTTCAGACCCCTGTGACCTTGACCGTTAACAGAGTGACCCCAAAATCAATAGGGTCATCTACCCTGCATGTCCAATCATCCTATGAAGTTTCAACATTCTGAGTCAACTAGTTCCCATGTTATTGATCGGAAATGGTTTTCCATGTTCAGGCCCCTGTGGCCTTGACCTTTGATGGAGTGACCCGAAAAACAATAGGTGTCGTCTACTACATAAGATCTGCCTTCCAATGAAGTTTGAATGTTCTAGGTCAAATGGTTCTCCAGTTATTGGTCGGAAATGAAGTGTGACGGACGGAAGGACGAACGGACGGACGGACAGGGCAAAAAAATTGTCTCCCCAAGTGGGGTCGGGGGAGATATAATAATTCATTACGGATAATTAAACGAAAAGTTAATACGCAGACAATTCAGCGTATTGCGTCTTTTGTTTACTATTGTGACTATATATCTGATTAAAAACGTCAGATCTACGGACAATTTCAACTGCTAGTTTATATTATTTATCCATATAAAGTAATGTAGAATTTCCAATAATTATTCCACATAGACAGAACAATGACACTTAGTATTACTGTTGACCGGTCCTTGCCTTTTATCATGTAGTAGTACTTTCAGACAACATAATATATATTCGCACTTTCACAACTGCTGTGTTTTCTAAACTTGTTTTAATTATTTGATACATCTGTAGAAATGTACAAAAAACAAAACAAAAACAAAACAAAACAAAAAAACAAGCGTAATTTGCATGTATTTATATATGTCATAAAAGAGAAAATAAAATTAAAAGGCAATAAAAATGAAGTTAAAATAAAGAGTACATTTAAACGATTCAAAGAGTGCGAATAAGAAATAAATTTTTAACTTGAATGAACTTGTATTGCTCTAATCTAATGAAATATAAACATACTTTTCACCGTGTTTGGAAGGGCAGCTTGAATAACAAAATTATGTTTTTAAAAAGCGCAGATCAGGTTTACCGATCGCGGGATCTGAAATCATCTGTCCTCCGCCTCTGTTGGCAGTTAATTGCGGAGAATAGGTTAGGACTGTTAAAGAATCCAGTAATCCCTACTAAATTATGTTAGCTGCTCGCTATGACATAAATACTCTAAAGCTATAATAAAACAAACAGATATGTATTTCAATTTATATGGTTCAGCAGTGTTGGATCGAAGCGAGAACCGAAAAGAGATTTCCCTATTTTAATAATTAACTTTGCTCTAATATTTCCTGTGGTTTCGCATTGACCATATCCTTTCATTTGCAGGTACACATTTTCTGCTAGTTTTGATTAATTTATCTCAAATGGTAATTGTGTCTAGAATATGTTCAAAATACGGATAAAATGATTTATTTCACTTATTTGGCGTCTCGGGGTATATTATTGCTCAATACAGGATAGAGGCGTACACCTGAATATGGTATTATGTTGCAGACTATAAGTGTGTAACTTTATTGATGTATTCTTATCAGTTATAATGAGGCTAGTATCCTAACTTTTATTTCAACCCTAGTAAAGTAAGTAACGACTTCAATGTAATGTAACTAGAAACTTATTTAACAAACATTGCTAAGACATGACATTGACACTTTACTAAATTGCTTTATCAACGTTAGCTTTTATCAGATATTGATATAACGTGACTGATATTCCATATAGTAATAGTTTCACAACCAACACTTTCTTTTAATCACATTTATTAATATATTCTCTTCAGCAGACAAGAAAAAACAGTAATTTATATACTAATAGTTATTTACTTCAAATTTAGCGAATGGATGCCCAAGGTGCCAATTCTTAATTTCTTAATTGTAGTGTTGTCTTTTTGTTGTTGAATGTTTGTGGTTGTGAGTTTATAATTATTTAAATATTCTTTGTTTATCTAGTATTTAACCATTGCCTTTGCTCTATCTTCCCAAAGTACTTTCAGTCGATACGGTTAATACAATTTACTCTTTGGGTTTACTCGTACTTTGGACGATTCATAATTATTTAAATAAACCAGCAAAAAGATATTTTAATGTTAGACTTTTGTTTATTTTGTTGGATTTAACGTCTTACCGACACAGTTACTGGTCATATTGCGTCTTTCGAGCTTTCTTGGTCGAGGAAGACCCCATGGGCCACTCCGTGCATTATTTCATCATGGGCAAGGCACCTGTTTAGAACCACCGACCTTTCGCAAGCCAGCTGGATGGCTTCCTCACATGAAGAATTCAGCGCCTCGAGTGAGGCTCGAACCTACATCAATGAGGCAAGTAATTCGCAGTCAGCGACCTTAACCACTCGGCCACAGAGGCCCCTGTTAGACATTCGGATTTCAGACTGCTGAGCGAACGTTTCAGCTAAATAATAATTTGAATGTTTTTAACATTTGGAATGTACTTACTATTCTGAACTTCTGTTGAAAATGTACGAAACCTTAACCTTAAGAGAATATAGATTATGTCTGCATAATTTACTTCCTCTCTGATGATTTATTACAACGTATCAATCATAGTTCAGACAAAATGGTAATTTTGCTAGCAATATCTTCTGACAGAGAGAAATTTTACTTCGTTTTACAAGACATTGCGGAATCCTTTTCATCATTGCAATAAACTCTGCTATAACTGTCACCATTTAATTTGACAGGTGCCTTATAAATGACCTTAAAAAACCTCTCAAATAGGCGAACACGCTTACAAATATCAACAAAAAGAGCGATGTCTAGCCTCTGGTGCAGATATGCTAGACAAGGAGACGTATGTCCTTAAATATCTGATGTCATTGTACAATTTGTATTTGATTGACTATTTCTAATCATTAAGCTGATATGAATTACACGTCAATTGGCTACTCCAAATCAACTAACAACTGACTTTATTGTAGCATAAAAATGGTACGAATTCCAGAATTTGGCATGATTCAAAAGCCGTAAAGACGTCCAGGTAGCAGCAGTTGGAGTCCAGAAAGGCTAAAAGGCAAATGAGCACATGTTCTTTAAACATTTCTTTACAGACATTAAACATTAAAATGCAAGTGTAGATTACCCGGAAGCAGAGAGTACAGCGAACACAGCCTGAGCCATGCATCGGAAAGTAGGCCCTCAACAAACAGAAACTGTAGTGCAATATTATAACAGACGTGTTTCTTCAAAATGCAACAAATACAATTTAGTTAAATACAAGATGCAAAAAAATGGCATTGGATAAACATTGTCTTATGAAAATGGGTTGGGGTTTGGGGGAGTGAATATTAAAAAACAACACTGTTAACACTGTTGTTAACAAACAAGACAATATATATGACATACAATACGAAACGGACGAAACTCAAGTTGACAATACGAACGGTCAGTCAATCAAATATAGGTCATATTTATTTAAACCTAAGCAATATATATGACGCAAAAAAAACACAACATGTTTACATTTTATTTTGCTACAAAATACAGTCTGTCCGTAAGCCCTTAAGCATTGTATCAACAAGTGTAATTCATTAAGAAAGTAATCATTCAAAGAGACGTCCGAAAACCTGAAGAGATTAACGGACCTTTATTAAATGTCCCAAAACAAACGAGAGAGAACGTTTCTTCATTTATGAGAAAAGCCATGATTTTAAGGGCTTTTTTAATCTCTTGGTAGAAAATACATATAATCTGTTAGGTTCGTCTCATCAAAGAAGACTACACCCTAATTTTAGTTTTATATGTTGAGTTTAAGGTTTGTATTGATTCAGTGTTGTTATATTTTCTGGTCCTTTAGGCTCATGGAGTCCATTTATGTGTAATAGAGTTTCGCTTAAGCCGGTACTAGGGGGAGAGGTGTTGCACATTTCATTACCTCTCATGAACAGACTCAACCAAACCAAATCTGCTATTATTCTTCTTGGTTGCATTCTTTGATTCCAAAGGATCTTTTTACAGGTTTTATTATAAAAGCAAGTATCAGCGACCATATCCGCCTGGTATTTGGGGCTCCAGCATAAACATGAATAATTTAATAAATAAAATGTGTAAAAATACAAACGCATAATGCGTTGCAATCTGATGCAGTAATATGATTTTTTTTTTCAATTTCATAAGCGATAACCATTCTCTTAAGTATTCCCTGACATTTCCAGCAGTAATTGTTGTGCAAAAATCGTTAATAATGTAATTAAAGGAGATTGACTGCAGCAGAATTGTGCAAATATGCATTAATGTCTGTATTAAATGATCTGAACATCACGCAAGCGTATTTATACCTAAGCTTGCTCAGCTTGAAATATTGAAATGATTGATTAAATGAGCAAGCATTTTTATGCAGCAGATCAATGACAGAGGAACTTGCCGGTTGTGTTTCCACAAACAATCACCGGCTAAAAGCGTATCAAGTTTATACCAAATGTTCGACACGTGTCTAAAATATTACTAAGCTTCAATGAAAGTGCATCTATGTAAATATTTAAAATGCATCTTTCACCTATGAGACACTATTGAAATTGATTTCTCACACCGGCCTAATGTTTATAGTTTGATTGCACTATTTAAGAATACCGTACGTACGCTATATGTAAACATTCAGATATATGTGTAAAAAAATTACATTCCGGCTAAATTAAGTAAATTGAAGTGATCTGAAATTTTACAGTTATCTGATGTTTTAAATCATGGACACATGTAAAAATTACTGCAGTTGTATATAAGTGCCATTACAAGCATGTAATAACAACTTCTTTATTAACAAAATACATCTGAAACGATTTATTTTTAAGTTTTATTGACTTATTATGATTCTGTATTTGTTTCTGATGATGCATATTTTAAGCAACCCATCTGCTACATCTTTCGACTACAGTTTCTATCCGTGGTTGGTATACTTGGTGAAGAGTAACTCTTGCTCTGTTTGTTATGTTCAATCAGTCCAAGCGGTTCATCTCTACCCCTTTTTTCGTATAAATTAAACATACAAAAATTGTGAGGCAACTCCGAAACGAGATAAAATGTTTTCTTCTATAAACATTCATACTGCCTGAAAGTTAACATTAGACTGGTGATAAAATGATCGCCACTAATGAAAAGAAACTGTACAAGTAATAACTTTTATGTCAACTTACTGGAAACTAATCTCACAAACACTGCTAGGAAGCTTTCTTTGACAAGACATTGACACTTGACTAAATAACTTTGTGACGCATCGCAAATATTTCTAAGAGATATTGATATAAGGCGAAGGATTTATATTTAAAACAAACAAAGAGTATCATTATTTCGTGGTTTCTGTATAATAAATAAGACAGTAATTTGTATACTTGTAGTAAATGGCTAAAATATCAGTTAAACGACTGTGTCCAATTACTGAACTTTTTAACTAATGTTAGCTACGCTCCATGACATTTCATAACCAATACTCTCGTCTAAGTAAAGGCTTGAGGGAATTCTAACCTACCTGCTCCGGGGTAAGTTTCAGACGCTGTTCTCCTACATCACCTTAGTCTGTTTATTGTTTTTATTGTGGAGCTCGTTTTCATATTTCGTTCTTTTTTATATACTTAGCGGTTTACCATTCTGCTCTACCTTTCCAGATTTTGTATTTGGTTGGATGTATTTGTGTTTACGATTCGGAGGCTATATCTTCTGCATGGGAGTCTACGCGTAGTATGTATGAGTAAAGAAATATGCAAACGTAACCTACAACCAGTCTAAGGGAAGTAATTACGGGGTATTAAGTACTATATTTTCTTCTTAGGAAGAATTTTAATATCTTTATAATCAGTTATACAATTTCTATAATTTTCATACTACAGCTAGTCATTTTATTTTATTTGTATCTATATGTGTTAGGTAGATATCCGATAACTCGAACTCGTTTCATCCATTTATTCGGTATTTACGCATCCCCTAAAGCTAACTGCTACATGGCAGTATATATTTAAACACGCACTTTCCCGTTAAATGTGCCCATACTTGAACACCACTATTGTAATATACATGTATGCCATTGGTGAGTACCAAATGGCTGACGCCCAGGCTGTGTTCTTTGGTCTCGGTCATTTGGGGTTCACTGTGGACACTTCAGTGAGCACAAACAATTGTATCGACTCCATTCTTGCTCTGATCTGTACCTAGGCCATGCGAATCACTTTAATAAACTATATTCTATACATTATTAACTTTCTATCTCGAGAGTTATTACAAAATATCATATTTCATACAAAATTCAGGACAGATGTATCATTTTAATAAATTCTGTTTCAACCACCATGGAACATTTCGTGTCAGTTTTGACTGGGCTGTTTTTAAAACCCGTATGTGCTTAGACGCAAACGCAAAATAGGTCACTGCCTAAAAGATGGTGCATATTCGTCGACTAAATGTCTACTCTTTAACTTTTCTGAAAGTACATCATTACCCAAAGGGCATCCTTGTCAGATTAAATTTCGAACATGTTATAGTCCACTCCGTAAATTTTTCGAACATGACTGGTGTATAAATGGATCAGATTATTATTAAAAATGTCCGATTCTATATACTTTCAGAGGGTAAACTCTTTGCAGGCGGCACGGATTGAGCGGAGAAAATGTGAAATAAAAAGACGACGTACCTTAATGTCATAGACAGTCATTCTTCCTCATTAAAATGACATTCAAAATGTTACATATAATGCACGCAAAATAGGTCACTGCCTAAAAGATGATTGAATGTCTGCTCTTTAACTTTTCTGAAAGTACATCATTACCCAAGGGTCATCCTTGTCAGATTAAATTTCGAACATGTTATAGTCCACTCCGTAAATGTTTCGAACATGATTGATGTATAAATGGATCAGATTATTATTAAAAATGCCCGATTCAATATACTTCTTTCAGACGGTAAACTCTTTGCAGGCGGCACGGATTGAGCGGAGAAAATGTGAAATAAAAAAAACGACGTATAAAGACATTGGTCGCAATACAACCATCATAGACAGTCATTCTTCCTCATTAAAATGACATTTCCTAAAAGAACATTAAAAAAGTTACATATAATGCACTCATCAGCAAATGAAGTTATAATAAGTCAAGCGAATAAGAGGAAAAAATAATTAAACTGGACATTAGTCAGTATACATAAGATCGTGCCTACCAGTTTTATTTAAACAATGGTTTAAGTGCTGCTAGGAACTGATGAAGACTGTCATTAGTAGTTTGTATACCAAATGCCGCAGCGTAAGATGGGTAAATCATACATTTTAATATATACGATTTACCAAATGTATTCATACAGCTATTAAGCCCTTTAAACAAATACCAAAGACAAGAAATTGATGTTTAGTTTAATGTCAGACAAACACAGTTATAGACCATATAGCGATTTTCTAGCTTTTGCTAGGGGAGAAAGGCCTAGGTGCCCCTCCGCCCATAATTCACGGACAGTTACCTGGGTAGAACCACCGACCTTCAATAAGCAAGCTGTATGACTTACTCACAGTTGGCTCGTACCGACACCAGCGAGAGGCAAGTTACTTCAAGTCAGCGACCTTAACCGTGCTCAGACAGGAAGCCCCAAAATATGCAGCTAGTTACGAAGAGTATGTAATATAATGTTAGTAAGCAAATGCTTTTAAAATAACTTTTTTATTTGTCCGAGGATGGTTGTATTGCGACCAAAATAAGACTGCAAGAGGGTAAGTTCTAATGCCAATACGAAAACAATTAATTATTAATAAATTGAATTATTTAAATCCGCATTGGCCCAATCAATTTAACTGTTCTACATGTTTTAACTCCGTATTGGCTCTATTTTCTCGCACTGGTCCGGTATTTTCATGTTGTCCCCGATTTTACTCATAATGACTCTATCGACTTTGCTATCGGCTTAGTCTTTTTAAATGATATGCACACTTCATCTAATATTATGTCGAAAATATTTTTCCCTATGAGATATCCCAGGCTATTTGTTTCGCCACTTGCTCAACCTGAACGTATATCAATTACAAGACAAATCAAAATGACCAATGTTTCCATGTACTTAACAGTTGTATCTAAAGCTCAAATACAGGTTGAAAGTTCAGCTGAAGAAGACAGAACAAGCCAAGCCTCACATCATAGTACCATTCACGCATCAGCTGTATATACTGTGCTGATATTAATTCCGATCTATGTGAACCCAACCAAATGTAGTAGTATTCAAGTATTTCCAAAATATAATCTTACTATTCTGAGATCTTTTACAATGAAATGAAAGCGTAAACAATCGACATATAAATGCAAATAAATATATCTGAGCCACGACATGAGAAAACCAACATAGTGGCTTTGCGACCAGCATGGATCAAGACCAGCCTGCGCATCCGCGCAGTCTGGTCAGGATCCATGCTGTTCGCTTTCAAAGCCTATAGCAATTAGAGAAACCGTTAGGGAACAGCATGGATCCTGACCAGACTGCGCGGATGCGCAGACTGGACTGGATCCATGCTGGTCGCAAAGCCACTATGTTGGTTTTCCCACGGTGCGGCTCATCTGAGATCTAAGCTAAATTCTGTACCAGGAATATGCATAATCTAAAAGTGGTTAATCAGATTTTGGTCAACTAATGGATTTGTTCGGAACTTAACCAACTGATCATTTAAACTTATTTGTGTTCACCGAGTTCTTAATACACTTATGATTTTCACTGGAAATATTCTTAAACTTTGATTTTACTATCCTGGTCCTCCAACCAAGATAGCATTATTTTAGGTATAAATTTTCCCTGTGGAATAATATGAATGCAAGCATTACTGTATTAAAGTTGTCAAAGATTTGCATTGACAAGTACATATTTGCCAAAATTAATTAAAAATGAAAGTTTATAAAGTTATTATTTCCTCCCTTTGTATATCTCGGTTGCGCAACCAAAAAAGATTCGAAATGAATCAATTCCAAAGCTACACACTGTTTTAAAACTTACTTTTTGTTTCAGGTAATTAAAATGTCCCAGTATTTATCAAATGCAAACGTAAAACTAGAAATTATATTGGAATTAAATGAAATAATCCACTTTTTAAACGCTTTTGAAGTAAAGGGATATACAATGTAAATACAAAAACTCATAAAGTCATAAAAGTAATAAAACATACGTTTCCAACAGGGATCTAACTCTATGAATGGGTCTTTTTGTTCCTAAAATACCTCTCTAAGAGAATATATGAAAACTGAAAACTGTCAGAAAAAAATTACTCAAATCTGATTGACCTTCTTTAACTGTTCAGCTTCAATGCCGCACGGCCTGAACTATTTTATACATCATCAGCAAAGCTTATGAATTGTATTACTTAAGTTAATATCTAAACGAAACTACCATAAGTAACTCAATGCAACAATGTTAATATGTATTTATTACACTGTTCTGGTAACCGAACATTTATGCACTTTAAGGAAATTGATACTTTTTGTTTTTTCCATTGGGAATGGATATATAATGTGTGTGTTTGTCTAAAAGTATTGTTGACATTGATAATAAGTTTATAATACTGGTGCCGTATGCAGTAATATAATTTTTACTGTGATTTTTAGTACACTAAAGCTATTTATGCGTCCCATCTGAACTATTTACTATCATTATTACAATAACGGCTTTACAATACAAAAATGATCATAACAGCATTAAATTAAATGTCTTACATTGCAGCATATAATGGTGCACTTGTGTGTTAGTGAATGTTCAAAAGTTATCTAAACATCACTCAAAACGTATTAAACATGAAATATCAAGTTTTTTTTAGACATTTATGTAAATTACAAGCTGATTATATGAGTTGATATTTCACTGTATGTTTCTGTTGATGCCGGTGGTCTTTCATCAAACAAAAGTTGATGTTAAAAAGCATCAAATTCATATCAGAATCATCAGCATTTGTCTAAACAAAAAGCTTTAATGGTATACGTCTAACCAGTCGTATGTCTATTTCATTGATCAAAACAATTGTCTTTAAGAGAATATGTTTTGATATTTTTTAACTTTGTTTTTAACAATACAACGTATACGTTTAATATGCCAGTGTAATTGATCCGAAAAATTAATAACATGAGCACTAATCATCATATGCCAACTTAAAGAATCTAAGAATAGCCAGTCTGGTCTTTGCACAGAAATGATACAAACCAGCTACAGAGTTTGTATAAAATAGGCGGCCGCCTCGGTAGCCTAGTGGTAGAGCGTCCGCTTCGAGTGCGGGAGGTCGTGGGTTCGATCCCCGGTAGCGTCATACCAAAGACGTAAAAAATGGTACTAGCAGCTTCCTCGCTTGGCGCTCAGCATTAAGGGGATAGTGCTAGGACTGGTCAGCCCAGCACAGTATAATGTGACTGGGTGGGGTATCATGCCACGTGTATACGGCATGATATTCCAGTGAGGCAGCACTATAAAGTTGGGCATTGTGTTCACTGCTACAAGTAGACACCGTCGTTTATATGACTGAAAAATTGTTGAAAAAGACGTTAAACGCGAACACACACACACACACACACACACACACACATACACACACAAAATAGGCAATCCCTACAAAAATATACAAGGATTCCTTTGAAATAGCCATGTTCCGAGAACTGAATTTCAAGCTAGTAGAAAAATAAATTTATAATATGCATGATTTACAAAGATTTCAGAGGTGTTTGAAGAAATGGGCATTAAACGGAAAGACCTATCCATGAAAGGAAGCAGCATTAATATACATGTTCTCAGTAAGGAGAAAAAGCATTAGGTTATATTAAACGGTTACTTGAAGGCAAAGGAAACAGCCTCTAGTCGGTAACCATGCTGTAAGTATAACAATGCCAACTGTAGGGAAACTTTTTTTAGTTAATCAATAATGTGTGAAAACCGGCATCTGATTAAATACTGAAATGCCAAATCTACGAAAGGAAAAACGCATTACATATATCTTTCTAGTGTTTTGCTTGAAATCAGCGTTGTATAATTACATCTGCCTGAAAACAAAGACAAAAATCAAGTCGACTAATTAAATAAAAACTACTATGTTTAAAGTTTTCAATCTGTTTCTCTAAAAGGGAATTCCATTATTAATGAACAATTATTTCAGAAGTCCTGCACAACCTCCTGGTGACGTTAGATGAGAATATTTGGAGAACGTTTTCTCCGAAAAACATGTAAAATAAAATGTTGGAAAACAATGTAGTAGGATCTAAAATTTCATAAAAAATTAACAAATAAATTTTTCAGCTGGCCTGACACTCAAACTAGATCATTTCACTAAACAATCGTCAAAATATATGAAATTCAAATTACAGAAATTCATAAAAATATTCTTGCACGACCCCACTGAACTTTATTTGCAAAGCTTGTATGTCATACCGCATATCGATTTCAAAGCAGACAAACGAAGCTGAAGTGGAGACTATACGTAGTGTTTCTTTAGTATTTCTATAAGTGCTTTATGTTTAAAGTTGTTTGTAATACATACCAGTATTAGCATTGTCATCAATAATAAAACTTACGTTAATGAAGAAAAGTGAAATTCAATCCCGTCAACATATTATTTTTCTTTGCAGTTAACTCACGGAAGTTGAAAGATTTATTAAATACCGTTATTACGTTTTTATAAATATATTAAATTAATATTAACGAAAGTGCAGTTTCAAATTTCTGGCAACTTGATAAAGTGTTCTGAAATTACAAGACTTTCGCCAAGCCATCTAAGAACCTTATCTGATGAGGCATTTATCTTTGTAAATCATGTTTTCTGAAAGAATTTTGGGTATTTTAAAAGTTAACAAAGAATCTATCTTTTTGAATGACAGAGAACAAACAGATCGGTGAAAAGACAAAATAAAATTACATGTAAAATTAACTCTGTTAGAAACGGAGGCTATTTCTACACAAAAGTGGTAAAGGTGAGCAATGCACTGGATCTTTTCCTTAGCAAATACTTCTATCTTTCTGGTTTTGAATTGCTTTAAAAATTACAAAAGTCATAAATAAAAACATGTAAGAAAGTATTAAAACACACATTGACAACTTTCTATATATTTAAGTGATCATATTTTGTTCCCTTATTAGAATATCGAAAACGGCACTGCTTGTGTAGACTTCAATATCTAAACATCTGATTAATTCTCCTCCCCAGAGAACCATTTTTGACAGAAATTCTGAGTTACATATTATTTTGGTTTCGTTCTCTTCATTCTTGTTAATTGTTTTATTTCAGTCATCTATATTATATATTATTTTCTGCCCGAGCGGTTATTACCATACCTGAACTAAAACGTGTGTAAAAAAATACATGGATAAAGATTTAATAGGAAAAGTTCTGCTGCTTAAATCAAAATCCTACACTTTTGGTGAATGTTTGCAAGATAGACCTGTACTGAAAATAAATTTATAGACAAAATAAACTAAATTCTAAACAAAGGGCTTGGTTCACTAATGTATGTAAATGGCACCGAATTAAGCCATATTATACGATATTATTCCACATTGATATATATGCTGTTCTTAACAAGTAAGCACTATGCTTCAATTATAAGTAAATAACTTTGAAAAATAATGTGTTGTTGTGTTTATATATTACTCCAAACATGACCCACTTTTCAAAAGAAATGTGATTTTTCTGTGAAATTTGAGACTTTATTTATGATTTTCGCCTTGGCGGCATCCTTTACCAGTCTTAATATTTTAACCACTACTTTGTACATTAAAAACCAACAAAAGTGCAAAAATCATCGCTGGTGAGCAGTGCCGCCATATTCAAAAACGAAAAAAAAAAAAACGTCCGTCTCCGAGGCACATTTTTATCCCAAATGACACATGCCTCGATTTCGATAAAATGACGTTGAAGTTGACGTCACTTAATTAGATATTTGTTTTCATTAATTTGTTTTTCAAGCAACAGTCATTAGTGTTACAATAATATCGGACGAAGTTTAATCGTTTCAACATTTAGTTATCGCGCTCAGTGAAACAAATAATGAGTGAATTAGCGGATTGTTTCCCTTTGAAATCAACACGCCATTAACGGTGTATACGTGTGTGAAACTTGGTCAGAGAAAACATGCAATTATTGCTCTGAATATACGCGAATATTTAAAGTGCATGGCGGATTTATTAATTGTAATGGTAAGTGTTAATTTTCATTATAAATTTATAAAATTTATAAATTTATTTGTAATTTGAGGCAAAACAGAATGGACGGACCACTCGTTGGTTGACGTATCGAAGATGCAACTTTGCAGCGAAAAATGGCATTGTTGACATTTCGATTCGACTGTCTGCTGTCAAATACTTTTAATATCTTTTCTGTGTATTTGTCAATTTTAATGATGGTAGAATATACTTGTAGCCGAAACAGTCAGGCATCTACTATGTTAAGTACATTCTGTATGAAACTTTCTATCTAGAAATTGTAAAAAAGGTAAATGAACAGGATTATTACAAGATATTGTACACTGTTTAAACTGTCACAGATGTGAACGGTTTAATAATTACATGGTCATTATGCACATACAGTAGAATCTATGAAAATTATAGTACAATAACACAGGAAAAGTTGTGTTTTAAATTCTCACTTTTTGTTGTAATAGCAACTAAAATAGACCTCCTGAAAATTCCTTAAAAATTCTCATGCAAATTACAATAAAAACTACTTTTTGTCATTCTCACTACTGCCATTACTGGTAGACAGCATGCTGGTAGGCTACTAAATAAATGAGAAATTATTAGTTTATTTTTTTCAGAGTAACCTCCACCAGTAAGAAATATAAAGGTTCACTGCAGTTTTGACTTATGCTCAACAAGTATTGAAACAAAGAAAAATATCAAACAGGGAATGCCACGCACCAAAAGCGCAGCCTCCTCAAAACGAACCCCCAGAACCCTAACCCATACTATGCTCAGCAAGTAAGGCCCTTGTATTTTAAGCCAACACATAAATGCAGATTCGTTGGAGTTGCTGTGAATCCTCATGCAGATTATTTGGAGCTGCTGTGAATCCTCATGCGGGTATAAGATTTTGAAGTTAGTGTTTACATTCAAATCAGTGTCAGTATCCTTAAATGGACTTTTTCAATATCAAATTAATATTTTAACTATGAAATTCCATATATCACTAAATTAAATTCCATAGTCTTCAAACAAATCATGACTCTATGAATAAAAGCTACAGGCCTGCAGTGCACATTTTATATTGGAATTTACGGTCACCTTTGCAGAAATTTTGTCGAATGAAATTATCTAAAGGAAGTTGTGTTTTGTTAAGACTTGATTTTACTAATTTCTATGGGTTTTTTTCACTGAACTTTCTGTAAATCCCCGAAATTGGATTGAAAATACTGCATTGCTTTATGATAAAGATGCTATATCATAAGCACTGTGAATTGGAATTCAATTAATTTTTGATAAATACAAGTTGATGTGAATCATTATCTATAAGAAAGGATGAACTGTTTGGTCAGTTTTGATTATATACATGTAAAGCTGAACACAGTATAGATGTGATATTCCTCTAAAACACTAGAAGATTTTTCAACAATAATTATAACATACATTGTAATAATGTACATTTACGACTGTTAGATTATATAGATCTACGAATATTTTCTGCTGTATTCAAACTGCATGTAATCATTTCAGTCGGCAGTATCATGTTCATTTTCCCTTCTCATGAACAATTAATCTAACCTGTCTGAAATCACAAAATATGTATAATTTGTAAAACATACATTGGATTATTGTGGAAACAATTTAGTTTTTGTGTGCCTAATTATATATTATTGCCGTTAGTATTATCTAGTTTTTAATACGATCAAGACATTTAATAAGACAGTTTTCTAAAACTATTACTGTGTGTTCAAAATGAGATTATGTAGTATTGTGTTTACTGAATTAACTGCGTAACCATGGAAACATTTTTCTGTTGTTTTATATAATGTCAAGAGAAAAAAACATTGCTTGAAGAACACTTTTCATTGATGCATTTTTTTATTTTTACATGTAATGGTAAATGCTGAAAGTGTTCTACAATAACATACCAGAAACGTCAATGTTGTCTCATTGAAGCTATACTGCAACTCCATTGTAACCATAGCAACAGAAATATATTGTATTATTTATGAATAATGATCTCCACAATCAAATTACATATGTTATTTTTCTAAAAGAAGGACCTAAATTGGTTTTATTCCATAAAAATCAGACATAGCAAATATTCTCATTTTTATCTCCGTTTCCATGGCAACCATATTTTTTGGCCTCAAATTATAGGTGTTGCTTAGGGTTATATCTTAGCATATGTGAATATTAATTATACGTTCTGATGTAATTGTTTTAAGAGATTTTCCTGTTTCCATAAAGAAAATCAATCGGTTGCCATGGCAACAGCAGAATTTCAAATGAATTAAAATATGAGATTTTGCATTATGAGTTGTTGATCATTAATTATAATAATATTTCAACAACATTTGATGTTGTGCCATTTTAACCTATAAGTGAACCAAACATAAAAATATATACGAATACATCAAACGATGTAAACAAGGTACGTTGTCACAAAAATTTACAAACGTAAAAGATATAACCATGCTTATTACAGCTGACAGACTTTTTAAAACATTGTACCAAATGTAAACAAAATAAAGATACACACCCTTTTAGTGTGTGGTATTCTCGAGTATTGTTATATTTGCCTAGCATTTCATAACGTCTTTTTTGTCGTATTCATAAAGCTTTTATCAAATTTCCGATCAATAAATACCAAATAAACATTATTCTCTGTAATGATATAAAACGTTTTTATACAGAACCTACAGGAAATTTGCATTTTACTGATTAACTATTGCCAGGAAACAGATTCATATTATAACTATCTGAACATTTCTTGCAGACATAATTATGTTTATAGTGCATATTTTCTGACCTGGCGAAGATATTTTTAGTACAGACTTTACCATTAAAAACAACAGGTAACTTGTGCATATCGGATTTATTCGTACGGAATGAAACCAAGTCTAACGGTGTAGCCGATTACCCTAAACTAAAGGATAGAATGACCCATTTATGACCTTTCTATAAATATCTCCGCCAGGTTAGAAAATATGCACTATATGAGAAAGCATAATTTACCAGGTCCCTGTCGATGTAGTGCAAACAGTATCTCCTACTATAACGTATGTGTGCACTGCGTTAGGCGACGTAACTTTTCCTGTTTCCAAGCTAAATTTTTAAAATGGACTGGTCTATCATTCAATTTGGGCAGTACCATTTATCATTTGAAGGGGTGTTCACTGAAAATGTACAGACCAAATAGCGCACATTGCAGACCATGATTAGCTTGCACGGATGTGCAGACTGATCTTGGTCTGCACTGGTCCTAAAGATAGAATTACTTGCTGCAGGCTTAAGGTTTTTCAGATGCACTTAAATACTTTACTGACATTGTATGGAACTCATCTGCAAACGATCACGTAGAGATCTAATCATCTGCATATAATCACGTATAAATTGAATTGTTTGTTTTAAGCTTCATCTGATATCAAGCAATTCCTGCAGCTTCACATTTCTCAAGATTAATTGAATCACCATGACTTTGAAAGACGTCAATTAAATTTTTCTGTCTCCTAGGATCATGATTGAGAAATGATATTTTCAATGTAATCTTAGCGGTCGAGAAGGAAATGATACTACATTACAATGTGTCTGTCAGAACGGTTGATGCAAATAGAGGCTATTTTTATAATGTATTTAATACTAAATAATCGACATAAAGGGCAATATTTTTTGATGAAGTTATTAAAAGTATATGGCTGCGAACATGGATATTACACAAAACGATAGTGTACTGACAATCATTGCAGAACATAAGATTAACTGCTTATTTAATTATTCAACATAATATTTTAGACTATGCTGCTAAATTTGATATATGATTTCATGTAATAAGGCAACCTGTGATATAGCAACACAGATATGAAGCCGCCCTGTATACCTCACCTGACCTCGTTTTTACCCAAAGACATGGAGTTTGACCTCAGATAACCCAGTTTCAAAATGCAGCTTTATTTCAGAAAAAAATGTGGTGGAATATGTAGCCTATAGAGTGTTAATAAATTTAATCTATTTATTAACATCGTTTTAGACTCCAGGTGACCAATCATGAATAAGAGTTTCATCACCAAGATTGGTTTATAATTTTTACCTTTAGATTGTAAACTGTACAACTTAACAACGCATGGCAAATACAGGTAGAGCACAATGGCCATTTTGAGCACTCAATATTAAGGTGACTCAAGAAATGGTAATAGTTACTTCATGAAGTTATTCTAAACAATTTGTACATGGAAATTACATTGTCATTGTATATTAAACTGACCAATTCAGAACAAACAAATATGTAAGTATTGGTGAGAATTATTGAATGATTTCTTTGTTTAAATTAAATCCTTTTCTAGTAGTTACGTATACCAGATCTTAACAAAAGCCGTATCATATAATCTGTCCTGTTACATCATATGTTTTCTTATTCTGGTATCTAATTCGATTCAGTGGTGATGCTGTAATGCAAAAAGTGTTTACATGAAATCAGTATCATATCTGCGTCTGCCTCGGGATTCTACTTTAAACCACTCGTGAAAATATAACATCTGGTGTTCACTCGATTTTGCTCTTAAGTGGCAGGGGCCAGTTTGGCCCGAGTACGTTTTTTAATTAAAATAGATAGATGTACTTTACAGGCATATATAAACAACTGGTTATTTATGATGTTTATAGAACTAAGGATTCCTGCGTACGAGTAATTATTGTGTAAAATAAATATGTGCTTGAATCGATTTTCCTAGCTCCGTGTAGACGGCCGGGTCTAAAATCTTACTTGAGGTAACGGAAGTCAGACGAAATGGAAACGGTCATCCATCCATCCAGATTCAGCTCAAATTTGCGGAAAAAGTAAACGGTTAACAGACATTATTGTCGTCTGGTAACATGCTTTAAAAATACATGTGTTTTAGGTCAGTCATTTGCAGATAATAAAGTACGTGCATTTTGGGCCATTTTTGCGTCAAAATTTAGTGTCCTGAAACCGGCGTTTTACTCATTTTTATCACAGAAGCAACAGAATCGGCAGGCTGAAAATGTCACACAATGAAGTGCTAAGTTTATGCAATACATCCACTCAATACTTGCCTTAGATTTATCAAAACTGGATTTTTATGATTTTTTTTCGCACTGGTATCAGCGTAGATATATGGAATTTTCGAGTCTACTGTCCCTTGCATAATAACGTTTGTTTCCGTATAAATAACACTTGTGAAATATTTTCCCAGGGATTAAAGGTGCGATCTAACGTTGTTCACATTAACATAAACAAAATGGCGCCGTAAAAAAAAGAGAAAATCATTGAACTTTCAAACAGCATTTCAATGATACGATAAAGATCAAATTGGAACCGACACAAATATGCGTTTTTTCTTTTGATTTAATGGTGTTTTAAGTTCAAATAGGAAACGAATTACAACTGAACGCGGGCTGGTCTTTCTGACTGTTATCTAGATTGATAGTGGAAAGCAATTAAAATGTAATATGTGCGGGTCTTTCTGGCTGATTTATTTAAATACTGAATGTTAAGATCGACAGTCGAATATATAATATAATCTTCGTACATTTATAGAAAGAAACCTCATATTTGTAAAGTATAAATAAAGGCATAGTTATTTCTTGTACGCTTATTCGGATATAAGCCACGTGGAGACTTCTGACAAATCACTCGAGAATCGCTGGCTATCCGCGTGAACGCATTAGAAATAAAATTTAATCATAAAGTACATTGTAAACTTTACTATATTGTAACCGTTTTTGTGCAATTAATAGGTTGAACTTGGTACCTTCAACCGAAAACAAGAACAAAACAAAATCAAAGATCCTAAAGACATGTCAGTTTTTGGGACAATAGCTGTAGTCTTCATAATCTGTTATTTCAATAGACATTGCAACATGTACGTTCTGGTGCGTTTCTCTGCTCAAAACTACTACCCACAGTACAATAACCATGGCACAAAAATCTTCCTTTGCGAACATATATAATGCAGATGAAAGTTTTCTATTTTTATTTTATTTTTTCTGATACACTTGGTGTACTGAGCTAGACCATGACTTAATATTTTGAAAACTCGTACAAATGAACGAGAGCACCGCCTACGGATGCCATCGCTCGTTCGCAAGTGCTGGACAGTATGTAAGAGATGAGTTACAATTTAGAACTTCAGAATGGTAAGTATCCAAAGTTTCAAAGCTGTAGCTCTTACAGATTTTTAGAAAAGGTGAACCTAAACAAAAATCTTAACCAACGCCGACGCCGAAAATCCAGTGACGACAATACTTCGCAGATTGTTTTTGATAATCAGACGAGCTAATTATGCAACAAACAAAATAGAAGTCAACACACACATTTTCACATGACATTATCAAAAGAAAACAATAAAACATTACAAGTTGATTTGCAAATGCGTTTCACTTACAACAATTATCTTTATCTTACTATAACAAAATAAAACAAAAACAACTTAATTTTCTAGAGTGAAATAAAACTCGAATTACTATTGCGTGCTATTCATTTTTACCAAACTATATTTGTTGCAACTACAAAAACATTTCCTGAAACTAATTTGACAAACACTGCAAATTGCGTTCTTTGACATAGAATTGACACAATACTAAATTACTTTATCGACACATTCCAAATACGTTTAATACTGACATAATGAGGTTGTAACTCTTGCCAATATCATCTCGTTATTCGTAGATTCTCTGTTTCTGGCAATGACACATTTGATCATGTTTTAAGACAACAATAGATTATATTCTTACTAGTTTTCAGTAATGTATTTTCAATATATCTTTTGAGAAGTCGACAAATCTTGGTAAGACTGATTTTAGAGAAGTATGCAAATTGGACTATAAACATTAAAAATCAGGTTGGAGAAGTTTCATATACATGAACATTTTGTTCTGAACTTTCTGATGGGTTTAATAGATCATCTCAAGAGCGTTGTTTGAAATTACAACTTGATATGTAGTTTTTTGTTGGTGTTTACTGGTGTGTATTTTTATATCAAATTTGTATTCTTTCTAAACGTACTTTGTTGGTGTAGTAGCTAAACATTTTGTCTGCTATAAAAATAAAAATAAAAAAGTTGCTATATAAAAAGTTAATCTAATTTAGCATTCGCGTTGGCTGATGTAATGCAGTCTTGAGCTCTACTGGTTATTCGTCATTTACAAAAACAGGTATGTTCAACCGAAACATTAAAATACAAGTCCCACAAAAAAGAGGTAGTAACGAGGTTATTCATGGTTTCCAAGTTTTTTTTCTAGTAAAAATGATTATGTATCAAAAGTTATACTTAATATATATTAATTTTTTACAACATTTAAGACACGATTTTCATTGCTATTTTATGCCACGCAACGTTTCTCTGACAAACACAGGCACAATCGTCCCGTATGTAAGTAAGAAATCCTATAGATTCAGAATATGTGTATTACATCACATTAACCATAGCTCACATTAAGTGGGACGAACAGTTCAGTTTGACAAAGAAACTAACCATTCTATATACGAAGACATTTCCGAAGACGTTTAATCATTGGAATGAACTCTGTTATAACCGTCGTAACATAATTCACTTTGGTTCGGCTGATTTGATGTCTTATTATTGCTGATAAACGAGCACATGGGTGATTGCGACTTGCAAATATCAACAAATCAGACCGACGTCTAGAACCTTTTACAGCCGACCAAAGACGGTGACAAAGAATTATATTTGCTCTTAAATTATCCTAGGGTATTGTATTTGATAACGGTTTGCTATTCCAAAGTTAGTGTTGATAAATTAAAGCATTAAGTTAAACAATATTCTGCGATGATAAGATTTACACTTAAATAGTTACCCGAACTAATATCTATCAACATTTTACCTATATATAGTAATTACAAAAGGCTTTAACAACTGATGAATGGTATTACATGTATATCTAAAATGTGACATTTTATATAGGATACAAGCCATAGGATATATAAAGTTCAAATCTGCATTTTGTTTCAGAATAAAATAAATATAAACAAAAGCTAATATAGCGAGGTATTTATATCAACACAATCATCTTTTGTCCTAGAAACAATAAGCATGACAGCCAGGTCAGAGGTAACATGTAGATTATTAGCTGTAGCAACCCCTGCATTAATATACTTGTATTTACTAGTATTTACATATAGTTATTGCTTTTGCTTACATCACGGCATCAGCATATGTCATGTCTTATAACAAATGGCATAGTCCATGCATTATTGTGTATGTTTGCTTTTATCATTACATTAAAATCTGCTTCACTGCATATTGCATCAAACATTCTGTTAGAGGGAGATTATGAACAATTTATAGTATTTGACGATGCTAGAAATGTTAACCGTTCTCCAGTTCTTATATTTATAGCTTTATAGTTCTTGTTAATTGTAAACATTTCTTCTCTTCAGCCATCTAGTTGTAGTGTAAGCCCTTCTTATTGCATTACCATATTTAATGCGATAAATTACACCTCAGTGATGTAAAACTGTATGCTGCCTCTAGGGAATCAATCTTATTGAGTTATTCAGATAGATAGATTTATTTCAATATAAAATGTACAATTACGTTGCTAGTATGATATTAATACATACAACAAACAATAAACAATGTATGAATTAATATAGGTATGTCAGTCAACATTACATGTCAAGGATAGCACAAAAAAGAGTTAAAAGAAACTCTTATTTCCATTGTGGTCCTTGAGATGTAGTGCTGTATGACGTAGGAATATATCACTGAGTGAAAATTAATCTGAGTTGTCGTGAAACATTAAAATGACTAGACTATCTATGTGGACATATTGAAACTTACTAAAATATTTATAGCACATGTTGTAAAAGATAAACATGTAGAAAGTTTCTGAGATATGTTCCATATAAAGGCAAATATAAGGTTGTACAAAATACAGGAAACGACAAACTGATGTTTGTAATCGCTGCGGAAACAAAGTGATAGAGTTGTTTACTAACGTTTGTTTAGCCTGCTGTTTCATGTATTTCTAAAACATGCTGAAATCTAAAACAAACATGAAATTCTAAAAAAATACTGTATTTTGAAATAAAAACCGATAAAGTACAAATGTTACAGACAAAGATGATTCAAAATTCACATCAATACTAAGTTCTTATTTCATATGAAGTCACTGGCTTTATTCTACTACACTTAAATTTCTAGTGAAGTAATTTAGTTATACACTTAACTTAAGATACCTGGTATTGATATCTTTATACAGCTTAGTTCTTTGAGGAATTATCTTATCTGACTTTTCCAGCAAGTTACCTTTTGAGTCAGTGTGTGATTAGCTGGCCACGAACGCATTCAAACTGAGTTTTTCGCCTTCCTGGCTGCTGGGCCTTTATTTTCAACTCTCATTTTTTTCCGTAGCAATTCATAATTTGTCTGATGTTTAGTACTCTTGTGCTCACTTTTAAATTGATTACCAACATTCATCTTGTTGACTGGTATATGAAAACTTTTTTTTTCCAGTTACTTCCATTACGGTTCGGTTAGTTAATTGGTCAATTTCAAATTAGCTCGGTATGTTTCGAATGATAATTTTTTATGTTATTCTGCTAAAGTATTAATGTATCAAATGCTTTCAAAAAGACTTTGCATTGACATAACTTTGTCCATTACCACCAAGGCATAAGTGACGTCACAAGTATATGACGTTAATGATTTAACGTTACGCGGCATAACGTACAACAGCGCGCCAAAAGAAGCATAATACAATATATTTAACACCTCCACTATTACACTTTGCTTAGTTATGTCTTTGGACACTGTAAAGAGCAACTATGTACACGCCATTCCTGCAGGATTTCTTATAGACGGCGCGTTTTGAGCTTGAAACCTGATGCTAGCAATTATCGTACATTAGCATTTAGAGCATCGTTTCAACAATAACAGAGTGATCAGTGTACAGCCACTTTGGAGATTATCTTTAAAAAGCACTCACTTCCCTTTATCAATCGGTTTTAGGTCTAAGCGTTCTACTAATACATGCCCAACTACATTAATAAACAACGCAAAAGGTCATTACAAAGGGGTCTTCATAGAAAGAAGGCATTCTACATCGTAGATCACATTTGTTACGTGTAAACTAGCAAAAATGGGAGGTTTGCGTGCAAACTGGTCTAAGTCGTATATACCGGTAATGTTTGACAATTACAGAATTTTGGAAGCTCCTCATGTTAATACTTTAGATCATCCTTAACATAAACAGTATGCACACCTGCATTCGATCCTCCATGTAAACGAATATCGTGCGATACAGTTTCCATATAAAGTTAAATAATCCAGGATATTTCATGGAATCGATTGATAACAAATATCACCGCACTTACATAATGGGAATGCATATCATTTAGATCGCCGCTATTACTACTAAAGATGAATTCATTTAAAGTCATTTGCAATAATTATGTTATCTGTAACGAATATTGGTGTTATTCTTGATAACTTTAACACGCATGTACGGCATTTGAAAGAGTCATTTCAGAGGTCAATTTATTTTATTCCGAAACTTTACTAAAGAGAAAATACAGACTTTTCATCTACACGCAAACCGCTTCGGCTTGTGAACAGAAGCTATACGGTCAGATTAAAAGAAAAGGCGAGCATCGCGATATACATGTTACATTTATCCGTCACTTCGAAATCAGGTAACGCTTTTAATCGTGTAAAAGGGTCAATATTTGTTCAGAAAAAAATTATAAAGAAACTGTTAAGTTATTGATATTTGTCAAAAGAAGAGAAGCTTCAGAAAGGTCATTTTGGCATTTGCAAACTGTTCTTAATGAAATTAGGCAATCTGAACAGAAGCCTACACAGTTAAACGCCAAGTTTAGAAACCATTAACGTTTGTGCACAGGCGGGTATGCGTCAATAAAACACGTAAATTAATCAAGATGGAAATGAAATTCAATTTTGCAGGCATCATTTTTCATTTAAACGAACCGGAGTAGAAACCACTCCTAAAGACCATTACTACAATTTTCGAGACAAAATATAGATTCTAATCTAAGAAATGGAAATCTCATGTCCTGGTAAATTCAATATCGTGCTCTTTTAAAAAAAATAATGATGTATATAACGATATATGTTAAATCGAAGGATGTTTTACGGAGCGAACAACAGACGCAATATTTTCACAACAGGCTATGTGAAACAAACGCAATATTTGACTAAATTTTACTCCTTAAATAGTTTATTACCTGTGAGAAATTAGCATCACAAACACATCATAAGTAGGTCATTTAGAACAGTTCTTCTATTACACCAGTACAATTTCTGTTGTCCTGTGACCCAGTAGTATGACGAATATATGGTAATCAGCTTGGAGAAATGTTATATCTTATCTCATTTATTATACAATGTTTTATATTTATTATATTATATTATTATAGTTTTATATTCTTCTATGAAAGATTAATATTCGAAAGTCCTAACACTATTCTCTCTAATTTGTCACATATTTCTGCAGGGAAAAGCTTAAGAGATTTCGAACAGAAATACATGTACATGTATATATAACACAGAGCTTATACTGAAAACAGTACAATGAACAAATTTCAAAATTTTCGTGCACGTCTCTTAGAAAGTTTGAATTCAAAGATTTCAGTTTTTAGATGGCCAACTCTCGTCTGCCAGTTTTAACTAACGCAAAGTCACTCATATTGTCTCACGATTTCAAAATGTCATGGCGTCACTATACTTATCTAGCAGAAACGTTAAATAATCCTTCGAGATATCTAGGTTTCTTTTACATTAGAAAGCGCTAAAGGGTATATCTTAGTGTTAATGTAGGTATTTATATGCATCTGTATCTCTACTGGCGTATAGTTTAGAAAGAATTACCGATTATTAAAAATTCATATTCTTTCGCATTTAAGTGTACTTCCGCACCAGCGAAAAATAATAATGATAATTTCACGGCTTTGACACAGCGAATATCATATTCCGGTATTTCATCGAAAATCAAAGAATCAAACATTACCATCGTATGTGTTATAAAACATTTGGAAAGTTAATCCAGTCCGGACTGATTTTTAATAAGGTATTGAGGTCAGTCGTTTCTGATGACAGTAAAAGAATATCAAAATTCATATTTACTCCTTTAGTGGAGTAAGCCAATATTTATTTCTTTATTCTGTCTAAACAAATTAAACATCAACGATATTTGATTCTATGATTAATTTAACAACCCTTTTACATAACACAATTTTAACCAGAAAACGGTATTTTGTTCTTCGATTGGACTGTGTACTTCACAGACACAACGTAATGCTATGTGACGTTGTAGAATACAAATCAATCATTTAAGCGGCAAAATGTAGCCATTTTCAGACAGGTTCTGAGAGACAGATCCGTTATTTTCCTATTTTATACTTAAATTGCTCCAAGGAGCCGATAGTTGGATTTTCAATCAAAGTTAATCACGTAAAGTTATCGCTCCCAGAAAATGTGTGCGGAGCACATTCATTTTCAGGTATTTTAGGGGTATATTTATACTTTAACGCAGCTGTATAAAACCTTACAAGTTGAAAGCAATTTCCTACCATACCCACACCGAGTAATTAATTGTCAATACGATACAACTGTAAACGTGTATATGTTTGAATTCTTTATGGTTATCATACTTTTGAGAAAGAGAATAGGATTTTTCTAGAATTATGGTTTATTGAACAGACAACGGTCATAATAAGTTGTCATGATATCACATGCACAGTGCACATTATTCTCGGTATCTATTTTAATGAGTGATGATTTATATCGGTACACTATATGAACATTGCTCAGTAGTAATTTACCTTGTTGCCTCCTTGCATGATGTTGCAGTTTAATGTTTTCTATTGCATTCTATAGTAATTATCACATATGGATTTAATCATTCGTACAAAATCACAGAGGTATTCAATATTTCTTTTTTCTTCTGGAAAATGTGTGGCATAACAACAAATAATACTTCTGGCTGTATGTTTGAATATATATATTTACATCATAATACATTTATACACGAGAGATAGAAATTGTTTTTTCTTTTCGCAAACTTTTCTTTCAATAAAAATATCTCATTCTCTATAATTCTTCTATAAGAAATTCAAATATGGAACACTATAAGATATTCAAACAGAATACGTACATTATTTTTCTTGCAACAGCTGATGTTGTAATTTCATATTGTCCATTTTTTTAAAGTGTTGGAAGCAATTTAATACCGTCTGGAACATTCCTTATATTCTAATTAGCATTTGGATGCTCTGTGCTTCCAAGGAATGGACAGCATACCTGATAATCTTCTTGTGTTCTGCTGTAAATTTCTGGTACATTTCTATGAAATTCTTAATCAATTTTGATTTTAATAACTATAAGTATTCGGATGTAAATTTTTGTTATATTTTATGAAATTCTTTTAATTTTGATTTCTAATAATTGTAAATATTTGGGAGTCTAAGCAATTCGACATGTCCATATGACACGTTAATGTAGATCTGAACAAATATAGATATATAAATAAACGAATAACGGTATTTGCAAATTGGAAATCTCTTGTCGGAAGATATCTAGCGCTGTATCACTTTAATGACACATTACCTGCGGTTACACATAAAGACCTTTGAACAGAAATATCTTACTGAGACGTCAAACACATTTTACAATTACCATACTAGTTACATGGCTCTAATCAAACACATTTTACAATAAACATACTAGTTACATGCCTTTAATCAATAAATAGGGATAAGATTCAAGTTAGACACCATTTTTCTGTATTACTGGCAGTTTTATTGCAGCTAATTTGCTTACTTGCAAAATCCTTTTTTTAGGGTCCGAGACGAACCGAATTTTGTGTACGTATTTTTCATTGGTCAGCTGAATTTGTAATAAGATTTTAAATTGAATAATACCGTGGAAATAAACCGTTTCCGAATTCTTTAGGCTGAACACCGCTAAATCCGGCTGTTCTTTATTTTATATAAAATCCACTCACTTTAAAACGGTTTTTCGACATTTTCTAGCCTATCAGATTTTCAGAGACTTGTATTCCCATTAAGAACTATATCGCTACTTTAAAAAAAACAAAAAGAAAAGTGGGTGTTAACTTTTATATAAGAAAATTACAGTTCGTTAAATACAACCCGCTGACTTTTTACTCCTTTTCGCTTCTTTCAATTTCTATCTTCAAAACATTAGATTCTTACGCGCCCATTTTTACATATCATGCGATAGGAACATGCCGATTTCGATAGAATGCTAAGTGATACTACTGAAACGCGTTGGAGTAAAAGAAAACACGATGCTACTGAGAAAGGGCGCGAGGAAAGGGAGACAGATTAGCATTATTTATATATGGACTACTTGTGACTAGACATGCGGAGGCTTACATTTGATTTGGAAGTGATCTGCCTATAAGAAAAAAAAAACATCTTTGATTTTTTCCGGATTTAGCATCCATTCTCAAGGTACACCTAGTTCACAATAATCTGACAACTTTCGTTGCAAAATATTGAGAAAATAGGAAGAAATCAACATTTATTACAGGTCACCTTCCCCAACCCTCCCCCTCCCCCTTCTAAAAATACCCAACATTTAGCCCTGTGTAAGCAATATCTCAAATTTTATTACACTGTTCATGTAATTTTGATTAAAGATCCATTTAATCGTTAAGGTTATAGGTGTTTTTAATCAAAAACATGCTAATTTCAATAACATTTAGGAATTTGCAGTTCTAAATTGTGAGAAAATGCACTTACTATGTCCTAAAAGGACCAAAAATTGAGGTCTAAATTCCAAAAATACAAGAAATTTAAGAGTTTTTAGCCATTTGTCACCATTTTACATAATTTAGAATAGATTAATGGCCTTTTCATTCATATTCGAGGAGTATGACAAAGTGAGTGAGTGGGTTGGGTTTTACGGCGAATCGACACAAAGTGGTCATATATCGCCGAGAAGAAGTTATATTGAAAACGCCAATTGTAAAGCATACCTTAAATCATTTATGTAAAAATGTAAAATGTATATACGTATGTGTTAAAATATCAGCTGCAAACATAATAATATTGCAAAAGATGTGAATTAAAATATGAAATGTCAGATTTTTTTATAAATTCCTATCTGCTTTAAAAACGATAAAATATTTCCTACTGAAACTTTTTCATGTAACTCTTTCAAAGATTGAACGTCATAGTATGTACTGCGTTGTGGGGGCAAAGTCCACACAGTCGATTAAAACATGTTTAATAGTTAGCGGTGTTTGACATGGTACACATTCGGGTTGATCTTCTTTATTCAAAAGATAAGAATGAGTCAAGTGGGTATGACCTATTCGGCAACGAGAAAGAACAACTTCCTCCCTGCGAACAGATCTGTTCCCTTGGTGCCATTCCCCTAGAGTAGGTTTAATATCATAAAGTTTATTGAATGAAGCATTGTTCCATGACGACTGCCATTTAGATAAAATGTACTTGTTTATATTTGGCCTAAAATCGGTATGTGGTAATTTCAATTTTTTTTTAAATTTTTTTTTCTCTTTTATGACATACATCATACAAACATGTTACACTTGCTTTTGTACAATTCCGCAGACCTATCAAATAATAATAAAACAGAAATAATATCTTTGCGATACAATTAAAACAATTGGAATTATTTCCCGTTCAGCTTTGTTTATAAAATCGTTTTGTATGTCAAAAAAAAAGGATAAATAAATGTATTCACTTTGCATGATAAGACGCTTAAATTGAAAAGAAAGTTAACACTGTATAAGATAAAAGTAGAAAAAAAAACATAGAGTATACCCATGTGCGCTCTTGATTACTTTTAAATAGATTATTTCAAATATTTTTTCGTGTGTCTCAGTGATGTACGTGGGTAGGATGCATACTAAAGATTTATGACAGACCATTTCTTTAAATGATAATCAAGTTTATTTTGCATGATTGCTATTTCTTTTTCTAGACAAATTCTGATATTTAAATAGGATACAAACTGGTTGAATATGGTAACCTTTTGTCTATTTTTCATTTGAAAAATATAATATTTCATCAAAAAATCATGAAATTTATGATATTGCTTTTTAACCCCGTTTGCATAATGCCAAAACCTATACATTATAGATTGAACAGGCACGATATTTCCTTTTCTGCAAGAAATTTACTTAGTCTATTCCACAAAATTTTAACATGATTACATTCCCAAAATAGATGTTCTATACTTTCCACTTGCATGTTATAAAAATCACATAAGTTTGTTCTAGACAATTTCATTTTGAACAAGTACTTATTTGTCGGAACTATTCGCCTTTAAAAATTTATACTGGAAGTTTCTAATTTTGTGTCTATCGTTGCTTTAAAAATTTGTTCATAAATTTTGTTCCATTATATGTTATTGTAATCAACAGTAGACCCCCCTTTCTTTTCTGATTTTATTTCTGATTTAAGTTTTACGTTTAATTGTTTGGTGTATAGTAATTTGTTTGGTGTTTTTGCTGCCTGAATTTTATTAACCAGGTTGTCTGTAATAGTGTATATAATGTTTTCTTTTTTAAGTGATTCTTTTAGGTCCGGCTTAATGCTGGCGATAATTTGAAAATATTTTAGGAATTCATTATCTTCCAGTCTGTATAAGTACTTGAATTGTTCAAAAGAATAAAATGATCTTTTTTCCTGTAATCAAATAAGTGTTCTAAATATTTTATTCCTTTTTCATACCATTCTTTGTAATAAAACGTTTTATTCCCCTTCCTTATGTCAGAGTTGTTCCAGATTATTTGTTTTCCACTTAAGTCATTTAATTCAATCTTCTTAATGGTATGCCATGGAATAAGAACATCTTTAAGAAATGCGTTGTTTTTACATATGTTTTCAATGTCTTTATCATTCAAATTACATTCAAATACTAACTTCCCCCCTGCTGTTTTGAGACTTGCATTACAGAAAGTACCCTAAATCACACTTTCACTGTTACACATAAATCGCTTTATCCAACAGACTTTTATCGAGTTCAAAAAACACTTAATATCTATCATTTTAGTCCTCCTCTCTCTTAATCAAGTTGTAGTACATCTCTTTTGATTTTTCCTGGTTTATTGTTCCACATAAAATTATACATTATCTTTATTATGTCCTTTAATTTTTCTTTAGAAGGACTTGGTAAAACTCTAAAGGGATATATGAGTTCCGGTAACGCAAAGGTTTTTATCACTGTAATTTTTCCTAGTATGTTAGTTTTCTGTGTCCCCATTGTTTCAAATAGTTTTTAAAGCTATTTAATTTTGGGTCTAGATTAAGGTCTACATCTTTATTAATATTGTTTATATTGGGCCTAAAATCGGTATGTGGTAATTTCAAATTAGATTGTGATAATGAAAAGGATTTCTTTGCTGCAGTATCAGCATCCTCGTTTCCATGAATAGCAAGCAACATGACTGGGAATCCAACAAAATATGATAGACCTTTTTAAAAACCCATGTATTGCCTCTTATAAGCACATCAGCTGCCGCGAGAAAGCCAAAAACTCTGGAATCGTAGATAACTAAATGATATTGGTAGCTGACAAGATTTTTATTCTTTTTATAGGTGAGTCAAATTTTACATCTTGAATTTTGTACTCTGAATTTTTGCACAATCTGGATTGGTAGCTTTTTATTTTTACAGAGATAATATGTTAATGCCAGACACATATGTATTTGAATAGTTTAGTTTTGTATCTATTTAGCTATTCAGAAAACATAGTATTTTTGTTCATGAGTAAAATTTAGTAGATTCTTTTAACTGTTGATTTACAGAGGTATTTTTGTTAATGAGTAAAACTTAACAGATTTTTTTAACTGTTGATTTACAGAAATTACATGTTTTAGAGTTAAGTCTGTTTGGACTGTTTATTATTCACCTAGAGAAAAGAAACACATTGAGTACTCTAATTTCTTGATCACTTAAAGCGTACTTTCGTTAAGAACTTGTCGCTTAATTTGCGTCTTTCGGTCAATTTTAGTAATATTCTAGGCCATGAGTACTCTTCATAGGAAAATAAATTTAGATGTACTTATGAAATTAAAAAACTGAATGAAACCAAAAATACAACTTTTTAGGCATTTCAATGTATAAATTAAGAGAAAGATCTAGAGTAGGCAGTATGTTGGTTGAATATCGATTAAATGAAAGAAACCAGAACAGTAGGATTTCTTGTTTGTTTATATTACTACAGTAACTATTCGCTTCGAAGTTAACACAGCATACGGACATAAATTTTGTGTGGAAACAATTTGTTGTTTTTACTTTGGAATAATGCCTGTGCGTTTAGGAGTTATATTTGGATCCATGGGGACAAAAGGAGTACGTAGGTGTCTGTTTGGAATTCTCGGCCATGACGAACTGAAACAAGAGGGCCAAGTTGGCCCTAGTCCGCTCACCTGATAAACACACCATAACAGTGTAAACATGTTTGACATAGTGATTTCATGGAAACAAATATTCTGACCAATTTTTTCATTAAGATTGGATCAAAAATGTGGTCTCTTAAGTGTAAACAAGCATTTTCTTCAATTTGACCAAGTGACCTAGTTTTTGACCTAAGATGACCTGCATTCGATTCTGATCTAGATTTGATCAAGGCAATCATTCAGACTAAATTTCATCAACCTCGATAAAAAAAATACAGCCTCTATCGCATACAAAACATTTTTCTTTGATATATCCTAGCGACCTAGTTTTTGACCCCAGGTGACCCATATTCAAACTTGACCTTTATTTCATCAAGGCAATCATACTGACCAAAATTCATGAAGATCAATTGAAAAATACAGCCTCAATCGCATACACAAGGTTTTTCTTTGATTTGACCTCGTGACCTAGTTTTTGACCCCAGATGACCCATTTTCGAAACTGGCCTAGATTTCATCAAGTTTATCATTCTGACAAAATTTCATGAAGATCAGTTGAAAAATACAGCCTCTATCGCATACACAAGGTTTTTCTTTGATTTGACCTAGTGACCTACTTTTTAACCCCAGATAACCCATTTTCCAACTCGGCCTAGATTTTATCAAGGTTATCATTCTGACCAAAATTCATGAAGATAAAATGAAAAATACAGCCTCTATCGCATACACAAGGTTTTTCCTTGATTTGACCTAGTGACCTAGTTTTTGACCCAGGGTGACCCATTTTCGAACTTGGCCTAGATTTCATCAAGGTAATCATTCTGACAAAATTTCATGAAGATCAATTGAAAAATACAGCCTCTATCGCATACACAAGGTGTTTTCTTGATTTGACCTAGTGACCTAGTTTTTGACTCCAGATGACCCATTTTCAAACTCGGCCAAGATTTCATCAAGGTCATCATTCTGACCAAAATTCATGAAGATAAAACGAAAGATACAGCCTCTATCGCATATACAAGGTTTTTTCTTGATTTGACCTAGTGACCTAGTTTTTGACCCCAGGTGACCCATTTTCGAACTTGGCCTAGATTTCATCAAGATAATCATTCTGACAAAATTTCACGAAGATCAATTGAAAAATGCAGCCTCTATCGCATACACAACGTTTTTCCTTGATTTGACCTAGTGACCTAGTTTTTGACCCCAGATGATCCATTTTCGAACTCGGCCTAGATTTCATCAAGGTTATCATTCTGACCAAATTTCATGAAGATCAGTTGAAAAATACAGCCTCTATCGCATACACAAGTTAAATGTTGACGGACAGACGACAGACAGACAGACGCCGGACATCGAGTGATCAGAAAAACTCACCTGAGCATTGCTCAGGTGAGCTAAAAAAGGAGTTAAAAGCTCAGTTAGAACACACATCATCAGAGATGCCTTTTTCTGGCATTAAGCGGTCAATTGTTTTAATTGTTTCTTTAATATACATAGCAGTATGTACCCTAACCTGATTAACTTATGTAAACATTTTAATATCTCCACTCAAAAAGCCTCTTACACTGTACAATGTAATGTCATTCCCAGTTCCTATTAATGACAACACGGGGCCTTCGTGGCCGATTGGTTAAGGTCGCTGACTTCAAATCACTTGCCCCTCATCGATGGGTTCGAGCCTCACTCGGGGCGTTGAATTCTTCATGTAAGGAAGCCATCCAGCTGGCTTACGGAAGGTCGGTGGTTCTACCCAGGTGCCCGCTCGTGATGAAATAATGCACGGAGGGGCACCTGGGGTCTTCCTCCACCATCAAAGCTGGAAAGTCGCCATATGACCTATAATTGTGTCGGTGCGACGTTAACCCCCCCCCCCCCCCCCACCCCCACCAAAAAAAAAAATTAATGACAACACAGATCATGCTACCCAGTTATTAGATTTGCAAGAATTATTTACTGTAGCAGATGATCTTAAGTTCTATGTTGAACTTTCAAAAAATGATTTGTTAACATGTGAACAACAGCTAATGGTTTGTGAAATAACCAAAATTCTGCATCCAGTAACTCATGATAGCTGCACTCTAGTATTGTTACAGAATGATAAAGGCAAAGTCAAAGATAAATGTCATTTTAGATTTCTGATGCACCACCTGATACCTAAAATACAAAAATTATCTGCAACTTCCATCTTGGTATATAATATAGATGTTCTAGAATTTAGCTGCAAATCAGGTAGACAAATGTTTATGTTACCCCTTTTGGTTGAGAAACTTAAGAGTATGATTTTCTGGTTCATTGAAGAGTTAATCTCTAGGCTTGGTGAATTATTTGTCATTTTCCAAAGTTTATTGATAGTTTATTGAATGTATATTTGATGTTATGTTTGTATAAAATATGTTTGTAAAAAAAACTTCGACTTCGTAGATAAATAAATGATATTGGGAGCTGACAAAATTTTCATTCTTTTTATAGAGATCCACAGAAATCTGCAAGTATCCCAGAGTAATTCCCCAAACAATAACGAAAAACAATAAAAGCCAAATCCGGCAGAAAATTTGGTTTCGACAAGCTGCGACTGATGAGTAATGGAAAGCATGCTTTGAATGACCGCCACAGTATATATAAGAATTGTGAACACTTACCGCCGAACAGACTTTTGAGAGATTATTTTAAATAAGACATGCATAACAGGCGCATCTTATTCCTTCTGTCAATTAATGTCAAGCTACGATGCGATTAACATTTTGTGGAGATGATGCTAGCCATCGATAACACAACCTAATTTATTCGTGAAACATTTCCAGTTAATCATAGACGTCAGCCCATTAAATCTAAAACCTCTTTCAGATGCATTTCAACACATTTGTTACCGTTGTTAATTATATGTAGTTTTTAGGGCGAAAGAGTAAATAACATCAAACGTAACTGAAACTATCGTTGAAAGGCTATTACTTCAAAGTTTTCGTATTATTCAACAACTAAAACAAGTTTTACTGAATGAGCACGTAACTGAATAAGAGTTGCTTGACGAACATTTTACAAAGGCAGCTGTTAAAATTAAATTCTGAATCAGAACGAAGTAAAGAATAATAAATAACGATATTTTATAGATGGTGCAATAACATTCGATGTGTTGTAAGCTCTCTGCTACCTACTATTGTTGCTTATTTATAGGTCTCGTTCATTGCTTCTTATTACTGCACGTACTCCTTTTACAAGGACATCAGACTGATAGTTAATGCGTCTAGTTTTGTTCAAGAGGTTTAGACTCAATACTTCCAAACTCTTTAAAGCAAGAACCATCGTTTCTAAAGCAGATAGGAATATATATAAAAAAAATCTAATATTTCATATTTTTATTTACATCTTGCAATATTATTATGTTTGCAGTTGATATTTTAACACGCACTCATATACATTTTTACATAACTGATTTTAGATATGCTTTACATTTTTACATGGATGTTTTTAGGTATGCTTTACAGTTTTACATCAATGTTTATGCTTTACAGTTGGCGTTTGCAATATGACTTCTTCTCGGCGATATATGACCATTTTGTGCCGATTCGCCGTAAAACCCAACTCACTCACTCACTCACTTATTCACCTTCAAACGTTATTATCATAGCTTACAAAGATATGTTCAAACATGAGTGTGTAATACGATGATCAACAGACACTTAATACTGCCCTTTTCCTGACATACATAAAATTTAGAAGACAAGAGTTGTTTGCAGAAACTGTACACTTTCTGACTTTACAAGACTCTGAAACAAACAAAAAAAAAAAACAACAACAACAACTGCATGGACCTATAGAATTTAAATCACTTTATTATTGACAATATGATTATTTAAATATTTTTATTAGTTTCATTTAATTCTGCATTGTCAAAATATTTCTATTCGCAAAAAAAAAAAAAAAATGTTATCAGAATTGTGATTTTCCTACAGACTTCCATCCAGGTTCAAATCTTTCGAATTAGTCTAGAAAAAAATCAAGCACACTCTTGTCTTTTTCATTTGCCAAATTTTCTCAGTGTATTCTCATGTTTCGAATAATCATGTTTTTTTTTTTATCGAAACGTGCGGAACTACTTTTATATCCGGCTTTATGTCATATAGATGTGACATGACTTTTACACGCAAAAACCCGATTATTTCGTTACTGAACTATGGATTCATTTAAAATAAGTTCTTTTTCATTGTTTTATGAAACTTAATTTTGTTTATGAAACCAAAGCAAAGAATAAAATTACATGAATGGATTAAGTCAGAGAAATTTACTCGTAACCGCGGATTCGAGAAATTAATTATTTTTCACAAACCCACATGGTCCTTCGGGTCTCGTGCATTATTTTCATAAATCCGCAGTTACTGGTGGTTTTTCCTATCATAAGATAGGTAAACTGCTTCTATTGCAGATAATTGCGATATTTGTTGACTTTTTACCTGACGATTTTACCTGAAGTATAAACTTATCAATCAGGCATTCTATTTGTATTTCTCTTTGTAGAGAGTACTTAGAAGCAGCAAATCCACTTCATAATGTTAATTTTTCAAGGCCTGCTTCTCCCATGGCAATTTCAAATACCAGATGAAAATATAAGGTAATCGCTTCTAAAAGAACCAATAACGAAGGTATAAAAACAATTATAAAATATCTGTATTGTTAAAATTCCACTGTTTTATGGATATCGAGGCGGACAGAAGTCTAATAAATTGCAGAATTGTACGTATTTCAAAGCTGCAGACTAATAAAGAAGCCAGAATGTTTACTTTGTTCGAGAAATAATGAAAAAAGGATTGTGAACACATTTAAAGATATCAAGTATTTACCAGCCTACGCACCAAATCTGAGCAAAATATATGTTAAGAGTACTTTGTTAACTTGTGAATATGTAACATACCTCTATAATATATATAGTGAGGCATGGAACAGTCAGCATATATATTTGGCTATTTTCACACAGAAAAAAAGTGTCTGATGTGTTCAACCAGTTCCATATACTAAATGCGTACCTGAATGTAAATCATTGGAATCTGTATGAAATTAAGAATATCAAATCCTGAGCAAAAGAAGTCTTATAATATCAACTCTATTTCATGTATTAGTACCACATGTAACAAAGAAGTGGTTTTATCAAAACACAAACAATTGGCGTGTAGATATTGTATATATATAAATACATAAACATAATCCCAGTATAGTACGGCTATTTATGTTATTATAGTGAGTGAGAGAGTTGGGTTTTACGGCGAATCGACACAAAATGGTCATATATCGCCAAGAAGAAGCCACATTGCAAACGCCAACTGTAAATCATAAACATTTATGTAAAACATACTTAAAAACATCCATGTAAAATGTAAAGCACACTGCATAATGTAAAGCATATCTAAAATCATCCATGTATAAATGTAAAGCATATCTAAAATCAGTTATAAAAAATTGTATATACGTATGTGTTAAAATATCAGCTGCAAACATAATAATATTGCAAAAGATGTAAATAAAAATATGAAATGTTAGATTTTTTGATAAATTCCTATCTGCTTTAAAAACAATAAAATATTTCTGACTGAAACGTTTTCAAATAACTCTTTCAAAGATTGAACGTCATAATATGTACTGCGTTGTGTAGCAAAGTCCACACAGTCGATTAAGATATGTTTAATAGTTAGCGGTGTTTGACTAGGATCTTCTTTATTCAGAAGACAAGAATGAGTCAAACGATATGCTATTTATGTTATTAAAGTTAATGAGAATTTGGTCATTAACATCAAGTGTCGATAAATGTCGCTTACTCCTGTGAAGTAATACATTTATTCCTCACCCTCTTCCCTATTGTAATTCCTTTGTTCCTTGTCGTTATTGAAGGAAATTGTTGTTTTGAATATAACATTACCAAATGCTTTTGCCAAGTAGTGTGTAACATAACAAATGAAACAATGTCAGTCTTCTTTGTAAGTGAATTTAGATGTATTTTCAATACTTCTGCTACATAAATAAAATCTAAATCGGCACGTAGGCATTGGAGCTGTACTATTAACTTTAAGTGGACACTACCTATTTCAGAAATAAATGTAATTACCTGATCATAGGTCACAATCTGGAAAAATACTGGCAGGATTATTTTCTGAAAAAGAACTGGGTTAAAAAATCCTGGATAAGGTATTTGGGACAAATATGAGACAACTCCAAAGTTCAAAGTTTATTTTCTTTCTCCGCTAAATCTTATTCGTAAGCTAAGGTGACTAGGTACTAATCTCCTTCGAACTATGCAGCTTTTTTTACCGTGCATAACTGTGGCAGGTAGATTTGGGAATAGCTTTAATTGGTAAGTGGGCAGTGATTTGAAAAGAAATTGTATATATCAAATCGAAGTGTCCTTGTGAAATTGTGACATTTTCTGTAGAGAAACTTGTCAAGAAACAGATGATGTTTTAAAAAGTTAAAACCCATAGAATTCCACAAGGTGAAATGTGTTTATATGATTTGTTAAAATTTCTGACAATCAATAAAGCGGTTCACGAGGAAACAACAAGTAAACGACGAACGTCAAAACACCTACCAGTAAGGCAATTTAATGGAAATGAAAAAAAATAGGGAAATCTATAATGTTTTTAAATGGGGAAAGTTGGTCATGATAAATCACGATGACATCATGACAATCGACATCCTTTTTGTATGGTTTTATATCGTGCCGGCATAATTTAGGCCGTATGGCGACTTTCAAGTTTTGATGTCGGAGTAAGTTCCTAGTATTAGTTCAGGTACAGGCGGGCATCTGCCTTTCGTAAGCCAGCTGAATGGCTTCCGCACGAAAAGGTTATACACATTGTATAACAAACAGAGATAAAGGACACGTGATTCGAAGTCAGCGGTCTATATCACACGGTCACCGAGATCCCTCACAGTCGATATTGTCATCATTACTGTCATTATTCGCCTTATTCTATCCATCATTTATAATTATCATCATCATCATCATCACCACCACCACCACCATCATATTTCATTGTTGTATATTTTCCAAATATTCACGGGTTCACGCCGTGCCGATAGTTAAGCTTTTGCTGAGGATACTATTTACGGTGTTATTTACGAAAGTGATGACAAATGATAATTATAAAGGATTTTGTGATGATAATACCTCTACCTACAAAAATGTGTCCAATTTAATGCCACTTATTTAATCTCACGCGCCCATGCAACTCATTTTGTCTTTACCAAATCTGGCCGAATTCTGGGGTCGTATTCATAAAGCATCTTAAGTATAAGTTTTGACCTAAGTTGAAGATTTTACCTAAGTTCGTGGTGATTTCAGCTTAAGTCTAAGTAAAAAACTTAAGTCCTATTCATAAAACAGCTTAAACTTAAGATACGTAAGTAATGACTTAAGTCAGAACACAAAATGGCGTCGTAGTACGATTAAAGTGTTGTTTTTCAGATAAAAGCACTTTAAACAAAAAATTGTGCATGTTGTATCTGTCTGAAATTAATGTTGTTTTTTTTTAAATGTTTTCGTCCACAATAAACGTCAAGAATTACTTATTAAGTTTTATGAATAACAAATATACTGAAGTAAAATATATTTCTTACCTAAGTAATACTTAAGTAAATAATCAATTTCTTATACTTATACTTAAGATGCTTTATGAATACGGCCCCTGGTCGCCTTTCTTGCTACAATGTTAGGCACAGCAGTGCATTTCATTTAGTTGTCAATTTAAAGTACTGTTTTTGTTCTCAATGTAATTTGAAGTATCCGGAATGTTGGAGACCTGATTAAATGAATAGGTACATTACAATTTAAGCTATAAAATACATTATATTTGCAGTAAGTGTCCCTCTTATATGAATATTTAAGGAGCATAGTGTCTGGAACATATAATTACCGCGTATCTTTGCCAAACAATCGTCTAATAAATGTAGCAATGTCTGAAACATTTGTAATTTTGTTCTCTTATTGAGAATATCGTAGACCAAATGTGCTTGTCTACGGGCCGAAAATAGAATATGCATACCTCTTTGAAGTTTAAAAGCAATAAATATTTGTACAGACTTAAGAATAATGTATGTAGAAATATGGAGAACATTTTAATTATGTCATATTATGTCTTTTCTATAACATGCAGATACGACACCGACAGTATAAGTTTACTGTTATACGACGTATGAACCTTGAGACTATGAAAAAGGAAAAGAACAAGGCCGGTTTTGTTTTTAGAACAGCACCTGTAAATAAACAGCTTATCAGTAGCTTATCAATTATTAATCAGAAAGTCCAACAACAACATTCTATGATGACATATGTTAACTGAAAAATAACCATTATACCTCAATCAAAGCAAGAATGTTTTGTGCAGTATCAGAATTGTTATCTACAGATATAACTAAAACTAGTTTAGTATATTCATTCTGATTAGATCACCAATATATAAATCCTTGGACATTGTTCAAAACTTTTTAATGATATTCATGTATCAAACCATTTCAAATAAAACTAAAACTACCTTTTTAAATGAACCACCAATCCTTCCAGAACCATGAGAATTGCGAGTGATTACCGTTTTCTTAAGCATTATTGTTAAATATTTTAGAGGTAATATAGTTGCCATTTTAAACGTAAATTACACCCTGCCTTACATTTACGCTCCATGCATTTTTGTTTTAATGCATCTAATAATTTATAAAAAGAGTAATATAATGTTTAGGTTATTTTAACGTTGTGTATCTGCTGTCAACATGATGATCAAGGCAATGATTTGCTGAACGTTGTGTATCTGCTGTCAACATGATGATCAAGGCAATGATTTGCTGAACGTTGTGTATCTGCAGACAACATGATGATCAAGGCAATGATTTGCTGAACGTTGTGTATCTGCTGTCAACATGATGATCAAGGCAATGATTTGCTGAACGTTGTGTATCTGCAGACAACATGATGATCAAGGCAATGATTTGCTGAACGTTGTGTATCTGCAGACAACATGATGATCAAGGCAATGATTTGTTTACTCTTTACATGTCTTTTGCTATCAAAGAGGCTTATTCATATTCCTAGAAATGAAATGGGATAAAATCTAACCGTAAATTAAAAGAAATCACGCTATTTGAACTTTGTGTATATGCTATCTAGTGATCTGTCTACCCTCGATGCCCTTGTTGTGAAGTGGCTCATTAATTTCACATTACTGGAAATATAATTTCATCACGTTTTACCATGAATTTTCAATAAAGAAATTTTACGTTATTTGAACTTGTATATCCGTTGTAAACATATTGATCTAAGCTTTGTGTTTCTGTGAACAAGTGATCACGTCCTAGCTGTCAAAGTGGTTCATTACACATTTCTAGAAATATAACCAAATCTGGTCGCCTTGTAATAGAGATCTAGTCCCACCCTTTCAATGTAATATTATAGTAGCTTAACTGCAATCAGAGGTAAGAAATGATATAATATCATTTTACATTGAAAGGCAGTTAATATAAGTTATCTTGAATTATCATGGGATCGATGCGTGAATATTAAACAGCATACGTATGGCGGTGGGAACACAAATGGAAATGTTGTTTTATTTGCAGTCCATCAGCAATCGATTATATGCCAAACTGTCCAATTAATATAGTGCTATGTCTCTAGAAATAACTTAACCTAAACGTGTTTAAGTATCCTAAACAACTATAATCATATATAATAAGAAAAAGCCAAATACATCTGTGTCCGAATACAAAGTGTAGGTTATCGGTGTGCATTATCTTTGAATGGCTATTACCAGTCTGTCTGAGATCTCGCTTTTGGGAACCATTAGTAACTTCTAATCATATAACGTTCTCTAAATGTTTCCCCTAAAGGTTGTGTAATCTAAATTAGTACCGTAAAAGCTACGATATTAAATTCAATATCTCAATTCGACTTGAAGGGTGTTTCTCTTGATGTTCTGTCTTCTGCAAAGGCAATTAGTACATACGTTTTTGGTTCTAAGGTTTACTTTTTATATAATTATACAAGAACATTTTCGTGTTTTACATGCCATGTTCTTTGTTTCCACTGCGTGTGTTAGAGATTCACATGGCGGGGATAACTTTTTTATTTACACTGTCGTGTGTCTTTGGAACATGGTGGGGGTAAGAGTGAGGTTTGGTGCGCCCCATAAACCGGTTTAAGCTCCCCAGTGGTGTTTTTGCCACTGACCGTTCAAAGGCGGTGCCCCACTGTGTTCCCTTATTTAGTTTATACTAATTTATTTTAGGTCGAATGTGAAACAAGTTCTACAACTTATATAAATCACTATCGACACCTAATTCCTAATGAAATCTATCGCTACAGATGCCAGTTCCCCTTAAAAAGGCTGAGCGCCAAGCAAGGGAGCTACTGGTACCGGTACGTCTTTGGTATGACGCGGCCGGGGATCAAACCCACGACCTCCTGCACTCGAAGTGGACACTACCCTTTTATTTGTTCGTTTTGTGCCCGTGTGTTTGCTTTGTATGTGAGTGTGTGTCTTTGCAGTGTGCACATTTGCGTGCTGTAAGTTTCATTTTGCAGTGTGCACATCTGCGTGCTGTGACTTTCGGTTTGGGGAGGCTGCGTTTTGGCATTCCCTGTTTGATATTTATCCGGTTTTAAATAGTGTTTATAGATAGATTTTATCATGTTCGGATTAATTAATAGTATCGTTCAAACATAAAACTGCCAAAAAGTATTGTGTACAAAAATGTTCAGAAGGAGGGGTGGACTCGTATAAATGATTACTTATTAGCATTTGTATCGTTAAAACATTGTTGTTTACTTATTATGCCTGCAATTATAAGAAACAAGAAATCCCGTTAGCCCCTAAGGAAGAACACTAGTCTGTAAATAAGAGGGGTTGCAAGTTCGATCCCTATGTGAGACTGTGTCTAGTCGACGATGTGTCTCAAGTGATTCGTTCTCAACGTCATAAAGGGACACTCGGAGGTTTAAACATCTGCGGATGTCTCTTAATTGCTTTTTGTACTTTTAGCATGTGTATATGTTGAGTTCTGCTCAACCCGGGGCTACAGGGCGTGGACGGTAGCATGCATTTCCACTACCGTCCATGAACAGGCTCATTCAAACCTAGCCTGCAACATTTTCGTTTTTGTCGTGTTGAGCGACCTGTGAAGTTTCCACTTTTTCTTTTTTAAAATTTGTTGTGTGCTAAGCGAGTCTTACGAGAGACATACCGCATGTTTAGTGTTCAACCCGTTTGCAGTTGGACACTACGCTTCCCTCTTTGAAGATGGGGAGGACTCTATGATAAGCAGTTTTTAAATCCCACCAGGACTGAACTGTTTTGATATGTGTCTTCTTGCCTGTTTCGTCGGGCCCTTAAGGGTGTTTCTCTTGTTGCTCTGTCTTCTGTAATGGCATTGAGTACAAACGTTTTTGGTTCTTAAGGTTTATTTTCTATATATTTATACAGTAGCATTTGTGTGTTTTACGTTCCATGCCTTTTTTTTGTTTATATTACGTGTGTTAGAGATTCATCCGGCGGTGATTACTTGTATACTCTGTCCCTTGTCTTTAGAACATTGTGAGGTTGGGTGCACACGATAAACCGGTTTAAGCTCCCCAGTGGTGTTTTGCCAGTGACCGTTCCAAGGCGGTGCCTCACTGTGTTCCTTTATTTGTTCGTTTTGTCGATGTGTATTGCCTTGTATGCGTGTGTGTGTGCGTGTGTATGTGTTTGTAGTGTTCACGTCGTTGTGCTGTGGTTTTCGTTTTGCGGGGGCTTTGATTTTGGAACATGACATTCCCTATCATCCGCTATGTTCGATGGCGCTTAAGGTGTCGATATTTGGGCAGTCTTTCAATTTCCAAGTCATTTTTAAACATTAGAATTATATTACTGGAACCAAAATGTTTTTATAGATCTGAAACAAGAACGTGAACCTCAAAACTAAGGAAGTGTTTTAAAGTGTTTCGAATCATTTTAAGCAGTTCATTGTGTTCAACAAAAACAAAACAAATTTACTTCTTTTTCAAATCACTTTTCAAAGAAAAACAGCCAACATCATAATTAATGCGGGATTAAAGAGCCACATTTATTCCAGATTCCCTGAAGCTTCATGGAATAATTGCAAAATACTGCTGTTTTTCTTTTACAAAACCGAACGATTTTAATGATATCCTGAAGCGAAATGTTGCACTGTATGACGTTGTTACGTTTGAGCACAATAAAACTCTTATAACTGTGATAAACAAAACATAGCCTAATGTAATCAGGCTTAAACCTTTACCCTGCTGAATTTCTAAAAAAGACTGGTCTATCATTCAATCTGGGCAGTACCACGTATTATTTAAAGGGTATTCACTGAAAAATTACTGACTGAATAGCGAACAGTGCAGACCATGATCTTGGTCTAAACTGGTCGCAAAGGCAAAATCATTAGAGAACTGGTATCAACAACAGTTTTAAAGTTAAAATATACAGATATCAGTGCATATATATTACTAAACAAACAAGTTCATAATAGATCTTTTTTTGTATTTGTCCTAAACGAACATGGAAACAATTGTTCAGTAAGAGCTTAATAAACTGTAGCATGCATTTCCCCTACCGTCTATGAACAGGCTCAATCAAATCGAGCCTGCAACATTTTCGTTTTTGTTGTGTTGAGCGACCTGTGGAGTTTCCACTTTTTCTATCTTGAGGAAATGATGTTTATCTCATAAAATGCATTATGTGAGCTCGACACTATTTATCTACAAACAAAACATATAAGCTGAACAAATTAATACTTTTGACTTTGTTTACTTTTCATATTGAATCATCTAAGTCATTTTTCATATCTGGAATTCTTAATGAAACCTTTTTTGAAAATATTACAGTGGCTATTCTTTCCATTCTTTTCCATTTATTGTCCAGATATGTCACATAAGGTAGAATTCATACGTACTGTGTCCAAAACATGTTTTTTTTTTATATAAATTAATTGTTACAATTATCAGTTCAACTACGATTATATACGATTATACACCGCCTCGGTAGCCTAGTGGTAGAGCGTCCGCTTCGAGTGCGGGGGGTCGTGGGTTCGATCCCTGGCCGCGTCATACCAAAGACGTAAAAAATGGTACTAGTAGCTTCCTCGCTTGGCGCTCAGCATTTAGAGGATAGTACTAGGACTGGTCAGCCCGGTGTCAGTATAATGTGACTGGGTGGGGTATCATGTCATGTGTCTACGGCGTGATATTCCAGTGAGGCAGCACTATAAAGTTGAGCATTGTGCTCACTGCTACAAGTAGACACCGTCGTTCATATGACTGAAAAATTGTTGAGAAAGACGTTAAACCCGAACACACACACACACACACACACACAACTACGATTATATAAAAACTCAATAAAGGAAGGTAACTAACAGATTAAGTCTGGTATATTTATAGTCCATGTACATGCATTGCACTTCTCTAAATGTTTTCTATTATTGTCTGCAATTAACACACATTCCCTACAGTAGTTTTAGAGTTATGCCCTGGACAAGGACATTCAATAAAAGGAGATAGAATTACGGTTCTTGCATATGACACATAAGTATTTTTGAAATCCGTCTATGAATGACAAAATACAGAACAGATACGAAATCGGGACGAAAGAACGAACGAACAGACAGACGCTGCAATTACTATATGCTTAGGACGGAGAGCATAAAACACGCGTGGCTTGCTGTAAAGAAACTGAGTACTTATTACTAAACTGTAATGAAATGTACATGGTTTTATATATTTAAAATTACGAAAATATTAAAATAAAAATGTATCTTACTATTACAACAACAATCGTTTTAGTGACACGCGATTGTTGAAAAGCATTGACTCGTATTTGGAATGGTTGTTTTGTCTAGTCCAGTGGGATTAAGGAGGTCGTACCATGTTATTTCATAAAAGAGATCCCAATGAACCGGCAAAAGGTGGAAGAGGAGTTCACCTCTCACGAAAAGACTCAAATAAATAGCGCCTGCTATTATTTGGCGGCGTGCTTGCATTATAGGCTCCCAGCAGGTGTCTCTTAATTTTATTTAAGTACATGGTTGACCTGCTCAACCCGGGGCTAGAAGACATGAATGGTAGCTTTAATCTCCACTTCTTTTGTGGAGTAGTGGGAATGCAGTTTTTAGACAAGTAATTGGTATTCCCATGGGAACAAATTGCGTACCCCTTGTCGCAGATTTATATTTATATTGTTATGAAAGAGACTTTATGTTCAGCCTTTCTCCAGATACGCAGGCAGACATTATAACTGCATTTAATCACGCTATCTGGAGGATATTCTTAATATGGACAATCCGTTTTTTGGTCAATTGGTGGATACTATTTATCCTAGGGAGCTTCAGTTAATTAAAACTAACAATTCGGATACTGATACTTCATTTTTAGAATTACATCTCTCTATTCATGACAATATTATACATACTAAAATTTATGACAAGAGGGATGATTTTAATTTTAGTATTGTAAATTTTCCCCATTTGGATGGGGATGTACCTCAGGCTACATCTTATGGGGTACATATTTCTATTAATTCGGTTTGCCAGAGCATGAAGTCAAGTCAAGGGTTTCAATGAACGTAATCAATATATTACAAGTAAACTTCTTCAGCAAGGCTACCGTTATTACAAATTGGGTAAATATTTTGCTAAATTTTACTCTCGTTATTCTGATTTTGTTTAAAAATTCAATAGTAATTTAAAGACACTTCTGCAAGAAGGTATTTCAAAACCCGTTTTTTTATGGGGATGTGGTTTACAAACTTCGTAAGATCTTGGGTCATGGTAATTTTCCAACTGTATTTGGTAAAATTATCAAACGTTTTATTAAAAGAGGTTACGACCCAACTGTTTTGAGACATACCGCATGTTTAGTGTTCAACCCGTTTGCAGTTGGACACTACCCTTCCCTCTTTGATTGCGTCTGATGGAAGAGGGGGAAAACTTTATGATAAGCAGTTTTTAAATCCCACCAGGACTGAACTGTTCTGATATCTGTCTTCTGGCCTGTTTCGGCCCTAAAGGGTGTTTCTCTTGTTGCTCTGTCTTCTGTTAAGGCATTGAGTGCATTTTTTTTATATATTTATAGACGAGCATTTTTGTGTTTTACATGTCATGCCTTTTTGTTTCTATTACGTGTGTTAGAGATTCCCCTGGCGGGGATTACTTTTATTTACACTGCCCCGTGTCTTTGGAACATGGTGGGTGTAAGAGTGTGTGTGTTCCTGTTTAACGTCTTTTTCAACAATTTTTCAGTCACATAAGCGACGGTGTCTACTTGTAGCAGTGAACACAATCCCCAACTTTATAGAACCCACGACCTCACGCACTCGAAGCGGACGCTCTACCACTAGGCTACCAAGGCGGTTAAGAGTGAGGTTGGTGCGCACCATAAACTGGCTTAAGCTCCCCAGCGGTGTTTTTGCCACTGACCGTTCCAAGGCGGTGCCCACTGTCTTCCTTTATTTGTTCGTTTTGTCCTCGTGTGTTTGCTTTGTATGCGTGTGCGTGTGTGTTTGTAGTGTGCACGTCTGCGTGCTGTGGGTTTCGTTTTGCGGAGGCTTTGTTTTTGGAACATGGCATTCCCTGTTTGATATATGTCCTTGTTTTTTTTTTTAAGACGACGACCTTTCTTTCACCTTTTATCTCAAATTTGATTATCAGCGTAATGCAGTGGTCTGCTTCCTAATAATTTGCCTTGGGGAACTATAAGTAAAGTATTCTACTAACGCTTTCCCCGATATTTTCCCCAAAAGATTTTTAAATCTAATTTTTATCAGAAGCAAGAAATAGCTAAGGCAATTAGTGTTACCACAATTCTACTTAATGTATCAAAAGAGCATGGTTTTTATCACGTTTATATTAAAATAGTATCTCTGGATAGGGATCTCCCTCCCAAACATGAATTGCAATTTTGAGAAATTCAGATATTATTATATTCTACCATAAAAAGATAAAAATGTGTCGCCTTATTACGATGACAGGCAAGACTTCAATTTACAATAATTATTATTATTGTTTCATGAATTGTTTTCATTGAAAATACGTAATTAGATTTATAACATTATAGCTAAATGCTTAATACAAATAACTGCAATTACAAATATGTCTCAGGGTGAAGAATAATGCCCTCCTCTTGAAAAAATCACAAAATAACACTGCTGTAACCTGTTATAACTATTCATAACAAAATGGAATTTAACAGCACCAAATACAACCTACTCTTCCATTTTTTTCTACCAAAATGCCAAAGTTACATCTACGCATAAAAGAAGAACTTGCTGCAATTTACATATCAGACGCCATCCCAAGTTAAAACTTACTGTTACCTGTCCGCCATGACGTAACTAAATCAGAAAGTTCCCGCGCTGCTTTCTGTGGTACTGCTAGTAATTTTTCCCGAGATACAGCTTGGTAAGATCAGTTTTAAAGGTTTAATTGCATTTTCAGTAACGCGTGTCTCTGCATCAAGTTTTCCTTTTGTAAAAGCTGTCGAGACATAACCTTTAACCAGTTCGCCTAGCTGGAGCTTATTTTTGCCATATTTTATCAATTGAACTTTAATTTGTAAGCAAATTAAACATTGTTAAATCTCACCTCTTACAGCTCTAAGTAGGCAAGTTACAATTTAACCAATTATATAGGGTTAATCGCGTGACACTGCATCTTTTTCCTCCTAAATAGCCGTTGCCGTTAAATTTTCCTTTTCTATCAAAATCTGACCAAAATAGCCAATTACCATCAAAATCGTGATATGCATGTTTTCTTATCGATCACATGGACCAAAATGTAAATCCGTATATATTCTATATAAAATAAACAATTTTCACTAGCTGCCACACACAGTCCCATTCCCTAAACCTAACATCAAATGAAAAGAAAATTATGAGTCATGTATGTTCTAATAGAGCTTTTTTCTGCTACATTTACTTACTGTAAAATGAAATGCTGTAATCCGGTAGTAATAAAACTAAAATTGAATTTTACTTCACAAAATTCAATGTTCCCTCGCATTTATTTTACCAAAATATCAAGTATGCATCTTCAATGAATTTAAACAAAAACTGGCTTTAACCAAGACCTCAGTGGCCGCCCAAAGTGAAAACTTGTGTTCAATGACCTGTCCGCCATTACGCGACTAAAATAGAGAAAAATGGAAACTTAACAGGTCGCTCAACACGACAAAAGCGAAAATGTTCCAGGCTCGGTTTGATTGAGCCTGTTCATGGACGGTAGTGAAAATGCATGCTACCATCCACGCCCGAACTCAACATTTACACATGCTAAAAGTACAAAAGGTACAAAAAGCAAGCATTGGTTCCTTTAGTACTGTTTAGGCATAATAGGATAGTGAACAATGTAAACATTTTCCAGGAGCATAAAGACCACGGTCCAACGTGAGGCAATCAAATAAACAGTGTGATGTTAAAACGACAGGAACTTGATGCCAGTGCCTCGGAATACCGTTTTCATGCTCTGCTGACTGTGCAACCGGGTCGTTGTTCCGTACTGTGACTTTGCAAAAAAAAAGAATCGCGCTTCAATGTAATGCTAATCAATTTGCAAAACGGGTACTCGACTGAGTTTCGTTTATCCGACTTTCATGCTCAGTCAGTAATGTATTCCATAAGGGAAACAATGTAAAAGGGCACCACCCCATAAGTTCCATTGAGTCACCAATCAAACAAAAATTCTAAGCGTCAAGTCACTCTTGCTGGTCAGAACTCACCGTCCTCTCCAAGATCAAAAAAAAAAAAAACGTGCACATTATCATAGCAAATTTTGCCAGAAAAAAGAAACTATAAATAATGATTTCAGAATTGATTTCCTCATAAATATTAGTTTTCGTGATTTTGGTTGACGGCATTGCAATTTGCTGGCTATCATGGGATGAAAATAAACTGACACGCTAAAGGGAAATGATTATTATTTCTTCTGTGATTTCGAATAAGCCCACAATTAATTTAGGATCGGGAAGATGGTGGGCTCTGATGGTTGTTATTCATCTGTTGTTTTCATCTTTTTTAGTCGATAAACTACTTTCTCAGAGTTCACACTTTGGTAACAATGTTAATACACGGAAATCTGTCTTATAAAACGATTAAATGGATAGGTTGTGCGGCGTGAAGAATGATACAGGGATGAGGAAAAGAACAAAATGTAGGAAACACATAGTCAGAAAACTTCCATTGTGCCAAAAGCATTTACAGTTCAGCTTATGCAGGCTATGCAATCATAATTTCGATGTAAGCAAATAATTTGTCTACGCAATATAATTACATCAAAACAAGCGCAATGTACTGGATACGAGTTAGCTCTTTTTATTACAAGCATTTATAAATGATGTAGTCAGTACAAACTATACTATCTTGGCGTTCATAACACTTAATAATTTGATTTTAAGTTGCGTTGGAATACAATAAGAATCGATGACATATGAGTTTCGTGATGAAATAAAATCTGAAAAGTAGATCCCTTGGAAGCACCGAGAACAAGGCAAACAGTGAAAATTGCAGACTCGGTTTGATTGAGTCTGTTCATGAGCAGTAATGGAAAATGCAACACTGCCCACGCCAACTCGACATTGTAATGGATTGAATGCCATATCCGAAATCTTATTAAGAGACGAAGGAATGATAACGGTATAACAGAAGAACTCAATGAATAAAATCTGGAAAGTAGATCCCTCGGAAGCACCGAGGACAATGCAAACAGTGAAAATTGCAGACTCGGTTTGATTGAGTCTGTTCATGAGCAGTAATGGAAAATGCGACACTGCCCACGCCCCCTAGCACCGGTTTAAGCAGTATTCAATCTTCAAATCTAAATGAATTGAAATCAATGATCCCGAAGGACCAGAAAATATAACAACACTGAGATGAAGTCGGGGCGACTTTTTACGGCCGCCACATCACTTGATACCCGCTGTTGTGAAGTGAAGACTTATAGAAAAAGAAAACGAACACTGCTGAGCTTTTCGACAACAAATCTTGCAACTTTTAAAAATCGCTTTGTTTTACATTTACACATGAAGTATTCAAAACCTCGAGTGAGGCTCAAACCAACATCGATGAGGGGCAAGTGATTTAAAGTCAGCGATTTTAACCACTAGCGCACGGAGGCCCCCTCGAAAGGATTTACATTATTACTGACTTCGCAATTCCGGTGAAATTGTGATATAGATTTAAACTACTCCGTTTTCACGCATGATTGATTTCAAAATTAAACACCACAAAAACGAAATACGATTGTGTTTTATTGGTTATAAGAAATATTGCTTTGAATATTCAAAATCGTCACATAGTATTGCTTTTTAAGGTACATAGGTAGCTGTAATTTGAAATAAGATGCTGCACTGCAACGGGAATTACGCCGAAAAATTTGTAACACATGTTTAGAAAGCAAGGAAGGAAATAAAAAAAAAAAGAATAAAAAACAGTAGGAAAAAAAATATTACAAGTGTGTACACAAAACAGATAACCAAACCAATACTTCGCACATCTGTCGCTATAACATCGACTGGTGTGGCTAGGAACATTTCAATAAAAATCTGTAAAAATATCAAGTCTATATATTATATGTACTTTTAGAAAAGCAAAATGAATTGGATGCTGTTTATAATTTCATTTTACTGCCACCCCCATGAGGTTGTTATATTTTATCAAGTATATAAATCCACTGAAAATTTTATTACTTCGTTTAAAAACGAAAAACAAATTAGTTGCTTGAATAAACTTCTCTAATTGCTGAAAATACAGCGTAATTAATTGCGCGCAAGTAAATTTAGACGAAACACGTCATCAGTTTAATTGTTTTAAGACAGTAATACCCTAAAACCATCCTACATTTGTAAAGCTTATTTCGCGAAATTACCAAAGACTTAGTGCAGGCTATTGAAATTATGCGTCAGGCTCCTCATGTGATATAAAATAGCATGATAGTAGCATTTACCATTAAACAAGCATCAAAGCCGTTCCTAACTCAAAGACCTTAGAAATTACAGGCATAAAATACCAGAATATCAGTTACAAGGGTTTGCATAACTTTTTTGTTAAGACGACATTTATTACTTAATTCATACTTGTCACGCGATTCTCGTCAAAGAGAATTCAATTTAAATTTGTCTCAAGGTATGACTCAAACAGTAGTTATATTTCTTCTTGAACAGGGAAAAAGAAACACAAACAAATTCTGTGTGCTTAATAATGATGTATCTGAATAACGTAGCATATAATTATTAGGTTTCACATGCAGATGTGACACTAGGAAGACATTATATTTCTTCATACAGCCAGGAAAATGTGATGTAATAGGATAACACTTTACTGCCATTAACGTATCAAATACAAAATCTTTCGCGTGATTTAGATATTATAAATGAAACAAACATGCATATTTTCATTAAAAAAAGGCAAAATTGACGTCACGAAGACAAAGTATTTGGCGCCATACAGACTCACAATACAAACTCACGTATTTTAACACTGCCAGTAAATCACAGTTACGCGATGACGTCATGTCGATCTACTTAATTTGGCGCCATACATGAACCATGAAATAATGCTTCTCTATTTTGTCCACTTTGTTTGCATAAAAGGCTTATCAAAATCGAAATAAAAAATAGAGAATCTAGCACGAATTTGTTTTAATGTATCGTAACGCTCTGAATCAGTTATACGCCGCATGTAACAATAATTCACCCGGGCAACGACCTCGTGAAATTCGGCCAATTCGTTTTACATTTGCGGCGTGCACCAATGGCAACTGGTTAGACATTCGTTTGACTTCCCGGCACTGCCCGAGTCTATCCGGCGTACGCCGCTGTTCACCCGTCTTGCGAGATATGCCAAGAGGCAAATCATATATTTACGCGGTATAAGTTCGGATAAAAATTTGGTAGATATCCGTAATGATAGATATTACCACGGGATAAAATACCGCTAGATAAAAATCGCTAATTTATTTGGAACAGGTCACAAAGGAAAATCATAACAATTGGAGATATGTTACTTTTTACTTGCAGCTCATCTGGCCGGTGTAATCCGGATTAGCCTATATATTTAGCATGATTCCGCTTTACAGTATCTCTTAATTTAAGGTAGTTCTGCACGTTTGATAAACCGGAAGTGATGGCGTAACGTTATTTACCCGGAAAACGTAGAATAAAGCCTGGATTCGGCGTGCGGAAATAAAAATCATTTTATGAATCAATGACAGCCTGTGAGTAAATTTATTAAAATGACAAAGATATAAATAAGATATTAAAACGTATGGCACGTTAAATAATTCAAAATAATGTCTCAAAATTAGCGTGGAATATTCGGTGCACTTTAATCATGGTTAAATATCTCAATAATAAGCACACGGACCTATACGTTTTATTTCACCACATTATAGACCATATGTTTATTTACAACTGTGAGAAGTTTCATCAAAATCTACATTGTAGAAAAATTTCTATTCGCGAAAATGTTATGAAAGTTATGATTTTCCCACAGACTCCCATTATGAAAATGCGTGAGGTCCAAATTTTTCAAATCAGACTAGCAAAAAATCAAGCATACTACCCTATCCTTTTTATTTGCCAATTGTTCTATGTATATTCTAAAGTTTTGAAAAATCGGAGTTTAATCAAATTCTACATTGTAGAAAACATTTCGATCCAACGTGCAGAACCACTGTTTAGATATCAGATGTGCAGGAACTGAACCACAAGGGCAATCACATGTGCGCTAATATTTTTTTCTCGTTTCCCCCATTTTCCTCTAAGCTGTTTACATATACACCAGGAAGTTTGATGTATTGCCTTCTGTGTTACTATGACGTTTGTCACGAAACCCGCATGGTTCTCTAAAGCTGCTTTTTATGTTACAAGTCAAACGTAAATCGCTGGAATATGCGTGCCCTATTGTCCATAAAGAACATTTTCACTTTAATTAAACTACAGTTTATTCAGTTACATGTAAATATTATTTATTGAATTCTAGAACATTCTTATTTTGTCCGTTTTTTTTTTGTGGCTTGACCAGAATAACACATAAGAAGCACTAACATTATAGGCCTAACTATAATAAAGGAACCAGCGTGGGAGCAATCTGACCTAGTCGCGTACTGGCGGACAGGTTTTAGAACACGATTTTTTCACTTGGCATGGCAAGGGGTCTAAATTAAAGCTGGTTTCTGTTCAAATTTTATTGTAGGTGTATTTTTGACATTTTGGTAGAAAAATTGGGAGAGGAGGTTGTATTTGGTGAAGTGAAACTAAATTTTAGTATGAGTAGTACTTTAGGTCACAGCAGTGTGATTTTGATGTGATTTTACAGTAAGCAAATGTGACAAGAGAAATCTCTCTTGGATGATACATGACCCATACTTTTCTCTTCATTTTGTCAGTTTTATCATAAATCTTTAAAACGAAGAAAAGATTTGTTCTCTAAAATGGGTCTAACTATGTTTGGTAGCTCATTAAAAAATGTCAGTTTATATAGAATATATAGAGAATACTTTTTATGCTAGTTTGACCTAACATAGAGCGATAGGTGTTGTTAACTGAATAAGTGTCCAGTATGCAATTGTTACAGAGGTATGACGAAGCTAGGCTGTTGTGGGGAGTTAGTGTCAATAAATCAATTTAAAAACTAAAATACAAATGGATTCTAAACTGAGATTCGAAATGAAACCCAAGAAAGACCTTTCTGTGCTTATACGAATCTTACAAATTTACCTCCTATGCGACCAGTGCAGACCAAAATCAGCCTGCACATCTGCACTGTTCGCTATTTAGTCATTAACACCCTTATAAATGGTACTGACCTATTTGAAAGATAGATAAGCCTCTTTATAAATTAAGCAGGATAAAGGTTAAAATCTTCCACGAAAATGCCCACGTGACTTTTGAGTACGTGCAGACGTCTCACACCACAGGAATAAATGAAAACAGCATCATTACTACAGTACATCACGCAAAGAAATCATAAAATAAATGCGACTTAATAGCACTTAATACACTGTTCATGTTATATGACATGTAGACTTTGTATGTCTTTTCATTAATGCATTTAATTTATCATACAAACTGAGAAAGAGTGACGTTTCGTGTCAAACTGGTGTTTTAGCTGTTTTGGTAGAAAGTAATTAATACGTGATTTTAAGCGGCACGTCATTTTACATTTTATTCGTACAAAATAATTGAGCTAATTCCAAAAACAAAAGCAAGACACCGAAAGTTTGTTTCCATGCCAAAATGTGTTGACCTACAGTGATACCGAACGTGCTTAATATTGCGATGTTATTGCCACAACACGTGTTTACAGCTTTACAAATGCAAGAAATATTTGTTTCTCTTCAACCGTTAACACCTTTTATTGATACGATTGTAGATACATATCGATCCTTGCAATGGCCTACTTGTGCAATTGGACGCTGTATCCAGTAATATTGTAACAAAGTTCATGTTCCCCGCAAATTATTTTAGCCCCACTATACTGCTGAAATATAAACAGTTAATATTCTTGCATTAAACAGCTGTTTTTATTATTTTCAGGGTGTCGTCGAACTGTGGAATAAACGCGTGTTTATAGAGAGATTCTAGCGCTCATGCGGTATTAAACCATATTTTCATTACATTTTTCTTGTTTCGAGGCAAAACATAAACAATGCTTTCATTTTATTTTTGAATCAAAGCTTCGAAGTGTTGATTTTCCACTGACCGTTCCAAGCGATGCCTTTCTTTTGATTGTATGTTATGTCCTGTTTTTCTTTGTTTTGTTTTGTCTATGTGTAATATCTTCGTTTTTTATCTGTTTCCTTTGTATATGTTACATTTTAACCATGACCAAATGCATACATAGGCTGCTCCAGAGTTTCGAGTTTTTGTTGTGTTGAGCGACCTGTGGAGTTTCCACTTTTTCTATTTTAGTATGCTTCTATTCATATTTGATCCTTTTATTTATTTTAAAGTGCAAAACAATTTCCACCAAATATAGCAAATTCACTGTATTTGTTGAGATTTAGATGATTTGTTTTCACATTTGTACTTCCTTTCGATGTACATTTCCTCTGGTAATTTGAAGACACCAAAATGTGTCGTTGTCTTTATCTGTATACACATTTGATGACAGGAAAGTAAACCACAACAATCATTGGTTGTTACAACTTTGAATTATTATGCCAAAACATAAACAATAAAATCTAAGTTAACTCAGATTGATTTATAATTGCAATTTAAAATGATCTGGGGATAATAAGTCGTTATTTTGATAGATGTCAAAATTGATGTTACACGATTATAGAAGGAAATCACAATAGAAATCTTAAGTTTACTTGCGTGGCTGTAAAGTACAGAAAACTTACTTTACTTGTTGGCTTGTGATGAACAAAACCTATTTGAATGTGACATCTATGATATTCACCCAGGTTTTTTTTTAATGTTTTCTGTAGTATTCAGAATTTTAAAATGTCATAGTGACCTGAAGACACTTCTGCAAACCAGACTTTTATTGGAATATTATTTATACACTTTTCAACATCCGTTTTCGTGGTTAGCTTATACAAAGTAAAAAGGTCATAGCCCGGCTACTCGAGATGCACTTCATGTTTAACAAAATTTCAGTGCATTTAAAATGGCTGTGCTACACTCTACTAGCCAGGTCAACGTATTCAATGTATTTTAGATGGCTGATCTACGATCTACGAGCTAGGTATTTTTTTATTTCTTAAAATGGTTGATTTATTATCTACTAGTCAGATTAACCATTTCAAATTGTTTAATGTTGTTGATCTACGATCTTCGAGTTTAAGTCAAATTTTAATATATCGAATGTACGGTCTTTGAGAGAGGCAAACAATTCGCATTGTTTTAGCTGCTAGATGGTTGATCTACGAGCTAGATGTACGATATACAAGAGAGGCAAACAATTATCATTATTTCAGATGGAAGATGGTTGATCTGCGATCTACGAGACAGTACTACCAATTTTCAGGGCATTTTAGATGTTTGTTATTTTCAATATTTTAATAATCACGTTGACGTCACGTCGACATTTTCTTTGGCGCTACACTAAGAAAAAGTTCGCCCATTATTTCATCAACCTTTTAAATTAAAGACATATTAAAATTGAAATAATATTTAGAAAAGCTGTTTTAATATTTCAATTCCAGCAGCCGGAAATTAGCATTCAACGCGTCTATAACGTATTTAATAGGCCGATGATGTATTCGTGTACATTACAGCCCCACATGTTGCCAAATAAGAAATTAACTTCGATCATCTATGTCATAAAAACAGACAAAGTCAATATTAATGTAATATAAATAAGTTATTTTAGTATCACCCACATCTTCCAAACCCTGCAAACCATTATTGTTTTAGCGGCAGCCGACCAGACGCATTTAAATCTAGAAAAAAAATATGTTCCTTTTTTCTGTAAGAATACTCAGTTGATTGCCGATAACACATTCCTTTTTGTTTCCATGTATTTACAGAGGCTGTGTTTCTCCATGAATGCAACGAATGCTTGATATAAATTAAACGATCCTTCGCATGACCAGCAACAGAAGAGTATCTCTTGAGTAGAAACAGCAGAATACTTGTTGCTGTAAACCATATATACGTTTTTGGTTCTTTAAAGTTATTATGTATATAATTATACAGGAGCTTTCTACTCAAGATATACTCTTCTGTTGCTGGTCATGCGAAGGATCGTCTAATTTATATCAAGCATTCGTTGCATTCATGGAGAAACACAGCCTCTGTAAATACATGTATCTTAAAAAGGGAGAATATATCTGATTCAGAATAATGAACATAAAGTAAATAATGGTGACGAAACAAATGAGAAGAATGCAGTAATATTAAACAAATAAAGTCTTGAAAATAATTATTTCCTGACACATTCTAATAACATATGAGCCGTGCCATGGGAAAACCAACATAGTGGGTGTGCGACCAGCATGGATCCAGACCAGCCTGCGCATCCGCGCAGTCTGGTCAGGATCCATGCTGTTCGCTAACAGTTTCTTCAATTCCAATAGGCTTTAAAAGCGAACAGCATGGAGCCTGACCAGACTGCGCGGATGCGCAGGCTGGTCTGGATCCATGCTGGTCGCAAACCCACTATGTTGGTTTTCTCATGGCACGGCTCATATGTTGTACCTCAAAATCTGAAATACTACAGCACCAAAAGAAACACTATTAAGGGCCTAACGACGTTGGAAATAATACAATACGTAACTGGGAGTAAGTATCGTTAATTATGGAATGTTACTTTGGAAAACACGGTACCCCCTATATAATTTTAAAAGAAATTAATTATTAGATGGCATGTTTATCTTCATATTTTAAAAACAGATGTTACATTATGAATAAACAGTGCAATTTTTAGGGCATAATCAGACCTACAGTGCTACTTTATATGAAACGTTTTCTTTACCTTTACAAATAGAATTGAAGTTTGTAAAGGTATTTTTTAGAAAATCAGGTAATCAGTTTTGAATTAATCACCAGACTGTATAATTTGACATTAGTGTATCCATATTTAAATGATTTAAATCCATTACACTTATGCGCAATGACAATTAAAACTATCGTCATATGAATTTGACAACATCTGGCGTGTATTGGGGAGAGCATAAATCTTATTCCGGTCCTGGTCGGCTGCCGCTAAAACAATAGTGGCCTTAAAGGACGGAACACTCCACTGAAATGTGGTACTTCAGTGATTCAAAGGCGGTACTGGAAGGCGGTAATGATATTTTCTCAAGATATATTTTTATTCCGACACCATTGAGGTCGGCAAATAGTACATTTTCTTTCCCTGTTCTTATTCCAGTAATGAACAAGAACTGACTGCAAAACACATATACCCGAGATAATGTACTGCGGAGGCAACTCTGTGTGAATTTCAGTCTCCAATTTGCTGTGACCTCGATCTTTTACTCAATAAACCCATATATAATGATGGTCATCTGCTGACCATAGACGACATGCTATAAAGTCTGATGACTTAATGTCTGTGAGTTCTTCAGCATCTGATCAGAAATCCTTTTAGGTGTAAATGTCTCTTTGACCTTGAGCTTTGAATTACTGAGCACAAAAACAAGAGTTTTCTATTGAACGCAGACAGCTGGCTACTGTAGGTCAACGCATTATTTACTTATTATTCAAAAACCATGTTCTGTTAAAGTGATCTTCACTTTTGACAACTGATTCAAAAAGCAATAGTGGCCATGCAATAAGCACAAATAATTACCCTACGAAATTTGACCAAGCACTGACAGAAAACTGTTTACAAAATCAATGTCACTGCGAGTTTGACCTACTGACCCTAAACATTATCATCTAGAGACCGTACACAAATTCTATGAAGTCGGACAACTGCAGAAAAAGTCTTCGTTATTTATCATTAACCATATATTAAGAGGTTAACGCTGTAAAGGTACTGCAGTGAGCATAATACAATTATCATATGAAATTGCGCCAAACCCCGACCAAAAACATTTTCAGCTTCTAGGTCTTTGCGACCTTACACTTTAACATACTGACCATAAAACACTGTGGGCCCGCCCGCTAGCACAATAGTGAGAGCGCAGATCTACGTATGAAATTGCGCCAAACACAGACCAAACAAATTTTTCAGCCTCAAATCTTTGCGACCTGACACTTCAACATACTGACCATTAAACACTGTAGGCCCGCCGACCTAGCTCAATAGGGAGAGCGCAGATCTACGGATCGCGGAATCGCGAGTTCGAGCCTTGGGTAAGGCGTATGTTCTCCGTGACGATTTGATAAAAGACATTGTGTCTCAAATCATTCGTCCTCCACCGCTGATTCACGCGGAGAAGTTGGCAGTTACTAGCGGAGAACAGGTTTGTACTGATACAGAATCCGCCCCCCCCCCCCCCCCCCCCCCAAAAAAAGAAATAAAACACTGTGAGACATTTTACAAATGTTTGATTTGTAGACCCATACATTCTCCAGTAATTGATCAAATACTTATTCTGTCTAATTGTCAGTGCTGCATTGACATTTGACCTACTGACTCCGGAATAAAACAATCATCCTATTAAGTTTATGTTCTATAGGTCAGAATATTCTTGAGCGGAAACTAAAGCACTACTGACCGACTGAGGGCCTGCTGAGCGACTTAAATGAGCAAAACATATATCCCTCTATTGGCAATTGGGCCACAATAATTCTGCTGAATATCAAGGTTTTTTTGTAGGTCAGTAACAAATATTAACGACTGCCATTACATGATTACAAAAGTGCACTTGCAAATTTAACAATTAAATGTTGTTCGGCCACGTCTTTTTTTTTAATTCTGTACCTATATATAAAGCAGAACACAGGAATAACATCAACTTCAGTTAGACATTAAACCTTACGCTGAAAACGCAAGAGGCCTGTACTGGTTCTTCCCAGGAAAGACGGTTTAAAATAAATCTGGTTTTATATATATATATATATATAGTAGAGAGTATTTATACGAAATAAATCACCAACACAATATACCAGACCAATTACGACAAAGTGCCTAGCAGTACAAACGAACACGCACATGCCACAGTAAGTCCACTAACCCATAAGATTAGTTTCGATGCTGCTTTATATATGAGCCCGAATTGTACTACACATTCGTACTGGCTCAACATTTGCATATATATACTCAAATTTCTGTTTTCATGTCTCACAAATCAGTAGTGATATTTTAGTCTTTTTAACTGATTGGGACCAGAAAAGCTATATTTTCTGTCTCTGAAAGTTAACTGGATCTCGAGGATACATTGAATATATAGAGATAGTTTGCATCAAGGGATATAATTATATTCAGAACAGTTGACTTTACCATACGTGAGATCCGTATATATATAGTAGAGAGAATTAATTAATACGAACTAAATCACCACCACAATATACCAGACCAATTACGGCAAAGCGCCTAGCAGTACAAACGAACACGCACATAACCAGATTTATATAGCGCCCTTTTCATGATAAACACGTTCGAAGGCGTTTTACATATAGCAAACGCGGCCACACAGGGCGGAAATTCATCCTCTACCAGTACAGACTCAGGGCGATCTGACCAAAGGGGTAGCGTGAGATAAAGCCTCCAGAAACAGATAGAGATATAGCAAACGCAGCCACACAGGGCGCGAAATTCATCCTCTACCAGTACAGACTCGGAGTGATCTGCCCAGAGGGGCAGTGTGAGATAATGCCCCCAGAAACAGATAGAGAGAACAGAATTAGATACAGGCCTGTCCGGCCAACTTAGCCTAGCTCTTTGCGATTAGACAGTCCGGTTCTTTAACGTGCCCGGTGTACAGCACTGATACACGCGAGGCCGTCTTTCCTGGGAAGAACCAGTACAGGCCTCTTAGTTAGGTGGGAGACACTCAAGAGCAATATATAATTTAAGCCCTGCATAAATTGCAGAACACAGGAATAACATCAACTTCAGTTAGACATTAAACCTTACGCTGAAAACGCAAGTATGCCCTCAAAGATTTACGAGATGTACATGTATGCGGGATTTAATATTTTCCAATAATACTCTGACATAAATACAGAAAACTCTTTATTGACTGAAGAAAAATATCCCCCGGAGTAATAATGGTATCTGGAATTACTGCTATGTGAGAATTATCGTGTATGAATACCATCTAAAATTCTCATCCTGCTGATTATTACTAATTCCGACAACATAATGTAAATAAGAAAGTCTAAAGTATACTGTTTTGATATCTGGACAAGCTGTTAGAAAATCTCTGTCGTATAAACCTTTGAAAATATGACTAAGATAAAAAAAATTACGTATTATTTTTTTAAAATTGATTTAAAAAAATATATTAAATAAATACGCGCAAATGTTTGTGTTTTTTGGTGTAAAAGATGTCGTGTGTTTGCTGCAACACATTTCGGTCGCACGGGAAACTCAATTATTAACATGTGAACTACAGAAAATATGACAAGTTCTTCATTGCATTCTCAGAAAGAGAAGACAGTACAATACATTGGTCTAGTAATAATGTTAGACAAAATACAGAAAGGGACTGTAACCAATTACTTAGAATGTAATTGAATCTGAGAACGTATTGATATGTTGTAACAGAACTTTCTTGAGATTTCTGAAAGACATAACCGAGAAACCGTAACAAAACTGGGAGAAATGCCAATTAAAGGAACGTCTTAAGACATTTTGGACATCTACAAACCTTGTTTATGAAATAGAAGTAACTAATAAGTAATGGTATAACGCAATTCAAAATCGCTGTGTTACAATGTTTGTTTAACCAAATTTATCAGTCATGGATTTCAGTCAGAATTGTAATCAGTTATAAAATTATTTTAATGAAGTGTTCTTTCATTTCAAAAAGACAAATGTCCATAAAAACACGGACACATATCGTATTTGCATTGGAATCGTTTATTGCGCAAAAACCCTCCCTTTGAATCTTCATTACATTCACAGTCATTGGACAGTGTACAAAACGTTATTCCCGCATAAAACGCTTCTGTATTATATGTAAACAAAACCAGACCTAACAAGAAGCATGTACGCAAGCTTTCAATGCCTTGGAAGACAACTTAACATCATTAAAAGCCCAGAGAAGCAGGCCAGAAGACAAAAAAAGGAATTCAGTTTGAGTTGTTCTTCAAACCGTCTAGTCAGATAAACCTAGACTACAACATTGATTTAATAACGACTTTAAATCGTACTTTGTATCTCAATATAATAACGAAACAGATTAGCTTATCACTTTTATATGTACAAAGCTGGTATAGCAAGAATAACATATAAATATATGAGCTAACGGGATAGATGGCTTGGTTGGTGCGAAAATATAGGACATAAAACAGTTACAACGCGAAGTAATCTAACTGCAGTTTAACTTTAAGCTGTTTTCCACAGAACAAATCGCTATTTGCATAGCCTGAAATCGCAAATAAAAATTATGATGCTTGTTCCTTAACAATTATCGCTATTTTCCTGAAAATCAAACTGTAAAACTAAGCCAAAGAAACATATTACAATGTACTGAACATTCAACATATAACACGTGACAAAAACCAATTACTCAAACAAAATCAACTTAAAGACCATTTTGAAGCCTTTACCGTGAGATCTGACAGTACCATAATTGTGAATATTTACGTATGCCGCAGTCTTCATAGTAATCTAGTACTCAAAAAGAAGACACGTTGTAGAAGTCATCAAAATATCATTCAGATTCTTGAAATCTAATTCTCAATAACAAAGAATGTCAAAATTGAAAATTCATTGAATTCATGTCTTAACATTTCTTAGAAAAGAAATATAGCTACTTCTATCTAAAATGTTCATGGTTCTATGGTAAACAATTATGCGAGATCCAGTATTGTTAGATATACTGACATAACTCTGTTATTGAATGAAGAAATAAGCATTCTCCCTAGGTCACTTTTAGAAGAGTACTCCTAAGTGGATAAAAGCCTAAACGCTGATCCTGTTGATTATAGTTAACACTATCTAGTATTACAGCAGTTGCTGACTCGGAAGATCACCGAGTTCAAAGAAGTCAATAAAACGTGTAAAACAGTCCATATTAAATGACTGGGAAAGAAAATAAACCAGACACAGTGCTTTCTAATATTTATGAAGAAATGTTACTGCAGGGGAAAAAGAGGCAAACATTTTAAATACATATTGCCTACTTCAAACAGAGTTTCATGTTAAGACCTGTATCAGTTAATATAAATATCGGTTCTAGCTTGTTTATGAGTTCTTGAAAGCGTTCGTCACGCTAGCTAATTTGAACTACATTTATTTCCAATTCTAGATGATTCCTCGCTGAATTGTAAATATATTATGGTAAAATGATATTAAAACAATACAGTCCAAATTATTTAGAAAATTGTTGCAATGTTATAGCGTCATTAAGCTCATTATTAATTCACAGGGTTGATATGATTATCTGGTATGAAAGCTCTGTTTCAAATATTCAGAACCATTTGTCTACATACTATTTCAATAGAAAGATTATAATCTTAAATGATTTTAGATGTATCCAATGTTTTGTCTCGGATATGTGTACAAAGAAACATATACATGCTTAAAGAACGCCTCTATTGATAAAACACTGTTCTCGTATTCACAGCGCTGTTAAACGAGAATCGTATCTGAGCGGAGGAACAATCATAACGACTGAATGATTTGGCATCCTAGTACTAACCATTAACACTCATCATCATCGTAGATTATACTGACTGAAGGGGAAATCCTCCGTTGCAACAATGTTATCTGAAACTGCCGTGTGAGGGGCATCATGATATGGATGTAGGAACAACTTCTGCAGAATCCCGAGGGATTGGCTGGTGCCCGAGATCACTAGAACGATGGTACGTTTTCCGAGGAAATCTGTTAATGTTATACCATGAAACGAACATGCCAGGATTAAACAAGTAAAAACGATAAGTATGTATAAATTGTCCATCAACGTAGGGAATATCAGCAAGGTTTTATCACGCTGACGTCATTTCCTTTTGTATTACGCATTATTATGCTTTTGCCTTTTCAGGGAACGTGCGTATGTAAAAATGTATAAGCAAGAAATTGTTAACGTACTTTTACTCTCCTTAATATACCCTCAGAAAACGACAAAAAGCAGTTTTATGCCAGAATACCATATAAAACTCTGATCCAGCTTGATGTAACTAACAATGAGGTAAAATGTTTTCTTCGTATTTCATAAAATATTACAGACCTGATTAACAAAGCTGAAAAAGTAACTGAAAAACAATCCTCATAGTTGGAAAGTGTTAGAACAAAATCACACTTCGTATACTTGAAATGTTGTTGGTACTTAGTACTGCTACAACGTGTACGTGAACTCTGTGGACGAGTAGTTAAGGTCACTGACTTCGGATCACTTGTCCCTCACCAATGTATGTTCGAGCCTCACTCGGGGCGTTGAATTCATCATGTGAGGAAGCCATTCAGCTTACGGAAAGTCGGAGTTTCTACCCAGATGCCCTCCCGTGATGAAATAATGCACGGAGAGGCTACTGGGTTCTTCTTCAAGCATCAAAACTGGAAAGTTGCCATATGACCTATAAATATGTCGGTGCTACGTTAAACCCAGCGAAACAAAAAATGTTACGAGTTCTTTTTTTTTTTTATTTTTAATTTTAGACTAACGCGGCGCCTTCAGAAATGCATAATAATTCATAAACGATATTGCTGGTAAACAGGAAGAGAATATAAGAAATACATCAATATTCAACACGCACGGTTGTTTTGAGTTATGTTATCCCATGGACGTCGATACAAATGCAATTTTTAAATTTATTTGATACTGACTTTGAACAGGACTCTGCAACACAATTATTATATATCCCTTTGGACAGAAGAATCATTATTCAAGTTAATTCCAAACATGATAATATTTCCTGTGGAAATAACGAGAGAAACAGATACAATTATAAGACTTAAATGTTTATCAATTTTACTTGGAGAGATGTGCACAACAAAAATGATTCAATTGTTCCCATTTTCGATAAAATGCTTTTTTGAAAATAAGGAAAGACTTTCATTCAAAGAAAAAAAAAGAGAATGAAAAACATTTATTTACTTTATTTTGGATACTTTTAAACATCCATCCTTTAATACTGTAGCGAAAAGAATAGAATGGATATTAAAACTTGTACAACACATGACGGACTGCTGGACAGAGGATGGACAAGATCAATTTCAAAGCTGAAAATAGTCCGTGAAATCTTGAACAAACATCATTGGTTTCGTAAAAGAGATGCATGTCTATCCACGTTTACGTCTTTCTTGAAGCGCCCTTTCTGCGGCATACACTTATTTGTGGAATGGAATGAGATACTTATTCCATTCCATTCCATTCCATTCCATTTCACTATCTCCTTCCATTCCATTCCATTCCATTCCAAAATATACTGATTTGTTTACATCTTTAGGTCATATCTCATGGGATCCTGGAAAACCTGGGATGGGATCATGGGATGGGCTCGTGGGATGGGATGGTCTCAAGGACATGGGCTGAACCCATTTGACCCCAAAACTTTCTCAGATTCTCACAGGTTTCTTAAGGTGAAACAGTTCTCTACAGAATAAATGATACTCCTGGGAATTCATGCCATGGTGCCAATAAGATCTGGCCGAGAGTAACAAAAGGAGATAATGTTTTCTTGGCAAATAACAGTTATTACATTTTCCTATTATTGTTATCATTATTATTCCAAATAAGTTCTCTTGATCCAGTCAGTAGTACACTAAATAAAACAGTAATAATCTTAAAGTAATAAATTAAATGATGAAAAATAAAAAACACGTAGAATATCATTCTTGCATACGTATTTATAAATGATATATAAATGAAATAACAATAGACTTATGTAGTAAAAAATATATCTGAATATAAAAATAATAAACAATTTGTAATAATGATGTTAGAATTATATATATGTCGCAGGGAGATAAATGACGAATTCAGCAGTTGACTTCTAACCCAAGACAGAGAATGAACCGACACTGAGTTTCTGTAGTAGTAATTTATTAGGAAATAAAAATCATTTTGGAGAGAAAATACGAGATGGAAATAATTCAATTCTCGGAACAAAAGAGGTTACTGAAAATACAAAGTAAACATTAATTAACAAATTTCAATATAAAAAGATTATAAAAATGAATATAGATATATCAGACATATTACATGTATAATAATACGAAAAGGGGGATTCTCTAACATTTGTCAATTTTGAATTTATTGAATATAGATAAAATAAATAAATTTTGATGTTAACATTCACACAAAGTGAACAATAAATGGGCATGTTCTAATCTCTGGCCTGGCCTGGCCCGGCCTGGCCTGGCCTGGCCTGGCCCGATGAACTCTCTTTTCGACTGGGCCGGGCCAGGCCAGGCCAGGCCAGGCCAGGCCAGATTTTATTATACATAGAGAAATGAATGGCATAAAATCTAAATATACAATTACAATAACAGGCAGTATTAACCTGCATTGTTTACTTGCTGCATGTCAACCAGTCCTCTGGAGAATCATTAATTAGTCGTCATTCATCTTATTTGAAATACAGATTTGCACTGAAGAAAATGGTGTAACTAAATGATAACTACCCATTTTTTCTGTAATCAAATTATTTAAAGTCAACTTTAACACTTGGTTTTAAAACTAATGGCTAATTTCATTGATAAGTTTACCTGCTGCAATATAACTGAATATTTACATGCACTGAGAACACATCTCTTTGGGAATTGTAATTACAGGTTGTGTCCCTACTATCCTTAGCTGACCGTTTAACTGTTCAGTTGAACTTTTAATGTGTTTGGTTTAGTTAAGCTGATGTTCAATTTATGGAAGAGTAATGAAAATAATATTCATTAATTGTTGGACCTCTAACTCATTGTCAGGGTGTTGGCATTTTAGATTATTGATATTTTTCTTGCACAAAAAAAATAATGGTGCATTGTGTTTATGTTATTTCTAAGTGATATATTTCATGCTAAAAGATGCTCTTGAGCCTGTTTCACAAGACTTTGTATGATTTTTTTCCACATACTTAGATCAATATAAAAACAATCTTACAAAAATATTCAGTATGTGTATAACCTAAACTACAAAATTTATATATCTCTTCCCCGCACCATACTATCCCAGGTTCTAGAACGGAGGTAGCATTATTTTAGAAATTGAAAGTTGTTGTCCGTTAGTATTGACAGGTGCCACTCTTTATTTTACATCATATTTGTAACCTGAAAATATCTAAACTGACCAAAATAACATACAAAGTTTACCAATGGCACAGTGGCGTAGTGATAAGTTCTCCGACTTTCACACATGTTACCGTGGGTTCGATTTCAATTCAGATTGTTTTCATTAAATCAATATAATGTCATTTTATTGATACTGGTTTTATTCTTACAACATTTTATGGTAATAACTTGTATGTAGAAGAATGTCAAATACTTGTGTATTTCTTTCAATAAATGAACAATAAATCACGATAAGTGATAATTTTCCTGCATTCTAAGTTTACAGAGGAAATTTTAAAAAAATGATAATGAAAATGGTCAAACAGGTGTTTCGAACTTACAGTCCCGAGATTGGTAGCTGAACGCTTTGTCAGCACAGCTTTATCTGCATGTACAACCTGGCAGTAAAGAAATGTTTATATTTTATTTGGTTTTCAATATTTATATTTTTATTTATGTTTGGGCACAATTTTTTTTTACGGAAGCATACAAAATATATTCTTGAGTGCTAGTTCAATAATTTCCGACAATACTAAATAATCCTCAATAGACAAAATAATAAAATTAGTTAAGTTATTCAATTTGGGGAAAACCAAACCACCAGTCAAGGGTCAATTGAGGTGGAGATCCCCTGATAATAGTCATAACAATTAATCAGGCATCACCTTTAAATTAGACATAATAGTTATGTTAGCTACAGGCTTATTCCCAGGTGTATAATTTTACAGAGTGGGAGTTCAAAATGTATTTATATAATGTCTGAAATATCCAAACTTATTTCAAAAGTCAGATTTTAAAGATGCTATAGAAATCACTTTCACGAATTTGAAATCTATGGCCTGGCCTGGCCTGGCCTGGCCCGGCTCAGTCGGAAATTGGACTCATCGGGCCAGGCCAGGCCAGGCCGGGCCAGGCCAGGCCAGGCCAGGCCAGAGATTAGAACATGCCCAATAAATGAATATATTTTGTTCCAAATAATTACTTTTTTTTTTTTTGCTTTACTTATGATAAAAAATACTGTCCATTAATTCTTTATTACTTGCATCGGAACCGTAGAAGTACAATCTAACAAGGAAGAGGACTTAGATTTTGTATTTTTTATTCATTTCACTTCTTGGCAGTGAATATACTCACTCTGGGAATTGTAATTACAGGCTGTGTCCCTGTTATCCTTAGCTGACCTCTTAATTGATCAGTTGAACTTTTAATTAATGTTCCTTACTGTATATTTCTTTTACATTGGACCCACGATCCCATGACCTTCAGCCCAGCCCATCCCATCCCATGAGCCCATCCCACGATGGGTCTGATTTTATTTGATTAGGGGGTGGGGGTGGAATAGGGATCGAGTGATATCAGAATGGATTATTTGTTTTGCTTTGAAACATTAAAAAATAGGGCCAAGTTATTTATTCTGATGTTCATTTGGAGCGCTGGTCCCTCATTGGGGGTGGGGGGGGGGCGTGGGTTCAATTCCGAATCCGGGTCGGAGCATTTCCCATGGCATTTAGTCAGGGACTTTCTTCACCCCCTACCTCTGTTCCAATAAGGGAAATTGTTACTTCGTATAGGAAATTGTGCACCAAGTACTAGTAAACTGCGGTAGCTTGCCCAGAAACGGTATGTCACTAAACTAATCGTCTTGATATGAATGAAAAAAAGTAGAATCAGGGCGTTAAACTCCAAAACACAAACCACAACTCATTTGGATCCAAAGCCAGACATTTTTATTCAATCTGAACTTATACAGAGTACTGTGTAGGTGAGGACACGAAAAATAGTATGACAAGATTAGATCCCACAGCTTCAGACTACTTGTCAAGACTGCATCATACTCTAAGTACGCTAGTTTTCCCTTGACTAGACTTACAAAGTCTGATGAGATCAAATAGTCTGTAATAATATTAATTTCTTCACACTGACACTAAATTATTTTCTCAGAAAAACATTTCCTCTCTAGGCTCATCTCAACACGTTAGAGACAGAGGCAAGAGATATTGTAAATTGTTTTAGAAAGTGGTATCAGAGAGGATTGTTTTTATGGCCAGGTGCTTTACATTCAATGACTCTAACGACTGATGCCAGTCTATCCCTTGACATGCATGATTTCAATTTAATATTCTGGGACATTACCAAAATGAATGGAAGTTTGGAATGGAATGGAATGGAATGAGATACTGGAATGGAATGGAATGGAATGGAATGGAATAAGTATCTCATTCCATTCCACAAATAAGTGTATGCCCCTTTCTGCTGCGAAGTGTGTGTACCTCGAAAACGGCTAGAGGGAAAAACATGCTTTCTGTTAAAGTAAATCACACTACGAAATGTAATTTCCTGAGATCGAGACAATCATCCAAGACTTTCTGACACAATATCAGAGAAATGTTTGATTGCTGAGAGTTGTTAATATTTGAGTTCCGTTCCACAGACTCAATCCAAATAGTAATTTCAGTCCTTAAACTCCGCAATCATTTAGTAAGAATATGCAAGAAGTAAAGTTACATATAACTACTTTCAATGTGTGAAACACATAAGCACCTTACAAATGATATACATTTGAGGACAGTTTTCAAGACTTGCAAAATGGGACATATAAGGTAAAAGCAAATTTAAATCTTTCTTTTTTGTTCACAGAAGTCGTATCAGATACGCCAATTAATGCTGACAATACCACTGATTCCTATGTGTAGACAAAAACCAGAACAAAGCAGCTGATTATTCTTCAAGAGTATTAAATCGGAAATAAAAAGCATTTGACAAAAGAAAGTGTTTTTTGTTGTTGTTTGATTTATCGCCAGGTTCACACAAAGATATGCCATATGGCGATTTTCCAGCTCCTGATGGTTAAAAAAATAGAGCAAAGTACCCCTCCGGGCACCATTTAATCACGGACGAGCACATTGGTAGAACCATCAACCTTCAAAAAGCCATTGCATGGCTTCCTAACGAAATAGGTTTACATCCCATGCAAGGTTTCAAACCCACAGTGGTGACGAGCAAGTGTTTCGAAGTAAGCAAGCTTTACCACATGACCAAAAGGTCCGTACTGAAAGTTTGAAAGAAAACAAAATTATCAACATTATCTGCGTGAAATACTGAAGGATAAAATCATCATACTGGTTTTGCAATGATGACAGATCATATTCCTAATATGCCATTGTAAATGTGTAACATCGACAAAACTGAACCGTTCCTGTATACGGTTTTTCTTTATTTTCTATTTCGTGTCGTTCCTGCAGCAACTGACTATACAGAAACAAAAACAAGCAGTGCATTTTCTTACACTTGCTAAATCGCTAGAGAGCCATCTAAACAATATAATATATTGCCTTGTTCTAGTAAGGACGTTAGACGATATACGCTAAGGAAATGTAACCAATTTCTGAGATGTAATTGAATCTGCGTACGTTATTGATATACTGTTATATATTTTATGATGTTCCTGAGACACAGATGACTAAACATAATAAAGCGGGAAGATCTGACAATTAAGGGTATTTCTAAATAGAATATCGACCTCTAAAAACTTTGTGAAATATCAGCTTACAATAAAAACCGTGGCAAAAAAAAATAAATCATACTTCTATCTTACAATGTGTACTGGGTCTTGTAACCAAATAAGTCATAATCAAAACTCTAATCATTTATTCAAATCGATTTGTTTTATTTAATTGCATCCAGACCTGAGCTGCAGAGCACCACATATATGCGAAATATCCTCTGATTCCTCTCCTACTTTACTGGCCGATTTGACGGGGATAGTGAATGATCACTCATCTATTCCATTTTCCACCATTTGCAGTATATGTTGTATAAATGTGTCATTGTAATAACTTTCAGATGCATGGTATACTATAAATGTTTAAACTGATAACATATTTCATAATTAAGGGCACACATTAGTTATGTTTTAACCTTCTTCTGGAAAGAAATTAACGTACATTATTCTGCGATCCAGTAAAACTGTCACATAAATACATATAAAATTAAGTTATTGACTGGAGACTAAAATAACCACAGAGGCATTGATGTTATCTGTCACTACTGCTTTAGCAGAATTATCATTCTGGATAAAAGCCTTAATGTTGATCCTGCTGATTCTAGTTAACCCTGTCTGGCTTTAAACATGATGCTAATACGTAAATCATGTTATATTACAACCATTGCTTGCTGGGAGAATATCGATGCCTGATTTTATAAAGGTCTGTAAGATATGTAGAACTATCCATAGTTGACTGAACGAACAAATAGAGCAAAAAATCTAAAATATAGATGAAAATATCATTTTGAATGGAAATAAACTGAACAGGTCATCTATTTAATATTTTTCATATCTCATATTTCGAAATTCTTAAGCTTTGGAATAATTAATATATAAGACGAGTACTAGTTGTATGACGTGTAAGCAGTCGTTACTCTCATGATTTCATAAACGCATTAATAATTTAAAGTTGTGCTCATATAAGAATGAAAATGTGCACTGAAATTTAAGGACAATTAGTCATGAATATTGTGGACTGAATTATTATAATAGAATATAAACGATCTAGTCTAGCTTATTTTTGAATCGTAGAAGTAATATTCATTCTCTCATTCCGGCGTATCTGTTGGCACAATGTTCTAGTATTGACGTAGAATGTATGGTAAAATGATATAAAGCGGAACATTACACATTGAACTGGACAGAACCACAAAACCTCCAGACCCCACGTGGTGAGGAGCAAGTGCTTAAAAGACAGCAACAATGACCATTCGGCCCTGAATTCTGATATAACATGGTGGTGAGTTACGCCGTTAAAATAGTATGTATCAATTTATTTATATGATAATTATATAAACATTCATAAGTATGGTATTAATTCTCTAAGGGGCCTCCGTGGCCGAGTAGTTAAGGTCGACTTCAAATCACTTGCCCCTCATCGATGTGGGTTCGAGCTTCACTCGGGGCGTTGAATTCTTCATGTGAGGAAGCCATCCAGCTGGCTTACGGAAGGTCGGTGGTTCTACCCAGGTGCCCGCTCGTGATGAAATAATGCACGGAGGGGCACCTGGGATCTTCCTCCACCATTAAAGCTGGAAAGTCGTCATATGACCAATCATGTGTCGGTGCGACGTTAAATCCAACAAAAAAAATAATTCTCTAACATGAAGTGAAAAGAGGCATAATTTATGAGAAATTGAAAAGGTTTAACATATATCAAATGTTTTAGCACACATGGGCCCGTAAGACCTAGTATCATTATATTTCAGTGTACAGTGTTGACAATAAGGTCATTATTATTATTATAATATCCGATATATATAGCGCCCTTTTCATGATAAACACGTTCAAAGGCGCTTTACATATAGCAAACGCAGGCCACACAGGGCGCAAAATTCATCCTCTGCTAGTACAGACACAGGGTAATCTGACTAGAGGGACAGAGTGAGCTAAAGCCCCCAGAATAGATAGAAAGAAATCCTTTAAATAGATACAGGCCTGCCCGGCTAACTTAGCTTAGCTCTTTGCGAATAGACTGGTTCCTTAACGTGCCCGGTGTATAGCACTGATACACGCAGAGCCGTCTTTCCTGGGAAGAACCAGTACAGGCATCTTTGTTAGGTGCGAGACACTCAAGAGCACCTCAGTTATTTTCAGTGCTTGGACCGGGACACGAACCCCGGACCTCTGGATTGGCAGTCAAGCGTGTTACCACTAGACCACCGGCCTACGTATGATACTGTGGTGTTAATTAAAGAACAAATATATGCAAGCAAATCCACTAAAGCGTAGTTGTAACTAGCAGTGAAGTTATATTTAACAGTTGAATGTAGGCTCGTACCTGACACTTTTAATTTTTGTATCTTTCAGATGCATTTTTCCCATTCTTAACAAATAATAATACCAATATTCATGATCAGGGGGACAATCAAATCATGCTTTTATTTTCTTCAGGAAAGAAATATATGTAAATTAATTTCATGTCCAATAATACTGTCATATATACAGCCATAACTCAGTTATTGTCTGAAGCGCAACATTGATCTTATCTGTCACTGCTTGCTTTAGGAGAATGATCATATATGGATAAAAGCCTTAATGTTGATCCTGATGATTCTAGCTAACCCTGTCTAGCTTTAAACATGATGTTAATTCATATTATAGCGTAGAAAGAGAAATACCGATGAAAGTCTATAAAATTTGTAAAAGGGTACATATTCAATAAATGAACAATTAGACCACGAAAACAAAAGTAGTAGTCTAAACCTCTAAAGGAACAACGTAAAAAAGCGACAATAATTTATAGCTGATATGGTTCTTTTGTTTATCTTCACAACTTTGACTTTAAAGAATTTCAAGCCTGAGCAATTAAACAGGTAATAATAATAATAATGATAATAATAATAATAATAAAGCCTTTATTTAACGAGGAAAACTCATTTGACGAATAACATCAATCTTCCATGAGGCCCTCAAAACAATACATAACATATACATATAAAATATTTACATGGTACATTGTAACATATAGAAGACAGACAAGTGCATTTAATACCAGTATTTTGTTTATACTATAACTATACGAAGTGCAATATTAGAAATATTAAGTATTATGATTGTGTGTTGTGCCAAGCTATGTATAGTGATTTGAATTGCCCTACTGATGATGCTCTTTTTATATGACTTGGTAAGGAATTCCAGATAGTAGCACCAGAATAGGTAAAACTTTTTTTTAAATAGTTCAGTTTTCGGTCGAGGAAGGTAAAGCTGCAAATTAGAATCTGACCTCAAAGTTCGAGCATGTATGTCATGTATATCACAGCTAAATGTAAATGAATTTCTGAGGTAAACAGGTGCTTGATCGTTTAGACTTTTGTACATTAAAACTTCTTTTTGAAATATTACCCGCTCCGGAAAAGTCATCCAGTTTAATTCTCGAAATAATTCAGCAGAAGGGGTATCGAAGTCTTTATCAAGAATTAGGCGAGCTGGTCTTTTTTGAAACTTAACAATTTTGTCTTCTAATGAATTAGAACAGCTTCCCCATATTACACAACAGTAATCGAAGTGAGGCAGTATGTAAGAGTTATAGAACATTTTCCTCATATGTACAGAAAGATATACTTTGATGCGAAACAACAGGTATAAAAGTGAATTGCATTTTTTCAAAATATTATCAACATGTGTATTCCAAGATAAATCATTTTCAATAGTAACGCCGAGTAACTTTTCTTTCGTACTGCAGTCTAGAGTTTCATCTCTGAAATGAATAACTGGGGGCTCGTCATATACTTGCTTGACTTTATGTTTTGATGCAACATACATTACTTTGGTTTTTGCAGAGTTTATCTCCATTGCATTAGTCTTACACCATGCATCAACATTTTTACTAATATTGGATAATGTTTCAGTCACATTTTCAAGATTTGATTTCGATGCTGATATGGTTGTATCGTCTGCGAAAATATCTGTGACTGCCGATGAAACCGATAATGGAAGGTCATTTATGTATATTAAAAATAGCAAGGGCCCTAGCACCGATCCTTGAGGAACACCTGATGTTATTATGCTGGAATCTGAATATACACCAGAAATGAAGGTTTGCCGAGTCCTGTCATGAAGATAAGATGAAAACCAAGAAACAGTGGAATCATGCAAACCATATGAATTTAATTTATGTACCAAGATGTCATGATTTAGTAAGTCAAATGCCTTAGACAAGTCAAGAAATATAGTCCCAACTATTTCATTGTTATCAATTGCTGTGATCCAGTCATCTAAGAGTTTCGCAAGGGCTGTTTGACAGGAGTGATTTACTCTGAAACCAGACTGACGACTATACAGCAATTCATTCGACTCAAGGTACTGTCTTAAATGCAGGGTAACATGACGTTCAAGTATCAAAGATATTGTTGGAAGAATGGAAATTGGCCTATAATTAAGTTTGTCATTTTTAGGACCTTTTTTATGAATAAGGATAACCTTGGCTTTTTGAATGCCTGTGGGAATGAATTGGTAGCAATACTATTGTTATATATTTTAGTGAGCACTGGAGCAATGACAGAAGCAGCTGCCTTCATAAATTTTGGGCTTATGTTATCATAACCTGTGGACTTCTTTATGTCTAGATTCTTTAGTTGGCTTTCGACAAATGACACATCTACAGATGGAATTTTGAACAGTGTGTCAGGCGTATTAACCCTAATTTTGGAAGAAGTAAGGTTATTGCCTGCAGTGGAAGTTGGGGAGGGTTTACCAATAGAACTGAAATAAGCATTGAATGTATTAGCAGCCAAAAACGGGTTAGTTATTGGTTGACCTTTTTCATCATCAATATAATTGGTTTGAACATGAGAATGTAATCCTGTCAATTCAACTTTTTAGGATTTTGTTTGTTACTGTTTATTGTGTCATTATAGTACTGATTTTAGCATTATATATTAAGGTTTTAACTTTTCTCCTCCAGAACTTGTAATTGGCAGAGTCTTGTTTTTTTTAAGAAAATAGTCTCTTGATTTAATAGCATCAAGAATGCTTTTGTTGATCCAATTTGGTTGGTGAGGTCTCTTGACCCGTTTTTTCTTATTCGGTGCTTGTCTGTTTAGAATGGAAAGAAAGATATCTATGAAAAGGTCTACAGCATCATCTTGGTTATCGAATGCATCAAGAATAGACCATGGCTGCTTACATAAGTCTGTAACGAATTTAGTTTCATTGAAGTGTTTGAGGGAACGATACTTAATAACCTTATGCACAGGACCTTTTACAAAATTAAAAGACGGTTTGCGTGTTACACATACAGGGTAGTGATCGCTTATAGAATAAACCGAAACATTTACAGTGGATACATTATTAGGCATATTTGAAAAGACTTGGCCTATCAATGTAGCCGATTGATCAGTTATCCTAGTAGGAATAGTTACTAACTGTTTAAAATTGAATGATTCCATCAAATCAATCCAGGTTTTTGTTACATTTTGACACTTAAGCAAATCAAAGTTAAAGTCTCCAAGAGCAATGCATTCTTTTTGTTCAAGAAAACGTTTTTCAAGAGATAAAGAGTAATTATTTAGCCACTCAGACGAAGACGAGGGAGGTCTATAAGTATAATTGAGAAGAAAGGACTTAGTTTTAGGCTGTTTCACTTCAAGCCAAATTGTCTCAATAAAAGAGTGGTCAAGATCATATTTTTGTGTACATTGTAACGAATCTGTGACATAGATAATTAAACCACCACCATTTGAGCCCCGGTCCTTGCGAAATATAAAAGGTCAATTCTAGCTTGTGTGAGAATCCTGGAAATCATTAGTCACGGTAGTACCAGTTCTTTCTTTTTCATTCCAGATGATCGGCTGGCACACTATCCTTGTTGAATCGTTCATTGATGAAAAGAGACTGTGATGATAAACTGATGTAAAAAAAACATTCCGCACTGATATAGAAAATAAATGATGACTTCTAATTTTAGCTTTGGATAGAGCATCCAGTCATCAACTCAGGCACTGACGGACAGCTTTTAGAACCATAGCCCTTCCATAAGCCATCTGATTGACTTATAAGAAGACATTTTACACCTCAGCGAGGTTTTGAACCGGCGGCGGTCGGCGTCAGGTGAATTGAAACCAGTGATATTAACCACTCCCTTACTAAAAGTTATGTAAAACATATCATAAATTTAATTCATATGATAATTATAATTACAAACTCATACGACCCGAATGATTAGTCTGATAGTTACTGTGCGTACAAGCATGAATTACATCCATACTCAGTGCCAGTATAAACTAGTTTGACTATCGGTATATTATTAACTTGCCTGTGGGTAATAATTATGATAATATTAAACAAATCTAACTGTATCCAAACGCTCTTCAGTGGAAATATTTCCTTAGAAACATGTACATGCGTAAACAACGTCTCTGTTGATGAAACACAGAGCTTATTCATTTACAGCTGTTAAAAGATTATTACCTATGAATTAGGAAACAAACTTAATGACTGATTTGATATTGTATTCTTACCGAGGATCCCCTGATATCCTTATCATAATATAATATTACCAGCGATCAGAGAAAGAAGTTGACAAGTGATCATTACCTAACTATATGAAAAACATTTTTCGTTCTGTTTAAGATAGGCAGATGACCTACCAGCTAGATAATAAAATTCCTGTTTAAAAATTCCTGTTTAAAAGTAGTTAATTACAAACAAGAGTGATGGCTTTAAAACAATGCTACTGCCACTGTCCGTTCTCAAGACAGTGCCTTCTTTTGTTCTTTCGTGTTTTTGTATGTTTAAAGAATATTTCGTTTATATTACAAGAGAGGCCTATATGGTTCAAATGAATTTCAGTCAACTTTAAAACTAGAGGGTCAATTGAGATCACTGGAGTAACTTTTCTTCAATAATCAGGGTCGAAAGTTGGATATGTTTCTAAATATCCAACCATTATGGAATACCGTATAAACAGACTGCGTAAACAACGTCTCTGTTGATGAAACACAGAGCTTATTCATTTACAGCTGTTAAAAGATTATTACCTATGAATTAGGAAACAAACTTAATGACTGATTTGATATTGTATTCTTACCGAGGATCCCCTGATATCCTTATCATAATATAATATTACCAGCGATCAGAGAAAGAAGTTGACAAGTGATCATTACCTAACTATATGAAAAACATTTTTCGTTCTGTTTAAGATAGGCAGATGACCTACCAGCTAGATAATAAAATTCCTGTTTAAAAATTCCTGTTTAAAAGTAGTTAATTACAAACAAGAGTGATGGCTTTTAAACAATGCTACTGCCACTGACCGTTCTCAAGACAGTGCCTTGTTGTGTTCTTTCGTGTTTTTGTATGTTTAAAGAATATTTCGTTTATATTACAAGAGAGGCCTATATGGTTCAAATGAATTTCAGTCAACTTTAAAACTAGAGGGTCAATTGAGGATCACTTGGAGTAATTCTTTCAAAATCAGGGTCGCGAAGTTGGATAGGTTTCTAAAATTCCATTATAGCCATACCGTATAAACTAGCTACGCTCACTTTCCGCCATGTTTTTCTTTAATAAATCAAAAGAGCTTTAACGAATTTGGTAGAGGGTCATCCAAGGGACATGTCGGTAAAAATATTTTTGAAATCGAGTCTGCGGTTTTAAAGGAGAAGATTGTCAAAAGTTTTTCGAATAGCTAGCCCCGCCCTATGGCGGCCATGTTTTTCTATAACAAAAAAAAAAAAAATAAAAAATAAACAGAATGAAATGTCTGAAGAATCAGCTAATGATCGTTGCTGTGAAATTGTTCTGAAATCACGGTAGTTTCTGAGAAGCAGATATTTTGAAGTCCATATATCCATATCTTTGGAAGTTTTCCAGAAAAGAACTAGCAGCTGTTTTCAACAAATGAATATGGTCTGAGAGAATTTGGTAGAGGGTAACACAAGGAACATTTGTGTGATATGATTTTCCAATTGGGCCAGTAGTTTCACAGGGAAAATCTTTCAAAATTTCCAAAATACATGTAACCATATAGAGGAAACTAGCCTCATCCCCTGGGCCACCCAAGACACATCGCTGTACACTTATTTTGAAAACAGATCAGTGGTTTCTGAGGAGAAGATTTTAAAAGACTTGAAGAAAACTATCCCCATTCCACGCCGAACATGTTTTCAAAATTTAAAATGACTAGACCTTGTGGATAATTACTACGGTGGTATGTTTAGGACATGCAATTTTTTTTTTTTAAATAAATTATCTCGTGCGCGCGACATCTTATCTGGAGCGATCAACATCTTATCTCGTGCGCACGACATCTTATCTCGAGCGACCAACATCTTATCTCGCTCGATCAACATCTTATCTCGTGCGCACGACATCTTGTCTCGATCGATCAACATCTTATCTCGTGCGCACGACATCTTATCTTGAGCGATCAACATCTTATCTCATGCGCACGACATCTTATCTCGAGCGATCAATATCTTATCTCGAGCGATCAACATTTTAACTCGTGCGCACGACAACTTATCTCGAACGATCAACATCCTATCTCGTGCGCACGACATTTTATCTCGAGCGATCAATAGCTTATCTCGTGCGCACGACATCTTATCTCGAGCGATCAACATCTTATCTCGTGCGCACGACATCTTATCTCGAGCGATCAACATCTTATCTCGTGCGCACGACATCTTAATATCTCGAGCGATAAACATCTTATCTCGTGCGCACGACATCTTATCTCGAGCGATCAACATCTTATCTCGAGCGCACGACATCTTATCTTTATACATTAAGGCCCTTTGTGTGTATTTAGGTCATCAGTAAAACATACGGACAAGTTGATAATTAGGGTCCCACCTATTCCCACGTTATTTAAACTTCCCACAAGTACATGTACAAGTTTATCACATCATTTTGGAGAGCAGTGCACATAATTGGTCATCCTATCTTCAAGATTAAATGAACATAACCAGTGATGCTTTCTGCATGTTAGAATAGCAACACATTGCAGTTCGACTGATAAATTCGTGCAGAAAAGTTATAAAATTGCATGCATGAATTAAGGGAAAACAAGGAAATTCTTTAATATATATGGGCGAAGCCTACATACTAAATCTTCTTTTTTTTGTGAAGGACTTACATCTATTTCTTTGCGTCATCACTGAATTTTTACTGCCTTTTTTTTTATCAGTTTGCGTATTTAAATTATAACCCTGCACACGTGAAAAGGTTATAAGTATAATCGAAACAAAAGAAAAAACGGTGGCATTTGTATGTTTTTACTGATGATCTGAATTCACACAAACGGCCTTAATATATATTGATAAGATGTCGTGCGCTCGAGATAAGATGTTGATTGCTCGAGATAAGATGTTCGTGCGCACGAGATAAGATGTTTGATCGCTCGAGATAAGATGTGTCGGCCAGAGATAAGATGTGTACGCTCGAGAAAGATGTCGTGCGCACGAGAAGATGTTGATCGCTCAGATAAGATGTCGTGCGCCACGAGAAAAGATCTTGATCGCTCGAGATAAGATGTCGTGCGCACGAAAATGATGTTGATCGCGTCAAGATTAAGATGTAGATCGCTCGAGATAAGATTCGTTGCGCATGAAATAGATGTTGATCGCTCGAGTAGATGTCTTGCGTACGAGATAAGATGTTGATCGATCGAGTTAAGATGGTGCGACACGAGATAAGCTGTTGATCGTCGAGTATAAGATCTGATCGCTCGAGATGAAATCGTAGCACGAGTAAGATGTGATCGCTCGAGATAAGATTGTGCGCACGTAGATTTTGAACTGCTCAATATAGAATGTGTGCGTACTCGACGATAAATGAAGTGGCGCTCGTGTTAATGTGTACAGCGTACGATAAATGCTGATCGCTCGAATAATTTAAGTCTGCGTCACGAGATAAAAGTATTATCGAGCTCCAAGCATAAGATGTTGTGTCCGCTCGTAGATAAGATGTGCTGCGACGAGATAATTTAATCTTAAAAAAAAATAAATGCATGTCCTAAACATACCATCGTAATTTAACGATATTATACTGCTACGATTTAACCAGCGGTTGCTGAGGAGAAATTATGTTTCAACTTGTTTGCCATGGTAAACAATATTTTATGTGGGTGACATATATTTTAAGAGAATAAAATAAACAAACAAGAACTATTTCCGCGAAGTTTGGATGAAATGGCTTTATCATTTATGGTAGATGTTCTTTAAAGAAGGCGGACATACAACGGCCCAGAAGCCCACCATGCACTTTGCGCTCAGGTGAGCTTAAAACTATGATACTGAAATGATGAAATTGTAGACTGGTTGAGTAGAGTAAATATCAATTATTGCATATTGGGAATCCTGAAAATCATTAGTCACGCTAGTAACTGTTCATTTTCTCTCATCTTGATGATCTACTGGTATATTGTGCTCATCGATACAGAATTATTGAACTGTGAATTATGAGAATGGAATGTGTCAGTAAACAATTTCATTCCAGACTGATATGGAATATGAAGAATTGATTTTGGACATTTTTATATCATTCGTGTGAGCAACGTAACTAAATGTTAATGCTAACATAATTTACAGTTGACATGTAACAGAAACCTTCACACAATTTAGGTAATTAGTCTGGAAGCTTGTCCAAGCATGAATTGATATTTTTGTTTCCTGTAACTGCCTGCTCGATTACTGTTAGAAAGTATCATTTACATGCCTTCAAATAACCCCAAAGTGTTATTCTCACCCTAATGAATTGTTTCCATAGAAACAAATTTACGTCCGTAAATAGCATCTTTTGTGATAAAACACAGCTTTCTTATTCATTCACAGCTGTTAAATTTGAGTAATGTAGAATGCAGAAACGAACACACAATAATTGATTTGGAATTGTATTCTTAACTTGGATTTCCCTTCAAGATCGAGTCAAGATCTCTTTAAGTATACCACTAGGAATTTTAATTTTTCTAATCATTTTAACAGCAATTGTATTACTATGTTGAGAAAAAGATAAACATGAATATCTTTATAACAATTCTACCTCTATCTTGCTTGATCTATTTACAAAATCTCTGAACCCTCGTATTTCACACTGCCTGATAATAACACATTTGTGTCAGATAGGTGGCTAAACAAGGCAGGTAATGAACTATTATTTCAAGAGAAGTAAGAAATGACCATACAGCACGATGGAGAACGATGTAATTTAATAACAAATCAATTTATATGGTTAACAGTATAAAATTACTTCAAATAATACAAGAATTACAAAACAATGATATAATAAATGAAGCAATAAATACTGTTTCGTGTATTATAAAATAAATTAATAGTGAGATGAAAACAATGTTGTTTGTCATTATACGCAAGATTTGTTTTGTGTTATATATTATGAAACCGATTTACTGACTTAGGATGATATTATAAAAAATTCAAGTAACATATACTAGATCTACTGAAGGAAGTCAGCAAAATTCAAAGTATTGCATGTTGTATTTGCATTATTTTTCAATAAAAAATAACCGTGTTGCAATCAATTTGTACGTATTATTACTTCTCGTGTTGATATTATACAATGTGTTAATAGTTTTGACTATTGGCCAACCGATAAACCATTCAATATGTGTTTTATTGTATGACGTTTCCCTTTCTATTGTAGCCAAGCAAGCCAGTGTTGAACTTCAGATCAGTCAACAGCACAAAATTTATGGACCGGGTTTATGAAATAATATTGTTTTACGCCTTAATAACAAATACAGTAAAGTATCATTAAACAAATAAAGAGGAATATTTTCAAGGAGAAAAACATGGAAGAATCAACTTGCAGAAAAAAACAACAGTGATTTCTTAAAACATCATACATGTTTGACATATATACGAATTCATATAAAACCAATTTGTTTATATTTAGTATCAAGATTGTAATAATTTTTTTACTTACAGTTAAATGCCCATTCTGCCTGAGGACTGTTATCAACACAAAGCACCACCGTCCTTCCTAAATCCTCGCAATTATTCTCTGCCATTTTGCACAATTTACTTTAAATCCAAAATATCTGAGAAAAAAGATGTATCTTTTCAATGCCAAGTTATGACTGAATTTCCAGAACAACCATATGCACCACGGAAATATTCAATTTATATAACGTTAAGAGAAGTTATATCTGAACAGTATTAGAAGAAATATGATTCAAGCCATAGAGACAGCACCTTGGAAACGATATTTATCGGCACGCGCGCGTTATGTTTTCAAACTCATTATTGAGGATTCGCATACTCAAAGAGTTATATTTGCGTGATTTACCCGCTGGATAGATGATCAGCGAGATAAAAGAAAAATGCAGATTTCACAGAAACTGGTGTTAGTACGATAAATAACAGTTATTTACTCTTAGAAGCCAAGCGCTTCGGTTCCGCTGTAGTGCTATTTATAGTATCACGAGACGACTCGCTACCTGAACAGGCAAACTGAATCTATTGATCCGTTTCAAAATATATTGTCTGGTGTTTCGTGGTCATTCGTTTTGGAAAACTGCTTGATTTGTTAACTTAAACTTGGTTTCCTTCTGAGAAATAGATGACGCGAAGAGAAAAATCGATGTCATACGTGATTTCATTTCGTAAAAGCTGGGAGAAAGTTCAGTAAATGATTCATTTCCTAGACATTTAATTTTGTCTAATGGATAACTAAACCCAGGACAGTCACATACAGTCCGACATAAAATGATACCCTTTGATCATTTGTTCTTAAATATAAATACATTCGAGTACAGATTATATGACAAACTCCTATCAAATTAAACACCACTAGCGACCATACTTCATGGGACGTCGCAGCTGCCTTATGTTGGAACACTTCAAGTTTTATTGCCCATATAGATGTTATTCTGCCAAATAATTATGTTATTATGTAAAAATGCGGTGTTCTTGTTCAACTAGTCTTTTGATATAAAATAGATAAAACAGGACGTCAAATTGTGATCTGAATTTCCGCAAATAGCGTATTATTATATAAAACATATCATGTCAGAATTGTAATACATATATTATATTCTAGAGTTTGAAGAGCTGTGATATTATATGAACATGCGGTGCGACTTGGTCGAAATAGTGATTCGTTTAAACTAGCCATGTTATCATGTCAAAGTGTGATGTTAACTTGTAAAAACAATGATTTATTATATTACCAAGACCTGTTATCATGCAAAAGTGTGGGGTTAACTTTTCAAAACAGTATCTTATTATGTTAGATATTTACGTTATCATGTCTAAGTGTAACGTTTTCTTATCAAAACAGCGCCATATTATGTTAATTCAGTGTTTAATGTCGATTTGTCAAAACAAGTTTGTTTTTCGTGTTTTTGAGAACGCAACAGCGACAGTGCGAGAAACGGAAGAAAAGAAATGACAAGGAAAACGTCGTCTATTCGCGAGCGAATAGCAGACAAAATGAACGTACGACGATGGCGAAAATCGGCCACCATACAAACGAGTACCCTGTAGGACGATAGAACTACTCTTACACGTATGAACATAAATACAACGAAGAGTAAATATATCGAACAACGCTTTCACTGTCAACTGAAATTTGCACATTCTATAGCTATTGGATTATTTATCTTAGTCAATGAACTTCCGTTTTACCTCAATAAACCTATCAAATAATCCGAAGAAAAAAGTACCAACAAGCCTAAAAAACACATACACCTCTCATATAGGAGTAATATCACAATCCGTGTTTATATTCCGTTTAATGCATGTAAATAACTCACATAATTTAAAAACTTTGTGCTACTTTACGGTTACTTGGATGTTTATAAAAGAAACTGAGTGTCTTGTGAACTTGACATTCCTCACGTAGCTCGATATCAAATGTTTACCCTTGAAACACGCGTTCATGCGAGATTTTACGATTATACATTTGTATGTACTTAAATGTAATTTATTTCAAAACTTGAACTATTGGATTTGTTAATTAAGACGGAACTAATGCAGTAGCAAAGCACAAAAGTAGAAATTCTTTTAAATTAATAGAATTTAACCTGAAATAGCAATTAGTCGCACCACACAAGTTGCATAATAAATGTACTTTTACAGATATCCATTGTAAGAAAAATACAAAACAACAGGAGTAATAATCTATATTTAACTGAACTGATATCTTCTTATATATAATTATATATTTTTATTAAAAACCCGAACTATTTTACAGCGCTTAATGATTTGATGATATTCAAGGAGGCTGATAAATAACATGATTAGAGATGACTTTTAACATTAATATTTCAAGTGCATGTGTGTGGAAGAAACTCCCTAAAATATTGCATGTCTACAACATGGCCCGGGCTCAATATGAAAATTCCCATCTCCCGCAGGCATGTTATGGACATTGCCAGCTCTCGTAAAATACACGCACACTTCATACATTTCGAAAACATGGCCCAGGCATGTTATGAAAATTCTCATCTCCCGCAGGCATGTTACGGACATTGCCAACACTCGTAAAGTTGTTGTTGTTGGATTTAACGTCGCACCGACACATGATAGGTCATATGGCGACTTTCCAGCTTTAATGGTGGAGGAAGACCCCAGGTGCCCCTCCGTGCATTATTTCATCACGAGCGGGCACCTAGGTAGAACCACCGACCTTTCGTAAGCCAGCTGGATGGCTTCCTCACATGAAGAATTCAACGCCCCGAGTGAGGCTCGAACCCACATCGATGAGGAGCAAGTGATTTAAGTCAGCGACCTTAACCACTCGACCATGGAGGCCCCGCCAACACTCGTAAAATACACGTACACTTCATACATTTCGAAAACATGGCCCAGGCATGTTATGAAAATTTTCATTTCCCGCAAAACATCACGAACACTCCATGCATTTCCACAACAGGATATAGGCCTATTATGAAAATTCCCATCTTGCTAACAATATGCATTTCGCTTGGACGTAAGCACGGGATACCTATAGTACGGTGCCGTATACGTCCTGAGATGTACAAAGCAATATATCTTCTACAAACAGAGAAGCGACAGCGTACGTATCGTATTTAGCTTTTAATTATATAATATAATTTCTGTTTTTATATTTGCATTTAGTACCGGGATATTTGAACAATCTAAGCCCGTATGCAAGTTTTGAAACTTTGTGCAGATTCTGGTTTCATTTAGATCCAATCTATCCTGGTTGCGCAATCAAGACAGGCAAAGGGAGTATATATTACTTTTAAAACTTGCATTTGTAATGAATTTCAGCTAATATTTACTTGTTTATGCAAATTCTACAATAATTCTTACCCTTAGGCAAAGTCTGTTTATCTACTTTATGCTTATGCTAAAATCACTCTGTCTTGTATGCTAAAGTTTCGGACAAATCTATTATTGAAGCACAGCGGTATTGTCGTTCCTTTTTTTTTTTTTTGACAAAGTACTGGAGTCTATTCTAGAAGCTATTTTTGTCTTATCTTATAACATGTCAATACTTTTTTTTTTGAAAAGCGTTCAACAAACATTAAAACGGAAATGGGCATATGTTTATCTTTCATGCTTTCACATATAAACTTTTCACTTAAGCTGGACTGTCACGAAATTCGGAGAAGACATTTTATTGTCGAGAGACAAATGCAACAAGACTCACTTACACCTGAAAGCGTTTAGAAGCAGCAAATATGCGCTGCACTTATAATTCTAAATGCTTTTAGTGGAATGTCAAGTACTGCGTAATATGTAACGGAGACCAAAGTTGCACCTATTGCAAATATTTGTTGATTCGTTGAATATTTTGATGTTAGGAACGACTGATAAATGACTAATAAGTAAATGGATGACAAGATTCTGAAGCGAGATAGGATAAAAAAATTTTACCACAACACTAAAAATGTGAACTGTTAAATCATGAAAACTACAGTAAACAATTCCTCGGTTTGAAAAAGAGCAGAAATCTTGTCTGGCATTATAATTAAACTGTAGAAGTCAGTAGAATACCTGAAAGGTGGTTAACTTCAAATATTTTAAATAGCAAACACCCGATTGGTTCATGGGATCTGAGAAATGGATTAATAACGAGTGGGAAACAACAAAGATATGTAATCACAAAAGATGTTTTACTACGTATCAAAAGTTCCTGAAAAAAGCAAACAAGGAAGTACCAGTATTTTATGCTTATAATTTAGTACACTAGGGGGATAATTATCTAAATATGGCATAGTGCAAAATGAATAATGTTTGTTAATAATAGTATGTGAACCCCGCCGTTAAACAGAAATAGAAGAAACTCCACAGGTCGCTCAACACGACAAAAAAATAAATAAAAATGTTGCAGGCTCAACCTACACTTGTATAAAATCTATTCACTTATATTTTGGAGTAAATAACTTACTTTTGACTGAAGACTATTTTACTTAAAAAGGAAACATGTTGATGCTCCCTACTGATCACTGTAAAGCCATTTGTAAGAAGGACAATTTCTCCATAGAGTCCGTACCTGTTACGCACTATACGCGGTTTCGCACACCCAGCAAACTCATGCCTTCGTGACAAAAAAAGCAGAAAATGTAACAAATCTTTGTTATTATTTCACGAAACTTGAGTTATTCAATACATAAATTAACACCAAGGGTCGTTCTCCAATTTTTATTTCAAGTATTCATCTAATTTAGCCTTTTTCTGCGTTTAGGTGTAAAATAGGGTTTTAGTACCTGGCTTTCACTTTCAGAACTGCTTTTAATTCTCGCTTTCATGTGTTTTATTGCTTGCATATATTTCGCCTTCAGGATGAAATGCTTAGAAAGTACAGTAAGGACTATTCATTTGCAGCAGCTGCCATATTGGAAAGAGATGTCTCTCTTACAAAAGCATCTGCATTAACTAATGTACCTGTTTCAACCACAGAAAGCACTAAACCTGGTGGGAAGTATGCCTTAACCGTGCCTTACGAACGTGCCTTGTGTAACTATATTCACTATATGAGTGACAGAGGTTTCCCATTAATAAGAACAATTATTAGTAAATCACACAGCATCTCAGTTTGGAAATCATACCTTGTTCAATTCAGAAATTGGTTCAAGTCATAAATGATTTCGCACAAGGAACTATCTTCAAGAAAGCTACATGGTATAGAGCAGGGCTGTTCAGAGCTGCAGACTGAGCAGATAAATGGGTTTTATATTTTGCTTAAAACATCACTCACGAAGATGGCATCACAACAATTTATAATCTTGATAAAAAGTGGGTTCTCTTCAAAGCTACAGGGCAGTGAGAAAAATATTGTACAGAAAGGTATAAAACGGCCATACCAACCAAATGCGTCTGTTAATGGTAATGTAACTTTACAGATGGCAATATCTGTTGATGGAAAAGCAATAGCTCCAATATAACCGATAGTGGTTTTATAAATACTGAAATATTTTTGTCTTCGTTTAAGGCATGTGAACAAATGAGTATATTATGAAAAATACTGATGATAGTATATGCTTACATATAGAATAAGTAGACGTTATTGTGTGAATGTTATACTGCTAGTTACTACATAATTGGGATACTGCCCCGATGTAGCAAATCAGCATCATAATATATCCAAAAGGGACATAGCAAAATATCTACATCTTCAGTGTACAGGGAGTTTCTGAACAGGCAAGTGAATACACATTTTCTGTTATTCTTATATTTAAATAGGATGAGGAGAATTTAAACATTTATAAATTGAAGAAGAAAAGCTGCACTGTCTGACAGCTAATTTAAACAGAAGAATAAGTTTGTGCCAAATGAAGCAGGTGAAGAACTTCAAACAGATGTATGTTAAATATCAAACAGTAAATGGTTAACATCAAAGACTTGATGTGAAACTAAGAACAAGATGCCAACGGGCAACATGCTGAGCCAGGCGGCTGTCATGAGGACTGAGTTGCACGCGACACTCTTAAGTTCACACAAAAATCCTTACCAGGAGAGATAGGTCATAAAACACCTCAAATCTGGATGTAACATGCATGCTGTACTAGAGAAAAAATGTCTTGATTTTTCCTTACGACCAGTAATAAAAATGTAACAATATAAGCTATTTATAGTAACAACAAAATGAAGTAATTCTAGGTCTTGCGCATGACACATCGTCTCATGATGGTGAACAGTTGTGTTTTGAAATGTTTTCATCTTAGCCCAGGTTTGGCTAAGACTTTGAAATTTATCATATTGTACAAAAAAAATTAAATGCATCTCTACGCTGTCTCAAATATGACAGAATTTGAGTATTTGTTAGAAAAATATTCATTTTAACTTGACTAAATCTATACAAGTGTTTTCTAATGGGAATGAACTCACGGTTACCGACATAAATGCAAGCGAACCATTTTAATTGAATTTGCATTCTTTCACGATCTGCATATCCAATTCTTTAAATATTTTACCTGAACTTAATCAGTGCAAACCTTTTATCACCTGATAATTGCTACAACACGTGTTTTGATAGTTTTCCATGATCAATCCCATATCAGATACTTAATTTGTATTATAATGCTATTTCATTGTATAATATGAAACGTTTGCAATTTTGCTACTTTAAGCAAAATCAATTAATTGGCAACGGTAGCATTATAGAAATAATTTAAGTGAAACATCGACCTTGAAATTTACCAAAAGTATATCAGTTTATCATCGACATTGTAGTACATTTTGTATTGTATAATTATCCGAAAATACGAGCGAATTAAAATCTCCAGTGAGTAAACTATACTATGCTCTGCCATATTTATATCTTAGTTGCTGATGGTATAAAATGAAAATTGAACCTTTATAGATTATCATGCTTTTATTTTTTTTCATAAAAGAGAAGTTTGTCAAGTGGTATTTTAAAATGAATTTGAATACAATCCATCAATTTTAAAGGAAACATACGCATTGTCTAAAGTATAACTTTAATTTCATTCTGTAAAAATATGTGGAAAATTGTAAACTCCTCTCCCTAAATTCCAGTTGTTTAGTTCTATCCATTGTTTACAAATTTAGGGCACAACCATTATTTTATCTGAGGACCATACGCCGCTTTTCATGGAATTGCACTCTGTGCATCATTGAAGGTTCCATGTACATCGCCGTATGAATACATCTGCGGATGTCTCTAAATTACATTCTGGCACTTACAACATGTGTTAATGCCGAAAAGCTGAAAACCGAAAAGTAACCTGATCCAAGAGCAACGGCATCAGTGAATGAATTGTTCTACTCGTCTGGAGAGGAAGTGATTTGTAAGTGTTCCTTCTTTACAATATAATCTCCTCTTAAGTACTTTTGAACTAATGTAAATCCGTCTTCAATATTCTTTCATTTTAGCTTCTTTTTGTCGTGAATGCATGGCTCTATGGCTAACTTTGGGGTGCTCTGTGCTTCTAGAAAATCTACAGCTTACCTCTTACCTTCATCCTTTGAAAGAAAAATATTGTTTTTAAGGGGGAAATTTTAACAATGAAGGAAGATCTGAAGGAAGACATTAGTTGTAAGTTTTCCTCTTTTGTATTTTATTTCCTTCTTTCTTAGTCGCAACAATGTATCATTAGCTGAGCATGTGTCGCTTTTCAGCCGACGATGATGACAGCGCGGATGTGACCGATAAGGCATCCAATGGTTGAAGATGCGGTGCATGAAGAAAACCTGTCTGTACACGACAAGGAACCGATTCCGCAGGGACTGAATAGACGGTCGGCCCCAAGGCCTAATAGGGCAAAGCCTTCTGATGTGAGTTAAATTTATTCAAATGTCTCATATCAAAAGATTGTATGTATTAAACAGTCAAAACAGACAGGAAAGCTATTAGGTACGCGCTGAATTACTTGTCAGTTTTTAAATGTATACCCTTTTTCAATATGTTTAGTTCTTTTCACTTGTTTACAGTCCCTGAAGAAGCGACTACAAGGCGGCTGCCAGTTTTTAAATGTATGCCCTTTTTCAATATGGTTAGTTCTTTTCACTTGTTTACAGTCCCTGAAGAAGCGACCCCAAGGCGGCTGCCAGTTTTTAAATGTATGCCATTTTTCAATATGTTTAGTTCTTTTCACTTGTTTTCAGTCCCTGAAGAAGCGACCCCACGGCGGCTGCCAGGCCCAAGTGGTCAACGTTAAAGACATTTGGAATCTGTCCACAGGAAGGAACCTAAGGATGAACCGAAGCATGTCTACAAGAAATACAAGTGCGTCACTGCACCTTCAAAGAATACATATTATTAATTATATATAATTATTAAGTACCAGAAACAAGCGAAGAATATAAGAAGTTATTAACATCCTCAGTTGAAAACATCAAGCAGGAAGAGGAAGATCAATGACAAGAGGAAGAAGTCAGACCTCTACCTCTACTCACGCTACTCCTCTGTCTGATAATAACACACTAAAATAGTTTCCTTTCCATTGCTTTTAGAGAGGAAATACCGGATAGGGGCTCCCCTGGCGGCAGTAGCCGCAGCAAATCAACAGCCCAACGTATGGTGACTGCCATCCGCCATTTCATCTCCGAACACCACCAAAAAGCCCTGATAACACTGAAAGAGCTAGGCAAACAGGGCGGTATGGTAGACACACGAGTTGGCTGTTGACAAGATGCTTGACGTTAAGGAACTCCAGGACAAGGAGTGGCACACCGCTATTACCATCCGTAAGTATTTTTCTTGTCTACATAGAGTTTGGTTGAGAACAAAATAAGAATTCTTTACTGGTAAATAGTTTACACTTACAATAACACAACGTTTTTTAACAGTAAAAAGGACTTGACTTATCCATGTCTCTTTTCAGAATACAAGCAAAATCTTCCAGAGTGCATGGTCTTCCTTCTCCGAGCGACACAACGTGAAGCTGCCTAATCGCACTGCTTCCAGGCATAAAAAGTCAGCCGTCACTGCCCAAAGAGAAAGTTCGTCAGTTGACAGACGTGAGCATATTACTTTGGCGAATCATATGGCTCATGAGATAAGCACAGCAGACAGGAATTATGTCAAGTCGTTGAGGTCAAAAGAACGACTCAACAGTTCGGAAGGCCGGCTACGAAATGGTGGTAAGTAAAATGCTTAAGTTAAGTTTATCTAAGCATTTATTTCCTCAAAAACCTAAACGCGCTGCATTAAGAAATAGAGTTCAAACACTTGGAAATAATTTCTAAAAAATCTATCTATGTATCTATCTATCAGTATAGTTCGTACAACGTGCTGAATCGACGTTATTATGGTATTCCTTATTCTATTTTTCAGCAAAAATAAAGAGAAAAATGTCAACGAAGGCTCACCCAAACCCAGAAATGCAGTATGACTCCAGAGCAGAAGGGACAACCTAGGGCAGAAGCAAGACGGGGTAGAGGGGGCAATGGATATAAATGGATTGAAAAGGCGGGCCCCACAAGAAGCAGTACCCGAAGACTCAGATGTCCTAAAAGAGTAGGTTTAATTTTTTCTTAGAAAAAATTAAGTAATGAATCACACATATTAAATTAAAAACAACTTATAACAACTTTTACACAACTTTGTGGGGTTTTTTTGTTGCATTTTATAAGTTTCTGTGTTGCCTGTATTTTAACAAACATTTAGGTCTATGTCACCACTCTGTGTGTGACTAGGTCCTGAAGTCACAAAGAGGTTTATTTAGTAGAATTGGAGGATTCTGATTGAGCGTCTTCATCTTTCTCGCTACTTTCAGATTTGACTTGTTGGTTGTTAAAAGAAGTGTTGGTGTTGAAACGATATAACAGGACGCCTTGCTTTTGAAAATAATGCAGTTCTGTATACTACTTCTGTAGAATTTTCCTACCGGTATATAACTTTTACGAACCATACCCTGACCAAACTTTGTTTGAGATTTGGGGACAGGGGTAAGGTCGGGGCCATATCGGAATCACTTTGTCCCGTCCCGTCTGACCCTATCCCGTCCGTCTCGTTCGGTCTGTACTAGGGAATACAGATATAAAGTTAAAACTTCCACAGTATTTGTAGGATCAAACGACAAGTTCAAAAACCAAGTCAAATAACTCTGACTATTGTTTTGACAAAAGTATTTGCCCTTTTAACTTGACAAAGTTCCAAAAATTGACCTTTCTTCCAATATTTTTGAAACCTATTAATGCGTGTGATTGAAATGTCACACAAACATTTAAGATCATAATGTAAGTTTAAACACTGAGGTCTATAAATCTGCCTATAATTTTGTTAAGATTATTCCTTTTATGACTTAGGAAATTTGAAAAAAAAACTGATAAAAATGTTTTTTTCTTTAACATGTCTGAAACAAATGGAAGTTACGCACTAGAGCTGAAAACGAGTTGACATTATATCCCTTTTCATACGTCCGTTTTGAAAAGACGGAGTGTTATGTGATGATGCGTCCGTCCGTCGTAATTCGTGTCCGGAGCATAACTTTATTACCATTAAAAGTATTGTTTTTGCTCGACTATAAGAATTTTATTGAGAGCTGTCCTACTCACCCTGGCGTCGGCGTCCTTCCGCGTCCCCACCTTGGTTAAAGTTTTTTTTTACACTTTCTCTTTTTTCTCCTTGTCTCTGTAGTTACTTGATGGATTTGCTTTAAACTTAAAATAGTTATTCCACACTACCCCCATATCATCTGGTATAAGGGCCATATCTCTCGCACCAATATTTCATGAACTATCTCCCTTTTTATTTAGAATTTCAGGTTAAAGTTTTGGTGCACTTTCACTCTATCTCAGTTATTACAGTATGAATTTGATTCAAATTTAAAACAGTTGTTCCACATCATCACCCACATCATATGACACAAGGTCCATAACTCTGGCACCAAGTTTTCATGAATTATTTACATATCACCTTCGTAAGCTCTGTCTTTTATTTTGACAAACAGAATTTTTAATGTCTAAAAAAATATTTGATACCAGTGAAGGTCTTGCATTGAACGTCAAAACAGGTTGTAAGGATCATAAGGCAAGTTCATTTCCAAGATTTTATATTATTTTGAAAATAATGTGGACAAAATTACTTTCCTTTGTGCACTTTGAAAATGTTCTAAACATGCTGTTTATTTTTAATAATAAAACCTATGCATTTGCACACAATATGAAATCATAATGCATTAAAACACACCTTAAGTCAAATTCCATATGAACTCTGTGCTTTATTTGGACTTTATTACTCAACATTTGTGACTTTGCAAAATGTGTGTTTTCCTTAAAATACATGTTGCTCTAAAACCAAAAATGTCCTTAAAGTGGTGTTAGCTAATAAGTAAAATTTACGCATCTTCTTACAGTGTTGGATAATAATACAATAATAAAATCATCAGATCAAGTTCTGTTTGAACACTCGAGTTTCGTTTTGACAAAATCCTTGTCCCTTCCGGATTTTCAATGCGGTTATAGGCAAAATTATTGTTTTCCTTAAATAGCTACAAAACCAGTGAAGGTATTTTATTGGAATATTACATATTGTTGGCTCATGAGGAAGTTGTGATTGGACATAACCCTGACTGCTTTTTATGTCTCCCTTTGTAATTGTATTTAATTTTTCACATTTGTATTTTTAAGAGAATGACATTAAATCTGATGAAGGGAGTAAATAGAAGCATTGTGAAGAGGACCTGAAAGACACATTACCCATAACTCTATCCAGAACAATGATGAAGTCGTTCTCTCTTTTTGTACATTTTTATACGCCCGAAGGGACGCATTATGTTATACCCAAAGAGTCCGTCAGCAATGTCGTGTCTGCTCTGTAACCTTTGAACCCATTGAATGATTTCAAAGAAACTTGACACAAATGTTGACCACACCGAGACGACGTGCAGAAATTTAATATGACTTAACACCATGAAAGATAAGTAAACATAACAAGTCCAATACCAGATTTTTAGCCCACCTGAACAACCCACTTGAACTTTGTTCAGGTTGAGCTGTTAGTATCATAATGTTGATGGTACGGCGTCCGTTGTCCAGCGTCAACGGTTGACTTTAAAAAACACTACTAGTCAGAACACAACAAATTTGGTCTGTAGCATCCTGGTATGGACCTGACTCACATCTTTCGAATATCTGCTTGGTCCCTTTTAGGGACCGCTAAAGGTAAAATGAAAAACATTTTAAACGACTTCATCACATGAAACGCTTGATAAATCTTCTTTTATCTTGGTCTGTAGCATCACTGTCAGGCCGGCTCCAAAATTTGTTTATTGAAGGCGCTTAGCACTAGAGCTAAAAATAAAAAGGCGATAAATAACTTCTCATGAGTGAGTGAGTTGGGTTTTACGGCGAATCGACAAAAAAATGGTCATATATCGCCGAGAGAAGCCATATTGCGAATGCCAACTGTAAATCATAAACATTTATGTAAAAATGTAAAACGTACCTAAAAACATCCATGTAAAAATGTAAAGCACACTGCATAATGTAAAGCATATCTAAAATCATCCACGTAAAAATGTAAAGCATATCTAAAAGCTGTTATGTAAAATGTATATACGTATGTGTTTAAATATCAGCTGCAAACAATAATATTGCAAAAGATGTAAATAAAAGTATGAAATGTTAGATTTTTTTATAAATTCCTATCTGCTTTAAAAGCGATAAAATATTTGATGAACTGTTTAATGAATCTTCGTTAAACTGATCAGAAGCTTTATAATTAGGTCCTCTCATATTTCGTCGTTTTGCCCCTTTTGGGGCGACTAGAGCTAAAAAGGGAAATCCTTTAAACGACCGTTTTCATGAAGCATTTGTTGGGTCTATATCAAACTAAGTCTGTAGCATCATTATAAGGTCCTCTTCCATTGTGTTCATATGCGGCACTTGCACCAACTTAGGAGCTGCTAGATCTAAAAATAGACCTTTAAATGACATCTCATGAACCGCTGGATAGGTCTTCGTCAGCCTTGGTCTGTGGCATTATTAAAAGATCCTATCTCATTTTTTTAAAGGTCCATTACTAAGGGAAAGTGAGTTGGCAATTTTTTTCACAGCCAGTGCATAGACTTCTGCAAGACACTAAATAATGAAGATTGGCCGGTCAAAATTTACAGAAGGTCTATGGAACTCAAAGAAATGTATGTGTATTATGTTGAAATTTCAATGAATCGACAGAATGACCCCCAGGTCTTTTTAACTTTCTTCATACTTCATAGAAAAATAATTGTACATATACTGCGATTTATTTCGAATTTCTACATACCAACTTTCATTTTCAAATAAAATGTAATAGTTTCTGTGCTTTTTAAAAGAAATTAAATGTTCACTTTCCTTAGTATTGGACCTTTAAATGACGTCAGTTGGTTTCTTTTTAGGAGCTCCTAGGTCTAAAAGTATATGTACATTTAAACAGCTTCTTCCCATTGACAAGAACAGCTATTGAAATTTGGTGTGAACTATCATTATAAGATCCTCTCTAAAATTTCTTCAAATGGGGGCTCGTGGCCTCTTTTAGGGGCCGCTATAGGTAAAAATTGAAATACAATTTAAACAGCTTCTTCTTATGAACCGTTTGATGGATCTTCATCGAACTTGGTCTGTAGCATTATTGTAAGATCCTTTCCCAAATTTATTCAGATGATGGCACTTGGCCCCTTTAAGGGGCCGCTATAGATAAAATTGTTATACTATTTAAACAGCTTCTTCTTATGAATCGTTTGATGGATCTTCATCGAATTGGGTCTGTAGCATAATTGTAAGATCCTCTCCCAAATTTATTCAGACGATGGCACTTGGCCCCTTATAGGGGCCACTAGTTTATGCTAAATATAATTGTTACCAGTCATAATTCAGTGTGTTATACATATATTCAAGGTCAAACTGTCCAGGTTAGGTGGGTACCATAAGTCTACTATGGTCCTCTTTTTATACAAAATTGTCCCACTTTTGCAATTTAATTTTTCATATTTTCAGTATTGAGAATAACATTAATTTCACTGAATGGACTTTTAATCAAACTTAATATGGTGTAATATGTCATTAACAGGAATTGAAAGACACATTTACTATAAATCTGCCTTTGATAATAATAAACTTATCTGCCTTTTTGTACTCCTTTCCAATAGTTTAAGGCAGTTAACTTAAAAGTATAAAAGCTATAATAGCGAGTAAGATAAGGAACAAAAAATTGCAAAGATGTTCTCCTTTGTGAAGAAAGCACCAAATTTTGCATGAAATTAAGCTATCCCAAATCCTACAAGAGGAGGAGACATGCTATATCTGCCCATGGAACCTCCTTTTAAATCAATTTAAAAAAAGGAGGTAAAAATGTCTTGAAAAATTATTTTTTTTTCCTTTAAATTGAACTTTATCTATAAAGTAATGTTTCATATGATCTAAACATGGACAACATATTATTAGCATAGACAAACAACCATTTGGTATTGACAAATATACAAAGTTTACTACAAAATACTTATTTCTCAAGATACATACTAAAAAGGGAGGTTAACAGGTTTTACTGTATGTTTAATTTCAAAAATGCGTGTGAAAAGATGTTTCTTATAAAGAAAGCATAAAAGTTTTTATATTTAAGTACTATAAAGTATTCTGGATCAGAAATAGACTACATACACGATCTGTCGGCTTGAATAGACCGAAACATGAGGCCCCAAAGGGAAATTCATTATAACCCTTGACACAAAATTTATTCAATTACATTTTATAACATTCAGTATACATAACTCGGGAAAATAATATGAGGTCCTTAAACGGGAAATTGTTAAAAATCACATTATAAAGACAAATTAATTTATTTCAATCGTTAAAATATCATATTACTGAACTAAACTTAAGTAAAGAAACAGAATTCATGGATATTATGTATAAAATATAAAAAAAGTAAAAAATATTCACATGTTTAGGTCCACCTACATATCTGTATTTATTAGGGCAATAGATTTATATAAAAAAGAGAGGCCCTTCAATGGATCATTTTAGTATGTTACATAACAGTATAATTATGACATAATCATGTTTTCAAATCTAATGACTCATCCAAAGACCCATAAAATAAAGAAACTGATAATTACACCCATTCAATAGATATCTAAGAATTGTAATAGGTTTCCCAGTACTTCTCTAATACATTTGTTTGACAAATTTATATTTCTTATACATGAATGTGTTATTACACAGAGGTGTACATCGTAATGAAAGTCAAGTGTCTTTACTGATCAATCCAGATTCAACATAATTGAGCAATGCAAGGGCCACAGTTAAGGTATACAGACACTAAATAGAAAACTGGCGCGGAAAAAAATCATGGTAGTCGCAAAATGGCACATTCAAAGAGTCCTCCTTTGCTCAGTCTTTGCTTTTTTCCTTCCTTTATTACATTTTTTTTTGCTGAAATCGCATAACTTGTAAACTTGCTATCCTTGACATGTAGGAAGCATTTTCGCAATAATATGATAGCATGACAGATTTGTACCTAACCCTAGGTAACACAATTTGGGGTATCATTTTCAGTTGATATTGTAGTTGGTTTGTTTGACTAAAGTACATGACCCTTAATTTTCTTTTGTATTTTTTTTCAGCACTGACAATATTCTTTAAGAAAATGTAAAAATGTAAGCTCCATACATTTAAAATGGGCCCTGCTCTGTGCTGTAGCTATTTGAAATTTGTCAATTTTACCTAGAATAAAGAAGGTCAGCTATTAAGTATGTTCATACCTTAATGTCTCTTCCTAAACATGGTTCATATATAAATTTTAGAAATGTGAACATCAGATAATTTACATGTTTTCGTGCTGTCTATTTCCTTTAGGAACTAGAATTTTATCTGGCACCATTTACTGTCTTACAGCTTGATACCTTTGTTTATAACATGACCATGTATTGATTCAAAAGTTTGAAGTCACAACATGTGGTGCACTAACTGGTATGCGACATGGTACACATTTGTTTGCCGCAGATGCATAAAAACAAAACCACAAAGGGATAATGTTACGAGCAACCAACACTGATACACACTGTTATTTCCTATAGTAAAACAGTTTGCTAGTTGTTAGCTGTAGCTTCATTTGGCCGTTCCAAACAGTTCTGGTACATGCCGACTAATACCGTAGTAAGCAGTCTTTTTTGCATACAAACAAGGACAAATTTTAACAGGAAAAGACACATCAAAGAACGTAGACCTGAAGCTAATTTTTTTTAGCTCACCTGAGCATGAAGTGCTCAAAGGTGAGCTTTTGTGATCACCCTGTGTCCGTCGTCCGTCCGTCGTCGGCGTCTGGGGTCAAAAACTAGGTCACCAGGTCAAATCAAAGGAAAAGCTTGTTAACACTCTAAAGGTCACAATTTTTGCCTAATCTTCATGAAAGTTGGTCATTTTTTAGTCAGTTTGCTATTGGGTTATCTGGGGTCCAAAACTAGGTCACCAGGTCAAATCAAAGGAAAAGCTTGTTAACACTGTAGAGGCCACATTTATGACTTATCTTCATGAAATTTCGTCAGAATGTTAATCTTGATGATCTTCAGGTCAGATTTAAATCAGGGTCAGGTGGGATGAAAAAACGAGGTCAATAGAAGTTTATCAAGTGTATGTAATGTGGTTATTTCTACTGTCTGTGCGGATTGCGGTATATTATAATTATGTTCTATTGATTGCAATGTAAAATCGTAGGTGTAGAAATTGCAAATGTCATGGTTGCTAAGTAGTTCCGTGCTGTCTGAGTCCTATATATTGCCCAAACAAACATACCTGCTCACAGCAAACTAACAATGTTAGTAAACAAGTCAGTCAATAACATACTGAATATTTTTTTATATTGAAAATAGATACAAATTAAAGGTAACATTAACCCATTCACAGATATAGCATGAATAAACAACATAAATCTCTGTCATCATTGAATCTAGGGAAAATCCTGTATTAAAAAGGATATATGGTAATGATTGTATTTTATTTTTTATGTCACTTTGGATCCTGTCATAATTTTCGCATATCTATACTGCTTAAAGTAATATAAACAAAACAATAAATAAAAGAACAAAAAAATGTTTGGCCCATGTGCATAAATTCTTCACTATAACATATGCTATACCATAAAAAGATCAGACAGGGCTTTTAATGTGAGACTGTCATTTTGTTTTCCTTGGTATTGAGTTTTACTTCCAGGCTGCCAATGCCCTGACTACTGAGCAAAGTTTTTCTTATATTTTATATTTTCAGTAGCATGCGTTTGAGTCTAGTCAGAAGTACAAGGAGGGAAAAGTTGGCCCACATCATCAAAGATAATGGGTGGGACTAGCACAGGTTGGAGGTAAAGTCAACCTAACAGTGAAGGAGGATGGGCACAAACCTGGACCTTTTTTCATTTTGCAGAAAGAGAAATTACATTTTACATATTCCATCGATTCACAAAACCATAGTTACAGGCCAAGATTAAGTATTTGAATATATGTCATTTACATGAAATATGAAAACTCCCATTCATCAGATTAACAAGGAGGACTTACTGAAAGTTGGACTATTGATTCCAAGCTAGGATTTATGATTAATATTCATCCACAGAAAGTTTCAAAAAATTTCCACTACTATGTTAACCAGCAAAAGGTAATTCACCAAGAAGCTGACAAGACGAGACGTCTAGATATACGAGGATAAGTAACTTCTGGAACCTCCCTCCCTCCTTCCTGCCATGTTTAAATACAAAATAAATAATGAAGCTCTGAACTTACATTCCCACTGTTATATCAGTGATTGGTGTCTTTCATATGTATTCACTGTAAGAATATAGAACACATTTGTTTTTACTAGGATGAATACAAATCACTTCCTGTATTCACTGTGAGCAAATATGGAACACATGTTCGTCTACTGGAAAAATATAGGACACATCTGTATTTACTGGGAGAACACAGAATACACGTGTATTCATTTAAGAATTAATGAGTACACCACTGTAGTGTACTAAATAGATGTAGTTACATTTTGAAAATGTTTGATGTTAGAAATTAGTTTATAATTTCAGTACATTGTGTTACATTTCATTCAAAAATTAAAAGAAACAAAACAACTGTACATGCAGTAAATATTGAACTGGGTAAAAATATGGAAGTGCTGTATACAAAACAGTAGGTTTGGTATGAAGAAAATAAAATATGAAAACTGTGTGGCACAGAATGGTTGACTGGAAAGGAGCAGTGTTATAGATAGATTATGTTGGAGCATGACTTAAGCTGAGTTATGGAGGGTTTTGTGCTAAGTTTATAACAGAATAAGATTTACAATGGATGTAAAATGGATGTGTTCAGTTGTTTAATGTCTGCTATGGAAAAATGTGCTAAACTGTTATAACTAGCAGTTCAATTAAAATTTCTGAAGCAGTGCTAAGACGCAAATAGGGTGCCTGTTCAAAACGGGAAGCTGGTGCAAGTATTAAAGAATTAGGGGTGTATATATTGGTACCCGAACTACTACAGGGTTTGTACCAGTGTGATTCGGAAGTGGTACCAGAATAAAGAGTGAAGAGTGTACTAGTACTTAAAAGTATAGCAGGGGCACAATCAATCACATGTATTCCAAAGATAAGAAGACTAAAACATGAAAAATAACAGAAACATAGATGAAAATTCATTATTTGTAGAGTGAGGAGAAAATATACATAAAGACATGAGTAATAGAAATGTCAAGGTCACAGGTTTTGATAGAAGTCCAAAGGTTCTGTGGAGATTTTACAGATACATGAGAACATGTAGATATCAGATATTTGCTGTTAACGCATTATCTTGATGAGATGAATATCAGACCCAAACTGTACGCCAATTCGACATGGCGTTTAGAAGATAAGGACTACACACGAAATTAAGTCTCAAACTTTCAAAGTGACCTAGCTTGATTTTGATCCGATTCGGCTGGAAATGAGTACTTCACACAGCCATGGTGAGGTGTACATTTTAACCATGTTTGATGGAAATCTGACAGTGCATTTTAGAAACATGCACCAGGCAAAAATGTTACGGACAGACGGATGGGTAGACGGATGGACGGGTGAAGACATCTCTATCTCCTGTTACCACGGCTGGGAATAAAGTTGAATATCGCTTAAGATTTTGCAACAAGATATCTTTTATAAAAATGATTTGCCGTATTAGCGGGCTTGCCGTCTTAGCATATTTTGCATTTTCTACAGTTTTTCAATAATTCTGCTACATTTTTGTCAACTAAGGTCTCAAACAGAGTCGGCATTTAATTCCTGTAAATCGGTATTACGTACGACACCTTTGGTGTCCATAATCATCCGTTTTTCTGTCAAAAAGGTCACCTGCTTGCCGTCTTAGCATGCTAATTTTCTCTGATCAAAACAGTTTTCCCGTTTTCAGGCCAAAACTGTTCATCTGTTCATAAAACCGATTACTTGTGAGTGTAGAACTCACTTTTTGCCTTAGCCTGGGCTTTATTTGGTCATATTTGATCAAGAAATAAAGACCTTACGCTACTTGAAGAATCAAAGCGACGGAATTCAGCTTGCCGTATTAGCCATAAAATGACGTCAAAGTCACGTGGTATAGGCACACTGACCAAAGCGAGTGTTAAGTGCTGTGTGTCCCGACTTCATCTCTGTTGTCATAGTTTCTGGTCCTTCGGGATCATTGATTTCAATTCAATTAGATTTGAAGATTGAATACTGCTTAAGCCGGTGCTAGAGGGCGTGGGCAGTGTTGCATTTTCCATTACTGCTCACGAACAGACTCAATCAAACTGAGTCTGCAATTTTCACTGTATGCCTTGTTCTCGGTGCTTCCGAGGGATCTACTTTCCAGATATTATTTAGACAAACTTTTCCTTGGAAAAGAAGAATATCTATCTCCCGCGCGTGCTCGGACAAATGCTGACTTTCCTTGCGAATGACACGTTGCCCCATTATGCCATTATGATAAACATTTATGCAGTTATTTTAAAATCCACTGATGGCAGAGTTATAAACCGGTATTTTTCTTCGAAAAAGGCGGAGGACAATAACAACAGCTGTTACATGACAGTACACTCGACTTTGTATTGTCTAAATTCATGTAAGAGATTTGGTACTTGATATTGAGAGTTTCAACTGCACCCTAAACATCTGAATAAATTTTCAACAAAACTTTGCATTAGATTTCCATGTAAACTTTGACCGGTAATTCTATTTTAACCTCTAGGGATCCCTAAATTTGGCCAAGCACACCCAGAATCAATAATTTTGGAGAGGTATTGGTTTTACAGACCAATTATGCTACAAAGTTCTATGAAGATAGGATCTTTCATGCGGTTCATGCCAGGAAAGCAATTAAAGTATTTCTGTTTTCAGTATTAGTGGTCCATAAAAGGCGCCACTCTGAACAAAACTGGGATGACCTTTTAATAATACCACAGACGTTTGATGAACACCCATCAAGCAATTCCTGAGAAGTAGTAGATGACTTATCATATGTAGTTCTTAAATCCCACCGGGACTAAGCTGTTCTCGCATGTTTCGTCGGGCCCTTAAAGGTGTTTCCTTGTTGCTCTGTCTTCTGCAAAGGCATTGCGTACATGCGTTTTATGTTCTTAAGGATTGCATTTATATAAATATACAAGAGCATTTTTTTGTTTGACAGTACATGCTTTATGTTGCCTTTGCGTATGTAAGGGTTTCACCTGGCATAGATACTTTTATTTACACTGTCCTGGGACTTTGGAACATGGTAGGGGTAAGAGTGAGGTTAGGTGCACCATAAACCGGTTTAAGCTCCCCAGCCTAGGTTTTGCCATTGACCGTTCCAAGGCGGTGCCCCACTGTGTTCTTTGTCCTTGTGTGTTTGCTTTGTGTAAGCGTTGATCGTGTTCGCGTCCGCGTGCTGTGTTAACGTTTGGGATGACTGCATTTTTAGAACTTTGCTTTCACTGTTATTCATCCTTGTTTGTAAAGGCTCGGTGATATATGACCATTTTGTGTCGATTCGCCGTAAAACCCAAACTCACTTACTCACTTGTTTTTAAAGGTATTTCTGCATTTAGGTATAGCGGCTACTAAAAGTGGGCGAAACTGCACATTGTGTCAAACTTGGGATTATGATTCAGATCATGTTTGACGAACATCCATCAAGTGGCATGTGTAAATGTTGAGTTCTGCTCAACCCGTGGCCAGAGGGCGTGGACGGTAGCATGCATTTCCCCTACCGTCCATAAACAGGCTCAATCAAACCTAGCCTGCAACATTTTTGTTTTTGTCGTGTTGAGCGACCTGTGGAGTTTCCACTTGTTCTATTTTATTATCACAGCAGCGTTGTTTGTGCCGTGTGGCGGCCGTAAAATGTCTCCCCGTACATTCAATCAGGGCTGTTATATTTCGATCTTTTTAGATCGTTCAGCATGACTACTCGGCGATATTTGAACTTATTGTGTCGATTCGCCGTAAAACCCAACTCATTCATTCAGCACTACTTTTATGTCATTTTATTCGTACTGTTTAGGTTATCAGCTTGAACATTTCGGCTTGGGTAAGTAACACTCTGGGGAAACGGACACCGGATATAGCCCAGAAAGTGATCAATCAATAAACGTTTTATTTTGACACACGGTAAGTTTTTTACCATTTTTGGTATTTAATGGTGATATATTTATCAAAATCGAAGAGTTTCGAATAGCTTGATCATATGCCATATACAACTATGATGGAAATGTTTCTCCACTCTTGTATAATGGCACATTTCTCGCTGAAAGTTGCATGAGCGCTCATAAATGTTCAGTAATGTGGTAGGATTTCAAACATAGAACAACATAGAAAATAAGAATAGAAACTGAATCGAGCGATTTTAAAATAATTATATCGTCAAGTATATTGTGTAAGATATCAAAACGGTATGTTTTGTTGTTACGGAGATATTTATACTTTTTGATGACCTGAAAGTGTACTGTGGATAGACGAAGCAAATAAATAACTGCACAGGGGATAGCTATTAAGTTGACTGGGGATAGTAACGATGCATTTTGAAATAATGAGACTGCGGTAATGATAACGGCTTTTTACCTTTACGTAAAGTCATGGGGATATGATTTCACCATTGCCCATATCGAGGGGTGAGAGCAAAAATGTTTTGTTTTTTTTTAAATCTGAATGTACTTAAAACAGTTTCACTCTGACCTGTCGGTATGTTCGTCTGTCTTTTCGTCCACTTGTTTAACTGTTCGACCTTCATGAGCAATACTTGCAATGGCTTATCAAATTGAGTAGATAATGCATTAACAGATGGGGTTCAGTTACTTTCCTTTGTTTCTAATGTGCACTTTGCTATTCCATCTAAATAGATTTTGTCCACAAAAATAAGTATCCTTTTTTCAAATCAGTTAAGAATGGGTAAACAATACTGAGTTCACGAGTATAGATTAGTTAAACAGAGTGTGTGTTTTCACTAGCCTCAACTTTCGAGTCGCAAATATTTGAATGTGGTATCAAGTTTAAATCTGATTTATCGAGAAACTCAAAACATATACGTCAACATTAGATCGCCCTATCGGATGTACGCGCGTATTGAGTGTACTATATACTGGCTAAAGTTTAGGGTTAGCTTTAACATAGGTTTAAAAGTGTACATTTAATGCGTACGTACACTCAATGCGGGAGATTTAATGCCGACCAAATCATATGGCTGTAGAATTAATGTGGTGTTTGCTATATATGATATAGCTTTGTAAATCGCGTAGACACGTTTTGCACAAAGGAGTCATCAGTTAGGAATGAGATATTGTGATCTAATCTTTGTACACTTGACGCTTTTTCTAAGACCGTACTGTGCGTTTTGGACTCTTGTTACTTAGAACAGAAAAATAGTCTCTGCTAGTGATGTTCCGATTGTCGCCGACAATCGATTGTCGATCATTTAATAAGCCAAAGTCGCCGACATCGGTTATGAACTTGCATAATCGATTATTTGACACTAAGGCTAGTTTAAAGCATATTCGGGAGTTACGCATCTTTTTGGTGGTATTTTCTCTTTAGGCTCATTTCTTTTCCACTCTTCAAAACGGAGGCAAAGTGTACTACGTTCGATCAAAATAATAATACAATCAAAGCTATATTCCCCTATTCAGGGAATACTATACTACGAGTGTGGAAGTAGTTTGGATTCTAAGATGGGGAGTGTTGTTTGTCGAATAAGCAGTAACCCAGCCAGCATTCTATATCGGCCCGATATCAAACCGACGTCGTTGCCTATAACAGCCCGATATCGGCTTCAATATCGTCTGCAAACAGGAATGAAGGTCAGGTGCTCAGCCCTAGACGGGAAGATACCACGAAAACACAAGATATTTCAAGAAAATCAAATAGATATATTATATTTGAACATCATAATGACATCGGTCCGACAATGGCAAACGATATTTGGCCAACATCAAAATATCGGCCCGATATTGGCAGATCATATTGTTGTCGCGAAATAGCGTGACACGCAGTGCTTCATCAAAGTTTTCTTCAAATTTACACTTTATAAATTCTCAGAGTAATTTACTTGAGAACAGATGTGTCTCCCATCATGTGTATGAAAGGGTTTTTTCGAATTTTTTTTGATATATTTTTTTAAAAACCCATAAAACTACAGTTTTATTTCATTTTCGTAAGTTTTTTTGTAATTCTTAACATATTAAAAAATTTTTCAATTAGAATCTTAAACATATTTAAAATTTTCATATTTTTTTTGTTTAAAAAAAATATTTCCCACCCCGGGGGCAGTCACATAAAATAAAAAAGCTCTTTTTATTTAACCCCCCTTTTTTACATATAAAATTTTTTAAATACCGTCCCCACAAATTTTGTTTGGAAACTAGTTTTATTTAAATTTTTGCATACATCATAAATTTTCTTAATAAATTTTTGCACACATAAACCCAAAAAGAAATTTCTTTTTTAAAATTTATCAATAATATTTTTTAAAATATAACCCATATTAGAGAATCCAATATCGGGCCCCCCGTAACCCCCCCTTTTAAATAGTTCACTGATTGATTTTTCGAGTAAACCCATTTTTAAAAATTTTTTAGCAGTTCAACGGTCCGATCTCGGGGATATATGAAAAATTTTTTGTCGATTTGCCCCTAAAACCCCTTTTACTCACTCACAACGGCCCCACGTCGGGCCCCACATCAGCACAATTTTTCGACAAATTTCCGGGCATTATAAACCTTTTGATCGGGCCCATATAGTTATGCCGGCGGGGGAAAAAGGTGGGAAATAAAAAGTACCCCCCCCACTTTTTTAATTAATGTAGGTTGATTTATTTCCCTAAATTCAAACAGCATTGGGGCTTCCGGGGCCCGTAAGAAATTCGAGTTTTTGGGGGATTTTGGGGCCCCCCGGGTTTTTTTTCTTATTCAGCTAGGTTGGGGCCCAGAAAACCAAGCACTCACCCCCTTTCAAATCTAACGCAGAAACGGCCAGAAAACGCTTCCCGTAGGGAAAAGGGCATTTTTCGCCAGGTCGGGACCTGTAGAAATTTGAGTTTTTGGGGGGATTTTGGCCACCCGGATTTTTTGCTTCCAAACTCATTTCTAAATGGTCCCAGAAGACCAAAGCCTCACCCACTTTCAAAAACCAAATTGGGAGGGAAAAGGGGCCCGAAAAAAGCTAACCCAAAAAAATGGGCATTTCTTTGCCAGGGCGGGAAACTTAAAAAATTTTTGAGTTTTGGGGTGTTTTTTGGGCCCCCCGGTTTTTTTGCTTCCAACTCATGCTAGGGTGGTCCTAGAAAACCAAGCACTCCCCCCACTTTCAAATCTAAGTGCAAAAAAAGGCCAGAAACGCTACCCGTAGAAAGGGCATTTTTCCCGGTCGGGCCTGTAAGAAATTCGGGTTTTTGGGGGATTTTTGGGCCCCCCGGGGTTTTTTTTTCTTTTCCCTCTTGTAGGATGGTTTGAAGGGCCAAACACTCACCCAATTTTAAATCTTTTGTGCAGAAAAGGCCAGAAACGCTACCCCTAGGGAAAAGGGGATTTCTCGCCCGGTCGGGACCTGTAAAAAATTCGGTTTTTGGGGTGATTTTGGCCCCCCCGGATTTTTTGCTTCCATCTCATGCTAGGATGGTCCAGGAAAACCAAAAACCTCACCCCCCTTTTAAATCTAAGTGCAGAAAAGGCCAGAAACGCTACCCGTAGAATCGGCATTTCTCGCCAGGTCGGGACCTGTAAGAAATTCGAGTTTTGGGGTGATTTTGGCCACCGGGATTTTTTGCTTGCATTTCATGCTAGGATGCTCCTAGAAGACCAAGCACTCACCCACTTTCAAATCTAAGTGCAGAAACGGCCAGAAACGCTACCCGTAGAAATCGGCATTTCTCGCCAGGTCGGGACCTGTAAGAAATTCGAGTTTTGGGGTGATTTTGGCCACCCGGATTTTTTGCTTGCATTTCATGCTAGGATGCTCCTAGAAGACCAAGCACTCACCCACTTTCAAATCTAAGTGCAGAAACGGCCAGAAACGCTACCCGTAGAAATCGGCATTTCTCGCCAGGTCGGGACCTGTAAGAAATTCGAGTTTTGGGGTGATTTTGGCCACCCGGATTTTTTGCTTGCATTTCATGCTAGGATGCTCCTAGAAGACCAAGCACTCACCCACTTTCAAATCTAAGTGCAGAAACGGCCAGAAACGCTACCCGTAGAAATCGGCATTTCTCGCCAGGTCGGGACCTGTAAGAAATTCGAGTTTTGGGGTGATTTTGGCCACCCGGATTTTTTGCTTGCATTTCATGCTAGGATGCTCTAGAAGACCAAGCACTCACCACTTTCAAATCTAAGTGCAGAAACGGGGCCCGAAAAGCTACCCGTAGAAATCGGGATTTTCGCCAGGTGGGGAAGAAATTCGAGTTTTGGGGGTGATTTTGGCCACCGGATTTTTTGCTTGCATTCATGTAGGATGCTCTAGAAGACAAGCATCACCACTTTCAAATCTAAGTGCAGAAAAAGGCCAGAAACGCTACCCGTAGAAATCGGCATTTTCGCAGGTCGGGACCTAAGAAAATTTGAGTTTTGGGGTGATTTTGGCCACCCGGATTTTTGCTTGCATTTATGCTAGGATGCTCCTAGAGACCAAGCACTCACCCCCTTTCAAATCTAAGTGCAGAACGGCCAGAACGCTACCGTTTGAAATCGGCATTTCTCGCCAGTCGGGACTGTAAGAAATTCGAGTTTTGGGGTGATTTTGGGGCCACCGGATTTTTTGCTTGCATTTCATGCTAGGATGCTCTAGAAGACCAAGCCCCTCACCCACTTTCAAATCTAGTGCAGAAACGGCCGAAAACGTACCCGTAGGAATCGGCATTTTTCGCCAGTCGGGATGTAAGAAATTCGAGTTTTGGGGTGATTTTGGCCACCCCGGGTTTTTTGCTTGCATTTCATGCTTTGGATGCTCCTAGAAGACCAAGCACTCACCCACTTTCAAATCTAAGTGCAGAAACGGGCAGAAACGCTACCCCTAGAAATCGGCATTTCTGCCAGGTCGGGACCCGTAAGAAATTCGAGTTTTGGGGTGATTTTGGCACCGGATTTTTTGCTTGCATTTCATGCTAGGTGTCCTAGAAGACCAAGCATCACCCACTTTCAAATCTAAGGTGCAGAAACGGCCAGAAAAGCTACCCCTAGAATCGGCATTTCTCGCAGGTCGGGGCCCGTAAGAAATTCGAGTTTTGGGGTGATTTTGGCCCCCGGATTTTTTGCTTGCATTTCATGCTAGGATGCTCCTAGAAAACCCAAACACTCACCCACTTTCAAATCTAAGTGCAGAAACGGCCAGAAAACGCTACCCGTAGGAAATCGGCATTTCTCGCCAGGCGGGACTGTAAGAAATTCGAGTTTTGGGGGATTTTGGCCACCCCCCCCCCGGAAATTTTTTTGCTTGCTTTTCATGCAAGGATGCTCCCTAGAAAAACCCAAGAAACCACCCATTTTCCCAAATCAAAAGTGAAAAACGGCCAGAAACGCTCCCGTAGAAAAGGGTTTTTTCCGCCAGGTGTAAAAAAATCGGTTTTGGGGGTATTTTCCCCCCGCCCGGTTTTTTTGCTTCATTTAATGCTAGGATGTCCAAGAAGACCAAGCACTCACCCATTTTCAAATTAAGTGCAGAAAAGGGCCAGAAACGTCCCCGTAAAAAATGGGCCCCTTTTCTCCCCCAAAGGGTGTAAAAAATTCAAATTTTTTGGGGTGTTTTTGGGCCCACCGGTTTTTTGGGCCTTGATTTCTCTGGGATGCTCCTAAAAGACCAAGCAACCCCCCCACTTTCAAATTCAAAGGCAGAAAGGGGAAAAAAAACGCAAAACCCGTAGAAATGGGCCCAATTTCTCGCCGGGTCGGGCCCCGGGTAAAAAATTTCCCAATTCTGGGGTAAATTTTTTGGCCCCCCCCGGTTTTTTTTGCTTGAAATTTTATGCTGGGAAAAGCTCCTAGAAGAAAAGCCAACATCCCCCACTTTAAAATTAAGTGCAAAAAAAACGGCCAGAAACGCACCCGTAGAAATGGGTTTTTCCGGCCGGGTGGGCCCTGTAAAAAAAATTCGAGTTTTGGGGTTGTTTTTGGGCCACCCGGATTTTTTGTTTGCAATTTCATCCCGGGTGCCCCCTAGAAGACCAAGCACTCACCCACTTTAAATTTTGGGGGAAGAAAGGGGGCCAAAACCCCTCCCCGTTAGAAATCGGATTTCTCGCCGGGTGTAAGAAATTGGGTTTTTTGGGGGGTGTTTTGGGCCCCCCGGATTTTTTCTTCTTTCATGCTAGGATGCTCCTAGAAGCCCAAACCCCCCCCAATTAAAATCTAAGTCCCGAAAACGGCCAGAAACGCTACCCGAAAAAAACCCGGCTTTTTCCTCGCCGGGTTTTAAAAATTCGGTTTTTTGGGGTGATTTTGGCCACCCGGGGAATTTTTTGCTTGCATTTCATGCTAGGTGCTCCAGAAGACCAAGCCCACCCCAAACTTTCAAATCAAAGTGCAAAAAAAAGGGCCAAAACGCTACCCGTAAAATGGGTTTTTCCGCCGGGTTGTAAAAAAATTTCGATTTTTTTGGGGGGGGGTTTTTGGGCCCCCCGGGGATTTTTTGCTTGCATTTATGTTTAGGATTCCCTAGAAGACCAAGCACTCACCCACTTTAAAAATCTAAGTGCAGAAACGGCCAAAAACCCTACCCTAAAAATCGGCTTTCTGCCAGGTGTAAGAAATTGGGTTTTTGGGGGGGTTGTTTTGGCCCCCCGGTTTTTTTGCTTGTTTTCAGTGGGGCCCCCCCCTAGAAAAACCAAAAGCACTCACCCATTTTTAAAAATTAAAGGGTGCAAAAAAAGGGGCCCAGAAACGTACCCGTAAAAAAAATCGGCATTTCTCGCCAGGTGGGACCTGTAAGAAATTGGGAGTTTTGGGGTGTTTTTGGGCCCACCCGGATTTTTTGCTTGCATTTAGCTGATCCTTCCTAGAAAAGCCCCAAGCCCCAAAACCCACTTTCAAACCCAAGTGCAAAAAAAAACGGCCAAAAAAACGCCTCCCCTTTAGAAATGGCATTTCTCCCCAGGTGTAAAAAATTTTCAAATTTTTTTTTTTGGGGGTGATTTTGGCCCCCCCGGTTTTTTTGCTTGCATTTCATGCTAGGATGCTCCTAGAAAACCAAGCACTCCCCATTTTAAAATCAAAGTGCAGAAAAAGGGGCCAAAACGCTACCCGTAAAATGGGCCCATTTCTCGCCAGGTGTAAAAAAATTCCCGAGTTTGGGGTGATTTTGGCCCCCCGGGTTTTTTTTGGCTTGATTTCTTTGCTGGGAGGGCCTCCTGAAGCCCCAAGCCTCCCCCACTTTAAAAATCAAAGGGCAGAAAAAGGCCAGAAAGCTACCCGTAAAAAAATCGGCTTTTCCCGCCAGGTGGGACCTGAAAGAAATTCGGTTCGGGGGTAAATTTGGCCCCCCCGGTTTTTTTTGTTTGCATTTCAGCTAGGATTTCCAAAAACCCAAAGGCACTCCCCCCACTTTAAACCTAAGGCAAAAAAAACGGCCAAAAAACCCCTTCCCCGGTAGAAAAATGGCATTTCTCCCCAGGCCCGGGACCTGTAAAAAATTGGGTTTTTGGGGGGGTTTTTTGGCCACCCGGTTTTTTTGCTTGCTTTTCAGGCTGGGAAATGCCCCTAGAAAAACCAAGCACTCCCCATTTTCCCAAATTAAGTGCAGAAACGGGCCAGAAACGTTTTACCCGAAAGAAAATTGGGCCCCTTTTCCCGGCCAGGTGTAAGAAATTCGATTTTTGGGGGGTGTTTTTGGGCCCCACCCGGATTTTTTGCTTGCATTTAATGCTAGGATGCCCCTAGAAGACCAAGCACCCCACCACTTTCAAATCAAAACAAAGAAAGGGCCAAAAACGCAAACCGAAAGAAATCGGATTTCTCCCCAGGTGTAAAAAAATTTTGGGTTTTTGGGGTGATTTTGGCCACCCCGGAAATTTTTTTGCTTGAATTTTCCTACAAGGATGCTCCTAGAAGACCAAGACTACCCACTTTAAAATTAAGTGCAAAAACCGGCCAGAAACGCTACCCGTAAAAATGGGCCCATTTTTCCGGGTCGGGGACCTGTAAAAAAATTCGATTTTTGGGGTGATTTTGGCCCCCCGGGGATTTTTTGTTTGCTTTTCGAAAGGATGCCCCGGGGAAGGGACCAAGCACCACCCACTTTCAAACTAAGGGGCAGAAAAGGAAAAAAGAAACCCCAAACCCCCGTAGAAATCGGAATTTTTCCCAGGGGGAAAAAAATTCAGTTTTGGGGTGATTTTGGCCCCCCGGGAATTTTTTGTTTTGCATTTCATGCTGGGAAAGGCTCCTAGAAGACAAGCACTCACCCACTTTCAAATCTAAGTCCCAAAAACGGGCCCAAAAACGCACCCTAGAAATGGGCATTTCTCCCCAGGTGTAAAAAATTCGATTTTTGGGGGGTTTTTTGGCCACCCGGATTTTTTGCTTTGAAAATTTCTTTCTAGGATGCTCCAAAGCCCAACCCACTCACCCCTTTAAAACAAGTCAAAAAAAAAAGGGGCCCAAAAAAACGCTCCCCCGTAGAAATGGGCCCTTCTCCCCAAGGCGGGACCGGGTAAAAAAATTCGAGTTTTGGGGTGATTTTGGCCACCCCGGTTTTTTTGCTTGCATTTCTGCTGGGAAGCCCCAAGATGCACTTTCAAATCAAGGGTGCAGAGTATCGTGTGTAACCCAATACCCATTCTACAATATAATATTACTTTTGGAAAAAAAGGCCCAACTATGGACAGTGAAAAAATTATTTGTTTTCTCCCATTTTTGCCCGGAAACAAAGGGCAAACGACGCGCTAATACAAAACATGCCCCCAAACGCACCCCACACTCGCACACACATTTTCACTTTCATTAAAAAACAAAATCGCTTTCTTTTCTAAAATTTTTTATTTTTCTCTACAGAAGTAAAAAAAAGAAAAAGAGTTTAATTTTTATTAAAAATTTTTACGAAAATTGGGAAACGTATCCCCTGATTTAGCTTAATGTGGGGAAACTAATTTTTTTTTGGAAGACGTATGACTTTTTTTAAAAAACTGTTTTTTTTAGGGGCAGCGCCCCCGGGGCCCAAAATGTTCGTATTTAGCCTAGCTCTACATTTTGGGCATTTGTTTGTTTTAAAGCTTCCCAGATAAAACATTAACATGGGAAGGAAGGGCAAGTCAACCCTCACGGTTTTTCACCCTTTGTTTAACGTTTTTAACCTCTTTTTAAAATAGAACAATTAACCCCAACCCAATTTTTAAACCCAGATAAAAGGCCCCAAAATTTTTTTTTTTCATAAAAATTCCCGTTAATCTGAACCAAAAAAAAAAACGGACGGAGGGGGCAAAGGTAACAAATTTCCCGGAAACTAACTTAATCAAAAACGAAAAAACGGCAGATTACTTTGAATTTAAATTTTACATCAAAGAATTAATAGAATGTAAAAAAATTGCAAAAGGCTTTATTTCCTTGAAAAAATTTTTAAAGTACCCCTCAATGATTGCTTACCCATTTGGGGGCCGCGCCATGAAAAAAAAAACCTGGCATTTTTCGACCAGAATGGACCGGGCCAGCCCCGCGCTACCCCCAAAAACCCGGTCAGGGTCTAAATTTTTTCTTTCAAAGCCTATTGCAGGGTTGAGAAAATTTAGCGACAGATGGATCCGACCAGACTGCACGGATCGCAGGCTGGTTGGGTTCATGCTGGGCCCCCAAAACCCTATTTGGTTTTCTCCTGGCACGGCTCAAAAGAAAAATTTTTAAAGCCTTTTAATTATTGATATTCCCCGGACCTTTTCAAATGCCACTTAAAAAAATCTTTTTGGTTTTTTAACACGTTTCCCCCAAAAAAACGTGATATTAAAATGTTATCTTTCACAAAAAGTTTAGAATCTCTTCCTACAACAGAACAACACAGATCCTGGCGTCATCGGAGACAAAGACAAAGCGTCAGATTTTGTCAACAATAGCTGTCGCGACATCATTTTGAAGCAGTTATCCCAAATGCAGCCTTGTTTTGCCCTGATTTGACATTTTCTACTCTGATCTGCATACAAATTACACATTTAAACTATTAAATATGTTCGCTTTTACCTCTGACGGCCATAAATTAGCAATCAGTAGGCTGTAAATATGCAGGTTTTGAAAATAAAATACACTCAAAACAGTGAAAATGTGATATTTTGTGGTTTTATCCTTAATTTCAACAAAATTGCAATAAATTTGTCATTTTCTATCAAATTCTAATCAAAGTAGCTCATTTCCACCATCATCTGGCCAGATTTCAATTTTCACCAATGTCATCTTATAGGTTATAACACACTAAAAATTTGTTGTTCTTTATTTTATATAAAACTTACCTATTTCCAATGGCCGCAGCACACATCAGGACCCATTTTAAATGTCTGTAACCTACATTTTCTTGAAAAATATTGTCAGTGCTAAATAAAAATAAAAAGAAAAGTGGAAGTCATGTTTGATGCAAGAAAAGTAATTTCAGTCAGACACACAAACTGCAAAATCAGCTAAAAATGAGACCCCAAATTATACTGGCGATATATGATCTAAGTTTCCATGAACAATTTTGTCATGTTGTTATTTTATTTTGAAAATGCTACCTACATGTCAAGCATAGATCTGTCATGTGATTTTAGCAAAAAAAATGCAAAGGAAGTAAGGAAAATAGCTCTACAGAGCAAAAAAACTGAGGACTATTTGTATCCGCCATTTTTCGCGCCATTTTTCTATTTAGTGTCTGTATGCCTTCTATCGAAATCGCATGCTAGATAAAAATGGCGACGTAAGAATTTTGTGTTTCGAAAAAAGACATTGAAAGAAGCGAAAAGGAATAAATTCAGCGGATTGTTTTTAACGAACTGTAGTTTTCTTATATTAAAGTTAATACCCCTCTTCTTTTTGTTTTTCTATAGTAGCGATATAGTTCCTTCTGGGAAAATTAGTCTCTGAATATCTGATATGCTATAAAATGTCTAAGAAGTTAAGAATCGTTATGAAGTAAGTGGATTTATTGGCATACAGACACTAAATATGAAAATGGCGTGAAACAAATGGTAGTCGTATAATGGTGGAGTGAAATAGTCCTCATTTTTTTTGCTCTGTAGAGCTATTTTCCTTATTTCGGATGGATGGACGGACGCCAGATGGTGAGCGATTACAATAGCCCACTCCGAGCACTTTGTGCCTAGGTGAGTTAAAAATGGCATGTAAATCATATAAATACCAGTCACAAATTTATGACTTTGTCCTTCGAATCACATAAACGTAGGTATCAAGAGGCAGAAAATAAGTGTGTCCTATAAATCACATAGACATAGGTATCTTGGGGCCTCTGCGGCTGGTTGGTTAAGATCGCTGACTTCCAATGACTTGCCCATCACCGAAATGGGTTCGAGCCTCGCTTTAGGTGTTGAATTTTTTATGTGAGGAAGCCATCAAGCTGACTTATAGAAGGTTGGTAGTTCTGCCTAGGTGCCTGACTGTGATAGAATAACCCGCGGGGCCGCACCTGGGACTTACTCCGCCATCAAAATGTGGAAAGTTGCCATGTGACTTACACTTGTGTCGGTGTGACGATGAACAGAACAAGAAAAAAGAAAAAAAAAAAACAAAGGTAGAGTCAGAAAATAAATGTGTCCTTTAAATCAGATAAACATAGGTATCGAATGTCTGAAAGTAAATCACATAGACATAGGTATACTGAGCCGAAAACAAGTCTGCCCTTTATATCTTATAATCTTATACATATATGTATCTAAAGTGGGAAAATAACTATGTACTGAAAGCACATAAACATACATATATAGAGTCAGAAAATAATTTTGTCCTTTAAAATCATATGCACATATGTATCTACAGTCCAAAAGTAACTGTGTGCTGTAAATGACATAAACATAGGTATCTGGAGTCAATGAGTAATTGTGTCCTGTAAATCACATAAACATACGTATCCGGAGTCAATGAGTAATCGTGTCCTGTAAATCACATAAACATAGGTATCTGGAGTCAGGAAATAACTGTGTCATACAGTAAAGTTCTGCTAATAAGACCACTTCTAATATTTCAAAATCATGCAAAAATTGGAAATTTTAAAGAACCAAAGTGTAAAATATAGAGCAAAAACGGTCCGCTAATAAGACCGATTCACTATTGAGACCACCATTTTGCCTGGTCTTATTAGCGGAACTTTACTGTATTTTCAATCACATAAACATACGTATCTGGAGTCAATGAGTAATTGTGTCCTGTAAATCACATAAACATAGGTATCTGGAGTCAGGAAATAACTGTGTCATTTTTTTCAATCACATAAACATAGGTATCTGGAGTCAATGAGTAATTGTGTCCTGTAAATCACATAAACATAGGCATCTGGAGTCAATGAGTAATTGAGTACTGTAAATCACATAAACATAGGTATCTGCAGTCAATGAGTAATTGTGTCCTGTAAATCACATAAACATACGTATCTGGAGTCAATGAGTAATTGTGTTCTTTAAATCACATAAACATAGGTATCTAGTGTCCGATTATAGCTGTGTCCTATACATTGGATAAACCTGCAGAACACAATGATCTTGTTCTTCAGAAGCATACTATGAGGGATGCATTTTGCAGCTGTAAACACATGCAGTCAGAATTACAGTCTGACTATGTGCGTAAATAGAACAAAGTCGTGTGTAGTCTAATGTTTACCCTGAAAGTCTTGAAACAACTGATAAATAATTGTTAGGCACAACTGTGACATCTTTGAATGCCATCCTCATTGATGTTAGTATATCAATGCGATAAGTCATAAAATCATGGGTATAAGATACGTTAACCAAGATGATCTTTAGAATATAAACTTGTTTAAAAACACATGAACAAACAACGCGATTGTGTTCTATATCTAATCCGCCAGATAAACCTCCAGTAGGGATTTGCTCAGTTTACAGTGTGTTGTTCTCGTCACTTTTGATATGCTCAATAGGTCCGTTGATCGTACCTATACGTCATCCTTAACGGGACACGTTTCACATATTTTTGAAATGATCTGAGAAACCACAACAGATTGGTAAACATAACCTTTCACATATTTTTGAAATGATCTGAGAAACCACAACAGATTGATAAACATAACCTAAAAAGTATTATCCAATGAAGTTTTTTGCTTTGCGAATACAAGATTTTTCCACCTCGATTCTTCAAACGATTTCACAAGCAAAGTATCTCCGTAGACACTGACTTTGTGTGGCCGACACTGCATAAGACCTTGAAGAACATTTGAGCCGTGCCATGAGAAAACCAACATAGTGGGTTTGCGACCAGCATGGATCCAGACCAGCCTGCGCATCCGCGCATTCTGGTCAGGATCCATGCTGTTCGCTAACAGTTTCTCCAATTCCAATAGGCTTTAAAAGCGAACGGCATGGATCCTGACAAGACTGCGCGGATGCGCATGCGCAGTCTGGTCTGGATCCATGCTGGTCGCAAACCCACTATGTTGGTTTTCTCATGGCACGGCTCATTTTCATTTTCCACTTCTCCATTTATATCTACAGGCATGATCCTGCCTTCATCTTGTACACAGACATATGCCATTGACTTAACACAGAAAACATCTGTTACTGCCTTACCTATTGCTATCTCCCATTTTATCCTGATTTGCGATTTGGATTTCTCTAAACATATGACTTTTGTTGCACAACCTAGGATAACATTCAGTGTTCTTTCACTCCATAGTGCGCCTATTCCACTTATTCCCGAAATTTCAAATAGTCTCAAATCGAAAGCATCTACTTGTGCGTCATATTGTGGTATCTTTTAATGAACCGTCGTAGCTGTCGCTTTAACAAGATCAACCTTTTCAGCAAAATACTTTCCCCCTGCGCTCGATGTGTCCGTATATTCCAAACATAAAGTATAAGAAGGATCTGGCATATTTCTGGGCGTCTTTACATGTGTATCTACATGGCATATGTTCGTGTAAGATTTTGTTATCTTTATTTTATACACCGATTTCAATTCTGCTTCAGTGGAAACGACTGTTATGAAAGAATTTGTCTGAATCACTCCAATGCAACAATATCAAATTAGGTTAATACAATAATTTACGCAAGTCATTATAACACGTAAAATAGACACGGAACCTTAAATTTCAAATTATGATATTTTTTTAAAATAAAAACTAAGGATGTGTTTTGAAATATATTATCGAAGACCGAGTATAATGCCAGTGAATTCTTACTTTTAACTTTTCATGCGAAAACAATTCTAGGTTTACAGTAATCCTATGATGAGTTGTCATTCCCACTAAGCAGTATTAGAATGATCAAATATCTTGTTCCAGACCGAAAGTATATATATATATATATATATATATATATATATATATATATATATATATATATATATATATATATATATATATATATATATATATATATCCTATTTGCGTTCGGTTTTCTTTTTTTGCGGTTACTTAATGGTTAGTTTGACTTGTTTTAGATATACCCCCTTTTATTTTCTCGTTACAGACTGTCAGAAATGCGTTATGGGCGCCGATGATGACGAGCAGCCCCAGTTCCGGGGATGCTAACAACTATCACGAAGTAAGTATCGTGTAAACTATGCTTGAAAGTTTTCCGCCTTTTCTTAGTACCTTTATTACGTAGGACTATAATACGTGTAGAGAATGTGGTTAGTATGGCAAATTCAGTACATATTTTAATTTGTAATTATTTATTTGATAAATTCGTTTCTGTCGCATTTCAATTAAAACAGTATGATTTATTTTATTTTCAAATGTCTTCCATCTGTTGGGATGTAAGTATTCGATGAATTTTTCGATAAAATAATCGGTCTTTTGATTAAATGAAAAAAAAATTAATTTAACATTGATTGTGAAACAAGTTTTTACAATTTATATCGTTAGCGCTATAATGATCGTTTCAGGGGTTTTATAACCCATATACTCTTTCCTTACAGCATTTAAAGCCTTCATTTTTGGTGTTCCCTACCCTTGGACCGCAATTTATAAGCAAAATATTACATCTGTCTATCTGTATGTCTGTTTGTCTGTCTTAATGATTTTACCTATTTTTAGAAATTTACTTTCCAAAGACAGGGACTTCGCATTATGGGGGCCTTATTACAACTCCTCCTAGAGGAAATTGATGCCTTAAAAAGGTGACATAGGTAAGTACTGTTTAAATCATATTTTTCAGTAAAATAAATTCAGAGAGAGAAAAACATATCGTTATTCCAAATGTTTTTTAAGTGTTTTATTCTTGCGCCAAAGCTTTTAAACTGTTGTAATATACAAAATGGATATATATTAGAAAGCTTTCTATCACGTTAATTGGTTCTGAATGGTTCTAAAAAGGTCGTAAATACTGATGGTATTTAAGAGATGACGGGAAATGGTTCAATTTCAAGCCGTTTAACTTTATTACAGGATATTAGCCTAAGCTCTTAATTTTTCATTGTTAATTGATAAATGTTTCTCTTTCCAGTTTCAGGATGAACACAGAAAAAATATCGTTTCAAGATCAATTTTTTTTTTATTTCGTCGAACTGCTTTAGTTTCTTTTTCTTTTATTTTAATAAGAAATACTACAAAAAATTTAATATTGTTTCGGTGTTATGCCTTTGTACAACTGTTAGCTCTACGTTATTAATGTATGAGTTTAGTTTCGCTCTAAGTACGGGTCTGGAACTCGGGACTACTTTCTGAGTCATAACAAATTAGACAATCGAAGCGTTTTATTGATTATCTGTTGAAACGTGACTTATCAAAATTCCCTGGATGATGGGCTATGACTCGCCTTATTAATACCTAAAGGAAGGGATTGGCTATCTGCTACGTAATACATGAATCATCGAAATTCCACTACTATTTAGAGGATGGGCCATGACTCGCCTAAAGAAAGAGTTTTGTTATTCATACTGGAATGGGCTATAACTCATTTAGGGGTAGGGCCGTGATATCTCGCTTGAAGTGATTGAGTCATTTAAATGAAAGTCCGGTGACTCACTGATCACTCCTTAATCACGTCGACGTCACGCTGGATGACTGACCCCATGAATCATGATGACTCATCCGTGACGTCACGGTGCCAACGTGCCACCAAAGTTTCCCCAAACGATTGCTATATACTACTGTTATCTCCAAATGACATCTCCTGCTTGCTCTATTGTGAAATAATTTCACACACATGGTCCTTCTGTGAAACTCTGCCAAGATTATTTTGATTATTATTTTGATTTGTCAAAAACATGGCCGCCTGAAGGCGTTGTCAGTTATCCCTGTAAGTATATATATAAAGGAAACTTAAGAAACAGCATGCCTAATTAAAAAAAAATACACAAATGTTCCTTCCGTGACCCTTTATTAATATTTTTTTAACTATTCAGATTTGTCAAACAGCATGGCATCCAGGGATGTGTTGTCACTTATCCCCTATATGTACATTGTATAAAGTGAAAACTTAATAAATCAGCACAAAAACAAGCCCAACACTGATACTAATTCAAAATAATTTCATAGATGTTTTTTTCTGCATAACTATCTACCAAAAGTGTTAAAGCAAGCGGTGTCACTCAGGTAGGCGATCCTGGGCCATTATGAACCTCTTGTTGTATTACCGACGTAAGCAGCAACAACTTAGTTGTAAGACTTGATCTGATTTTCGTGTTTGTTTGTTTTTTGTATACAAGGAAAAATCTTTCAAAGCTATGTTTCATTGTGATGACTTTTTTATGATATTCTTGGTTCATTAAGCGGTGCTGTATCTTTGTTTTAACAAACCATTAGGAAAGAACTTTTATTCTATCTTAAATTAAAGTACATAATGCCTAGTTACTTAAATAGTACATGCGTGTCTTCTCATATTTATGTTACCTTAATATTGACAATGTGTCGTCAGCAGATATTTATAGCGCGTTTTAATTAGCCTACACAACAAAATTATGTCAACATGAACTCAGGAATCAAATTAATCGTCTCCCCACATACGCACCCTGCAAAGATATTCTTAAACTGAGGCGTAATGTAGAGCTATATCTGTAGCAGTAGTATATCTAAATGTTGAAGTGCTTTAAACGGAAAAATAAGGAACCGCCCCTGGTAACCACATACAGATATATCGGTAGGATAAGAATTAATCACTAGCTAGTTTATCTAAATTTCGGTGAAATATAATGTCCTGAATATATTTTGTTAAATTATATAAATTTGATTATCGACTTTAATCTTTTACAATCTTTTAATTTTGTGTGTAAAAAATCATGGTTTTGCTCAAAACGACCAATTTTGTTGGGAAATGAAATAGTAGATTTCCTCTGTATAGACCCTCTATGACCCTTAGCGGATCCTAATAGGTCGATATGTACGTTATGGTAACCTCAATATGCTTAGTGCTATGCTGCATTCTGCATAATGACAAGGGAAAATGTGTGTGTTTTAAACTTTGTTAGCCGTCCGTGCGTACGAGTAAGCACATTCAACCCGTTCGTGGGCCACTTCTGTCCATATAATCAGCACATAGACAACATCAACACATGGGGAAGGAGTGTCTAGGTAAACCACAAACTAATACACCGAATAATGCATGCCACATTGCAGCATCACCAAAAGCAATTTAATATCATAAACTAATGAAGTGGTATCCATGTTATTAAAATGAAACAATTAAACATGTATGAACGTCAGAAAGGAACAAATAAACATAAAATGCACAAACGGTCATGTAACAATGAAAAATGGGATGTCAGATGCATGTGAATATGAGAATCACTAACGATATATGTAAATTGCAAGATTGGATGTACGAAATCAGAACGCAATTTTTGTCCTAATTTTGTTCCATACTATATATTTCACAACTTATTCGTCTTGCAAGAGCTTGCTCATAGTAAGAGGATTTTAATGATAGAAATCTTCGTATCTGGTATTTTTCACTTATTTTAGAACTTTTCCCAGCGGGATTTGTGATGTCTAACTTGTTAAAAATAGAGTAAGTGCAAGGTCGGCATGCTCTTTTCGTATATGTAGGCGATATACTATAAAAGATAACAAGCGTCTTTACAGTGGCATAACTGGGGTATAAGAAAAGCAATTTACTCTTTTATATTCTTTATTAACGTTTCACAGAAACAAGTATGTATATGTAAATCAATATCAGTAGCCAAAAGAAAGATATTTTGTCATTTTTTTTATTTCTTCTGAATCTATTGTCGATACTAAAATCCTGGTATCTGACGTCTTGCATACATACTATGTTGACAAATTCTGAAGAAAAAAAAACGAATTATAATAAGAATGATTTTATGATTGAAGATTATGTTAGTCTCACATGTACATGTATACGAACACTAAATGCCCACGGGCAACATGTCGAGCCCGCTGGCTGTCAAAAGGACTAGGACTCGTACACGACACGATGTCTCATTGAGGCCAACATTTATGCCAAATAAAAAATGTTGCAATAAGTTACAATATGAGTTATTTATAGTAACAGTAAAGGGAAATAAATCTTAAAAGTGTATATCTAAATTTTTGTCCACACAAAAATCCTGACCAGTAGAGATATGTCAAAATACACCTCAAAAATGAATGTAACATATATTGTACTACAGAAAAGTGGTCTTGCTTTTTCCCTATGCCCAGTAATAAAGAGTTACAAAATAAGCTATTGGTAGCAGCAAAAAAGTGAAGTAATTCTAGGTTCTCGCGCATGACACTCCGACTCATGATGGTGAACAATTGTGCCAAGTTACACCAAAATCCCTCTTTGCATGAAAAAGAAATAGGAAACAAAGTCATTCTTGTATCTGACATTTAAGTTCTAAGTGTGACCTTGACCTTAGACTTAGGAATCTGGTTCTTGTGTATAACACTCCGTCTCATGGTAGTGAACACTTGTGCCAAGATACATTAAAATCCCTCCATGCATAAGGAAGAAATATCATTCTTGTATTCTTTGACCTCTAAATGTGACCTTGACCTTTGAGATAGGAACCTGGGGTTAGCGCATGACACTCCGTCTTATAATGTTAAACAATTGTGCAAAGTTACATCAAAATCTCTCCATGCATGAACAAGAAATGCTCCGGACAAAGATTACTGAATTTGACCTTTTACCTCGAAGTATGACCTTGACCATTAATATAGGAATCTGGGTTTTTCGCAAGACACTCCGTCTCATGATGGTTACCATTCATACCAAATATAAACAAGCTCCTTGCATGTCAAAGTTATGATCCGGACAAACAATTCCGGACGCACGCACGCACATACACCGAACAGTAATCTGGACGACCTGGTTTTCTCTTCCGCAAGCGTGCTCGACAAAAATGATCAGATTTTTTTCCAAATAAATGATTACTCCTATATGTAACGAATATTTACGAGAGTAAAGTTCAAAAATGTGTATGATATTTAAAAAAAATACACTCAATTAATTCCTCAGTATATCAAAAAGATAGCAAATCGCTTTTCTCAATATGTTGCCGTTAATTTTACTTAGATCATGTCCTCATGCAAATACTCACAATTTACCTATTTTTATGTGCAACTTGTCTTCGACCACGACCCAGTTGCTTTGCACTTAAGTGTCGTTTTGCTAGTTGAAAACCCTGAATCACATGTGACAGTCGCAGTAGACTCATAAGTGGTTGACAAGCTATCATCAAGGATGGCAACACCATTTGAGATTGTAGGCAAATCTGATCCGCAATCTAATCGAGTAAATACATGTAATGTTAAATGTTACCGGAATATTAATGACGTACTGATGCTAGTTTTCTTCATCAAAAGAAAATCAAGTGTTAAATCGAAGGATATGATAAAGAAATATCATTGTTATTTCTTTTAATTTACACAAACATTTTGTTTATCCTGCAGCATGTCAGCATTACTTAATAAATGTCAAGTTTCTACAGTGCAACCAGAAATTTGAATGCCTGGTTGAAGTTTAAACTCAAGCGCATAAATACCGGTACAAGAGGCCATTAGGGCCATATATCGCTCACTTGAGTTAAGTTGCTTGCTTTAACAAATTTGTTTGCTAAAGCTTCAAAAACAGAAACAAAAATAACTTATTGAATAAGTCCAAAATTATTCAAGATAACTGAAATCTTTTACAAAAATTATACAGGTTGTCAAAATCGCCATGCTGTTTAAAAACTAGAAAGTAGGTCAGTAGGTCAGGGTTAAGAATATCAAATCTGGTTATTGAAATCTGTATCGAAAGTTATGCACGTGGTTCATATTTCTATGCTGTACCTTCAAAATCAAGAAAGTAAGTCAGTATGTCAAGATTAAACTTTTCAACATGAGTGACAAGTGATCCATATTTCTATGCTGTATTTTCAGAAATAAAAAAATGTCAGTAGGTCACAATTAAGACTATTCAGTATGAGTTTTGAAATCTGAATCAAATATTATACATGTTGTCCAAACTTTCTTTGCTATATAAGCTACATGTTTCAAACCGATGTTAAAATATCAAGAATGTAGAACAGTAGATCACATTCATGGTCGCTGAAAGTCAGTTTTATGATCGGTGTGCAAAACTGTACATGTCATCCAAATTTCAAAGCTGTATCTTCAAAAGTAGGACAGTAGGTCAAGGTCACAGTCATTTGGGGTCATCGGGTAATTATAATTAGTTAGCCTATGAAATATTATCTGATAATTTGTGAAGTATTTAATCCTATTAAACTAATATTTTTCACCCAGCTGGCTGGTCGGTGGTTCTACCCAGGTGCCTACGCGTGATGCAGTAATACACGAAGGGGCATCAGGGGTTTTCCTCCACCATCAAAGCTGAAAAGACGCCATATTACCTATAATTGTGTCGGTGATACGCTAAACCCAACAAAAAACAAATAAATCATGTAACAAGTGACCCCCGTCGCGGGCCTCCTCACCCAAGGAGCATAAATTGAAAACCTTGTTAGAGATTAACTATACAATGCTATATACCAAATATCAAAGGCAAAGGCCTTGAACTTTCAGAAATGAAGATGTTTTTTAAAAAAATCCTATATAAGTCTTTGTAAAACTTGGGACCCCAGGGCAGGACCCCTTTTCATCCTATATGCATAATTTTAACAATCTTGGTAGAGGACTACTAGAAATTGCAAGCCCGCCCGCTTAGCTCAGCAGGGAGAGCGTTAGTCTACGGATCACGGGGTCGGGAGTTCGATCTCCGGGCGGAGCGTTTGTTCTCCGTGACGATTTGATAAAAAACATTGTGTCTGACATCATTCGTCCTCCACCTCTGGTTATTCATGTGGGAAGTCGGCAGTTACTTACGGAGAACAGGTTTTAACTGGTACAGAATCCAAGAACACTGATTAGGTCAAGTGCCCGTCGTTACAGACATGCAACTGAAACACTGTTGAAAAATGACGTTTAACCCAAAACAAACAAACTAGCAGATGCAACATACCAAATATCAAAAGCCTAGGCCTTGCAGTTTCAGGCAAGAAAAATTATATAGTTTTTTTCCTATATAAGTCTATGCAAAACTTAGGGCAGCCTCGGCGGGGCCTCTTTTCAACTCAGAGGCATAGTTTAAATAATCTTGGTTAAAGACCACTAGGCAACGCAACATACCAAATATCAAAAGGCTAGGCCGTGCAGTTGCAGGCAAGAAAATTTTCAGTGTTTTCCTATATAAGTCTATACAAAACTTGGGACCCCCGGGGCCCACGCCTCTTTTCACTCCAGGGTTCTTTGAACAATCTTGGTAGAAGATCACAAGGCAATGCTACATACCAAATATCAAAGGCCTAGGTCTTGTGGTTTCAGACAAGAAGAATTTATTTTAAATCAATATGTGTCTATGTAATTTGTGTGACCATCGGGGTGGAGCCGCTTTTCATACCAGGGACATAATTTGAACAATCTTCATAGTGGATCATCACATGATATTACATGCAAAATATCGAGGCTCTACGCCTTGTGGCTTTGGACAAGATGTTTTTTTTAAGTTTTTAGTTTCGGGTGCCATGGCAAACAGAGGTCTTTGAAGGACTTAATCCTTTGAACAGTTTTGAAAGGGAGCCGTGCAAGGATCATCCTTTTGAAGTTTCCTCAAACTTGAACTAGTGGTTTAGGAGATGTTGTTTAGAGGAAAGTGTGGACGGACGGACTCCGGTCGGACGCTGGACAGAGCGTTCTTTAGTTATCAATTGGAAACGAACAGACAGACTGACGGTCCGACTTCAATATACTTTCCCGTTAGTGGGTATAACGATTTGGATGATTTATTCCATATAAATGGTAATTTCTTCCCAGCAATAAAACGATACTAGTTAACTAAATGCATACCTATATATGCCATGTATTACTCTGAAATCCTTTACATAACTGCATCTTGAAAAAAAACTTTTAGAAATCAAATCTATATAGTTACTTCACATAAAAGGTATTGGTAGAACAATCTTTCATTAGACTAAGATTTCGGAATAGCGATACGTTTGACATGAGAGTACCATAAACTGTTTCAAATATCGGGTACCATCAAGAATATAATATAATAGAATTAGTTATGTATTTGTAACATCTCATTTAAACTTTATACATTGTATTATCTTTTCTCTATAATATGAAGATGTCCTGAAATTGCGACTAAATAGCAAAACGGCACCATAAAAACTCATAAAATCATTAATATCTGTTATACTTATCTCACCTACGATGGTACATTTCGAAGTTTGCCAGTTTCCGTTAGTCTTGCACTCTATAGAATCTTTGCTCGCCTCATAACCCTCATTGCATGCTACAGATGCTGTTGACCCAACAGTTGTGACTGCAGAATCAGGGGTCACAGTTCCATCAGAAACCGTAGGTGTACCACAGTCTGAAAATGTTATCAAATGTTATCAAAATTTACAGAACTTCAACTAGAACAGTATTATAAAATGCTTGTTTAACCCAGGATTGAACCCGCCTCTGCGACCAGCGTAGATCATGATCAGCATACACATCCGTGCATTCTAATTAAGATTTGCACTGTTCGCTATTCAATCAGTATCTTTTCAGTAAGCACCGCTTACATCAGTTTATGCTGCTATCCAAATTGAAAGATAGACAATTTCATTATAGAAATGGGTAAAATGTACTCTTTCAGTCTGAAAAACTGCTGCACCGGTTACTCTATACGCAAAGTTAAGTTCAACTGACCGCTAAACTTGTCAAATTACTAAAGCGTGCCGTGTAAAAAGACAAATCTAATTTGTAGCATGATTAAATATATTTTTGACTAGAGTATACATTTACTTGCGTGTTTAGCGCAAATAAATATAACAACACGGATTTTAAAGTCTGTTTAAATGGTATTTCTACGGTAGACTAACAAAAATGGGATCAATGTACAGCTAAAAACTGAAAAAGTTTATTATTTTTCAAAACTATTTTTTTTTTCATTGAAGAACACTAAAATATTTGCAGTCCTCAAGTGGCGACTGTGAAACTTCTTCCCGTTCTTGGACGCATTATTTTATATTTAATTTATTTTTTTATCACAGAGTCTACATTCAGTTACCGGTATACGGTATTACGATAACGGAATTTAGCTCAAGCAGTTGCTAGGGCACATGGGACATTTTGCATTTCATTAATATAATCAAACAGAGTCTTCTTATTTTACGTAGATCCGTGTTATGCTTTCAAAGGGTAGTCATACAGATTTTATTTCAAATCACTGCCCTTTATCTGTGTGTTTGTTTTATGATATAAAGAATGCTTTGCAGGTTATCGCTTCTTTAATTTTTATATGTGATGGAAAGATTTATGCAGGAAATGCAGGCTTAAATACTTTTTTTCACAATATCTCCATCCGAATTTTAACATTAAGTTACTTCCTTTGATATAAATAAACAAAGCAATTGGTTTAATTATGAATAATTGTTCCAAGAATGTCAGAGGAATGTGAAATTAATATTTCCACCGCCTATTTCTATAACGTATCTCATAGTATATAATCTATAAGATGTCTTGGTTGTCTCAAATGACATTCTAAATCTTTACATCATACACTTCCACGTTTCATGCTTGTTTCATGCTGTTGCAGCAGTGTTTGAAAAAATTACACTTAAAGCTGGCATATATCCATGAAGTTACGAATGCAAAGTAAATCACATCATTATTATCTACCTCTCTTGCAACCTTTCAAGCATATAACTACTATGATTTCCGTTTTTAGGTATTGTTAAAGCACATTAGAATTTACTAGTGTGATTTTCTACTCCTCCATTTATTTTCTGAATACAATCTGTAGAAAAGATCCTTTGGAAGCAAAGAATGCAACCAAGAAGAATAATAGCAGACTCGGTTTGAGTGAGTCTGTTTATGTGAGGAAGTGAAATGTGCAACACATCTCACGCCCCATGGCACCGACTTAAACGGAACTCTATTACACATATGTCGAATGGACTCCATGATCCCAAAGGCCCAGAAAATATCACAACACTGAACCCAGTGTTGATTCTGTTTAATACATTATAAACAGATCAAAAACATGTCAGCAAGTAAGCATGTGGAACTTCGTTAATAATACATAAATAAATAAATAAACTATATCAACCATATATATATATATATATATATATAGAATACCTTTGATGGTGCATGTTGGTGTTTCCCAACTTCCACTTGCCTGGCATGTAATTGTATCAAGGTTTGAATCGTACCCACTATTACAGGTGACACTTGCAGTTGATCCATAAGTAGTAGATATTGAATTGGTCAGGGTCACAGTCCCGTCAGATACAGATGGTGCAGCGCCGCAGTCTGTTTAATATCACATTTTGTTATAATCAAAATTAAGATATTTATATTTCTGTACGTTTCAGATACATTGAAATTCAAAATTTGATAAACCTTTAACTCTAACCTCCGAATATCACAAACAGCTCTTCGCAAGTCGTTTTATTTTTCTTTATATTTAAAACAATTACGTATCCAAGGAAATAAATGAGGAAAGTATTAGTGTTAAGAAAATATGTTTTGGCTTAATGTTTGTAATTTTCTAGACTTTTGTAATAGTTCCTGCTGTCCCAATTCTTACGATACACTATCCTAAATATAATGTGACGGCATCCGGTTCCATTCCTTTATCATGACGTTTATGCACATTTTGCAATAAACCAAACCTATCAATTAATCTTGAAACAGGGGGTATGAGAGAGAGAGAGAGAGAGAAAGAGAGAGAGAACACGATGCTAAATATACTTGTGGCAGCAGCAGTCTCCGTTTCGTAATCGTGAATGTTTTCACATTATGCAATAAACAAGTCAATTAATCTTGTGACAGGTAGAATAAAAGGACAAGGTTGAGATCAAATAGAAGATATATCTATTTAGCTCTGTATCAACCATCTCGCACTGATATTGGTAGATGGATATTTGATAAAAGAATGCATTTGATGGTACAAGTTGATGTCTGCCAAACTTCATTTGCCTGACACGTAATTGAAGCTAGATTTGAATCATATCCAATAAACGTATCAAATTAACTTTCAGTTTTCGGGTACCATGAGGAATAAATTATATATTCTGTAACATCTCTTTTAAATTTTATATCATCTTTTTTCTATAATATAAAGATGTCTTAAAATTGCGGCTAAATAGTATAACGGCACCACATATACTATATATATAATATACTGAACAGCAAAAGAAACTATCCAGTTTTATAACTGGGGTAATTTTTATTATAATCCTTCAATTTATAAATCACTTGTGTTTTTCACATTAAATTACATTTGAAGTTCCTCACGTGTAAAATTTATAAAAAAATCAATCAACAGTGAAGTCAGTAGTCCCACAATAGTCGTTTTACACGGAATACACGTGGGCCTGTGATTAACAATTTTCTTTGTGAAATTTTATTGTCTTTAGAATTATTGATAATTGACTAACTCGAAAAACAGCATAAAGTTTAAAAAATCTTGTTGGTTGCACCGCATGACTAATTCAAATTTAGCGCGAGCTCCCAATTGGGATGTTACAATGCGACCGACGCGCAGAAGATGTAGCCTTTCAAATGGCTATTGCGGGACTAGTGACTTCACGGTTGATTGATTTTTAAAAATTAATCACGTGAAGTTCTTCAAGTGTAATTTTGGTATGAAGAAACAATTCAAATCTGAATAATTATTTTTTTATTTCAAAATATACCAGTTATACATCTGGATTGTTTCTTTTGCTGTTCAGTATATTATATAATTAATATCTCTTATATTTATCTCACCTACGATGGTACATTTCGAAGTTTGCCAGTTTCCATTAGTCTTGCACTCTATAGAATCTTTGCTCGCCTCATAACCCTCATTGCATGCTACTGATGCTGTTGACCCAACAGTTGTTACTGAAGAATCAGGGGTCACAGTTCCATCAGAAACCGTAGGCGTACCACAGTCTGAAAAAGTTATCAAGTGTCATCAAAATTTACAGAAATTCAACTAGAACAGTTTTACAAATGTGTGTTTAACCCTTATCATACCGGACAGGATTGATTCTGCCTTTGCGACCAGTGTAGATCATGATCAGCTTGCACGTCCGTTTATTCTAAACAAGATTTGCACTGTTTGTTATTCAGTCAGTATCTTTTCAGTAAGCACCCCTTACAACAGTTTATGGTGCTGTCCAAATTGAAAGGTGGACAATATCATTATAGAAATGGGTAAAATATACTCTTTCAGTCCGATTAACTGCTGCACCGGTTACTTTATACGTTCACAGTTCAGTTCAAATGACCGCTAAACTAAGTGTGCCGTGTAAAAAGACACAATAAATCAAATCTAACGATTAAACATATTTTTTGCCTAGAGTATACATTTACTTGCGTGTTTTGCGCAAATAAATAAAACAAAACGGATTTTAAAGGTTGTTTAAATGGTATTTGTACAGTAGACTAACGTTAAAATGGGATCAATGTACAGGTAAAAACCGAAAAAAGTTATTTGTTATTTTTATTCAAAACCATTATCTTCAGTCATTGAAGAACACAAAAAATATTTGCATTTTTTAAATGGCGGCTGTGAAACTTCTTCCCGTTCTTGGACGCAGTTTTTTTTATATATTCTTGTGCTTTTTTATCAAGGAGTCTACATTCAGTTATATTATGATAACAGAATTTAGCTAAAGGTGATGAATGTACCCCCCGCATGCACTGACACAGTACGTTGCAATTTGACGCACACAAGATTGTATAATTATGTGGACTTATGTATATAGACTGTATGTATACAGTATAGTAACAAAAAACAAAGTCCCATAACTATGCAGAATATTTATCTAAAAGAACATAACATGCACCATGCACAACTAGGGTTAGTACTGATCACGTGTATGAAGTTTCATTAAATTGTGTGAAAGGGTTCGGAAGATTAGGCGCGCACAAGATTGCATATGCAGACTGTATGTACATAGTATGTTAACAAGAAACAAAGTCCCATAACTCTGCAATTTTTGTTGCTGAAAGAACCTAACATGCCCTATGCACAACTACTGTTGTTACTGATCATTTGTGTGAAGTTTCATTAAATTGTGTCAAGGGGATGAGGAGAGATGGTGCGCATAAGATTGTGTCTATGTATATAGTATAGTAACAAAAAACAAAGTCCCGTAACTCTGCAATTTTTCTTCTGAAAGAACCCAACATGCCCCATGCACAACTACTGTTGTTACTGATCACTTGTGAAGTTTCATTAAATTGTGTCAAGGGGATGAGGAGAGATGGTGCGCACAAGATTGTGTCTATGTATATAGTATAGCAACAAAAAACAAAGTCCCATAACTCTGCAATTTTTTTTCTGAAAGAACCTAACATGCCCCATGCACAACTACTGTTGTTACTGATCACTTGTGTGAAGTTTCATTAAATTGTGTCAAGGGGATGAGGAGAGATGGTGCGCACAAGATTGTGTCTATGTATATAGTATAGTAACAAAAAACAAAGTCCCGTAACTCTGCAATTTTTTTTCTGAAAGACCCTAACATGCCCCATGCACAACTACTGTTGTTACTGATATTTTGTGTGAAGTTTCATTAAATTGTGTCAAGATTTGCACTCTGCCATTCAGTCAGAATCTTTTACAGTAAGCAGCCCTTACAACAGTTTATGGTACATCGTTCAATTGAAAGATGGACAATTTCATTATAGAACTGAGTCAAATGTACTTTTTCAGTCCGATAGACTGCTGCATCGGTTAGGTTATACGTTCACAATTCAATTCAACAGACCAATAAACTGGTCAAATTACTCAAGCGGGCCGTGTAAAGAGACACAACAAAACAAATCTAAATTGTAGCATGATAAAACATAAACATTTTACTTCCGTGTTTTGCAAGAATAAATAAAACAGAACAGATTTTAAACGGGATTTAGATGGCATTACTACGGTAGACTAACGTGAAAATAGGGTCTAAGTACAGCTAAAAACTGAAAAAAAGTTATTAATGTTTCAAAACTATTATCTTTAGTCATTGAAGAACACAAAAGTATTTGCGGTCTTCAAGTGATGGATGTGAAAATTCTTTCCGTTCTTGAACCCACTTTTTTTTTAATATTTTGTTATGATCCATCTTTGCTCATGGAGTAATGGTAACAGAATTTCGTTCAAGCAGGTGCTAGGGCGCATGAGATATTTAGCATTTTATTGACTTTGTCTAAAAGAGTCTGCTTATTTTTCTTGTATCCGTTTTATGCTTTCAAAGGATCTACATATAGATTTTATTTTATATTACAGCTCTTTGTGTTTGTTTTGTGAAATAAAGAATCCTTCGCAGGTTATGGTTTCTTTCATTTTTATTCATGGTGGAAAGTTTCTTGCAAGACATCTAGGCTGAAATACTTATTTTCACAATATCTCTATCCGAAGTTCAACAAAACGTTATTTTGTTTGATAAAAAAATAAACACGGAAATTGGGATAATTATGAATGACTGTTCATTGAATGCCAGGCGGAAAGCATGTTTTTACCTACTCGTTCTATAACGTTTTTACAGTGTATCATTTATCAAATGTCTTGATTGTCTCAAATGACTTGCTATATCTTAACATCATATAAACTTTCATGTCATTTAATATGTCGTTCAGAGATATGTCAACACCTCATGCTTGTTTCAATAACATGAATAATTATTGCAAAATTGCAAGACTTTCAACCGTCTCTTTCCAGCAGTGTTTGAAAAATTACACATAAAGCTGTCATACATCAATGAAAGTTACGAAAGCAGAATAAAATGAACTCAAATTATTATTATTACCTCTCTTGTAAAGGCCTTTGAAATTATAGAACAAAATCAAGTAGAAACTAGCAGGCCCAGTCCTTTATTGAATAATTACAACGCATTTATATATGGCATACCTCTGATGGTGCATGTTGGTGTTTCCCAACTTCCACTTGCCTGGCATGTAATTGTATCAAGATTTGAATCGTATCCGCTATTACAGGTGACACTTGCAGTTGATCCATAAGTAGTAGAATTTGAAGAGGTAAGGGTCACAGTCCCGTCAGATAGAGATGGTGTAGAACCACAATCTGTTAAATATTGCATTTTGTTATAAATTAAAATGAAGATATTGATATTTCTGTACATTTAAGATACAATAAACTTCAAAATTTGATAAACTTTCAACATCTATCTAACCTACAATTACAGTATGTACAAACTATTTTTGCATAAACAGGTTCTACAACATTTACTTTTATAGAAACTAGATGCAATTTAGTTATCACTGACCATCTGAAATATTAAAGATGGCCACCAAGATGGTCGCTAAAACTACAAAATTGACTTATCTCCTAAAGTATAGAAGGTTTCGACAAAATTACTGATGCATGTATTGTTTTTGTCGAGCTCGCTTGCGGAAGCGAAGACATAGTTGTCCAAATGGCTGTTCATGGTATGTCCGTGCGTGCGTGCGTCCGTCCTGATCTGTTTGTCCGGACCATAACCAATCTTATATATATGAATGTTGACCTCAGTGAGGTGGAATGTCATGCGCAAACCCCAAGTTTCTATATACATTGCAGAATCTTGTTTATATTCGGCATGAATGTTAACCTCATTGAGACGGAGTGTCATGCGCTAACCCCAGGCTCCTATATCAAAGGTCAAGGTCACAGCTGGAGATAAAAGGTCATTTTAGATCTTGTCCGGCCCATAACTTTCAGGAATCTTGTTTATATTTGGCATGAATGTATAAATCAATGAGACAGACTCTATCTCAAAGGTCAAGGTCACTGTTAGGGGTCAAAGGGCGGGCTCGACCTGTTGTTAGAGGTAACAATATAATAATTGAATGTATATTGTAAAGAAGAAAATCATTTGTAAGATCCAAAATGGCTGTCACAATGGCCACCAAAACGGAAAATCCATATATAGTGGGGATACCAATCAATGACTGCATGTGAATACACATATACATTGTGTATTCAAGGTTAAATGTTTGGTTTACTAAATTTTCAATTCCTTAAAAATTGTGTTATAGTTTAAAATTAGAAGCTGGCTTTTCTTTCTAATAACGAATGTTGAGGGCTCATTATATGTTGGAACCTGTGTAGAACCACCGACCTTCCACTAGCCAACTGTATGGCGTTCTAATATAAAAGTAAAAAATAGTTCGACACTCTAAGTGATATTTCAAACACACAACGGTTAGAGGCAAGATATTTGAATTCAGCGTCCTTAGCCAAACGGTAACTGAGACCCTACAAACAACTTAGTTTAAATTGAGAGTGTCTTAGAGCTTATTGTAATTTTTTATAAACTGGTCCCACCTAAGGGTATTAGGCAGACATTTAGAATTTTTAGATCTATAAACTGTTTCTGAAGATATAACTAATCTAGATTTTATGTTATGTTCGACATTTTACAACAAACCTACCAATCTGTAGGTAGAACGAACTGTTGAAGAATTAAGATCTGTGTATATATTTGAAATAAGGCTGCATTATCCATTTAAGTCTTACATACGTCATCCCTGATTAATATCTGGAGATTCATCTTTAGAAAAATGTAATATCTTGAATACCTTTAATAGTACATAATGGTATTTCCCAGCTTCCACTTGCTTGGCATGTAATTGTAGCCAGATTTGAGTCATATCCAGAATCACAGGTGACACTTGCAGTTGATCCATAAGTAGTAGTTGTAGAGGTAAGATCCACAGTCCCGTTTGATACAAGTGGTACAGAGCCACAGTCTTTTAAAAATAAACTTCATTATATTATATTGATATTTTACAAACACTGAATACATATCAACACTTAGCAGATACACAGAAATTATATCATGATAATATTATGTACCTAGTTTTTGTTGCATGCATGTTACCAAAAAAAAGAACCTTCCATCTTAACGCTATCCAGATAGAACAAGAGGGTCTTTGCAACGATTTAATAAAGGAATGCAAACAAGAGACCAGAGTAATATAGAATACCTTTGATGGTACATGTTGGTGTCTCCCAACTTCCACTTGCCTCACATGTTATCGTAGCCTCGTTTGAATCATATCCCGGATCACAGTTGACAGTCGCAGTTGATCCATAAGTGGTGGTTGTAGAGGTTAAGATGACAGTCCCGTTAGATACAGATGGCTCAATGCCACAGTCTTTCAAAGATTAAATTGTATAACCATCAGTTTTTAAAAAATGAAGAGAATAATATCATTCCAACAATAAAACATAGTTTATAACAATTACGCCGATACTACTCCCGCACGATATCTTAAACGACAACATGTTTATATTATTGTTTGATTGTTATTCTTCTCATGCATCGTTGAAGTCAAAAAGGTTGTCAATGAAAGATGTTAACTGAATATTGTAATGTTATATAAAAATATTTTATGTATTGAAACATTTTACTGAAGAAAAATCATAATTATCAAATATGTTCTCGTTTGAGTCATCGTGCGGGATTTATACACTAAAATTGAAGTAAGGCGAAAGGACGAGAATCACTTCATTCATGCTACAGGAGATAATATGTCTTAAGTTTTACATTTTCTATATATTTTATTTTGTTGGGTTTAACGTCGCACCGACATAATTATAGGTCATATGGCAACTTTCCAGCTTTTACATTCCGTAAGCCAGCTCGATTGATTCCGCAAATGAAGAATTCAAAGCCCCGAGTGAGGCTCGAATCCACATCGATGACGGGTAAGTGATTTGAAGTCAGCGACCTTAACACTGAGGCCCCCTTTTTATTTCTTCTAAACAATTTTATATTGTAATATTCATCTAGGACAAAACAGTGATCTAACTACTATTATAATGATAATCTTATTATATACCTTCACCTTTTTGTTTGTTGTTTTGTTATCGAACGCAATATGAAAAATGTTTGTCGATGTTAGAAGGTTTTGTATGCTCTATTTTCAGAAGTGTGCCAGGTCGTGAATAATTAAAATCAAGTAGTCCTCAACATACAGTACAAAAGATACAATTCTGCCTGATCATATTTACTTGTGAAACACAAGCTGTATCTTTGACAGGATTTATATATGTATATAATAAATACAATATATTTGATAATGCATATCAGCTTTTGCCAATATCCACTTGTTACTGTGGCTCAATCTGAATCATATCCAAGGTCAAAGCTGACAGCTGCACTTGATCCATAAGTATTATGACAGCTCCGTTCGATAAAATTGATTTTGAGCAAAAGTCTTTTAAAAATGAATGTCAGCAGATACACGGAATTTATCATTTTCAATAATTTCACAAACCAAGACTATCATTACAACGAATTTATCAATACAAAAATTTAAAGGTAGAATCAGAGGGCAATAATCTATTAACTTTTACTTATTTCATCAATGATTCATATTTTGAGATTAATCTCTGAGAAGAGAGAAATATATATTAAATACCTTTGATCGTACATGTCGGTGTCTCCCAACTTCCACTTGCCTGGCACGTTATAGTAGCTGCATTTGTAAATTTATTTTGCTTTTATTTTAGCAACTCTGAAATCCTATAACTGATTTTTAAAATTTATAAAAATAAGTTTATAATTTATAAAACTCAGGTGTCTTTTCTGTTTTCATTGCTGTTATTCCCAAGTAATATGCACCTTTGTAACATTTCATTGAAAGAGAAGCAAATAGTTTATTTTAAACAAATTATTATTAGTGTGTTATGAAAATGACATTGTGTACTGGAACTGACATATCACGTTATGGAAATGACAAGAAACACAAAGAGTACGTTTGAATGTTTTATGTATTAATCAATTATTATCTTTAAAACTTTTTCAGTTATATTAACTAAGTCGATTCGCCGTAAAACCCAACTCACCCACTCATGAAATAACAACATCACCGCTTAGCTTAATAGCGACAGCGCAGATCTACGGATCGCGAGTTCCATCCTCGGGTAAGGTGTATGTTCTCCGTGACGATTTGATCAAATCAGTTTGCAAGAAATCATTCAGTCTTCCATCTCTGATTCATATGGGGAAGTTGCTGAGAACAGGCTTGTACTGGTACAGAATCCAGGAACGCTGGTTAGGTAAATATAATCTGAAAAGTAGATCACTCGGAAGCACCGAAAACAAGGCAAACAGTGAAAATTGCAGACTCGGTTTGATCGAGTCTGTTCATGAGGAGTAATGGAAAATGCAACACTGCTCACACCTCCTAGCACCGGCGTAAGTCAAATGAGTTCAGATCAATGATCCCGAAACAACAGACAGAAAATATAACAACTGCCCGCCTTTACATAACTGAAATACTGTTGAAAATCTGCGAAACTGTTAAACGTTTTCCGGATGGTAACTCAAGAGTGAGTGAGTTGGGTTTTACGGCGAATCGACACAAAATGATCATATATCGCCGAGAAGAAGTCATATTGCAAAAGCCAACTGTAAAGAAACTTAAGAATGCTTGGGTCAAGGATCATGAAAGTTGGTAGCAAGGTTGGTAATGACCAGCAGCTGACCCCTATTAATTTTGAGGTCAGTAGGTCAAGGTCAAAGTGACCCGGAACAGTTAAACCGTTTCCGGACAATAACCTGAGAATGCATGGGCCTGGGATCACGAAACTTGATAGGGAGGACCAGCAGATGACCCCTATTGATTTTGAGTGAGTGAGTGAGTGAGTTGGGTTTTACGGCGAATCGACACAAAATGGCCATATATTGCCGAGAAGAAGTCATATTGCAAACGCCAACTGTAAAGCATAAACATTGATGTAAAAATGTAAAGCATACCTAAAACATCCATGTAAAATGTAAAGAACACTATGAATAATGTAAAACATATCTAAAAACATCCATGTAAAAATGTAAAGCATATCTAAAAACAGTAATGTAAAAATGTATGTACGTGTGTGTTAAATAAATCTTTCAAAGATTGAACGTCATAATATGTACTACGTATGGCCAAGGTCAAAGTGACCCAGAACAGTTGAACCGTTTCAGGACGATAACCTGAGAACGCTTGGGCTTAGGATCAAGAAACTTGATAGGGAGGTTGACCATGACCATCAAAATGAATGCATCCTGGGTGTGTGTGTGTGTTTGGGGGGGGGGGGCGGCATTTCGTGTTCTACGAGCTCTTGTTACAAAAACTATTCCGATCTTTACCAAACTTGCTGACAATGTTTGTGGGCATATTATCTCGGCCAAGTTTGATAACCAGCAAAGTCGCCATAGGCACTCTTGGATTATGGCCCTTGAATTACTCGAAAAACTGCAAATTTAGCCTTGTCCGCTCTCTAACGTTTTCATCCGATCTTCACCAAACTTGCTGACAATGTTTGTGGGCATAATATCTCGGCCAAGTTTGATAACCAGCAAAATCGCACTAGGCACTTTTGGATTGTGGCCCTTGAATTAGGCCAAGTTCTATGACGGGCGTAATTTGTGACAGTCTGCCACTCTAATTTGAAATTACCACATACCGATTTTAGACCCAATATAAACAAATACATTTGATCTAAATGGCAATCGTCATGGAACAATGCTTCATTCAATAAACTTCATATCAAAATAGCAAAAAGTAGAAACTACTTTAAACCTACTCTAGGGGAATGGCACAAAGGGAACGGATCTGTTCGCAGGGAGGAATTTGTTCTTTCTCGCTGTCGAATAGGCCATACCCGTTTGACTCATTCTTATCTTTTGAATAAAGAAGATTAACCCGAATGTGTACCATTTCAAACATCGCTAACTATTAAACATATTTTAATCGACTGTGTGGACTTTGCTACAAAACGCAGTACATATTATGACGTTCAATCTTTGAAAGAGTTATTTGAAAACGTTTCAGTCAGAAATATTTTAACGTTTTTAAAGCAGATAGAAATTTATCAAAAATCTAAGCTGTCATATTTTTATTTACATCTTTTGCAATATTTTTCTGTTTGCAGCTGATATTTTAACACATACGTATATACATTTTTACATAACTGATTTTAGATATGTTTTACATTATGCAGTATGCTTTAAAAGGCTAGATTTGCAGTTTATCGAGAAATTCAAGGGCCATAATCCAAGAATGCCTATGGCTATTACGTTCTTCTTGTATGTAACTACTGGCCAATTTTATAGTAATTTCACACAAAAGGTCCGCGTGTGGCCTATTACAAAGATTATTCAAATTAAATCGATTAATATAAAATGGAGGCCACCAGAGGGCGTGGGCACTTTAATTTTTCCCAACACAACAAATATGTTAATTTTGTGACATTTCATGTATATTGTTCAAGTTATTCGAATTCGTGTAAAAACATAGCCGCCAGGGGGTTTTGTCATATTTATAGAGGGAAATTTAATGCTCTTGTATGAAACCACTGGCCTGAATTTAAAACAATTTCATACAAATGGTCTAATACTTCGATCAGATAAAAATTGTGATATAAATGTTGGCAGACGACCTTTAAACCTATGTCGTTAAGATCATTCATAATACCATATTTCCATGTGGTGTCATAAGCTTTTTCTAAATCGAAAAAGCAAATACTAGATTCTCTTTTTTAATAAATGTATCACGAATAAAATTTTCCAGTCGGACAAGATGATCAGTTGTGCTGCATTGTTTGTGAAAGCCGCTTTGAAAGTTTGTGATTAATCCTTTCGATTCGAGGTACCAGACTAGTCTAGAATTAATCAGACATTACAGAGCTTTACATAAACAGCTAGTAAGGGCTATCGGTCTATAATTACATGGGTTCGTGCTATCTTTTCCGGGTTTTGTATGGAAATAACAATAACTTCTCTCCAGGAGTCTGGAAAAATACCAGTTTTCCATATAATATTGTAGATTTCAAGGAGAACGTCTAATGATTTTTGTGGTAAGTGTTTTAAAAGTTGATAATGTATTTGGTCTGGACCAGCTTGCAGTATCATGACATTTGTCTAGAGAGTCAAGTAACTCTGTGGTCGAAAAAGGTTTATTATAATCTTCCTCATTATTTGAATCAAAATTCAAAGGTTTGCTTTCTTTAGTTAACTTAATGTTTTGGAATCTTTGGTCATAATTATGTGAAGAAGAGTTTTTTGAAAAACCTTCACCAAGAGTATTAGCAATGTCTTCTTTGGTAGATGCAGTAGTCTGGTCAGATTGTTTAAGATGAGAAACATTTGAAGTTTTTCCTTTTCCACTTATTTTACGAATCATTTCCCACACTTTTTTAACCGATGACCTAGATATAAGTTTAGAAACGTATGAATGCCAGGAGTTTTTCTTTGCTTGTTTTATAGTTCTGCGAGATTTTGCTCTAAGAACCTTAACTGATTGCAGATTGTCTTTTGTCCATCGAATATTAAATTTTTAACGGCCGCTCTACGTTTTCAAATAGCGGTCTTACAATCATCATTATACCATGGTTTATTTTTTGATTTACCATTTCTTGAAGTTTTTTGGAATGGACTTGTCTGCAAGATCTGATAAAATAACAGAAAACCGATCAATAGGATCAAAACAATTGGCGAAATTCTCCAAAGACAAATCATGTTTGCATAAAGACTGATATTGCTGCCAGTCGGCCTTATTAAATTTAAAATAAGAGGAATCAGCTGACGTTTGCTGAACAATACTTGATAAGATAATCGGGAAATGATCACTCCCATGTAAGTCATCTAACACCCTCCATTCGAAGTCAAGAAAAATGCTTGGTTAACAAATTGACAAATCAAGAGAAGAGTAGTGTCATGTAGGTATGTTTTGGATTTATCATTCATTAAGCAGAGAGAATTTCTTTCAATAAAGGTTTCAATAATTTTACCTCTAGTATTGCTATCAGAACAGCCCCAAAACTCATGGTGACCATTGAAATTTCCCATCAGAATAAACGGTTGCGGTAGTTGATTGATCAGGTTGTCAAGGTCTTCAAGATTAAGTTTAAATCTAGGAGGTATATACATTGAACAAAATGTTATAGGTCGATCCATAGTTACATGCAATGCAACTGACTGAATAGTAGTATTCAAAACAATTTCTCTATGCGGACGTGCATTATTTATTAAAATTGATGCGCCACCAGAAGCCTTTTCTAAACTTTTATTGATAAAGTTATACGTTGAATAATGTTTAAAGGATATGTTGTCAGTTTCTTTCAAAAAGGTTTCACTTAAACTCATCAAAGAGGGATTATATTTTGATAGAAGAAGAAGAATTTCATTATAATTAGCTCTAAGTCCACGACAGTTCCACTGGATTATTTTATTCGACATAATATGTTCTTTCTGGAAACATGATATTCACACTATTCAGTCTTCTCAGGAGAAGACATCCTAGTAATCTTTTTCTCCGTCAAAGATTTAGGAGGTATGGCAGGAGGCTTAGACGAACGTCCATCCTCCTCATCCTCCATCTAGTGCTAGATGTTCAAACCGGTTGTTTACTGGGTTCTGAAGTTGGGGCTGGATTTTGAGAAACGGTCACTGAATCTGTTTGAGTAAAAGCATCAGTACACTGTGTTGTTTTGTTAGCGACATATTTAGTGATTGATGAATAAGTTTCTGCGAGCGAGTGATGGAGATGTTAATTTAGCATTGGCAATTTGCCTGGCCTCTGGAAATACAATGCCTTGTGTTAACTTGACATGAAGAACCTCCTTCTCGTGTTTCTGTCTTGCAATCGCGAGACCTGGCTGAATGTGGCTCGCCGCAATTCACACAACGCACTGTATAATTGCACTTGTCCTCGTTATGGGAATGGCCATCTCGACAGCACTTTGGGCAAATGTGATCACTTTTGCAGTTTCTCTCGTTGTGTCCGAACTTAAAGCAGCAGTAGCGTTGAAGTGGATTAGGGATATAGGTTGTAACTTTTGTCATGAGGTATCCAACTTTTATGACTGAAGGAAGGAAAGGTATGCCGAAAGTAAGAATGATAGTGTTTGTGTTAATTTCTTTTCCTAATCGTTTAATTTTGATTCGTCTAGCAGCCGTGAAATGTTAATCAGTAAGGCCGTGCACTAACATGGCCGGTTGAAGAAGGATGTTAATTTAAATAAATTTTGAGCATGTGCTGCTTTTTCTACTTCAACGAGCAGATCCCCTGTGCGTAACTTTTTAACGGACTTCGGAACACCAGCAACACCTTGAAGTGTTTTTTCAATTACGAATGGAGAAAGACTTGTCATTTTAAAAAGTTTCATCAGTTGACTGAATTAATAGAAATATTTGAAATGCAATGTTGAATGTGTATGTCGGTGAGAGGGATTCTCACCTTCCGTGCCATCTGAGTCTGTTTCGGTATGCGGTCGTTTGTTTTTATTTCGATTTTTCATGTTGAATTTGTTTAGATTCGTCACTAGCAGCCCCCACCCGCCGCGGAGTCCAACAAGGGCGGATATCCAGCTCAAACATGTTAGGGATACTGTAGTGATATACTCGGCCAGGTATTTTACAATCTTGTTTATATCACCAGCTGTATTGCAAAAATGCAACAAGGGGATTCAAGGAATTGCTACTTTACCCAACCAAATGACCCTAAGCCACCGCCTTCTAGGAAATAGAAATTGTAATACATATTGCCATGACGTGTTCAATACTTTTGTGTGAACGTACTATGAAAGTTGCTAAACGCAGCAAAATGTGACAAGAGAAGGAAAGTACATTTGATTTTGTGTGACGTTAATTTGCCAAAAAATAATTGTGCATTGTCAAAAGGAAAAAAAAAAACAGATGCAGTTTGATATGACGAATTAGAAGATTAAGAGTAATTAAAAGTGCAATTTCCTAGGGTTGATCGTATCGGGACAATACGACCGCCAAAAACGTCTAGACCTAATTAGAGGGCAAAAATGTGTGTTGGCACCCACACCCCGAAAAGGGGATGCACACATGTAAACAAGCATGCATCACCTCCCCGGGGTGCTATGGGGCACCTCAACATCCAGGACCCTCCTCTCCGGCTTACGGGCCGCCACCCACGGCAAACGGGCGGCTCCATTTTCGGGGGAGTCGTACCCCTCTGGATGGAGATACAGCCGGCATTTTCTACCCCCCCCCCCCCCCCACGCGCCGGCAATGGACTCAAATTGAGACAGAAATGAATTTTCCACATGGTGTCCAATTAAAATTGCTTTCCTTTCTGCTTTTCGATTTCTTTCCTCCTCTTTTGAACCTTTTGCTGGTTGACTTACTTGTGTTTTTTTAAATCTGATGCCATTTTTATGAGCCAGGCCAGACATTAAAAGCAAAACATTGAAATGTTGCAGATTGAAAGGACAAAATCGTCATTTACGACATTCATTGGACCCATATAAAGCCATCACAAATACTCCGTGCCTGTGGGCTCAGAGAACAATACCAGACAAAGAATGATTATTTTTAAACAAGAGTGGCAGACTGTTACAAAATACGTCCGTCATCGAACTTGACCTAATTCAAGGGCTATAATCCAAGAGTGCCTGGGGTGAGTTGGCTGGTTATCGAACTTGGCTGAGATATTATGCCCACAAAGATTGTCAGCACGTTTGGTGAAGATCGGACGAAAACTGTTCGACTTAAGAGAGCGGAGAAGACTAAATTCACAGATTTCGTGTATTTCAAGGGCAATTATCACACTTAGCCGAGATATTTTGCCCATAAACTTTGTCATGTCACCAAATTTGGTGAAGAACGGATAAAAACTGTTTGACTTAGAGGGCGGACAAGGCTAAATTTGCAGATTTAGAGTAATTCGAGGGGCATAACTCAAGAGTGTCTGGGGCGATTTTGCTGGTTATCGAACTTGGCCGAGATATTATGCCTACAAACATTGTCACCAAGTTTATATAAAAAAAATAGTGAAGAAAAATTTATTATTTTTTCCGACTCGCTTTCTGTTTTACAATCAATTCATAACCGAGAAATGGAAAATCCATTCATTCAAAATATTCTTCTCAGGTTTCATGAACTATCTGTAAAAAGTCTATCATATTTTGTTGGATTCCCAGTCATGTTGGTATTCATGGAAACGAGGATGCTGATATTGCAGCAAAGAAATCCCTTTTATTATCACAATCTAATTTGAAATTACCTCATACCGATTTTAGGCCCAATATAAACAAATACATTTTATCAAAATGGCAATCGCACTGGCGCCAAACCAGAAAGAAAATGCCTCTGTACATGTTATACCCTACCCTAGGTATTCTATAAGAACCATGGTCATGAAGGGGAAAATATACTAACCCGTTTCAATCGTATATTTCTCAACTTAAATGCGCAGTTCGGTGAATGGGTACCTGGTATATTGAACAAGCGATAATTTATCTTCCAACGTGCACCAGTTACATTGTCTCAATATTCCATATTGCTCAGATTATCAACATAGTTTATGCTTTCGTCAACGTTACAGAAAAAAACTTGCGTGACCTTCCCTAATGAACATCCGGTCTAGAGGTCACGGCAGTGAGCACATGTTAGGCGAAACATAAACAAACAAAAACAGAATTTTAAAAAAATCACAATTTTACACAAAAACTCGAAGTGATGAATGAAATTCATCTTGTATATGATTTTTAATTTGAAATCATACATTGGTCTACATCTGTTCTGTTTATTTTATTCAGCCAGTCAGAATGTTTTTGTTTTTTTTTTCATTACAGCTTCTTTTTGTTGTTGGCCTACTATGTAAATGCGTGGCTCTGGGGCTGTGTTTTTGGTGGTCTGTGCTTCCGGGAAATCTACCCTTACGTATTATCTTTTGTAATGATCTGCAACGGAACTTCACCAGGGAAGGTCAAGCAAGTTTTTTTTTGTAACGTTGAAAAAACTATAAACTACGCGTTGTTTTTGTAAGATAAGAGTATTGAAGAAATGTGACCGGTACACAGTGGGAGATAAATTACCACTTGTTGGATATCCATAGTACACATGTATCGAACTGCGTGCTTTAGGTATGAAATGCGCGATTGAAACGGGTTAGTATATTTTCCCCTTCATGACGATGGTTCTTATAGAATACCTAGGGGTAGGGTATAACATGTACAGAGGCATTTTCTTTCTGGTCTGGCGCCAGTGGTTATACCCATTTGACTCATTCTTATCTTTGAAAGAGTTATTTGAAAACGTTTCAGTCGGAAATATTTTATCGTTTCTAAAGCAGATAGGAATATATCAAACAATGTAACATTTCATATTTATATTTACATCTTGCAATATTATTATGTTTGCAGCTGATATTTTAACACACACATTTTTACATAACTGATTTTAGATATGCTTTACATTTTTACATGGATGTTTTTAGGTATGCTTTACATTCTTACATCAATGTTTATGCTTTACAGTTGGCGTTTGTAACTTCTTCTCGGTGATATATGACCATTTTGTGTCGATTCTCCGTAAATCCCAACTCACTCACTCACTTGTTGAAGATCGGATGAAAACTGTTTGACTTAAAAGAGCGGACTTGCTTTTTGACGCCGCCCGCCACGGGGTTTCACATAATACGTCCCGCTCTTCTTTCAGAGACGGGCGTATAAAAATGGAGACAATCTAATGATGTATAGTATACATTTCAACTACTGCCTATGCTGTTGTTTGCATGATATTAATGAAGTTCACATGCTTAAAATTCCCAAAAGTAAAGTTATAATTGAAGATAAATAAAAGTTTCAAGTAAGTCAGAATAAATAATATTACTGAGTCAAAATTTGCAGATTAATGATCCTGTCTTTTTACAAAACTTACTGGTTGTTACTAAACAAAACGACTCGTGGTGATATAATTAAATGAAGTAATATGTATTGCTGCCTTGTATTCGGCACATTAATGAAAATATGAACAAATTAAAAGGTACTTTTATTAAGGTCTGGTTTGTGTTTCAAATTGCAGTTTTTTTCAGCAAATGAAAAACTTGATCAGACAAAGAAATTCGCAAAATTTAGTGACTGCGAAAAGCTGTGGATAATAGAATGTTCATCCAAGAAGTTATCAGTTCATGGGTTCACAATCAATCTTGATACAGAAGATACAATGCATTGCATGAAAATGGAATTGATAATTGAATCAATTGTCATATCTTTAATGTAATAGAAAGATCCTTTGGAGGCACAAATGCAACCAAGAAGGATAATAGCAGACTCAGTTTGATCGAGTCTGTTCATGAGAGGTAATTAAATTTGCAACACCTCTCATGCCCTCTAGCTCTGGCTTAAGCGGAACTCTTTTATACATATGTTGAATGGACCCCATGGTCCAGGACCAGAAAATATAACAACACTGAATGCAAGTACGGGGAGATTAAAAGTTGCTGTTGTGATAGTAAATAAAATCTATAAAAGATGGAATTGCACTTTGTGCATCATTGAAGGTTCCATGTGCACCGCCGTATGAATACCTCTTCGGATGGCTGGTACTTACTTGTGTTTTGCTCATGCTGGGGCTAGAGGGCGGGGACGGTAGCTTGCACTTCCACTACCGTTCGCGAACAGGCTTAATCAAACCGAGCCGTAACATTTTCCACTTGTTTATCTATTTTATTATTTTAGACCCCCGATCGCTCTCCTGACTAATAAAATATGTAAGAAGATCCCTTGGAAGCAAGAAGAATAATAGCAGACTCGGTTTGATTGAAAAACTTGATCAGACAAAGAAATTCGCAAAATTTAGTGACTGCGAAAAGCTGTGGATAATAGAATGTTCATTCAAGAAGTTATCAGTTCATGGGTTCACAATCAGTCTTGATACAGAAGGTACAATGCATTGCATGAAAATGGAATTGATAATTGAATCAATTGTCATATCTTTATAGAAAGATCCTCCTTTGGAGGCAAAAATGCAACCAAGAAGAATAATAGCAGACTCGGTTTGATTGAGTCTATTCATGAGAGGTAATGAAATGTGTAACACCTCTCACGCCCCCTAGCACCGGCTTAAGCGGAACTCTATTACACATATGTTGAATGGACTCCATGATCCCAAAGGACCAGAAAATATAACAACACTGAATACGAGTTACATGTTTCAAATGTGAAACTGATGCTAAAATATTTCATATTGATCGTCACAGAAAGTCAGTGTGAAACTGCACATGGCATCCTAATTTCAAGGCTGTATCTTAAAAACAAAAAAGTAGGTCAGTAGGCCAAGGTCTCAGTCTCAGATATTTTTTTAAGTATTTTTTCCTATATAACTCATATAACAAGTGACCCTCAGGGTGTGGCCGCTTTCCACCCCAGTGGTATAAAGAATCTTGTTAGAGATCCACTATGCAATGCTACATACCAAATACCAAAGGCCTATGCCTTGAACTTTCAGACAAGGAGATTTTATTATTTTTTCATATACATGTATGTCTATGTAAAACTTTGGACCCCTAGGGCATGGCCTATTTCATCCCAGGGGCATAATTTGAACACTTTTGGTAGAGAAAACCTAGGCAAATGCAATATACCAAATACCAAAAGGCTATGCCTTGCAGTTTCAGGCAAGAAGATTCTTATATAAATCTATGTAAAACTCGGAACCGCCTGGGTTGGGCCTCCTTTCAACTCATGAGCGTAATTTTAATGATCTTGGTAAAGAACCACTAAGCAACATACCAATATCAAATTCCTAGGTCTTGTGGTTTCAGACCAGAATATATTTAAAGTTTTTTTTTCTATGTAAGTCTATGTAATGTTGGGCCCCCGTGGCAGGGCCTCTTTTCATCCAATGGGCACAATTTGAACAGTCTTAGCAGAGGACCAAAGGGCAATGCTACATACAAAATATTTAAGGCCTAGTTTTTGTGGTTTCAGACAAGAAATTTTTAACGTTTCTTCCTATATAAGTCTATGTAAAACTTGGGACTCCCGGGGCAACCAAGGGGCACAATTTGAACAATACTTATAGAGGACCATTAGATGATGTCACATGCCAAATATCAAGGACAAGATTTTTAAAGTTTTTCATTTCGGTTGCTTGCCAGCAGCCACATAAGTCAAAAAACTTCATCTGCATAATTTTGCAACATTTATAAAATCTGAAAAGTAGATCCATCGGAAGCACCGAGAACAAGGCAAACAGTGAAAATTGCAGACTCGGTTTGAGCAGTAATGGAAAATGCATCACTGCCCACGTCCCCTAGCACCGGCTCAAGCAGTATTCAATCTTCAAATCTAAATGAGTTGAAATCAGAGATCCCGAGTGAGTGAGTGAGTTGGGTTTTACGGCGAATCGACACAAAACGGCCATATATCGCCGAGGAGTGAACGGCCGCTACACAGCACTAAACACCCGCTGTTGTGAAGTAAATAAAATCTGAAAAGTAGATCCCTCGGAAGCACCGAGAACAAGGCAAACAGTGAAAATTTGCAGACTCGGTTTTATTGAGTCTGTTCATGAGCAGTAATGGAAAATGCAACACTGCCCACGGCCCCTAGCACCGGCTTTAGAAGCAGTATTGAATCTTCAAATCTAAATGAGTTAAAATCAATAATCCCGAAGGACCAGAAAATAAATCAACAGAGATGAAGTCGGGGCAATATTTTACGGCCGCCACACAGCACTTAACACCCGCTGTTGTGAAGTAAATAAAATCTGAAAAGTAGATCCCTCGGAAGCACCGAGAACAAGGCAAACAGTGAAAATTGCAGACTCGTTTTGATTGAGTGTTCTTGAGCAGTAATGGAAAATGCAATACTGCCCACGCCCACTAGCACCGGCTTAAGCAGTATTCAATCTTCAAATCTAAATGAGTTGAAATTAATGATCCCGAAGGACCAGAAAATATAAGGAGAAGAAGAATCCTTATTATGCATGAAATCTTGATCTGTGAGCATAGCATGATTAATACATGTATCCAGTTTATCTTAAAAATCAAAAACATTGCAAGATGGCAAGACATTTCCGATTTAATACCCTGTAAATACAAACATCCAAAATCACTAAGTATCAAAAACGCAGAAATTGCTTTTTGTGGGAGAAACAAATTAACATGAAATGTTTTGCCTTTCACAATACAATATGATAAAAACAGAAGAGATTATATTTTAACAATAACAAGGGTCTTTAATAAAATTTTCTAGGTGTAAGTATCTATGTTGTTTCTAACATTAATATTCATTGGACTACCTATTTCTCAGTTTAAAAAGCTTTATAGATGTATATCGCGAGATTTTGGATTTCTGTTACATTTTCACTTTTTAACAATTGCAAAAACTTAAAATTACTCGGATTTTGCTAATAGTATTTTCTTATATATTGCCGACGTAAATGAGAACAAGAGCCCGTCGAACACGAAATGCCCCCAGGAACAGAAATGATATGCAAAGTTCTACTGTCCTGGTTCAATCTGACCTTGACCTTTAACCTATAGACCTAAAAATCAACAAGTGTCATCTGTTGGTCATGATCAACATCCTATTAGGTTTCGTGATCCTAGGCCCAAGCGTTCTCAAGGTATCGTCCGGAAAGGGGTTTAACTGTTCCGTATCAATGTGACCTTCACCTTTGTCAACTGACCTCAAAATGTACAGGGGTCTTTTACTGGTCATGACCAACCTCCCTATCAAGTTTCATGACCCTAGCACCGAGAGTTCTTGAGTTATCATCCGGAAACCGTTTCACTGTTCAGGGTCACTGTGACCTTGAACTTCGTCATACTGACCTTAAATTCAAAACGGGTCATCTGCTGGTCATGAACAACCTTCCTATTAATCTTTTATGATCCTATCCCAAAGTGTTATTGAGTTATCCGGAAATCGTTTAACTGTTCAGGATCACTGTGACCTTGACCTTTGACTTCAAAATCTATAGGGGTGATCTGCTGGTCATGATAAACCTCTGTATCATCTTTTAATGACCTCCCTATCAATTTTCCTGACACTAGGCCTAAGCGTTCTTGAGTTATTGCTAGGTAACCATTTAACCGTTCCTGGTCACTGTGACCTTGATCCTAGGTTTGAGCGTTCTTGAGTTATCATCCGGAAACCGTTTAACTGTTCAGGGTCACTATGACCTTGACCTTTGACTACTGACCTCAAAGTCAATAGGGGTCATCTCCTGGTCATGACCAACCTCCCTAGCAACTTTCATGATCCTAGACCTAAGCGTTCTTGATTTATCATCCGGAAACCGATTGGTCTACATTTCGACAGACCGACCGACCGACATCTGCAAAACAATATAGCTCTCCTTCTTCGCAGGGGGCATAAACAACTGAGCACTCAATGACAAAATGGAATTCGTCCTCCAGGACATTGCAAGATGTACATTTACATTCCTCAAAATAGATGCTTACTGGCTTTCTCCTCCTGCCCGTTTCAACGGCCAGTCTATGAGAGGATAGCCTAAGTCACGAAAATGAAAACCTGTATTTCTACACATTTAACATGTTTAGATATTCGCTGGTTTTAAATTCAAAAATTGTGCTATAAAAGATTGCTCTGCTAGAGTCATTTATATCAGGGTTTAAATCTTGTACAAAAAAATATCCATAACCCTTTGTTTAATATTAAGCTAGATTCATTGCAAATTCAACCTTCTGCACTACAAAACATTTACTTTTGACTTCTTGTCTTACTGCAATAAAAGACCACTACAGAAGTATTGCTCCAAGGTATATGAGAACTCGGGTGTTAATCTGTTTTGGTCCATCAAGAACTCTTGAGATGTTATCAAAAAGCTAAAAAAAAGACACTTCAAATGTTTCGAGTACTTATGACTTTTCTAGTCTTTATACTAATTTACCACATATTCTTATAAAAGACTGGCTTGTAACTAGAGCATTCTTTTCTAACAGTACATTTAAGAGATACAACCTATGGAGTTGTGATCATGTTTGTGAACCCCTAAGGTTTCTACTAGATAACATATTTATCAAATTTAGCAATTAAACTTAAAAACAAGTAATTGGTATCCCGGTGGGAACCAACTGCGCCCCACTCATTACTGATTTATTCTTATACTGTTATGAACGAGATTTCATGCTTAGTTTATCCACTGAGGACACAATTTGAAATTACTGAAGCTTTTAATGGAACCTCAAGGTATCTTGATGATGATATTTTAAATATGGACAACCAATATTTTTCAGAAATGGTGAAACATACTTACCCAGAAAGTTACAGCTTAACAAGGCTAATACTTCAGATTTAGAAGCGTAATTTTTGGATTTAAATTTAACAAAATGTTTGGATTTAAATGTAACAATTGTGAACTTTTTCGTTTTGCAAGAGCTTACTCCAAGATAGAGGACTTTAATGACAGAAATCTTCATATCACCAAGAAATAATTACAACTGGGTTACCGTTATCATAAGCTACAGAAAGCTTTCAGTAAATTTTACTACAGATCGTCGGAACTGTTAGAAAAAAATACAATACTAACCTAAAAACACTTTTAAAACTTACACACCCGGAATACTATGGAGACGTAGTTTATAAAATTTGGTAAATTAAACATAGTCCTTATTTTAATTAAATATTCTTAAAATGTGTTAAAAGGTTTATCAAAAGAGGATACGATGCGAAAACCGTGAAGCACGGTACATGTTTAGTGATTGACGCCTCTACAGTTAATCGCTACGCTTTCCTATTTGATGGTTCGATGACTAATAAAGTGTAAAAAGACAAAGACAAATATCAAACGGGGAATGCCACATACCAAAAACGCAGCCTCCCCAAAACGAAACCCACAGCACGCAGACATGCACACCACAAACACACATACACACACAAACACAAAGCACACGTGAGGACAAAACGAACAAACAAAGGAACACAGTGGGACACCGCCTTGGAACGGTTAGTGGCAAAAACACCACTGGGGAGCTTAAACGGGTTTATGGTGCGCACCCAACCTCACATTTACCCGAACCATGTTCCAAAGACACGGGACAGTGTAAATAAAAGTAATCCCCTTCAGGTGAATCTCTAACAAACGTAGTGGAAACAAAAAAGCATGACATGTAAAACACAAAAATGCCCGTGTATAAATATATAAAAAGCAAACCTTAAGAACCAAAAACGTATGTACTCGATGCCTTTTCAGAAGACAGAGCAACAAGAGAGACACCCTGAAGGGCCCGACGAAACAGACCAGAAGAAAGATATCAAAACAATTCAGTCCTGGTAGGATTAAAAAAACTGCTTATCATAGAGTCCTTCCCATCTTCCGTCGGACACAATCAAAGAGGGAAGCGTAGTGTCCAACTGTAAACGGATTGAACATTAAACATGCGGTATGTCCTGAAACAGTTTGGTCGTAACCTCTTTTAATAAAACGTTTTATAATTTTACCAAATACAGTTGGAAAATTACCATGACCAAAGATCTTACGAAGTTTGTAAAACTAATTCCCCATAAAAAAAACTGGTTTAGAAATACCTTCTCGCAGAAGTGTCTTTAAATTCCTATTGAATTTTAAAACTAAATCAGAATTAAGATAGTAAAATTTAGCAAAATGTTTACGCAATTTGTAATAACGGTAGCCTTGCTGAAGAAGTTTACGTTCATTGAAATCCTTGACATTGCTACACGTTCTGGCAAACCGATATAATTGAGAAATATATACTCCATAAGACATATAGGTATATCCCAATCCATTTGTTTGGATTTTACGTCGCACCGACATATAATAGGTCATATGGCGACTATCCAGCTTTAATGATGGAGGAAGACCCCAGGTGCCCCTCCGTGCATTATTTAATCACTAGCGGGCACCTGGGTAGAACCACCGACCTTCCGTAAGCCAGCTGGATGGCCTCCTCACATGAAGAATTCAACGCCCCGAGTGAGGCTCGAACCCACATCGGTGAGGGGCATGTGATTCAAATGGGGACAAATTAAAATCATCACTTTTGTCATAAATTTTGGTATGTATAATATTGTCATAGATAGAGAGATGTAAATTAATGATCGTAAGTCTCCATGATGCTTTTCTCCTAAATCCTACATACAACGAACGGATGGAGTTGAATTTTGTCTTGCAGCTTTCTTAGTCATGCCCTGAAAAGTTAGGCTCTTGGTGCTCTGACTTAGACAAGTTGTTGAGTAATTGGTGTAATTATACCTTAGATTTACCATAATTTTATGTTTTACTTTTAAATCTGGTATTTTTGCGCTAATGTTAGAGCCTTTCTCAGCGAGAATTTTATTTACATTGTGTTGTCTAACTTGTTGAAAATAGGGTAAGTGCGGGGTTGGCATGCCCTAAACGCGTTTAAACTCCCAGTTTCCTTTATATAGGTTACTAACCGTTCCAAGGCGGTGCCCCTATTTTCAACTGGTTTTCTGTCTGTCTTGTATTGTCTGTTGCGTATGTTGTCTTGTTTGTTATAAGAGTTTTTTTTCCTCATCCTCGCTCCCCCTTTCGTCCCCTCCTTTCCCCTTGCATTTACGCTCCTTTTTGCATCCCCTCCTCCTTTTCTTTGAGTTAGTTTCGTGGCTCCCCTTTATTTTGGCTGCCGGAATTTTAAGGTGGTTATTTTCCTGTTTATAGGGGTGCGTTTGTGAGCTTGCGAGTCTAAAGCGATGCCCTACTTTGATTTCTTACTTGTCTGATTTCCTGTTAGTTAGTTGGGTGTGGTTGTGTGTTTATCTTTGGTACATGAATGTCTGCGCTATTGTGGTTTACTTTGTAGTGTAAATGTGTTTAAAGAACGTGGCATTCCCTTTGTATATTTATCCTTGTTCTACTTTCCCCTGACTTCCTCCGGCCCCCCCCGCCCCCCCCCCCCCCCCCCCCCCCCCCCCCCGCTTTTAACCCCTGACCGCTTCCTTCCCCACTAGCTATATTTGACATAAATTTATATGTACTTGTTAAATTTTGAAGCAACCCGTCTGTAATATTTTCCATTAAAGCTTCTTTTTGTTTTGAGCCTACTTTGCAAATGCGTGGCTATGAGGCTGTGTTTTTGGTGCTCTGTGCTTCCGAAAAATCTACCCTTACCTATTATCTTTTGCTAAAAATAGTTTCTCATCACCTACTCCTTGTGATAGCTAAACTTCGTTAAAACCTAACCGTGCTAATAGTTGTTCAACTTGCGAAACCCAATACACTCTCCTAGGATGCAATTCATTATATCTTAGTAAATAATTATACACGTGCTTTATATATTTGTTTTCATTGCTATTACATACTTTTAGCCAGAATTTGATTATATTGTAATTTCTCTAAGTTTGAAGATTTCCTCTTCCCTACTCTGCGTAAATAAATGCAATCTGTATCGAATTTTTTTACATCATTTGAAATAATGGACTGATCCACCTCAGCGTTAACAGAATATACCCCTTTTGTACCCGTTTCGAATCTCGCTGCCGTTATTCTGGAAATACATCTGCAACGTACCGCCTCGGTAGCTTAGTGGTAGAGCGTCCGCTTCGAGTGCGGGAGGTCGTAGGTTCGATCCCCGGCCGCGTCATACCAAAGACGTAAAAATGGTAATAGTAACTTCCTCGCTTGGCGCTCAGCATTAAGAGGATAGTGCTAGGACTGGTCGGCCCGGTGTCAGTATAGTAAGACTGGGTGGGATACCATGCCACGTGTCTGCGGCGTGATATTCCAGTGAAGCAGCGCTCACTGCTACAAGTAGACACCGTCGTTTATACGGCTGAAAAATTGTTGAAATAGACGTTAATCCCGAACACACACACTCGTCTGCAACGACCTTTCTGTTTACAATCAATTTTGCTGGATAAGCAATTTGAACTCTTAACACGGGATTTTTGACACTCCCATAATTTTTTTCTTGCTTGTGCTATTTCTATAGGATAATCCCGGTCAGTAGCATATTGGGAATCAAACAATACGTTTACACGCTGCATTATATATTCAGTGTCAGTAAAATCCCTGAAAGCTGCAATAATAGGCCTGCTTGGGGTTTGATTAATTCTCCTAGCTTTCACGATAGACCCGATCCTGTGAACACGCTTTATACAAATATCGTCAATATCTAAATCAAAAAGGTCCAGTATGAATTCCCGTAAAATGTCCGAAGTATTTTCGTTCAGCACATCGGCTAACCCTTAAAAAGTTAAATTGCTACTCCTTGACAGTGTGACCGTGCCTCAACGTCTATACTATGGTATGCTAGTTTTTTTTCATGCACCATAATTGATTTTCAGCTTTGTGATCTGCACGTGTAACTCGTGTTGATATTCTCTCTACTTTATCATTCATCTGCATAAATTTTTCATCATTTCAAGTGTAATTGAAAGTTTATAATCCACTGTCAATAAAGACTGCTTATGTGTATTAGAATTTACACTTACTGTGCAGTAAGTCTGAGCTTGCGTGTCGAAACGCCCCTGTGTGCGTGTATCCTGTATCGGGGATTGATCGCAATCCTTCTATTCTCGAAACACTTGAAATCTATTTTGCATTTTTGCATAGGTTCCAATTGTCTACTCGGCGTACTAGCAAATTGCCCGTTTGATGCAGCCATGCTATAAAACACTTGTGTCCAGCTATAACAACACTGAGATGAAGTCGGGGCGACTTTTTACAGCCAACACAGCACTTAAGGTTAACATGGTGTAATAGCCATATTTCATATCTTGTAACTGGATGGTGATATTTAAATGAAATTTTGTCACTTTAAAGACATTCAAAATTAAAAACTCTTGACCGAGAGATTTTTCAAATTTTATCATTTCTCAGGGAGATAATCGGTATTGAAGTTAACATTGATGCCTATGGGAAATATATAATTTCTTTGATTATGAGAATCTGAACTTGAGTTTCGATAAAATTTTGTGGTAGAAAACTGCATTATATGATTCTGATACAAATATCAAAAAGAAATCTAAAATTCCACGTAGGAAAAAGGAGAAAATCATATTTTTCTAGTTTTCAGGGGAGGTAATTCATGAAAAACCAAAATTATCAGAGGAGGTAATCTAAAGGAAATTTTTGAGAACTTCTGTCACTATATAACTTGTAAATATGCACCTTATTTCTATTGTTTGACATTTTTAAAGCTTAAATTATCAAGTTGTATGTACGCTTTTGGTGAAATTGAGGCCTATTACACCATGTTATCCTTAACATCCGCTGTTATAAGTCAAGGGCTGAAAACTGTAAATTCAGAAAATCCTGAAACTAAAGCTGGGGGCCGTAAGGGCGTTCTGTGGGTCCAGGGCAACGCCCTCGGAAGCTTCTTTGTTTGGGTTTAACGTCGTTTTCAACAGTATTTCAGTCATGTAACGGCGGGCATTTAACCTAACCAGAGTTCCTGGATTCTGTACCAGTACAAACCTGTTCTCCGCAAGTAATTCCCAACTTCTCCACATGAATTATCAGAGGTGGAGGACGAATGATTTCAGACACAATGTCTATTTTCAAATCGCCATGGAGAACATACGCCGAGCCCGGGAATCGAATTCGCGACCCTGTGATCTGTAGACCAACGCTCTCCCTACTGAGCTAAGCGGGCGGGCTCTCGGAAGCTCCTGGATTTTAGCAATTTTTCAACATTTTTGATAAATGTATGGGTTAAGTATTGGTTACTGTCATAACATGCTAACATGATCATATCTTCCAGTATATTTTTACATTTTTGTGTTGTACACTTTTGTTTACTTCATGCTATTTGTATCAACTGAACTTTTTCACTTCAGCCGTATTATTTACACAACAAATCTTGTGTTTATTGGAGGATCCCACAGCAGGTCTCTTTCTGCTCACAATTGTGGCTTTCTTTGTTAATCTGTTTTTCAGTTTTGTTAGTTTGCTAAACGCTTGGCTTTCTCTATTTTCAACTTTGCAATCGAATCACTTAGTTTCTGCACTTCATTTCTTTCCTCTTTCTCTTTCTTTACTTTCATGTACTTCTTGTAAGTACTGAATGCAGTAATACAATTCCTTTTCATAAGTGGTGTAACTTTCATACTAGATGACTTGACATTTTTTTGTTTTTAATGAGCTTTTCACTACTGCTACCGCCACATAGTTCTCAATATTTTTGGCCCTGTCTTCTACAATGATATCCCCCAATGTTGAAGGTTCCTTCTATCAAAGGCCACTAAATATGGTAAGCAAACTGCTTGCTAATCTGGCTATTACTGGGTACCCTTGCTCATGAAACGATTTTAACTGAAACACTTTGGACAAAAAGTAACTATCAACTCTTCTCTTTTGTCTTCTAAAAAGTGTCACAAAATTCTTGCACCTGCCTGTCCACTGGAAAGGCATTTAACTCCATTGCTAAACTACCTTGATCGTCTGACGTGATTACATTTGGTAGCTGACATGCCAAATGCTTGAAGGCGATGGTTGTCTGACTGTGGCCGTGTAGGTGGGGATCTAGCACAGACAAACAACGCAGGGTCTTGTTGGTAAAGGGTAGCTGTAGGATCTTCTTGGCCCCCAACACGTATGTTAGAAAATAAGTCGCTTACCCAATGTTTTTTGGACTTCTCCATGCGAGCATTAAAGTCTAGCAGATTAGCACATTAATAAATTTAATAAATGTTTCAAAGGTTTCAATTTAAAGATTTTATTATACATGTATAATGTAAAACATGAGCTATAGACCATAGATCCCCTGATTCTAAAAACCGTAAGTTTCATTTCCTATCATAATAATTACATTGCATATTAACTTCTGAATGAAGACTAAATAATGATTTCATTTGGCTCTCGAAAGCAGTCAGTATTTACAAGTTAGAATTTATTACAATTTTGTAACAGAATTTCCTGGACTGCAGGTGTTCCTGGTTTTGACTGGTTCTCTGCTTCGTGACTTGGACCTGGCGTTTGCTAACGTGTCCGGTACCCTGAATTTCCTCTGATAGGTTTATGTAGCTGGATACCAGTTAGATTAGTCGGGTCCTCCGTTTCATGATTTGGACCTGGCGTTTGCTTACGTGTCTGGTACCCTGCATTTCCTCTGATTGGTGTATGTTGCTGGATACCAGTCAGATTAGTCTGGTCCTCTGTAGTTAGACTGTGCTGTTTTAATTTTCTGCACTGCAGTTGTTCCTGGTTTTGACTGGTTCTCTGCTTCATGACTTGGACCTGGCGTTTGCTTACGTGTCTGGTACCCTGCATTTCCTCTGATTGGTGTATGTTGCTGGATACCAGTCAGATTAGTCTGGTCCTCTGTAGTTAGACTGTGCTGTTTTAATTTTCTGCACTGCAGTTGTTCCTGGTTTTGACTGGTTCTCTGCTTCATGACTTGGACCTGGCGTTTGCTAACGTGTCTGGTACCCTGAATTTCCTCTGATAGGTGTATGTAGCTGGATACCGGTCAGATTAGTCGGGTCCTCCGATTCATGACTTGGACCTGGCTTTTTCTTACGTGTCTGGTACCCTGCATTTCCTCTGATAGGGGTATGTTGCTGGATACCAGTCAGATTAGCCTGGTCCTCTGTAGTTAGACTGTGCTGTTTCTTTAATTTTCTAGCTGAACTAGACTGGTTGTCAGTAGTTGCAGTACCTAGGTCTTGGTACTGATGAAGCAGCTGCAAAATTACGACAACATTAACAGAAAGTCATAAATTGTACAAATTTAACTTATTTAATAACTCGATGCTGTTAAAAGGCGATAGAATAAAGCACCAAAATTTGGCCAGCACAAAGATGATTTTGTGCATATAAGACACTTCCTGTCTCTGTACTTGGAATCATGACTCTATGTAAAATATCTTTTAAGATAATTCTAACAAACCTTTAAGTACTTCATATGCAGCTTATCTGTTGCTCTGACTAAATACTATTACAGTTTAAAATGTATTTAAACTATTAAATATAAATATTTACAGGTCCGGGATTGAGTTCCACATCTACAGACAGTAATTACTCTCCGGAAATGAGTTCCACATCGACAGACAGTTATTACTCTCCGGGATTGAGTTCCACATCTACAGACAGTAATTACTCTCCGGGATTGAGTTCCACATCTACAGACAGTAATTACTCTCCGGGATTGAGTTCCACATCTACAGAGAGTGACTACTCTCCGGGATTGAGTTCCACATCTACAGAGAGTGACTACTCTCCGGGATTGAGTTCCACATCTACAGACAGTAATTACTCTCCGGGATTGAGTTCCACATCTACAGACAGTAATTACTCTCCGGGATTGAGTTCCACATCTACAGACAGTAATTACTCTCCGGGATTGAGTTCCACATCGACAGACAGTAATTACTCTCCGGGATTGAGTTCCACATCTACAGACAGTAATTACTTTCCGGGATTGAGTTCCACATCTACAGACAGTAATTAGTCTCCGGGATTGAGTTCCACTTCGACAGACAGTAATTACTCTCCGGGATTGAGTTCCACATCTACAGACAGTAATTAGTCTCCGGGATTGAGTTCCACTTCGACAGACAGTAATTACTCTCCGGAAATGAGTTCCACATCGACAGACAGTAATTACTCTCCGGGATTGAGTTCCACATCTACAGACAGTAATTACTCTCCGGGATTGAGTTCCACATCTACAGACAGTAATTACTCTCCGGGATTGAGTTCCACATCTACAGACAGTAATTACTCTCCGGGATTGAGTTCCACATCTACAGACAGTACTTACTCTATCTGTGACAGGTCCACATTCTGAATGATAAGCATATTCAATATGGCATGGTTCATCCCCTCACTAGGGGCCTCCGTGGCCGAGTGGTTAAGGTCACTGACTACAAATCACTTGCCCCTCATCGATGTGGGTTCGAGCCTCACTCGAGGCGTTGAATTCAGGAAGCCATCCAGCTGGCTTACGGAAGGTCGGTGGTTCTACCCAGGTGCCCGCTCGTGATGAAATAATGCACGGAGGGGCACCAAGGGCCTTCCTCCACCATCAAAGCTGGAAAGTTGCCATATGACCTAAATTGTGTCGGTGCGTCGTTAAACCAAACAAAAAAAATCATCCCCGTAATGGTACATAGGTCAGACAAAGTCATCAGCTGGAGCAAGTCCCTCCATTCAGGGGGTGAAAAAAACCCACAAAACATACCCGAAACATAATTCAAGATGCAGTTTATATCCCCACTTTCCATCAGAATACAATATAAAGTTCATTTAAGCTATTTCAAGTAATTGAACAAAATTCAAAAGAAAAACTCAAAATTGTCGAGATTTTTTATCAGAAAAAAGCTCTTGCTGACTCTCATAGTATCATTACATTTCTCTAAGTTGAGCATTGTAGGACCACATTCGTAACAGATCGCATTTGTAACAGATTTCGTACGTGTGCGATCGCATTCGTAACGGGTAAAATGTGTTACGAATGTGTTTGTCCAACATGGGGGTTGACATTAGAAGCACATATGTATCATGTTAAGTTTTATACTGCAAATGACAATCAGTTGGTTGTCATCGCAACATCATTAAACGACTGCCATAAGCACCAGCACAAGTTGATAAGTATCGCCATAAGCACCATCACAAGCGTCGACGTCAATGATGTCATAGAATCATTTGAGCCGAATCATGAGAAAATGGGCCTTCGGGTATCTTCGAGTCTTTGCGACAAGTGTTGACCCAGATCAGCCTTCGCATCCGCGCAGACTGATCAGGGCCCATAGCGTTCGCTGTTATTTCAAAAAAAGGTTTATTCTACCTGAATATGAAATTTTCTGATCCTAACTCAGATGCATAAATGCACAGGTCAACCTATATATACACTTTACGGAAATTCACGAAAATGTCCGAATGCCAAATTTTCCGTGACGTGGCTGAATTTTTATTATCATTTCTGCATCCAATGCCACTACCAATATAATATGATTACAACTTCAGCTACATGTAGACCCACTTGCTCAAGTCACTGGTTTGAACCCGGTGGCGACATACATTTGTAGCTATCTTTCGTCATCAAGAGCTGTTTCAAGTTAGGTGACAAACAGGAAGTTGCCATCACAAGTCAGCGTCGTTGTCGTCGACGTCAATAACGTCATAATTTTTTTTGAGCTGCATCATAAGAAAATGGGCCTTCGAGAATCTTCGAGGCTTTGCGACCAATGTGAGCCCAGATCACCATGCGCATCCGCGAAGTCTGATCAGAGCCCACACCGTTCGTTTACGGGTCTGGTAAAACGCACCGATACACGTTAGGTCTTAACTGGGTGGATGAGAGACACAATATCTCTGGAAATTCCGGCCTGACTGTGAATTCAACCCGCTCCCCGGTTTCGTAATCTGCAAAAATATCCCCTGCACCACCCTCTCCGATGGAAACTAGCTAGTGTTCGCAAGGAACCGAGATGTTATAGATATATAACTTCTATACAAGTTTGGTCAAAATGAAATAATGAAATATGGTCTCTATTGTGTTCACATGACCAAAATAAGCAAATTGTGCCATAAATAATGTCATTTTATTTTTTGTCAGTTTGTTAAATGCGATCTGATACATACGTTGTCCTACATAGCGTCATTAGTAAATCCATGGAATTTTAGATTATCAAGGACCTATCTAACACCCAACAACACAGTCATTCTACGTTGTAGATATAGAAGGCTTTTTTGCCATATCATTAGGTCGTCTGCTGTACAGACTACACATCTGACGCCAATTTAAAGATACAGTCGAGGTAACAGTAGAAGTAGCTGACAAATAGCGTGATATGGCTACTCTTCGAGGAAAAAAGATATATAGTTCCTACAATATATAATTTCTAGGCAAGCTTGGTCATAATCAAATCATAAATGTGATCTCTGTCATGTTCACAATGCTAAAATCAGCAAATTTTGTCATTTAAGGGACCATAACTCCAGCAAAAATGTTGCTATACAGCTGGTTTTCGTCAGGAACCGAGATGTCATAGATATATAACTTCTCTACAAGTTTGGTCAAAATGAAATAATAAATATGGCCTCTATTGTGTTCAAGGAAGTGAGATCCTATATAAGTTTAATGAAAATCAAATAATAAATGTAGTCTCCACTGTGTTCACAAGCAGCATTTTTTACCAAATCAGGGGCCGTAACTCGAAGTCAAATAAATGGTGCAATACGGTTGTCTTTGAAAGGAACCGAGATCTTATAGATATACAAGTTGTATTCATATTGAGTCAAAATAACAAAACATGTGGTCTTAATCGGGTTCACAAGGCTAAAATCATTAATTATTGCCATTCCAGGGGCCATAACTCCTAGACGAATAAGGTGATATGGCTGGTTTTCGAAAGAAACCGAGATATAGATCTATATTAAGTTCTGCGCAAGTTTTGTCAAAATCAAATGATAAATGTTGTCTCTGTCATATTCGCAATAAAAATGTGAACGGACGGATCATCGCAATAGCTTACTTTGTCACTTCGTACAAGTGAGCTAAAACATGTAACAAATGTGTTTCAGATGTAAAAATGCACTTTTTTGTTCATTTTTCCGATTGAAAATGACATGTGACAAATGTGATCAGATGTCACATCAAAAATCGGCATCGATCACATTCGTCACAAAAATTGTTACATATGTGCTTGATTTCTGTTACGTATGCGATCTCATTTGTAACACGTGTTACATATGCGATCGCATTTGTAACACCTGTTACAAATGCGATCTGTTACGAATGTGGTCCTACAGGTATTACTAAAAATGATCGCTGATCTAAAAACACCGCAAAAATTAGCTCAGTGCACTTTCCCAAAACAAACAAACAAACAAACAAAAGAACAAAACAAAACAAAAAAAAAAAAAAAAAAAAAAAAAAAAAAAACAACAGTGTCACAAAATGTCAAAGCGTTTTCATTAACTACAACGAATGAGTCTTGTATTTGTAATAAATATCTAAATTACGTAAACGGCTGAGAGAGCATTTAAACGCAAATTTTGGTTCGACTTGACCAGTGGCTCATGCCTCAGCAGAAAGCCAAGTTGTACATTATCATCGATCTTACTTATATACTGACGTGATTTTTTTTGTGGCTTAAATATAAAGTTTTGATTTATTTTCAGATTTAAGGAATTATTGCTTGACTTTCATAACGTTTAATTAAATATGTAGACTTTACCGCGCGAAAGAATGAAGCTGCAGTACAAATGAATATATGGCAATAAGGTTATTGTAATGCCTGCTATTTATAATTCAAAAACACAGGGTTATCGTATTGCTGCTATTCATTTTAATGTTTTATGGGGTAATCCACCTTTGACCTTGAGAAAATTTAACAGAGTCGACAGGGTTCCAAACAGGAACTCCAAGAATAACTGAGACATAGTACAAAGGCCTTAAAAGGCAACAAAAATCTAATAAGAGCAATTTACATGGTAACAGTTATGTTACGATGTTTGGCGGTTTTGGTTTCTGTCGGAGCCAACGTTTCAAGCACATGACAACATTTTTAGTTAATTTGATAATAATCCCGTCAGAGATGCACTACACTGATATTAGCTGTACAACATCACCCGGTGCATGAGACAGGTGTATACGGGAAATGACGGTAAGGAGAGTGGGTAAACTCCAGATGCACGTCTCAATACGAAATGTACCAGAATTTTAACTCAGGGCTGCCAACATACGCGACTTTTTGATACCGTTCACACGAAGAAAATCTTTCGATTCAGGTTTTGCTGTCTTCGACGCTCTTTATCTAATGAAAATCACTCAAGTAATAAGAAAAATATAGGAAAAATGTCTCCTGAATCGAAACATTTTTTTCCGTAAATTGACGCAGGTTTGCCACCCTTTTTTACTCCAAGTAGCAACGTTTAAAATATATAACAAAATCTCATAATAAATGTTTTATTAATACTGATATTTTACGGGTATGTTATTAAGGTGGAATGCGCCTAATTTGAAGTTGTTGGGTTCCGTTTCGACATTTTGTTTAATATAAAATTCAGCATATTTCTCCCAGAATGCGTATTTTACTTTTTTGATATTTCTGTAACTTTTTTCACTGCAAACCTTGACGTCCATTTTTTATGAACCAGGATTTAACGTCTGTCAGACGGTTTTCGTATATTGTTCTGTTCATTCTACAAAAATCGATTTGCTTTTTCCTCATCATATTTTCATTTAAAATGTCTTAGCAATGGTGTATGATTTGTGGAGATCATTTAACGTAAAAGCCGATGTTGTTAATATTATTATTATTATACCAACTTATATAGCACGCTTTTCATACAAAATATGTACGTTCAAAAGTGCTTTACAAAAACACAAAGAACACATACATACATATACATACATGTAAATATATTGGTAAAAGATTAAAAGGAACAGTAATTAAAACAAGATCATCCATAAAATATGTTCAACGTTAAATTACATTACGAGAGCAATCCCTTTCTAAACACGAAACAAATGTTTTGGGTTTAACGCCATTTTCAACAGTACATTTCAAATGTGTATTTCAAATTTTGTTATTTTATATAACATATATGTATATGGAACAATATTAAGGCAAAAATTGCATATTGCCTTCTTGCGTACACGTGTCTCTGTCTGACAAGCTGACTGCTTGATTTTGACATTCGGAATCCCATCTTGCATTCTTACATGTACATGCCTTTATTTGATATTCAGTTTGATTTGATTTTGCCTGCTTCATATATTCGTCTCGCTTTCGGACATGCTGTAATCTGATATACTACTTCATCATACTGACTAGTGGTTCCGTACATCTTGCCTTCTCGGACCGTCAATGGTGTATACTAACATCTAGCTATCGGACATGCTGTAATCTGACATACTACTTCATCATACTCAAATAGTGGTTACTTACATCGTGCCTTCTTGGAACGTCAATGGTGTATACTTCTTAGTGAAAACAACTTAAGAAGTTTCTTAACTATGTGATTGCAAGGAGCTGGGTTATGAAATAATTTCAGTGCATTCTTAAATTCTTGTTCAGGTGGAGATAACCCTTTGTACGGAAACACACGAACTGTACCGAGAGTGTTAAGACTACACGTCCGGTAACCGCACTAAACACCATATATTCCTATTTGAATCCAAGTAAAATGAGTATATTTTTCGAGACTCTACCTTTAATCGGATATATAAATAGCGCGCTATAAATAGCATACAGAACAGAATTATGTCATCACCTGAGTACTAGTCGAATAATTACACGTTCATACATGTATTGTTTTATATTTGTGACGCTGACGGGCAATCTAATTGGGTATATTGCCTATATGAAAAAAATATCACAATATTTCCCGGGATCGCGTCAAATTAGTTGGACTACTGTTGCTTATTCAAAGGAGACATAATATCTAACATTTTGAGAAATGTGAGTACATTTTAGCTATTATAATTCATTTTATTTCAAATGTAAACAAACGTTTGACCTCACACAACCTATTATCATATGGGGCTGATTAAACACAAATATTCATTACAATTTTTGGAGAGTTTAAGTAGGGGAGGTTTGGGGGGGGGGGGGGGGGGGGGGGAGTGATTCCGAAATAGATTTGTGCAAAATATTTAAGTGTATGTTCGTTTGCAACGCCATTTTTCAGCAGTATTTCAGTTAAGTAACAGCGGACAGTTAACCTAACCAGTTCCTGGATTCTGTACCAGTACAAACCTGTTCTCCACAAGTAACTGCCAACTTCCCCACATGAATCAGAAATGGGGGACGAATGATATCAGACACGTCATTTATCAAATCGTCACGGAGAACATACGCCCCGCCTGGGGATCGGACTCAAAAACCCAAAATCAGTAGATTTGTGCTATGATCCCTACTACACTAAACAAAATTCCTAATCGATCAGTTTTTATTGCATTACTATTTTGTTAATAATGCAAGTATTTACATGAAAGTTCACATACCGACATTTAAATAGGTACTGCAGCTAATTATTTTTTTTAACGACTCACCGCCAAAGTAACTGCTTTAGGCGTTTTGGCCAATTTAGCATATTTTGCACGTGCAGGGCATGTGCACCAATATGCACGTGTTAATGAGCACGTTTGGCATTACTGACGAAAGTCCTACTAGAAAAACACATATCATCGTTAAATTGACACAAGAGCAACGCGCCCGGGCTGTCGGAATTATACAACAAAATTTAAAATCGGTCATTTCAATGAATTGTACTTTGGTTAAATTTCGAAAAAAGAGCGCGGATGGTAGATAACCAACGAGTGAAGGTTCTTGTAAAAGGAAATAAGATTACAAATGGAAATAACCATCAAAGTAACAGTTACAAACAAATAACATCAAAATTCTATTGAAATTGTAAAAACAATAACACTCTTGCCGTAAATATGTCCCAGCTAGCAACATTCTGACATCTCGATCCCATTGCTCTTGTGTCAATTTCACCATAATATGTGTTTTTCTAGTTGGACTTTCGTCAGTAATGCCAAAATTGTAAATGAACACGTGCATGTTGGTGCACATGCACTGCACGTGCAAAATATCCAATATCAGGCAAAATGCCTAATGCAGTTACTTTGGCCATGAGTCACCAAACATAGATTAGTAATTAGCTGCAGTACCTATTAAAATGCTGGCATGTAAAATTTCGTGCAAATACCTGCATTATTGACAAAATAGTAATACAAAAATAAAATGGCCGATTAGGAATTTTGTTGAGTGTATTGAACTAAATGAGTGAGTTTTGGGGAGAAACTGCTTGATTTGAAAGAAACTTGATGAGGACAAAGGATGTTACTAAAGTGTTTCAGAGAAAATAGTCCGCATTGTCAGCATTTTCAGATTAACATTACAAGGACATTTTCACTGTCTTTTTAGTGTTAATAAAAATATATAACATACACAATTACATGTAGAAATTCAGTGTGCACATTTTGATTAACATTTCACTACCGTAGGACATTTTCTTATCTGAAACCTGCCATGAATATCTGTCAAATTTTCTTTGGGCCTTTGAATTTTGGTGTTTTGCAGTACCTGATAGTATTTTAAAGGATTTTTTTTTCTTCAGAGCGCTGTGGTCAGCATTTGTCTCACGTGAACTGTGGAGACATTTGGATACTGTACCTAAATGTTCATCACAAAGTGCTGGTGTTTTGATATCTACCAGGTGTGTATGTTTTATATAAATATGTTAAAGCCTTTAGATAATTCTTAAAAAAAACGAACGTTTTAAGCATTTTGCATTTGTTAAGTATGTGTTTGTTAAGTATTGCTTTATAAATGAATATTTTTAACAACATTTAGTTTTATTATGGTGAAAAAAACACCAAACAATGGCCTTACTGAATGATGAATAACATCAAAATATCATTTTATACCCCCGCTTCGAAACGGGACGTATTATGTGATCACTAAAGTTGTCCGCTTTCTAACTTGAGCAGTTCTTATCCAACGTTACAGTGTATCTTGGTATCATAACTCGGTAAAGTTTGACAGTCAGCTGGATTATCCCAGTGTCTGTTGTATCACAGCCGATGGTTTACTTAAACTAAACTAAAACAAATTTCTGACAGACTGAGTGTAAACTGTTACTTAGGTACTTTTTATCCAATGTTCACCAACCTTGCCACAATGTTAATGAGCATAAAATCTCAGACAAATTCGATAACCTAATAATACTCTGAGGCACTCTGGAACAATAGCCCTTTAACAAGAAAATCGCAATATTGGCAGTGTCCCTCGTTTATCATATCCAATCTTAATCAAACTTAGTCATAATGTTATATTGGCCAAGTTCAATAACAAACAGAATAGTCCTCGAGGCTCTAGAATCCGTCAACATTTAGAAAACTGACAACTAGTCTGCTGAATAGGACTAGTACTCAAAAAGTCAAAAGTAATGTTTTGTGACGGGTGTATATTGTGACAGTTTGGCTCTCATGTTTAACTAGTATTGAGAAAATAAAAATGATTAACCATTGAAACATTTTAGTATTAATGAAAAAAAATGTACAGCTTAATTTCTTCTATTTTTTATCACATTTCAGTTCTAGCGCCACAAGTTTCTATATATTTTATTCACTAAAGAGTGTTTTTGTGAAACAAAATCTTCTGAAATATGAACGGCGTCACTGTGGAAGTGTTTTTTAATGAAATCATTTTTTAACTTTCGAAAAAAAAATGAAATAAAGCTGGAGGCATGTAACTGAAATCACTGTTTCTTGCTTCTGTACCGGTTCTTGCTGTTCTTCGTTTCTTAACATGGAACTGCATTAGAAGAGCCCGCACGCATTTTCTAACTTTCGAAAAAATAGAATAAAGCTAGGGGTCTGTATTAAATTTATTCACTCAGCAGTGTTTCTGGGTTCTGTACCGGTACTTAATGTTCTTCGCTCCTAACATAACTGAATTAAAGGTAGAGGCTTAATGACTATATGTGATACGAACACACCGAAGTCAGTTATATCAGGTATAAAGAAATCAGTTCGGCAAAACATGTTTCTTTATGTTCCGTATTACCATGCCCCATTTATTTTTTTTATTCCTCCAATGAAATGAATCTTCATATACACCATCAGCATGAAGTGGACATTTGCATATTATCGACACTTCTATGTCCGGTTATTTATTCTGGAGTTATTACCAATGTGAGGGAGACTTTAAGTTTGTCCTTTTTCAGTATGAAGACATGTTAGTTTTTTAAACTTTGTGTTGTCTCTTTCTGATTAACTCTCCTTCCTGTTATTTTCTTCTTCAGAGCAGACGGCAACAGAATTGGAGATTACCCAAATCTAAAGATGTTGAGGAGTACAAGAAACAACAAAAAAGCTATGAAAAACAAATGAAATAAAAACAACGTGAAATTATATTGAATCATGGCCCTGGGTTCCAAACCGTTCGACAACAACGAAAAAAAACAACTTTTTTTTAGCTCACCATAGCACAGACTGCTTAAGGTGAGCTATTGTGAGTGACCGGCGTCCGTCGGCGTGCGTCTTGCGTAAACATTTGCCTTGTGAACACTCTAGAGGCCACATTTATGACCCAATCTTTATGAAACTTGGTCAGAATGTTAGTCATGATGATCTCTAGGTCAAGTTTGAAAGTGGGTTATGTGGGGTCAAAAACTATGTCAGTAGGTTAGATCAAAGAAAATGCCTGTGAACACTCTAGAGACCACATTTTTGACCCAATCTTTATGAAAATTTGTCAGAATGTTAGAATGTTAGTCTTGATAATCTCTAGGTCAAGTTTGAAATTGGGTCATGTGGAGTTAAAACCTAGGTCAGTAGGTTAGATCAAATAAAACGCTTGTTAACACTCTAGAGACCACATTTTTAACCCAATCTTTATAAAACTTGGTCAGAATGTTAGTCTTGATGATCTCTAGGTCAAGTTTGAAACTGGATCATGTGGGATCAAAAACTAGATCACCAGGTCAGATCAAAGGAAAAGCAACATTTGTGTACCAATGTTTTTGAAACTTGGCCAGAATGTTAGCCTTGATTATCTTTAGGTCAAGATTGAATCTGGGTCATGTAGTATGGGGGTTTGCGGGTGTCCGACCACAGTTGGTGGTTCAAAATGCCTCATGAGGGTCCCGTGCCCAGTTTGGGGTTGCCCCCACGGGGTTTAATCTCACCCCAAGTGTTTTACGTGTGTGATTGAAATTCGACATACCGCTCACACGTAGTCCCTAGCTAAAAAGCTATATGGGTAGAATACGATGTATTATTAATCGTATAAGACAAGCTGGTTCTCACTGAATAAGTTTTAAATATATTTGCGGTTTAAAGTCAGTAAAAAGTGTATCATATACCCCCAGCCTGGGTTAGTTTTACACTTAAAATCAAGTAGGATTTACTGATTTTACCAGGAAAACAATATCCTGACGCAAAAGCGCTTTCGACCCGAAGGTCTTCTTCAGTTGCTATAAAATCTGAATCCTAAGTTGTATGAGATATTTTCAGTATATATCAAATATCGGTACTTTTATGTGGGTTCCGATTTTATTATAGCCTTTTCTACAATTAGTTATATATGTGTAAGTGCATATAATTGTTTACGCTGGTGTGGCGTAAGGTTTATATAATTTTGAAGGGTAGGTTCCTTCGCTCTAGATTAAATTTCTAGAGCAAGCCTAAAATGGCTTGTATGCACATGCACTTTAAATAAATGCACTTAAGATAAATGCACTTAAGATAAATCAGGGTAGGTTCCTGAATACCCAGAAAAAAGAAAATTTCTGGGATAATTTGTAATCACTATAAGCGAGGTAGGTTCTCGTATAAATATAGTGAGTTGGAGAATAAACAAATTACCAACAAAAACGTTTTAAGAAACGTTAGAGATTTATTCCGTAGGTATGTATTTCTAGAACAAAAGAATGCCAAGTATGTTTGGCAAATGCACAGTTCTACTGAATCAATAAGACTGTGAGGCTATTTAGTATGGGGGTTTGCGGGTGTCCGACCACAGTTGGTGGTTCAAAATGCCTCATGAGGGTCCCGTGCCCAGTTTGGGGTTGCCCCACGGGGTTTAATCTCACCCCAAGTGTTTTACGTGTGTGATTGAAATTCGACATACCGCTCACACGTAGTCCCTAGCTAAAAAGCTATATGGGTAGAATACGATGTATTATTAATCGTATAAGACAAGCTGGTTCTCACTGAATAAGTTTTAAATATATTTGCGGTTTAAAGTCAGTAAAAAGTGTATCATATACCCCAGCCTGGGTTAGTTTTACACTTAAAATCAAGTAGGATTTACTGATTTTACCAGGAAAACAATATCCTGACGCAAAAGCGCTTTCGACCCGAAGGTCTTCTTCAGTTGCTATAAAATCTGAATCCTAAGTTGTATGAGATATTTTCAGTATATATCAAATATCGGTACTTTTATGTGGGTTCCGATTTATTATAGCCTTTTCTACAATTAGTTATATATGTGTAAGTGCATATAATTGTTTACGCTGGTGTGGCGTAAGGTTTATATAATTTTGAAGGGTAGGTTCCTTCGCTCTAGATTAAATTTCTAGAGCAAGCCTAAATGGCTTGTATGCACATGCACTTTAAATAAATGCACTTAAGATAAATGCACTTAAGATAAATCAGGGTAGGTTCCTGAATACCCAGAAAAAAGAAAATTTCTGGGATAATTTGTAATCACTATAAGCGAGGTAGGTTCTCGTATAAATATAGTGAGTTGGAGAATAAACAAATTACCAACAAAAACGTTTTAAGAAACGTTAGAGATTTATTCCGTAGGTATGTATTTCTAGAACAAAAGAATGCCAAGTATGTTTGGCAAATGCACAGTTCTACTGAATCAATAAGACCCAAATGCGATTTTATTCAAAGTATAATACAATGTCTAGACTGATAAAGTATTCCTCTTACAGTCAAAGATTATGAATCTAAATAGTTGAATAAGACTTTATTTAAAGTATAATACAAAGTCAAAACGGATAAAAGCGCTTCTTCTTACATTCAAATTTAATATATTTAAATATTTGAATTAGAAGCGCGAAGGAAAAATATTTGAGTACAAAAACAATAATCGATATGCGAAGTAAAAATCGAAAATGAGCATTAATTCATCAATTAATTACGGCCACCTTTGAATCTCTTTGACAAGGGTGCTGGTTAATTAAACCAATTAGTCTGCATTTATACCGTATGATCTTGAAAGGAATATCTCACCATGACTAAAATGTTACATCCCCAGGTATCAATTTATGTGGGTACCGTTAGATAAATATGCCAGAGTCTCAAGGAATACTCGCAGTTCTATATTTTAATGTAGACTGTGTACTAGCTAAATTATTTTGGCTAGCATTATTCTTTATAGCATGCATTGGAGATAGTAAATCTATTGTTTGTTAGATCTTACTAACAATGCAAAAAAAGCCTGCATTACTATTTCATTTTTACACGCTATACAAAATAACGAGAACCTACCTCGTACATAGCTGAGCTCACTTACACCAGGTTTCACCTGGATATTCAGGAACCTACCTGACAGAGCATTAAACAATAACAGGCTTTAATAAAATCTAACGTGAATCACGTTAATATTGATTAATAATTTTAAATGAAAAATGAATACAAATATTAATACAAATCCATAAGATTCTACTAACGTAGGATTTAGATTTTATAGCAACTGAAGAAGACCTTCGGGTCGAAAGCGCTTTTGCGTCAGGATATTGTTTTCCTGGTAAAATCTTCCAATCCTATACCAGTGTATCAATTATAAAACGATACAACTGCTCATACTATGGAAAAAAATACGTCAGCAATTGACAAAAAATACGTCATTAATTGACATTGCAAATACCGCAAAAATTTAAATTACAATATATAATAACGTGTCAGCGGTATGCATACATACAGGGATATATATTATTAAAATACACGTTAAAGAGTTGGGTGAGATTAAACCCATGAGGTTACCTCAAACTTGGCACGGGGCCCTCATGAGGCATTCTGAACCATCAGCTGTGGTCGGACACCCGCAACCCCCCTAAACATTTTGTATCAGGGACCAAGATTATCCCGAGGGCGGGCACCCCTTAACCTGTTACGCAGGGGTTGATGGCCCTCAGAATGCTTATCCTTTTTAATCATACTAAACAAACTACGACACACTGCCTTAAAGATACCATAAAATCAAAACCCGTCTTTGAACAGTTATAATTCTGTAGCTCTTATATAAACAGTGGAATGTCGAGAAAATGATAACAAACATGAGAAAAGAGCAATACTTCTTGAAATAATGTAACAGACATGAGAAAAGAGCAATACCTACTTAAATAAAGGAATGACTAAATAAAAGATGGCCAATTGATTGATAAAGTGATTGATTAACAGATCGATTGATTGATGATCGACTAATTAATTGAATAAATGAGCATTTTGTAAATGACAGAACACAACGGAATGAATAGAAACTATTCAAACGAAGAACGATACTAGTTGCGTACTAATAAACTGATTGACTGATTGATTGATTGATTGATTGATTGAGTCGCTGATTCAAAAAATGAACGAAAATCAACAAATGGCACTATATGAATAAGTAAACGATTAAACAATGCATTGGCATTTTTGTTGGTACTAACGGATTCAGTAACTGAATGAATAAATGATGATTGATCAAAAGCTTGACTGACTGACTAATCGAAAGATTGATTGAATGAATAATGATGTAATATTAAATGAACAATCATCAAGTGCATGTATAAGCATAAGTCAATGCAGAAGTGACTGAATGATAAAAGTGTTGACTGATTGATTGATTGATTGATTAGTTGATTGATTGATTGATTGATTGATTAGTTGATTGATTGATTTCATCAGTAAATAAATATTCAAAAGTTGCAATTAATAAAAAAGAAAACGAGTCAACAAAGTATTAAGATTCATTCCTGTGGCAACGAACCTAAATACAATACAAATAAATCAGAAAGATAAAATCTGGTTAATAACTAAATAAATCACTATTAACATAATTATGAAATGAATATTGAAGGAATAAATTGAACAATGTCAATAAATCTATCAAAATGCGATTTTATTCAAAGTATAATACAATGTCTAGACTGATAAAGTATTCCTCTTACAGTCAAAGATTATGAATCTAAATAGTTGAATAAGACTTTATTTAAAGTATAATACAAAGTCAAAACGGATAAAAGCGCTTCTTCTTACATTCAAATTTAATATATTTAAATATTTGAATTAGAAGCGCGAAGGAAAAATATTTGAGTACAAAAACAATAATCGATATGCGAAGTAAAAATCGAAAATGAGCATTAATTCATCAATTTAATTACGGCCACCTTTGAATCTCTTTGACAAGGGTGCTGGTTAATTAAACCAATTAGTCTGCATTTATACCGTATGATCTTGAAAGGAATATCTCACCATGACTAAAATGTTACATCCCCAGGTATCAATTTATGTGGGTACCGTTAGATAATATGCCAGAGTCTCAAGGAATACTCGCAGTTCTATATTTTAATGTAGACTGTGTACTAGCTAAATTATTTTGGCTAGCATTATTCTTTATGCATGCATTGGAGATAGTAAATCTATTGTTTGTTAGATCTTACTAACAATGCAAAAAAAGCCTGCATTACTATTTCATTTTTACACGCTATACAAAATAACGAGAACCTACCTCGTACATAGCTGAGCTCACTTACACCAGGTTTCACCTGGATATTCAGGAACCTACCCTGACAGAGCATTAACACAATAACAGGCTTTAATAAAATCTAACGTGAATCCACGTAATATATTGATTAATAATTTTAAATGAAAAATGAATACAAATATTAATACAAATCCATAAGATTCTACTAACGTAGGATTTAGATTTTATAGCAACTGAAGAAGACCTTCGGGTCGAAAGCGCTTTTGCGTCAGGATATTGTTTTCCTGGTAAAATCTTCCAATCCTATACCAGTGTATCAATTATAAAACGATACAACTGCTCATACTATGGAAAAAAATACGTCAGCAATTGACAAAAAATACGTCATTAATTGACATTGCAAATACCGCAAAAATTTAAATTACAATATATAATAACGTGTCAGCGGTATGCATACATACAGGGATATATATTATTAAAATACACGTTAAAGAGTTGGGTGAGATTAAACCCATGAGGTTACCTCAAACTTGGCACGGGGCCCTCATGAGGCATTCTGAACCATCAGCTGTGGTCGGACACCCGCAACCCCCCTAAACAGATCAAAAAATAGGTCAGTACGTTAGATCAATGGAAAGCCTTGTGAACACTCTAGAGACCATATTTATGACCCAATCTTTATGAAACTTTGTTAGAATGTTAGTCTTGATGATCTCTAGGTCAATTTCGAAACTGTGTCATGTTGGATCATAAACTAGGTCACCTGGTCAGATCAAATGAAAAGCTTGTAAACACTCTTAAAGGCCACAGTTGTGTACCAATATTTATGAAACATAGTCAGAAAGTTTGACTTGATGATTTCTAGGTCAAATTTGAATCTAGGTCATGTGGGGTCAAAAACTATAAACGACAGTGTCTACTTGCAGTAGGGAGCACAATGCCTAACTTTATAGTGCTGCCTCACCCCACCCAGTCACATTATACTGACACCGGGCTGACCAGTCCCATCATTATCCTCTTAATGCTGAACGTCAAGCAAAGAAGCTTCTAGTACCATTTTTACGTCTTTGGTATGACGCGGCCGGGGATTGAACCCACGACCTCCCGCACTCAAAGCGGACGCTCTACCACTAGGCTACCGAGGCGGTAGGCCACAGTTGTAACTCAATCTTTATGAAACTGGGTCGAATGTTTGTCTTAATCATTTCTAGGTCAAGGTCGAATCTGGGTCATGTGGGGTCAAAAACTAGGTCACCCAGTTAAATCAAAGGAAAAGCTTGTGAAATCTCTAGAGGCCACAGTTGTAACCAAATCTTAATGAAATTTAATCAATATGTTTGTGACGATCTTTAGGTCAAGTTCAACTCTTATCATGTGGGGTCAAAAAAAAATAGGTCAGTAGGCCAGATAGTAGTAAAGTAATTGTTTGTGCGAAGTCAATCTAACCCCATTTGACCTTTTAACCCTTGGTCCGAACCGACCAATGCCGAACAATTTAAAATCCACAGGTTTTAAACCCAATAAAAACCTCTGATTTAACTAAAGATGATTTAATTAAAGATGATTTAAAATGAAGAAAACATATGTCTTTATTTAAAAATAGTTTCCACTTAAAAACTTTAAACACTACACCGAGATACAAAATGTAGAATAAGTTTGGCCTAATATAACATACAGGAAGTAAAATATAATGTGGTTGAATTTAGACCACATTTATTTTCTGTTTAAATAACTCTTTTACTTCCTTGTTTTGTAATCCTTCTACATAGATAAAACAACTGTTAAAGACATTAGAAATGACACAAAATGTACACAATACCAATAAATACATTAATAATTATCCATGAAACAAGAAAATTTCAAACTAAAAATAACACAGACCGGGAAACCAAATGCTAAATATAACAACTAAAAATAACACAGACCGGGAAACCAAATGCTAAATATAACAAATATAATAAGGTTGGTTATTTACAAATCTATCCCTCTTTTTATTAAAAAACAAGTAATATCTCCCTTTGATAATTGAAATTCATACAAATTATTTTAATTAATGTTGGAAGAATAAAATTACTTTAGGAGTTGTTATTATTTAGAAACAAAAAGTAATTGAATAAATTTAACACATTAAAATTATCCATTCAGAATCCATCCGTAGCAGTTCATTTCAGCAGCAATTGCAAAGTAAGGAACTCTACTGACTTAACAGTAAAGAAATTCATCTAAACGTGCATTAACACATTCCAGTATCAATCCGTATCCAGTTAATTTTAGCAGCAATTGAAATGTATAGAACTCTACTGACATAATAATAATATAATAAAGAAATTCATCTAAACGTACATTAACACATTTCAATATCAATCCGCATCCAGTTTAATTCAGCAGCAATTGAAATGTATAGAACTCTACTGACATACTGATATAATAGTAAAGTAATTCATCAAAACGTACTTTAACACATTTCAATATCAATCCGTATCCAGTTTATTTCAGCAGCAATTGAGAAAGGAACTCTAATGACAAAATAACTTGATGTTGATACACAAGAGTTTTCATAATGAACATTTTTATATATCGAAGGTCTGCCGTATTTAGCTTCACCTCATAAATGAACACAATGTGAAACCTTTTTAGCTCACCTGAGCCAAAGGCTCATGGTGAGCTTTTGTGACCGCTCAATGTCCGTCGTGTGTCGTGCGTCCGTCAACATTTTCTAAAAAAAATCTTCTACTTGAAAACCACTGGACAGAATTTCAAATTTATTTAAAGAATTGAATTCCATGCAGAACTCTGGTTGCCATGACAACCAAAAGGAAAATCTTTTTGTCCAAAACCGCAAGGCGTAAAGCCTTGATATTTGGCATGTGACATCATCTAATGACGATTGTTCAAATTATGCCCCTGGGATGAAAAGAGGCCCCGCCCCGGGGGTCCCAAGTTTTACATAGACTTATATAGGAAAAAAACTTATTTTTGTCTAAAACCACAAGATATAGGCCTTTGATATTTTGTTTGTAGCATTACCTTGAGGTCCTCTATCAAAATTGTTCAAATTATAGCCCTGGGGTGAAAAGAGGCCCTGCCCTGGGGGTTCGCAAGTTTTACATAGACTTATATAGGAAAAAACTTTAAAAATCTTCTTGCCTGAAACTGCAAGGCCTATGCTTTTGATATTTGGTATGTTGCATTGCCTTGTGGTCCTCTACCAAAATTAATCAAATTATGCCCCTGGGATGAAAAGAGGCCCTGTTCTTGGTTCCCAAATTTAACATAGACATATACAGGGGGAAAAACCTTCTTGTCTGGAAGTTCAAGGCATAGGCTTTTGATATTTGGTATGTAGCGTTGCCTAGTGGATGTCCAACAAGAATGTTCAAATTATTCCCCTGGGGTGAAAAGAGTCCCCACCCTGGATGTCACTTGTTATATAGGAATAAATACCTCAAAAATTATCAGATCATAATTATTTCCTGAACTGTTTAATTATAATTACCTGATGACCCCAAGTGATTAGGGGTCACATGACTGTGACCTTGACCTACTGACCTACTTCCTTGTTTTTTAAGGTATAGCCTTGAAATTTGGCTGGCATGTACAGTTTTGCACACCTATCGTATAACTGACTTTCATTGACCATGAATGTGACCTTCTGACCTACTTTCTAATATTTCAACATCAGTTTGCCAATTTTAAACATGTGGCTCATATTACTCAGGTGAGCAATTCAGGGTCATCATGACCCTCTTGTTAAAAATTTACTTTTGTATGAGCATGTGAGCTCAATAGATACTTATTGTTAAATCATAGCAAATGCTACTTGGCTCCGCAAAGTTAAATAATATTGTATTGCTGAGCAATTTATTATCAGGTATCTTAGACTTGGTAGCAGTTACATTCACAAAATGCATTATTTAAGTACATAATGAATGTTGATGCACCCGTATTTATCACGTGTAAGATTGAATTGTATCAAGTAAAGTCGGTACTGTAACGTGTGTTCATGTTATTAATTTCAATACAGATTTGGCAGAAGTACAAAATATAATTGGTAAATCCACGTTCTTATATACGGTAATATATAAAAGTATTACTCTTTTTCATCGTCATCAATAGTCATGTTTATTATGCCCCCTTTGAAGGAGGGGTATTTTGTTTTGCAGATATCAGGTGGTCGGTCGGTCGGTACGTAGACCAATACGTTTCCGGATGATAACTCAAGAATGCTAAGGTCTAGGATCATGAAACTTAATAGGTCGGTCATAACCAGCAGATGACCCCTATCGATTTTGAGATTGGTAGGTCAAAGGTCAAGGTTACAATGACACAGAACAGTTAAACCGTTTCCGTATGATAACTCAAGAACACTCAAGCCCAGGAGCATGAAAATTATCGGCGAGGTTGGTCATGACAGCAGATCCCTATTGATTTTAAGGTCAATAGGTCAAAGGGCAAGGTTACAGTGACACGAAACAGTTAAACGGTGTCCGGAGGATGACTCAGTGCAGCTCTGGCCTAAGATCATTGAAGTTGACAGGGAGGTTGGTCATGCCCAGCAGTTGACCCAAATTTATTTAAAGGTCAGTAGGTCAACGTTCAAGGTCATAGTGACCCTGAACAGTTAAACGATTGATTTCTGAATGAAAACTTAAGAATGCTTGGGCCTAGGATCATGAAAATTGATTGGGAGGTTAGTCATGACCAGAAGATGATCCCTTTTGATTTTGACGTCAAAGGTCAAAGTCACAGTGACCCGTAACAGTTAAGTGGTTTCCAGACGATAACTTGAGCCTAGGTGAACGAAGCTAGATAGGGAGGTTGATTGTGATCCGCAGATGACCCTACTGATGTTGAGGTCAAAGTTACAGTGACCCAGAACATTTCAACGGTTTCCGGATGATAAGAACGCTTTTGCTTGGGATCACGAAACGTAATAAGGAAGTTGATAATGAGCAGAAGATGACCTTTGTTTATCTTAAGTAAGGTCAATGTCACATTTATGCAAAACAGTATAACTTTCGATTGAATGACCAAATAATTTCTGTTCCTTGTGCAGTTTCTGAATGCATCAAGTGTGTGTGAGTTGGGGGGGGGGGTGGCATTTCCTGTTCTACGATTTCGTGTTTCGTCTTAGTTTCATATTTACCATCTAGTGTTTGATATTTAACATACATTTGTTTGATGCTCTTCACCTTCTGTTTAAGTTAACTGTCAGACAGTGCAGCTTTTCTTCTTCAATTTATAAATGTTCGAATTCTGCTTATCCTATTTGCAGTAATAAGAATAACAGAACATGCTTATTTACTTATCTGTCCAGAAACTCCCTGTGCACAGAGAATGTAGATATCTTGCTGATATCCTTTTGGATATATTTTGTTGGTAATTTGCTGCATTGGGACAGTATCCATCCCAATTATGTTGTTATTGGCAGTATAACAATTCACACAATAAAGTTTATATGATAAGAATGTCATCAATATTTTTCATGATATACTAATTTGTTGAAAGGCTTCAACCAAGACAAAAATATTTCAGTCTTTAAAAACACTATCAGTTACATTACAGCAATTGTTTCTCCATCAGCACATATTGCAATTTGTAAAGTTACATGACCATTTACAGACGCATTTGATTGATATGGATGTTTTATACCTTTCTGTACTGCCCTGTAGCTTTGAAGAGACCCCACTTTTTATCAAGGTTATAATTCTTGTGATGTCATCTTTAATTCCTAACTTCGTGTTTGTTGTTAAGCAAAATAGTAAACCCATCAAACTGCTCAGGCTGGAGTTCTGAACGGGCCTGCCTTTGAATCATTGATTTCAATATTATGATATCATGGATTTGTTAAATCTTTAAAGTATTAATTCTAACATTCTTTCTTCACTTTTGTCAACAAAGACAATATCTGAAACATTCATTACACATTCAATGTTCCTTTTTTCATTTTGAATAAATGCACCTATCAGTTTAATTATACTAATATCTGTTTCTTAAATATGTTGTTCTTTTATTTGATGGTTTCAATATTGTTGTCAATACTTACATTTTACATTGATTATATATTTTATGTATATATTCTGTATATATTAAACATGTATACATCCCTTCTAACATTCATACACTGATAATAGGGTTACAATCTGGGGCTTCCTTTCATGGAAATCGTTTTAATGGAATATTTATCTTGTTTTGTGTTATTGTGAAGTGCATCAATGCAGTTATTTACGTGAGAAATAAAGAATTTTGCTTTTTAGTTTCAGAAACACATGTACTGTATTGAGATATTCATGGGCTTATTGATGAAATATTCACTTATGAAAAACTACACTGAACAAAAACTAAAAAGCAAAATGAAATTTCAAGTATTCCAAGTAATCTTTAGATTTAAACTTATAAAACTGGAAAAAGCAGTCAAGAATGTGAATGATATTAAGTCTATGAAAACCAAATTGTTACGAAAACAATCACATAATGCTATTTAAAGCTGACAGAAAGATACTGAGTGCTGTATGAAAGACACTAATGAGTCTGAAAACATTTTTCATTAGACTTTAAGAAGATCCTTTTAAAGCAAAGATCGCAACGAAGCAAATAAATAGCAAACTCAGTTGGATCTTAGCTGTTTATGAAAGGTAATGAAGTGTGAAAAGCACCTTATGCCCCCTATCACTGGCTTAAGAGGAATTCTATTTTAGTAAGTATGGTCCAAAAGGACAAGAAAATCAAACAACACTGAAAGTGAGAACGAGGATGTTATTTTTTTACAATCATCATATGGCACTTAAAGAGTATTTAAGGGATAGCAAATTGTTTTTTTAAGCTCATCCTTTTGAAAGCATAACAACACAATCGAGCAAAATAATAGCCGATTTGATTTGATTATGTCTGCTCGTTAGATGTAGTGAAATGTGAAACTGCCTTCATACCGCTAGCACTAGCTTAAACAGTTTTCTGTTATAGTGAAATTTTATGGATTACTTAAAATTTGAACTTAAAAGCAGATGAAATGTCTGAAAAATATGGAATGCATAAATTATGAGGCAGTGGTGTTACAAGAATCAAATTCTGCACGTCTTGATTAAGATGTTACTTACGATGTTTGCACTTTAATATTACCTAACATTCATGAATTAGAAAGCAAATGACAAAAGAAGATCATAGGCTCTCAAAATCACTTAATTTTTATGAATGAAATTTGATTACACTTTGATTCTGAAGCAATTTGTATCATACTCTCGAGTAGTTTCTTGCTTCAGTTTGAACTTTTGACAAAGAAAGGTAATGCCTTTGTCATAACCTTAAGTATGTAACTTAATTGATAATCAAACTTTTTTGTTATGATTGATGCATAGTTACTATTAGTAGCGTTTCTCTTAATGTTAGGTATATTAAGGAATATTTCAACACATAATATAATTTAGTCCTTGTCTGTACAATTTAGAATACCAAAGAATATTTTGTACATTCTGTCATTCTTGTAAATGTTTCAAAATGACAACAATAGTCTTCTTTATTTCATTTGTATAAAGTTTTATATATTTCTTGTATCTTGATTTGGTATCACTAAAACAATTTTGTCCAGCTGGTTTTAGTTTTAAATCTAAAGTTTTTACTTTAAATACCAGCATATTTTCTTTTGTTTATTAGTTTTAGTTTGGCACAACTTTGCAAAAGAAATCCAGTCATGTAATGTTGAGCAGTTAACCTAACAAGTGTCGATGGATTCTGTAGTGGAACTACTCATTTCTCTGCAGGCAAGAGCTAAGTTTCCCGTATTGTACTGGTGGGTGTAAGTCTACTTGTACTATGCTGACTTTAGACACGATGTCTTTTTTTAATCGTCACGGAGAGCAAAGGCCTCATCCAGATATCTGACTCAGGACCCTATGATTCATACAATAAAGCTAGGGTTGGTTTTGTATATGTTCTTTTAATGCTACTTTTACTGAAATCCAAAGTGAATTTTTTATAAAATATGACTTTTACTAACAGGAAGACTGAAAATATAAGCTGTATGATCATAATATTATGAATGCACAGACGGATATTATTGCGTGTTTTATTGAAGTTCCATCTGGAATTAGAGTTACATGGACGGTGCATTATATTTTAGGCTATTTCTGAAATAACAGAAGAAAACCTTTTTAAAATTAACAGCTAACAGTTTAAGTAAATCAGTATGCGACAATTTAAGCTTCAGCTTCTTTTTAAATATCTTTTTAAAAAGCAATGGCTGTGGTAACGTATTTTAAAGTGTGTTACGGAAAACATAACACATTCTCTGACAAGTAAAGAAGTATATTGTATTTTTATAGTACAAAATAATTAATATTAACCATGTTTATGGAATATTTTCTGAATAACTGATGCAATACAACAAGGTTGTTGAAATGGTAACGTCGTAACATGTGTAATGCATGTTACTTTTTTATTCTTCCTTTAATAAAGTGTTAGTTCTATGTCTAAAAACATTATAGACCACATAAAAAATTGTTTTTCATTGATAACAATTAATTATATCATTTTATTCAGTTTGAGGGGTTTAAGAATTTTATTCGTTGTTTGTGACACCGATTCATTTTATGCAAATTAGCTGAGCACATCCAGTTTTGAGTAAACAAATGTGCCATAAAAGTAACAAAATAATATATTACAAGACACTGAGAGACTTTAAGATCAGAACAAAGCTGATTAGTACATTTAAATTGATCTGAAACTTAGAAAATGTTTTTTTTAACAACATTTTGTCATCTTAACATTCTCATTAATATTCATGAATATGCAAATTAGTTAATTAACATAAAATGCTGCTTTCTAAATGCCAATGTCTTAGCTCCATTTTGACATGGTCGTATTTTCCAAAACTGAACGGTTGCCATGGAAACAGTGAAATCTTATTTAGTGGGAAAGAGTTTTTTCATGGGAACATTTTTTATCTCGAAAGGGTTGGTCCTGCCGAACAATTTGGTCACTATGAAAAAAAAGTCTAGTGGGAGGTGCATGGCAGACCTCATTGGCCCCCGTACTATGTATTAATATACTATTTTCTAGAAGTAGTGTCGGTTTCTCAGTCTGAATATGCTAAGTTAATAGTAATTGTGGCTGGTTAACCCCTATTTCAAACAACACCAAATCATAGAACGAAACTGAACATCATATTAAACTGGCGTAATTTAAAGGAGTCGTACTTTCAGACAGCTCAACACTTTTAAACATGCCATTTTCAAAGAACTGTAACATATATATTCGTTTTGAAGAATTTGCAAAAATGTCCCCCGAGTTCTGAAATTTCACATAACTATGTGGAACGTAGTTTTCAGCAAGTGTTTGCTTATTTCTTTACAAATGACATTCATTTTAAAGGGGGATGGGGGAGTGGGGGACAACTTATCCGAGCATATTTTAGTATCAAGTCGTACAAGACAGTTCCGTAGAACATGTAACGGACAGGTAGATTGTTGGTAAAGATATTTATAAAATAACTGATAAAATCAGCTGTTGGGATTTTGTCTTATAAAACCCAGACTGTGAATTAGCATGTACAATACTGCATTGCTTTTCTAATTATGTAACTATGTGTAGTCTCTATTTGGAAAGCTGCTTGGTATGTGTTTTACAAACATTTAAAATTAATATGTTATTTTAACTATTATAAGTGCATGTATTTCCTTGTAGGTAAGGTTAGAATGCAATACCAAAACAACACTTAGGGTTATTTATTTTTTGTTCTAGAACTTCCTATCATAACAAAACTGACTAGTTCCCTTTTCTTACGGAATCAACACATGTACAAAACACGGTAAATTTGTTGTGTATATAATTGTTTAATCTGAAATATTAAAAAATAAATATTCAATTTGTGTTTCTTTTTGTACTTATTATACGATATATTCCAGTTCGCTATAATAAAATTGGGTTCGAGCCTCACTCGGGGCGTTGAATTCTTCATGTGAGGAAGCCATCCAGCTGGCTTACGGAAGTTCGGTGGTTCTACCCAGGTGCCCACTCGTAATGAAATGATGCACGGGGGGGGGGGGGGGGGGGCACCTGGGGTCTTCCTCCACCATTAAAGCTGGAAAGTCGACATATGACATATCATGTGTCGGTGCGACGTTAAATCCAACAACAACAACATTTTGAAGTAAATTTCTATGCTGCGGATGAAAATCGGCTTATCCCTTTTAAGGTCACAGTAACTGTGCTTGTTTTATTTTGTTGCTGGGAAATGCATACCTGCAAACACGATATGAGCTTGCCTACTTTGGTAGAGCACAGATCAACAAATAGAGGGGTTCCGAGTTCGATTCAAGGGTTAGGTGTATTTTCTCCATGAAGATTTGTTAAAAGACATTGTCTGAAATCATTTATCTTTTAACCTCTGTTTTATGTTGGTAGTAACTTGCGGAAAACAGGTTAGTACTGGTACAGAATCCAGGAACACTGGTTAGGTTAACTGCCCGCCGTTACATGACTTAAGTTCTGTTGAAAAACGTTTTTAATGGATAAACAAAGCAAACATGACATGACTTTTTGTAGATGAGAACTGTGATAAATCTATACTGGTACTGATGATAAACCCGGACAGATGATAAAGTCGACCACCTTGGAAATATTTGATTGCAATCGGTTATTTATAAAATTGAACACACCATCTAACAGTTTCCATTTACAACACCAACTGGTGTAATTAAAACCAAAATTGGTAAATATTCTGTATAAATATATGACTTACATTTATCTGTATAAAAAATATTTATCCAAAATTACTGGGGAAGAGGGTGTTTTTCTGCGCATGCTCACTGACGCCACATGAAGGCCTGCCATTGGGTCACTTTTCATTACTTGATCAGGAATGACTGTTGCAGTTTTTGGGGGAAAGTTTCAATATAATACTACCAAGAAAATTTTGTAAATGACAAAGTGTTGGAATTTATCATCAGTCAACCTGCTTATAGTCCCCATTTTACTAACGTCTTTCAATGCCTCATTTCGTGTGTTTGCTAACTAAATATAAATTTGAATTATGTTGTTTTTAGCAAATGTTAAGCTTTATTTTGATACCAACCATTGATTACAAATTGCAGAAATAAAGAAGTTACAGGTAAAAAAACCTCATTTTCTGTTCGGGTTTATCATCTGTACCAGTATATTTGTAAAGTATATGTGGATATTTGTCAGAAATAAACTGTATGAACAACTTAACAATTATTTCTGATAGGGAGTTGGACATAGTGGCAGGAGGGGACTGAATTCTAAGTTCTGATATGAACAGTTCATACCTATGTTTACTGTCATGTTTTAAATACATATGCTTTGACTTAGTTTCACTATTAGTTGTTGGTTAAATAGAAGGAAATTTCCAATAATAACATGTGACACATTGTTTCTTAGTATCTGTATACATATCCAATTGTTCTACCCCCTAGTAAGAAGTTGACATGCCTTTATTATCTGGACTTCTAAACCTATTGTTTATGCAGTTCATACTTCAAAATGGGATCAGTATATTATCACATGACTCTTTATATAAATCGCCAGTCTATAGTTTGTGCTATTGACCAGTCTACAGTTCAACAAAAAATTTAGATGAGAAAAGGTAAACAAGAGGGTCATGATGACCCTGAATCGCTCACCTGAGTAATATAGGTCACATGTTTCAAATGGCAAACTGACATTAAAATATTAGAAAGTAGATCAGTATGTCACATTCATGATCACTGGAAGTCAGTGTTAAGATTGGTGTGCAAAACTGACGTGTCATCCAAATTTCATGGCTGTATCTTTAAAACAAGAAAGTAGGTCAGTAGGTCAAGGTACTAATTATAATTAAACAGTCTAAGAAATATGATCTGATAATTTTTGAAGTATTTATTCCTATATAACTCATACAACAAATGAACCCTAGGGCTGGGCCTCTATTCACCCCAGGGGCATAATTTGAACAGTCTTGTTAGAGATCCACTAGGCAATGCTACATACTAAATATCAAAGGTCTAGGCCTTGAACTTTCAGACAAGAAAATTTATAAATTTTTCCTATGTAAGTCTATGTGTAACTTGAGACCCCCCAGGACGGGACCTCTTTTCACTCCAGGGGCATAATTTTAACAATCTTGGTAGATGACGACAAGGCAATGCTTCATACAATATATCAAAGGCCTAGGTCTAGAGGTTTCAGACAAAAAGATTTTCAAAGATTTTTCCTATACACAAGTCTATGTAAAACTTGGGATCCCCGGGGTGGGCCTTTCTTCAACCCAGGGGCATAATTCTAACAATCTTGGTAGAGGACCATAAGGCAATGCTTCATACCAAATATCAAAGGCCTAGGTATTGCGGTTTCAGACAAGAAGATTTTCAAAGTTTTTTCCTATACAAGTCCATGTAAAACTTGGGACCCCCCGGGTTGGGGCCTCTTTTCACCCCATGTGCACAATTTGAACAATCTTCATAGAGGAACATTAGGTAATGTCACATGCCAAATATCAAGGCTCTACGCCTTGCAGTTTTGGACAAGAGGATTTTTAAAGTTTTTCCTTTTGGTTGCCATGGCAACCAGAGTTCTGCATTGAATTCAGTTCTTTGAACAATTTTGAAAGGGGGCCACCAAAGGATCATTCCTGTGAAGTTTGGTGTAATTCTGCCCAGTGGTTTTCAAGAAGATTTTTTTAGAAAATGTTGACGGACGCACAACGGACATCGAGCGGTCACAAAAGCTCACCTTGAGCCTTTGGCTCAGGTGAGCTAAAATCTTAGGAAAGAAATTTTTTAACTCATTTCCAATGTCACATAATTAAACACTTATTGAATGTTATTATTAAAAACTTATTGCCAGCAATTGTCAAAACTACTACCTTCAAATTGGCTGGCATCAGTAAATGTATCATATAAATTAAATTGGTTAATCAAATGTTTCTGTAACAAAAACTTATTTTGAATGCCAACAGCTATTTTTATATGTAACACAAACAGTTTGGAAACTGACTATAAAAATAAATTTATAGACCATCCTTAAATTACAGAACTAAGCAGAAATGAAAATCATAAATTTTGCAATTTGGCTAGTGGCCTCTTTCAAGCATTTGCAGATACATTAGTGTGTTTTAGGCATTTTTAACCTCTAGAAAGGTATCAGGTAACCAAACGTTGGAAAATTTTTCAAACGCTTGATAAAACATGTACTTGTAGGTTTCAGCTAATTCAATCAACACTACATTATAACAAGAGCTCGTTGAACATGAAATGCCACCCTTGATGCATTCAGTAATTGCACAAGGGACAGAAATTATATGCTCACTGTAAACAAAAGTTCTACCATTCTGGTTTAATCTGACTTTGACCTTTAATCTATTAACCTAACAAGAGATTACAGAGTGATCTTGGTATCATCCACTGAGCCATTTTTGAATGTTCCAAATTTCAAGACTAGCTCAAGGTCAAATTTCAATTCAGTAAAAGACAATGTGTATGTGGTCCAAATTTGAAAGCTGTGGCTTGAGAAATGTGAAAGTAGGTCACTAGATCAATCTCAAGATCAAAGTTCATTTCGGTACACAAAACTATGTATGTGGTTCAAATTTGAAGGCTGTAGCATGAGAAATGTGAAAGTAGGTCACTAGGTCAAAATCAAGGTCAAATTTTATTTCAGAACATCAAACTATGCAAGTGGTCCAAATTTGAAGCCTGTACCTTCAGAAATGTGAAAGTAGGTCACTAGGTCAATCTCAAGATCAAAGTTCATATCAGCACACAAAACTATGCTTGTGGTTCAAATTTGAAGGCTGTAGCATGAGAAATGTGAAAGTAGGTCACTAGGTCAAAATCAAGATCAAATTTTATTTTGGAACAAAAAACTATGCAAGTGGTCCAAATTTGAAGCCTTTACCTTCAAAAATGTGAAAGTAGGTCACTAGGTCAAAAACAATGTCAAAGTTTTTTTTCGGTACACTAACCTATGCATGTGGTCCAAATTTGAAGGCTGTAGCTACAGAAATGTGAAAGTAGGTCACTAGGTCAAAATCAAGGTCAACTCATGTCAAGGTTCATCTTGCCACTTAAAACTATACATGTGGTCAAATTTGAATGATGTAAGTTATGTGCATGAAGATTCTAAGTTTTTCCCTATGTAAGTCTATATGAACCATGTGACCCCTGGGGCGGGGCCATATTTGACCCTAGAGGGATAATTTGAACAAATTGGTAGAGAACCACTAGATGATGCTACATTACAAAATACCAAAGCCATAGTCTTTGTGGTTTGGACAAGAAGAGTTTTAAAGTTTTTCCCTTTATAAGTCTATGTAAACAATGTGACCCCCCGAGTGAAGCCATATTTGACCCTAGGGGAATAATTTGAACAATCTTAGTAGAGGACCACTAGATGATGTCATATACAAAATATCAAAGCCCTAGGTCCTGTGGTTTTGAACAAGAGGTTTTTTAAAGTTTTTTCCTATAGAAGTCTATATAAACCATGTGACCCCCGGGTGGGGCCATATTAGACCCCAGGGAAATAATCTGAACAATCTCGGTAGAGGACCACTAGATTTTGCTACGTACCAAATATCAAAGCCCTAGGCCCTATTGTTTTGGACAAGATCAGAAATCTTTTAACTGTTCCTGGCCAATGTGACCTTAACCTTTGACCTCAAAATCAATAGGTGTCATCTCCTGGTCATGAACAACCTCCGCATCAATTTTCCTGACCCTAAGCCCAAGCATTCTTGAGTTATTGCCCGGAAACCATTTTACTGTTCCTGGTCACTGTGACCTTGACCTTTAACATACTGACCTCAAAATCAATAGGGGTCATCTGCTGGTCATGACCATCCTCCCTATCAACTTTCATGATCCTAGGCCCAAGTGTTCTTGAGTTATCATCCGGAAACCGTTTTACTTTTCAGGGTCACTGTGACCTTGACCTTTGACATACAGACCTCAAAATCAATAGGGGTCATCTGCTGGTGATGACCAACCTCCCTATGAACTTTCATGATCCTAGGCCCAAGGGTTCTTGAGTTATCATCTGGAAATGGATTGTTCTACATTCCGACCGACCGACCATCTGCATTCTTCGAAGGGGGGCATAAAAAGCATTTGTTCTACCTTTTAATGAAAGAGTTTGAAATGCTGAATAACAGAGGACCATTTGTCTGTTTTTACCATCGGTTCTGATTTATATCCTTTTCTACTTCAAAATGAAAACAAAACTGAAACAGATATACGTCAGCTGATATAAACCCACAATACATGTCTGACTACAGAAGAATGTTTTACATAATTTCTGAAACATGTCGTAATCTAATCATAGTCACATTTACAAGCTTTTCTTAATCAAATATAAATGCGACAGCCATAACTGCATGCTTGATAACAATTTGTTAATCAAAGGCCTGAAGGGCCCGAGTCGGCTAATGATTGATGTACTGACAGTATAGTCTACCAGTTTCAGTTTGTTTTTAGTTTTTTTCCCCAACTAAAGAGAGATTTTTTTACAATAAATGAAATGAACATTCGGTCGATGCTAGTAAAACTTTGATTGACATTATACAAGTATTTAAACCCAATATATTTCTCTAAAATTGAAGAGTGGTTCGCAGAAATAAAAATGTTGAAAGTACAAACTACAATTTGACAGCTAACACTAAGATACTGCTCATGTCTTTATATATTTTTCCAGTAAACATTTGCCTCCGGCATTGCCAAAAGAGGCAATTATCGGCTGGTATATATTCCCACATGATAAAATTTGAATATGACAATTTATAATATTAAAATTTTACAGCGCGGATTGCCACATACAATTTGTAACGGATGGACGAAAGAAATGATATTTTACAGATATTATAATGGGCCTGGTGATAGTCTTGTCATATGTTATTGTTCAATCATATTATAAGTGATGTCAATTTAAAGTATACTTACCTTTCCGTTTAGAGATACATGTATATAAATGTTGCTCAGTGTCAATATATAGTGTAACCGATATTAATAAATGCAGTTCTTTTTTAGTTAAAACTATCATTTATTCTATTTCAGACTTGTTAACCCCTTAAAAATCATGTCTGTTATCCCGAAGTCCATCCACTTTCAATTATCCATTTTGATTCATGTAGACAGACAGGCCCAGACCGGGCAGAAAAATGTTTGAGCCATTTTTACGTGGTCGGTAGCAAGGTGTGTGTGGGGAGGGGTGTTTCTTTCCGCTTTAAATTGCAGTCAGATTTTGAAATGGGCATTGCGGCAGGTGGTAAAAGGGCAAATGTATCAAGCTGTAAAGTGGCAATATGGGGGAAGGGTGTGGGAGGATACCCCTTCCTGCAAGTAGGGTTTGGGGTATTACCACAAGAAATTTTTGAATATGTAGACCCTTGATACAGCCTTTGGTGCGATTTTAACTGAAAATCTTCTGTTTCAATTTCTAAATATTACCTAGATTCTTTCTATTATTACAATATCCAAAGTATGACTGTCACTTCATCTTTTTACTTTCAGATCATGCCTCAGGACTAGAATATGAGTCTGATATAGATTATATGTAGGTGTAATAAAAATAAATTCTAGAATCATTTCTGTTACAATAATATTTATCATGTATGTTACTTGAATGTTAAAATTTCATAACACAGCTCGATATTTACCCAAAATATTATATCTGGATACGATTACACTTTTCCCCAGTTTCAACAATATATTTTACAAATTGTGATGATACGAAGACATTTAGCAGCAATTGGCAGTATCTGACATTGAAGTTTACGGTTCAATTACCTCTTATTTAAATATTTTCATAAAAACGTTGTTTCGTTTCGTCAAAGCAACCAAACATAGACGATCTACTTTCGATTTCAAAAACTACAAGAAAATACAATTTAATGTTTCGCCTATTTGTTTATTTCTCGAAAAATAAGAAATAAAATCATTTTTAATATCAGTAGTAACTAAACAAACCAGCAAGAGCTTCTTCTTCCGATAATTTATCCATTTACTGACTGCAAAATTCAACCCACGCAAAGTCGTAAGCGTTGTTATAAACAGGTCACACGTGTCTGCCGACAAGTGTCCAGAATGTAGTTAGGATTCATCCGCGAAGTCTCGCGGAAGAATTAACGTACTGCACATATCTTATTCGGGTCATTTAAAATGAAGCTGTCATAATCTAATTTCATCGATGTGGTCAACTCTTTGATAAGAGACATTCAAATGCTTTCAGAGGTACCCACTCAATAAAATACTAGCAGTATGTTCTGGAACTATATTTTATCTTTCGCTGGATGTTACGCAAGCTTTGTAAGCCTATGCAATTCATAAAATGCACAGCGCAATAAATTTGTTATTTGCGCAATGATTTTAAAGATTATTTTTTGAAACGGACAGGGTAACAAAAGGATAATTTGGCTAATAAGTTAATATGCAGTTTTTATTTGAATTTGTGAACATCATATTTGCTATTTTGTGACAAAAGGGCATAAAATTCGTCACCATAATCATATGCACAAATGTATTACCAAATCCCACAGAATCGTTATGCGTGTTTATGCTTAATGAGTTACCGCGGAAGAAAAAACGTGGCTTTATTCGAGTATTGCACTATTACAAGTCATAAATATGACAGATTACATCGTATATTGGTCATAGCAAATAGGATTGACATAAATGAACTTCATTCGATCAATGAACTCTTTGAAATTAGAGACAATCTAATGGAACGTATTATTATTATATTAACATCACTTCGCTGTGTTGTGAGGCCATTTAAGAATGAGAAATCGGGCGATAGCAAGGACTCGTCAAATGCTTGACAGCGTTTAGCCGACTCAAAAATTGCACTAGATAACAAGAATGGCAGACTGTCAAAATTATGCCTGTCATCAAATTTGACTTGATTCACGGGCCATAATCCAAGAGTGCCTGGGGCGATTTGGCTGATTATCAAACTTGGCTGAGATATTTTGCCCACAAACATTATCAGCATGTTTGGTGAAAGTCAGATGAAAACTGTTTGACTTAGAGAGCAGACAAGGCTAAATTCACAGATTTCCAGTAATTCAAGGGCCATAATCCAAGAATGCCTGGGGCAATTTGGCTGGTTATCGAACTTGGCTGAGATATTATGCCGACAAACATCTGCAAGTTTGCTGAAGATCAGATGAAAAGTGTTGTCCTTTGAGAGCAGACAAGGCTTAAGTCGCAATTTTTAAAGTAATTAAAGGGCCATAATTCAAGAGTGCCTGAGGTGATTTTGCTGGTTATTGAACCTGGCGGAGATATTATGCCCACAAACATTGTCACTAAGTTTGGTGAAGATCAGATGAAAACTGTAACTTAGAGGAAGGACAAAGCTAAATTTGCAGATTTTCAAGTAATTCAAGGGCCATAACTCAAGAGCGCCTGAGGGGATTTTGCTGGTTATCAAACTTTGTAAAGATATTAGGCCATAAACATTGTCACAAGGTTTGGGGAAGATCAGATGAAAACTGTTTGACCTTGAGGGCAGACAAGGTTAAATTTTGCAGATTTTGAGTAATTCAAGGGCAATAACTCAAGAGTGCCTGGAGGGATTTTGCTGGTTATCTAACTAAACTGAGATATTATGCCCACAAACATTGTCATCAAGTTTAGTGAAGACTGTATAATAAACTGTTTGACTTAGAGAGTGGACATGGTTTAGCACGCCAACCGCCCGCCACGGGTGTTCACATAATATGCCCTGGGCAATAAAAATGAGAAACTGCTTCATGTTTTGTTTAAGTTTCAAATCTTTTTATACTGCTCAGCTCTTTCAAATTATCACTTCATTGTTATTCTACAGCTTTTGTATTAAACATTCAATCATCATAAAATCAAAATGTTCTGGCTGATTTTGCCTCGTATTCAGATAGCCGTTTCAACATGTCCCTTAAAGACAACTCTACAAAGAGTGCTGAAAGGTTGTTCTAGAAAAAGTGGCCTCAGATGCACAGGAAATGAAGAGGTTAATTGGAAACTATGGCTGAACTCTTTACTCCATAACTTCTTCCTGTATCTTTCCTGTATTTTTGGGCATTTTCTTTCCAGATCCATCTTCCAGTTCCTTGGCCTTGTAGTAATGGGGAGCAACTTCTAGTAACCAGCTGTTGTCTATCTCAATCACCTGATATAAATATTGAAAATATAAAAGTAATAAAAATACCTATGTTCCCTAATTAACACTCTCCCCTTATAAACATACACTCAATATAAAACAGATTCAAGCTATAAGGCAATATCAGCACTATATTAAGCTATAATTATTAAAATTCATTTATTAGAAGCTGGATTTATAGTTTACATATATTGTTAAAAAGGGATGCTTTTTTAATATTTTCGGATCTTAATAAATACAACATGTTATGCACTCAGGGGCATTAGTAAGCGGATGTAAGGTAGGTCAGATCTAAACAGGTTCTCGTTTGTTATACCATGCTAGATTCAATTATGTAGTTAGTTTCAAACACGAGTCAAAGACTAAACTTCACAGGTAATGTTGTATGATGACTTTCAAACTTGGTTAACAGAAGAGAAAGACAGTAGGTTCTTCTATGGGCAATATATTAGGCCAGGACTTAGTCTGGCATGCACCTTGGTAGTACCCATTATATTAAAACCACTATCTGCCATAATAACCCTTATCATGCTGGACACAATTGATTCTGCTTTTGCTGCCAGTGTAGATCATGATCAGCCTGCACATCCATGCAGTCTGATCATGATCTGCATTGTTCGCCATTCAGTCAGTATCTTTTAGATATGTACCTCTTTTAACAGTTAATAGTAATGTCCAAATTGAAAGATGCACAAGTTCATTTTAGAAATTTAGCAGGATTAAGGTTAATGGCTCCCGTATTACAGCTGTCTCTACCATTTGGTCACACGAGCTCACTAGATGTTGAACTGTAATTTCTCTCAATCAGTACCTAAACCTGTTGAGAACTGCAGCTGCAAAGGAAATTATATTTATCATTTAATTATTACCTGTCTCATGAATTCCTTTGTTGTAAAAACTAGTTCATGATAGATGAGCCATTTAGGTCTGTCTTCAAATAGAGAGCTGTTTGGATGGACCATAACTGTTTGTTTATGTTTGACAGTTCTGTAGTTACCTCCCTTGTCTAGTTTTGCTGTGTGATAGAAGAAACCTGCTGTAATGGCCTGAAGATGAAGATAAAAAAAATCGAGATTAAGTTGCTCATATCAAGAGCAATATGACAGCCTATAACAAGTTATAAATGGACCAAAAAAATCATAAACTTGTAAGACTAATATACAGTCAAAACTCAGTATCTCAAACTCACTTACCTCGAAATTTCGCTTAAGTCAAAGAAATTTTCAAGTCCTGTCAAATTTCCTCAATTATGTATGCATTTCAACTTTTGACTTACCAAGACTCCAGATGTGTCAAAAGGGATTTTCAGTCCCATCAATAAAATTCAAGTGCATTGTAAACTCGGTAAGTTGAAGTGAAACAAGAGCACCGCCTTGCAGGTGCTGACGCTCATCTGATTTTTTTTGTGTAATAGAAATATTGTCCTACCCATGATTTTCTAAGTCTAAAAAGGGTCATCATTCTTGCAAAAAGCAGGATAGAGTTATGTTACTTGATGTTCAGTGTCCACTTATGATGGTGAAAAACTGTTGCAAGTTTTAAAGCAATAGCTTTGATAGTTTATGAGAAAAGTTGACTTAAACATAATACTCAACCAAGAAAATGATTTTCTAAGTCCAAAAGGGGCAATAATTATTGCAAAAAGCAGGATGGAGTTATGTTGCTTGCTGTACAGGGTCAGATTATGATGGTCAACAAGTGTTGCAAGTTTCAAAGCAATAGCTTTGATAGTTTAAGAGAAAAAGTTGACCTAAACATAAAACTTAACCAAGAAATCTGATATTTTCTAAGTCCAAAAGGGGCCATAAATCTTGCAAAAAGTAGGATGGAGTTATGTTTCTTGCTGTACAGGGTCAGCTTATGATGGTGAACAAGTGTTGCAAGTTTTAAAGCAATAGCTTTGATAGTTTAGGATAAAAGCTGACGTAAATATAAAACTTAACCAAGAAAACTGATTTTCTAAGTCCAAAAGGGGCAATAAATCTTGCAAAAAGCAAGATGGAGTTATGTTTCTTGAGGTACAGGGTCTGCTTATGATGGTGAACAAGTATTCCAAGTTTCAAAGCAATAGCTTTGATAGTTTAGGAGAAAAGTTGACCTAAACATAAAACTTAACCAAGAAATTTGATATTTTCTAAGTACAAAAGGGGCCATAAATCTTGCAAAAAGCAAGATGGAGTTGTTTCTTGCTATACAGGGTCAGCTTATGATGGTGAACAAGTATTCCAAGTTTCAAACCAATAGCTTTAATAGTTTAGGAGAAAAGCTGACCTAAACATAAAACTTAACCAGGCAACGCCGTCGCAGACGCCGACGCTGACAACCGCTCAAGTGATGACAATAACTCATCATTTTTTTTCAAAAAATCAGATGAGCTAAAAACTACGTGATAAAATTTCACACATCATTGTGAATGTGGTTGGTTTTTAACACATGTTATAGTAAACAGATATAATTAATTACACATTTACATTTAGTAATTTAATTGAACGCCTCTGATTTTGAATTTGAAACTGGTCTTAAATTTTTTATATAAATCTTGATATAGAGACATAGAGTGCAATAAAAGAATGAGTCCCTCCTAATAACTCGAATTCTGGTTATCTCAAACTGAAAAAGTATGGTCCCTTGAAATTCGACTGTAGTTTCAAGTGAACAATAGGTTAAACTTGGTGTCCCTACCATTATTCCAATTCCAAGTGATCAAATGTTTTTAAGATATCCAAAATTTGACTGGTATTTTGTGCAACTGAGTTTTGGGCAGTACTTAAAAATGCCTTCAAGACAGCCAGAATTTTGAGATACCTTAAGTGAGATTCAAATATCAACTTTCAACTGTTTTTATTGTTATTTCTTCCCTGATGAAGGCTTAACGCTGAAACGTTGGAAGTTAATAATTATCTATGAACAAACGCTACACGTGTTGTTGATTTTCTTGTTTATTAGAAGATAAACAAGAGTGCTGTCAAGCAGGGCAATATACGCCCGAAGCTTTACATCACAGGATGGGAGCAAAATTTAAAGAACTTGACTGTTGAAGCCCAAAGGACAGGAACAACAAAAAGAAGAAATTCCAAAAAAAAATTCTTACCAGGTAAAGTTATGTCAAAATACATCTAAAAATTGGATGTACAACAGAAAAGTGGTCTCGGTTTTTCCCTACGGCCAATAATAAAAAAGTAACAAAAAATGGAAGTAATACAAAAAAAATTTAGTGTAAGAGAACAAACAAGAGCTGTCCGTAAGACAGCGGGCTTGACTTTTCTCAGTGCTTGACTCTAAATTAGAGCTTTGCCAGTAAAAAATTCTAAGTTAAAAAGACACATAACTTTGTCAAAATTCAATCAGAGTTATGGGAATTGTGTCTTCTGGTGTAGACTTTGATAGTAAATAACCATTTTGAGTTTTAAGTCAAAAGCTTTAATAGTAAAAGAGATATTTGACTTTATCAAAAATTTTAGCAAAAAATTCTAAGTTAAAAAGAGACAAAATTATGTCAAAATTCAAATCAGAGTTATGTGGACTGTTTCTCCTGGTGTAGATTTTGATGGTAAATAAGTATTTTAAGTTTCAAGTCAAAAGCTTTGACAGTATTAGAGATATTTGACTTATCAAACATTTTAACCAAAAATTCTAAGTTAAAAAAAGAGACAAAACTAGAAAATGCTTTTGTAAAAAAGCGCATGTCTCCCCCAATGCAAAGTCCTATAGGCAAGAAGTCAATAGGGGTCAGGAGCGAAAGTCAAAGAGACACTGATGGTTGGCTGCAATAGGGATCATCTACTTGGCATGTCCAGTCATCCCGCTAAATTTCAACACTCTTGGCCTAGTGGTTCTCAAGTCACTGTTCAGGCTCCTGTGACCTTGACCTTTGATCAAGTAACCTCAAAATAAATAGGGGTCATCTACTCTGCATGTCCAATCATCCTATTAAGTTTCAACATTGTAGGTCAAGTGGTTCTCAAGTTATTTCCAAAAAATGATTTTACATGAACAGGCCACTGTGACCTTGACCTTTAATAGACTGACCCCAAAATCAATAGGGGTCATCTACTCTGCATGTTCAATCATCCTATGAAGTTTCAACATTTTGGGTCAAGTGGTTCTCAAGTTATTGATCCGAACTGGTTATCAATGTTCAGGTCCCTGTGACCTTGACCTTTAACGGAGTGACCCCAAAAACAATAGGGGTCATTTACTCTGCATGAACAATCATCCTATGAAGTTTCAACATTCTGGGTCGAGAGGTTCTCAAGTTATTGATTGGAAATGGTTTTCCATGTTCAGGCCCCTGTGGCCTTGACCTTTAACAGAGTGACCATAAAATCGTTAGGGGTCATCTACTCTGCATGACCAATCATCCTATGAAGTTTCATCATTCTGGGTCAAGTGGTTCTCAAGTTACTGACCGGAAATGGTTTTCAATGTTCGGGCCCCTGTGACCTTGACCTTTCACAGAGTGACCCCAAAATCGTTAGGGGTCATCTACTCTGCATGACAAATCATCCTATTAAGTTTCAACATACTGGGTCAAGTGGTTCTCAAGTTATTGACCGGAAATGGTTTTCAATGTTCAGGCCCCTGTGACCTTGACCTTTGATGGAGTGACCCCAAAATCAATAGGGGTCATCTACTCTTCATGACCAATCATCCTATGAAGATTCAACATTCAGGGTCAAGTGGTTCTCAAGTTATTGATCGGAAATGGTTTTCAATGTTCAGGCCCCTGTGACCTTGACCTTTGACGGAGTGACCCCAAAATCAATAGGGGTCATCTACTCTTCATGATCAATCATCCTATGAAGTTTCAACATTCTGGGTCAAGTGGTTCTCTAGTTATTGATCGGAAATGGTTTTCAATGTTCAGGCCCGTGACCTTGACCTTTGACGTAGTGACCCCAAAAACAATAGGGGTCGTCTACTCCAGCAGCCCTACAACCCTATGAAGTTTGAAGGTTCTAGGTCAAATGGTTCTCCAGTTATTGCTCGGAAATGAAGTGTGACGTACGGACGGACGGACGGTCAGGGCAAAAACAATATGTCTCCTGGGGGAGACATAATTATGTCAAAATTCAAATCAGAGTTATGGGGACTGTTTCTCCTGGTGTAGACATTGATGGCAAATAAGTATTTTAAGTTTCAAGTCAAAAACTTTGATAGTAACAGAGATATCCGACTTTATCAAAAACTTTAACCAAAATTCTATGTTAAAAAGAGGCATAATTCCGTCAAAATTCAAACCAGAGTTATGGGGACTGTTTCTCCTGGTTTAGACTTTGATAGTAATAACTATTTTAAGTTTCAAGTCAATAGCTTTGATATTATGATAGTAACAGAGATATTTGACTTTATCAAAAACTTTAACCAACACAGATGCTGACACCAGGGCGAATGCAACAGCTCTACATTTTCTTCGAAAAGTCGAGCTAAAAAGGATCTGCCAAATAAAAACAAGAGCACTGCAATGCAGAGCAATATACACAAAGCAAAGTCATATATGACCTTTGACCCCTAAGTGTGACCTTGACCTTGAAGCGAGTCATCCAAAACATGCACTCTGCATATCGCCTCAGTGTGGTGAACATTTGTGCCAAATTTTTTTAAATCCTTCAAGAAGTTCAAGAGTTACAGTGCAGACACAGCAAAGTCATATATGACCTTTCACTCCTAAGTGTGACCTTGACCTTGAAGCTAGTCATCCAAAACATGCGCTCTGCACGTCGTCTCTATGAGGTGAATATTTGTGTCAAGTTTCTTTGAAATCCTTCAAGGGGTTCAAGAGATACAGAGCGGACACGAAATTGCTAACAGACAGACGGACGGACACTGGGGGTATAACATAATACATCCCTTTGGGCGTATAAAAAAATGTAAACAGTTAATGAATGACCACAACTTAAATGTCATTCTCATGTATTAAATACACCCACAATATCATCTAATTTTTGTAAAATGGTGGTACCTAATTGACTTTAATGTAAGTTACAGAAATCCCAAGTCTACTCATTTTTCGTACCTAACAGCATCTAAAGGAGTTTATTAGACCTCAATTTCAATTAACCTTTCTTACACTGACAGTATGAGACACAGTTTCTAATTACTTACACTTACCTTCCTACTATTTATAGTATCTAATACATTAGATCAGACCTCATTTTCCACTTACCTTCCTATAAATACTGAGTTTCTAATGGATTAGATCAGGCCTTAATTTCCACTTACCTTCCAAATATTGACAGTTTCTTATAATTTAGATGATTACACAGACTTTCACATACTTTCCCATTACTGACAGAATCTCATGGACATCAGTTTCCTCTTACCTTCCTAATATTGGCGGTATCAAGTGGATTAGATGAGACCTCAATTTCCACTCTTTCCATAATACCCTCCAGTTGATCACGTACATCTCTTGCTCTTTTCATTGACCTGTTCAAGTAAAACATTTATATAGTTATTCTGGTTACAAAATGTTAGAAGTTTACACTTCAATAAACTGTTGTTTTAAAGAATAATTACAAAAAAGCTTGTTCATCCTTCCTCAAAGGTGAAAGGGATATAGTAGGGTTATTATAACAGTTCCTAGATCTGGGATGCAGTATTCGGCTGGAGTGGATTTTGCCAGATCTTGCAAACTCCACGAGAGCCGAATACAAAGTCCCAGATCTGGCTACTGTTATAATGACCCTTTTATTATATACCTTTACCATTTTGATTCTTGTTTTGTTCTTGAACGAAATCTTTTATGTTTATTGATATTAAATGGAACTTAGTGAAGTTTTTATGTGCGCTATTTATAGTAATATGTTGGATCATGCATATTAATGAAAACAGTCCGGCAGCATGCAATATGGAAGGTACAATACAGAATTTAAAAGGTACAATACGGAATTTTTGTCTGTCTCTTCACATTTAATTGTGAAATACAAGCCGATTTTTTTACAGAATTTATATAGGTATATAATAAAGTAATATATAGTACCGGTAGTCTTATCTGTTACCTTCTACAAGGAACTGTTTCATGCACAGAAAAACTGAACAAAAATTTTCAAAGTCCATGACTCTTATGAACCTTTTTATTGATTGTGGTCACCCTTTTTTTTTTGAAACATTTAGAAGAACTGTTTATTATATGAAATGCTACTACAAAAATTCATTTGTTAAGAAATCAATAAGATATTAAAATAGTTATTTCTTATGCATTTTGGGAACAGTAGAATACCACATTTAGAGCTGTTGCCCTTGTTCTATCCACCTCTGGCACCAATTGAAAAGCTGTCTCCCCTTCCTCAAAAAAAAAACCTTTTGATCTTTCCTTAAACATTCATAAATCAACTGTTCTCTTTTACTGTACACTCATTACACAACAGTACAGAACCTCCTATGTAACAGATGACGGACCTACCGATACTGTATAAAGTTCTCATAGCACCACTGAGTTGAGTGCCCAGTTTCTTCCCTATGATTGTAGACATTCATCAATGTTATATGGTCCCCTCCAGGAAGGAAGAAATTCCGTCGTGCAGTATCTGCATGTACAACCTTGTCTTTGGGTCGGTAGAAAACCGAGTTGTTCACAGATAACATCGCTGTTATTGTAAGAATCTCTTTAGAACACTTGTATCTGAAATAGTAAATTTGAAGGGAAATAATGTTAGCACTGACTAAAGATGCTGTATTGTTCTTTGTTCAAATTGTGTCAAGTAAGAAAACAATCTAAATACAAATCCTTTTAACAACTTTTCATCTACACATTATGGCAACCTTTGAAGTTAAGAATTACTCTTGACAATAATAAGGCAAACAGATAATGAAAGATGCCTTAGTAACCTTTGAATAACAATCTATTGATTGAAGACCAGTCTGAAAACAGCAGATTCTGATAGGCTGTGTCTGCAAACACTTTGGATTGCCCAATGGTAAAGTTCTATTTTGAGACTAGTCTCTAAACTGTTGTAGGATAACTGAATTTAATAGATTAAAAATCTGATCGATCAATTTTGTTCAATACTCACTTTTCTGATGCTAAGATCATTTTTGACAACATTGGATCTACAGGAAATTCAGCCATTCTTCTTCCTAGCTTAGTTAACTCCCCTTTGTGATTCAGTGCACCAAGGGCATATAACTCTTCCAGAGCTAACACAAGAGTCTCATGAGGTGGTGGGTCCATAAAGTCAAAGTGAATGAGATCATTAATTCCTAAACTTTTAAGTAACAACACAACATTTCCCAGATTAGTTCTCTGTATTTCTGGTATTGTATTGTCTTCAAGTTCATTTTTATATGCCCATGCTGTGTAAAGACGAAAGCACTTTCCAGCTGAGACACGACCAGCACGTCCAGCTCTCTGATTGGCTGATGCCTGAAAAATAGAACAATTTTTCCATTCTGTTACATAAATGGAAGGGTATAAATTACTTAGCTGCTTTTTAAGGTTTATACATACTTATACACATTAATTAAAGTTAACTTACACTGTTCAGCAAAACAGCTTTTTCTCAATGTCCATATCTGGACAACCTACCTTTTGACAAAAGTAAAATACTTCTGCATTTGCTATTCAATGACATCAAAATAACCAATTTTAGAGAAATGACTCAGGGGCTAGCTATAGGTCGAATTTTTTTTGTTTTTTGGAAGAAGTCACTTCTCCCTCACGTTGGTTTAGGGAGAAGTGGGGAGACTTTAGAGAGCAGTGGGAAGATTTGAGTGATTTGAAAGGTGGCTGTAATTTTCTTGTTTCTAGATAAAAACACTGATGTGACCATTCATTTTCTTAGTTAGATCATTTCTCATACAGTGGTTATTGTTTCATTACAAAATTCTGAAAAAAGTTGTTTTCAAAATTCAAGACGATGCTGTAAATTTAACCCACCAATTCTTTTGCTGTATCTCGTGTTTATTTATTAACACCGAGTCATCAACTCCGCAAACAGTATCTCACCTGAAAAAAACTGTAAGTAAACTGTGTAAACTAGAAATATATATTCAAATCAATTCATTGATGGAAGTCGATTAAATGTAGTTACATTACATGTCATTCTTTTCCCATAGACAACAACTAATTGTGTACAATATTCCAATTAATCGCATGATTAATCAGCAATTTCTTCGTAAAACATCGGGTTTTTTTTCACTTGAACATGTTGACATTTAACTTTAAGTGTTAAAGGCATAACTGCTGCAGCAATTGGCTGAACACAATCGACTCTGTTGTATCAGATAATTTCTTCTTGGAGAAAATCTCACAAGTACCTGAGGTATGCGGAGTTTAAATTATGCTATCTGCGTGTGTGTCTTTGTATTTAACACTCATTTTGACACGGTGCAAATTGTCAAAGTTAGGGTAGCGGACCCTAATTATTGAGTGCAGATATCAAAGAAAATCTGAAGACTTGCGATTTGCTTTCAGGTTAGATCTGAGCGAAGTTTGAAGTTTCAAAGCGAATATGTCGCTCAAGTCGCCCACTCGCGAGAGCCCTGATAATTGCAAAAGAGCAAGACAGTCTTATTTACATTTACTACACACTTATTCAGTGTCTCGCCAGAACAGACTTCGTTCATTATGCTGCAGTATACTTTCCAAAAATAGCCAGCTCAATAGAACCTGAATGTTAATTTTAAACAAAGTTTTTATGTAAATGCTTAAATACAGAAAAGAGTACAGAAACTGTTAAGTTTTTTAGTACGTGTTAAATTTCTAACAATAGAGAAAACAAAGAGAAAATTTACAGAAGTTGATAACTTTTTCATCAATCTGTAACTGGAAACCTGAAAAATATGTCACTGATTAGCAAAGAGGAGAACTACTTTATAATCATCACTTGGCAGGTACAAAATGCCTTACCTTTGACACAGGTGTCACTACCAATGAGTCCATTCCTGTCCTTGCATTATAACTATTCTGTTTACAGAACCCAGGGTCTAACACATATTTAATACCATCAACAGTCAATGAAGTTTCAGCAATATTTGTTGCTAACACAACTTTACGAGCCCCAGGTGGGGTTGGATCAAATATTTTTGCTTGTAAGTCTGAGGGAAGATTTGCATAAATTGGTGCTATAATGAGTTCCTTGATTTTGGATCCGAGTTTCCTTGTTCTTTCCTGAAGAAAAGAAAAAACATCACTATTGACAATAAGCAAAATTCCAATGCTTGTTTCTTTAAAACACGCTAATGCTACAATGATGTCATGTTAACATGTCGTCACCTTGGCACAAAAAGTGAATAAGTCCTTCTTTAAGTCAATGCAGTTATCCACTTCTTGCGTTGAGGTGACGATGTGATGATGTCAATTTTGTTGCTACCAAGAAAGAGCACTGCTATATTTTATCTTCTGCTTTAGATTAAGGGCATATAAGAATCGAATTAATGTATAGCAAAATTGTGTTTTACCTAAAGCAATACATTCGAAATTGGTTTTAAGTCACCAGAATAATTCACATGTTTTGTGCTGTGGGAAAGAAGTAATATTTATTTATTTATTTGGGTTTTACGGCTCACCAACACAACATAGGTTATATAGTGCCAAACAGGACTACAAAAGAAGTAAAGCCATTACAACCTGTTACTAACCTGGAGTAATAACACTTTGTCATAAATTTCTTAAATTTGGGGTCTTGGCTCATGGCCTATCACTGATGTTGTTCAAGAACAGGAGATATTGGTTGAATTAATTTTGTCTATAAAAGGTAAAGAAGAATTTTTTTGATATTCCAGCAGGAAAAGCTTACATGCAATAAAAAAAATAAACATTCATGTTTTTGGACATTGAAATTGTTAAATTATTTGAATAAATCTAATAAAATGCTCACATTTTATTATTTCATTTAATTTATTTTATAAATCAACTTGTGTTCTTTCCAAAACTGAGTACATTTTTCTTTAATCATATAATAATTTTTTTAAAAAAGATCAAGATTTATCAAGGACATCGTACGATTTGATGGTATTTGGTCCTCATTTTCAATCATGAATATTTCAAAGAGTGGGCGCACAATGGCAATAAGTGAATTAAATCTTGTAGTTTGATACGTCTCCAGTACACATTCATTGAAAAACTCTTTGAGTTTCGATTATTAAAAGAAAAACAAGAGGACCGTGATGGTCCTGAATCGCACATCTCTTCCTACATGACCCAGTTTTGAGTATCACGTCGTTTTTTCTATTATCTGACATAGTGACCTAGTTTTTGAGCTCATGTGACCCAGTTTTGAACTTGACCTAGATATTATCAAGATAAAAATTCTGACAAATTTTCATGAGGATCCATTGAAAAATATGGTCTCTAAGAGAGGTCACAAGGTTTTTCTATTATTTGACCTATTGACCTAGTTCTCGAAGGTACGTGACCCTGTTTTGAACTTTACCTAGATATCATCAAGGTGAACATTCTCACTAATTTTCATGAAGATCTCATGAAAAATATGGCCTCTAGAGAGGTCACAAGGTTTTTCTATTTTTATACCTACTGGCCTAGTTTTTGAAGGCATGTGACCCAGTTTCGAAACTGACCTAGATATCATCAAGGTGAACATTCAGATTAATTTTCATGAAGATCCATTGAAAAATATGGCCTCTGAAGATGTCAAAAGATTTTAATAATTTTAGACCTACTGACCTAGTTTTTGACCGCACGTGACCCAGTTTCAAACTTGACCTAGATATCATCAAGATGAACATTCAGACCAACTTTAATACAGATCCCATGAAAAGGATGGCCTCTAGAGAGGTCACAAGGTTTTTTATTATTTGACCTACTGACCTAGTTTTTTAAGGCACGTGACCCAGTTTCAAACTTGATCTAGATATCATCAAGGTGAACATTCTGACCAATTTTCATGAAGATCCATTCAAGGGTATGGCCTCTAGAGAGGTCACAAGGTTTTTCTATTTCAAGACCTACTGACCTAGTTTTTGAGCGCAGTTGACCCAGTTTCAAACCTGACCTATATATCATCAAGATAAACACTCAGACCAACTTTCATACAGATCCCATGAAAAATATGGCCTCTAGAGAGGTCTAGCAAGTAGCAAGTTATTTGAAAATCCATCCATGGTTGACAAAGATATGGACCGGACACGCCCATCAATGCACTATCCTTTAATGTCTAAGTGTGACCTTGACCTTTGAGCTATGAACCTGGGTCTTGCGCATGACACATCGTCTTACTGTGGTACACATTCATGCCAAGTTATTTGAAAATCCATCCATCGATGACAAAGATATGGACCGGACACGCCCATCAATGCACTATCCTTTAATGTCTAAGTGTGACCTTGACCTTTGAGCTACGGACCTGGGTCTTGCGTGCGACACGTCGTCTTACTGTGGTACACATTCATGCCAAGTTATTTGAAAATCCATCCATCGATGACAAAGATATGGACCGTACACAAAAATTGCGGACAGACCAACAGACCGACAGACGGTTCAAAAACTATATGCCTCCCTTTGGGGGCATAAAAATCCAAGTTAAAAAGGGACATAATTCTGTCAAAATTCAAATCAGAGTTATGGGAATTGTGTCTCCTGGTGTAGACTTTGATAGAAAATAACTATTTTGAGTTTCAAGTCAAAAGCTTTAATAGTAACAGAGATATTTTACTTTATCAAAAATTTTAACAAAAAATTCTAAGTTAAAAAGAGCATATTTCTGTCAAAATTCAAACCAGAGTTATGGGGATTGTTTCTCCTGGTGTAGACTTTGATGGTAAATAAGTATTTTAAGTTTCAAGTCAAAAGCTTTGATAGTAACAGAGATATTTGTCTTTATCAAAAACTTTAACCAAAAGTTCTAAGTTAAAAAGGGGCATAATTCTGTCAAAATTCAAATCAGAGTTATGGGGATTGTTTCTCCTGGTGTAGACTATGATAGTAAATATCTAGTCTAAGTTTCAAGTCAATAGCTTTGATAGTAACAGAGATATTTGACTTCATCAAAAACTTTAACCAACACCGACGCCGGGGCGAGTGCAATAGCTCTACTTTTCCTTCAAAAAGTCGAGCTAAAAATGAGGTTAATATGACCAAAAGTATGATAATTAGAAGGGCGTAGAGGCAACATATTAATTCTTTAAAGTGTCCAGGAACAATGAGAATGTTACTTCATGGTTAATATCGCCCCATTCAAGTGTGAAATATTTTCATTGATAGAAACTCATCATACAAACAAGAGGGCCAAGATGGCCCTAGGTCGCTCACCTGAGAAACACACCATAACAGTGTAAATATGTTTTACCTAGTGATTTCATGGGAAAAAATATTCTGACCAATTATCATTAAAATTGGAGCAAAAAACCTTGAGTATAAACAAGTATTTTCTTTGATTTGACCTACTGACCTAGTTTTTGACCCCAGATGACCAATATTTGAACTTGACCTAGATTTCATCAAGGCTATCATTCTGACAAAATTTCATGACAATCAATTGAAAAATACAGCCTCTATTGCATACACAAGGTTTTGCCTTGATTTGACCTAGTAACCTATTTTTTGACCCCAGACAACCCATATTGAAACTTGACCTGGATTTCATCGAGGCAACCATTCTGACCAAATTTAATGAAATCCAGTGTAAAATGCAGCTACTATTGCATACACAAGGTTTTGTCTTGATTTGACCTAGTGACCTAGCTTTTTAATCCAAATGACCCATATTCGAACTTGACCTAGATTTTATCGAGGCTATCATTCTGACAAAACTTCATGAAGATCAGTTGAAAAATACAGCCTCTATCGCATACATGAGGCTTTGCTTTAATTTAACCTAGTGACCTACTTTTTGACCCTAGATGACCCATATTCAAACTGAATCTAGATTTCATCATGGCAATCATTCAGACTTATTTTCAGGAAGATCAACTGAAAAATACAGCCTCTATTGCATACAAAAGGTTTTCCTTTGATTTGACCTAGTGACCTACTTTTCGACCCCAGATGACCCATATTCAAACTAGACCTAGATTTCATCAAGGCAATCATTCTGACCAAATTTCATGAAGATCAATTGAAAAATACAGCCTCTATCGCATACACAAGGTTTTTCTTTGATTTGATCTAGTGACCTAATTTTTGACCCCAGATGACCCATATTCAAACCTGACCTAGATTTCATCAAAGCAAACATTTTGATAAAATTTCATGAAGATCAATTGAAAAATATAGCCTCTATCGCATACAAAAAGTTTTTCTTTGATTTGACCTAATGACCTACTTTTTGACCCCAGATTTCATCAAGGCAATTATTCTGACCAAATTTAATGAAGATCAATTGAAAAATATAGCCTCTATCACATACATAAAGTTTTTCTTTGGTTTGACCTGATGACCTACTTTTTGACCCCAGATGACCCATATTCAAACTTGGCCATAGATTTCATCAATGCAATCATTCTGACCAAATTTCATGAAGATCAATTGAAAAATACAGCCTCTATCGCATACACAAGATTTTTCTTTGATTTGACCTAGTGACCTAGTTTTTGACCCCAGATGACACTCGGCCTAGATTTTATAAAGGTTATCATTCTGACCATAATTCATGAAGATCAATTGAAAAATACTGCCTCTATCGCATACAGAAGGTTTTTCCTTGATTTGACCTAGTGACCTAGTTTTTGAACCTAGATGCCCCATTTTCGAACTCGGCCTAGATTTCATCAAGGTAATCATTCTGACCAAATTTCATGAAGATCAGTTGAAAAATACAGCCTCTATCGCATACACAAGCTAAAAGTTGACGGACGACAGACATTGAGCAATCAGAAAAACTCACCTGAGGCTGTTTTTATTCATTATCAGGGTCATATTTTTCTTTCCATTGAAGTTTAGTAGAAATTTTATTTTTAAGGTTACTTGAGGAGAATGGTAATTGAAATTACACAATGTCCTTTTACAAACAGCAATAGAATTATTTCTAATTTTGTATAACATATAAAATAAACAAGGAGGTCTTATGTTCAATTTAGCAGGTAAAAAAAGTTTCATATAAATGAAACTTTTTTCCCAGTTGGATTGAAGGGCAACAAAATATCCTGAAATTACTACTTATATATTATGTCCATGCCCATTGAATAAAGAAAGTAACCAACACTTAACATATGGAACTGTGTCCTCTGACAGATGAGACTATGTCAATGAGTAACCATACAATGCAAATGAGACAGTGATTCTACCATGGCAATGAGTAACAATACCATGTCAACGAGTAACTGCTAAGAATGAACCTTTAATTCCCACTTACAGTTAACATTTCACTGGCTGTCTCTATTTCCTCCTGTCCAGTAAGAAAGACAAGAATATCACCTTCATCTTGTGTACAGTGTATCTGTAGAACCGAGACCACAGCTGTATCTATATAATCTGCTTCAGGGGCCTGTAAACAGGAAAATACCACATAGTGAAAATGAAACCTGGATTGGAAGATTGGAATTCTTTCACTGATATATCTAGAGGTTTATATTTTTTACTTCTTTAAAAAGAGACTTTTCGTTAATTTCAGAAACACATTTAGCAGTATTATGCTTCTGTTATATTTTTTTTACTTTTTCACTGACTGTTGGAAGGCCACTGCTTACAAAGTAATGAAGCTGCACTGAGTTACTGCCTAAACTGTGAGTTACCTGAAAGCAAGATAGTTCCATACAAAATTTCAAGTGTTTGATTCCTTTTCTTGCATTATCTATTATACAACTAATAGAAACATGAATACAGTCGAGACTGCCTTAACGACCCCCTGAATTTAGCGACTCCCTGTTATATGCGACCCTATTTTATGCTCCAGACGCAAGTTACTATTAAAAGAGTCTGAATTAAGCAACCCCCTGCCTTACGCGACAAGCGACTGTGAAATCGGGCTCCCTAATCGATATTTAGACCGTTTTCAGCGACTTTGAGACGCTCCCCCACAAGATTTTACACGACAGAGTTACCGTTCTTTATGTCACGTGAAGTTGTTTGAGACGAGAACTTATTTGTTTACAAACAAGAGCTGTCTCCATAGGATGACAAATGCCCCCGATGGCACTTTGAATGAATAGTTATGGCCGATGTTAGAGTTTAGGACCTTTGAGCTACGGACCTGGGTATTGCGCGCGACACGTCGTCTTACTGTGGTACACATTCATGCCAAGTTATTTGAAAATCCATGCATGGATGACAAAGATATGGACCGGACATGCCCATCAATGCACTATCCTTTAACGTCTAAGTGTGACCTTGACCTTTGAGCTATGGACCTGGGTTTTGCGCACGACACATCGTCTTACTGTGGTACACATTCATGCCAAGTTATTTGAAAATCCATCCATGGATGACAAAGATATGGACCGGACACGCCCATCAATGCACTATCCTTTAATGTCTAAGTGTGACCTTGACCTCTGAGCTACAGACCTGGGTCTTGCGCACGACACGTCATCTTACTGTGGTGCACATTCATGCCAAGTTATTTGAAAATCCATCCATCGATGACAAAGATATGGACCGGACACGCCCATCAATGCACTTTCCTTTAACGTCTAAGTGTGACCTTGACCTTTGAGCTACAGACCTGGGTCTTGCGCCCGACACGTCGTCTTACTGTGGTACACATTCATGCCAAGTTATTTGAAAATCCATCCATCGTTGACAAAGATATGGACCGGACACGAAAATTGCGGACAGACTGACAGACCGACAGACTGACAGACCGACAGACTGTCAGATGGTTCAAAAACTATATGCCTCCCTTCGGGGGCATAAAAATGGCTGATGAAAAACATAAACAAGAGCTGTCTCCATAGGATGACATATGCCCCCGATGGCACTTTGAATGAGTAGTTATGGCCGATGTTAGAGTTTAGGACCTTTGACCTACGGAGCTTGGTCTTGCGCGCGACACGTTGTCTTACTGTGTCACACATTCATGCGTAGTTATTTCAAAATCATGCATGAATGACAAAGATATGGACCGGACATGCCCATCAATGCACTATCATGAAAAATGACCTTTAACGTCTAAGTATGACCTTGACCTTTGAGCTACGGACCTGGGTCTTGCGCACGACACATCGTCTTACTGTGGTACACATTCATGCCAAGTTATTTGAAAATCCATCCATGGTTGACAAAGATATGGACCGGACATGCCCATCAATGCACTATCCTTTAAAGTCTTAGTGTGACCTTGACCTTTGAGCTACGGACCTGGGTCTTGTGCGTGACACGTTGTCTTACTGTGGTACACATTCATGCCAAGTTATTTGAAAATCTATCAATCGATGACAAAGATATGGACCGGACACGCCCATCAATGCACTATCCTTTAATGTCTAAGTGTGACCTTGACCTTTGAGCTACGGACCTGGGTCTTGCGTGCGACACGTCGCCTTACTGTGGTACACATTCATGCCTAGTTATTTGAAAATCCATCCATCGATGACAAAGATATGGACCGGACACGCCCATCAATGCACTATCCTTTAATGTCTAAGTGTGACCTTGACCTTTGAGCTACGGACCTGGGTCTTGCGCGCGACACCTTGTCTTACTGTAGTACATATTCATGCCAAGTTATTTGAAAATCCATTCATCGATGACAAAGATATGGACCGGACACGAAAATTGCGGACAGACTGACAGACCGACAGACTGACAGACGACAGACTGACAGACGGTTCAAAAACTATATGCCTCCCTTCGGGGGCATAAAAAGAACTGTTTTGACATTAGAACAGCAGGTTAAGGCACTTGAATTGCTCAATTAGGGAAAAACAGCGTATAAAGTTGCTGAAGAATTGGGAGTCGGTGCATAAATTAACTTTATTCCTGGTGAAACAAAAATATGGCGTTATTTAACAGGAAACGACGGAGTAAACACAGATTAAAGATGCAGTCAATAATCGAATAAATGTCAATGAACAATTAGTACACAAAAATATAAATATCATAAACCTCAGTGTGCAAATAGTTCAAATGGAACATTTATATTTTACTGCTCCCCTTTGTTTTCTTGCCAGATCATGAGCTTAAATTTGTTTTACCAACATCATACGAATGATGCAAATTATTTGAAATTGATATTTTATCAATATGCAATTAAAGAAATAGTATTTAATCATTTTCCACTCCTACCTTAAAAGAGGCTAATATATAAGTATCCGATATTCATGTACTTTAATTGGAAAAATATATGAAACCAGCGTCATCCTCTTAAGTGAGACTGTTTTAAGAGACTCCCTGTCATATATGACCTTTTCGCTGCTTCCCAAAGTCGGTCTCTTAAAACAGTCTCGACTGTATCTCTCTACATAGTATTATTTTTTCAAAGAAGCATTTTTGAATGAGACACATAGGCACTACTTTGTTTACTTCTCCCTTACTAACTTTGATTTTTTTATTATGTTTTAGATCTTCCAATTCATATTTTTGCAGGACATAACTGAATTTCCAAACCTCAACCCCAATCCAAAGTGGGATAAAGGTGGGGTTGGGGAGGATTAGGGGGACAAATAAAACCATATCATATGTTTGCCAACAACGATTTTGGTCACATGGCCAGTTGTCTTGGGAAAGTTTGTGATACAATGAAAATAGCAAAAAAACTCAATGAATATAACTGTAAGAAGAAATACATTGTGTATCAAAAATGCCAGCTAAAACTAACTGTCATCATGTTCAATTCTCAGACAACACATAGGAAACTAAACAGTGCAATTTTATGTCCGACTTCCATATTTTTTTTTTATTATTGCGTGTTTATGAGTAAATGGTAGTTAATCTCTAGCCTGCTAGTGATTTTGCCTTTGTGACCAGTGCAGACCAAGATCAGTCTGCACATCCTCGATGGCTACAATGGAATGATAGACCAGTCCATTTTAGAAATTTAGCAGGGTAAAGGTTAAACAAATGTACAAAGATATTCCAAGAAACAACCACAGCAAGCTTATTTTACCTGCATATTTGAAATGAATAGGTCTTGATTCCGTACTTAACTTTTGAAAAAAAATGTCAACTTACCTTAGTATAATAAATATCAACTGGGAACCGTCGGCCAGGAATTCTGAAAACTGGAGCATCGTCAAAAAACTACAATGCAGAAAGAAAATAATTCAATGAGGACAAGATTTCAGTCTGAGGGACAGCTATATTCTCTGTAACAGAGTTTTATGACGACAGGAAATATGAACTTGAGAATATAAGATTCTTTCACTGGTTGTAGGTGCAGATGGGAATTTCCGGTCTCGATGGTAACTGTTTAGCGGTAAGAGGGCTCCAGCCTCCTTACCGCCTAAACAGTTACCTGAGAGCAGGATATCCCCATCTACACCTATAACCAGTGACAGAATCTTTTTCTTGCATATCGATATCAAAACAATGATAAAAAATAAAATCAATCAAACAGCTTTCTTTTTAGAACTATTTCTTATAGCAGCGTATTTAAACAAAGCGTGAGAAAGCAACGTCCGTAAACAGGAAAGACATCTTGACATTTCAAAGACAAATATCAATGTTTAGTTCCGGTTTTGTTTTATCAGTTGCAGCCTAACCTTATGAATTTTTGATAAAATAACGTGTTTTGAATCAAATAGAAATATACTATCAGGAACAAAGAGGAACTGTCAAGGTACTGGATCTTTATTCCATTTTTTTAAATAAAAAAATATGAATAACTACATAAATCTTCTACGTATAGGTAGTTTGTAATACGTCATTTAAAGCACGAGAGTCATCTTAAACCCCGGGGTGTAAGATGGATTTTTCCACCAACGATAAAAATACAGGAAATTCCCGTCTGGTATGCAAGAAAAAGAGGGCCATGATGACCTTATATCGCTCACCTGAAATATTTGTTTTTAGATCTGGATATCATTTTGTTTGAGTTATTGGAATAATTTGAACAATCTTGGTAGTTAGTCACCCAAAAATACTTTTCTGTGAAATTATTTCTAAAATCAAACAAGCAATATCGGAGGAGATGTCATTTGAACATTTTTCCATTTTTAGCTTTGGCAGTCACTTCTTTGACAATCTGACATAATTTGAACAATCTTCATCAATGGTCTTATAAGAAACAAATTAGTGAAAAATTATTCCAATATCAGACCAGAAGTTTCTGGTAATGTCATTTTGACAGTTCCCAAACTACATATACATGGGGAAATGTGACCATGCCCTCTGGCAGCCATGTTTTTGATGAATCAGAATTATTTGAACACTCTTATTTGGTCACCAATGGACTGTTCCAGTGAAATTATTTTAAAATCAAATAAGCAGTTTCTCTGAATTTTTTTTATTTATCCAGTACATAGATATTAGGAAAACCTGGCAACTATTTTGTTGATGAACCTGAAAAAATAAAACAACCTCAACAGTGGGTCATCCAAGGAACATTTCTGTTTTTGAGTAGATTTATTTCTTTGACAAGTCGAATAAGTTGCACAGTCTTTGAACATTTCTATAAAATTATTTCAAAATCAGACCAGTGGATAAAAAGGAGACATTTTTGGAAGATTTTTTGCAGCCCTTATGTGCAACCAGTTGGAATTGTTTGAGCAACTTTGGAAGATGATCACTCAAGGAACATTCAAGTCAAGTTTTATTAAATTCCAACAAATGATTTTTGAGGCATATTCATATTAATAATAATGATAATAATAATAATAATAATAATAATAATAATTTCTTTATTTTATGAAGGAAAACTCATTATGTAATCACATAAGCAGATGCAAATGAAATCACATATTTACAATGAGGCCTTCAACAAGGTACAAATTATTTCTTTAAAAAAAAAAATGCCTATTAAAACAATACAATATCAACTAGAAATGTGTCCATGAGACACAGATGCCCACACTACATGACAAAGGACACAGATCAACTTTGGGAAAACAATATGTTGCTAATTAAAAAAAAATGCAAAACATAACCATATATAATGTACATATAAACATATATGCTAAAAAACTCATTTCTCTTCGTAATGACTGTAGGTAAAATATTTTCGGAGCTACACGCGACAATACATTAAAATGACAATAAATCTGGACGCAAAACCCCAGATGCACAACTGCACATGCTGACCAACATTCCTGTAAACTTTGGTGACTCTATGTCAAATACTTTTGGAGCTACGCGCGACACAACATAAAAATGACCAATTTTTAACTAAGTCAGGGGCCATAACTCCTACACGACTGAATGAATCCGGACGCGAAACCCCAGATGCACAACTGCACATGTTGACCAACATTCCTGTTAACTTTGGTGACTCTATGTCAAATACTTTTGGAGCTACGCGCGACACAACATTAAAATGACCAATTTTTAACTAAGTCAGGGGCCATAACTCCTACACTACTGAATGAATCTGGACGCGAAACCCCAGATGCACAACTGCACATGCTGACCAACATTCCTGTTAACTTTGGTGACTCTAGGTCAAATACTTTTGGAGCTACGCGCGACACAACATTAAAATGACCAATTTTTAACTAAGTCAGGGGCCATAACTCCTACACGACTGAATGAATCCGGATGTGAAACCCCAGGTGCACAACTGCACATGCTGACTAACATTCCTGTTAATTTTGGTGACTCTATGTCAAATACTTTTGGAGCTACGCGCGACACAACATTAAAATGACCAATTTTTAACTAAGTCAGGGGCCATAACTCCTACACGACTGAATGAATCCAGACGCGAAACCCCAGGTGCACAACTACACATGCTGACCAACATTCCTGTAAATTTCTTGACTCTATGTCAAATACTTTTGGAGCTAGGCGCGACACAACATTCTCGGAAGGACGGACGGATGGACAAGGGCAAATCTATATGCTCCCCCCACCCACAACACAAAGTGGGGGCATAAAAAAGAACAAAAGGTAAAAAAAACGCATTTGATCTGAGCACCTGTAGGATTATGATTTTGCAGTGCAGACTTCATCAAATAAAAAATTTTTATTCAAAGGAAATGTTGAACAACAGACAGATGATAGGTAATCACAACAGCTTCCCTGGAGCACACTGTTTTCTAGTGAAGTAAAACACATGTTCCCAATGTGAGTTTAATCAACAAGAGGACCATGAAGGCCCTATGTTGCCCATCTGAGTTTCACAGCTTAATTGAACAATTTTGGTAAATAGTCAACCAAGCATAACTGTAGTATTGTTTTAAGATAGGGCCAGCAGTTTCTGAAATTTTCAGTTTTTCATATAGCCGTAGAGAGAATAAGTTCAGCCTCTGGTAGCCATGTTTTCAGACAAATCACAAGAATATGAGGGAATTTGGTAGAAGGTTACCCAACAAACATCTCTGTTAAATTATCTTGAAATTGGACCAGCAGTTTTAGAGGGGAAGATTTTCAAAGTTCTCCATATAAGATAAAACTATGGCCCCCTGACAGATGGAGTCATAGACAGTAAGACATTTAAACAGTAAGACAATTTATCTCCCATAGTCAGGGGAGACATATCAAGCAAGTACAGAAGCTTAGTTTGGGTATTTTTCTATTGTACTTCCAATCACTGCCTCTAATTAATGTATAAACAAGTGACCCGGTATTGCAGTGGCAATACAGAGTCCCCTACTTTTGAAATAACAATTTTACTTGACCTTCAATAGTGACCTCGACCTTTAACCTACAACCGTGGGTCCAGTGCATGTCACATAGTCTAATAACTGGGAACATTTTTCTGTAGTAATAAAAAATCCTTCACTGCAATTAAAAACAACTTTTACTTGACCTTGAACAGTGACCTTCATCTTAAACTGAAAAGCATAGATCATGCGCTGACACATTGTTTTATCATGGGGAATGTTTGTGTGTTGCACTCAGATAACCCATCAATGCATTTAAAAGTTATGGAACAGAAACAATTTTTACTTGACCTTAGATAGTGACCTTGACCTTTGACCTACAAGCATAAGCATGTATGTGCATATTCTACATATTGCCCTCTACTCAAATACCAAGTTTTATTAACCTAGTTTGAATACCTTTTATGTTTTCACAGGACCGAGATTTGCCGAAGGACAGACAGATAAAAGGATAGATGGTATTTCTACAGTCCCCTCAGGTGGGCTAATAAAGCAAGTTCAGTAGTGGCAATGTTACTGCTAGAAATTCAGAAGTACTAAGAGGTTGAGACCTTGAAAACATCACGTTTACCATACTTTGGTGTGTATAGGTCGCGGTAATGTATAGTACGCATCTAATTTTTGCCCTGGAAATGGTAGGAAAATTGAAGTTCTAGCGTATTAGTCGCAGTTAAATTTCAGATTTTTACCGGCAAAAAAGTTATGGCGGCGGCCATATTGCTGCCGCGGACTGAATCATTATCAGAACCTGATTGGTGGAAATCGCACAGTGTTATTTTCGATCCTAACCGTTTCGTACCAACGGTAGTATCGGTAATAGACTGCACCTCAAATCAAAGAAATGCGGCTTTTTGACACTAATTGGCAGCAGTCGATTTGTGTTTACATTCTGCAATTATGCAAGTTAAAGTGTGAATTGTTTGCACAGCAATTATAACATTTTTCCGCGTCATGTAATTAACTGTGTTCTTTTGATTCTGAGTAAAAAGATTAACAAAATATCTCTTTTTGGAGTTTTTTTTATTATTTAAAAATTAAAAGTAAAAGTTTTTTATTACGCTAAGAATTAGTATAAACAATGTTTGGAATGGAGGACGGATCTGTCCGGATTTTATCTAACCTGTCATGGCGTCCAGTAAAACGAAAGTAGAAACTAACATTATTCAAACTTCAAAAACATCATTGAATTAAAGTCATTCGTAATTTCAATAGTCTGTATGGGTTATTTACGATATATTTTATTGAAAATAACCGCTATTGGTTGAAAAGCTGCCGATATTGATACTTTTTATCCATTTTGTTCGTTTGTAACAAATGCATGTAATTTTGCGAGAGCTACGATCAGAAAATTGGCCCGAAAAAAATTCTGCTGGCAATGTTCTGTCATATAGGCCGCAGGAACTTTTTCAGGCAGCAAAATGGGTAGAAAAAGTGTGACCTATATGCACCAAAATAGGGTAAATAAACAGAAATTAAAATAAATTTTACAACTAGAATGTGTCTGCAGTACACAGGGTGTACCCCCCACTGGTACATTAGTCACAAATAAGGGACAATAATTCAAATGTTTGCAGTCTTAAGGGGGTATAGCCTCAAAAAACATTTCATGAAAAAGTATTCATCATTCTAGGCCATATAATTTTTGAGCTATGAGCATCACAAACAAATAATCAAGGACCTTAACTCTGGAAATAGGGGGCAGAGGAAGTGCGCGAGTTCATATCAGGATAAACAGTCATGCAAGTTGTCATCAATCAAATTATATCAAATACTTTTTGAGCTAGGTGTGTCACGAACTTCGGACAGACGCACGCACAGACACGACCAAACCTATAAAATCTATATGCCCCCACCACTCATTGGGGGAGTATGATGGCACAAAAAATATCATAAACACAAATCAAAGGTGATCGAAAGTAATCTCTACCTTCAATTTAACACTAGTACAAAGTAACACTCGTATATAACTGATACAAAATGCATCCATTATATGGATCAAATTGCAAATGTCCCAATAATTTTGCTATTATCTAAGATTTACTATAAATCATAAAGTCAACAAATACCAAAGAATACCTGTGAGAATTTTTCCGCATCTAATGTAGCACTGGAGATCAGAAGCTTGAGGTCAGGTCGAAACCTTACAATATCTTTCACCAATCCAAACAGAACATCAGTATGTAATGTCCTTTCATGGGCCTCATCTATAATCAGCACACTGTCAGGTAAAATATAGAACTCATTATGTTATCAATTAATTACTGCTATAATAATATTGCAACTCAGATATATTAATTAGAATCAATTTTGATCATATTGCAGAATGACTTAAAATTTATAAAATTAGAAATTGCTTTTGTAAAAAAGCACATGTCTCCCCCAATGCAAAGTCCTCAGGGTTTTCCCTGATGCACAAATCCTGCGTCATAGTCGCACTTTTCTGACAAATGACCCGTAAAAATAAATTCTGTATAATCAGTGGCTAAATCACTAGTATAAGAAAAACAAAGTTTTATTCAAAATACTAATTTTAGTATCTCTGTATGACCCCCAAAATTTGAAAATGACCCCCACATGTGAAACACTGGGGGTCACAATGACCCTTATTTTCAAAAGCCAAGGGAAAACACTGAGTCCTATAGGCAAAAAGTCAATAGGGGTCAGGAGTGAATTTCAAAGAGACACTGATGGTTAGCTGCAATAGGGATCATCTACTTCGCATGTCCAGTCATCCCGTTAATTTCAACACTATTGGCCTAGTGGTTCTCAAGTCACTGTTCAGGCTCCTGTGACTTTGACCTTTGATCAAGTGACCTCAAACAGTGACTGGGAAACCCATGCGCCATGCGCCATAGTCACATAAAAATGAAAAATGTCTCATGAGTTTAAGCGCTGGTGCGCCCTGCGTCGCATAAAAACGCGAAAGGACGAAATTTCGAATATTTTTGAGTACGAATCTGATGTAAAGGGACGTAACTTGTGCGCGTAGTGAAAGCGCTTCCGGTATTAAGAAACGTTTGTTTTGGGAGAATATTTCTTTCTAGTCTTCGTTTTTATGTAAGTTTTCAAGCATGACCTCCAGAAAGAGAAAATTGTTGCCCATTAAAGGTCAACAGAAGTTACAAAAGGATGTCAACAATAACGAGGCACCGAAAAATGACATTATCCGAGACCGAGCCTACCGAGGTTGATCAAGAAAAGTCTAGTCAGTCAGAGCCTGAAACAACTGCATCTACTTAAAAACACATTAGAAAAATTCAATCTAATTGGTTTAAACTCTGGCCTTGGCTATATGAATCTGATGGTGTTTTATATTGTAAACCATGTGTTGATAACAAGAAGAAAAACAATTTTATGTCGGATATAAGCTTCAAGCTTATTTTGTAACTTTTATATATAACCGACGTTAAATAAATATTATCTTATCTTATCTTAACTGGTTGCTCTATGTATAAAACCACATCAATCATGATCAATGACGAGACATGAAGCTCCCTCTGACCATGTTAATGCAACTGAGGCACCAAAACTTGCTATTGAATTTCAGCAGGCAGTCCAGCAATCACACTCTTTAGAAGATAAAGCTGTTTTAAAGTGTATAAAAACAGTATTATGGTTAGGTGTAAGGTTCTTTGTGTTGGTTTTTTAAATGACGTACACTCAAGTCTGAAAAGTATTAAATGTTACTTTATTTGCCATTGTTTTGAAATTCATAAATGATTGAAAATAAAGCTGTGAAGCTATCACAGTGTTAAGTTACTATCACATGTAAGAGGTACTTTAATCTGCAAAGATACTGATTCCTAGAACACAAGTTGCAACTGTCTCATAGAAATTTCCGAATGTCACATAAAATTTTCAAATGTCTCATAACTTTTTATTAAGACGAGACATTGTCCCATAGACAAAAATTCTTTCCCAGTCACTGCTCAAAATAAATAGGGGTCATCTACTCTGCATGTCCAATCATCCTATTAAGTTTCAACATTCTAGGTCAAGTGGTTCTCAAGTTATTTTCCAGAAATGGTTTTACATGACCAGGCCCCTGTGACCTTGACCTTTAATAGACTGACCCCAAAATCAATAGGAGTCATCTACTCTGCATGTTCAATCATCCTATGAAGTTTCAACATTCTGGGTCACGTGGTTCTCAAGTTATTGATCGGAAATTGTTTTCCATGTTCAGGCTCCTGTGACCTTGACCTTTAACAAAGTGACCCCAAAATTGATAGGGGTCATCTACTCTGCATGTTCAATCATCTTATGAAGTTTCAACATTCTGGATCAAGAGGTTCTGAAGTTATTGATCGGAAATGGTTATCAAGGTTCAGGCCCCTGTGACCTTGACCTTTAACGGAGTGACCCCAAAAACAATAGGGGTCATTAATTCTGCACAGACAATCATCCTATGAAGTTTCAACATTCTGGGTCAAGTGGTTCTCAAGTTACTGACCGGAAATGGTTTTCAATGTTCAGGCCCCTGTGACCTTGACCTTTAATGGAGTGACTCCAAAATCAATTACTGACCGGAAATGGTTTTCAATGTTCAGGCCCCTGTGACCTTGACCTTTGACAGAGTTACCCCAAAAACAACAGGGGTCATCTACTCTACATGAACAATCATCCTATGAAGTTTCAACATTCTGGGTCAAGTGGTTCTCTAGTTATTGATCGGAAATGGTTTTCAATGTTCAGGCCCCTGTGACCTTGACCTTTGACAAAGTGACCCCAAAATCAATAGGGGTCATCTACTCTTCATCATCAATCATCCTATGAAGTTTCAACATTCTGGGTCAAGTGGTTCTCAAGTTACTGACCGGAAATGGTTTTCAATGTTCAGGCCCCTGTGACCTTGACCTTTAATGGAGTGATTCCAAAATCAATTACTGACCGGAAATGGTTTTCAATGTTCAGGCCCCTGTGACCTTGACCTTTGACAAAGTGACCCCAAAAACAACAGGGGTCATCTACTCTACATGAACAATCATCCTATGAAGTTTCAACATTCTGGGTCAAGTGGTTCTCTAGTTATTGATCGGAAATGGTTTTCAATGTTCAGGCCCCTGTGACCTTGACCTTTGACAGAGTGACCCCAAAAACAATAGGGGTCGTCTACTCCAGCAGCCCTACAACCTATGAAGTTTGAAGGTTCTAGGTCAAATGGTTCTCCAGTTATTGCTCAGAAATGAAGTGTGACGGACGGAAGGATGGACGGACGGACAGGGCAAAAACAATATGTCTCCCCCATAATAAATGCAACTGTACATGAACAAACTGTTACACTTTTTTGAGTTCAGGAGTCATTCAGCATTCATTCTGATATACGATATTATGATATTGTATTATTCTTCACTGAATATCAATTATTATCATAATTATTCAATCCAGATAGTATATAAAATTAACACAAACACCAACTAGGCAGACAAAAGTACTACTACATTTGTTAGCAGGTCAGAGACCACCCATGGTTCTAGCCAGGATTTTCTGAAGGCATGTTGCAGAAGGATATTTTTTGACGAGCAAAGGGGTGGGTGCGGGAGGGGTGTCCCCTCCTTCATGGAGGGTATGGGGGTCACCCCAGAAAATTTTGTGTTACTACAACTCATTTTGGTGCATTCTGGTGCATTTCAGAGTGAAAAACATAGTGGTATTTTCAGTGATTAATAAGCATCATTTACATGTACAACAAGAAAAGATATTAGGTCACAAAAATCCTATGGAGTTATTTGCTGAATGACAATTAAAAGTTCATCAATTTTAAGTTGCTAAAAATGTTCATTTACTATTTATTGTACATAAAACAACACAATTTTAGCACTGCACACAGATCTATTTGTATTTTAAAGTTTATGTCTTCTATTTCTGCAGAGTTTATTTGCTGAAAACTTATCCATTTTAAGTTTTTGAAAATGTCAACTGTTTGTTGTACATACATGTAAAACAACACAATCTGAGACTGTCATCCAGGGAAACGCTGGATCAATGCCCGATTTCCTTTGGCCATTTGGCGTGGCTGGGAGGGATTCTGAAATTGTGACCGGGGCCTCCGTGGCCGAGTGGTTAAGGTTGCTGGCTTCAAATCACTTGCCCCTCATCGATGTGGGTTTGAGCCTCACTCGGGGCATTGAATTCTTCATGTGATGTTCTTCATGTGAGGAAGCCATCCAGCTGGCTTATGGAAGGTCGGTGGTTCTACCAGTGTCTGTTCGTGATGAAATAATGCACGGAGGGTATTTCAAACTTTTCTCTACAAGTTCTATTTTGAAAGTGACGACAAAAAACATTAATTCTTGCATTTTCTTTTCGATATTACGCCCGAGAAAACACATTTCATACATGTGAAAAACATTAATATTACGGCGATAATTGTTCAAAAACATTTTACCATGTTGCACAATTTTTGACTTAATTCCTTACATTGTCTTTTCTTGATTGTGAAAAACATTCGGACGATAATTGTTGAATCATCTGTCATTATATCTAATGACATGTATAATCTTAAAACTTGCGAAAACAGTCACTTTCATGTACACATCACAAGATACCGCCTGTCAAAGGATTTAAAGGCAGAGCTACGATGAAATTTACGTCACACGTTCCACATATAGGAAGCTGTCATTGGTTTATCGGTTATCTTAACTGGCATCGCTTTACCTAAACTATCGGGTAGCACGTGGATGCTTTTCGAATACACTATCGAATTAATCGGGGTGTTTATTGGGATGATTTTATGACATGTCACTTCGGCAATTAAGGGATGACGGGGGAAATAAGGGATGTCAAATATACAACTCAAAGTCTGAAGGCATGTCGCATGCGACAGGCGATAATAGCCTGGCGAGAACCCTGCCACCAATTCAACAAGACCTGTCCGTAAGACAGTGCGCTCCACTATTCGGGGATTTGACAGTAAAATGAATATATATCTGAATAAGAGACCTCTACTTTAAAAGGAAGATACACCAAGGGGCATAATTCCATCAAATACACAAATTTGAGATTTTAGGATTGTTACAACACATGCAGATGATGATGATAACGATATATTTTGAGTTTCAAGTCATTATCTTATATAGTGCCAAAGATATGTCCAGAAAACGAAGTTTGTAAAAAATTTAAGTATAAAAGGGGCAAAATTCGGTCAAATATAGAAATCAGAGTTATGGGGATTGTTACCACACATGCGGATGATGGTGATAAAGATACATTTTAAGTTTCAAGTCTTTATCTTATATTGCATTAAAGTAGTATCCAGAAAGCGAAGATTGCAAAAAAGTTTAAGTACAAAAGGGGCATAATTCTGTCAAAACACAATAAGAGTTATGGAGTATGTAGCCACACATGCAGATGATTATAAACAAATACTTTTAATTTCAAGTCATTATCTTTTAAAGTACCAAAGATATGTCCATAAACGAAGCTTTCGAAAAAATTTAACATGAAAATAATTCAAAGTATAACTCCTTGGTGACCTTGACCTTGGGTATAATGGGCAAATCTCCTACACATACTTTGTTTGTATGCTGGACAATGTTTATGTGAACTTACAGTATGATATAAGCAAAAGTAACAAAGATATGACAGAAAAACAAAGGTTGCCAAAAAACTTTAACCTTAAAAATAAACTAAGTATAAGACCTTGGTGACCTTGACCTTGAATATAATGGGCCTAGTCCCTATACATACTTTGTTTGTATGCTGGACAATGTTTATGTAAAGTTACAGTAAGATATAAGCAATAGTAACAAAGATATGACAGAAAAACAAAGGTTGCCGAAAAACTTTAACCTTAAAAATAACCTAAGTATAACACCTTGGTGAGCTTGACCTTAGGTATAATGGGCTCAGCTCCTACACATACTCTGTTTGTATACTGGACAATGTTTATGTGAAGTTATAGTAAGATATAAGCAATAGTAACAAAAATATGACAGAAAAACAAAGGTTGCCGAAAAACTTTAACCAAGAAGGGTCACGCCGACGCCGGGACGAGTAGTATAGCCCTCCTATTCTCCAAATAGTGGAGCTAAAAACGTAAGGGGAACTTACTGGGAAAGAGGTAACGTCTGTGACCCTAAAGCGCTCACCTGTGTACAAGGCTTCAAGTGTGTTTGTGTAACGAAATGGTACAAGTAGAAAGTTAGGTTTCTTCAATGTTAGCCTGTATTATATACATGTTACTGACATTTTTTAACTTAGGGCTATAATCTGAACAATTATGGTAGACAGCACAACTCCGATATCACATGCCAAATATCAAGGCTCTAGCTATTATTGATTCAAAGAAGTTGATTTTCATAGTTTCTTATATATAAGCCTTTAGTAAGTAACATGTCAAAGAGGCAATAATTTGGACAAATATGGTAGAGAGTGACACCCTTATATCACATGCCAGATATCAAAGCTCAAGAGAAAAAAATTTTTAAAGTCTGATAGCTGAAAACCTATTTTTCTAACAAAAAAACCCATATGTTCAATGAACCAGAACCATTTGAACAACTCTGAAATAGGGCTACCCAGAGATCATTAGTGTAAAGTTTCATCAAAATCCATTGTATGTTTTTGGAGATGTTGTTTAAAGACATTGTTCATGAAAAGTGACCACGCCCTCTGGCGGCCATGCTTTTTAACAACTAAAAAAAAAATGTGTACAATATTTGTAGAAAGTCACACAAGGACCATTTGTGTGATTTTATTTTAAAATGGGCTAACAATCTTATACAAGATTTTCTAAGTTTCTACTATATACATATAGGGAAAATTGACCACATCCCCTGGAAGCCATGTTTTTTGACAAATCGGAATAATTTGAACAATCTTGGTTAAGAGTCACACAAGGACAATTTGTGTAAAATCATTTTAAAATCGGGTCAGCAGTTTCACACAAGAAGATTTTTAAGTTTCCACTATATACATATGGGGAAAAGTAACAACGCCCTCTGGCCGCCATGTTTTTTGACAAATCAAATAATTTTAACAATCTTGGTAGAGGGTCAAACGAGGACCATTTGTGTAAAATTACTTTAAAATTGGGCCAGCAGTTTCACACAAGAAGATTTTTAAAATTTCCATTATATAAATATGGGGAAAAGTAACAACGCCCTCTGGCGGCCGTGTTTTTTGACAAATCAAAATAATTTTAACAATCTTGGTAGAAGGTCAAACATGGACCATTTGTGTAAAATTATTTAAAAATAGGGCCAGCAGTTTCACACGAGAAGATATTAATATAGGGAAAAGTGTCCACGCCCCCTGGCGGCCATGTTTTTTGATGAATCGGTATAATTTGAACAATCTTCGTAGAGGGTGACATAAGGCCTATTTGTGTGAAATTCTTTCAAAATCGGACCATTGGTTAAGAGGAGATGTCGTTGAAACTTTTTCTATTTTTAGCAGTGTTGGCCCTATGTGCAACCAAGTGGAACTGTTTAAACAACTTGTTATGTAACTTGCCATAGATGTTGAAGTTGTGTGTGAAGTTTGAAAGGGTTTTGAGAAACCTGCCTACAAGCAAAACTTTTACCAAAATTTAAAGTTAAAATGGGACAAAATTTTCGACAAAATTGATAGGGTTGTGTCACATGTCCTGAGAGCTTAACTCAAGATACCCCAAGACATTTTTGAATTATTTGAAAGCATTTGGCCCAGTAGTCTCTGAGAAACCTGCTTAAATGCAAAATTTTTAAGTTTTTCTCTTCTTTTTTTTGCTATGACAGCCCTAAATATGAGAAAGCACTTGAATAACTTGAGAGAGGTCCAAACAAGGGCACTGAAGAACAAGTTTTGTCCATCAAGTTATTATTATTATTATTATTAATTACCAGAATTTTATAGCGCTCTTTTCATCTATAAAATAAACGTTCAAAAGCGCTGTACAAACTACATATCATAGAATGATATGGACATACAATACAACACAAAAAATATATCAACAATGAAAGGTATTTAGCCTGAATCAGGTTTTACTCTACATTTTGATTGTACTAGATGAGTAAATGAGACAACAGATGTAGTTGTTTGAAAACTTTTACAATCTTTGGATCTACGCCACCATTTAAAGGTGTCAAGTGGAATTATATGAATAGCTTGAAAGATAATCATGCAAGAATGTCATCGTCGCCCAATTGAGTAGAACAGTTCTTTCTATTCTTCAAATAGCTGAGCTAAATATTTCGATGCTGGGAGACAAAAGATGGATGAATCTACCTATAATAACAGCTCATCTTTAACAAAGTTAAGGTGACCTAAAAAGCTTAACCCTAACCCTGCTATATTTCTATAATGGACTGGTCCATCTTTCAATTTGGACAGTACCACTTATTATTCAAAGGGGTTTTCACTGAAAATTTATTGACTGAATAGAGAACAGTGCAGACCATGATCAGACTGCACGGATGTGCAGGCTGATCTTGGTCTGCACTGGTCGCAAAGGCAGAATCATCTGCAGCCAGCAGGCTAAGGGTTAATCAAGGCAAAGAATATCCCATTTATTGGTGTGAAGCAAACTATCAGATCAGTGTTAAAATCTACACTTCTAAATTAGTGTTTAGTGTGAATAAATAAAGTTCTAACTATGACTAGTGTTAGTGTGGAACATCTACTACAACCAATACCTGTTGGCAATTTTCTATGTGCTGATTTGAATAACTTTTCCCCTGAAACCAGTGTAAAGTAAAAATAACCACAGTGCTAACTCAATCTATACAGTAAACAAGTGAATGAAGTATTGCCATGCAATACAAAGTCCCCTACTGGAAGGCACCTAATTTTTTCTACTGCAGCATAACATAATGAACTGATATCTGTCAATGATGTATAAACAATATTGTACTACATATACAATATGTTATAACATTATAACAACACACTTGGATTAAAATGTGCATATATAAAAACCCACAGTTGTTTTCATATTGAATTTTTTTGGCTGATTATAAAAATGTTATCATGTAAGTTATTTATAGTAACAACAAAGGGAAATTAATCTTTAAAAAAAAAAAAAAAAAAAATTAATAATATAAGTCCACAAGAAACTCTTTACCAGGTAGAGATAGGTCAAAATACACCTAAAAATTGGATGTAACATGCATGCTGTACCACAGAAAAGTGGTCTCGATTTTTCTCTACTGCCAGTAATAAAAAAGTTACAATAAAATCTATTTATAGTAATAACAAAGGGATGTAATTCTAAAAACAAGGGTGCCTCATGGTGGTGAACATTTGGTCCAAGTTACATCAAAATCCCTCCATGCATGAAGAAGAAATGTTCCATACAAAGTCATTCTTGAATTTGACCTTTGACTTCTAAATATGACCTTGACCTTAGACCTAGGGACCTGGTTCTTGCGCATGACATGTTGTCTCATCCAGGGGAATATTTGTGCCAACTGATATCTAAATCCTGCTTTGCATGACAAAGTTATAAACCGGACAGGAAAAAAATCCTCTTGACCTTTGATCTCAAAGTGTGACCTTCACCTTTAAGCTAGGGTACTGGGTGTTGCGCATGACATGTCGTCTCATCATGGGAAACATTTGTGCCAAGTAATATTAAAATCCCTTCATGGATGGCAGAGTTATGGACGGGACAGGAAAAAAACTCTGTTGACCTTTGACCCCCAATTGTGACCTTGACCTTTGAGCTAGGGGTCCGGGATTTGCGCATGACACGTCGTCTCATCATGGGGAACACTTGTGCTAAGTAATATTAAAATCCCTTAATGAATGTCAGAGTTATGGACCGGACACGAAACAGACCCTGTTCATGCTATGTTAACATTTGACTGCTAAGTGCGACCTTGACCTTTGAGCTAGTGGTCTGAAAGTTGTGCATGACATATCGTCTTATTATGAGGTACATTTGTGCCAAGTAATATTAAAATCCCTTCATAGATGGGAGAGTTATGGACCGGACAGGAAAAAAACCTTGTTGACCTTTGACCTCCAATTGTGACCTTGACCTTTAAGCTACGGGTCCAGGTTTTGCGCATGACACGTCGTCTCCTCATGGGGAACATTTGTGCCAAGTAATATTAAAATCTCTTCATGGATGGGAGAGTTATGGACCGGACAGGAAAAAAGCCCTGTTGACCTTTGACCTCCAATTGTGACCTTGACCTTTGAGCTAGGGGTCCGGGATTTGCGCACGACACATCATCTCATCATGGGGAACATTTGTGCCAAGTAATACTAAAATCCCTTCAAGGATGGGAGAGTTGTGGACCGGACAGGAAAAAAGCCCTGTTGACCTTTGACCTCCTATTGTGGCCTTGACCTTTGAGCTAGGGGTCTGGGTTTTGCGCATGACACGTCGTCTCATCATGGGGAACATTTGTGCCAAGTAATATTAAAATCCCTTCATGGATGACAGAGTTATGGACCGGACACGAAATTGCGGACGGACGGAATGACGGAATGACAGAATGACGGAATGACGGAATGACGGAAAGACGGAATGACGGAAAAGAGCATTCCTATAGTCCCCAAAACTGGTTTTCAACCAGTAGGGGACTAATAAATCATAGAGTATATTATGACTAAAACTGTAACCATATTCTATACCAAAACAAGAGGACCATTATGGTCCTGAATTGCTCACCTCTTCCCACATGATCCAGTTTTGAGTATGACGTCGTTTTTTCTATTATTTGACATAGTGACCTAGTTTTTGAGCTCATGTGACCCAGTTTTGAACTTGACCTAGATATTATCAAGATAAAAATTCTGACCAATTTTCATGAAGATCCATTGAAAAATATGGTCTCTAGGTTTTTCTATTATTTGACCTATTGACCTAGTTTTCGAAGGTACGTGACCCTGTTTTGAATTTTATCTAGATATCATGAAGGTGAACATTCTCACTAATTTTCATGAAGATCTCATGAAAAATATGGCCTCTAGGGAGGTCACAAGGTTTTTCTATTTTTATACCTACCGGCCTAGTTTTTGACCGCACATGACCCAGTTTCGAAACTGACCTAGATATCATCAAGGTGAACATTCAGATCAATTTTCATGAAGATCCATTGAAAAATATGGCCACTAGAGAGGTCAAAAGAGTTTGATAATTTTAGACCTACTGACCTAGTTTTTGACCGCAGTTGACTCAGTTTCAAACTTGACCTAGATATCATCAAGATGAACATTCAGACCAACTTTCATACAGATCCCATGAAAAGTATGGCCTCTAGAGAGGTCACAAGGTTTTTTATTATTTGACCTACTGACCTAGTTTTTTACGGCACGTGACCCAGTTTCAAACTTGACCTAGATATCATCAAGGTGAACATTCTGACCAATTTTTATGGAGATCCATTCACAAGTATGGCCTCTAGAGAGGTCACAAGGTTTTTCTATTTTTAGACCTACTGACCTAGTTTTTGACCACACATGACCCTGTTTCGAACTTGATCTAGATATCATCAAGATGAACATTCAGACCAACTTTCATACAGATCCCATGAAAAATATGGCCTTTAGAGAGGTCACAAGGTTTTTCAATTATTTGACCTACTGACCTAGTTTTTGACGGCACGTGACCCACTTTCGAACCTGACCTAGATATCATCAAGGTGAACGTTCTGACCAATTTTCATGAAGATGTCGTGAAATATATGGCCTCTAGAGAGGTCACAAGGTTTTTCTATTTTTAGACCTACTGACCTAGTTTTTGACAGCATGTGACCCAGTTTCGACCTTGACCTAGATATCATCAAGATGAACATTCAGACCAACTTTCATACAGATCCTATGAAAAATATGGCCTTCAGAGAGGTCACAAGGTTTTTCTATTATTTGACCTACTGACCTAGTTTTTGACGGCATGTGACCTAGTTTCAAACTTGACCTAGATATCATCAAGGTGAAAGTTCTGACCAATTTTCATGAAGATCTTTTGAAATATATGGCCTCTAGAGAGGTCACAAGGTTTTTCTATTATTTGACCTACTGACCTAGTTTTTGACAGCATGTGACCCAGTTTCGAACTTGACCTAGATATCATCAAGATGAACATTCTGACCCACTTTCATAAAGATCCCATGAAAAATGTGACCTCTAGAGTGGTCACACGGTTTTTCTATTTTTAGACCTACTGACCTAGTTTTTGACCACACGTGACCCAGTTTCAAACTTGACCTAGATATTATCAAGATGAAGATTCTGATCAACTTTCATGAAGATCCCATGAAAAATGTGACCTCTAGAGTGGTCACAAGGTTTTTCTATTTTTAGACCTACTGACCTAGTTTTTGACCGCACGTGACCCAGTTTCGAACTTGACCTAGATATCATCAAGATGAACATTCTGACCCACTTTCATAAAGATCCCATGAAAAATGTGACCTCTAGAGTGGTCACAAGCAAAAGTTTACGGACGAACGTGTCACAGAGTTATGATTATGAATATTATTTTTGATGAATTTAATATTATTAATGCATAATATTAAATTCATCAAAAATAATATTCATAATCATAACTCTGTGACATATTGCGGAGCAAATTTTTGAAGGAGTGAGGATATGTCACAGAGTTATGATTATGAATATTATTTTTGATGAATTTAATATTATGCATTAATAATATTTGATAAATTTTTAAGTAGTTGTTGGGTCAAATCATGAATGCACAGCAGCTGCATATTTATTATGGTCTGGACAGAATTAAGTATAGATATTAGGCAAGGTGTGAGCTAATTAAGTGTACATAGCTTATCTTTGATATAACATAATGTCCATGCTGGTTTTGTCTAGAAAGCAGCATGATCTACATACTGCAATTTGGTATGGTATTACTTGTTAAAAGTCACACATAGGTGAAAGTGCCTTTGATCTTTAGTTTGATGGGAAAAGATGGAATCATCATTAGTAACCTAATTAATGAATATTGACAAGTTATCTATTCTTTTACAAAGGCATTGATTGGTTAAGAAAGGGTCAGCCCTGTGAAATATGATACCTGTAGGTGTGGCTACGTTCAGAAGCTGCTCAAGTTTGTAAATTGTTGTGGTCAGAAGATTTTAAGACTAAGAACTGTTTAGGTCAGAATACTTTTTAGGTTTAGAACTGTTTAGGTCAAAATTTGGAGTTAGATCGGAAATTAAGAAATTATGCAGAAAATATTATTAATGAGATAATGAAGTGAAAGATTTAAATAAGGTTTTGGAAATATATTTTGTTATTAATTATGATGGACATGAACATTACATATATATCTTAGAACCATAGAAATAAAAGGAACATAGTAAAATGGAATTGTTGGTTAACTTATTAATTATCATAATAAAATCAGGAGTTAATTCCCCTAACTTTACAAACGCAGGGACGACGGACACTGCGCGATCACAAAAGCTCACCTTGTCACTTTGTGACAGCTGAGCTAAAAAACAAACAAACAAACAAACAAAAAAAAAAGACGGCCATGATGCCCCTATATATTGCTCACCAGAGTTAATCTGGCCTACTGACCTAGTTTTTTTTACCCCACATGAGCCAGTTTCAAATTTAACTTAAGAGTTCATCAAGACAAACATTCTGACCAAGTTTCATAAAGACTGAGTCACTACTGTAGCCTTTAGAGTGTTCACAAACTTTGCCTTTGATTTGACCATGTGACCTAGTTTTAATCCTAAATGACCCAGATTAAAACTTGACCTAGAGATCATCAAGACAAACATTCTGACCATGTTTCATAAAGATTGAGTCACAACTGTGGCCTATACAGTGTTCACAAGTTTTTCCTTTGATCTGGCCTACTGACCTAATTTTTGACCCTGAACAACCCAGTTTCAAAACTGACCTAGAGATCATCAAGGCAAACATTCTGACAAAGTTTCATAAATATTGGGTCAAAACTGTGACCTCTTGAGTATTCACAAGCTTTTCCTTTGACCTGGCCTACTGACCTAATTTTTGACCCCACATAACCCAAATTCATACTTGGCCTAGAGATCATCAAGACAAACATTCTGACCAAGTTTCATAAAGATTGGGTCATAACTGTGGCCTCTAGAGTGTTCACAAACTTTTCCATTGATTTGACTTTGTGACCTAGTTTTTGACCCCACATGACCCAGATTCGAATTTGACCTATAGATAATCAAGACAAACATTCTGACTTATTCTAATGGGTTTCAAACTTGAATTGTGGTCTCTAGAGTGTTGACAAGATTTCTCTTTGGGAAAAAAAAAAAAAAGATTTCCCTTTCATCCCATATGACTCAGATTCAAACCTGACCTAGAAATGATTAAGACAATATTCTGGCACAGTTTCATAAAGATTGAGCCACAGACGTGGCCTCTAAAGTGTTCACAAGCTTTTACTTTGATTTGACCAGGTGACCTAGTTTTTGACCCCACATGATCCTTTGATCTGATTTACTGACATAATTTTTGACCCCACATGACCCAGATTCAAACTTGACCTAGAGAACATCAACAATAACATCCTGATCAAGTTTCATAAAGACTGGGGCACAAATGTCGTCTCTAGAGTGTTCACAAACTTTTTCTTTAATTTGACCTACTGACCTAGTTTTTGACCCCACATAAACCAGTTTCGAACCCGACAAAAAAATCATCAAAACTAACATTCTGACCATGTTTCATAAAGATTGGTTTAAAAATGTAGTCTCTAGAGTGTTCACAAGCTTTTCCTTTTACTTTGATCTGACCTACTGACCTAGTTTTTTACCATACATAACCCAGTTTCAAACTTGACCTAGAGATCATCAAGACTTACATTCTGACCAAGTTTTATAAAGACTGGGTCAAAATTGTGGTCTCTTGAGTGTTCACAAGCTTTTCCTTTGATCTGACCTACTGACCTAGTTTTTAACCCCACATGACCCAGTTTCAAACTTGACCTAGAGATCATCAAAACTAACATTCTGACCAAGTTTCATAATGATTGGGTTACAAATGTGGTCTCTAGACTGTTCACAAGCTTTTCCTTTGATTTGACCTACTGGCCTAGTTTTTGACCCCACATGACCCTGTTTCAAACCTGAGCTAGAGATCATCAAAACTAAGATTCTGACCAAATTTCATAACGATTGGGTCACAAATGTGGCCTCTAGTTTTCACAAGGCAAATGTTGATTGACGATGCAAGACAGACGACACTGGACGCCGGACAATGGCCGTCACAATAGCTCACATTGAGCACTTCATGCTCTGGTGAGCTAAAAATGATCTTTTATTTCATTTATGGACAATATAGTTCTTACTGGGGTTTACGTCAGCATGATATAAGTCATATGGCAAATTTCCAGACTTAAATGGTGCTGGAAGACCCTAAGTGTTCCTCCAAGCATTATATCTGACACCAGCAACACCTGTTTACACAAGTACACTGGATGACTTCTTTAAATGTAAGAAGTCTACATACAAGATGTCAAACACACAGAGGTGATCGGCAAGTGATTTGAAGTCAGTAGCTTTAACCACTCCTCGAAGGCATCAAAAGAGGAAGTATATTTTCATTCAGTTGCATGATGACCTTCCTACATGGGTTTTTCTTAGAATAAGAAACATTTCTCCAAAATGGAAGGAAAATATGCATAAATAAATACGCAAGGTCAAAGTTATACAATAACAACATAAATATACCTGTAGGTCTTGAGATCTGGTTCACTGAGGAACTCTCTTAACAGCATACCATCTGTCATATATTTTACTACAGTTCTTTCTGAGGTACAGTTCTCAAACTGGATACTGTAACCAACCTATATAAAACAGACAGTCAAATATATCTATAAATTGTAGGACAAAATAATCATCTAATGGCTTGCTTTCTGACCTCATGGCATATATCTTCAACAGAAGCAAAGCAACTAAAATTTACTTGGTACTGCTTAGTATATACATGTACCAAGATTTCATAAATCTGAGCTAAGTTCAGCAACAATTAAAAAACATTCTATCAAAATATTGTTTATTACTTATTTCATTTTTGAATACAAGAACATAAACCAGAGTAATTCAAAATCTTCAACTTTTGCATTTTTTATTTCCCTAACTTTTACATTTGTTTTTCCACCTTCAATAATGCAACCCAAAGCCTTGTGTATTTGACCAAATATCAAACTGATGAAATCCCATTCCCTTGCATCATCTTTTCACTAAAAGTATATAGGAATTTTAACAGTTCTAATACCTTTATTGTTAAAAACAATTCCACTGTATATAGCATCGTATACTTGTATTTAGTCAAGATTCTTATCTTTCAGAGTACGTACACATAGAGTGCGTTCAATTCGGTCAAGAGAGAGAACATGCGCAGTTTATTGTCGTAGCCAACAGGCTCGAGTCAGGTCGAGTTGAGCGTAAATATGATCAATCAAAAGGATTTTAATCAAAAGGACGCATCCACATTAATTCAATAAATTTGCATTGTTTATCAACATCAGCTTCGATGCAAAAGTTAAACTTTATTTACAATCGGTACAACTTGTGCTCAGTGCTAACCTTTCGCTTTCCGTTGCTACACCGCCATTTGTATCAAAGCAGTACGCACATTTGCACTTCACTCTCCATTGCGGGAGGAGCACGTTCTTGACCTGTGACCTCGACACTAGTGTTGCACTACTCGCGTTCGATTGGCGGTAGTGTGAAAAATCCACTCGACTCTACCCGAATCGAACACACCCATAAAGACTGCTACAAGAGACCACCATTCTTTGTTTTATACTTGCAGTGAGAAGCAAGCTCATATCAGTACACCTTCTTGCTGAACCATTACTCGTGAGCTCAGCAGGGGTCGCGCTGTCGGTCGCCAATGGCGCCAAATGCGACAATTTACAAAATCTGGCTCTAATTTGGGTCAGTTGGCGAAAGTCTGTGGCGACAACAAAGCGATAATCGGGCCGAGACATTTTCTTTTTTCGATGACGTAACCAAATGATATAAGCGACCCGAAATGTGCTCCCAAGTTCAAGGTTGATTAATCGATAATTTTTGACAGCCGAATGTTTTGACAAGCACCGATTGGTGTTGATTATCGCACACACGTGTTTAATCATGTAAACTGCAGGTCATTAATTTCAATCATGTAAACAGTTGACAATAGATTACTGCTGTACAATAAAGGTGTTGGCGGTGTTATGGATTTACAAAAGGAGGTATGATATTTGATGATAGTCAGATTTAATTGTTCGTTGGAATATTTTAACAGTTTATCGTTATTGATAATTGCTTGATTGATTGTAATTAATACATTAATTGCCAATTACTTAATTCACTTTATGAATTTCAAAAGTGAAAGTTTGAAAACGTGTTTTGTGTGTGATAATCACTAATTATGACTCTGTTTATGAACCTGTATATAATGTTTCCCTGATTATAGTGATTTCACTATACAGTATGGACACTATGGATTCTTGTCCTAGTACTCCTTGTAAATCTCAAAAACGTAAAGCTGAGGAGATCTGTGCAACTCCTCCAGCCAAAATTTTTAAAACTTCTCAAAATTCTAATTCTCCTGTGAACAGATCATTTCAAGAAGCCTGGCAAAGAGACTTTCCTTTCTTAAAATATGATGCAAAAACTAAGTCAATGTTTTGTGATTTGTGTCTGAAATGCCAGTGCAACAATTCTTTCACAACTGGGTGCAATATCTTGAAGAGAGAATCAATCACAAAACACGTGAAAACTAAAGGTACATTTGAATGCAATGAATTTTTTCTTTTATTTTTTTAAGCCGCGTTCCACAAGGAGTGATTTTCTGAAAAATATAGTTTTCTTGAGCACTTGCTTTGTTTTTAATATTTTAACAGAATGTGTTTTTTGTAATCTGAATGTGGATAGTGTTGATTGGATTATTTTATGGATATTTATGGATATTTATAACAGAAAGGTAACAACTTTTGTTTTCTATTTAGACCACAAGACAGCTGCAGATGCTGCTAAGCTTCGAGTCCAGATGGATGTTGCTAGACAGGCCTCCATTAGTAAGAGTGAAGGGGCGGTGAAATGTGCTCTGGCAAATGTGTACTTTATGGCCAAATCAGATCTTCCAAGTTCCATGATGGAAAATTTGAACAATTTTCTGTTGTATCAGGTACAGTAGTAGAATTTTAAATAACCAAAAAATCAGAAGAATGAATTGGCTAAGATTTCTTACCAAATAATTTTGTATCATAATAATATTGTATAAAATGCACGGTTGGGCTCGAACCCATGAATCAGTCACAACTAAGAGCTTAGTTAAAAAAAGAAAAATGTGTAATTGAAAGTTGACTTCTGTTAATATTTCTATGTATTAACTATTAACGCATTAGACTTTGATATATAAAAATAAATAAATAGATAAATAAAAATAAATAGATAAATAACCCACTGTAATTTTGTTTCAACTAGGAATATTTCCTCATTTTGATTCTTCAAATTCTAAAAGTGTTATAATTAGGATACACTTCGGTTTTCAGGGTGTATCTCAGATTGCTGACCTTAAGATTGATGAACACACTAGCTATGAACATCACTCCAGTGTCGCTGAATTTCAGTCATGTATATCATCCGTGATAGAAGATGACATCATTGAGAAAGTGAAACTAAGTAAACACTACAGCTTGATGTTTGACGAAAGTACTGACATTTCAGTGCACCAAAATATAATTATGTATATCCGTGTATTAGAAACAAATGTTCTTGGTGTTGTTGAACCTTGTACATATTTTCTAGGTGTTGACAGTCTACATAGGGCAAATGCAGAATCTATCTATATGAAAGTACTTGACATGCTTAATAAAAAAGGGATAGAATTGTCAAACTTATGTAGTGTAAGCACTGATGGGGCATCAGTTATGGTAGGAAGCAAGACTGGTGTAGTCACTAGACTGAAAGCTGATGTACCGGGTGTAATTGCTACACATTGCATAGCTCATAGGTTAGCGCTGAGTTGTTGTTCAGGGGCAGACTGTATTCCATATATGGTTAAAGTACAAGAAGTCCTCAATAGTGTGTATAAGTATTTTCACCTCTCCCCAAAGAACATGGCCATGCTAGAGATGTTGCAGAAAGTTAGTAAGGGTCATAGTTCCAAGTTTAAGGAAGTGTTTCACACACGTTGGCTTAGCTTTGAAGGCTCAGTAGATGCGTTTATCAGAAACTTTAGTAGCCTAGTGTCAGTATTCTTGGAAGAGAAATCAGGGAAGTCACTCAGTCTGCACAAACCTATAACATGCTACAAATTTCTGTATGTGGTCCATTTCTTGGCAGATGTGTTGAAACCTCTCTCAGTTCTATCTAAAATGTATCAAGAGTCAGACCTAGATTATTCAGAGGTGACACCAAAATTGCAGTCCACCATCAGTTCTCTTGAGAGATTGCTGTCCGAGAAGTCAGGCTTGAGACTTAAGGAATTTACTGACTCTGTTCCTGAGGTTCCACAGGTAGGGGAAGATGGTTTGTATACATTTGAATATAAAGGTCACACAATCAGAGATGGTGAGAAACAGCGTAGAGAAGCAGGTAGTGTTTGTGAACAGTTTGTAAATGGTGTCATTCGTAGTCTGAATGCAAGGTTCTCTGACAATGAAGATGGTGCTGTCTTGACAGCTATGAGTAATATTTTCAACCCACTTGTAGAAGCAGGCTCTAAACCAGGGGATGTAGACGTAGCAGCAGAGTATATGAACCAGATAGGGTTTGAGAACAGTGGTGAGGAAATTCAGTTATTTGTAGAGTTTGTCCAGTCCTTAGTACAAGAGAAAAACAAATCTATTAGAACCTCTAAGGATGTAGCCAATTTAGCCATTAGAAAGAAACAGGTATATCCTGTTACTGCTGAGTGTGCAAGTAGATTCTTGGTAGCACCTGTCTCCACAGTAGATTGTGAGAGAGGGTTTAGCAGGCAGAACTTAATAAAAACATGTTTAAGGAGTAAAATGTCTGTGCAGTCATTAGATAGACTACTTAGAATATCAATTGAGGGACCTGAAGTCAAGGACTTCCCATATGATAGAGCCTTTAAGAAATGGGCATTGATGAAAAATAGAAGAATTTTGAAATAAATGCTGTGAATCTTGAGTCTGGTAAACCTGATGATGTTCCATAACAAACAAAAACAAGAATTTTAATTACTAAATGTTTAATACTGTCATATTTGTTGTATTGTTTTCTCTGTTAAACATAAACATTATTTTTAAACAGACTGATATACATGTAACAAGTGAATAGGAGATTTTTTGCTGAAATAGTTGTTTTGTTAATTTTCAGTCTGCTCAACATGTATTTTTGTACTTAAGTATTCAATGAAAACATGTGTACATACAATAAGGATAATTTCAGTTAAATGATGATTAAGTACTAGAAATGTTAGTATGCTACTAGTCTACTAGAACTTAAGTATGAGCTTTGTTAAGTTTTATTTAACAACAGCCTACATGTACAAGTGTCTTTAAATGTGCTTTGTGAAGTGTTGTGTAAAACAGCTGACATGTACCAGTACCTTTCAGATATGGTTAAGAGAAACACTCATTTTACAAAATAGTCTTTAATCTGTGCTTGTTATTTTTGTATTTGTTTTGTAGTCTTGAAAATAGAACTGAAAATAAATGAAGTTGAATTTTAGTATTTGTTTTTGTTCTTGTAGTTTATAACGCAGGTAAAATGAACTTTCATTTCCCATCTTCCTCTGGCACCAATGTTGGCTCCAGTGGCTCCTCCTTGGCTCCAACTTTTGCCAAATGGCGAAAGTGTTGGCGACAGCTAAAAAATTTCCAGAGCCATCCCTGGCTCAGTATCAATGAAGAAGCCCTTGATTTGTAAAATGTCTATTCAATTATCAGGAGCATCAATATTTACAGTCTTATATCCCAGTCACACATGCGGCACGGATAGCTACGTTTAGCCACGGATAGAAATGTAGTAATCCGTATCGATTCAGTTCCCTGTTTTAACCTTGAACATATACAAATTAAATCTTTCAAAGTTTTAAGAACATAACATTGATGCTGAAATACAAAAACAGTGAAAATACCAAATAATCAAAACCTTTTCTAGACAGACTTGGATGCCACTGTGTGATATATTTTGCTTTCTTGGACATAATTTTGGGAAATCCTGATAATGCAAACAATGTCGGAATAAATGTGGATCATGCGTCTTTTGAGAGACAAACAATGAATGCCAGTAAATTTATACCATAGGCTCAATTTTATGACTAATTGCACTATTATCTATGATAATGAGTTAAAAATCTAACTTTTTCAGTGATGGTATCAGGCATCTGTAAGGCTTGGACAAATTCAATCTCCTTGTCCATGATTACATCGTATTCTTTCACTTTGTTTTTCTCTTTGGCTTTCTGTTTGGAATCTTTGGCCCCAAATGATGCAAGTGCTGCCCCAACATGCTCTTCCTCCCATTTCAACCGTTCAGAACTAGGGCCTAAAAGACATAAAATATTTAGTGTAGATAGGATATTTGTTTGTTTCAATATAAGATCAAAATAACTTTCATTTAGAGAACATCAGTGCAATGTTTTTAAGAGCTGCACAATCATAATTTGAGCCGTGCCATGAGAAAACCAACATAGTGGCTTTGCGACCAGCATGGATCCAGACCAGCCTGCGCATCCGCGCAGTCTGGTCAGGATCCATGCTGTTCGCTAACAGTTTCTCCAACTCCAATAGGCTTTAAAAGCGAACAGCATGGAGCTTGACCAGACTGCGCGGATGCGCAGGCTGGTCTGGATCCATGCTGGTCGCAAAGCCACTATGTTGGTTTTCCCATGCCACAGCTCATTTTGTAAAAATATAAATTATATACTGTTAATATGCGAAATCAGTTTTAAATACCATGCTAAATGATATCACTCTCCATATCAAGTCATCATAATGTTGATATTGGAAAAAAAGTCAATTCTTTAGGATATTTAGATTTTTTATGTTTTTATACATATCTGTACACATTTATATACTCAGGGCACTAGACAACTTTTGGGGACAGGTACCCATACCCTCAGGAAGGGGAATTTTTCGACATTTTAAGATAAAAAGGGGAAGTTTAAGCCATGTATATGTAACTACTTTTCACACTTATTTATACTGTTTTCAATCATTTCTAACTGATGTGATTATATTGCAACAGTAATCTTCCTCAGAGGCACTATATAATATTAAAAGAAAGAGTTAATATCTATTTGTGTCAAACAGGGGATTTTTCTTCTGAGAAAGGGGGAAAAACATATTATTTTAGGAGGGGAATGGTACCCATATTCGGCCCCAAAAATGGCCAAACGAGTGCCCTGTATACATCTGTATCTTCACTGATGTACTGATGTACATTTTGGATATAATTTCCAACATTATCTATCATGCATTCAGATAGTTCCAAAATTTTTAAATATTTCATTTTCATTGACAATAGTGGCAACCATTCTGGGGATCGAAATTCTAGATGTAAAGGTACTGTGAAATCATTAATATTCTTGGGGGACTAATTTTTGTGGACTTCGCATTTGAGTCAATCCACAAATTTAATCCCAACAAACAAGTAAAATTCCCATTCATTTTAATATGTTCAAAAGTTGAAATCCATGAATTTATATCCCAAGGCAATTGTCATTTTGACCAAAACCATGAAATCATGCCCACTAAATAAAATGATTTCATGGTAGTCTACAAAATCAGCAATAAAGGTAAAGGTTTAACCCTTAGCCTGCTAAATTTCTATAATGGACTAGTCCATCATTCAATTTGGGCAATACCATTTATTATTCGAAGGGGTGTTTACTGAAAATTTACTGACTGAATAGCGAACAGTGCAGACCATGATCAGACTGCACGGATGTGCAGGCTGATCTTGGTCTGCACTGGTCGCAAAGGCAGAATTACTGCCGCCAGCAGGCAAAGGGTTAATGATACATGTTACATCTTTCACAAAATGCAAATATTACAAGATTACCTTCGGGTCCCTCTTCCTTGAAGTATTTATCAGAGGGTTTATCATCTTCCTTTGGTATAAAGTATCTGTTGACCTTCTCCTTATCGCCAGCTGACTTGTGTTCCTTCGCTAACTTCAGCACTTTCTTCTTGTACTCCAGCTCATGTTTCTCCTTCTCTGTGAGTCTGAAGATACATTTCACAAATTAATGACTGCATAAACAAGAGGGCCAAGATGGCCCTAGGTCACTCACCTGAGAAACACACCATAACAGTGTAAACATATTTGACCTAGTGATTTCATGAAACAAATATTCTGGCCAATTTTCATTAAGATTGGACCAAAAAATGTGGTCTCCTCAGGTTTAAACAAGTATTTTTTTAGATATGACCCAGTGATCTAGTTTTTGACCCAAGATAACCCATATTCAAACTTGACCTAGATTTTATAAAGGTAAACATTCTGACCAAATTTCATGAAGATCAATTCAAAAATACAGTCCCTATTGCATACACAAGGTTTTTCTTTGATTTGACCTAGTGATCTCATTTTTTGAGCTAAGTTGACCCATATTCAATCGACCTAGATTTTATCAAGGCAATCATTCTGACCAAATATCATGAAGACCAATTGAAAAATATAATCTCTATCGCATACACAAGGTTTTTCTTTGATTTGACCCAGTAATCTGTTTTTGATCTATGATTGCCTATATTCCAACCTGACCTAGATATCATCAAGGCAATCATTCTGACATACTTTCATGAAGATCAATTGAAAAAAAAAAACAGCTTCTATGGCATACACAATGTTTTCCTCTGATTTCATCTATAGACCTGGTTTCTGACCCGCAATGACCCATATTCGAACTTGACCTAGATATCATCAAAGTAATCATTCTGACCAATGGCATAAAAAGATCAATCGAAAAATACAGCCTCTATCGCATACACAAGGTTTTTCTTCAATTTGATCTAGAGAGCTACTTTTTGACCCAATATGACCCACATTCAAAATCGACCTAGATTTGATCAAGGCAAGCATTAGTATCAAGTCATTCTAGTAAGGGGTATTGATGCTAGACAAAATGGTCCCATTTGGTTAACCTCGTACGGATGGATGGATGGATGGACGGATAAACGAATGGACGGACAATCAATATATGCCTCCCGCATCAGTAGATGCCGGGGGCATAAAAATACAGCCTCTATTGCATACATGAGCTAAATGTTGACAGACAGACAGACGACAGACAGACGCAAGACATCGTGCGATCATAAAAAAAACAATGTCTTTGACAACCATAAATGTCATTTTGATGGCATAAAAATGAGGGTAGAATCATGAAACATACCAACAGATATCAGTTAAGCCTCAAACAATCTTTTAGGTTTTTAAGAATTAAGACCTACATTTTGTTATAACACACTATGTACCTTACAGCAAAGTATATTACCTAGTACAAATAAGGTATTACAGTGTGCTACATTCACTGCTGTTTCTGAACTAACATACTGTAATTTCCATACATATGCATGTGTAATCCAACATCAGGACATTATCTCTTTCAAAATTATATAAATCTAGTAAACAAACTCACTTTTGATCTCCAAATAAATATTCCTCATCATGAACATCAGCCTCCAATTCTTCCAATTTGACAACATGACGTTTCTTTAAATAATCTCGACGTGACTTCTTTCGTATCTCTGGTACAATCTTCTTACGGTCCTCTGTTTCCAAATGCAGTCTTTTCTGTGCTTCTTCATGAGCCTATTCGAGATGAAATATTTAGGGTATTAATATATGGAATACTGTCTTCTTTCAATAAATGTAAATAAAAACTCATATGAGCACTTGTATAACAGGACAATGAAATTGCAAATAAAGAATTTGAACAGAAATATTTCCACAGATGATCTGCATACAGGTTGAATAAGTGCACTTTAGTAACAGTTAAACGTAAGTGAAATGAATTAGAAACGGAGAATTTACTTCTACAGAATAGCTGAAATTCTGACGACATTTGCCGATGTTACTCAAAACAAAATAAATAAAGTATTTTAAATGTATTTTTAAGTATGAAAAATGCATCTGAATGACTAAGATTCGGCAAAAATATGTCTAGGAAAGATTGGCATTATTTACCAAGTTTATTCAAGAATTTGCAGACTTGTTTTATAAAACGTAAAACTAAACAGAATGTTTTAAAATCCTTTTTTATACATAATAATTATACAGATTTTATCACCACTATGCAAATTTAATGGCTGCCGAAAAACAAAAGAAGTGGTTTGCAGTGACAGAAATAAAGATGTACTGAGCTGTAAATTAAAATTTTTTTTAAGATTTTCTTTTAATTTCCTTGTTGTATGGGCTTATAAGACGCGTCCCACTCTTTAGACTGGAAATATGACCCCTAAAAATTCATTTTATAAGCGAATATGTACAGTAACATTTTAAACTACAATCTTTATTTTAAAAGTTAAGATAATGAAAATGATACAAAAGTAATATCAAGAAAGACACACTACTTTTTAAAGAAATATTTGACAGGTGCGATGTGCATAGAATAAGGTCATTGTAGTTTATGAAACAAGGTTTATATTGTACCATTATAAAAAAACTGATGTAAACTTAAACTGTCTTTTTTATATATTTCATTCCACTAAATATTGTGAAAAGGTATTATATATATATATATATATAATATAATATATATATTTATATAATATTTTATAAAATAATATATAATATATATATATAATAAATATTATATTATATATATAAATTATATATATATCTATATAATATTAAACATACATAATCATTTTTGCATAAAAGTAATGCTTTGATACAAAGAATAATTACATTTATTTTATGCTTACTAATGAAATACTGTATTCTATCAGTTAAATGTTTTTATATCTCATCACTCACACTGTGAAAATACGAAATCTATATATTATTATTATTATTATACCAGATTTATATAGCGCCCTTTTCATGATGAACACATTCAAAGACGCTTTACATATAGCAAATGCAGCCATACAGGGCGCGAAATTCATCCTCTACTAGCACAGACACAGAGCGATCTGACCAGAGGGACAGAGTGAGATAAAGCCCCCAGAACAGACAGAGAGAACGTTTTAGATAAAGACGTGTCCGGCTAACTTAGCCTAGCTCTTGTGAATAGACAGTCTGGTTCTTTAAAGTGCCCAGTGTATAACACAGATACACACGAAGCCATCTTTCTTGGGAAGAACCAGTACAGGCCTCTAGTTAGGTGGGAGACACTCAAAAACATCTCAGAAATTTCCAGTGCCTGGACCATGATTAGAACCCCGGACCTCTGGACTGACAGTCAAGCTTGTTACCACTAGACCACCAGCCCACCTATTTTTGAGATATAGATTGTCATCAACAGATGACAAACGTTACAACATCAATATTACTAAACATAATGTAAGTTGGCGAGCATAGCGAACCGAAAAAATCAAAGAATGGACATTCAAGGGTATTTTAGTGTAACGAAAAATGCAAGCTTTGCCGAAAACGGGGAGTGCGATCTCACCCATCGCATCCCCCCTGGTAACGCCCATGATGATCATTACATTTATTTCAAACTTTGTGTTCAAGAATACTGTAACATATACAGGAAGCAATTAATAATAATCAGCTGTGTTAATTGATTTCTGGAAAGCCATGACAGGATAGTTTTGTGGTTGTCTGTTGTAAGATGTGAGCTACTAATATGATAAATATTAACATGATAATGCATATTACATTAAACACATTGTCTTCTAAATTCTACTGTTAATTATCAAGTATACTTGTAACTGTGCCCGAATTATTGTTATATGTGATAGTAAGAAATCTGGTCTGCCTTTGATTTACTATAATTCATCAAGTCATTTCTTTTCCAGGCTGATTACACTGCCCAATCGGGCTTTCGACATAAAAACTAATATGTCTTGAAAAATAATGAAGATATTTCTTTCAAACTTGGTCCATTTATTAAGCATAACATATGATGTATATTAAGATAGAAATAACTCTGTTGCCTTCAGTTTTGTTAGAATTACTTCCCTTTTTCAGATTTTAATGATGCATAATTTTTGAAGTCCAAAAAAATTTTGTTTTAATGCAATGTTTAGAACAGAAAAGGGTTGAACCGTTCAATGGCTTTCTACACTCATTCTCAAATTATTTGGGATTTTCGGTAGTATTAACATGAAATCAAACTGAAGATGCACAATGACAAACTAGTTTATTTTTGTTTTAAAATTTAGCATACATATCCAAATAATGCAAATATGTGGTTCCAAAATATTTTGAACATCAAAGAAATACTTTGTCGCGGTGAGTCGGTACTATCTTTTTTTGACAATAAAATGTAGCGATTTATTACAGGTTTTAACTGATACTATGGCAATACTAAAACTAATGTTTTTACACTAATGCAGCAATTGGCAATACCTCAAAATTGAATATGATAACAAATAAATTTACAAAACCATGAACAACAAAGAAAATCTTGAAAGAAAACATTTGTATCGAATATTACAAAATATTTCTAGAAGAGACAATTGCCGTAAAAATTCTTACAGATAATCAATCATTATTGTCTCTTTCTTTGATGTTTGTTCTATAATCACGGCAAATTTCCGCCCTAGATATTACCATTTTGCCCTAACACTGTGCCTAATGTATACGTCGCATTTACGGCAGGTACGCTACATACATGGTATATTGTACATTCCATTACTGGCATTTCCTGTTGATTTTGTCAACATTCTGTATGCATGGTGAGGTAAGAAAAACTACTTATTTTCATTGAAGTTCAACGTGTTTATAGAAGCGATATATTCAGTAAGAGCTGCAGATCATTCACGCTCCTGATGATAATGTGGTTTTGGCCAGTTATTCTTTAGTTTCTTCAAACATTCGAGTAAACTGACGTGTGAATTCGGTTTCGAACTCGGACGTTCACTTTCATGTTCATTTTCTTTCTCTTAAAATCATTCCGTTGACTTTTCACCTGCTTAACGCGAGAATGGTGTATCAAGTTACAAACGAAAATATATATCATGGCGTAAATTCATGTTTTAGGGGAGCTTTATGCCAAAATTTGCAATGTAGGCCCTATAAAACGGCGCATCTACAGAAGTACGCCACATAAAAAGGCCGTTATATTTATAGTAACTGATTACAAATGTCTTAACTCGCATCTATTCTTTCATTTTATTTACATTTTTTAACATTTATAAACGGTTTTGGAATTACATAATGTAATAACAGTAATATTCATTATTCGAAAGATAAAATAAACATGCTTGTTTTGTATAAACAGTACGGTATAGAATTGCACGTTAAAGTTTTTACCTGAGAATCATAAATATTCCATATATTTTCGTAAATTAATCTTTGGTGTCCGAACAAACGAATTAAAAACTGAAAATGTATTTCACAAGTAACATAATGTCGCATTTACAGGTAGCAGTGCGGACAAAACCTTCCTCACTCCTAATTTCGCATTTTTTTTTGTTGCCTATAACTGACTATATCTTTTTCTCAAATTTTATCTGCAGACTTAACAGGAAGGAAAATTCTCATAATACCCCAGTCACACATACGGTGCGGATAGCTACGTCTAGCCACGGATAGATACCCTTACGGAAATATTATAGTTTGCCGCGAACACTTGCTGCGATCATGCCGCGAATATCCAGCGAACACTTTTGATACAGTTGCTATAATAGTTTGCGGGATGTTCGTTTGGTGTTCACTTTTCACACGCAAATTAATTTTGCCGCGAACTTCCCGCGAACACGTAGCTGTGAACTTCCCGCGTACAAGTTGCTGCGAACATCCTGCGAACTAGCTGAAAACCATCTCTACAGAAATTAAATTTGTGTACAAAAAAGCATGTACAGAAAAAGTGCAAAAACAAATAAATTAGTAGGAATCAGGGATATAAATTTATTGAATAAACTTCAACACTGACTGAAGTTGTAACAAATTCAAATTGTCAATGTCTGAACTTTTTCATATCATATTTGGAGCATTTTAAACAAAGTTTTAATGATAAAATATATATATATATTTGAATTTTAACTGTTACTTGTCATTTCAATAACAGTGTCTGAGTGCATATGTATTCATTTCATCCCAATGTTTTTCTTCACACTACTTATAAGTTACATGTATTACTACAAATCTGTCATTGTTTTACATGTTAATTATCAGACTTATGAAGCTAAGAAATTGTCAAAATAAGCTAGTTTTATATTTCTTTTTAGATAATCTGATATACAGCTCTGCAAAAGGTTAAGCATATCTATTTCATTTTCAAAATTCCTTATGTTTACTGAGATATATAAGTATAGATATTAAACATAAATTTTCTGACTTACCACAAAGAAGTATATACATTTGTGTATTCCTATTAGCCTCTAAGAATCACTTATGAAAACTGTCTGTAATGCACACAGATTTCCTTCTAAACATGTCCAAAATATCTGGTTGTAATTAACTTATCAGACTCGTACTGTGACCTTACAGGATAATGTTACAAATTAATTGATCTACAATTACCTGCTCTTATAAAAGCTCTTCAGTAACAGTTTACCAAAAGATTATAATCTTCTAAGTTCTTCTCGCGAACATGCCGCGATCATTGGTCTTCCAGCGAATATCTCGCGAACTAGTATCAAACCAATCGCGGCATGATCGCGGTAGCAGCCAATATCCTGCGAATACTTCCTGCGAATAGGTATGTTCGCGGCATGTTCGCAGCTTTTTGACCATTTCGTAAGGGTAAGTAGTAATCCGTATCGATCTGTACCTGAGCCATTTCTATCCATGGCTAGACATAGCTATCCGCGCCGTACATGTGACTGGGGTATAAGGGAGACCGATCTCAGGTTGAATGTGCCATTTTTCATATTTTGCCTTGTTCTCGAGCGCTGTTTCAGTTTATCAGTACATTAAGACCATGTTTACATGAAATAATATTTCCGTTAAAAAATGAAATGTAACAATAGCCAGGGATCGAATTTAACGGTCGCTAACTCGCAAAATTCGAGTAAGAATAAAAAAATGCGAGTAGAAAATCATGGCACTCGAATATTTTTGCGATCACATTCGAAAATCGGGGAATTCGCTCAAACTGTCCTTTTCTCTTTAAAAACTCCTTTCGGGCAGTTAAATTACCGATAATCACGTGACTGCTTCTAGACGCTTGTCCCTTTATACAAAAGTAATTATCGGATATGTAAGTAAGCGTCTAGGCAATATTTGTTTTCATTCTGGACGTCTGTAATTTGCAAAGTTCTGTGAAAATGGAGAGGAAATAACATGTTTCTTGGTGCAAAAAAGCCCGCGGAGCTCAAAAATGCTAGCAACACTACCAACTGTGACCTGAGAAAAACTTAAAAGATCAACGTCAAGCCAAAAGTCCAAAGAATCATTGAGTACTTTGGTTTGTATCATACTTTCAAAACCAGAAAGTCCCAAGCCTGTCCGAACTGTGAACTTTTATATGTAACCAAACAACAACAAAACAACTTGAATTTAGCACGTAAACAGCTTTTAAATAATTGCTAGTGGAACCCATCATTTTGCTAGTGGAAAAAAATGGAACTAGCAAAAATTTGCTAGTTGGAAAAAAAGTTAAATTCGATCCCTGAATAGCGGATACAGTCTTTAGTTTAAGAATACTGCTAGTGTAAACATGGCCTGTAAAACATCACAACTTACCCCGAATCTGGGGTAGGTTGTGGCAGTATGCGGCTTACACTGTGCAAGGTACACCTTACCTTACAGTATGGTATAGCATTATAAAACTACATGGCATTTAACCTTTTCGTATTTCTGAATTCACATAACTCAAAATGCTGAATTTCATAATCGATATCTTATGTCGATATAACTACAAAAAAATGAACTGTCACAACACGTCAAATGGCTCATTGTCACAGGAGCAAAAATTTTTTCAAAATGTTTTGTTGTCATTTTTTTCCTAAGAAAACATTATAATTGTAATAAATTTAAGTGCATATGGCTAATGGACCCATGTATCCTAAGTACGTTACTGCCACCTGTGGTCCGAATCAGCCTGTTTCCCTTCCCTTTACAGTGCTTTAGGGTATAGCGGATAGCTAACTAATTTTTCTTGCATTCTAATTCAAAGAAACAAAATTTAGTAGTTTTTTTTCTGTATATCAGACAGAAAACAGCTAGATAGTAGATTATCTATTCTTTTCAAAACATTCAGCATTTAATAGAAATTCATGTGATTTTTCTCTCCATGCTATTGTTTACGTACGTCGTGGTTTAGGGCACAGGGGTTCGGCTCATGCCTAGGTCCAGGCCCTACCCAATAAGAATAGGGCCTGGACCTAGGCATGACCCGAACCCCCTGTGGGTGTACAATATAGCTTTGGTCATTTTTTCCATTATTAGTTTAAAATCCACATCTAAACAAACTTCCCAATATTTTTTTTACTATAAATCAGAATAATAATGTATTCTCTTTTCAAAAACATTCAGCTTTTTAAATTTCTATCAAATACTTTTCATTCATTGATGTTTTTTACATACACACTCATTTAGTCAGTAAAGGATAGCCTCGATTTTTATTTGATAACATATGAAAAATAACACGACAAGCAATCATTTAAAATGTATGTCAGAATATCCGTCTGCATGCCAGTAAAAGAATGATATGAAAATTTATACAATAATTCAAGTCTAAATGCAAAATTTATCAACCTATCCCCTATACCCCGAGCGGGTGCGACCCTTTATGTACCAGTTCATTTATGTACCAGGTACTTTATGTACCACTTTGAGACTTAATGTACCACATATATTATATAGTAGCTATACTTTCTATATACCTATTGTGCATAGGTGATAATAGGTGATAATTTGGTTGTAATTTACTGTGAAATTGTTGATTAAATCAACAATATGGGCCAACATTTTAAATTGACTTAAATTAAATATTTAAAGTGATTAAACAGTTTAACAATGCATTTCACAAAATTGGAATAAGGAACAATTCATAGAGATCAATTAATGCTGGATTTTTTTAAATTTTATTTTATTTTGTATGTGGTACATAAAGTCTCATAAAGTGGTACATAAAGGGCTGGTACATAAGTGGACTGGTACATAAAGTCCCACATTCCCCCGAGCTATACCCAAAAGCACTGTATCTCTTTATTTGTTCACATACTCTTAGTACTTTATACATTTGTGTATCCGTATCTATCATGAATGAATTTTGAAAGAGCTGCGTTCTTGAAACATTACTTTCCCTTCGAATCTTTGTCCTTACCCGTTTCCGTGTCTCACCGGTCATGATTTCAGCTGCGAAAAAACCGCCAACCGTCAACTGTAATCAAATAGAGTGACTTCCCTTGGAAGTAATACGCCATTTACAGGTTATAACACACTAAATTTAGCTGTTCTTTAGGTATGAAGGTATTAAATGCCTCCGCCTACTATTTTCCATATAAAATTATCAATTTATAACATATTTTTATCAAGATTTCTAGCCTTTGACTTCCTGCGAGACTACCCTTGTCTTGAAGGTCTGTCTTTAGGCAATCAAAATATACCCAAAAAATATGGGGTTGACCATAATGCAGTGAAACCATGGTCACGTGACTGAGACACGTGATGAAAACGCTCATACTGCGTAGGTAGACATCAGGAAATACATACTTTCACTTTCATTTTGCAAGACAGCTTCCAATCAACTTTGAAGCATATAACGTAGCTTAAAATCATCTGCGGACATTCCTTTTTACAATCGAGCATCAATAAAGCTTATATCTGGCATGAAAATGGCCTTTACTAGGCGGGAAAATTGCACGATATGGACTACATCCGAGTGGACCACGGAGGCATATCCGGCTAATTGCCCCCTTCATGCCTTATTCTATAAAGGTTACATTCTACCAATTCAATTCCTTATTTATTTCATAATTAATAACAAAACATTCAGACCTCATTTTCAGCACTTCAGAGCATTTCAATGATATGAAAACCATATATGGTCATTTAGTATAACATGTCTTCTTATCAAAAATAGAAAAATATTGACATGTTATGTTGTATATAAGAAAAATAATCTGTTCTGAGAAACATCACCCTCTAAAAATGCCCCCATGAAAACAGCCGTTTAGCAATTACGCGTAGGTAGACATTTTTCGCAAAGAATAAAACCTATTCCAGGAAATTTACAATGAAAATGGTCTAGATCTATTCTCAATACAATAAGCAATAAACATAAGCAAAAAATTTAACTGTCACCTCCTCATGTCACTCATTATACCAGATTTCATCCATAGCATGGAACTACATTTTGGACTACTTCACATGTAACACTGAGTAATCACTTCCGGTTTGGTGTAATCCGTCCTCAGAACATATACCTTAAAACAATAGCAAAGACTTTTCTTACCAGTCACATATGGCCGTAGTAAATAGACCTTAAAACAAGAGCAAAGACTTTCATCACAAGTCACCTATGGCCACAGTACATAGACATTAAAACAGTAGCAAAGACTTTTCTGACCATTGACCTATGGCCACAGTATGTAGACCTTAAAACAGTAGCAAAGACTTTACTGACCTGTCAGTTATGGCAGTGTACATTGACCTTAAAACAGTAGCAAAGTCTTTCCTGAAAATTCACCTATAGCCACAGTACATAGACCTTAAAACAGTAGCAAAAACTTCCCTGTCCAGTGACCTATGGCCTCAGTATATAGACCTTAAAACAGTAACTAAAACTTTCCTGACCATTGAACTATGGCCTAAGTAATATATAGCACAAAGGACTTTCCTGTCCAGTCATCTATGGCCAGAGTAAATATACAATAATATAGCAACAAAGACTCTACTTACCATTTACCTATGACGTCAATAAATATACCCTAAAACAGTAGAAAAGACTTTCCCGACCAGTGACTTATGGCCACAGTACAAAGACCTTAAAAATAGTAGCAAAGACTTTCCTGTCAAGTCACATATATAATTCACTTATGGCCACAGTACATAGACCTTAGAACAGTAGCAAAAACTTTCCTCACCACAGTAAATAGACGACAATATAGCACAAGACTTTCTCGACCAGTGACCTATGGCCGCAGCAGAAAGACCTAAATACATTTGCAAAGACTTTCCTGACCGGCCAGAGTAAATATACATTAAAAAATTAGAAAAGACTTTAACGTCCAGTGACCTATGCTAAAGTACAAAGACTTTCATCACAAGTCACCTATGGCCACAGTACATAGACATTAAAACAGTAGCAAAGACTTTTCTGACCATTGACCTATGGTCATGGTAAATAGATCTTAAAACAGTAGCAAAGACTTATCTGATCAGTCACTATGGCCACAGTAAATAGACGTTAAAACAGTAGCAAAGTCTTTCCTTACCAGTCACATATGGCCACAGTAAATAGACCTTAAAACAAGAGCAAAGACTTTCCTGAAAAGTCACCTATGGCCACAGTACATAGACATTAAAACAGTAGCAAAGACTTTCCTGACAATTGACCTATGGCCACGGTAAAAAGATCTTAAAACAGTAGCAAAGACTTATCTGATCAGCCATCTATGGCCACAGTAAATAGACTTTAAAACATTGCAAAGACTTTCCTTACCTATGGCCACAGTACATAGACATTAAAACAGTAGCAAAGACTTTCCTGACCATTGACCTATGGCCATGGTAAATAGATCTTAAAACAGTAGCGAAGACTTATCTGATCAGTCAACTATGGCCACAGTAAATAGACGTTAAAACAGTTGCAAAGATTTTCCTGACCTATGGCCACAGTACATAGACCTTAAATACAGTAACAAAGACTTTCCCGATAAGTCACCTATGGCCATAGCACAGTGACCTCAAAAACAGTAGCAAAGACTTTCCTGACCAGTGACCTATGGCCACAGAAAATAGACGGCAATATAGCACTTAAGACTTTCTTGACCAGTCACCTATGGCTTCATTACATAGATTTCAGACAGAACCAAAGACTTTCCTGGCCAGTCACTTATGGCCACAGTAAATAGACGTCAATATAGCACCAAAGACTTTCTTGACTAGTCACATATAGCCACAGTAAATGGACCTTAAAAAGTAGCAAAGCCTTTCCGGACTAGTCACCTATGGCCACAGAAAATAGACCTGGAAGCAGCATCTGATACTTTCCTGACCAACCCCATATAGCCACAGTACATAAACCTTAAAACAATAGGTGAGCAGTGATCTACGGCTACAGTAAATAGACGTTAATATAGCACCAAAGACTTTCGTGACCAGTTACCTATACAGTACATTGACCTTAATACAGCATCTGATAATTCCTGACCAGTGACCTATGACCACAGTAAATAGATATTGATACTACACCTTATACTTCCCTGACCAGTGACCTATGGTCGCAGTAAAAATATTAATACTGCAACTAATACTTCACTGACCAGTGGCCTATGGCTGCAATAAATATACATTACAGTAATACTACACCATATACTTCCCTCACCAGTGACCTATGGCCACCGTAAATAAATATTAATACTGCGGCTAATACTTCCCTGACCAGTGACCTATGTCCACATTAAATAGACAATAATACTACACTATATAGAATGTACTTGAAAATGAATAGTAGTGTATAATAAAATAAAACAATAGTCACATGACTAAGACACGTAGAAAAAATTAGTGGAAATCCTTTTAGGGCAGACACTGCTATTACTTTTTCCATAGACTTCCATTATAAGAAATGACCCTGTCACATGCCCCAAAATTGAGAAATGACCATTAAAATGTAATTCTTTCAGTAAGACAGCTTTTCAGACACATAAAAATAGCTATTTTATATAGACATATCCAATCCGTTTTCTTACAATTTTTCTTTAGACAAACCTACCCCCTTTCTTGAATGACATTTAGAGACAAAATGCCCACTGACACCTACTATTCTAAATACAGAACTGTTAAGTAAACAATTTAGCCAGGCACTAGTAAAATATTCCAAATTTCACGGAAAACATTATATTGCTTGATTTTGACACAAATTTTATGATTGTAAACATAACATTTTTATCCAATCAGCTTACGTCTTATTGAATCTTACAGGTTTCCCTACCTATTCTGCCCATAAGCTACGAAAACGGAGATTGAATGGACTGTGATCCCAAATACCAGATAATAATGCACTAGTAAATACTAGAACGGGGGCATATTTACTGTCATGGAAAATTGCAATATTTCTTTCCTGCAGACGAGGCAGATTTCTAATCTTGCTGCTCTGAATTCATTTTTTAAATTTCGATTTCTCTTTTAACTTGAAATATTTTTTCTTGTATTCCAATTACTAAGATAATGTTCGCTTGATAGTATTATAAATAACACCGTTTTCTACTGCACGTTTCATGCTGTAATTTACTTCTTGTTTATTTTCGTCATTATATGGACCCAGCATTAAATAACTAGTAAAAGACCCGCAATTAAAAGAAAAAAATAACATTCGTTTTCTCTTTATACGCTGAACCATAATTCTACAATATGTATAATCCAACGCATATGTAAACGAAAACCAACAAAGCAACAATCTATTCCTTGTTATTAATTTTCTCTAGGTTATTCCGGACAACCTATCCTGTTAATTTTCTCCCCAACCAATGGTCATTATTGCAACACGAGTGTCGAAAACTTCATTATTAAAGAGAACATTCAATACGTTTCAAATAAGACATAAAATCAGTGCCGTCTCGCTAACATACGTTTCCATGGTAACGATTCTTGGGAAAGCTTAATATCCCGTTTGATTTGCGAATAAGATATGCTCCACCGATACTACATATGTTAAAATGTTTACCTTGGATATACACGTTAAAAGACTTATATAAAAGGTATATTGGCTATAATGTATTATAAGTATAAGACGGTGCAAACTATGAAATAGGTTTCAATTTTCTCACATAGGATCCTGTTTATTCTATTAGGAGGATCACATAAACTATTCCTTCATACAACAATAAACACGTGCATCTGGAAAATATCACATCAGGTAAGTTGTATACTTTGTTACCGAAAAAATAACAGTTACTTTGCACCTAATGTTTACAAATATCGATATTTTGAATGAAGTCTGTGAATCATTGATAATACTATTAAAGGTTCAATAAATATTTACTGTAAATAATTTGAAACGAAAGATATAGCCCGTTCCTGTCTTCGGTACGTGCTTTTCTATTTCGTTTTATAAATGTGAAGTTTTTATCCACTCAAATTAGTTTTTAATGCAAATGAAAATAATTGTGCCTTCCAGTATTTTTCAAACTTTTGGCGATCGAGTTAAGAAAATAAATAATCTATTTGAGTGCAGCGTTAATCGAAATATATCAAACTCGTTGCTGAAAACATGTTAGCATCCATGTTACTAAATCAACAAAATAGTTATAATACTTCTTCGATCGTAAAGCATTTTAAATAGAAATTTCCTTTATATTAACATTACATCATAAACATTCTAGAAACTGACAGATATTGCAGCATTTCGAGAAGCCTTAATGTCAAAAACAAATATTTTATGTTTGCTGCTCTGCCAATAGAGCAGACAGCATTAGAGAAACTAATGATTTACTCGTTGTAAACAATGAGAAAACAGCAGGGGGAAATTAAATGTTAGAAGACAGTGTAAACATCTTCGCATGATTAAATGTTTGAACATGTAGATGAGTTTTAAGAGGAAGAGAATGGTGTGGTGAAACATCTGCGTATTAATTTCGTGAACAAACATCTTTTCCTCATTATTGTGTGTGGTTGGTTCCATTAAACATCTTGTTCTGTCAGTTAAGAATATGTTTTGCTAATATTCGATTTTTTTTCAAGGGCTAAAAATTATGCAAAACTTAAGAAACAACATTACTGCTTGTTACTTATAATTCCTACGCGCATTGCAATGAGCGACAACTGGCATATTAAATTGTACAAAACATCTGAAGACATAATAAAACAAGATACCAGAAGCTTATTAGCATTTTCTGTGCAGGTAATGAGATTTAGATGCGTGTACAATGCTAAAGAATTGAACAATATACTCAAGTAAAAAAATACATAGGTTTGACAAAAAATAGATGAATAAATACTTATGTATGTAACTGTTACGACATTTTATTGATTATAATGTATAGACTTCATCACCAGACCGCCTCGGTAATCCAGAGGTAGAGCACCCGCTTCGACTGCGGGATGTTGTAGGCTTGATCCCTAGCCGCGTCGTACCAAAAACGTGAAAAATGGTACTAGCAGCTTCTTCGCTTGGTCCTCAGCATTCCTTGATATTACTAGGACTGGTCAGTTTGTTGTCAGTATAATTTTACGGGAAGGGGTAACATGTCACGTGTCTACAGCGTGATATTCCAGAGAGCCAGCACAATAAATCTGTTTCAAGTATACATCGAAACAGACGCTTAACATACACACAAATTTATCATTATCCAACGTAATTTCAAACAACGTTATAATGTTGCTATAAATAGGTAGATGTGTACATGGTATATATATATAGTTATTAGATTTGGGTGATAAAATTTGTTTCGTATATGCTCCTCAATGTACAGTTTTTGGTTATGTTTATTAAACGATCGACCTGCTTTCGGCCACTTTTATCTTCTTTCTTTTCTCTGCTCTTGTACATTATATCTGTCAGACATTACGTATGTACATGAATGATCGGCGCATTGATCTGTTGTTGATATAATTACATTAATGTGATTGTTGCCATCAATCATTTTAGATGCGCTGCTTTTTACAGTTCCCTTACATGCTAACATGCTATAACCCATTGTCTACTTCTGGTACGCATTTCGTGACTTAAAATTGATATTTCAAGGTAAAATAAATAATAATCTAAAATCATTGCGGGTTACTGAGTGCAGAAAAGGAGCTTAACCGATATATGAACTATGTTTTCGACTTTTCCAATTTTTGTTTCAACAGGAGTAGGTAGATTGCACCAGTTTTGAGACTAAAATTCTTTGAACCAGTATAATTCACATGCAGTATAAATATGGTAAAATTTTCTGCTAAAGTTTTAGATAAACGTTGGCGTCAAAACATTTCAAATTGTAGGCCATTGCATGAATGTGAACTCAATACATTAAATGAGTGAGTGAGTGAGATGGGTTTTACGGCGAATCGACACAAAATGGTCATATATCGCCGAGAAGAAATCATATTGCAAACGCCAACTGTAAAACATTAACATTTATGTGAAAATGTAAAACATACCGAAAAACATCCATGTAAAAATGTAAAGCATATCTAAATTTTTACATGGATGATTCTGATATGCTTTTATGCAGTGTGCTTTACATTTTTACATGGATGTTTTTAGGTATGTTTTACATTTTCACATAAATGTTAATGTTTTACAGTTGGCGTTTGCAATATGATTTCTTCTGATCATCGACACGTAAACATATAATGACATCATCATTAAAACTAAAACAAGACAGGGAGGGCCATCAACATACTGTTGTTGTTTTGTTGTTGTTGTTTTTTGTCTAACGCTATATATTCTAAGGGATACGTTCATTATGTACAACTCCACTGTCTGATATGCTTTACTTTCAATCAAAGCCATTGGATATACGCAATTTATATATAAAGATTTTATTTAATCGAATGAGTAATCACCTTGTGCGGTATATCATTTATATTTGTAATAGCTTAAGCATTTTAATATAATTACAGAATCAAGATGGGCCTTCGAGGTATTGGCAGCTTCATTAAGTACTCTATGTTCCTCTTCAACGCAATCATTTTGGTAAGTGCATATAACAATTCTCCTGTTGATCAAGGTTTTATCCAAACGTTGTGTTGCTCAGAGTAGAAAGTTGTGTTGCTCAGAGGAAAGTTGAAAGTTGTGTTGCTCAGAGAAGAAAGTTGTGTTGTTCAAAGAAGAAATTCGTGTTGCTCAGAGATGTTTACAGTTCAGTTACATAGCTTAGATTGCTCAGATCTCGTCACTTCAGTTTAGTTGTAGCCCATATAGCTTTCAAATTTTGCTGAATTATTCACCAAAATTTGTAAACATTAATAAATGTGAACTATAAGCGGTATATTTATTAAAGGTATTTAATTTTGTGTAACAAAATAATGTGAAACATTTGAAATAGAATTCAACAACGTAGTGTTATCTATATTTAGTATTTTTTAAAGACGTCAGCAGATGAATATGAGTAGTATATATGGCGGAGCTTATCAGTTCTAAACATCTCAACGAACTTTTTAGTAGTTTCTCAGCAACTGACAATGATTTTGCATGTACCCGTAACTTTTTTTGTGGCATAATTATAATAATTTCATTTACATTTACTATTGTTCACTGAACTCAGGTGAGATCAAGAGAATTCCGTTCATATTTGAACAGGTACGATATCTTATGTAGACGGACGGTATTTTGATGAGCTAAATCATAGCTAATATCTGCTTTGAAGATGCTGTTAAAGCCTACAAATTCAACGAAATGGATCGTGGAGTAAACCACATTACAAATTATTGTACACGCGCTGAGGTACATACTTACCTTTTGATCTGATAAGAGATGTTCGTGTATGTTCAGGTATATGCTAAAAGTGTGAGAAAGTCTGTAGATGAACGGCAAAAATGTAAGAAAGACAATAAAGGATATCATAAATATTTAATCAAGGCAGCATCGTGAATGTTTCAGTACAAGCAAAACCTGTATATACATTTCTTTATGAAATATGAGTATGTAATGGAAATTCCGCTGTTGCAATATTTTTAATAGGATAATTATGTCATAATTCCTTCTTGACAAAATTTACTTAAAAATACAGGACTTGAAAAATTGTAATGCAAATTTAAGTATCTACAACTTTGAGCTTTTTATTTTTTTAATAAAATTCAAATTAATACATAAATCTTCTACATAAATGTAGTTCGTAATACGTCATTTACAGCACGAGACCGGGGTGTAAATGGATTTTTCCAGCACCGGTAAAAATACTGGAAATCCCGTCTGGTATGCAAGAAAGTTCATCTCCGGTACCTCGTTACAAACACTTTTCAATTTTGAATGAAAAAAAAAATAGTCAAAGAAACTGATTCTTCTGTGTTTCAATAACAGATTTCTTATGTGTTTTAATAACAAATCTCTTTTGTGTTTAAATAACATATTATCTGGCAGCAACTAAGTTTCATAGCAATAAATTTCTGATATCTAAAGATTTTCTATGTATTTTGTTGTCGTACGAGCTGGAAAACTGTTTTATTTTTTTTTGGAGGTCAGTGCCTTTAAAATATTCCAATATTTAAGTTTTATACGGATTTATATTTACACCCGATTATTATATATATATATATATATTGCGTGTTTCTATTATGCATTTTTAATGGTCTCATTATACCACATTTTGTTATATTTTATACGACTCTTATGGCTGAAAACTGTTGAAAAAGACGTTAAACACGAACACACACACACACACACATACACACGCACGCACGCACGCACACACACACACATACTTTCTATTAATACGATAAGTAACTGCAACATGATGTATTTTTTTTATTTAAAGTCTTTTCAAACGATGTGGATATTGACAGTCTATATAAAATGTGTGATCTCTAATGTTCGATATCATTTCGCATAGAAAATCTCTAAAATATTTGTTATTTTAGGTAGCTGGCTGTGCTCTTGTCGGTTTTGGAATATACACAAAGACCAGTTCTGCGGGCGTTACGAAATTCTCTTCCATTTTGGGTTCGAACCTTCTGCCAACAATATCCCTAGTGCTGATTATAACCGGAGCCGTGATAATCCTGCTGTCATTTCTAGGATGCTGCGGGGCCATCAAAGAAGTAAAATGTATGCTGCTAATGGTAAGTCGTCCAATGATGGAATTCCATAACTGGTGTGAATAATTCTATAATTATCCTAATCAAAAGTGTCTGTAGAATATTTTGCGTATTATATAAACAAATGTTTTTTGCATTCACATATTTTCGTACAGATAAGATTCTATTAATTATCTGATTACTCATTGCACATATATAGTAAATATGCAAGAGCTTCAAACGTTCTAATTAAAAGGATACACAAGAACATTGCATACACTTGTAATTCAAGTAACAAGTACAAAACGTCCGTATTCAGTGATTAACATGCTATAACTTACATGTAAAATGCAGATTGGTTTACACCGATATTAAGTTGAATCAAAGGTTTAATACTAACATAAAATTAATAGATTTAGTTTAATGCAGTTCACTTATGATAAACATACTTACAACCGGACAAGAGATTTTTTTGTAAATGTGTTCTTAAATTCTCAAACGTTTCATCGCGATCGTTTGTTGTGCCATGCTAAGGGCATCTTAGAAAGAAATAATGATGACGAGGTGACCTAACTCTTTTACCTGCAGAACAAATTGCAGTAAGTTAACGTCAAATATCTTAGAAAGAAATGTTGATGATGTGGTGCACTGTTTTAGGAGGAAAGTTGCCAATATACAATAAGTTAAAGTCAAATATGTCTGGATCATGTTTAAACATTATAACTTTAAATTCTAGCATTAAGTAGACAAGGAAGCCTTTCTGTATGTTCTGTATGATATACGCGCCTTGGTCATCGTAACTGCTTGCGCTGTGATATACAGGCTTTTTTTCAACCGAACTGCTTGCACTGTGATGCACAGGCTTTATTCATCGTAACTGCTTGCACTGTGATATACAGGCCTTAGTCGTCCGAACTGCTTGCATTGTGATTTACAGGTTTTACTCACCTTAACGGCTTGCACTGTGATATACAGGCTTTAGTCGTCCGAACTGCTTGCACTATGATACACAGGTTTTAGTCACCGTAACTGCTTACACTGTGATTTACAGGTTTTAGTCACCGTAACTGCTTGCACTGTGATGTACAGGCGATAGTCATCATAACTGCTTGCACTGTGATGCACAGGATTTAGTCATCGTAACTGCTTTTGCTGTGATATACAGGTTTTTTCATCCGAACTGCTTGCTCTGTGATGCACAGGCTGTAGTCATCATATCTGCTTGCACTGTGATGCACAGGATTTAGTCATCGTAACTGTTTGTGCTGTGATAAACAGGCTTTTTCATCCGAACTGCTTGCACTGTGATGCACAGGCTGTAGTCATCATAACTGCTTGCACTGTGATGCACAGGCTTTAGTCATCGTAACTGCTTATGCTGTGATATACAGGTTTTAGTCATCGTTACTGCCTATGCATTAGTCATCAGAACTGATTGCACTCTGATATATAGGCTTTATTCACCATAACTGCTTGTGCTGTGATATACAGGCTTTGGTCATCCTTACTGCTTGTGCTTTCTTTTTCAAGCCGTATTAAAGTATTTTTCTGGTTTACTAATGCAGAAAGTATTAAGTTAAATGCGTTTCGGGGTAAAAGAACGTCAGCGTCGAGCGCATTATAACCTATTCAAAAAATCACGTGCAATCAATTAAACAGTATATTTCCAATATAATGTATGAATAAATAATTTATACTACGCAAATGAGGCGGGATCAGATTCTGGATTACTAGAGTTTCAACATAAAAATGTCTTCATGTTGGTTTTGTTACTAGGAGTTTCTATTACCTTTGTTTGAGGATAGAACCGAAGAATATAACTGAAACACTTCCAAACTTCATATTTTGCAAATCGGACTATGGTATTCAGAATTGCATTTTCTAGTATACAGCAATAGAAATTTACAAAATGTATGTTTATCTTTTTCAAATAAACCCAATCAATGATTCTGTTCTCCTCTTCTTAGATTGGATACTTGTCAGAAAGCAAAATGATTTATGACCGTTGAAGAGCACTTGTATATAAGAAGCTACTTTCAAAGATACAACGTTATGATTTTCCTGTCTATAAATATGTATTTAGTTCAATAATCTCCAAATACTCTATACATCCGCCAAGTAAAACACTCTATTACAATGTAGAGAGAGAATAATAATGTTGTATGAATCACAGACACACATTTTTATGTGTTCCTAAGCGAGGAAAAACAGTTAAACTGTACTCATATCACGCAGTAAAAATAATGTAAAATATACCAGCAAACATAATTTATCTTGTTCAAATTACCACCGTAATCAGGTGTAGGTGTGGCCTTGCACTAAGCATGATGCAGTTGGAACAAACTTATGTTCGTCTTTTAGACGGAACAATTTATTAGTGGAACAATCGATGACCTTAACTATCTTATTATTCTTCCTTTGCGTTGAAAATGGAATAAACACAATCTCAAACACTGACCTATAGTTTTGACATTGATATTTGGTTAGAATAGTTGAATGTCAGTTGTTGCGTTGACTTGATGCGTGGAAATATGGACCCAGGTTTCATGAATATCCTTCAAAGGGTTTTAGACAATATGGAATAGACATAAAAAAGGAAAAGGCTCAAACATTTGAAGCCTCCAGTTAATATTGGGTCAATGCATAGGGTCTGTTGATGATTAATAAACAGCCATTCTAACAATATCATTCAAGGGTTTTAGAATATATAAACCTAATACGAATTTGGACGGGCAGATTTACGGACTACTTGGAAAATAAATATATCCCCGTCTTTGATGGAACATAATTACCATCAGTGACTGAAATAATATGATCAGATTTGATGCATACAACATTTACGATACTAGAAACTTTGACCGGGTGTACTAATGTGTATACATACATTTTACCCAAGTACATATCAAAGAATGTAACACTGAGTATTACGAAATAATACAAAATATTAGCTAACTCCAGTGTAAAAATAACAATTTTGAACAAGACCTTACGGCTAAGTCTGACATAGTGTTAATATTTAATAGATCGTGACAGATACAGAGCCGTTATGAAAGAGTAAAAGCATGTGAACATATACAGCCTATTCTCATCAACTATATATCACATTTTGATGGAATTATTCTGCTAGCAGACTCCACCTTAGCTATGATGTTGACTTAAATATCTGATATAAGTTAATTCTCAAACGTCAAAATAGATTCTTCAGAGCGGGGTTTTGATATGACATTAAGTATTGCTCATCTTGACTGATTGCCCTATTACACGATCATATTGCAAAACAAAGTCGAATCTATGATAACAGTTTATAAAATGCTTTATTATCTGATGCATATCAACACAAATTGAGCAGAGATAGAACCTAAAAACTTTAAAGATAGAAAATGAAAAGTTAAAAATAAGATAGGAAGGCATTAAATATCAAATAAAGTCTGGATTTCTAATTCCTTAAAATAACCCATTGCGAATTTTATGGAAGCTTAGTTTATATCAATAAATGAAGTTTTGATAACAAAACTTGCATCATGAAGTTTTATTAATTTTGCGGGATCGAAATCCAAATTGACTATCAAAAAGATAAGTGTGATTTTATGTTATTGTATTGTATGTTATTATGCACTTCTTAGCCTGTATTTGGTGTACATTGTTCATAAAATTCGATGTAGAGGATCAAGGTTCTGGACACTGATACCGATGCATAGATTGTTTAGACTATAAACGTAATTCCGTCTGTTTGCATCAATACTTGTTGATTAAATGTCTGCACTTACCGCAAATAAACTGTTTATCACATTAAATAATAGAAAGTAATCATTGAGAAGCTTGTATCCATATCCTTGCCAATTTAAAACGGCTACTGGAAGTTAACGCATGCACCCAGCTGTTCATAAGGATATCCAATAACATCATGTTTTTTAAATATCAAAAGGTATTAATTTAAATCATTCAAATTGATACTTTATTAGTTTAACATAAAGTACAGTTAAACGCCTTCTTTTTTTTCGTTCTATATTTACTTCATAACTAACGATTTTAAGGCGTTTCCACATATTACGCACTGCGCATGTATCTTAATATATAAATACCGCCTTATGTTTACTCAGAATAACTTTTAATTGAACACGTTTCTTTAATAACGCAAAAAGTGAACATCTCTCTGGAGCTCTATTATTAACGTCCTAAGCAACCACCTCAGCCCCTCTCTCTATGAGTATATTTTCTGGTATTATTCTAAGCAGTGAACGTACCTTTTGTTTTACCTTTGATACGATTCTAGCATTTTCACTAATTAAACGGTGATCACTCCATGATATTTCTGTAGGGGGTCAACATATTTTCATGTCGGGTCAGGCTAGAATAAGTAGTCGATAATACAATTGTTAGTGAACCTCCACGGAATTATGTGGAGTCAGTAAATAACCCTTTACCCTCCTTCACTTTACTGACCTCACATATATAACGCCTTGCCCTCCTTCACCATACTGACCTCACGTATATAACGCCTTATCCTCCTTCACTATACTGACCTCACATATATAACGCCTTACCCTCCTTCACCATACTGACCTCACGTATATAACGCCTTACTCTCCTTCACTATACTGACCCCACATATATAACGCCTTGCCCTCCTTCACGGTACTGACCTCACATATATAACGCTTTACCCTCCTTCACCATATTGACCTCACATATGTCCAGGGAGGCTCACTAACAAAGTAATCAATATTATGAGAAATAACCACACATTATACAGATTTCGAAACATATCAGTTTAAATCACAATCACTCAATACATATACAAGTACAAAAGCATTAGCACGGGGATATAAAAACTGTTGATATGTTTGATTTGTCTGTTCCTGTTATTGGCCGAAATGAAATATTCTCAAGATTCTGGTTTAGATGATATAAAACATGACAGTGCGAACTATCAAAACACTCCTGAAAATCACTTTCTAGACTAGACTAAACAAAACAGATCGAAATATACTCGAAAACCACAACAGCATTATTTACGTATTGATAAAAGAGAAGCAATTAAACTGCTAACACATCGCACATGTCCTAATAAATGAAATCCATGCGTTTTCAATAAAAATTGTAAGTCATAAATAAAATATCAAGGATAAGTAGCCATTTAAAACGTTTAAAGATATAATTGAACCTCATATTTCTACTTATACGTAACGTACATTAACTGTTTCAGACCAAAAACGAAATATGTAATGCTCACATGAAAGCATATTCCACTTTTTTAACAAAAGCATTCGCAATCAAATCTCTGTGTAATAGAAGTCCTTTTATACCGGTGCTGGAGGGGTGTTAGTGGTGTTGCACTTGATCATTGGTTTCCTTGGTTGCATTCTTTGCTTCCAAAGGATCTTCTAGATTTTATTTTCTACTTTCTTTTTGTTCTGAAACGAGAAAAGCCAACTTTCTGCTGCACTGTTTCATTTTTGTCCGCGTTACCCTCAGACAGAGCCAGAAGTTTGAGTCACAGATTTAAATTAGTGTCCAAAGTTACTTTGAACTGGTCTCCGCGATTCAGAGTTACAATTTATCAAAAGGAACAAGGTTAGCTAGTCTCCTTCTGAACATAAACTTCATTTACAATTACCACTTAACCATGTAAAAAACCTATTGTGACCGAATCTGTCAGAATCTGACGTAGATATTTTGATCTGTTACAATATAAATAATGTGAAATAAAGTATCTTCTGCAAACAAGATTGCGTACATCATTAGACCTTTTTCCAGGGATTGTCTGGTGTGACATGAAGTGCTATTATTCTTGACAAATTACTTCTGTCAAAAGCTCAAAAACCTGATAGGTCATTTAAGGTTTATGAAAACTGTTTATATAATATACTGATGGAATTTTTACATTTAGACGCGGTCGTCCAGTAACGGTGAAAACTTTAAACTGTTTCAGAGTAAGATAAAATACATTTTCCGTTTTAACTTACACAAAATACTTTATTGTTATTCTGCTCATGCGTATGTTGTTGTTTTTTCTTCAGTTTTTCTTTTTGCTGCTCCTAATATTTCTGGCGTTTTTGGTCGGTGGGATTCTTCTCTACGCATTTCAAGACAAGGTAGGTAAGAACTGCTCATTGCCGCCATGTTTAAATATTTTCTTATAACGTTTTACACATACATAATGTGTATAAATCGTCTAGTTTTTCCATTTGTAATCTGTTTCTCTTTTGCCGTTGTTTGGGTTGCTGTATTTACATTTGCTATAGTTGATCTGTTTGTCTTTGTTTGTGTTGTTTTATTTACAGTTATATATACCTGTTCTGTTTGTCGTTGTTTGTGTTGTTTTTATAGTAATACATAGTTGTTCTGTTTGTTGTTGTTTGTGCTGTATTTACAGTTATATATATAGTTGTACTGTTTGCCGTTGTTTATGTTGTTGTATTTACAGTTATATATAGTTGTTCTGTTTGTTGTTGTTTGTGTTGTTGTATTTTCAGTTATATAAAGTTGTTCTGTTTATCGTTGTTGGTGTTGTTCTGTTTACGGTTATACATAGATGTTATGTTTTTCGTTTTTGGTGTTGTTGTATTTACAGTTATACATAATTGTTCTGTTTGTCGTTGTTTGTGCTGTATTTACAGTTATATATAGTGGTTCTGTTTGATGTTGTTGGCGTTGTTATATTTACAGTAATAATATTCTGTTTGTCGTTGTTGGTGTTGTATTTACAGTTATACATAGTTATTCTGTTTGTCGTTGTTTGTGCTGTATTTACAGTTATATATATATAATTGTTCTGTTTGCTGTTGTTTGTCTTGTTGTATTTACAGTTATACATAGTTGATCTGTTTGATGTTGTTGGCGTTATTGTATTTACAGTTATATATAGTTGTTCTGTTTGTCGTTGTTTGTGTTGTTATATATACAGTTGTATTAGTTATTCTGTTTGTCGTTGTTTGTGTTATTGTATTTACAGTTATATATATATAGTTGTTTGTCGTTGTTGATGTTGTTGTACTTACAGTAATATGTTCGGTTTGATGTTGTTGGCGTTGTTGTATTAACAGTTATATATAGTTGATCTGTTTGTCGTTGTTTTTGTTGTTGTATTTACAGTTGTATTAGTTATTCTGTTTGGAGTTGTTTGTGTTATAGTATTTACAGTTATATATATAGTTGTTTGTCGTTGTTGGTGTTGTTATACATACAGTAATATATAGTTGTTTGGTTTGATGTTGTTGGTGTTGTTGTATTTACAGTTATATATAGTTGTTCATTGTCTTTGTTGGTGTTGTTGTATTTACAGCTATACATAGTTGTTCTGTTTGTCGTTGTTTGTGTTGTATTTACAGTGATATATATAATTGTTCTGTTTGTCGTTGTTTGTGTTGTATTTACAGTTATAAATAGTTGTTCTGTTTGTCGTTGTTTGTGTTGTTGTATTTACAGTTATAAATAGTTGTTCTGTTTGTCGTTGTTTGTGTTGTTGCATTTAAAGTTATATCTAGTTGTTCTGTTTGTCATTGTTTGTGTTGTATTTACAGTTATAAATAGTTGTTCTGTTTGCCGTTGTTTGTGTTGTTGTATTTAAAGTTATATATAGTTGTTTTGTTTGTAGTTGTTTGTGTTGTATTTACAGTGATATATATAATTGTTCTGTTTGTCGTTGTTTGTGTTGTTGTAATTACAGTTATAAATAGTTGTTCTGTTCGCCGTTGTTTGTGTTGTTGTATTTATAGTTATAAATAGTTGTTCTGTTTGTTGTTGTTTGTGTTGTATTTACAGTGATATATATAATTGTTCTGTTTGTCGTTGTTTGTGTTGTTGCATTTAAAGTTATATCTAGTTGTTCTGTTTGTCGTTGTTTGTGTTGTATTTACAGTTATAAACAGTTGTTCCGTTTGCCGTTGTTTGTGTTGTTGTATTTAAAGTTATATATAGTTGTTTTGTTTGTAGTTGTTTGTGTTGTTGTGTAGAGTCATTCAATAAACTTCATGATATTAAACCTACTCTAGGGGAATGGCACCAAGGGAACAGATCTGTCGGCAGGGAGGAAGTTGTTCTTTCTCGTTGTTGAATAGGTCATACCCGTTTGACGCAATCTTATCTTTTGAATAAAGAAGATCAACCCAATGTGTACCATGTCAAACACCGCTAACAATTAAATATATTTTAATCGACTGTGTCGACTTTGTCCCACAACGCAGTACACACTATGACGATCAATCTTTGAAAGAGTTATTTGAAAACGTTTCAGTCGGAAATATTTTATCGTTTTTAAAGCAGATAGGAATTTATCAAAAAATCTGACATTTCATATTTTTATTCACATCTTTTGCAATATTAATATGTTTGCAGCTGATATTTTAACACATACGTATATACATTTTTACATAAATGATTTTAGATATGCTTTACATTTTTACATAAATGATTTTAAATATGCTTTACATTTTAACATAATGTGCTTTGCATTTTTACATAAATGATTTTGGATGTGCTTTGAGTTTTTACATGGATGATTTAGTGTATGCTTTACAATTGGCGTTTTCAATATAACTTAATTCTTCTCGGCGATGTATGGCCGTTTTGTGTCGATTCACCGGAAAACCCAACTCACTCACTAGAGTTATATCTAGTTGTTTTGTTTGTCGTTGTTGGCGTTGTTGTGCACATTTTTCTTGTTATTTGCCTTTGACGTCTTATATTTTTCAATTGCATAGTTCTGTTTGACATCGTTATATTTTGTAGATTTTTTTTTGTCGCCAGCTTGTATAGAATATGATTTTAGTGAGACCAGCATGTACAATGAACTAGTAGTTTGTCATCCGTTTCTTGTTGTATATATAATTTTCTAGTGGGTCCGTTTATTACCCACTCGTTGCCATGTTTACTACAGTTGTCTAGTTGTTCCGTTTATTACCTGTTCGGTGCCATGTATACAATTGTTTATTTTTTTCCTTTTATTTCCCGCCCGTTACCATGTATACAACTGCCTATGTGTTCCGTTTATTATCCGCTCGTTTCCATGTAGACAATTGTCTAGTTGTTCCGTTAACTATCCGTTCATTGCTGTGTAAACAATTGTTTAGTTGTTCCGTTAACTATCCGTTCATTGCATGCTGTGTAAACAATTGTTTCGTTGTTCCGTTAAGGTATTAGATCACTAATAGAGAACCTCCTTTTTGAAGAGTATTTAATTCATACCATAAACCTACTTTTACTGCAATTCTTAGGGGGGCGTAGGTTCAAGCCCTATTGGGACCAGATTTTTTTTTCTTTATTTTTCTTTTTTACTAGTAAGTTTTTACTTCTTTCAAGACTTATTATTGATGTTTTGTACAAAATGGAAGAAGATGAATCTTATAAGCGATTTTTTGGTGTTCAAAGAGAATTTACTACTTAAACAGAAGGGGTAGAGTTACGCATCTTTAAAAATATTGAGTTACGCACGGTGAAAGTTCCCTATTTTGCTTTCACTCTTAGATTATATATTGTGGAAGAAATTTAGGTAGGTTTTACATCTTCCCTAAGGTTATTTTTAAAAGGAGTAAGCAAAATTCAAAACAGAAACACATCATTTGACCTTATTTTTTCAATGTTGAAGTATGAATTTTGTCTCATTAAATCTGTTTACTTGAGGCACCATAGAAAAAAATGATATTAACATTTTTATTTTGTGTTTTATAATTGGTTATCAATAGCTTGATGTTTCTTCTATTGAAATTAATGGTAAAATGAGTTCTCTGCAAACGTTTTGGATAGTGACTATCACTTTGAAATTGATCTCTACTTGAGATTGAGGAGATACCATAAGTTATTCAAAATTTATAAAAAACGGCACGGTAAAAGTTGTTTAAAATTTGCAAAATAGTGCAAAACACGGTTACCTTTCAGAATATACCAAGCAAAGGCCATTTTGTAAACATTACTATTAGTGACCTAATACTTTAACTATCCGTTCATTGCTGTGTAAACAATTGTTTAGTTGCTCTGTTTCCTTTATCTGTTCGTTGTCATGTATACAATTGTCTAGTTGTTCCGTTAACTATCCGTTCATTGCTGTGTAAACAATTGTTTAATTGTTCCGTTAACTATCCGTTCATTGCTGTGTAAACAATTGCCTAATTGTTCCGTTAACTATCCGTTCGTTGCTATGTAAACAATTGTTTAGTTGCTCTGTTTTCTTTATCTGTTCGTTGTCATGTATACAATTGTCTAGTTGTTCCGTTAACCATCCGTTTATTGCTGTGTTAACAATTGTTTAGTTGTTCTGTTTTCTTTGTGTTCGTTGTCATGTATACAATTAAATGGTAGATATGGTTATAACTCGAACGGATATTCTTATTTACCAATTTTGCAATCAGTTAAGGAGGTGCTTTAGTGATGATTAGTAACAAAGAGAAATTGCTTTTTAACGAGAGATTTTTCTTTCCTTTTTTTTTGGCAACCGGCTGAATTGAACCATTTCTTTGATATTATGTAAATATGAATTACATGCTGATACTCATGTTAACATTTAATCTTGTAAACGTCAGCAATTTGATGTATTCTGATAAATCACAACAGCATTTCTCGGAAAAAATACTAATATCGCGTTTTATTACAAATAGATCCCTGTAAGACGTTTAATATTAAATTCTTAGTCAAATGTTAGACAGGATATTATTCTCTTTTGCTAAGTTTTACCGACAGACGTGAAATCTCGAAAAATACTATAAATTACTGTTAATATCGACTAGTAACTACATTACACACACGATCACTCATACTATCAAAGCCTAACATTTCGATAACAAGACAGTTTTGACAATAATAAATAATATAGGCATAGGAAATAGAGATCAATATAATTGCACCTTTACTAATCCTACCAGGTGTTCTGAATTACAAAAGTGGATCTATTGTGACATTTTGATACAAGCAAAACTGTATTATCTGCACTATTATTTACCTACTGGTACTTCGTTTTATTATTGGCTTGTTAAAAGTTAATTTTTTACCATATGTAAGTTGACAGAATCATAGGAACTATGTCTTGAGGGGTAAATCAAACACAAATGAATAAATCCTTAATGACTGTGTTGTGCAAAAAAGTATGATATTGTGTCTTAAACAGTTTTCATTTTCCACTCAATTGTGTAATTGCAAGGGAAGTAAACTAATAGATCTCTACTTATAAGTACTAGCCCAAGGCAAGAGTTGTCATTCTTTGTGGATCACAACTTTAAATTAAAAAATAAAACTTCTGTTATTGATATTAACAAAACTATCATAAACTTCACATTTGTGAAATCATTTTTGGTTATTTCAAGGACTTGGAAATTAATTTCTAGACTTTATTTAATGTAATTCTATCATTGAAAATTTTAGGGCCTATCTCTAAATAATAATAATAACCCGCTGTCCAAAATACGATACGAACATTTCGTCTATTTAAGTAAGTCGCCTGTATATTTTATAGGCGGATTTGTTGATGGTTAAGTGTGGTCACAAAATGTTTGAAAACTCATTTCATTTTCCTTGGATAAAACATTGACAAATTGTCTTGATCAAACCTATTTTCTCAGGATCTGTATTCTTACTAAATACATTGAAAAAAGAACGGAAATAATAATCCAAATCAGCCAGGCTACGCAAACGCCGGTCTGGAAAAAAAACAAATCCTTGTGAATTCAAAGCCCTAAATGGGCTTAATGCGGCGGGCAAATTTAATTGTAAATACATGTAGTGCACTTTAGTTTAGACATAATCTATTTTACTAGCTCATTGGTTCATCTCAAGTAGATTAGGGATGACATTGATATAGGACAGTTTTATATTTATTTTCACAATGCATTTAAGTATGGGCATCGGCTAAGTGATTCCCTCAAACGCAAAATAATCTCATTATATTGTAATGCAACCAGTCTGATCCAATATGATTAACCTCAGTATTAGTCCCTATGATGCATTCCTTTAAAAAGTGAATTTAATAGTTATGTAGTGTTTGAGAAATAAAAGGAAACGTATGCTACCTAAAATAGTTCTGGAGCGATGAGTTCGTACTTTAATATCAGTAACAGCTGGTCGTGCGCTTTTGTCAACTCCTAATTTTAGCGGTTCTGTGTCCGCAATATTTATGGTCCGCGATATAAACATTGGTGAACTGGTCATACCAACACTAGATTTTAGAGTTTGACCTTAGTGAACAAAATATTGTTATGCTATGTTTAGCTTAACTCGTATTCCTACACGTCGGATGTAATTACTAGTTTTCTTATCTATGCAGTTCCCCATGTTTCAAACTACATTTGGGCGATAAGCAGCTTTTACCGCTCTTTCGCAAAAATCAAATAATCCGCGTTATAACGGTGAATACAGATGACGTTAACGGTTAACGTATTAGGGTCTTAGATTTATTTTAAGATAGTTTGTTTTGTCATGTCTAAAGGCTGCAATCCGATACAACGCTCCAAAGAAATAAACATTTTACCATATGTCTCGTAAGTGGAAGGTAAATTTACGCATTACCAAGGATATATTTGAACATCCTTAACATCATAGCCAAAAGTTCTTAATTGCTTGCACATATTTCTTTTTTTTTTTTTTTGTTTCACTGAAGATTGAGGATACCACTTTGAATCAACTTAGACACCAGCTGCTCGAGTCGTATGGTACTGATGGTGAGGAATCGGTAACTGAAGCCTGGGATTCTATGCAAAAACTTGTAAGTATTCCTGTCTAGTTCGCTTTAAAATATGTGTTTACAGATACAACCTGTGTCATGAGATAGTTTGAAGTTCGAGTACAACAGCTGTATTCGAACCACGTGTCGAGTAACGATTTATTTAAACATAACAAATCATTTCATACCAATGAGCGACAATTGCATGTGCAAGAAGAGCGGACTCAAATATTATATGTAGATTCGTCAAATTCCTAACTAGGTCTTAAGGTTATTTCACACTAGTCTATAAGGTTTTATATTTAAAATAAAATATTTTGTTTTTCTTGTTAAAGATTTAACTAATTTATATTGGAGTACACCACCCTATATTTGTCTATAATGTGCTTTAACCGTAATATGTGATATTGACTATTTTCTAACTCGCGCGTCAGGAAGTATGTTGAAGACAGTATAATACATATTCGTATGACTGTGTCTTTATTAATATGGAAACATTTGATTTACCTAAGTGGTTTTCTTATATTTTAATTTGTATTTTTTAAGATATTAAAGTAATATAAAACAGAGACTGGAGTGCTTATCATTCTTATCAACTTTTCCACACAATCCACAATTAAATCTTAAAATCTTAATAACGAGAATAGTCAATAATATATGTTACTTTAAAAGTAAACTGAAGTTACGTTTGGGTTACATTAAGATTTATCTTATTATATTGTTTTGTTCTCAGCACGTACTAACATTAGTGGTCAAGACGTTTCTTTAAAATAGCAATACATCTTTGTAATCAAATATTTGGTCGTGTTCACTGACTTCGAACTACTTGGCCACTCTTGCGGGTTCGAAACCTCGTTTGTGGTGTAAAATTCTTTCATGAGATGAAGTTATCCAGATGGTTTGTGGAAGGTCAGTTACACTACCCAGGTGCCCTCCCGTGCCTGACATAATACCTGATAGCACATGGGCTCTTCCGCTCTGAAAAGCAGGAAAGTTGCCATATGCTCTATAAGTGTGACGGTAACGTTAAACCCAACAAAAAAAAAAACCCAAAACATTTCAGATTTAGATTCCTTTTATTTTTTAAAAAATGAAATCATGCTAAAACTTGATAATGAGCTTAGGAAAACAGTGAAAATGTTTTTTACTGATGTTCCTTTAATCCATTAATTTTATAAGGGAAGTTAAAGTATGTAATAGTTGCTAAACAAAACTATATTAAATTCAACAGGAAATAAATAACTAATTTAATCAATCATAATAAAGTTTAAGTCGGAGAAAGATACCACTCATCGTGATAAAGACATGTCCTCGCATCTCTTTTTATCGCACTATTGATTTTTAGCAAGTATTAATTTCCTACCAGCTTTACTAAATGGTATCATTCATTAAATTTTCATTTTCCATATGATAAAGTTGCTTTTGTTAAACATGGATACAGCTGAAAACTATACGCGTACTACCAATTTGACACATACTTTTGCGAATGTTAGTGAACATGACTGTCGGCTATACCCAGGCGAGGATGTTAAATGCTTAACTTTGAAATATAGTAAACTATCCTCTTCGATGTTGTCCATTGCTGGTTCGTTACTGACCCTAGGCATTGTGGTGCTTTTTAAGAAATATAAGGAATTTACACAGCGTATGATTGCAAATCTCAGTTTAGCATCAATGCTGGTGGGTATCAGCTATTTATTAGATGAGTTTGAAGAACATGCTTCTCCGCTGTGTATGTTGCAAGGAGCTTTGATGACGTTCTCGATTTGGTCAAATATGATGTGGATCGTTTGCATCATTGCTAACTTGTACAGAAGAGTTATTGTTGGAGTCGACTGGCGGCGAAAAGAGATACTAATCACCGTCACATGCTGGACAATACCATTGATAATGATGTCATTACCGTTTGTTGGCGATATGTACGGACCTGCTGGGGTATGGTGTTGGATAAAGAATGATGTTGCATGGAGATTTGGCATATGGTATATCTGGAACATTCTATCTATCGTTGTATTCTTCTTCGTCATGGTACACATTGTGTACACATTGTTAAAGGCTGTAAACGAGCAAAGGTCAGATCTTGGTGTACTACGCGTCCAGACATTACATGCAGATATTCGAATACTTCGAATGTATCCGGTAGTGTATTTCGTGGTAAATATATTTCCAATAATAGGACGGATTCAGGACGCCTTGTATGGCTACAGCTTCGAAGTACTTCTTCTTCAGACACTTTTTGGACCGTTGCATGGGGCTGCAATAGCTTTAGTGTTTGTATTAGACAGAAAAACCGCCAAGCTGTTAAACGTTAAAGATTTACGAAAAGCAGTAGGAAACTGGAGAAAAAGCAAGACACAGATTCAGGAATACCAACACGGAAGAGAGTTTTCCCGCAATGTACCCTGTGTTGAAACGGAGTCCTCGTTTTAACAAATGAATCTTAAAATCTACCTTTAGAAGCAACTTTTAATTACCAAGTCATTTTAAAATTGCAAAATATTTCTGCACAGACATTTCATACATCTTTAATCCAGTTTGCGTAAAGAAAAAAATAGCAGATTTTAATGTTGATACATGTAATAGACATAGGTAAAACAGGTCAATATCATTCCATTTTAACTAATCCTGCTGGTCCTGTAATACCAGTACAACAACTGTACATAAATGTGGCATTTTAATGCATGCAAAAATGTAGTATATTCACTGTAATTTATACTGATTTTCACTTTATTTTGTTATCGATGTTTTGAAGTTAATTGTTTGAATAAGATGTCAAAACGTCTGAAGCAGTACAGCAATGGTATACCATACACATACGAATGTATTCCAATTGAGGTTTTTGTGAAAAAATACGACATCGTATCTCAAACCGTTTTTCATTTTCTACCCAACTGTGTAAGTGCAAGAGGAGTAAGATATCTATGCATGTAAGCTTTTGCCTGAGGCAAGAGTTGTCATTCTTTGCGAACAAAGGTATTGATATAAGTAAAACGTTCATAAAAATCATTTTTGGTTATTTGAAGGATTTAGAAATCAATATTTCTTGACTTTAGTTAATGTGTCTTTGAAAAATTAAGGTTCCATCTCTGCATGTAACAATAGGTAATAATTGTAAATTTATTACGTTTATTATTGCATTTTCGATTCAAGAATAGATTACATTCATATTTTGAATATTGACTTTTGTGGTTTCTCAAATATATTTTATATTTTTCCCTGTAAAATTATTAGATATAGTCAGCTCTTATATTCTAATATTTTGCTGAAAGCAAATGTAATTGACTTATATTTTGTCTTACTTTGTGTATTTTGTGATATCAATCATTCGTACATCAATATATGAGCCGTGCCATGAGAAAATCAACATAGTGGGTTTGCGACCAGCATGGATCCAGACCAGCCTGCGCATCCGCGCAGTCTGGTCAGGATACATGCTGTTCGCTAATGGTTTCTCTAATTGCAGTAGGCTTTAAAAGCGAACAGCATTGATCCTGACCAGACTGTTCGGATGCGCAGGCTGGTCTGGATCCATGCTGGTCGCACACCCACTATGTTGGTTTTCTCACGGCACGGCTCAAATATGATATACATATGATCATGTAGGGTTTTGTTTTGAGGAGGCTCTTCATGGAACGTGTCTATTGTTTTGGATGTTTGCCCGTTTTAGAATGGCATAAGTCAGTTGAAAGTATTGATAAGATATGCTGTATTTTCCCTTTGATTACCTATTCCGAATTCCTTAGTTTTCAAAATTGTGTCTTTATACAGTTCAAGTGTTGTGGAGTCAGCGGAGATGTCAATTCATCGGATTCTTGGGCTATATACAAACTTGCATCCGCATGGTTTGCAGGTCAGTCAGGTATGACAGAGTATATTTTATCAGTGCCTACCTTTTCATTTGAATTGGTAGCCCTTCCTTATGCAGACATGATAACGCGTGTCCAGTCCTGCTTAGTTAGTATGCCAATGTTTTGTTTTACTCGTCAAGATGGATACATAAGTAGGTTTGTGATCCAAATGTATTTAATAAATATACATTGTTTTTATAGCTTTTATTATCATTCTTTGCTAGAACGTTTCGGCCCAAGTCACATGCACAAGTCTTTACGTACTTTGCAATTATTCTGGCAGATAAATAACGTTATATGTATTTGTTAGTCAGAATAATTGCAAAAAATGTAATCTAAGACTTGTTCATGTGACTTGATAAAGGCCTTGGGCCGAAACGTTGCCGCAAAGAGTATTAATAAAAGCTAAGTAGGTTTGATTGGACTGTAAAATTGTTGCCCTTTTTTATCATTTCCGTCTTATATCACATTACAAAGTATATCACTTTCCTTTCTTGTCTTTGGTGACAAAATCTAATTTATTTTTGGGGCGATATTTTGTTTTGGTCCGGTCATCTCTTCGTTTGTATGCTGAGGTCAAATGTCAAATAGGACATTTCCTGTCCGTTCTCTATATTTTGCCCATTTGAATGACTTTCAAATACATTGTACAAGAGGGGTGGGGTTTACTTTATAGTGCCTGTTCGTCTTTGATCTATTCAGAGTACGATGATATCATCTTATTTAACATTTTTCACGGCTACAATTTGCCTCCGTGTAGTAATACTTTCTGTATTTATAATCTTAAAGTCATGACAGCACAGCAGACCGAGTATGTTCCAGTCAGTTGTTGCAAAGATCCCGAGAACACACCTAACGTTACCAAATGTCAGGGTGTTGTGGATAAACGCAGTATCCCAGTCATTGGACCTCCAGTAATTGACAAAAATCAACTTAATGACCAGTTGTATACAGAGGTATTTATTACTAATGCTTAATTTGAAATATATGTTTATAACACATTAGTGATGTTTGTTTTAGTATTTGGTGGAAGGTAAAACAGAAATGAAATAGATTATCCTGCAAAACGAAATCAATCATGATAAAACGGAGATGTAAATATCAAGAATGGATTCAAATAATATTCCACTTATAAATACTTTTGTGGATATTACCAAAGACAGTCAATGTTATACTTAAAAGTAAATATTATAGTACTGATACTTAGTTGAAAAGCGTAATAAAATATATTCTGTGTTAAACCTAGGGTTTAGTTGTAGTTTTGAATTACAAATAGTTACTGTAACTTGCTTTCAGGGTTGCTACACGTCATTACGTAACATGATAACAGGCAATTTGAATGTTCTGATCGGCGTTGGTGTTGGTATTGCTGTTGCTATGGTATTAATGTTTGTTTATTGATACATCATGCTATATCCTTATGACTACGTTATAATCGTCAATCAAACAATCCCAGAGACACAATACCTACATTAAGATAACATATGCTTAAATAAACTTAACATTATTGCATCTACTAGTATTTTGATAGGATATATCCGCAAATTGAGGGCACGTTTGGTTCGCATGAAGATTACAAAAAACAGTCTTTCGAAGTTATGCTTCTCTCATTTGTTATCATATAAATGATGCCATCTTCTATTAACTGAAACATCATTTAAGCACATGCATCATAAATTCCTACTTATGTTGATATTTTATGTGAATTTTGTTTTCATTTTCAGATCCTAGGAATGGTATTTTCAATTTGTTTGTGCAGAAAAATAAAAAACGATGATGACTATTACGATGAATGTGATTGATGTCAGTTCAAAAGCTCGAATGAAAAAGGATTGATGCATAAGTCTAACATTGTTATGTATGATGTTTATACCATTTATGTCTACTGAGAACGATTTGCATATCTTTTACATTTATGTTTTTTTCAAAAGCGTTGATGCATTTCAAAAAGATTCAAAGGGAAAACATTTCCTCTTACATTTAAAATATGTCATCGAAAAGTAATCATGTAAATAGAGAAACAGACGTTATTCACTTGTCTGTGTCAGTGTATAAAGACGTAATAAAGCTGGAAATTGTGTTCAACAAGTTAAAACATAGCAAAAGTTCCTTCTAGTGCATATCTATTTAAATATAAAATGATCATCTTGTAAAATTTTGGTTGCAATGTCTGTTTTATACTGCCAAAAAATTTCAAGTAAGTATTTACGCTAGTTATTTAACATAAATTGTTAAATCCAACAACAAATTAAATCTGTTACCACTTTCAGTAGAGTAAATACGGCAATAAGACATTGACCCGGTTAATCATTTACGATTCGATGCGTGAATTTGTTGCGCATAATAAGAGGGTCGCAATAGGGTTTGTTTTCACATATTAACTATGCATTTCAAGGTAACGATAATGTTTAGTTGTTTACATTTAAATTTGCTGATATATGTCTATCTGGTCGACTGAATGTATGTTTTTTTCCTCAAGAATGGAGGAAATAACATCCTCGGGTTTAGTAATATGTAATCCACGGAACGCGTTCAGTCAGAGAGTCGCCTCAATTAGGAAAGAATAGTCTAACGTCAGAGGTTATTTCTAAGGTCACGGAGTTTTATTGGCCAGCTTGTAATGATAACAGCTTTCGGTATCAGTAGCTCAGTCAAGTGTGACTTATTGAGCTATAATATTCCTTCTCAAGAGAAGGAATAACAACGCCAGTATGCAATGCAAGTACAATGTGACCATGTGCATTACTTATAAAATATTCATTCTGCTGTTTTGGACCAATTTAAATGCATTACATACACAATGATTGTTACACGTACATGTGTGTTTATGGTATACAGTCTTGAAAAAGATAAGAGAAGAAAACAGGGGACTGCCTGAAAAACATTATCGACCTATTACATTCTGTCGATTTATCAAGGTGTGACGCTTACATGCGTACGCTTTTCTTAAATGTCTGAGATAGCAGCTATCATGAGCGTGAATAACACGGTAAGGTATAATAAATAACAAGATCTTTTCACTGTTGTAATGATATTAAGGACGGCACTTTCCGCGGGATTGCACGGGCAATCTAAAGTTATTTACAAAAAAAACGGGAACACAATGGCGTAGTTCGAAAAATTCTTTTAAAATTGGTCGCCATAATTTCAAAAAAGTTATAGCGAAAACTAATTTTTTTTCTGACGGTAAAGAAAAATATGAACCGACACGACAATATGTTTTTTCATTGGATTTAAGATAATTTGAATTAAAACCAGGATCTGTTGTTTTTTTGTTTGTTTTATTGTTTTTTTTTTCATCGCAAGGCGAATTACAATTGAATATGTGTGTGTGTTCGGGTTTAAAGTCTTTTTTAACAATTTTTCAGTCATATAAACGACGGTGTCTACATGTAGCAGTGAGCACAATGCCCAACTTTCTAGTGCTGCATCACTGGAATATCACACCGTAGACACGTGACATGACAACCCACCCAGTCACATTATACTGACACCGGGCTGACCAGTCCTAGCACTACCCTCTTAATGCTTAGCGCCAAGCGAGGAAGCTGCTAGTACCATTTTTACGTCTTTGGTATGACGCGGCCGGGGATCGAACCCACGACCTCCCGCATTCGAAGCGGACGCTCAACCACTAGGCTACCAAGGCGGTTGAATATGGGCGAGTTTTTTGGCTGTTCAAAGTTCGTGATCCTTACATTTATTTTAATATTTTATTAGTCATAGAAAGCAAACCACTTATTTTTGTAGCAAGCTATTGAAAAAAGTATAAATATAAGATTTGAATCTTTAATGCGTTTATACGGGTATAAACAACATTGGGACTCCTTGCGAATATTCCAAGCATCAGTAGCGCACTTCATGGATTTGCAAGAAGTCACAGTGTAGTTTTTATCGGTATAAATGCATAAAATAACATTCAGTTCTTAACTAACGGTAGGGCTACCAGGCATATTGGATCACACTTTCGTGGACTTCACTTAGTAATGGGTTTTTAAAGAAACCGCAAAAAAATCTATTAACATATCATAGCTCTCTTGTGCGAATTGTTCTTGAAAAAGTGGTTGTTGCCACAAGATAGGTTATGAATATTATATTCACTATGCATTGTGTGTAGCAAAAAAAAATTTTTTTTTTCGTATGAATAGTATTTGTGCTATGATATTAATGAACTTCTTTTCTCTCTGGTAGATTGCACGGACGGTTTGACGTGGTCCACACAATCGCATCAACAAATGATGTCGTTCGAAATAATCTTTCAAAATCGGCAACTAATATGTCAAAACTTACATTCAATATTATGGCTCAAACTAATTTTCTGACGGTAAAGATTAAAATTGAATCGACACCAGATGATTTTTATTTGATTTGATTAAATATTTTGATAAAAAAATTAAAATTCCTATCGGAAGGTGATTTGTAATTAGACGTCGATGTATAGATTTTTGCAGTTCTATCTAGAGGTTGTAAGGGTCGGTATTAGGAACTTTATTATGATTTTCTTATGTGAAAAAAAAAACAACTTCTGTTTAACACAAGCTACTGTAAAATTGTAAATGTAAGGATTCATGAGCATTGTTTGTGCATTTAGGTATGTATTGACCACACTGGGATATGTACAAATGCTAGTGCAATTGATGGATTTGCCAGATATACCAATGATTTACACCTGCATAAAGCACAAAGATAACATTAATTAATTAATTGTCAAGGGACAATCCGTCACCAATCTTAAGCAAAGATGAACATACAACGAAACAAATTGTATGCTACACCATGTATTTGATGACTGTAACAATTGTTTCTGTATGCCCATTTGTAAGCAAATATCACTTTTTGATCATCAAATTTATTTTCTTTGTTACGTTTTGTTCGCTTTACATTATTAATCCATTTTGTAAATTGTTTTAGTTTTAATTATTCCTACATTTATTTATGGCATGTCCAATTTCATTCTCATTGTATATAACGTAATTCTCAGCTTTCATATATACAAACTAGAATAAATGGATGGGATCAAATGAATGCATTGTATGTTAGTTATCTTTCTTTTGGTACCTACTGATCTATCACACAAACAATAGTAAAACAGTTCTGAAGGTCCATTATAACAAGTGGCTTTGCCTTCTCATTATCAGCCAAAACATCAGCCGCCTTTATATTTCATTTAAGGTGTACACGGTTTTGTTCCGAGATCTAAAAATGCAATAAATGTCGTGTTATTATTTTATTGTTGTAATTTATTATTTTTAATTTTGAATAATTTGTCAAATAAAAGACTATTGTTGGAGCCACCTAATTGCTAAGAGGGCAACTGTATTTGAAAAGATCTAACAATAAGCTTTACATCATAAAAGTCTCCAAATGTGGTTAATGATTTTTTGTTATCTTTGATAACTTCCATTGTAAAATCAAAATGTATTTTCCATGTATAGACATCGGGCAATTAAGTCATTGTCGTATTTTACACACATTTACATATAATTATGTTTTATGCTAATTAACATTATCCGAAAGTTTTATCAAAATAGAAGAAGTGGATACTCCATATGTCGCTCATCACTACAAAAACGAAAGCAGAACTCAACATTTACACATTCTACAGTTACAAAAACAATTTAGAGACATCCACAGATGTATTCATACGGCGGCACACATGGAAACTTCAATGACACGGTCAAGGGACATATTGCGTGCGTAATGAAAATAAACTCACAATTTCGAACAGCAACTGTGAGAAATAAAAAATAGCTCTTACCTTAATATTTCGTCAGATGTCCTTTCATTTTTATTACTTCATTCAGACGTCCAGGAATAGTTTGATAAAGCCCCCTTACACAGTCCACAGGGTTTTCCTCAGACAACAGATCCGGTGTACTTATATTTCCGGCATGTTTTTCAATATCTCTTTATGCGTAACCAAATGTTCCCTATTATATTTATGTCAGGTGACTGTGCTGGCCATCTTGTATCATTAATTTGATTATTTTGTTTATACTCTTTCACTATATTAGCTCTGTGCACAGGGGCGTTGTCCATAAATACATATTTATTAATAACAGGCTACACATTTTCATCAAGTATAGAAATGTACTTCTGATTATTTATATTACCACTTACATGAGCCAAAGTCCCTATCCCATCAAAACATAAACATCCCCACACCATATTACACTAGCCTTCCTCCGCGGATTCGTAGAAGCCACCTGGTGGTTATACACTTCGTTGTCTTTTCTCCACACATGAACTTTGTTTTTCGCACCAATTACTACCTGAGACTCCTCACTAAAGATCCATTTCTTCTAGCTGTCTTCTGCAGTCCTGTAACGCCTTTCCTTACACCAGTTTATCCGCTTTCTTCTGTTTTTTATCCTTAACGACCATGGCCTTCTTCGAAACCCTTCTTTTATAACCTAAATCTTTCAATTTTCGTGCAACAGTTTTTGTGCAAAAAGTTTTTCACCCTTTGCGCATTAATAATACCAGTTAAGTCTGACAATGATCTTTTTCTGTTATCTTTCACTGCCCTTGATATCTGATTAACATCTCTGTCAGTAAAAAGTATCTTGCAGCCTCTTCCATGTAGGTTTCCTACAGATCCAGATGCTTTATGTATTTTGATGACTAATGTTATAGTAGATCTAGGAATGTTCATTAATCTTGACAATTCTGAGTTATTTCTACCTTCAAGTGAACATTTTACAATCATATTTCTGACATCACTATTCAACTCTTTACGAATTTTAGCCACCTTTAAAATCTTTTTACAAACATACCAAAACAAACAGACGACGAAATTTGACATCATAAACGTCATCAGTTTATGTGAACAGTGCCCTCTGACCTAATTCCACTTTCATTGTGGCTAAAAATAACCCGAGTCAAGGTACAAATTAATTCCAGAGAGGTAAAACGCTCCACGTTTACGACGTCGGGTGGCGAACAATTATGTCCCTTGACTGTACACTAGCGTGTAATTCTATGAAAAGCGGCGTATGGTCTCCAGTTAAAATAATGCCTTAAACGAGAAAACAACGGCACGACTAAACAGACTGGCATTAAGAAAGGGGATATGAGGTTATGGAGCCAGCATATCACAAGAACTGCCAAAAGACAAAATTAAAAAGCAGGCACCATATCAAGCGGGTGATTATACATAAAATCTGGAAAGTAGATCCCTCGGAAGCACCGAGAACAATGCGAATATTGAAAATTGCAGACTCGCTTTAATTGAGTCTGTTCATGAGCAGTAATGGCAACATGCACCCTGCCGAAGCTACATGCCCATCTGCCCCGGCTATGCATGTCAACGGTCTTTAATTTAAAGTCCATGTCGTATTTCAATTCTTCAAATTCTAAATGATGTTTGAAATTCCAATGATTCTCGAATCGATCTATTAAGTCTATAACATAAAGGTCTACAAAACTCTGACAGTCTTGAGATAATTTTCAAATGGTTACAATAGGAAATAGTTTCCCATCATTAGATTTCGTATTTGTACGAATAAAGAATCATGGACTTCACGTATAAGGTTTAAAATTCTACCACCCATCAGAAAACATCTTTCATTGACATATTAAAATGAGAAATGGACATTAAAAACATGCTTCTTGAGTAGGATGATTCTCGTTTCGGATTCAAATTATTAATTCACAGTCTTACGTAGAGATTGTGAATATTATCAAAAATACATAAACATTACAAATATTGATCTTGACATTCAAAAGTTACCGCGAGCTACGAACTTCGCGTGATTTACCCGTGCTAGAGGGTGTGGACGGTAGTATGCATTTCCACTACCGTCCATGAACAGGTTCAATCAAATAAAATAATATAATAAAATAAAAAAAGTGGGAAACAACATGTTGCCTAACACGACCAACACGAAAATGTTGCAGGCTCGGTTTGATTAAGTCTGTTCGTGGACGGAAGTAAAAGTGAAAGCTACCGTCTGCGTCCAAACCGAGCCTGCAACATTTTCGTTTTTGTCGTATTGAGCAACCTGTAGAGTTTCCACTTTTTCTATTACGCACAATAGAATCCACAAGAAGATCATACGGAAGCATGAAATGTAACCAAGCAACAATGACAGCAGACTTGGTTTGAACAAGTCTGTTCATGATAAGTAATGATAGGTAATGCAATGTGCAACAATCCTAAAACTCCATTTTGACCAAAGTGAGACGCAAATATCCATTGTGATACAATTGATTATTTTTGGAGGCTTCAAATTATAAATACAAAACTACTATATCTGTAAAAAACAAAGACAAATATCAAACAGGGAATGCCTCGTACCAAAAACGCAGCTTCCACAAAACGAAACCCACATCCCACCCTTCCACCCCCCCCCCCCCCCCCCACACACACACACACATACTCGCACACAAAGCCAATACACGAGGACAAAACGAACACACAAAGGAACACAGTGGGGAACCGCCTTGGAACGGTCAGTGGCTAAAACACCACCGGTTTATGGTGTGCATCCGACCACACTCTTACCCCCACCATGTTCCAATGACACGGGCCAGGGTAAATAAAAGTAATCCCCTCCAGGTGAATCTCTAACACACGTAATGGAAACAAAAAGGCATGGCAGCTGATGCTGGAAATATTGCACATTCATAACCACACTCGCCATCTAGATAGTACTTATTTTCTGTTTGGTTGCGTTCTAGGTTCCCTAAGGATCTTGTAGATTTGATAAGCTTGCACAAAAGCAGTCTCGGAATTACCACGTAACGCCGAAAACGAAATGGGGAAAAAAAATAGGGAAAAGCGGTCATTCAGAGATCAAATATTACCTGGAACTTGGTGCTGTTATTTTTTTTTTGGGTACATATGGGGGATTTTATTCAGAGATTTGTATAATAAAGCGGTGCTCTGAGGCATAACGGTATTATTTTTTTCTTCGCTCTTTATCTTATTTACAAACTTAGTTAGATTCTAGGTTATAAAATTTTCACAACGTTGTATTTAAAATGGTAAGGACTATTTTGAGACACATCACATGTTTGGTATTGTGTTCAGTCTTATAACAGTCGAAAGCTACGCTTTCTCGTTTGATTGTGTCTGACGGGCCATGATAGGCACTTCTCTAAGTTCACTTGGACTTAACTCATTTTAAATTTGCCCTGTGGCCGGTTTCGTCGGATTCTTAAGGATAACATGGTGTAATAGGCTTCCATTTTACAAAAAAGCGTACATACAACTTGATAATTTAAGCTTTAAAAATGTCAAACGATAGAAATAAGATGCATACTAACAAGTTATATAATGACAGAAGTTCTCAAAAATTTCCTTTAGATAACCTCCCCTGATAATTTTTGTTTTTCATGAGTTATCTCCCCGGAAAACTAGAAAAAAATGATTTTCTCCTTTTCCCTACGGGGAATTTTAAAATTCTTTTTGATATTTGTATCAGAATCATATAATGCAGCTTTCTACCGCAAAATTGTCTCGAAACCCAAGTTCAGATTCTCATAATCAAAGAAATTATATATTTCCCATAGGCATCAATGTTAACTTCAATACCGATTATCTCCCAAAAAATGATAAAATTTGAAAAATCTCTCGGTGAAAAGTTTTTAATTTTGAATGTCTTTAAAGTGACCAAAATTCATTTAAATATTACTATCCAGTTACAATATATGAAAAATGGCTATTATACCATGTTATCCTTAATGGTGTTTATATTGATCTAATTTCTGACAGTCATAAAGTATATGCGTATATGGTTCTTTTATACAAATCTTACATGAGCACTTTTGTGTACCTACTGGAAGGGATTCATCCTGCGGGGATAATTTTTACTACTGTACCTTTTGAACGAAAGTACGTGTCCGTGCGCAATATACTTAAAACTCTCAGTGGTGGTTTTGCCACTTACCATTAGATAGCGATTTCCCTACCACTTTCCTCAGTATGTTTATTTTCCCCTTGTCTGTTTGTTTCACATTATCCATGTTTTATTTGTATATGTTTATCGTTTACCCATACAAACACTTCTCTAAGCTTTTGTATTATGAAGTTGCGTTCCTTTTATGTAGCAATTCCTATTATATTTGTACTTGTCTTTATGCAGCCTAGTGTACAAACAGCAGACAGCAGTCCTTATGTGTCATGTAGTGGCTTCTTATCAATTTGATTCAATAAATAGAATAAAACAAAGCATCTACATAAGGTTAAAAACTAGATTGTTAACTAAACGAATGAAGTCAGTTAAAACTTCATCTATCTGAATGCTCGTAATGTTTTGAAGATTAAAAGTTTACATATTTATATTGTTATTGTTGGACGAAGAAACTTTATCAGACAAAATAAAACAGTTAAAGGTAGATAACTCAATAATATCAGTTCCAAGAACTTGCAGTACGAATATACTCCCATAATCTGTATTAAATCAACTTGTTTTGATTATTTCCTACTGCTCATCGAACGTTTAGCTGAAAACATAATCATCCGTGAAGAGGCTCAATCAAACCGAGCAACATTTTCATTTATGTCGTGTTGGGCGACGTATGTTTTTCCACTATATAATTATCTAACTATCATAGCAGCATTGTCTGTGCCGTGTGCCGGTCGTAAAAAGTCTCCCCATTGTTATGTTAGTGTACTGTTTAATTTATCAGCTTGAACATTTCGGCTTGGTGGCTCCAATTCTCCAACTTTATTAGCTTTGGGTATTGTTTAATCATCCCTAGGCTAAGTTGCCTGCTTTTCAATTTTGCTTTTTGGCAGTTTCTGTGATATGCAGGCTCCATTACCTCAGATTCCCGGTCTAAATTCCAGTTTGTTAAAATCTGCCCATTGTTTTCTCTTTTAGGGCAAACTCATTATATTAACTGGGAAAAGTGTATCATTGAAGGTTCCATATACACCACCTTTTGAAAACACCTGCGGGTGTCTCTAAAGGTTATTTCGGTACATGTAACATGCGCAAAAGTTGAATTCTGCTCAACCCGGTGTTAGAGGACCTGGACGGTACCGTCCGTGAACAAGCTCAATCAATTTAAACTGTAAAGATACCATTTTGAAGCATAGAATGCAGTCAAGAAGAATAATAGCAGACCACATGATTCCATGATCCCAAAGTACAAGAAAATATAACAACAGTACGGGGAGACATGTTACAGAGCCACACGGCACTTAAAGATTGTTATTATAGTAAATACAACCTGTAAAAAAGATCTGTTGGAAGCATAGAATGCAACTAAGAAGAATAATTGCCAACCGAGCCTGCAATATTTCCAATTGTGTCGTGTAAGGAGAACTGTGGGATTTGTCTATAAATTAAAGTTTTGTCTTGCATCACCATTCGCATCACGGGCATTAATCACTCCAGTGACTTTTTTTTTTACATATGCTCAGTTCTACCACCCAGTATCGAAATAGTGCGCTTTCTCCTCTGACAATTCTTTTTTGTTCAGTACCATGTTAAATGTAATAGAAAATAAAAGTTATTCCTAGTTATTAGCAACCTTTCCTGACCCCATTGTTCAAGAGAATGTAGATCAGTCTGAAGAAGAATTCACTGTCAGATATACTATAGTATCATCTGCAGAGAGTCAGCCCGCCCGTTTAGCTCAGTAGGAAGAGCGTTGGTCTACGAATCGAGGGGTCGTGAGTTCGATCCCCGGGCGGTGCTTATGTTCTCCGTGACTATTTGATAAACGACATTGTGTCTGAAATCATTAGTCCTCCACCTCTGATTCATGTGGGGAAGTTAGCAGTAACTTGCGGAGAACAGGTTTGTACTGGTACAGAATCCAGGATCACTGGTTAGGTTAACTGCCCGCCGTTACATTGCTGAAATACTGTTGAAAAACGGCGTTAACACACAAAAACAAACAAACAAACAAACTGGCTTTGCATTTTATTAAGTCAGGGAGGTCTTTTATGCAGAAGAAAAAGAGACAAGGACCGTCAACAGAGAGCTTTGTTTAAAACCGGACAGAACAGGTAGAGTATCTGAAGTGCAGCCGTCTAGAGTGCGTTCCATTATTAACTACGATGGCAGGTGTCGGACTCCCACCTGGTCAAGATTGTGTATTAGTTTATTGTGATCTACCTTGTTAAATGCGTTACTAATATCCATAACAGTAACAACTAGTTACCTTTCAAAGTTCTCAAAGACATCTTATGTGAAGCTGATAAAACTGACAAGCTGGAAACTCCACAGGCCGGCCAACACGATACAGTATTGGTTTGACTGAACTTGTTCATGAACGTTAGAGGAAACACGTGCTACCGTCAATTCCCTCAAGCTTAGAGTAAAACAGAACTGAACATATGTACATGCTTCAAGTACTTAAATAGAGACCATGGATGGTAACATACATTCCAAAACTATATTCATTGGATTTGGATTCAAGGTGTGTCGTTTAGTGATTAAAGGATGAAGTACTTTTGTGTTTTACATGCAATGGTTTTTGTTGCCATTGCGCATTTGAGATATTCATAAGGCGGGAATAACTCACATTTACACTGTCCTGTGACTTTGGAACATGGTGGGGGGAGGGAAGTTGGGTGCGCATAATAAACCGGTTTAACAACGCCAGTCTTGAAATTTCCACTGATCTTTCCAAGACGGTGTTGTATTTTTTCTGTTAGCTGATCTTGTTCACCGCGCTGTCTGTATCTTTTGTCTATGTCTTAATGTGTGTGCGAGCTAAGGGGTTGGTACTTGTCTGTTGGCTATTGTCTATATAACTTGTTTTGTTTTGATTTTCCGGGTGCTTTTGTATGCGTGTATGCATACGTTTGTCTGCGTGTATGTATTGAACGTGTGTGCGTCCAAAGTCACTAATACAAGGCAATTAATCCTAGACAAGATAATATGCATATGACAAGATAAACTTGATTTACACATCTCCTGCTGATCTAAGCTTTCAAGTTGTTCATAGAATACTGATTTAGGCCAAAGCCTTGAGCACAGACATAGGACGGTAACCTCAAACCTTTGAAGTTTTCGAACTAAATGAATTAAGTCGAGATTATTTGATCTCTTACACTGTATCAATGAGAGTGCCATATAATACCTAGTTTAACGAGTTTTGTGTTCAGTCGCACGAAAAAACAATTATGACATCTGAAAATTATTGTGAATGCGAGATCTTTTATCTGAATGATTTACAATAATCAAGAGGCTGGTTCGAAGAGCATTCATATCCAATCACTCAATAAATTGACAATATTTTAATTTTAACCTAATTCAATAGATTTATCAAATTAGGCTACAGTGAAATCGGTCGTCAGTTTAAAGAAGTAGAATATGGGAGCTGATTCATACCGTAATACTTAAAACTCGTATTACCGAGTTGCCTGCCTTTAACTGTATACTTAAAAGAATCCATCAATAATTCAGCATGGGCGTTTACTTAGAAACCTACGAGACATAAAACGTTTTATTTATATATTTGAGTCTGACATCGTTTTGATCAGGACTTAAGCTTTATTCCTATTGATGTTTTATAAGAATATTGACAGTGCAGTAGTTATTTGATAAAAGTCTTTATTCATAAATAAATGTGTTATCTTTCAAACTGCTTTTCAATATTTAACGTTCATGTTGGTATCCAATCATATAAAAAAAAACAGTCACCTTTTAGAAACATTCCATTAATAATACTAGTATCAGTTTTAAGAAAATTGCGTGGCATTAAGTTTGACTTTCGATACATATTGACATTACGTAATATCATTCTGATAGAAGATCCGCCTTTCTGTCAAAACACTGAAAATATCCTCGACTGTTTAGTCATATTAAGTCAAGTACAATCTAATGATTACTAAATCTTAAATATTTAAGAATTAAATCCTAGTTGTGTGTGTTTATATGGGAAATAAACCATATTGGGACTTCTTGCAAATCCATGAATCGCGCTAGCGCAAAAAAGCTATAAATTATGTATTTTCGATGGATTTTAACAGAGGCCAGCATCAAAATCTCTCAACTTGGAAGTATTTGGACATAACACGAGCTTCCCTGTACAATGCATCTCGTCAGACCTGTAGATTTGCTACATGGAAAGATCTGTCTCTGTGTCTGTTCAACCGTGTCTGCTATTATGTTGCTTGGTTACGTTAGGCTCTTTAGCCAGATTTTAACTATCACAACAATAGTCTTTAGATGCCATGTGACGGCCTCGTACTTTGACCCAGTGTTGTTGTATTTTCTGGTCCTTTGTTATTAAAGAGAGTATTCAATTTTACTGTAATAGAATTCCGCATAAGCCGGTGCTAGGGAGCGTGACCCCAACCGGTATGTGCAGGCATTTTACTCTCGATTGCAGCCCAGGGGTTTAGTGGGTGTGGGAAATTTGGCCGGTATATGTTGCTGCTACCTGAAAAGTAGACAGAAAAAAAATGAAACAATACTGTTATATCAGTTATAAAACATCATAGAAAGGCGGATTATAACAAAGGTTTTGACACAAAAATGAACTCTAAACACTGATAATAAGCGACCAGTTCTAACACTAATTGTGACACTTGCTATGAAATATGCAAATATTTATAATATTTTTTCTAAAACGTGTAGTGTTGACATAACACGTGTGAAATATGTGATCTGTATAAAGTAATTACAGCTTTATATTCATGTGTTCACAATATTTTTGTATTTATATCTAATATAAACTGCGACTGGTTAACAGAAATAATTATTTTCATTTATTTATTTGTCTTAAGGGTGTAATTCGGTATTATCACATTTCAATTCTGAAATTCTATTTTCCGATATATTCTCCCTAAGGTATATTTTGATAAATTTTCCTTATAATGAATACAATGCAGATCGCCTGATGTCGAAAAACCTTGAATGTGCAGAACACTTTAGTCATGTGAATTATTATACTGCACTGAAAAACACTGTCTGAATATGTTTTGTGTTTTATTTTCAGTTTGTACTAGATATAAGAAAAAAGAAATTTAAAAGAGTTGGTTTCGAGTTACTGTCTTTATATAAAGTAGCGGCCATTGATCAGAGAGTGTTGGCGTGCGATTGCCGTTTCTGGGGGTCTAATGAAATTACCTTAATTACTTTAAAGACTAAAACTAACGTGTATAGTCATTTTAATGTTAGAACTTAAGTAAAATAAGCATACAACTGTTCTTTTTACGTCCAGTTCGAATGGGACTGGTTATTCTAATTTCATTTGGAATTAAAGACCGGTTCAAATTCAATGAAGAGCAGATTGTTTTCTGTTATGCTACCATTTTGTTTTCAGTCTTACATATATTTTCAGTCTGAAATAGTAATTCGTCATTTGTTTTATTTACGGAAATAGAATGTTGAAGTAACATTCCTCTGTTCATAGTACATCTTTACACCATGTAACAAATTTACCCCTTATTATATAAGGAACGTATATCTGTATTTCAAATTATTTTATCATGTTAGAATTTCATGAACCTTTTCTATACACAATGTAAAATTTTCACAAAAAAAAAACAAACGAGGTCTAGCATGTAAGTCTACGAGGCTGCGATAAGCTTGATAAAATATATCCCGATAAATGTTCCAGAAAATTATTTCAAATTATCCGTGCAGTGTACTTTGCTCCAAATTGAGGCAAATTGCGGCTCTATTGGATTAATTGGGGTCTAATTGGAACCAGGGGTTTTAGTAGGTATCTGTTTAAAAAGGCGGTATGGTTGAGGAAAATAAAATTGTCGGAAAGTTTCACTTTCTGTGTGAAGACTGGGGAAAAAATGTGTTTAAAGTATATAATAGACATTAGTGCGTCTGCATACATAACTTTTAACTTCATCGAGCGTTCAAATTTCTCAGGCAAATGTTAAACGGTCCAAGGTGCGGTAGAACGGTAATTCAGGCTTCGAGAGTGGTTGAGAAAAGCCACTTGCTCAAATAAATGTAAATATTTTCAAACAAGAGATGTTTTTGTGCCATGATTTTCAAATAAATAAAATAGAAGCTGTTCTTGTATAAAAATAATAATCGTGGTAAAATGCCGCAAGTATTGGGCAGAGTATAAACTATGTAATTATTGAGAAAAAAAACATTGTAAAAATCGTAAATTACAAATTAATGTTTCCATGATGACACAGAACGGAACCGGGGAAAGAAGAAAGAGGAATATTTATTTAAATAATAGGCGAGCTGAGCCGACCAATTTCTACGTTAAATCATGCATAGCGACAGAAAAATAATTTATCGCATTCTGACAGTGAAGATAATTTTCTCCGGCATGTGTTGTAAAAAATAAGACATTACTTTAACAACTCTTTGCAGAAAGAGAGAGTTTTACTGCACTGTAACAATGCCGAGCTGTAACTTATTCTTCAACTGTAAAGTCATATAATGGTAACACTGCGGTTTGCTTCAATTTGAAACACATTTCATGCTATTTTGCCTGGAATGAAAAAAATCTCTAAAATTATGCTTACCTACTCAGTTTATTTACATCGCTTGAAATATGTTGATTCTCTCATTTAAAATGATACCATTGCAAAAACGTTTTAATTATTAATGTATAATTAAAATGATACTATAGCGCTTAGATAAACGCTGACCTATATGATAAAATATTTGCATAATAACAGATCCTATTTTATTCTCTTTCCAGTTTATACATTGTTCTCCGGCGCTATTTTAAACACACGCATTATTTAAGATATTTAAGTGTTTTCTAACAATTACGTGCTGCATTCGAGTCTAAAGTAGCGACAACCAGGCTCCCTCTAACCACTTAATGTTCGTGAACTCCAAATATTGTCATCATTTTACATAAGTGGTAAACTAGAAAAAATGTCATAATATAATAATGAAATTTAATAAGCCTATAGTGTAAGTGGGCTAGAACAGTCAACAATCTTTTTGAGGCTTCCGTTTTTACATCAAATACTTCTGTTTGGACAACAATGTCTTTGATTTAGATAAAGTGTATTGAGGTTTGAAAGAATCCATAATTGAAACTGTCAGCATTAATTTCGTATGATCAAGGCCAAAGAAATTCTTTATTATTCGATGTTTAAACCAATATAAAAACATATTTGTTGCCTTTAATTGCGGATGAGGTTTATATTATCAGTATTATAATTATTAATTTTATTATTATTATTATTATTATCACAAAATATCAAAATATCTATAATTATAAGAATATTAACAGTTACTTTTTTATATATCATTTGTACGCAAGGCATCAACAATAATCATTGGAAGTCAAATTATGAAAAGAGGTTATTATAATATGACTGAAGTAATTTATGAATCTGTATGTAATTTTATCAGTCAAATTATCAAAATATTAAAAGGAAAATGTGCACTATAAACTTACTGTGTGTGGCCCCATAGCCTGCCATGGCACGGGCTGAGTGCTGTGAATAGTAGTTAGCTGCACGATTCATGTGTGATCCATTGCCATCAAAGCCATGTTGCAAGGAGAACATTTCACTAATGTCTTCAGATGGAAAGCCAACTGGAGGCTCATACCCGTTTGCCATTCTGTTTGCTTCTGGTCGCAACCAAGCCGCGTGCTGTTGTTCTGCAGTTGCTATATCCATAGCTTTTGCTTTCAAACACGAATCTCAATAATTTTCCTTGAGATATATATCAGTATAAAGTTTAAATATTGATCAGTATATATGCGATCATTGAAAACAAGGTCGTCTCAAAATCAAGATAGGAAAAAACAAAACACCATAAGTTTGCACAACTAATAATTGCGACTTTCATATAAATCCATATATTTCTGTCTGTTTTCTCTGTCTGTTAATCCAAGATGTACTGCTATAAATCTGAAAAAAGAGAAATGAAAAATTGATTAGAGATAAGATTTTGCCTAAGATTCTAAATGTGTAAACTTTGAAGAAATATTAAAGTATCCCAAAGTAACGAGAAAAAAAAAAACAACACGAAAATGATCTTTTATAAAATCAAAATCTAATTATTAATACATTTTTACAACTACACAACGAGTATAAAATCTGATGTTAGATTACATGCGATATGTATCAGATCTTTTTCAAAAATCGGCACGGTTAAATTTTATCAGCACTGTCGCTCGCTCGTTGATTAAACGGTGAAGATAAAATTGTCCTGAGCGGAACCTGACTTACGCCGTGGCTTATCAACTCCTTGCTATCACCATTTCTTGAGTCACGTGATACGTAGATATAGAGGTACTGCGATGATTTTCACTGGATAATCAGATATCAAGGCATCCCATCAAAAATGAAACATTTCACAGCGCACAGATCTTAGAATGTTCACGTCTAGATGTATAACTATAAACTGTCCTTGATTTTACAACTTGTGTAACTTAGAAATCCAAATCGTCAAATTAGTTTCAAATCTTCAAATTTACAAAAGAGCTTATTCAAGTGCAAGAGATATTGTATTTATGATGCTACACACAAATGTATATTTGTTTCATTCGCGTATTTGTAAACGAGAATACCGTGGCGCCAGTTACAGAGCAAAATGACGCGACATGAAAATTATGGACCAATCAAAGAATGAAAAGCTTTTGTTGATTTTGACATTAGCAGAGATAACGATCATTCCCGCCCCTCATCGAAACATTATCGCCACGAATATCCAGCCAAAACGCCACTCAAACAGAAAATTTTAAAGAAAATATCGTATCTCGGCGATCTTACTGTTTCGCCATTGATCGCCATGATAAAATACAACGCACCTGATTGGACGGGAGGCGTGACCAATATTCCTCCGCTGTTGATTGTTTGCGGAAGGGTACATTTACCGCAGTCACTCATTTGAAAATCGGGAGACGACTTTACATTTCTTTTCTATACTATATTTGTAAATGAAATGCTATTGGAAATGAAAGATCGACTTTTATGTCATTCAACTATTGTTAACAAAATTACGAAGGTTGTTGTTACAGAGAAATTGACTGCGATTTACAAATAGTCAAAGGGTTTCCCGTCCCGCTCGACAATAGATGCACAATAGGTGCTCGTCTTAGTTGGCCATCTCCTGTAGAATTATTGCGAAAAGATTAGGGCGATATTAAGGAGGATAAGAGCTAATCATTTCAATCATTACGCGGAGGTGAAATACTATTTTATACGATTTTCATTCTAAAGTCGCTACGACACACGCTCAATATTTTTGTAGAGCCACTTCAGCGAACCGCTGATAGTCAATCTAAATTTTTAGATTTTATCATATTCTATATTTTAATATAAAATGCAGCTAGAAAGCACACGTGTTAATTCCACAGATAAGGAAAGATTACACGATTAGATCTACAATATATTTTATAGGGAAACTAAAATCAACTACTTACATCTACAAGTGTAAAGATAATATCGAAATAAATTTTCTTTGAATTTCGTTGAGGAATTAATATTTAAGATAAGAAACTACATTAAACTAACTTTGGAAAGTTGTTTATATTAATTGAATTAGCCCAAAAAATAAGTTTAAGTATAGGGGATACGCCATAATGGCTGAAAGCTAAATTCAATTTATATAGTAAATTTGAATCTGATATGCATTAAGATAATAAGAATAGAAATAAAATAAAATAAACAGAAGAACTAAGGCTCATTACCGCTGTAAAAAAATTGCATTCTGATGATTTTATACAGTCTTGTTATATACAGAGGTATTCCTGTAAGAAAACTTATTTTTCATCATTTTGTTTCAAATAATTACTGTTTTTAAATTCATAATGCTGGCTACCGTTTCACCTAAAACAGATTGGTTTTTTAGTCTGAAGCGCCATTTTGAATGAAAACTACATGTTTTGCATTAGGGACCTAGGCAGGCTTGAATAGTACCAGGATATATTTTCATCGTTGATAAATCAGATATAGATCAAAGTGTATTTGTCAGAGAGGGATTTTTTTCATCCCTACAAAACGAGTTTTTGATAAGGCCGTTCAAAAGGCGAGTTAGTTTAATCCCACTTAACCTATTGGTGCCACGGAGCGATAATTGGCAACACCTTATTTTTCTCATGAAGTCACAATATAGGTCATAAATCATTCATTTTTCATAATACTTTCTTGTTAAAGATGCTAGGGTATAGTAATAACTCTAATAATTACTTTATGGGAAAGTTCAACCGTGTGGCGTTTTAATGGCGGTCTAAAGAGAGGACCAAGTAACTTTGCTCGCGATGTGGGAAAATATTTAACTTATTCTGTATTATTCCAGTACTAGACTAAAGCTTCTCTTGCGAAACTACGCTATGGGGCCTATCATAGAATATTTGTATGAATTATAGCTTGTTATTAAAGCATTGATGACATATTTGCTAAATAGCAGACACTCGTTAAATTTATGCGGTGCTTTCGACATGTTCCTAGTTAAGAAAAGGCGGGAAAATTTCAAGATTCGCACAGGAAAAAGTACGAAACACTCTAAACTGTACAACATATCTGAATAATTCGGATTTGTCGAAAATGGTATTTCACAAATATCAAACAGAAGATATGAAATTTCATTTGATCATTCGCCAGGCAATGACTTATTTGTTTTTGTTTTCTTTATCACTTGTATATAAAGTTGTCTTAGTTTAAATTTCATGAAACGTTATGTCTACGCATATTAGTGATAAACCCGGATCTAAATGCCCCAAGCCTCCGTGCGTATCAGTAAGTAATCTAACGTGAAGCGGACGTGGGTAAAAAACATATAAAAACACTAACAAAAATAAATTGGAAATAAATGTAGAAAAATAAAAGAAAAAAAAAACCACTGAACATTCCATAAGAAATATAGAAACGCTTAATTGAAAAGCAAAAACGTATTAATAAAACTTTAATAATCAAAGTAAAAAGATTTTTTTTCATTTTTTTTTTTTTTTTTGACAATTTATTTTGATAGAAAATGAAATTATGCAGTTTGGGTGGTATGTCCTTGAATAAGACGTTTATTTTTCTAGTTTGTACGTCATGCGTACAATTTAATATGGCGGTGTAAACCATTATCACGTTAAGACCGTTCACCAGTAGCGAGCCACAGGCACCCCTATCGCTTTCTCCTTAGTTTATCTGCCAATATTTCACAATTTTCACTCCTTTTTTAACTACATATTGTCAGACCTCTGTAGGAACCTCAATATAGATCTACCTTCAGATTCACACTTAAGTTGTTTCTATGTCGTGTGCCATCAAAATAATATCAAAGATTACATGAAGCCCTCTCAGATGACTGTAAAGATGTGGAGGGTATATCACTTTTGAATATATCTGATTTTAACAAATCTGATGAAATGTTAATGATACCTCTTTATATAATGTTTCATAAAAAGTCGCGATAAAGTCTACATACACTGTTATTATCACAACACCTAGTATAAAATTGAATGGCTCAGGTCCATAAAACATGTGATTGTCTGCGATTGCACAGACTGGGTCATAATTATTCATTTCTTCCTACTGGAGGGGCATAAAAAAACAAAACAAAACAAACAAAAAAAAAAACTACCAAAAAAAATAACAAAAACAACACCAACAAAAATAACTCTTCTGGCAATGATTACCGTGATCGTTGGAAGAAAGCAATTTCTTATACATTTTTTGTATTTTCATTACCTTTTGTGTGTGGGCGAGGGGGTGGTGGGGGGTGGAGGGGATAGAGGTCGGGGCAATAAAAAAATCTCTACTGGCAATGATTACCGTGTCTTTGGAAGAAAGCAAATTTTTATACTTACATTTTTGTATTTTCATTACCTTTTGTGTGTCTGTTTGAGGGGGTGCGGGGAGGGGAGGTGGATAGAGGTCGGGTCGGGGCAATAAATTTTTATTTGAAACCTGGAAGTTGGAATATGATCGATTCATATACTAACGATTTAAAAGGCCGACAATTGTTATTTGGCTTCGGAATTACACAGAATAAGTTACACTTTTATTAAATCTTTAAATTGTTTATACAAAAGCATTCTACTTTAAAGCCCGCAAGCTTCATATTCCAGCATCTAACATTTTGACAAAATATAATAAATAAAACTAATAAAATAAAAAGTTTATTTGATACAGCCAGCAACAAGAAGTAATGTTGTTGTTTTCTTTTTGTTGGCAAGTCAAATATGTGCTTCTATAAAATCTCAAAGATCTAACATATTTTTCTTCTCATTTTCTTTAAATACGTTTTTTCTCTCCAAACATCATAGCCACACAGGGTATTTTTTAACTCTAATGATAAAAGCATGAGCTTCCTTTCCTATTCATTCTGTTGTGATTATATTGACATACTTTCTGCTGTATTTTATAGTCAATTTGAAATTCCTTTGCTCGGATGACTTCCAGAGTTGCAGCGGGACTATCTCCGTGGATTTCCGCAAACTGCTGAGCTATAATTTACAGCAGGCTCGGACTAATTGTTATTTACTTAGATAAGGAATAATCTTGATCAGATCGAAGAAAATCATCTACCATAAAGATGGCTGTACGTTTTTGTATAGAAACCATACATATATTGAAAATATTATAATCATGTATATTTCAATGATAAAATCAGATCGCGGACTTTTTATTATTATCAGTAAACATTAGGTTTATCAGTAAGATTTAAACAAGGATCTTTTTAAAAGGTTAAGACTAAACAATTGTGACGCAAGTCCATATAAGTGTAGCTGTGTTCATGTCTTAGTACTTGTACTATTAATTAATGATAAAAATAAGGGGAGACATTCTAGCCCGATTGCCTGTGTGAATACTGGAAAAACGTCCCTGGGGAATAAGAATGGCGTACCATCAGCGCATCACACTCTGCTGTATGACCCAGAAAAATGTCAGTGTTGGTAAGTCGTCGAGATCTAAAAGATTACATTTATCCATTTTAAAGACCTAATATATGACTCCGTTGACAATTTATTCCGTTTTTTTTTTTGCGTGCATCAAAAATAAGAGAAATATCAAGTCATAAGATCGTCAAAGGAACCGCGGATAGTTTTGATCGATCTAGCTGTGTTAATGCCCAGATAAGGGCACCCATTTTATGAATATTCATGAGCTAGACGAGAGATAAGAACCGTCGTAAAAGCTTTTATTTTTCAGTACAAGGAGCTTTTCGCCGAAATCAATAATGTTTAGATGGACCTGTCACATTTAAACAAAACTGATACACTAACCGCTTGCAGCTTAATTGAAATTTACACCGGAAGTTGATGTAATATTAAGATAAATGTTTTTTAGAATTTGCAGACGGTCCTGTGTTTAGACTAACTAAATATTTGTTGTAAATATTTGATGTCTCTAAAACAGTGTCATTACGACATGCATTTTACTTTGTTAAAACGATTTGATAGAAAGAAATCGATATGAGCCGTGCCATGACAAAACCAACATAGTGGGTTTGCGACCAGCATGGATCAAGACCAGCCTGCGCATCCGCGCAGTCTGGTCAGGATCCATGCTGTTCGCTTTCAAAGCCTATTGCAATTAGAGAAACTGTTAGCGAACAGCATGGATCCTGACCAGACTGCGCGGATGCGCAGGCTGGTCTGGATCCATGCTGGTCGCAAAGCCACTATGTTGGTTTTCCCATGGCACGGCTCAATTATGAATTTATTCTGGAAACGTTTAGAACTGGCACAAATGTCTTATAATTTTCAATAAATATCAAATGGATTTTTGCAGTTTTGCAGAGGATACTGGTTTATATCATTTGAAAAATTTGAAAATTAAATCATGTAAATTACCTTATACTATAATTACTGCATGCAGAATGTCACGTGATGTAATCTGACAATTCAGTCTAAATTAAAGTACCGTTAATTACATTTCAATCAGTTGGTATTTTGATCTACTGGAAACACAAATCTTTTTAAACAAAAACAACAACAACAACAACAACACACTAACAAATGAGTATCAGAACGATCAATTTTTGAAAACTTTTTAAACGACAATGTTTTAGCTCTTTCGGACGCTTCATCAGAATGCGTTTATCGTGACAACCACACGGCTGCATGGCTGGAAGCCCCATCGGACAGATGGAGATGTCATCAACGCTATGTTAAAACATAAACCAGATTGCAGCCTAACTCTGACAGGTACATATCGTACGTTATATTGATTTGACAGCTAGAAATCTTATCTCAAACCAAATGTGTTAATTTCGATTTATACGAAAAATGACAAAGTGTCATTGCATAATGGTTACCCCCTTTACATCAATTTTATTCCCTTAACCTATACGCCAGAATCTCTCAGAAAAAAGCTATGCGAAAGTGTATATTTCATATAATAAATTTCTTGATTCTGTGATTTCAATTAAAATTGTACTGTGACACTGACAGTAAATAGTTTGATATAACTACCTTAAAAACATATTAATGCCATTGATAAGATACTGAGTTTATAATTTGTATTAGACATTTTTTTAAAGTTATACAAGCAAAAAAAAAAAAAAAGATATATTAGTTGAGACTAGTTCACCCCAAACAATTTGTTGCAAGCAAACGTCTATAATTGAGAACGATATTTCATCAGACCAAACAGCAAGAATTTCAAACAGATGCCATCAGTCAACTAAGTCCTGCCTATGTCCAATAAAAATTGATTTAAAATGTTTTCAATTCCACTAAGTCTTGTATTTGTCAAGTAAAAATTTAATTTCAAATGTTTTCAATACTATATCTTGTATTTGTCATGTAAAAATTTAATTTCAAATGTTTTCAATACTATATCTTGTATTTGTCATGTAAAAATTTGATTTTGAATATATTCAGTTTCGCTATCAATATTCAATCTATGATGGAATCTTTGATAAAAATACTTTTGCATATAAACATTTCATGTAACAATAACTTCTACATATCACTTACAGTCTTGAAAATGTTTACAAATTTGACATAAATGACACTAATTACATACTGTACTATTTAATAATATGAGCCGCGCCATGGGAAAACCAACATAGTGGCTTTGCGACCAACATGGATCCAGACCAGCCTGCGCATCCGCGCAGTCTGGTCAGGATTCATGCTGTTGGCTAACACTTTCTTTGATTGCAATAGGCTTTGAAAGCGAACAGCATGGATCCTGACCAGACTGCGCGGATGCGCAGGCTGGTCTGGATCTATGCTGGTCGCAAAGCCAATATGTTGGTTTTCTCATGGTGCGGCTCATATTACTATAATGCATTCGTTTAAAACTATAAATATCATAACAGAATGTGTTAATTGAACAAAATTAATATTCATCTTTTTACCATATTCATGCAAGCTACCTCCATATTCAGGATATTTAGGCCTTCTAGGATTCTCTTATTGTTTACACACGTTTTCAAGAATATTGGTCGAATGTATTTTTTTTGTGTACTTGCAAACCTGGTATATAACAGAATGTACTTGCAAACCTTGCAAACCTGGTATATAACAGAATGTACTTGTAAACTTGGTATACAACAGAATGTACTTGTAAACTTGGTATACAACAGAATGTACTTGTAAACTTGGTATTTAGTAAAAATCGATTAGTAGAAAATAATTGACAGCGGATGGAAATAAAAGAAGATATCTTGAAGGAGACAACAAAAGAAAATAAAGTATGATAGAAGCATTGAACGCTGTAAAGGCATGTCAATATTTGTTATCACTTAATGATTATTTTTCAGACTTTAACTCTCAAATGGCGTTGTTTTTTTTTTTTACCACTGACCACTCTGATTGTTTTCCGTATTTTTATTTATTGTCTTGCCGTCGTTGGCTTTATTGTTTGGTCTCTGTGGTTAGTGTATATGTCAGTAATGTTCACTTTGCTGCAGGTTTTCGTTTATAAAACGACTGCGCTGTTTGAACTATACTTTTTCTTTACAATATTTGATGTATGTGTTAAATCATTTTTTTATACACCAAATATATAGTAAGGGGTTTTCCCTTACTGGAAGCTAGAAAGATAGGTCGTTGTACCCAGCATAGGTTGCTTCGTTTTCTGTTCCAATCTCGTGAGAAAATCCCTTCTCTTTGTATATACTGAAATAAAATCTTAATCTTTGCAACTCATTAACACTGTGATCAGTGCTTGTATCTTTTAGATTTCCGTGTAAGTGTAAAAGGTTTACTCAATTTTCCATGTAGATACTACCATATTACAACCTGCTGCTGTTCCGTGTCATTCAGAAGCTTTGCATTCGGTTTCAGTTCATTTGGTATCCCTCGGTGTCAGCCGTTACACCTGCTTATAATGCAATAAACAGATTCATTGCGGAGCTTGACCAAAATGGCGTCAAGGAGTCAAAAAATATTTTCATGTGAATATTACTTAAAACTTTGTCAGTAAACCTGCCAATGTCAATCAAAGCCGTACTGCATGTTCCGTTTATTTTCGTCACGTGCATAGATAATCGGTACATAACATAACGGTAGCTTTCTGTCAGTGACGGTGGTTTGGTTATATGAAGACAAGTAATGCTTAACTGCGAGACATTTTTGTTGTAGGAATCTATCGAGAAGTATAATGCAAATACCAGTACATGTCTTTGGTTTGATATTCAGTTTGAATCATGTTTCTTTCTCTAAATGACAATTCCATGCATGTCTAGACGTATACCACCATGTAATGAAACATTTATTGCATGTGGCTTTTACGCTAAAGGGACGAAATCATATTTACGCCTTATGTTTAGTAGTCTTGATGAGTTTTCCTTTTAATTGTCCTAAAATCAAGTAGGAAAATATGACACTATAGTTTGTGTTTTTACAATTCAGCTAATGGAAACTGTTTTGTTATTGCAACCTCTTCTCTATCCTAAATACCAATTCTCGTTATTCACCATCTTTATGGAGAAACTGAGGCTGTAACATATTTGCCTTTCCAGTGATTGATTGACACAATTAACATTTATATTGATGTTTATCAAGCTAGTCCTCAATATTATTTCTTTAACTTCTCCAGTCATGTCTCATTCGACCCCGCTCTGGTCTGTTTACAATATAATTTGAACAATTCAACAAAGCTACTGTATGGCCGATAAAGATCTAATATCGTTTTCAAAAATGGGAAACTGTCCTGAAACTGTTTACTTTGATGAGAAATTGAATATTTATTGCCGGTTTCCGAGGTGGGGTAGTATTACGGGCGCAGTAATATTTACATAAATTAAACACATATCACGTGACTTGATTAAAGTACCCGCCCATTTTTTATATTTCATACAGTAGTCATTAAATGATGCGAGAATGAAACCGATACTGGTCATTAGCAATCGTTTCCCATTATAAACTTCTGTAAAATGTTATTAACATAATGGGTCCATATTTTTCGCGGTTCTTAATAATACAGTAAGAGGGAGCTTGAAAACTCCCAGTGTTCTCGTGAGGACAGCACGTCGTTATTGTCACTCCTAATAGCCCGTATGCCCGTCAGAATGTCAATAAATAAGACACATAAATACTGTTGCTTTCAGTCTAAAAACAAATTTAACCTTTCATCTTACTGTAAATTCAAAATGGTTCAAGATAAAACAAACTTACACGTGTACAAATACATGTATATTTATATCATTTAAATTGTAACGCATTAAACACATTGGTGATAACATTAAAATATCATAAATTTCCCTTCTACTCCTATAAGCTTCTGTTAGTGTCGTCCACATTAAACACGTTACAAAATAGAACATCGGTATTCGGAGGACCGAAGCAAAACATTTCTAATGTATGGTATTTTTCTAAAAGCCTGTTGCTGTTGAAGACGTAACGTAAAAATATTTGGCACATGCAAGCATGTTTAATACTAAAAACCCATTTTATCGCTAATTACTCTAACCTTGCAGATGCAGGCCAGACTTCACACAACTAGGACTGGAGGATAAAATACTTCAAAATTAGAAAGTGACTGACAAAAAAATAATAATGAGAAACAACAATTGCTTTAATTCCTTCGACTGCATACGACCTTGATATTACAGATATTGCATGCATTTAAGAAACGTCCACGGGGGCAATGTGTTTTGGGAAATGGGAACATTCATTTAGGTGCCAAATCCACACCCCACAAAAACAACAAACAAGCAAAATCAACAAAAACATCTTTTTTCTGAATTTCATGTGTCCATAGCTATAGATTAAACTTCAAATGCATGAATTTATTTGGGAGGGGCGGAGTTGTGAAATATTGTGCTTAATTTATAAAATCAGGATGAGGATAACAAGTTTATGGCCCAGACAAGAATGTTCAGTTTCTATGACTCTTTTGACCCCTTGTGATCTTAATATTGAAGACAGCAGTCTCGCAAAGTTTGCCTATGCACAGTGTAATATTGTGATCAATATCTTTACCAAGTCTAAATAAAATCAAATCTCTATTTACCCTAAACAAGAAAGTGTAACAAGTAATCTTTTGAATTAGAAGACATGTCAAGGTATTCTCTGCACAAACCAAAATGTTGTTATACACTAATGTCTCTTTTATATCAATTTTTTGTCAATTCGGAATAAGAGTAAAAAAGTTCATGGCCCGCACAAGAAAATGCAAAGGACTCTTTTATCAATCCTGGCCTTGATCTTGAAGAGACGATGACATATAAGCACTGCACTATGCAATGTTGTAGAAAGTATATCCTCAGGACGGCCAGTACATTTTTATGCAATCTCGCCTTCTGACAACACAGAAAATGACGTCAGATGACCTTCAGCTTTTCCCGGAAGTAAAGAAAGTGAAAGTACACAGGCTAAACTTGAAAACGAAAGTCGCACTTGCATTGGTCAATAGCCAGGGTTCACGCGCGGGGTCATCCCGTCTAAATGTATGCGCGTGGACTTATGTTTGCTAATAAGGAGTCAATGTTGAGCACTTTCAAACAATTTGAAAATACCTTGGCTTTACAAATCCCACAGGGATCCGTAACGAAGCAAGTGTATATGGAGATTTCGTCAAATCGTTCAAAAGGTCTTTTTTGATGTTGTCTGAAATTTTTGTGTTATATCAGTCGTAGAACTCACTTAAATTTGCTTTGCATGACGGAACAAAATAGGACATAAGTTTATTGCAGTAAATCTTGATGTTATTGTTTTGCAGACTTGTCGATTAAGAAGATACAATCGTGCAACAGGGTACAGTGACCGAACAGTGCAAGTATAGCATTAAATCATATATAGTTTTACTGTTTGATGTGGATCAGTGAAATGACGATTCAACATTAATATCAAAATGGACCGGGGACTTATAAAAAGATTCCTGAGCATACTGTCCCAATGTCATACTCAAGATGGATTTATTTTCCAATTTAATACGAGCTATACGGTTCTATTTCCATAACCTTTTCACTGGCGTTCTTTCACCATTTCAATACAATTTTATTTGAATTATCTTTACTTATTTTATGTACGATCTCATCTATATGACTGTTTTATCGACCTAGTCTTCGAAACGACAAGCGTAGCTTAGTAACATGTCTGCAAAAGTGATTTACGGCCCGATCATCAAAGGATTAATTAAATCTAGAAATATATTGTTGTCTAGAATTATTGCACTCATGCGAGCAACAATTCCAGAGACACGTCTGGAAATGAAACAATCTGATGTGCTAGTTATACTGATACAATTGTGAATTTTTATACCTTCTAAGAAGTCCTTGCCCCATGTACACAAAATGTGTTCTGATCTCAGCTGAGTTTAAGTTTGAAATTTTAATATCAATTTTACTAAAACTTCAAGGTTAAATTCGAATTGAGACTGACCATCAGTACTGAATAGCGATTTGACAATAGTTATTAACTTCAAATTTAGTTTTGAACATGCCATTTAGATATAAATGACAAAGGAAGTTTCATTATCAAACTCAGCTGAGATTGAAAATGTTTTGTGAACACGGGGCCTGAACGCCACTTTGCAGTTCGGGCATAATCCGTTTATTGGTAATGTAAAAATTCTTTGAATATTCCATAGGATCTGTTAGGATAAAGTTTAATTCGTGCTTGTACAATTCGGGTTGTTTTAACTCAGAATTGAAATGTTAATGCCTTGCGAAACTTATACCGCTACCATGTTTTATTCAACTGCCCACCTGCACTCACCAGGAGTATTCTATTGACATCATATGCTCGACTTTAAACAGACAATTAAAAGAGTAAGTAACAAAATTAATCTTTTCTCATGAGAATCGAGATGTAGAAGAATGTTAGAACATTGCGCAAATGTTGATACAGGATTTCTGCTTCACACTCTCATTTTTATTCCCAGCAGCACCTTTTATTGTGTCATCATTTAAATTATCAAGGCCAAACACGCCAACAAAACAAGAACCTAATCAGTCTATCCGATGATATATATTCACAAGGCAGGCGTCGATCCGATGTTATATATTATCAAGACAATAATTACTCCGATGTAGTAAGAAGGCAGTAATAAATCCGATATGATATAATAAGAAAGCAGTAATAAATCCGATTTGATGTAGTAAGAAAGCAGTAATAAATCCGATTTGATGTAGTAAGAAAGCAGTAATAAATCCGATATGATATAATAAGAAAGCAGTAATAAATCTGATTTGATGTAGTAAGAAAGCAGTAATAAATCCGATATGATATAATAAGAAAGCAGTAATAAATCCGATATGATGTAGTAAGAAAGCAGTAATAAATCCGATATGATGTAGTAAGAAAGCAGTAATAAATCCGATATGATATAATAAGAAAGCAGTAATAAATCCGATTTGATGTAGTAAGAAAGCAGTTATAAATCCGATATGATATAATAAGAAAGCAGTAATAAATCCGATTTGATGTAGTAAGAAAGCAGTAATAAATCCGATATGATATAATAAGAAGGCAGTAATAAATCCGATATGATATAATAAGAAAGCAGTAATAAATCCGACATGATGTAGTAAGAAAGCAGTAATAAATCCAATTTGATGTAGTAAGAAAGCAGTAATAAATCCGATATGATATAATAAGAAAGCAGTAATAAATCCGATTTGATGTAGTAAGAAAGCAGTAATAAATCCGATTTGATGTAGTAAGAAAGCAGTAATAAATCCGATATGATATAATAAGAAAGCAGAAATAAATCCGATATGATATAATAAGAAAGCAGTAATAAATCCGATTTGTTGTAGTAAAAAGGCAGTAATAAATCCGATATGATATAATAAGAAAGCAGTAATAAATCCGATATGATATAGTAAGAAAGCAGTAGTAAATCCGATATGATATAGTAAGAAAGCAGTAATAAATCCGATATGATATAATAAGAAGGCAGTAATAAATCCGATATGATATAATAAGAAAGCAGTAATAAATCCGATATGATATAAGAAGAAGGCTGTGATAAATCCGATATGATATGATAAGAAACCAGTGATAAATCCGATATGATATAATAAGAAAGCAGTGATAAATCCGATATGATATAATAAGAAAGCAGTAATAAATCCGATATGATATAATAAGAAGGCTGTTTTGTTTGTTTGTTTTGGGTTTAACGCCGTTAAGGGGCAGTTAAGCTAACCAGTAACCAGTGTTCCTTGATTCTGTACCAGTACAAACCTGTGCTCCGCAAGTAACTGCACAGTTCCCTACGATGTCAGACACAATGTCTTTTATCAAATCGTCGTGGAGAACATTCGACTCGCCCGAGGATCGAACTCACGACCATGCGATCCGTAGATCTGCGCTCTCCTTATTGACCTAAGCAGGTGGGCTTAAGAAGACTGTAATAAATGTGGCTGTAATAAATCCGATATGCTACAATAACAAGACATGCGTTTATTCGGTTTTATATAATAACAAGGCAAGCGTGGATCCGTTGATGTACAATAACAGGACAGTAGTAAATCCGATGTTATAAAATGACAAAGCACGACTCTGTCCGATACCATATAATGATAATACTAATAATAATACGACAAGTACGAAAGTTGCTGCAAGGTGCAGCAAAAGGAAACTCCGCGCCAAACAAAGCAGTGTTTGTAGTACTGATAGAACAGGAGATGATATAACGATACTTGTGTCTTTGTTGTAGACCATAGGAAAACAGACATACTGATGGGTTTCATGAATGTTGGAGAAAAAAACATTGCCTTTGTAGTGTGAGCAGGATTTTTATTGTTGTATTTAGTGACTTAATTATTGACTGATCATGACCCATATGCGAAATTGACCTCTAAGTTTAGGTATATGGAATGAAATGTATTGTACATTCAAGGTTGGGCTTAAATTCAGACTTACGTAGTTGTTCATCCGAAATGACTGAGTTTCAAACTTAGCTCAGATGTTACCTGTCTAATCAGGAATGTGGGCTCTATATGATACTTTCAAGTTAAATGATGAGGAAGTACTAAGATGTACAATGAATGAAACACAACAAACATCATTTTATCCCGCCTAGTGGTGTGAAACTCACAGTTTAAAAGGAACAAGAAACTTATAACCGAAGTATTATATGTTGACGATTACGTCGGTGTATTTGCTTGGAGGGCATTGTTGTTGTTGTTGTTTTCTTCACCTCCTCCTTAGGAGAACAGCTTCTGAATACACAGCAATGAATATTGACTAAACAGTTCACTACTGTAACCACATTTACCACTATATACAGTCATATACTGATCAACTGGTATTTTGGAAGGACAAACGGTCAATGTTGTGCAATCAGCCACCTCTCAAGAAAAACCATTGTCCTGATATTGCTAATGGTCAGACTGTAAGAAAACTACATTGAGATTATAGAGCAAGGATACTTTAAAATGCAAGTCACCTCGGCTCAAAGGCCATTTTTTTGCCTTATTTGTAAAAGGTATGACTATAATTATGCATATCAAGCATTATAACTAAAAAAATAATCAAAGTGTAAAACAAAAAATATAAGGCACTGTTTATGGATGTTTGTTCCAGACGTACGTACTGTGTAATAAGTTTAGTGTTGATTACCGAAAGAGGAATGGGCATAGCCATGCTATGACAGAGCCTTGTACCTGCTGAGTGAGTTTACAAACAATACATAGAAACAACATAGTAACAACTCAACACATAACATACAACAATTTTTAACAAATGCACCAAATGCTTATACAGAAGTATTAGATTAATACTTACAAATTTACTGTACCAATAACAGTAACACAATAAAAAGGTTTAAAAATTAGCATCTTTAATTTTACAGAGCAGTATCCGGAATTTCGGTTGGAATAAAAGTCCTATACCACCTATCATATGAAATACAATGTGGCAAATAACAATGCCTACAGTAAAATAAATCAATATTTAAAATAAAAGAAAAATAAAATTATTGCACACGAAAAAGGTAACCTTCTTTCTGGCGTTCATCAAACTGAAAACGAAAGGAATTTTCAAAGTGATGTCCGACACAAATTATTTCTTTTCTGCCCTTTGATTCCTTTCCTGCATCCTTTTTTCTAGTGAAACTTATTTTTTTTTTTTCGTTTGTGTTATGTAATCTGATGCCTTTATTATGGGCCAGATCTGACATTAAAAATAAAAATTTGAAATTTTGCAAATCGAAATGAAAAAAAAAATCCTCATTTACGACATACAATGGACACTACACTCACAAAAAGCCATCACAAATACTCCACGCCTGTGGGCGCAGAGAAGTACTCACTGAACTAAAGTATCAGTAATCGGAGGTAACCGTTTCAAAGCATAACTGTTGTTGTATTAAAATATGATCAGCATGAAAGTTGTTATCAACAAAAGCCATGTCGGACCAAAAAAAAAGGGGGAACAATTCTGAAAAGAAACAGTTATGGTTCCTGGAAAATGCATTCCCTCTATCATTCAGTGAAATGGATCTAGACAAACACGATAACACCTTAATTTAAAAAGGAAATCGGGAGAACCGTTGGATGCTTTCCCGATGGTCCATTGTCAAGCGCTAATGTGCATGTACCTTGTTTTAGAAATCTACCAATTCGGAATTAATTCTACAAGAACTTGTGGTAAAGATATAATTATTGTGCATTTCAATTAACAGTTTTAAAGAAATCCTTTCAGCAGTCTCGAATATATACCCCAGATAAGCCTAAATTTTGAGTATCAAGAAGGAGAGAAATTGAAGAAGTATAGATCTGAAGTAACTAGAGGAAGTTTACATCTATCTTGATGTAAACTTCCTTTGGATCAATTCAAAAGTTGCAAAATTATTGCAAAATTACAACAAGAAACGTGGAAATTCCACGAAAACCAGGTTTTCAAACTTTGCATCACGCCAACATGTTCTTTAAAACATTGGTCATATTCTATTATACATATCATTATTACTGGCGATCTGAATTTTCATTTGGACATTCTTTCTGATCGTGACAACATCAGTTTTAACAGTGTGTTACAATCTTGTGGCATGTATCAACATGTGAAAGAGCCCAACCACGTCCACGGTCATACCCTAGACGTGGTCATCACCAGAGACATGGATAACACAGTATCGGAAGTAGAAGTGACTGATCCTGGATTATCAGATAGCTCTGGAAAAATAGCCAAGGACCAATTGACGTTGATTCTTTCAAAGCTGATATTCTATCATCCGATCTTTTGAATTTGTCACACATCAGATGCAGAAACTCTTGTCTCATCATACAATAGTGAACTTTCAGCTTTAATTGACAATCATGCGCCTTTGTGTTCAAAAACCATCACATTAAGACCATCTTGTCCCTGGTTCACGGAGGAGCTCCACGATGCCAAACATTTGAAGCGTAAACTAGAACGTAAATGGCAGACTTCAAGACTCACCGTTGACCACTTAATGTATAGGAACCAATGCGCAATCGTTAACAAAATGTTACAAAATGGCAAGAATTGATTATTACTCAGAGAAAGTAGAATCAAGTGAACGAGACCAAAAACGTTTGTTCAAAATAACGAAACATTTATTGAACGGTCCAAGCGAAGTTGCACTTCCATCAGGCAAGAACTCAGAAGTACTAGCACAGGAGTTCAGCGGTTTCTTCATACTAGTTGATAAAATAGAAACAATCAGAACTAATATTGCATCTCTGGATCAGGTTGAATCCGTAACTCCAGAAGACGGACGCATAGCACTATATAATACTGCGCGTTTGGCTAGTTTCAGTCCAGCAACAGAGGAGGAGGAGGTGAAAAAGCTTGTTCAAAAGTCAGCTAATAAGTCATGTGAATTAGACCCTCTTCCTATATGGCTCTTGAAACCATGACGTCTTGAAACCGTGTATAAACGAACTTCTCCAAATATTGACAAAAATTGTTAACATCTCTCTACAAAGTGCAATCGTGCCAAAATCATTTAAAGCATCACGAATAAGACCATTGTTAAAAAAGCCAAGTCTTGACCAAGACACACTCAAGAATTACAGACCTGTTTCCAATCTGCCATACATCTCAAAATCCTCGAAAAAGTGGTAAACAGAAGAATTGAGGAACATTTGATAAACAATTTTCATTCAACTGAAACCGCATTGTTAAAAGTTCAGAACGACATTCTTGAATCCCTAGACAAAGATGACGTCACAGTACTTGTGATGTTGGACCTGTCGACTGCATTCGACACCATTGACCATAACATCCTTCTTCATAGATTCGAATTTAACTTTGGATGTGTGTGTGTGTGTGTGTGTGTGTGTGTGTGTGTGTGTGTGTGTGTGTGTGTGTGTTTGTGGTGTGCGCGTCTGGGTGCTGTGGGTTTCGTTTTGGGGAGGCTGCGGTTTTGGTACGTGGCATTCCCTGTTTGATATTTGTCTTTTTTTTTTTTTTTTTTTTTTTGGATTCGCTGATAAACCTCTTCAATGGGTGGCATCATATCTAACAGACCGCTGCCAAACAGTATGCATCGATGGCAAACTCTCTGAACCAGTCCTTATGAAATTCAGTATTCCTTAAGGATCTGTTCTAGGCCTAAAATTCTACACGATGTACACTAAGCCAATCGGGTCCATCTGTCCATCACGGTCTAAACCACCATTTTTATACAGATGACTCCCAACTTTATCTATCGTTTATACCAGTTGACCAAGCATCAAATGCAGCCAGAATCACGCGAGTTGAACAATACCTAAAAGAAATCATCTCATGGATGAATTCAAACATGTTAAAATTGAATGCAGACAAAACTTCGGGTAAACAAAACTGTTGAAAATTTAGAACTGGAAGTTGGCGATTCAAGCATAAGACCATCAAAAACTGTTCGAAACCTTGGTGCTACGCTTGATTCGAACATGCACATGGACCATCATGTTAATTCGGTGACTCGAACATGCTATGGCCAAATACGACAAATTTGTCACATTCGACCATATTTGACAACTGATGCAACCAAAACCCTGATAAAGTCGCTTGTAACCTCACGTTTAGATTACTGCAATGCTCTTTTGTATGGTGTGCCAAAATCAACAACGAGCAAACTGCAAAATGGTCAAAACACAGCTGCACGTCTTATTACGAAAACAACCCGTTTGGAACATATAACACCAATCCTTAAGATCTTCACTGGCTTCAATTACAAGATAGAATCAAATACAAAATTCTCATTCAAACATTCAAGGCCTTGCATGGACAGTCGCCGGTGTATATGAGAGACTTACTGGAGGTTTACGTGCCAACTAGAAATCTGAGATCAGCAAGTGCAGCAGCAACCCTTGTGCCACAAACAAGTCGACTGGTTTCCTACGGTGATAGAACTTTCAGAGTTGCCGCCGCAAAACTATGGAATTCTCTCCCTGACAATCTCAGAAAAGATTAATCACTACATTTATTCAAAAGAGCTCTCAAAACACACCTTTTCAAAATTTTCTACAACACATAGATACCGTCTGTGAGTGTTTCTGCCCATAATAAATATGCTATTGTTATTTTTGTGATACAGAACTGCGGCAAAAAAACAAAGACAAATATCAAACAGGGAATGCCACGCACCAAAAACGCAGCCTCCTCAAAACGAAACCCACAGCACGCAGACGCGTGCACGCATACACACACACACACACACACACCCAACACATAAGGACAAAACGAACAAACAAAGGAACACACACACAAAGCCAACACATCAGGACAAAACGAACAAACAAAGGAACACAGTGGGGCACCGCCTTGGAACGGTCAGTGGCAAAAACACCACCAGGGAGCTTAAACCGGTTTATGGTGCGCATCCAACCTCACTCTTACCCCCACCATGTTCCAAAGACACGGGACAGTGTAAATAAAAGTAATCCCCTCCAGGTGAATCTCTTACACACGTAATGGAAACAAAAAGGCATGGCATGTAAAACACAAAAATGCCCGTGTATAAATATATAAAAAGCAAAACTTAAGAACCAAAAACGTATGTACTCAATGCCTTTTCAGAAGACAGAGCAACAAGAGAAACACCCTTAAGGGCCAGAAGACAATATCAAAACAGTTCAGTCCTGTTAGGATTTATAGTCATTCGTCGCTGACGAAGATCTCTTTACTGTACAATTCATCATGTAATTAACGAAATTGGCAATTCATCCTTTATTTCATCATGTCACATTTTAAGGGTTATGACATTCTATGTGTGTGTTTTGCAAGACTTGAGTTTCACTTGAAGTTGTTATTATGATTGAATAGTCATGTTTTTGTGAGTTTCCTACATATCTGCGATATGTCACATGTTTAATTGTAAAGCGTCCTTGAACGTACATTTCATATGAAAAGGGCGCTCAACAAATCTGGTATAACAATAATAATAATAATAATAATAATATATATATATATATATATATATATATATATATATATATATATATATATATATATATATATATCTGACTACATCCAATCACGTCATTCAGAAGTGCAGGTATAAGAAAAGTACATGTGTCATTTCTCTACGTAACTTATGATTCTTTGATAAAAGCTACCTAAACACAAAGTTTGCTGACAATAGGTGCACCCAAACAAAAGATACTGAGCATAAACAATTTTTCTAGTTTTCGTAACAGTGACCCAAAATACTATCCAAAGCCAGTTCTTATATTTAAAGTTATAAACTCGAAACCAGCTTTTTGATGATCAAACTGAAAATTAAAAAAAAAATTTTTTTTATCATAACTATGACTATATTTTTCTATTTTTAGTTACCCAATGGCATTAAAATGACGTTTTTGTCACCGAAAAAGAACGAAAACAGAAAATACAGTTTTGGATCCCAGTGAGATTTGAACCGACACCCTTCCATTCCACAACACAAAAATCTATTTTTATTTCAAATATGACCCCATTTTTCTATTTTTAGCTACACTGACCTTGACCCTGATCGAAGTGACCTCAAATATATTCCCAACCTTTTATGTTTGATAAAAGCTATCTACACAACACTGACAATAACTGTACCAAAACTAAAGATATTGAGTGGAAAAAAACAAAGACAAATATCAAACAGGGAATGCCACGTACCAAAAGCGCAGCCTCCCCAAAACGAAACCCACAGCACGCAGACGCGTACACCACAAACACACACACACACATACACGCGCACACAAAGCCAACACATTAGGACAAAACGAACAAACAAAGGAACACAGTGGGGCACCGCCTTGGAACGGTTAGTGGCAAAAACACCACCAGGGAGCTTAAACCGGTTTATGGTGCGCACCCAACCTCACTCTTACCCCCACCATGTTCCAAAGACACGGGACAGTGTAAATAAAAGTAATCCCCTCCAGGTGAATCTCTTACACACGTAATGGAAACAAAAAGGCATGGCATGTTAAACACATAAATGCTCGTGTATAAATATATAAAAAGCAAACCTTTAGAACCAAAAACGTATGTACTCGATGCCTTTTCAGAAGACAGAGCAACAAGAGAAACACCCTTAAGGGCCCGACGAAACAGGCCAGAAGACAGATATCAAAACAGTTCAGTCCTGGTAGGATTTAAAAACTGCTTATCATAGAGTCCTTCCCCTCTTCCGTCAGACACAATCAATGAAGCCATTTTTCTATTTTTAGTGACCCCAAAATATCATTCAAAGCTAATTTTTCCGATAAGCTTGCTGTATACAAAATTTGGTGGCACTAAGTTCAAACTAAAATTATAAAGCGGAAACCACCTTTTTGATGATGACATTGAGAAAAAAAATATTTTAGAGAAAAATTCTAAAGTAACTGCCAACTTCCCCACATGAATTTGGCAACAAGTTTGTACTGGTACAGAATCCAGGAACACTAGTTAGGTTAACTGCCCGCCGTTACATGACTGAAATACTGTTGTAAAACGGCGTTAAACCCAGAACAAACAAAATCAAGCCTTTCATAATGCTGAAAGAATTATTAAAATCGGACCTTGAGGATGGCTTTCATATTGTCAGGCATTTCTTGCCCTTTAACATAATCGCTTTGAAAGTGTTTGTGTTACTTATAAATAAATCAATAGATGGATATGAAGATAGAGTTAAGAATTTTGTACATTGCACTTTTCCTTAATGTCTTCTTTATTTTTATGCATTTTGAATAAATTGCATGTAGTACTTTAAGAAATATTGGCTGGGCAATAAACTTTAAAAAGGGGAGATAATTCAAGAAGTAATAATGGTAGAACTATGGTTCTTTTACTCTGCACTTTTTGCTTAATTTCTTCTTTCATTGTTTGAAGAATTAACGAAATCCCCAAGATAGCTGCAACGTATGGCCCGTCAGGTAGGTGTACTGATAGACAGACAGACAGACTGACAGACAGAATGATTATAACAGAGTTTTCTCAAAAGGCGGGGCTCTTTCATCACATTTGCTCTAGTCTGGTCCGATTTGGCAGATATATTTAGTAAAGAAGTAACAAGCAATTTGTTACAAACGTTTTAACATATTTTGGTATGTCAAATCCAAATATGTTTGTCGGCCATGTGGCAAATGCTTCTGAAAGAAGTGAAATGGGAGGGAAAAAATGACACTTATTCTTTCTAATACATGTATTTTTGTCCATTTACATTTTCATAACAAAATTGTTTTAAAGTCTTGGGGTCCCTTTGCAGTCTTAAAATAATCATTTTAGACATGAACAAAAGTAACATTTAAAATTTAATTTACATTTCTACGATGAACATAATATATTTTATCCCTTAAATATCGCTTTATTCCGAAATCTAATTTTTGACCTTTAATGATCATTATATTAGTGGATAACTAGGCATGGTAGGGGTAAAGAGAGGTTAAAGAAAACATAATTAGTATAAACAAACTGGGTCTTTGTCATATAAATTGTGACTGCTGCATTTATTTCATAGATATAATCATACGAATTATGCACGTTAGGGAACTGTTTATCTGGCTGATGCACATCAACTGCATCCAAAAAAAATGAATATCCAGCAGGGAAAACCACCTTCCGTGAGGTCCATAAGTCTTGCATGAGCTCAAAAGTGACAGCTTTGTTGTAAACACCAAATTTGAACAAGTGGATCCTGATCGAAGCCAGAATATGTTGAACTAAACGGACAAAAACGATGGATAAATGATGGTACTAAGACAAACTCTACAGCTTTGGCTACATGGTATTTATCAGATAACGTTACATCCAACATAAGCCTTCTGACAAAGTGTACAAAGCCAACGACGAAGACATTCATGTGCTGAAGGAAACAGAAAAAAGCAGAAAATCTGCAAACCGATAAGCCGAGGAATCAGGAATCAGGAAGACCTCACCAGTGACACCAAAACATGTATCTACTGTCACCCTAACAATTATGTCAGGAACAGGGTAAAATGTTTGTCACGGGCAGACAGCAATTTAAAAACATCGATAATGTACAGCTAGGTGATATAACAAAGAAAAAGAACAATCCATCTACATTTGCTTCGTTGTACATCACTGATAAAACATCCAATTCAGATGTTGAAAATGGCAAAATATCAAAAGCAGACCGAAATCTCTAAGTGATCCCGTAAAAAGCAGACAGGGATGTATATACTAAAGCAGAACTCTGGAAACGGGCAAGAAGTCCACATTGACCAATGAACTTGTCAAGGACATTGAAATTAGTGATGAAATAAATAAAAGGAAATGGATAGCCAATCACAAAGTACATAGTCTGAATACAGAAGGAGAAACAATTTGGTCAGTATGCTGATTTATATATTGATGCATTTCAAACAAAAGTCAAAACATTAATGTTTGATCGATATAAATTTAGTCAACATCAGCACAAGGGCACATCTGAAAAGAGTAAGCGGAAGAATGGTTGTAGCATTACGAAATATCTGGTCAAACCTTTTAGCGCTTCTTGCGAAAAACGAAAATATTTATATATGGTTTTTTATAATGCAAGCTCATACATGAAAGACATCGGCTGTTGTTGAAGGCTTCCAGGAAGAAGAAACCGTTGAAAGCTATGCCAGCGAAAGTGATTAGGAACAGTGAGGATAATGACTGGAACAGCAAAAAAAGCTGTATTTATATCAGTACAGTGTTAGATATATCAGAAATATCTGAAGACTTGCGTATAAAGTTATTTCCCTTTCATGTACTCACCATCAGAGACACAACGTGATATTTCTTTGGAATATCTATAACAGCCAATGCAACAAACTGATCTGACAGATGATTTTCAATATGTACAACTGTTTGATGGACACTGAAGAACTATGGATATATCATGCTAAATATTATTGCTGACAATACTTGACATGTTATATGTGCAGTTCGGAAGGTCCTGAAAACATGCGCAATACCAATGATGTTTGTTCATTTCACATGAAAAGAGCACTCATTATCAAGCTCTGGTATGGAATCAAACAACTGTTCCCATTCTTGTCTGCCTGTTCCTACTGACATGGGAGTTAAGGTGGAAATGATGCACTTTCTTCCGTTCTTATTACCCGTGCCACCATCTTGTATATTGAGTTCATTGCCAGCGAGTGTACATCTTGAAATAGGACCCTCAAATGCAAATGTATGACATGTATGATGAACATGTCTTTTTGTTTTAAACTTGTTTTAATTTTGCCATAGTATTGTACACAATAGCTTTGCAATAATAACCAACATGACTTGTTTAGTAACCACTTTATTTTGGCAAAATGTCGTTTTTAGAGGGTTTTTTGTTGTTGTTTTCTGACTTTCTGAAGTGGGCGCACATTTAGATCAAAAGAAATTATCTCTGAAATAAATTATCTATTTAGACTATATCCATGTTAAACATTTCGAGGTAATTGTGATACTATAAAATATGTACTGAAAAATATTTTAATTCGTGAGCCATTTTGTTTTCCTTGCCATTTTGGCCCATAACAAATTATTTCACAGATGGTTAACATACAATGTATATTATGTTTGAAGTCAGCATACTCATATAACACTTACGATGTCTATGGGAACAAATACTAAAAACGTTTTAATTTCTCACATTTATTGAAATCAAGACTAGACAGTTGCAAACAGAATCTAAGGTTACTAACAATAAAAGAATCAACCCAATGTAATACGCATCAATCTAAGTTACTAGCTTTCTAATACATTTAACGTAAGGTTGACTTTGTAATCTACTTTTGCAATGGACCAACCTCGTTCATAATACATCGACGGGAAAGTTTCAGAGGAATTCCAATAAATTTTAAAAATATTTTTGTTCACGAAAACTTCTTACAGCGAGTAATGACATTGAAACTGGAAAGTACTGCTAGAATCTATCACATAATTGTTTAAGTGGCAGCTAACTTATACTGGTTGCAAGTGAAACTTTAGTATAAGTTATTTTTGATTTGACTAAGTAATCTAGTTTATTATCTATCCATTACAAGGGAAACACGTAGTAAAAAGGTATATGAAAATGTAACCAGTGGACAGGTGGCCAGTATTATCTTCTAAATATCCAGACTTGTTCCCAATAGGGTATTTCCATTTATAACATAGTCAATGACCAAAGCACGTTTATCATTATTTGTGTATACCTAAACTTTACTGTGACATGTATAATTTGGGGATTATGTCAAATCGACATATTATTTCAGTTATTATTTGTTCGTCATCATTATTTCATATATCGAGCATTATTCCATTTGTGAGCAGGTACCTTAGCAAACCCATAATGTTTTTTTTTATGTAATACCACATTTAAGATAGAATTATTGATATCAAATAAACGGATAATTTTTACAGAGCATTAATTTTGTCTGCAAAGCCAAAAACAAAAATTAATGGTAAGTAAACTCGCAAACAAATTTCTTTTAACTTTGATAATTAAAACTGTTTATTCTAAAAGTGTATTATTTCAGTTCTATTATGTTTGAGCATCAACATGTGTTTGTTTTATTACATAGTAAAGAAACGAAGACAATAAAAATGAAAACAAAATTATGTAGGTATTCATTTATGATTCAAAGTCCCCGGACTGGTCTATCATTCAATTTGTCAATACCATTTATTAATCGAAGGGTTGTTCACTGACAATTTACTGGCTGAATAGCGAACAATGCAGACCATGATCAGCTGAACCAGGCCGCAAAGGAAGAATCACTTGCCGCCAGCAGGCTAGTGTTGTCCCGGTACACGTTTTGCGTTATACATTTCTGCTTATCTAGGTGAACCACTGTAAGAAAATGTGTCTTGACGAAGATGTTCCACAGATGACAGGAGATTAATAAGTAGTAAAGAGGAAAACATTCCATATTTTATATCTAATAGAAAACGAGTACATGTATATTCTGACATATGTGTAACTGCAGCTCCTAATCCAAACCATAAAAGAGGTCAGCAGTAGGTCGTTGATATATACAAGTGCATCATAATCTAACAACACAACTACGTAACGAAATAAACAACTGCACCAAGACACAACTTACAATAATGGCTGGTTGCAGATATAAGTAGCACATTTAACAGTAAAAAGTATCAAAAGGAATAGCTAATTTTGAAAATGAAAGCAAAGAGCATGTAAATGGTGGAATGCTCCAAGGCAAAGAGCATGTAAATGGTGGAATGCTCCAAAGCAAAGAGCATGTAAATGAAGGAATGCTCCAAGGCGTTTTGAAGAACATTCCCTGTTTGATACTTTTGTTTAGATATTCTGTAACTTCATGAAAACTGTCAAGATGTCACCGGAGATATTGATGTGAAACATAAAATGTAAAGATTACTTGTAAGCTCTTGACCTAATTGCTATTGTATTAAATGCTTTGATAGAGAATGTTTTAGTTCTATGTGAACAAACTGTTTCTATAACACATGTGATTTTGTAATGTCAACAGAAAAGCCGGATTGTCCTGAAATAATTATTTCTTAACGCTTCTTTTGTCCAAAAGGTTTGGAACTAATGTTCTTAGTCAATATAATTTGTGCTACCTATATTATCTGCCAGAATTTGTAAATTCAGGGGCAATATAATTAGATTTGTTTTAAAGTATTATATACCTAATAGTGTGCCTCCTTTTGAAGAGTATTCAATTCCTACCATACACAAATTTATTTCCTTATATTCCTTTTTTTGGCCGGGTTTTCGAAGAAAAATCCGGCTTGTAGATTAGGTCTGTCCGGGCGGGCGGATGGATGGAATAATGAGTCTCATGTTATCCTTTTGTGTTAATTCATTTTTCTCAATAACTACTTATCCAAACTTCAAGAAACTTGGTTAGAATTATCCCCTATTACCCTAGTTGGTCTAAAGTGAGAATGGGGTCACTGGGTCAAAGGACCTGAACATTGAAAATGGTTTCCCCTCAATATCTGGACAAGTATTTCACCTAGGACCTTGAAACTTCATATGTATGTTGGTCCTGATGTGTACATGACCACTATTGATATCGGGGTCACTGGATTAAAGATCAAGGTCACAGGGATCTAAATACTAAAAATTATTTCGGCTCCATATCTGGACAAGTATTTCACCTTGGACCTTGAAACTTCATACGTATGTTGGTCTTGATGTGTGCATGACGCTTATTGATTCCTGGGCCAAAGGTCAAGGTCACAGGGATATAAACATTGAAAATGGTGTTTTTCTTACTTTGATCTTTTTTACACCAATTTATTTCTTTAATTTCATTTTCTACCTGTCCATTTATTTTTCTCTCCCGTTTTCCTTCAATAGTGCTTATTAATTCGGGGGTTATTTATTGTATGCCTTTATTAGAACTTTAACTCATTATCACCTTATTTGGAAAACCCGGCCAAAACGCCATTAAGCGTTAGCTGCTTGTTCTAGTGAGCTTTTACTTTTTTCAAGACTTATTATTGATTTATTGTACAAAATTGGAAATTTTTGATTTGATAAGCGGTTTCTTGCTGTTCAAAGTGAATTTACCTCTGAAACAGAAGGGGGCAGAGTTAGACATCTTTAAAAATACCGAGTTACATGCGGTAAAAGTTCCCTATTTTGCCTTTACTCTATAGATTACATATTGTGGAAAAAATGTAGGTAGGTTTTACTTCTACCCCAAAATTATTTTTGATCAGGGGTCTCGACCTTTTCAATGTTGGAGTTAGAATTCTATTTCATTAAATCCTTTTACTTGAAGCACCCTAGATTCTGACAGTTTTATTTTGTGCTTTATAATAGTTTACCAATAGTTTGACGTTTCAAGGCTTTCATCAAAATTAATGGTATATGAATTCTCTGCAAACATTTTGGACAATGGCCATCGCTCTGAAATTTGTCTCTACTGGAGCTTGATGAAATATCATTTATTATACAAAATTAATAAAAGAAACGGCACGATAAAAGTTGTTTAAAAATTTCAACACAGTGCAAAACAAGGTCAACTCGAATGCCATTTTTTAAATATATCTATTAGGTATCTAATACCTTAAAAGAAATATCAAAACAGGGCTGGCTACTATAGCAATTAATTAATTTTGAATCAATGCGCGTAAACAATAAAGATATTGTAACTTAGTGATAATTAATCAAATATGCTTATACGACAATTTCGGTTTAAGTAAATTTATTTCATTTTGCCGGTGTCTGAAAGTTTTCAAAATTTTACAGAAGAAAGCTATATAAGTAAAACATTTTGAGTATGTCAGATGGTGTTTCATCTCCTGTTGAAAGTGATTCGACAATTGCTTACTAAATTGTTCAGAATAGCAAGGTTTCAAAAGTTTGAAGAAAAAACGTACTAGTATTTTGCATTTTACAATAAATACATTGACTCGTCATGATATGTCTCGTGGAGAATGTCAAACCTATTTTTGTTGTATCTAGTTCATCGAATAAGGTAAAATTACTCACTGAATCCTTTGATATAAGTAGCCATTAAAAATGTGTGTGCGTGCGTGCGTGCTGCTGTGTGCTCACTCTTCTACGTAAACTTATATTTACAGAGGTACCAAACCTGATGAGGCTTTACGATCGATGTTATTTAACCCTTAGCCTGCTAAATTTCCATAATGGACTGGTCCATCATTCAATTTGGGCAATATCATTTATTATTCGAAGGGGTGTTTACTGAAAATTTACTGACTGAATAGCGAACAGTGCAGACCATGATCAGACTGCACGGATGTGCAGGCTGATCTTGGTCTGCACTGGTCGCAAAGGCAGAATTATTGCCGCCAGCAGGCAAAGGGTTAATGCTTTCATGAAACCACTAAAGAAAGCAACTTCTACACATGAAAAGGTCCATGTAATGGCAATTTCAATTTCCTCATTTTTCTATTTAGAGTATTTGTTTAAATAATTCAACCTCCTTCTGTGATAGAAAGTACAGGGTATACAGATCATAACCTTTATCAATTTTAGTTGTCCACAATAACAATATTTCTGACTATTTTCGTACGGTCTTTACATGAACCTGTTTAAGATATTATTTTGTACCAATTCAACAACAACCAAAGCCAAAATCTAAGTTTTAAACGAGTTGTTGCCAATCTATCAAAACCGTTCTTTATTCAATCAAAATACTATGATACTTTTAAAAAGTTCCTATTAGCTTCATTGGAATTCTTCGGAATGATTTGCGTGTGCGTGTGCGTATGCGTATGCGTGTGCGTGTGCGTGTGTGTGTGTGTGTGTGTGTGTGTGTTCGGGTTTAACGTCTTTTTCAACAATTGTTCAGTCATATAAACGAATGGTATGTAATCTGAATTTATTTTCTTATATTTCAAAAGTAGTCAAGGAAAAAAAAACCTTGTTAAAGAAAAGATGGATCAAACACAAGTATCAATATTCAAGTTCGTTCAATGACTCCGGATTAGTGCCACGTTGGATATGCGTAAGTCGCATCAGACCGTGCTTAACCAGTAACACCACCAAATTATTTGTTTGGATTTTTGGAATATGCTCTGTAAAGCACATTTGAACATGTATATGCACGAAAAGATGTTATATAACTGTGGAATACACTACCAATAATGATAATAAAAGTAATAGAAAATCTGTATTATTTTATAAAGCTGATTTTATTTTTTTTATTTTTTTTTTATTCTTATTTTATTTGTTGTTATTTTAGTAACTGTATTTTGTATAAAAATAATTGCAATTAAAATACTTTTGAATGTTTAAAACACTAAAGTCGTATGCTTGTAAGGTTATCAATTATTGTAAACTTTTGACGTAGTTTCTACTTGCATTTTTTGCAGGATATTGTGTAGGAAGTTTTGCCCATCTTTAGAATGCTTAGTTGTTTTCTACATGCTTTACCGTTTAAATATTCTTCTGCTATTACTGGACACAGGGCTCCAAAGTAACCGTTTGTTTTCAAAACATGCGTTTGTTTGGTTACCATGCAAGTATGTGACTGTTTAAGCGATACCTATGTAGAATATTTTGACCATACGTTTTCTTTCCTTTTTGCATTACCGGCATGTGCAATACAATTATACATGATGCAGTTAGTAAGATTGAAAGTATCTAAATTCGATAGGTAGATTTGAGATTGCACTTAAAGCTGTTCATGCAAACTATACTTTGTGCACTCTGTGATAGATGTCTCACTTGATGAAATTATCTTGATATATAAAAGATGTTTTATCCATACCCATAATGGTATATTTATGCCATTGTTTCTGTTTACATATTTTAGACACTGACCTCCAAATCGTCCGACAAGAAAAAAAAGAGATGACTTTTAGATATCAGGAAATTATTGCTATATTTCTGAAGAAGGCTTTGAAACTTAATTACTGACAGACTATATGTTATGGAAACACATTAGACTAGTTGTTTTTACTATTTTTACATTCAAAATTGAAAAGCGTTTGTAATGGGGTACTGGAGGTAACACGTCTTAATTATAAATCTGTACATATGCGTATACCACCACGGTGTATTGGTCAAGACCGCGGGAAAGACTTTATTGCCGATGCGGCCCGGTTTCGACTTCCGACTCCGACTTGTGTTTTTTTTCTTCTTGATTTGGCATTTTAAGATAGTTCAGGCACAAAAACTCGTGTTCCGGTGTTCATTATATGACCAAACTTCAATTTTAAAGAAATATCATATTTAGCCAAATTCTGGAGGTCAGTGCCTTTAATACACAATATCAGTGTCTTATCTCTAATAAAATGTATGTCCTATTCTGTTTTGTTCTGTAAGCCGAGTTTAGTTTTAACAAAGAATCAACTTACATCCATAATGATTTTGAAATATCTAATCATATAAACTAATATTCACTGTCATTTTCATTTTATAACTTTGTGTAATAGTATACATTTTGTAATAAAAAGTTTATTACATACCTATGTTACAGCTTCTTTCGTTTTTATGCTTCCGTGAAGATTGGCACAGATATGATGCAATATTTAAAATACTAGTATGGCAAGTGTACGATCGTAACATGTCTCATAAAATGCAGATTCAAAATAATGCTCGAGCAAAAATAATACCTATTTGTTTAAAACTCCTGCAGAGACGGCACCGATATTGTCCGTGATGATCTCGTTTTGTATACCATAGAATCAATTACCGATACAAAAAAATAGTGTCTTCGATTGCATGAAACGTATCGCCAGGCGACATTTTACACACAAACTGACCAGATATTCAACCTCAGGATTTTCCCGACATCTATAAGCTTTTGAATAGATACGAACCAATGGGCTTTCCTAATCTGTTTCTTACATCTGGTCCTTACCCGTCGAAAGATGCTCGGTGCACAGAAGTTAAGCCAAAGGTTCCAGATTTGCATCGGAACAACCGAATTTTTTTTTTTTTTTTTTTTTTGGATTTGACGTCGCACCGACACAACCGAAAAATTAGTATCGGACGGAAAGAACTATAGTATTTTATGTCTTGACCATGTACTTCATTACAGCCTATGCGTATATATGTTGTCAGCTGCCGCTAGTGCTCAGGACATCCATACCGACAGTTCCGTACTTAATACATTACAATGCAAAGGTAATGATGTGTTTTAGTATATTAGATGAGAGACCCGACAAGTCTGTATTGTCTCTGGTCTCCAGTAGAGTCGAGTGATTTCTACTTCTGCAAGAAGAAGAATCCCTAACTAAGCATTTGATACCGACTGACATATACAAAATAAGGCTAGAGAAACACGATCATAAAATGAGCCGTGCCATGAGAAAACCAACATAGTGGGTTTGCGACCAGCATGGATCCAGACCAGCCTGCGCATCCGCGCAGTCTGGTCAGGCTCCATGCTGTTCGCTTTTAAAGCCTATTGGAATTGGAGAAACTTTTAGCGAACAGCATGGATCCTGACCAGACTGCGCGGATGCGCAGGCTGGTCTGGATCCATGCTGGTCGCATACCCACTATGTTGGTTTTCTCATGGCACGGCTCAAATAAAGAGCTGATACAACGGATGAATAAGAAAATAAATCAATCAACAGCAGAAGATAGAGCATTGCTGCTTAATAAAAGTTACCGGTAGGAAATTTCACACTCAAATATAATTTCATATACATCTAACGGATCACAGATATAGTTCTAACCACAGACGAAATGGTCCTAGTTGGCTCATTGTGTATATATTATAAAATTTGTTTGTGCAATTAATTTTAAATACATTTTGTATGTATATAAAACAAAAAAAAAAATCTTGCGGTAATAAAACAAAGAGGCATCCAGACAACACCGAAATCTGTAACGCAAAATCGATAAACGGCTACAAATACCAAAAGAAACAAAAAGAAATTTTTTCATATGAAATTATAAATATAATTATAAAGTTTTAAAATTTAGTGTAAGAATGCAGAACCTCAGTTACTCCAGTTACAGATTAAACAGATTGGTCCGGTTTGTATGTATGAAAATAAAAGCTAAAAAATACAGATTGCAAACTCAAAAACATAAAAGATGTGGTACATGAAAGTCATACAGTACAAAAGCAGAATAATGAAACTATGCACAAAACACTAGTAACCAAAATATATGTGAATCTCAAGAGCAGGTGCAAAAGATAAAATAACATAAAAGATAAAATAACACAAAAATAACACACATACTAAAACGAGGATCAAATTTGTTTTCAAAGTGACCTATAAGCTGATCGTATATGGCCCTTTCAATCTTTTTTAGCCAATATGAAGGTCACTTACGGGTCTTCAGTTGCTTTTATCAGATGTACTTTTTCGTATTAATAGCAGTTTTCATGTTTTACCTGGAAATTTACTTTGTTCAAAAGATATACAATGTATTGATAAAAAGAACTTCATAAGATAGCTTTCAATTGCAGTTGAAACTCGTCTCGAATTTGCTTATGTCAAAATTCCACCTATCTCGAAGACATCCCGAAAACACGTGCACTAAATATTATTTTAAGTAGAATGGGAAGCCATTTCGATGGAAATACAGGGAACCAGATTAGACCGTATTAAACAAGACATGGATCTAATATTTCTATTATCTATATTCTCTTTATCGAATATTTGTGTTTTTAATACAGACACTGTATTTCTAATTGGTATCATTATAGTAAATTTCAAATAAGCCGAAGGGTTACCTTACCCATCGCGTCAGTGTGTTTCAAAACACTTGATGGGCAGAATTCTAGTACGTAATATCACATGGATGCAAATGATTTCCATGTCATGTTGTTTCTTGGAAGTGGCTTGAACTGTCACAGTGGAGTCATCAAATGTGGATTTCAACCTTTCTGTGTTGTCAGCGCTTTGATTTATTTTGTATTAATGAAATTAAACTGATTGTGAAACATTTCAACTTTAGAATTGCAATTAGTGGTCAAAGATTGTCTTTGTAAGGCAAATCTTAACACAATACTGCCAAAGGGTTTTACTTTCGTTAATGAAATTTTCCTGTGTGTCAAGTAACTCGCGTAGCCTTAGCAATTGAAATGTTTTTTGCAGCAAAGTGATATTAAACTGATTAACCAAACTACTAAATTATATTTGTCATTACAAGTATGTGATAAAAATTTCATTTGGAAACTTCAAATGTACAGAGAAATAAAATAATTTTTTCATTAATTCAGCTTTTGGAACAAAGGTAAAATTGTGTCCCTTGAAAGCAATTAACAGAAATTCTGATGTACTAGTATCAGATTTGAAAATCAACCACAAACATACACGAAGACTAAGGCAGTAGTTGATAGGTAACTTGTAGAAGCGTGGTTGCAGCGGAGTAAACAACATATGAGCCGCGACTTGGGAAAACCAACATCCGCGAAGTCTGGTCAGGATCCATGCTGTTCGCTAACTGTTTCTCTAATTGCAATAGGCTTT